>NC_083337.1:26574991-27837083 GCF_019175385.1 Lycium barbarum
TCCCACTAATTCGAAGGTCCTCTTTAACATGGTATAATTGTTGGAGCAAGTAGACCCCTGTTTGTTGCAAGACCATAATTCTAGTCAAGTGAGAAGTTAAGGGAAAAAGGTAAGAATTAATCTTCTTTTATATGTTATGGATGGTTGTGTATGTTGTACTATGTAAAAATGGGTGAAATTCATGAAAAATATGAATGTATGTTGTTGTCGTATACATGTGTGTTGTGTAGGGAATAATGACTCAATTATTTTATCTAGTGTTTTGGGTTGTTGTTGTTGGGGATTCAATGTTGATAATGAAAGTTTGATGATTCTAGTTGAAGTTGTAAGTGTTGGAGAGTCATTTTAGAAGCTAACGTGACTATAATATCACTTCTTGTATTTATGGAAAATAATGTTGTTAGTGTGTGAATTGTTGGTGTAGTTTATGAATTTGGAAGGAAGGAATGTGTTGTTGTTATTCTTGGTAAGTTGGAAGATTTAGATTGTGTTTTTGTGGTTAATTTGAACATAAGTGAGATGCCGTCGAATTGCGTAGAAATGGTTACCGATGTTAGAATGCGTTTTGAATTAATTGTTGAAGATGGAAATATGGTTGTTGGTATTGTTGTTGATAATTTGGCCGAGTTGGATTCTCGGGGTTGGTTGTATTTACAGCGGAGGTGCTGCCGAAATTTCTGTAAAAAACAAAGTGTTAGTTTAGGATTGGACTCTTAAGTGTCCATAGCTAATGTTTGATATCTTTTGACATTGTTGTAGATCTTACGAAAGACGAGACTCAAGTTCGAACTAGCTTAGGAAGCAGACAAGGTATGTAAAGCCTAACCTTTCTTTCTTTTGGCATGATCCTTATGAAACAAGTAGATGATGTATATGTATGACCTCAAAGAGATTCTTATCCATAGAGCCACAAGGATGGCTAACGTTCTTGATTTCTATAAGCTGTTTCATATGGTTTTGATGCGTATCTATGATGTCCGAAGTTCGGTTGATATGTTTCCGAATGGAATTCGAGAGATAATTGATATGACTAATGTCTTAGTTTTTCAAATGATAGCACGTTTGAGTATTCCATCGAATCTTTAATACATTTTGATACGTACGTATGATTCCAAAAGCTCTATCTGATTTGATCCATAACGATACTTGAAAGGTACCTAACATGATTGTTGCTTTGATTTTTCCAAAAATGGCTTCTGAAACGTTCGTAAAAGGTTCTGTACTTCAAACGCTCATAACTTTCTTATACTAAATCGGATTGAGCCGAAACTTGTTTCTGAGCCTTCAGTTGTCGGTAAGTATACTTGTCCATCGAGTCTTAAAATGGATTTATATGCATATGGTTTTACTAATGATTTCAAGAAAATTAGTTTTATACTAAAGGAAACACAAAGTGAGATCTTACTATTTAGATTTTCAAAACCACTCCGAAGGGAGTGCGAGATTTTACTATTTCGTTTCATTTACGAGTTAAGTTTACACTCCATAGCATCACTTCTTTGTATTGATATTCGTAGATTAAGTTGTGTTGACACCATCATTATATTATGTCGGGACCGGCATGCCCGAAGGGGCCAGGACTACTATTATTATGTCGGGACCAGCATGCCCGAAGGGGCCAGGACTATTTTTATTATGTCGCAAGTGGCATGCCCGAAGGGGCCAGGACTATTATTATTATGTCGCAAGCGGCATGCCTGAAGGGGCCATCATTATTATTATGCTGGAAGCGGCATGCCCGAAGGGGCCAGGACTATTACTATTATGCCGGAAACAGCATGCCCGAAGGGGCCATCATTGTTATTAAGCCGGAAGCGGCCGTCTGAAGGGACTCTTGTGATACTAAACTTATATTGTCTATTCTAGAATTTGCGTATACTGTATTTATATTATGCACGCTAGTATTTGGGTAAGGGCCACAGGACTTGGTTCAGAATGCCGTTTCAGGTTACTCACAGTTTGACTCCTAAACTTGCTTACTGCTGCACTTTCCTTGTTTATGATTCAGTAATGCTTTGCATATTCAGTACATATTCCGTACTGAACCCCTTTCTTCGTGGGCTGTGTTTCATGCCCGCTGGTTCAGGGACGCGGCTCGGCAATCCAGCCACCTAGGAGGAGTCAGCACTGGGATTCAGACAACTCCACTTGCTTCAGAGACTGTTCCTGTTTTGGTATAATTTTGTGTATATATATTGCGGGTCATACTCTTTAGAAGTTTGAGAAGAACGTGGGTGTCATGGTTACTGTTTGGCCTTGTCGGCCATTATTTTGTTGTACAGAAGTGGCGGTAGCCTCGTTGGCTCGCCTTGTCTTATGTCATGTATATATATATATATATATATATATATATATATGCTTTGGAATGTTTTGAGTTACAGGTCGACTTCGGTATTCTAATTACCGCTTTCCGACTTAGTAGAAAAAAAAAACCTATTGAATGCCATATTTGAGAACAAGTAACACAAGTTGGGTTATCGGGCAGGATAAGCTCGGTCACTCGCCATAGCCCTAGGTTGGGTCGTGACAAAACGGAACACATTAACTATTTAGACACAGCTTATAGAGAAGAACTGAATAATAATACAACAATATTAAGTTTTTGAAATAATCTCCTTTGGGAAATTCATTTTACCAACGACGAGATATTTAGAACTGAAGACTATATTAGATAGCTAGAACAAAAAGTAAAGTGTATGCTTTTAGGTTAATAGATGCAAGATCATTATTTAGAAGTCAAACAAGAATTAAATAACCTATACCCAGAATATATTAAATTAAATAGTACCAAAGAAAACCAGTTAAGACTACAAGAATTAATAGATATAATATCAGGATTAGAATATAAGTTACTAGGATGTATAAAATCTAGAAAGACCTCAAAGAACCAAAAGCGATTTAGACCATATTAATTATATGAGAACACTACCCTTTGTTAGACAAATAGCTATCAATCATTAGTATTTATATAGAGATATAAAGAAAAGACGAGAATATATACAAGTAGAAAAAGCCTTAAGTGCGTATTTAGAGATAATAAATTCAGAAACATTATCATCACTAATAAACAATAGACTTTTACAAAGGCAGATTAACGAAGAGACAATCTCTGCTATAACGTGGGAATTACGAGGTATAAGAGAAGATATAGAAAGACTTACAACTAGTATAGAGTACTAGAAGAAAGTTTATAAAATAAAAATTCCGTTAGGGTAATAAATAAGCCTAGAAAAATAGATACATTAAAAAATCTAGAATACTTAGACTTAAGAATATACCCAGAAAAGAAATATAGAGCATTAAAAGATCATAGTATTATAAAGTGTAATTTCAGTAACGGAGACCATATATTACATAGTGATGACAAACAGTTGAACACATTAGTAGATTTAATCATAAATTTTAGTGAAAAAATACAAGAAAATAATGAAGACATTACTAGAATATTAGAGGTGGTAGAAGCATCCCAGACTAAGCAAAAGAAAACTTTCGAAAAATTAGAAAATCTCGATTACTTAAAAACACAAGAATTAGAATTAGAAAAGAAAGTCCAGACTCTAGTTAACAAATTTAATCTAAAAAGATTACCTACAAAGACGGAAATAGAAAATTAGTTAAAGTTATTACAGAAAGACCAAAAGAGATAGACCTAAAGACAACCCAAATAGTCTCTAAAATAACGCAACAGGTAGAAGTTTTAACTAGTGATATTAAAGAATTAAAAAAAAAAACAGTAGAAGAACTAAAAGAAATCACTCTTTCATGAGTAGACCAACCTTAGCTAAAGAAGAAGCCTCAACATTAATAGAAAAGTCTATACCTATACCAACAGACTATAAAGATTATATACCTAGCGCTAAAGCGGATCAAATAACACTACAACAAAATATTACTATAATTTCATTAATATTAGAAATAATAAAGAAAATAGAAATAATAGTACAAAGGTTAGAATTAATAAGTGAACAACAAAAAGAGAAAAATAAAGAGACCTCTAAAAATAAAGAAGTTGAAGAATTAATACACCAATTAAAAAAGGTAGAAATAACACCTCAAAAAGAAAAGTCAAAATAACTAGAAAAGCACAAAAATTGACCTTCTTCCAATTAGATCAAGAAACGAAGGAGGATCAGAAAGGCAAGAAAGACCAAGAGTAAGTTTTTCAGATAATACAATAGGTAATAAAATCTTATCAAGAATTTTAAGTAGAAGAACACCTGAGGAAAACAACCAACAGTTAAGTGAGGTAATAGATGTAGACCGAGACATACAAATTTTCCAACAAGATCAATTAAAGCTATTAAATCCAAAGACTTTATACAACATAGGATAGTTTTCAAGAACATCACAATTATATAGACATTATAGAGAAGAGCAGTTGTCAGCCATAGGAACTAAAGTTACTACTATAAATCTAATAAATCCAGAAGCTTTAAGACAAATAAAAAATACTGGAAGGACGCTAATGCATATGGGATTAATAGTAATAGGATTAAAATGATTAACTAGAAAAAATTTAGGAACTAAAGTCTTAATAGTAATTTACGATGATAGATGGTCAGACATGAAGAAGTCATCGGAATAACAGAGGTAGATATGACAAATAATGGAGGAATTTTTTATATTAGTACATACTTTATAATGAATTTAGCAGAATTTGGAAAACATATAAAAATAGGAATACAGACTAAAAGATACGAAGAAATGTGTAATGGTAATAATTTATTAATGTGCATAGGAGTTTTAGGAAAAATGACGAATAATAGTAATACTAAGTTTAAAATTAAAGTAGAAGATGTCGTAGAATTAATGGGAAATAGAGGAATAAATTTAATTAAACCTATAAAAATAAATCCTGAAGAATACACAAGGTTAGAATGGAAATTAGAAGACTTTAGTAGAAAGAAGATTCTACAGCCAGAGTCACACCTAATGTACACCAATTCTAGAGGAGAAACGTCTATAAGATTTAACAATTATAATTATACATCACAAAGAGACATAGAAGAAGAAAGTACTCTAGATGAAAATGAAACTACTGAGTCAACCCTTATGGACATAGAATTAATACAAGAAGAATTTGAAGTAGACATAGCTATAGAAGAAGCAAAAATACTCCATAAAGATAAAAAAAATATATTTTTTAGATGTAAAGGATGTAAGTTAGGAGAATTAACAATAGAAGAAACCATAAGTTACTTTAAATTATGTAAAGCTCGAACTGATAATTGGGGATATAGAGTAGAACATATATACCAAAAGAAATCAGACGAATTCGATAAAATATTAGATGATATGCAATATAGTGATGACGAAATAGAGATAGACTCGATAATAAGTCAAAAAGAATTAATAGAATCTAGTGCGTCTAGTTCTAGTCCATTTCAAAGAACAACAGGAGAACAATACACAATAGACACGAGCACAGGAAATGTACCTAGAATAAGAGTTTTTAGAACAACAGGAGAACCTATAGACAATGTAAAACCATCAGGGAAAAGAATGCCTATAGAAGAACCTATTATTCTCCAAGAAGGAGGTAATAAAGGAAAAATATTAAATATAGCAGCTCATGATCCACAAAGATGGAATTCAATAATAGACCTTTGGAAAGGAATAGTAGTAGCAGACTATATAAAAACTTATAATGATATAGATGCTGAACCTATGTATAAATACTTAGAGACATTTTTAGGAGAATCAGCTAAAGCTCTATGGGAAGTATATAAGGAAGATTTTTCGATGGAATTTCAATACTTGGTATCCATGGGAGCAAATCCATATAGTTTTACTAATAAAATACATACTTTAATTACAGGAGAAGATTCAAATAGTGGATTAGTAATACTACAAAGAAATGCTTTAATTAAATTAGAGCAGTTATGTATAAGTAGTTGGTTTCATATTAAAAAAAAATTAAATGATTATTTTTAGTATTGTAAAATTAGTGGAAACGCTTTTGACCAAGAACTAGGAAAGAAATTATTTAATAAATTACTAGGAGCTCTAGGAAAAGAAATAGAAGACAGATGGAATAAAAGAGACAGAGTAGTACAAAGTCCTAATTTAAAATGGTTAATAGGTCATAGAATACAACATATAATGGATATACTACAAGAAAAATATACGCATATACAAATACAAAAACAATTAAAACTAAATGAGATGAATTTTTGTAAAAGTGTGGTATACACTACTCAGAGTTACGATAAAGACAATTATAAAAAGAAAAAGTATAAGAAATACAGAACCCAATATAATAGAAACTACCCTCAATACAATAGAAAGAAATACTATCTTAGAAAATCATCAGCCAGAAAACCCTATTTAGACAGAAATAGACACAAAAGAAAATACAGAACAGATAGAAATTATAAAAATAAACTGGAATGTTTTACTTAAGGAAGTGTAGAACACTTAGCAATTACATGTCCAAAAAGAATAAATAATAAGACACGAAATTCACAGCTAATTGAAGACTTTCAAGAAACCTTAATAAATGTAGATGAAAATATGTCAGACACGGAAAGTATATACTCCATAGTAAGTGTAGATACTGAAGAAAAAATTAAAACAGACTCATCAGACTCAGAAGTAGAAGAATTAATTAATGAGATAGGATTAAAAAAAGTAGACCTAGAACCAATTCAAATGGATAATTTAGCAAATATATCAGAAGACTGTAGTTACGACTTTGAAAGAAATAAAGGTTTAGATAGTAATGCATGTTTCTCTTGTAAATGGTTTCCTAGTAGAGGTAAAAGAGCAAAATGTAAAAATTGTTTTATAGAAGAATGTATCATGTGTATAGAAAAAGAATTTAAGACAAATATACACAAAGAAGAAAGACATAAAAAAATAGAAGACCCTACTATTAGTATAAGAATAATGACATTAGAAACTAGAATGAACGAATTAGAAACCAGGTTATATAAATTAGAAAAAGGAAAAAAAAAAGAAGCAAATAGCAAAGATGAAGAAATAGGTTTATCTAATATACAACCGCTAAGAACAATACCAGAAGATTCAACAGCTGAACTAATGAGTATAGAAGACCATGGAGCCCTAGTATGTAATGAAGATAAAAAATTAGGAACAATAAAAATACTTGCAAGAATTAAAATAGATGACTATGAAATAGAGACATTAGCATTACTAGATTCGGGATGTACTAAATGTATAATAAATAAACGAATAGTTCCACCAAATTTAATAAATGTTCTTGACAAACCAGTTGCAGCCATGCAAATGGATGGAACTCATAATATATATAAACATTATGTTCATAAGGCATACATTAGCTTTATCAACACTTGTTCAAAATTTTATAAACCTAGTTATAAAATGGATAAAATATGGGTAAGAGACTTGAATATAAATATAGACTTTGTCATCGGATTAGACTTTATGTTACATAACAATGGAAGTTGCATGATTACAAGAGATGGAGTAATTTTTCTAAAAAATATTACTCATACACTAGTTCAAGCTCATAGAACTGAAACTAGAATCAGACATAAGAAGATCTCTACTCCAGACCAAATAAACATGCAAAAGAAAGAAGAGAGTTGCTGTAAGGATTGTCAAGACAACAATATGTCACGACCCGTCTAGAGGGCCGCAACGAGCACCCGGTGCTAGCCCACCCGGGCACCCCCTTAATTTACACTTAAGCTTACATCTAGGTGAGCCACATAATTAAACACTTAATTCTACTCATTCATCATGCTAGTCCCATTGGACGACAATGCCTTTATATTATAATTGGCACCTATGCCACGTCAACGTACATGAGCCAACAAGGCTATCAAAATGACATGCAAAATATAGGCCGACAAGGCCAGACATATCTAACCATATACACGTGACTACGAGCCTCTAAGAGAGTATAACATATCAGATGGGCGGGACAGGACCCCGCTATGCCCATAATTATATACACAAAAGAATAAGTACCCAAAAGCTATGGCTCCGAATGTAATGGAGCTCTGCTATGTAATATCTGAGAAAGTAGCTATGGATCAAGCCTGTCTCCCTGTGCACCTGCGGGCATGACGCAGCATCCACAAATAAAAGGACGTCAGTACGAAGAATGTACTGATTATGTAAAGCATGATCAATATCAATATAGAAGCATAGATGGAAACTTAAGAAATAGCATAGAATGGGAGATGGCAATATCATCGTCATATGCACTTACTTGCCTTTCTTAGGAACTTTCCATTTCTAATACGTGTTTGTGTACATACATCATTATCCGTATTCATAATAGTACCTGTACCATATTTGTGCTCGTATTCGTATACATGCCCCTTAATCACATTCATATACATAGTCATATCATATTCGTATTCATATCATATACATAATCATATAATATACATAGCATTTACATAGCATACCCGACCACGTAGGATCGGTGTTTCATACATACTTGGCCAACCAAGGCTCAAGGTTACTCATACCTGGCCCTACCAAGGCTTCAGGGTTACATCTACCTGGCCCTACCAAGGCGTCAGGGTTGTCTGTACCATCTGCAGAGGTGTGCGCGCGTTACATAATCATATACATACTTATTTACATATCTTACCCGGCCTCATAAGCTCGGGGTTCCATAATAGTCGTACATAGATACATATACATCATGGCTCATAAGCCTCTTTACTATTAACATGATTATCATAATCGTCATCGTTATCGTCATCGTTATTACCATTATCATCGATATCATTACCACTATCATCGTCATTCACCACATCTATCTTTATAGGCTTAGTCGCCATACGAGGGATCAGTACGATCGTAGCGAGTCAAGAATCGTAAGCTTACAAGCTCGGAAGATCAAATCATTTGTAGGATATCATAGTCTCATAGAAGATTTAGACGTTTGGCCAAAGAAACATGTCTTATGAAAGAAGGGTTAGCCTTACATACCTTTCCCGTTCAACTACTCTACACTTGCGCGTTCTCCTCCAATGCTAGCGTTTCTACCTTCATTGAAGTCATACTATCATTAGAATCGATAGCTAGCATATATGACTAAAGCTAGAGAAAATCGGACAGCATCTCCTTATTTATACGACATTCCTCCATAACGTATATCAACTCCCAGATGTCAACGATACATTCACAATACCACAACAATAGTCATTATTCATCCACATTTCACAATTTGCTTTCGATTACTCACATCTATGGCTATAACACACGACTATGTCCATTCACGTACATTACACATCTCATGTTCTCCACATCATTTATAACACATTTGCATCACAATACATCAAGACTCATAACTCAATTCAAACGATTTCTCAAAATGACACTATTCTATATTCATGACCCATTTTGCCATACCATTCTACAACCCAAGTATTTCAACTCTTAAATATCTTAAACAACATAGAAATATCATGAATCTTACCTTAGATGTTGTAGGAACAAGCCTTGGTTGATAATACTCCACTTGAGCAAAAACCCTAGTTTATCTCCATGAGATTTTCTTGACTTGGAATGATCTTTGATGGTTTTCTTGCACTTGATTCACTTGGTTTATGTTGTTGATCACCAAATATCCTTGCATTCTTGTGGAATATATGTAGAGAGATGTTTTAGAGAAAAGAGGTGTGAAGTAGAAATGGAATGAAATAACCTTGGTCCCTTTATTTATTTTCCTCAAATCTGTCACGACCACATATACAGACCAACATACGGTCCGTATAATTTATATGGACCGTATGTCTGGTCGTATATTTGGTCCAGAAACGTTTTCCTTTCTAGGCTGATTATACGGTCCCAAAAATACCGACCTTATAATTTATACGGCCAGTATGTTTGGCCGTATAACCCCAGTGGTTCCGAAGTTCGTTTCGTCGATTCGTTTGATCTCTAATCCTTATGGAACCTTCTTAACACTTGTTCAACACCTCAATACCAATCTAAGGGACGTTATCACACTTCTCTAAGTCATCATTAAGGCCTTGCTAACTCGTTACTCGTATTTCCTTTCCGATACCTATCGTATGCCTTGCCTCATCTTAGCCAACTTTCTCGTCTAACATCGGATGCCCTGGAAATCTCACTTAGGGTCATCAAACGTTGTCTTTTACTTATAGAAATATTGTATACTCGTACTCCTCACTAGTTCATTCACTTGCGTACCAACGGAAGATTTTCCAAGGTGTAACACAATACATGCTGTAAAAGCAAAAGAGAAATAAATAATTTAATTCTAGAAGAAGAAGAAATACTAGACGACGATAATCTAGTAGGAAAACATTATACTTTAATAGACATAGAAACAGAATTATATAATTTTAAAACAGGGATAGAAAGGATAGGAGTAATAAAAATCCAAAAAGATTTAGATAATATAATAAGAATACTAGATGAGATAGAAATTATAGGAGAAAAACCTTTAAAACATTGGGAAAATAACAAAATTGTATGTAAATTAGACATAATAAATCCAGAATATATAATTAAAACAGCCTCAATAGAAGCAACTAACCAAGATGTGGAAGACTTTAAAGTACAAATAAAAGAATTATTAAATTTAGGAGTAATAAGAAGATCTACTTCTAAACATAGCTCTGCAGCATTTATGGTAAGAAATCATAGTGAAATAGTAAGAGGAAAAGCGAGAATGGTAATAAACTATAAAATACTTAATGATAATACTAGTACATATGGATATAAGTTACCAGACAAAACAAAATTAATAAATAGAATACAAGGAAAGAAAATATTTAGTAAATTTGATTGTAAATCAGGATATTGGCAGGTACGAATGCATGAAGAATGTTTATATATATACATATATGTTGTTCTTATGCCTTACATACTCAGTACATTATCCGTACTGACTCCCCGTTGCTCAGGGGGCTGCGTTCATGCCTGCAGGTATAGGTAGACAGGCAGGTGGTCCAGCTTAGTAGGACTTTTATCCAATAGCGATTAGTGCACTCCATTTGATTCGGAGTTGCAGTTTATTGTGGTATGCCATTCTTTTGAGATGTATATAGATGGGTATGATGGGGGCCTGTCCCGTGCTTCTACAGCTTTTATTCCAGTAGAGATCTGTAGACAGTCGTATATGTTAATCAGATTATATAGCCTTGTCGGCTTCTATTCTTTTGTGTACAGTATATGTAGCAGCCTAGCTGGCTTGCACTGTTCTTCAGCATGTTTATGTATATATGCAGATTGTTCAGAGTTCATGATGTCGCCTAATTATGAGATCAGTTTAAGTTATTTTATAGGCCCTTGATGTTCAGTAAGGTTCAGATAGGAGTATAAGGGTGTTTGGTCTCTAGAGGTCAGATACTCGTCACGACTCATCGGGTTAGGTCGTGACAAGTTCACACCCAACTTGCAAGGTCCATGCGTGGTCCATAAGGTACTCTCTGGAGGAGCAGTAAGTTTAGTAGAAATGGACGACCAAGAGTGTCCTAAAGCAATCAATTCAGACGCAATCAAGAGATACACGCATGAAGACACACTTTTCAATTGTAATCGTATTTTTGTTTATAAGCACCACATTTGACCTATCTCTTATGGCAGAGATACGTAGAAAATCCATATCGGATTTGGACAAGTTAATGTTTTGGAAGAATAAGTATCATAATATTTAGAAGATTTTCTAAATAGTTATATAGTAGTTTCTTTGATATTTATTGTACTTGAGAAATATCTTGAAATTATAGACACTTAGATATAAGTAGTAGAGGATAAAAATATCTAGATATTTTAGAATAGTGCTAGAAGATATCTAGAACCATCCATAGACAACTATAAATAGGTCTTGTACATTTGTAATCAAGCAAGTACAAACCCAATTCAAACCAAATCAAGAGAGCCTTCTTCCAAAGTTCTCTATCTAAGATTCTTCCTTTTCCTTTAATAGTTTTCTCTTCTTTAGTTGTGTCTTCCGATCTTAGTTGATAATCTTGGGCTAGCAGAAGGTCTCCCCAATTTAATTTTTCTGCTATTTATCTACATGGTATTAGATTCATATCCTTAGGTTGGCTTCTGGATTTTATTTTAAGATCAAGTTAGTGGTAGATTCAACTGGTTTCTCTAAGTGGGTTTAAGCGGTCATGTTAATGCACAAGGGATGGAGTTGTTGAATAAGTCCAGTTACTAGGTATGACAGACATGTATGGAATCATACCTTGTTGGCAAGGATTTATGGGATATTATTAATGGAGTAACACAAGTTCTCCTACCGACGGACTGGAAAATAGCAACGATACAAGAAGTGGAAGTAGATTAATATGAAGACGGAATTTATCCAAAAGATTTCCGTCTCCCACAGTTTGTTTGATCATATCATAAGATGCAAATCAGCTCATGAAATATGGAGGACCCTCAATCGGTTATTCAACAAGAATGTTGAAGCTCGAATATAGATATTGGAGAATGAATTTGCTAACACCATTCAAGGTAATCTTTCAATTGTCGAATGTTTTTTGTAGATTAAGAACTTATGTTCAGAGATCTCTTTATTAAACCCCGATGAGGCTATCTCTGACGCACAAATGAGAAGTATTACCATTGGTAGTTTGAAGTCAGAATATATTCCTTTTATTACATCAATTTAAGGATGAGCTCCACAACCATCCTTGGAGGAGTTTGAGAATTTGTTGTCATCACAGGTTCTACTAGCCATATAGATTGCTAGTGTATCTATTAAGAAAGGGAAGGAAATGATCTTGTAGCCGGCAAGACAAATTACAAAGGGAAAACAGCCATAGATAGGCCATACTCTCAATTTCAAATTGGTTGAAGCTCGTCAAAAAGGGAAGGAGAGTCAACTAATAACTATAAGTAGACTTTCAAATGTTACCGGTGTGGTAAACTAGAACAGATAAGAAGATATTATCGGTTTCGAAGAATTCGAAGAAGAAGAAGGAGGGGGCGAAGAAGGAGGCGAAGAAGAAGAAGAAGATATTATCAGGTTCGAAGAATTCAAAGAAAAAGAAGGAGGGGGCGAAGAAGGAGGCAAAGAAGAAGAAGAAGAAGAAGAAGAAGAAGAAGAAGAAGAAGGAGGAGGAGGAGGGGCAGAGAAGAAGAAGAAGAAGAAGAAGAAGAAGAAGAAGAAGAAGAAGAAGAAGAAGAAGAAGAAGCAGAAGAAGGAGGAGGAGAAGAAGAAGAAGAAGCAGAAGAAGAAGAAGAAGAAGAAGAAGAAGAAGAAGAAGAAGAAGAAGAAGAAGAAGAAGAAGAAGAAGAAGAAGAAGAAGAAGAAGAAGAAGAAGGAGGAGGAGAAGAAGCAGAAGGAGGAGAAGGGGGAGGAGAAAGAGGAGAATAAGGAGGAGGAGGAGGAGGAGGAGAATGAGGAGGAGAAGGAGGATGAGATGGAGGAGAAGGAGGAGGAGGAAGAGGAGGATAAGGAGAAGAAGCAGAAGAAGAAGAAGAAGAAGAAGAAGAAGAAGAAGAAGAAGAAGAAGGAGGAGGAGGAGGAGAAGCAGAAGAAGAAGGAGAAGCAAAAGGAGCAGAAGGAGAAGTAAAAGGAGCAGAAAAAGAAGGAGAAGGAGAAGGGGGGGAAGGATGAGAAGGAGAAGGAGGATGAGAAGGAGAAGGAGGAGAAGGATTAGAAGATGGAGGAGGAGAGGGAGGAGAAGGAGGAGGAGTAGTAGAGGGAGGAGGATGAGGAGGAGAAGCAGGAAAGAAGAAGAAGAAGAAGAAGAAGAAGAAGAAGAAGAAGAAGAAGAAGAAGAAGAAGATGAAGAGGAAGAGGGGGAGGAGGAGGAGGAAGAGGAGGAGGAGTAAGAGGAGCATAAAGAGAGGGAGAAGAAGAAGGAGGAGACGAAGAAGAAGGAGGAGGAGAAGAAGCAGAAGCAGAAGCAGAAGGAGAAGCAAGAGAAGGAGAAGGAGGAGGAGGAGAAGGAGAAGGAGAAGGAGGAGGAGGAGGAGGAGAAAGAGCAGAAGGAGCAGGAGGAGCAGGAGCAGGAGGAGAAGAAGAAGAAGAAGAAGAAGAAGAAGAAGAAGAAGGAGGAAGAGGAGAAGGAGGAGGAGGAGGAGAAGAAGGAGGAGGAGAAGAAGGAGCTGAAGAAGAAGAAGAAGAAGAAGAAGAAGAAGAAGAAGAAGAAGAAGCAGGAGGAGGAGGAGGAGGAGAAGGAGGAGGAGAAACAGGAGGAGAAGTAGGAGGAGGAGAAGAAGAAGAAGGAGGAGGAGCAGAAGGAGAAGGAGGATGAGGAGAAAAGAAGAAGAAGAAGAAGAAGAAGAAGAAGAAGAAGAAGAAGAAGAAGAAAATGATTAAATAATGAAAAGGTTGAGCTTGAAAGCACAACTTCATATGAAGAGACAAACAATATGTTTCTTAGATGCTCTGAAGCTGACAAATAGTTTATTGAGGAGCTGGAATGAGAAACTGGTGTTGAGCCTTCGTAGGAAGTTGATGGTCAGATCATCAATGACTCAAATGAGGAGGCTAATGTTGATGAAATCTCCTTGTGTTATGGATTTGCATCGGAAAGAGAGGATTAAAAAAGTATTGAAACCTGGAGTTTCAAACTTTCCTATCACAGGTGTTTCTCTAGATAATACAGTTATTAGGGAGCTAAGAGAAAGGGAGGCCTAGAAACACAATAACACGAAAACCAGAACAGAGATGATTCGGGTGGTTCACAAAGGCCTAAAAGAACTATTGTACATCCAGTTCGCTACTGAGATGAAATTTTGTTAATACGTATTCATGCTTCTTTGAAGGACCAATTAATGACGAACAACCTTCATTATTTGAAGAAGCAAGAGAAGACTTGAAAATACTGATGAGATCTCTGCCAAAGCATGTTCAAAAGCTTCGTCTGAGTTCTTTCGCGGAAAGTTAGGGATACCTTCTAGAAAATTAATATAAGGGGGAGTGTGAAAAATAAAAGTTAATTTTTGGAAGAATAAATATCATAATATTTAGAAGAGTTCCTAGAAAATTATATTGTCATAATATCTTTGATATTTATTATACTTGGGAAATGTCTAGACATTAACATATATGTAATAGAGGATAGAAATATATAGATATTTTAGAATAGTATTAGAAGATAAGGTTTATTTGATTTTTCTTATAGTTGAATCTCGAAGAATATCTAGAACTATCCATAGACAACTATAAATAGGGTGGTCTTGTACATTTGTAATCAAGCCAATACAAATCCAATTCAAAGAAAATCCTAGAGAGCCTTCTTCCATAACAAAGTTCTCCTTTTCATAGCTTCCTCTTCTTTAGTCGAATTTTCGGATCTTTTAACGATCTTTGGCTAGCAGAAGGTTTCTTCAATTTAAGTTTTCTTTTGTGATTCCCTACAATTTTGAATCCGTTTTCTCTTGTTTAAACATGGAACATATGTTGCAAGACTTTCCATTAATCTCCATGTAAAATTGTTAATTAAGACAAAACTACTCAAGCTTAATAAATATATAGAAGTTAATATTATGAAAAGAATTATTAAGAGATTAGCTTCTGCAGGAAAATCATGTGATGTGTGGGTATAAACCATCTTATAAGTTTAACTCACATGTTTGATCTTAATAATAAATAGATAAAAGTGTTCCATGTGTTTGTTTAACTGATTCCATATCTTATAAATGTGGTCATTCATTATCAAACTCTTATGCTTAATTTAGGAAAACAATAAAAAAGTTAATTGAGTTCGAGTACTTTTTTTTTTGGGATTGGAAACTATGGGTTTTAGTGACTATGTCATTTTTATTATCATTCTCTTTATTACAAAATTCCTAGATTATTTGCATTAATATTTACTTAATTTTAACGGTTACAAACAACTAGTACTCGTAGGTATAATAGGCCGATAACGAAGGAATAATGTATATAGCAAATAAAGGTTGAAAACAACACTGAATGGAACAACAAAGCCAACACTCTTCAATATCAACCATTTAATCATGCTTTGCCTAATCCAACAAGTGATCATGTAAATTATGTAGGAAATGTAGTGGATCAGATGAATGAATGGCTAAATGAATGAATGAATGAATGCAATGCATTTGCCAAATCTCATACCTGGTACACACATGCTATAGACCATGCCTTATTGTCATGACCCATGGGGGACTCGCGAGGTCCATATACCTCTCAACTACATCCAGCATTTACCCTCGGACTGGGTAACAATCATATCATATCCTACCATAACTTATCAGCTCAACTCTAATCATAATACAGGAACCATTTCCCTTCAGGCTTAAAGAGCAATTAGTGCAACATGTGTGCTAACATATACCAACAATATCGTGAAGTATGAGAAAGGACAATGCACAGGCAAGTTTCATAATATCAACTCAATATTAAGAATGATTCCACTCTTAGAACTTATACGAAAACATGAAGTGATGAATACAACTTAATCAACGTGTACATGTATCAACCAAACATGAGTATCAAAGCCAAATGAGCAACATCCATACCAACTTAGTGGATTTATCACCACAACCAATGCACGTAGACCTAACATGCATTTCCCATCATAGTAACCTAAATAACATTAATTTCCCGAATAAATACACCAGTACCCAACCAGATATTCATCACAACCACCTAGGTGGGGCCCCTTTTCACACCCAATATCCCTTCAATATTTATAAACTACATACATCCTCCAATCGGAGTTTAAAAGAGTAAACCACAACCTACCTCAAAGCCGAGTAGGAGCCACAAACACTCAAACATGAGCCTTCTCTTTCCGAAGCGCCTCCGAACGAGTAAAGTCTATCAAATACGGATTCCACGTTAACGCATGAGTCTAAGGACACCCATAATGCCATAAAAAGGATTCAGGTCCAAAAGCCAATCCACGAATCCCATCCAAAACCCTAAATCTCAAAATGGTAATTTTATCATGAAATTGGGTTCAACATAGTCAAAATATGTTCTATGAGGTCACACGAATCGAACAATACCCATAAAGCTATATTTTGGTTCGGAATAAAAAAATGGACCAAAAATAACCCAACCTGAGTCCCAAGGGTAAAACTAAAAATTCAACTGAAATTCATCCCACCCATGGTCTAGATAGTTCATATCCTAAAAATCATGAAGTTCTAGCCACAATTGGATTTAATTTCAAAAATCGCAACCAGACTCACCCTTATTTTTCTGCTTCTAAATCATGAATGAAATCATAAATTATTGGAATAAATCATTAATAATTACTTAGATTCAAATTAGGAACTTACCCCAATGAAGAATCTTGAACTTAGCACTTGATTTCACCAAAAACTCAGCTCTAGAATGCAAATTATGTGAGAATGAAGTCTCAATTCGAAATTGGGGAAGAAATAACCCTGAAACCCAGTCCTTCTCCCCGATCGTGGTCTGAGACCACACGATCTCGTATTGAAACCGCGACCCAGCCCAACTGACTCATCACGACCGCGAGACCGTGGCTCGCGATCGCGATGAACAACGACCGCGAGACCATGGCTCACGATCGCGATGAAACGCGACTTGCCCTTTCCCCACATGCGTACTCTTCCAAGTGCAAGCCACCTGGCGCGATCGCGAAGAAGGACACCAGAAAGCGGAAACCAGAAAAATATGTTTCTTGAAAATCTCGATCTGACACCTGAAACTCATCTGAAACCCCTCGGACGTAAACCAAATATGCATTTCAGTCATAAAACATGCTACAAACACACTCATGCACTCAGAATTCCCAAAAGAGACCTCCTTAACTCGATGTTGACCAAAGTCAACTCCAAAACATCTGAAACCCATAATCCCAATCAATGACTTAAATCACACCCGAACGGCTCGGGACCCGACCCAAGGTCTCAACAAAGTTTTAAATAACATTCTGAACCTGATGGAATCGACAAAACTTTAAAAATAACGAAAATACCCCCGATGCTGACTTTGGTCAACCCTTTTCACTTCTTTAACTTAAAAACCTATATAATCACCAATACCAATAAAAACCTGCCTGATAGCCTCAGGAGCCATGAAACCCATCCCCACAAGTTAAATATATCAAAATAAAGCTAAAGGAGGGGTCCTTTGGGGAAAATATGTAAAAAAACTCAAAATGACTTAACGAGTAATTACATCATCCACCACTTAACACACTTTCGTCCTCAAACGTAAAGGGAAAGGAAGTACTTGAATCGGCGAAAAGCTGGGGATACCTACTTCGTATGTCCGACTAGGTCTTCCAAGTAGCCTCTTCGATCAAACGATGCTTCCATTGAAACTTCATCAAAGCTATCACTTTGGATCTGATCTTCTTAATCTTCCTGTCTAATATAACACCCTGCTCTTCCTCAAAAGTCAAATTCTTATCAAGCAAACTGAATCCCATGAGAACCATCCGAAGCATATTTCTTGAGCATCAGAACATGAAATACAGGGTGAACATTCGATAGACCAAATGGCAAAGCCAACTCATAGGCTACCTCACCACTATGCTGAACAATCTAAAACGGGCCAATGTACCTCAGACTCAATTTGCCCTTCTTCCCAAACCTCATCAAACCCTTCATGGGTGAAACCTTCAGTAGAACTCGCTCACCAACCTTGAACTCCAAATCATGAACCTTTCGATCCACATAACTCTTCTGCTTACTCTGAGCTATGAGAAGCCTCTCCTGAATCAACTTGACCTTATCCAAATAATCTCAATGCAAATCGGTACCCTAAGGCCTAACATCAAAAGAATCAAATTGACCAATCGGCAATGACACCTCCTACCATATAATGCCTCAAATAGGGCCATCTCGATGTTTAAATAGTAATTATTGTAAGAAAGCTCCACAAAGGTTAGGAACTGATCCACACAAAATTCAATCACACTTGCCCATAACATATCCTCAAGGACCAGAATAGTCCGTTCAGACTGACCAACGATTTGAGGGTGAAATATTGTACTTAGCTCAACCCGAGTACCTAACTCCTTTTGCATAGACTGCAAAAAATGAGATGCAAATTGTGTCCATCGATCTGAAATGATAGAAATGGGAATCCCATGCAAACGACCTATCTCCCTAATGTAGATCTTAGTTAACATCTCTGAATCGTAAGTAGTCTGAATTGGCATGAAGTGAGCAGACTTAGTCAAACGATCCATAATGACCTAAATAGCATCAAACTTCCCCAAAGTCTGTGGTAATCATACCACAAAGTCCATAGCAAGTTGTTCGCATTTCCACTCGGGAATGGGCATCCTCTGAGTAATCCCACTAGGACTTTGGTGCTCGTATATCATTTTTTGGCAATTCAAACACCGAGACACAAACCATACAATGTCCCTCTTCTTACTACGCCACTAGTAATGTTGTTTCAAATCCATATATATATGTTTGTAGCCTTCAAATGAATAGAGTACTTTGAACTATGAGCCTCCTCCATGATAAATCTAGTCAAATCTCCCACTTGGGGAACACATACACGACCCTTGATCCTCAACACACACTCATCATCTAGGATTGCCTCTTTGGCTTTTCCCTGGAACACCGTGTCTCAAATCTTACACAACTTTGCATCATCAAACTGTTGAGCTCTAATCTGTTCCAATAGGGAAGATCGTGCCTCCACACAATCTAGAACCATGAAAGATTCTAAAATATCAAGTCTCACCATGTTGTTTGCCAAAAACTGAACATCCATAGCCAAGGGATGCTCTCCAGCCTGTAATAAGCTAGGCTACCCAAACTCACTAACTTCCGACTCAAGGCATCCACCACTGCATTAGCCTTTCTCGAATGAAAGAATGGTCACATCATAGTCTTTAAGCAACTCTAACCATCTCCGCTGCCTCAAATTGAGATCCTTCTAATTGAAAATGTGTGGAAGACTCCAGTGATCAGTAAACACCTCAAAATGTACACCATAGAGGTAATGCTTCCAAGTCTTCAAAGCAAAGACCATTGCCACCAACTCCATGTCATAAGTGGGATAATTCTTCTCGTGTACCTTCATCTACCTCAAAGCATAGGCTATGATTTCCCTTTATGTATCAAAACACACCAAACTCCAATTCGTGAAGCATCGCAATATATGGTAAAACCCTCTCCCTCCACTGTTAAGGTCAGAATCGGGGTTGTAGTCAACCAAGTCTTGAGATTTTGAAAGGTTGCCCCGTACTCATCTGACCATTGAAAATTCATATTCTTTTGAGTCAACTTGGTCAAGAGAGATGCAATGGATGATAAACCCTCTACAAAACGTCGGTAATAACTAGTGACACAAATGAAACTCCGAATCTCGATAATCGAAGTAGGTCTAACCCAATCACGAACCACCTTAACCTTCTTAGGATCCACTATCATACCATCCTTGGACACCACATGTCCTAATAACGCTACAAAGCTAAGACAAGCTACATACAATGCTGCTCGTTCTCCTCTCTACTCCCAGAGTAAATCAAAACATCATCAATGATGACGACCACAAAAGAATCCAGGTGCGGTCTGAACAAATCATTCATCAAGTCCATAAAGTCTGCCGAGGTATTGGTCAGCCGAAAACACAAACCCAAAAACTCATAGTGACTATACCATGTCCTGAAAGCTGTCTTAGGGATATCCTCCGTCCTAATCTTCAACTGTTGGCAACTGAACCTCAGATCAATCTTAAAAAAGACCAAAGCACCCTGAAGCTGATCAACCAAGTCATCTATATGAGGAATGGGATACTTGTTATTGATTGTAACCATGTTCAACCGTCGATAGTCGATACACATACGCATGCGCCCATCCTTCTTCTTTACAAATATCATCAAAGCGCCCCAAGGAGAAACATTATGTCTAATGAATCCCTTACTCAACGTATCTGGCAATTTCTTCTTCAATTCCTTCAACTCCACTAGCGCCATCTGGTATGGCGGAATAAAAATTGGCTTGGTGCCCAGCACCAAACTAATGCAAAAAATTAATACCACGATTCGGTGGAACATCTGGTAAGTCTGTCAGAAAAACATCAGGAAACTCCCTCACCACTAGTACTACTCAAGTGGAGGA
Organism: Lycium barbarum; assembly: GCF_019175385.1. Taxonomy (NCBI): domain Eukaryota; kingdom Viridiplantae; phylum Streptophyta; class Magnoliopsida; order Solanales; family Solanaceae; genus Lycium; species Lycium barbarum. Next base: position 26,595,962 of record NC_083337.1, read on the forward strand.
GTGTCTGCACTAGTGTCCCGAACATAGGCTAAGTAAGACAAACATCCAATCTCAACTATTTGTCGGGCTCTAAGGAAAGATATAACCCTTTTGGTTAGTGACTAGTAGCCCCTTCCACTCCAACCTATGTAATTGTCTTAGCATGACAATCCAAGATCGCTTGATAAGAAGACAATCAATCCATGCCTAAGATAATGTAAAAATCTACTAAGTCTAAAATCTTCAAATCAGCCCAAGTGTCATAACCTATCAAAGTAACAACACAAGATCGATACACTCGATCCACTACTATAGAATCCCTAATAGGACTAAAAATGGTAATAGGAAAACCAAGCTACTCGTATAACATATCTAAACCCGAAGTAAAATAAGTAGACACATAAGAGTAGGTAGAGCCGGGATCAAATAATATCACATCTATACTACAACAGACAAAAATAGCACCTGTGATAACCGCATCAGAAGCTTCGGCCTCTAGCCTATTAGGGAGAGCATAGAAATGATAGCATCCGCTCTCGGCTGTGTAATACTTTAACCACCACGGCCTGACTAAACTCCACCCTTAGCTGACTGGGAACCACCCCTACGGGACTGATGACCACCTCTGCCAGGTTGTGAACCCCTTCTACCGGAATATCTACCTCCTCGAGCTGGCTATGCTGGAGGCCTAGGTTTCTACACTCGAGAGTTCTAATGGGGTCCGCTTTGCCTAAGTCTGATACTGTCTCTCATGAAATGCCTAGGTTACTACACTCATAGTAAGTTTAGCCTTCCATAGGATAATGAACTGGTACTGAAGACCCAGAATTCCCTCCACGACCTGAGTGTGGGAATAAGAACCGCCAGATGTCTGCTCAGAACGGTACTCACTATGCCAGGACGAACCACAGTTGACATCTGAAGTGCTGACTGAACAGGACGATCGAAATGTAATAAGGACTTCTACCATAGTATCCTCCACTCCTAGAAGAGGAACCACTGAAACCACCAACTCTACGAATCCTCTTGTCGTCACCCCTATCCTGTGCCTGCCACCTTACTAACTTGACCTTCTTGGCATGATCCACCACTGCCTAAAGGAAGCTACTACCTTCAACGTCGCCAATCAAAGCAGAAGGTTCTATACCTTCACGAACCTCCTCACTCTCTCTACCTCAGTAGGAAAAAACATAACATAATGGGCCAAAGCATGAAACCGAGACTCATACTCCACAACAGATAACCCCCTCTGCTTCAAGCAGGCGAACTTGTCCCTCTTCCTATCTCTCAAGCTACAAGGAACATACTTCTTGTAAAATACCTAATATAATTGAGTTCAAGTCAACAGAGGCGACCCAGTTGGTCGGTACACAATGTAAGACCTCCACCACTGCTTGGCGTCCCCAATCAATTTAACCCTGTGCGACTCCGCTATACCCAGATTGTGAAGCCTCACGTCACAACTGACAATGAAATCATATGCATCTTCCTGGGGAGTACATAGAACTAGGGAGGACTCATCTTAGTGAACAGATCAAACATCGTCTGCTCATCACGGGTCATGACTGGCTAAAGGACTAGTCGAGGAGCAAAATCAGTTATTGGGATCTCATCAATGCGGGGAGCCACAGCAGCAGCACTCTGCTCTCAGAGTCTGGAACTAATAAGGAGTCTGACCTCCAGCATTGGTTTGTGACCCATCCGGTGTAGCCTAAAATGCATCGGCCTGGGTCAAACCCTCACGTAAGCTCAGAAAGTTCACAATGGAATCCTGTAGCACTGGTGTAGCAATAATCTCAGGTGGTGCCTAGGCTAGCCTTATTTCCTCTTCCTCAATAGGCTCGTCCTTATACTCCATCTCTGGCTCGGGAGACAATGATCTAGCACTGGTCTGACCTACCACTGTTGCTCAACCTCTTGCTAGTGCTGCTTCACAGGGTCTACCCCTACCATGACCTCTAACCTGGCCTCCGCTATATGCGATGGCTCAGACAGCAAGTGTCGGTGCCTCATCCCTAGCCGCATTCTTGCATGTCCTCACCATCTTTAAGAAAGTAGAATGTAAAGTCAGATATTTAGCTTGAACAAGTTAGCACAAAAGGAATGAAAGAGTGGAAGTTTCCTAAATGTCTTATATCCTCTCGAGGATGGGTATAGACGTCTATGTACAAATCCGCAAGACTCTACTAAACATTGCTCTTGTAATTGTGAGACCTGTGAACCTAAAGCTCTAACACCAATTTGTCATGACCCTAATTCGATGGTCAAGATAGCAACTACACTCTCCCACTGGTAGGCGAACCATTCACCAAATAGCAAATCATTGCAAAGAAAAGTAAAAGAATTGGCTACACTAGCAACATTATCGAATCAGTCTTAATGTATGTATATATATATATATATATATATATACATAAGTGTGGAATACAACTTAGTCAAATACAACAAAAATCTGGTCTAACTCGTACAAGAGCTTCTAAATATAAATATAAGTTTTAGCAAGAACAGAAATATAAAGCTATCTCAAAATGAAAGGGGCAGAATAACATAAGCGAAATCTAGGGATGCGGATCCGACTAAAGCACAACCTAGAATCTGGAATAAGGTAACCTCAGGATTTTAAACATGGGTCTGTATCTACACCAAAAAATGCAGCAAGTGTATTATGTGTACAAACCACTAGTACTCGTAGGTATCATAGGCCAACAATGAATGATTATCATATAGCAAATAAAGGTTGAAAACAACACTAAATGGAACAACAAATCAAACACTCCTAAAGATCAAAACTTTAATCATGCTTCACATAATCCAACAAGTGATCAAGTAAATTATGTTGGAAATGTAGCGGATCAGATTAACGAATGAATGCAATGCACTAGCCAAATCTCATACCTGGTACACACATGCTATAGGCCATGCCTTATAGTCATGACCTATGGGGAGCTCGCAGGATCCATGTACCTCGCAACTTCATTCGACATTTACCCTTGGAATGGGTGAGAATCATATCATCAAACCATAATTGATCAGCCCAACTCTCATCATAACACCTGGAACCATTTCCCTCCGGGCTTAATGAGAAACTTTCTTACCTCTTTTCCAACCTCGTTGGACCCTCTCATATCTCATTCATAATTCCTCTTAATTGAATTTGTATATAAATGTATGGATAAGTACAACATGAGTGGTAACATATGTCCACAATATCGTGAAGTGTGAGAAGGGAGAATGCACATGAAAGTTTCTTAATATCAACTCAATATCAAGAATGATTCACTCTTAAGAACTTATACGAAAAATGGAGTGATGAAGGCAAATGAATCAATGTGTACACCTATCAACAAAACTGTTACACCCCGTATCTTCGAAGAACACTTATCAAATTTGAAACATAAGTACGTTGAGTTAGGGTTAAGTAAAACCACTTTGGAATATACGGAGCAAGCATTATTAAGTATATTTAATAAGTGAAGGATGTATATAAGGTATACCGAAAGGTTTTATAAGGAAATGAGTGGAAGAAATGGAGTAGTACGACTTTGGAGAAAGGATGGGTAATGTTTGTGTGAAACTTTTTGTCCAAATTGGGGGGCGAATATCTCTAAGCATACGAAGTGTTTTAAGGTGAAACAAAAGCCTAAAATGAATTTCGTCGAGTTTAGTTTCCAACGCAACAAACCGCTCATCAATAGGACATCAGAGTAGAGAATTATGGATATTACAAGTTCAGCTGACAAACCAGAAATGCGTGCTACAGTACTGCTACAGTACCGACCTACTACATTACTGCTACAGTACCGACCTGCTACAGTACTGCTACAGTCGACCCGAATTTGACCCTATATAAAGGGTAATAACCCCTTTTTTCATCAGATTTTCCTAGAAAATTCCAGAAAATGTTAGAGGGAAAGTGAGGGAACCAAAAGTGAGCAATTTTTAAGTCGCGGAGTAGTGGTTTAGGTCCGGGCAACACATGGTGGTGATTCTAGCATTGTTTTGCGGTGGAATTTAGCGTGGATAGTGAGGATATTGCTGTCTTAACAAGAAAAAAGGTATGAATCTTTCTCTTTTGGTATTATTTAAGGCTTATTTAAGGAGATAAAGTCGCTAAACAATTGTGTAGTAAGTTGGTTAGTTATGGAAGTTGGAAAATAGCATGTGGGCTGTTTTATGGTACATATTTGTGATGGAAATGATGCTATTGATGTTGGTATTTTTGTTGTTGTTGTTGGTTGTTGGGTTGTGACTTCGGGCTAGGCATATAAACAGGGGAGGTGCTACCTGAATTTTGGCAGATTCTAAACGGAATTAAATTGAAGGTTTAAGATGAGCGTATGACATTGAGCCTAATAATAGTATGAATGGTTTATATGTAGATTTACGAGCTTGGAAGGACAAACGTTGAACGACTAAGGCAACTGAAAGGTATGTTAAGGCTCGTCCCTTTCTTTCAAAGGCATGATTCCTATGGTATGACTTCATAAATGTTCCCATAACCTTCTTGTCTTCAAAAGCTAAATGTTCACGGTTCTTGAAACTTCTGATGATGTCAAGGATAGGAATGATTTTATGATGGTGGCGACGATAATGATGATTTTGTATTTTAAGAACTCAAGTGTATGATTTCAAGGTGAGTATGAGAATGTGGAGCTATATCTAGATTTTCTCAATTTTATTCATTGATGATGACTCTACTTCTAAAGGCTCCAAAGTGTACGTAAAGTTAGCCTTTCTTTCTTTATGGCATGAATTACATAAACTGAGCGAACGACGAACATATATGACTCCAAGGAACTCTAGTTCTCAATAGTGCTTGACATGATAGTCGTCTTTAATTCTCAAGTGTTGGTTCATTCTGATTATTCTATTGAGTCTCAGATGATGATTTAGTTTGCATATGGTTGCTCATGATATTCTACTCGTGCATACCATTAATATATCATTCACCGAGTCCCAGGTCGGGTACATAATCGTGCAAAGTTTCATTGCATTGTTCACCGAGTCCCTTACTAGAGGGTCGGGTATGTATATTATATATTTTACCAAGTCCCATAATGGGCCGGGTACGGTATATGACTATTTCACCAGGTCCCTCACTAGAAGGCCGGGTACGTATTATATTTCACTGAGTCCCTCACTAGAGGGCCGGGTACGGTATATATATATATATATATGATTATTTCACCGAGTCCCTCACTAGAGGGCCGGGTACGGTACATTGTATATGTATGCATGACTCATCTTATAAGGCACCGATGCATTGGTATCTTTGATTATCTTACTCGTCTCCTGTCAAACTTTTTGCTCAGCCATGATCTTATTTATTGTACTTCATGCTTTACATACTCAGTACATTTTCCATACTGACCCCCTTTCTTCGGGGGCTGCGTTTCATGTCCGCATGTACAGATACTCAGTGTGGTGATCCTCCAGCTTAGGACTGCTACACAGCTACTTGGAGAGCTTCATAATGTCGGAGCTTGAGTCATTTTGGTACAGATCCTTTTGGTATCGACTTATACATATTCAGGGGTACGGGAAGGCCTTGTACCGCCGTGTCTTACTAGTGTGCTCATAGAGGTCTGTAGACATATGTGGGTTGTATATATGATCTGGTCAGCCATACAAACTTAGTTCGTTTTGGATGTCTCTGTGTATAGTGGCGGCCTTGTTGGCTTGCATATTTGTTGCGTCTTGATTAGCTATGACTTCTCAGGAGACAGGTTCATTTTGATCTATGACATAATGAGTCTACAACATGTTTTTACGGATTTCCATATTGTTTTCAATTCAGTCTGATTAGATTATGTCCAGCAGGTTCGTATATGGGTGTCCAGCTCGGGCATCAGTCATGGCCCATCGGTTTGGGGCGTGACAAAAACAAGGCTATCATAGCCCCAATAAGAAACATCTATGCCAACTTAGTGGATTTATCACCACAACTAATGCCCGTAGGCTTGACATGCTTTCCCTGTCACAATATGCTAAGTTGCTTCAATTTTCCGAACAAATACACCGATATCTACCCAGGTGTTCATTAGAGTCTCCAAGGTGGGATGCCGTTCATGCCCAATACCCATTCAACATTTATAAATTAGTTACTTCTTCCGAAGAGAGTCTAAAAGAGTAAACCATAACCTAGCTCAAAGCAGAGCGGGAGCCACGAACATTCAAACTTGCGCTTTCCCCTTTCGAAGCACCTCAAAACAAGTAAAGTCTATCAAATATGAATTCAACATTAACACACGAGTCTAAGGACACCCATAATGCCATATAAAGAATTGGGGTCAAAAAGTCCACCCTGTTACACCTCGTAGTTTTGTACGTGAAATCTATTAGGTATTAGTCATTTTAATTGTGGACCCTGGAGTACTTCCTAGGATGTATGAGATAGTATGCACCTATATCATGGTTACGAGATTTTAAGTTCATATTATAAGCTAGGGAATGATTGGAGGACAAGTGAATTAAGGAAATTAGGTTTGTTGAAACTCTGAAGAAAAGATTGGAGGTAATTTTGGCCGTACTTGAGGAAGGAATATCTCAAATCATACTAGGAGTTTTGCAGTATACTAGGAGTTTTGAAGTGAAACAAATGCCTAAATGGGAGTTCAGGAAGTCTAGTTTACAACGCAACAAACCGCTCTTCGATACGACATTGGAGTAGAGAATTATGGACGTTACAAGTTAGGCGGGCGGAGCAGGGATTAACCCTGAGTGAACGCAACCCTAGGGCTACGAATGTGAAGAGTAACCTTGAGAAACCCTTCGCGAACGCGACCCAAGTCCGCGAACACGAAGGGAAAATTTAAGTCGGTTTCCATCGACTTCAACACACTACAAAAGAGTTAAAACCCTCATTTTTCTCCATAATAATTTCCCTAAACACTCAGCAAACATATGAGGGTATATGTACATTAAAAAGTGAGGATTTTGAGAGATTTCAAGTGACAGATTATTAATCGAGGTCCGAGTAACGTATAGTCGCGATTATAGTTTTGTCTTGCGACAAAGTTGGTTCGGATTCAACACAAATATTGAAGGTCTTGCTATTCTAGTACGAATAAGGTATGAATATATCTTTATTAATGCTAATTTAGGAATATTTATGAGAATAAGAGTTATAGTTATTGTGTTGGTGTTGTTGGCTTATGGATTGAGGTTTGAAGAAATTTTGAATGAAATTGTACATATTTATCTTGTAGAATCTTGATGATATTGTTGTTGAGGTGGTTAGTATTGTTTGGGAGTTGTTTTGGTATTTAGAGGAAGTAGATAATATAGAGCAGATGCTGCCCAATTTTTCGTAACCCAACTTAGTCTTTGACTACTAGTACATATAAGTTGATGGGAAATATGATGAAAGTATGATTAAAGATGTATTTCTCGCTAAAAAGGTTTGGGTGAAGGGCGAGCATCGGAGTAAAGGATCCTTTAAGTGGTGGCTTGACGAATAAGGTATGTAAGGTGTTTGTTTCCCTCTTTCTTTGGCACGAATCCAACTAGAACACGAACATAAGCGTTCCATAACAAATTCACTCCATTCCAATGCTTTGTATTTCATATCATAATGTCTTAATTATTTGATTGATTCTTCAAATGTTGTCATGTTTATTATCATTAAGTTATTTCCTTAGATTCGATACGAATTTCATAATTCATTCGGAGGTTATGACCTTACGTCACTCTGAAAGGCCCGATGGTGTTTCATTGTCTCCTCATGAATTATATATATATATATATATATATATATATATATATATATATATATATATATATATATATATATATATATATATATATATATGTTACAGCCCGTAACTTCTGAACGTTGAGATTTATGAGGTATTAGCCATTCAATTGCAGACATCGGAATTATTGTTGAAAAGATACAAGATCATAGGTGCTCGTTTTACGATTATAAGGGTCTGAGTTTGCGTAATAGGTTATAGGAGGATTGGAAAACTAGTGAACTAAGGAGATCAAGCTTCTGAGGCTCTGAAGGAAAGTTGGGCAAGAATATGTTTTAGTGTATTAAGAGTTTTGAAGCGAAACAAAAGTCTAAAGTGAAGTTTGGGAAGTCTAGTTTCCAACGCAACAAACCGCTCCTCAATCGGACATCGGGGTAAGGAGATATGGAAGTGACAAGTAGGTCTGCCAGACCAGGAAAATGGTATGCGCGAACGCGCCAGGAAGTGGCGCGAACGCGCAGAAGGCCAAGGGCCAACACAGCGCGAACGCGCCACCAGGAGGCGCGAACGCGCTGAACAAAGTTTTGAGCCGGGTTCAGGATAAAGGTTATATTATAAGAATATGATAATAACATACATATATGACATTTGAAGACCATATAGGGTGAATTGGTTCATATGGCACTTACTGAGAAATTCTTGTTGCTGCACGCTAAGTGGGACCTACACGTCAGAGTTTTATAAGGGACATACGAAAGGCCATATGGGTAGTACATGGAATGTGGAGAAAGTCCTAAGAAGGACCCTTAAGCCGCATATGAGTGTAGGCCCTCCAAAAGGACGATTTAAGGGAACGTTTTCGGGTGATCTGATTTCGAGGGGCCAAAACGATATCATAAGTTTACAATTTGGAAAGGTACCAAGAATTAAAGTTGTAGATAATTGAATTGTCTTTCCAACCATAGGTCATGGGCCCTCACATGATATCGCGATCAAGATTTATGACCGTTTTACTGAACAAAGGTGCAGTCAGAAAAACTCAGACCAGCGCGAACGCGCCAAAAGCTGGCGCGATCGCACTGAAGGTTTTTATGTCGGTTCTGGGCAGAACCCAAAACCTTATAAAAAGGGGTAAACCCCCCATTTTTCAGCTAAATACACACAAAAACATCCCAAATTCTATGGAAAATTCCCCAACCTTCCCACACCCACTTTTTAGCCCAAACCAGGTATAATTTCAAAATTCCAGTCCGGGTAGCGTATGGTTATTGGTGCAGAATCATATAGCGGCGTGTGGTAGCCTAAAATTAGCGTGGAAAAGTGAAGATACAGCAATATTAAAGGGATAAAGGTATGAATCTCTTGCATTAACGTTAATCTTGATTTATTTACAGAGAAGGAATCGTAAAATTGTTATAAAATGGCTCTATGATGGAAATAGGGGACGAACACCATATGGGCTGTTCTATGGGATACTTTGATATGGGAAATGATGATATTAATGTTAGTGTTGTTGTTGTTGTTGTTGTTGGTTGTTGAATTGAGAATTCGGGCTAGGCATATAAACAGGGGAGATGCTGCCTGATTTTTGACAGAATATAGAATAGTTTAGTTTGGGACATGGAATATTGTGCGATAAAGAGGCTAACATTAGTGTAAATCCTCTTAAATGTAGAATTACGAGCTCGGACGCATAAGCGTAGCCAATAGGAGGCGGAACAGGTATGTTAAGGCTCGTCCCTTTCTTTCAAAGGCATGATTTATATGTTATGGCTTCATAAATGTTTCCATATCTTCCTTGTTCTCAAAAGTTAGATGTTTATGACTCGGAGGCATAATTCCTTTCCTAATAATTCATAGTTGTTTTCCAAAATGTCGTATTTTTCCAAACTAGAGGTTTATGATTTTGAAAGCTCTTATGACAATAAGGATGGACATGTTTTTATCATGACGACAATGATGCCAAAGATGAGAATATTTTTCTACGGTAATTATTATGAGAACGATTCCATGTTTAAAGGTTCCAAGTTTACCATTTCAATGACGATTTATGAGTTTTGAGCTATTTCTTGATTTCCCAATTTTATTCTTGGATGATGATTATTTTTAAGGATTTCAAGGTATATGAAGTGATGCCTTATGAGATTTAGGAACTTATTCTATATTTTTCCCCTTGATGTTATTTTTCATTGGTAGTTACACCTTATAATAATTGTTCCTTTAAGGTGAGCCAAAGCGACCATGAATATTCCATAATGTAATCGGAGGTTACCGACCTTACGTCACTCCGATAGATACATGACTTTCTTTGGGCTCTCATGCATGCTGCTTATATGATATATGTATATGGTATATGTATATGTATATGGGGAAAAGGGACACATGTTGCGCTATAAACGCATAGCCACCTGGTCAGTTGGTATCAGAGCCGGTGGTTTGGCAAACCCAGTGGTGGGGCAAACCCAATGGTAGGGCAAACCCAGTGGTGGGGCAAACCTCAGCAAGAACGCTGAGTCCCAAAGGGGGGTGAGTGCAAGACTTGCCTTAGGCGAATCCCACATTGGTTTAGGCGAATCCCACATCGGTTAATGGGAGCCGACGTTGCTCGGCAATATGACATGTTCTATTTTCTATATATATGAAACAGAAATGATTTTCAAAAGAAAGCTAAGCATGCATGGCATCCGCCATAAGAGGCACTCACATGTACAGGTTACTCTCTCATCTCACGATGTGCTCCGTATTTCCACTCTGTTGTTATTCATAATGTGCATCCCTTACTATGTTACTATACATGCCTTACATACTCAATACCATGCTCGTAACGATGTCCCTTCTTGCGGACGCTGTGTTCATGCCCACAGGTAGACAGGGAGACGGTACATATCCCTAGAAGCTTTGTCAGCAGCCTTGCAGAAGCACTCCACTACTCTGGAGTTGCCGCATGTTGGTACATCCTTTTGTGTACATGTTTTGGGCATGGCGGGGTCCTGTCCCGTCCTAATGTTCAGTATTCCAGATAGAGGCTCGTAGATACATATGTGTGGGTAATAGACATCTCTTGATCACCTCAGTCTATATTTTTGTATATCACTTTTGACACCTCGAGAGCTTATGCACGTTTGCATGTTTTGTGAAAATATTTAGCGCCATTTCACCTCAAGTATGTTGGGAATTATAATTGCACAGGTTGAGCGATAGATAGCATGATAAGGGGTGCTCGGTAGCTAATACTGGGTACCTGTCATGGCTCTCTTGTTGGGTCGTGACAAAAGTGGTATCAGAGCAGTTCTATCTTAGGGTGTGTCTACGAGCCATGTCCAGTAGAGTCCTGTTTATGGGTGTGAAGCGCGCCACATTCATAAGCAGGAGGCTGCAGGGCATTTTAGGAATAACTGACCTTCCTTCCTATCTTAGATTGTGCGATAGATCCATGTTATCAGGTTTCCCCCCCTTTCTAATCGTGTGTTTTGATTTCAGCGATGCCTGTGAAGAGAAAAGCTACGGCGGCCCAAAAAGGCAAGACGGTGGCTGGAAGAAGAGTTGAGCGGGAGCCACCGGCGGAGGTGGAAGAAGGCGAGTCTCATAACGAAGTCCCCCCTCGGACTTCATATGCTCCACCCCCAGTACCCCCTCTTCCACCACCAGTAGCTTGGGGCTAGCAGATAACAGCAGCTATTCAGTTGCTGACCCAGTTGGTTGCCGAGCAAGCTCAGCGGCAAGGTGCAGGCCAAGGTGACAGGGCGGTGAGTGCAAGAGCCCGTGATTTTATCACTCTGGATCCTCCGGAGTTTTATGGATCGAAGCCCGATGAAGACCCGCAAGGCTTCATAGATGAGATGCTGAGGACGGTGAGGATAATACATGCCTCGGATACAGAGTCAGTAGAGTTGGCTTCATATAGATTGCGAGATGTAGCTGTCCAGTGGTATAATACTTGTATATCTTCAATGGGAGAAAATGTGCCTCCCCCAATTTGGCAAGAGTTCACCGAAGCATTCCTGCGACATTACTTACCACCGGAGGTTCGACGGCCCCGAGCTGATAAGTTCCTGAACCTCAAGCAAGGGAATATGAGTGTTCGGGAGTACAGTCTCCGCTTTAACTCTTTGGCTAGGTATGCTCCAGCCATGGTAGCCGACATAGGAGACCGTGTGCATCGATTCCTGAGTGGGTTGGGGCCACACTTGGTTAAGGATTGCTTGACGGCCTCACTCCAGGATAGGATGGATATCGCTCGTATTCAGGCCCATGCCCAGAACCTGGAGGAGAAACAGCATCCACTGAGAGGTGGACGTGATTCTGATAGAGGGTGCAGTAAAAAGGCCAGATTTTTTGGTGCTGGCAGTGAGTACAGAGGAGGGCAGAGGCAGCAACATTCCAGGCATTCAATCCAATCAATGGCCAGCGCACCTCCTCGATTTGCGGGCAAAGGATTTGACCGTTCCAGTTATTCAAGACAGGGCCAAAGCTCAAGAGTTTTGGGTTCTCCGTTAGGAGGAGCTCCCAGTCAGAGGAGACCATCAATTCCACATTGCAGCCAGTGCAGAAAATTACATTCGGGTCCGTGTCGCCACGGCTCGGATGCTTGTTATGCTTGCGGACAAATTGGGCACATGATACGTGAGTGTCCATCAGTAGTTGGTAGCGGTAGGAGCCAGCCTGCAGGGTCGATGGCGGGTTCTTCTTCATCTGTGCGCCCGTTAGGGCAAAGCTCACAAGCACCAGCGGGCCGCGGTAGAGGCAAAAGAGGAGCATTTAGTTCAAGCGGCCCTCAGAATCGTATATACGCACTGGCGGGACGGCCGGATCCTGAATCTTGTCCCGACGTTGTTACAGGTATGCTATCGGCATTCCCCTATGATGTGTATGCATTGATTGACCTAGGTTCTACTCTATCATATATCGCTCCTTATATTTTTGAACGTATTGGGTTGAAATGCGAACCAAATCAAACGATTTGAGATGTCTGTGCCTGTTGGCGACCAAGGTGACTTCGCCACTATTGGGAATCTGGAAATCCAGGATAAAAGGTAGTCATACACATAGGTGAGAGGTGAATATTGAGGATCAAAAGGGGCAAAATAGTAATTAAGTAATCGGAAAAGTAAGAGATCCTTTCTAATTCGGAGGGAGAGGCAGTACGAGAACGTTTTGGAATCTGTCAAGACTTCAGTTTGCTTTAGATTATGTGGTGAAGGTCATGCGGTGAGGAGGATACGATTATACCAGCATCAACGCACCGGATTTCATTAGGGTTTCGAGGTTAAGCGTGCTGGGGTGAGAGAAATACTAGGATGGGTGACCCCCTGGGAAGTGTACTAAAAGTCCTATAAATTTAGACATAAGACAGGAATAAAAAGCTAAAGTAGCCTAAGGGAAATTAGAATATGCGGAATGATTGGAAACCTTAAGAGGTCGTGTACGACGAGGTAGGCTAGGCCGGTGAAGAGAAAAGAAAACAAAAGGTGGGGGGGGGGGGGGGGGAGAGCATTTAGCAGCAAAGTAACTGGAAATCTTTAACGATGAGGGTAAGAAGGATACTTTAAAGAGTTGGCGGCAGGAGACTGATTACTTATCGAGGAAAGAACAAGGATGATGAGTTGACACAATTAATTAGGAAATTAATGACATTGAATAAGAATTCATGTGAAGACCGAGAAACCCGGTCATAGAGGAAGTGGAATGAAATGTAAGGAACGTGCGTGGAAGATCACCCGGCTGTAGCATCAGAAAGATAGATTAAGGTTCGATAAACGAGGATAGAGAGAGTATAAATTGTAAGAATCTCATTCTAAGAGCAAGAAGTAGCAGGATATTCGGGACACTTGGATGCGCAGCTGCAACACACACGCGTAGTTAAGAAGAATTATGATTAAGTAAGATAAATGGGCGAAAGGACTAGTAGTGGATGGACGGGTAAGGAAATTTTGACAAGAATGATGATATAGATGTAAATGGGAAAAAGAACTCAGGGTGAGGAGTTTTAAAAATGTTATAAACAAAGTCGGGAAGAAAGACAAGGAGTAAGTTATAATCGAAGACTTCATAAAGGACGTGGTGAATCTCGGTGTCCCCATTAATTTGTGGGTTTGGAAAACTGTTAGTCATAAAAAGACAGAGGTGTGAAAAGACGGAAAAGAGGGCATCGGAATTGGATATCCTTATGAGAATTCCCATCGAACACAAGAGTGTAGCAAGCAAAAAGGATAAACAAGGCAGACGTAGGAAGAAAGTATGGAACACACCTTAAGAGAATGCACGCCGACATGAGCTACGATATTCCTAGACCATGATTTGAATCCCTCGCATCGAGCAAAATTGCGCAGTACCTAGGTGTGCAGCGACGTGTTCTAATGGGTAATAAAAAGAGCAAGAAAGGTCTACGAGCTAAGTTCACATAGGATAAGGGAAAGGATGACAAACCCAAAGCACACTTCGGATGACAACGATTATTATAATAAAAGGAACAACGATTGGTAGTTTGGAAAATTTTGAAGGAAAAAAAAAAAAAGAAACGCTGCTCCTACGAATGAAAATTAAAGATTTCACTGGATATTAGAAAAATAGTTCATGGACCACTAATTATACTGAACATGAGAGCATATGCTATGGAATTATATGAACCGTCAACGTGAGGCTATGCCCAACCACAATTGTAAGAAGGTCACACCGGAAATCCAACAAGGAATAACGACTCACGAAACGATCACCGATACAAGGTAATTGCCCACTAGTAGGAAAACAAGGAGCGAGAAAAATAGGATACTTACAGGCCAACGAATAGTTATGGCACGATAATTCAAGACTACAATAATAGAGATAAAATGAAAGCGATATGCTAGTTAATTTCCGACCATGTACATGAGGATAAAGAAGTGAAAGAAACTGACTGAAAGCAATGAAAGAGTTAAGGGAGCATGAGAAGGAACTAAACCAAGTTTTAGTCTAAGCAAACGGTCATCGGACCCTAAAGGAAGAATGACGGTTCTAAGGAATCAAAGATGGTATTGTGGAGTGGCAATATTGCAACATTCGAGGACGAATGTTTCTAAGGAGGGAAGGATGTTACACCCCGTAACTTCTGAACGTTGAGATTCATGAGGTATTGGCCATTCAATTGCAGACATCGGAGTTATTGTCGAAAAGATGCAAGATCATAGGTGCTCGTTTTACGATTATAAGGGTCTGAGTTTGCGTAATAGGTTATAGGAGGATTGCAAAACTAGTGAACTAAGGAGATCAAGCTTCCGAGGCTCTGAAGGAAAGTTGGGCAAGAATATGTTTTAGTGTATTAAGAGTTTTGAAGCAAAACAAAAGTCTAAAGTGAAGTTTGGGAAGTCTAGTTTCCAACGCAACAAACCACTCCTCAATCGGACATCGGGGTAAGGAGATATGGAAGTCACAAGTAGGTATGCCAGACCAGGAAAATGGTCTGCGCGAACGCGCCAGGAAGTGGCGCGAATGCGCAGAAGGCCAAGGGCCAACACAGTGCGAACGCGCCCCCAAGAGGCGCGAACGCGCCACCAAGAGGCGTGAACGCGCTGAATAAAGTTTTAAGTCGGGTTCAGGATAAAGGGTATATTATAAGAATATGATAATAACAAACATATATGACATTTGGAGAACATATGGGGTGAATTGGTTCATAAGGCACTTACAGAGAAATTCTTGTTGCTGCACGCTAAGTGGGGCCCACACGTCGGAGTTTTATAAGGAACATACGAAGGGACATATGGGTAGTACATGGAATGTGGAGCAAGTACTAAGAAGGACCCTTAAGCCGAATATGAGTGTAGGCTCTCCAAAAGGACGATTTAAGGGAACATTTTCGGGTGATCTGCCTTCGAGCGGCCACAACGATATCATAAGTTTGGAATTTGGAAAAGTACCAAGAATGACAGTTGTAGATAATTGAATTATCTTTCCAACCATAGGTCCTGTTTCCTCACACGATATCGGGATGAATAGTTATGACCGTTTTACTAAACGAAGGTGCAGTCAGAAAAACTCAGACCAGCGCGAACGCGCCCAAAGTTGGCGCGATCGCGCTGAAGGTTTTTATATCGGTTCTGGGCAGAACCCAGAACCTTATAAAAAGGGGTAAACCCCCTATTTTTCAGCTAAATACACACAAAAACATCCCAAATTCTCTGGAAAATTCCCCAACCTTCCCAAACCCACTTTTTAGCCCAAACCAGGTATAATTTCTAAATTACAGTCCGGGTAGCGTATGGTTATTGGTGCAGAATCATATAGCGGCGTGTGGTGGCCTAAAATTAGCGTGGAAAAGTGAAGATACAGCAATATTAAAGGGATAAATGTATGAATCTCTTGCTATTAACGTTAATCTTGATTTATTTACAAAGAAGGAATCGTAAAATTGTTATAAAATGGCTCTGTGATGGAAATAGGGGACGAACACCATATGGGCTGTTCTATGGGATACTTTGATATGGGAAATGATGATATTGATGTTAGTGTTGTTGTTGTTGTTGTTGTTGGTTGTTGAATTGAGAATTCGGGCTAGGCATATAAACAGGGGAGATGCTGCCTGATTTTTGACAGAATATAGAATAGTTTAGTTTGGGACTTGGAATATTGTGCGATAAAGAGGCTAACATTAGTGTAAATCCTCTTAAATGTAGAATTACGAGCTCGGACGCATAAGCGTAGCCAATAGGAGGCTGAACAGGTATGTTAAGGCTCGTCCCTTTCTTTCAAAGGCATGATTCCTATGTTATGGCTTCATAAATGTTTCCATATCTTCCTTGTTCTCAAAAGTTAGATGTTTATGACTCGGAGGCATAATTCCTTTCCTAATAATTCATAGTTGTTTTCCAAAATGTCGTATTTTTCCAAACTAGAGGTTTATGATTTTGAAAGCTCTTATGACAACAAGGATGGACATGTTTTTATCATGATTGCAATGATGCCAAAGATGAGAATATTTTTCTACGGTAATTAATATGAGAACGATTCCATGTTTAAAGGTTCCAAGTTTACCATTTCAATGACAATTTATGAGTGTTGAGCTATTTCTTGATTTCCCAATTTTATTCATGGATGATGATTATTTTTAAAGATTCCAAGGTATATGAAGTGATGTCTTATGAGATTTATGAACATATTCTATATTTTCCCCTTGATGTTATTTTTCATTGGTAGTTTCACCTTATAATAATTGTTCCTTCAAGGTGAGACAAAGCGACCATGAATATTCCATAATGTAATCGGAGGTTACCGACCTTACGTCACTCCGATAGATACATGACTTTGTTTGGGCTCTCATGCATGCTGCTTATATGATATATGTATATGGTATATGTATATGTATATGGGGAAAAGGGACACATGTTGCGCTATAGACGCATAGCCACCTGGTCAGTTGGTATCAGAGTCGGTGGTGGGGCAAACCCAATGGTGGGGCAAACCTCAGCAAGAACGCTGAATCCCAAAATGGGGTGAGTGCAAGACTTGCCTTAGGCGAATCCCACATTGGTTTAGGCGAATCCCACACTGGTTTAGGCGAATCCCACATCGGTTAATGGGAGCCGACGTTGCTCGGCAATATGACATGTTCTATTTTCTATATATATGAAACAGAAATGATTTTCAAAAGAAAGCTAAGCATGCATGGCATCCGCCATAAGAGGCACTCACATGTACAAGTTACTCTCTCATCTCACGATGTGCTCTGTATTTCCACTTTGTTGTTATTCATAATGTGCATCCCTTACTATGTTACTATTCATGCCTTACATACTTAGTACCATGCTCGTACTGACGTCCCTTCTTTCGGATGCTGTGTTCATGCCCACAGGTAGACAGGGAGATGGTACAGATCCCTAGGAGCTTTGTCAGCAGCCTTGCAGAAGCACTCCACTACTCCGGAGTTGCCGCGTGTTGGTACATCCTTTTGTGTACATGTTTTGGGCATGGCGGGGTCCTGTCCCGTCCTAATGTTCAGTGTTCCAGATAGAGGCTCGTAGATACATATGTGTGGGTAATAGACATCTCATGATCACCTCAGTCTATATTTTTGTATATCACTTTTGACACCTCGAGAGCTTATGCACGTATGCATGTTTTGTGAAAATATTTAGTGACCATTTCACCTCAAGTATGTTGGGAATCATAATTGCACAGGTTGAGCGATAGATAGCATGATAAGGGGTGCTCGGTAGCTAATACTGGGTACCTGTCATGGCCCTCTTGTTGGGTCGTGACAATATATGTATGTATGTATATGTATGCACTATTTTACTACACTGAGCCGCGCTACAGTTGGCGGGGTACGACACCTATTGTGCAACCACTGATCAATTGGTATTACATACCGAGTCCCGAAAGGGCCGGGTACGTTACACACCGAGTCCTGAAAAGACTGGGTACATTATGATGATTATAGTATTTATATATATGTATATACTTACATATGATTTCTAAACTCATGCATTGTATATTATACGTTCTTAGATGGCTCAGGTTACTTCTATCCTCCTTATAATTCTTTGTTACTCATGTTATTGATTCCTACCTTACATACTCAGTGCTTTTATCCGTACTGACATCCCATTGCACGGGATGCTGCATTTCGTGCTGCAGTCTCTGACAGGGTTATTGAGGAGCAACCGCAGTGGGATTTTCCAGCTTCAGCGGTGTCAGCAAGTGCCACTACTTCGGACTTGCTATCTTTGGGTACTTTTATGCTACTGTAATATATGTTAACATGTACATTCTTAGAGGCTCATAGACATAACGGGGTATGTAGATACTATGTAGGGTCATGTTGGCTTTGTTTTGGTTCGTGATATTTCCTTGTTAGCCTTGCCGACTTTATGATACTCGTGATGTTGTAACGACCTTGTCGGTTCGCATATGTACATATATGTTGGATTATCAAATATTTCTATGTTGGGCCTATTCTGCATGCAGGTGTACGCTAAGTTATAGTGTATGGTATTCAAGGTAACTGTTAAGTCAGGTGGTTGCCGGCCTTTGAGTCGGAGCCCATCATACTCCTCGTTGGGGGTGTGCAAACCCAAAACCCCATTTCAAACTCTGAAGGTTAAACCAGTAATTTTGTCATGAAATAGGGTTCAACATAGTCAAAATAGTGTTCTACGAGGTCACACAAATCTAACAATACTCATATAGCTATACTTTGGTCCGGAATCCATATATAATCTCGAAATAAACCAACTCGAGCCCTAAGGGTATCTACTCATGGTGTAGATAGTCCATATCCTAAATTCATGCAATTCTAGCCAGAATTGGATCCTTAATTACATAAATCTCAACCAAAACTCATTTCCATGGAAAATCTTATCTTTCTACTTAGAAACCATGAATGGAATCATAAATTAATGGAATATATCATTAATAATTATTTAGATTTCACCCAAAACTAAACTCTAGAACTTAAATTATGTGAGATTGGAGCCTCAATTTGAAATTAGGGAAAAAATACCCCGGAAACCCAATCCTTCTTCGTGGTTGCGATCTAAGATCACGCGTGACTCATCGCGACCGTGAGACAATGGCTCACAATTGCAATGAATCGTGACTCGCCTCTGCCCCACACGCATATTCTCATGATCGAGAATAAGGACATCACATAGCTAAAACCAGAAAAATCTGATTTCTCCAAAATCCCGATCCGACACTTGAAACTCATTCGGAACCCCCCAGACAAAAATCAAATATGCATATCAGTCATAAAACATGCTACGAACTGGCTTGTGCATTCAAAATTCCCAAAACAGACTTAACCCGGTCTTGATGAAGGTCAACTCCAAAACATCCAAAACCCATAATTCCAACCAATGATTTAAATCACACCCCAACTGCTCGAGACCCAACCAAAGAAATAAACTAAGTTTTAAATGACGTTCTGAACCCGATGGAACAGACGGAACTTTCAAAAAAATAAAAATATCCTCGATGTTGACTTTGGTCAACCCTTTTCATTTCTTTAACTCAGAAACCCCTAAAATCACCAAACCAATCAAAACTCGCCCGATTGCCTCGAGAACTGCAACACCCATCTCCCATGTTAAATACATCAAAATAAAGCTAAGAGAGGGATCGTTTGGGCAAAAATAGGTAAAAACGTCAAAACGACCTAACGGGTCGTTACATAAAAAATTTCATCAAGTATAGAAGACATGGTTCATGAACAAATAAATAGGTATTGGAAAGATAAATAAACAAATGGACTTTAGGGATACATAGATTTAAAAAAGGAAGCAGATAGTGGTTTAACAACAAAGTGGACTTATATCATGATTAATCACTTGCTGAAATGCTATTTGTGCCTGATGATTCTCGGATGTTGAGTGTTTAAATTATTTGGTTAATATTTCTTCATCTTATACATAGCAGTGAATTAGTTGATAAAATTAATTGTGCTTTGGCCACATGTTAAGTTATGTCCCTTGACTAGGTACAAATAACTAATTCCAATGAGGCTCATGTGAGGTTACTCTCCTTGACTTCGCTTAACCCAAACAATTGTGAGAAGAGCGAGATGGGACACCAATTTATTTCAACCGTTGTCAAAAAAATGGAAATGAGTGGAAAGAACATGTGTAAGGGAGTGAGGTGATTTGCGATTAATTTAATATTCCCGTAAAAATAAAAGAGAAGAATGCAATCAATTTGAGTTTAATAACCATGTGTGTTGTTATGTTCCTTGGTCAACTCTTATAAATAAAACGGTTGTGTGTGTAGTTATGTTCCTAAACCAAAAGTATAAGTCATATTTCTAAGCGAGTCAATTAGGTGAATGAGCGATTAAGTCAAACACGTTTTATCCAAGATTAATTTTAGCCAAGTATAAGTCAATAAAAGTGATCATGCTAGAACCATGGGACTCGAGGGTTCCTCAGACCTTCCCTTGGACAACTGAATTCCTTACACCATATTTTTTTTTCACGGTCCAATAATAAATAGAGTCATTTCCTTTTTTATTAGGGGGTCATAAGGTTACTTGGAACATCAAAACTCAATTCCACGTGACGAATCTGTAAATTAAATAATCCCTTCCCAAAATGTTATTTCAATTGGAAAAACCCTTTTAAATAAATTTAAACTAGTTTATATCATGAAAAAAGGGTGTGACAGGTTGTCTTGGGTTATAAGTCTCCACCATCTTTTCATCACAAAGGAGGCCTCAATGTCTAATGCACATGAAATCGGCACCTCCTTGATTCTTTAGAGAGCATATGTTCTCCCAAGAGGACTGGTTATGCTTATGCTTCCCCTCATTAGAGCCCCAGAAGAAATCACAGAGATACTTCTCTATTTGTTCTAAGGAGGTTTTAGGGGTGATATAGCTACTAGAAGGTGCATACTTTAGGACTGAAGGATTTGTTGAATGATATTGGTCTTACCACTGAATTATAGCATATTACCCTGTCACCTTCCTCTTTTTCAAAATTTTGGTAGTTATGTCAGAGAAGTAACAAATCTTTCACTTCCCTACATATATAGGGCATCCTAAGTATATAAGAGGGAAATCTTGATGCTTGAAAGTAGCGTTCCTGATGTTTCTGTCTGTGTGAGGGGCAGTAAGGAAAGAGGTATTGGGCATGTTGATCTTCTGGCCTGAAACTTGCTCATATTTCCTTAGTTGCCCCATTGTCTTCTTGAGAGCTTTCTTGTCGTAGGAGGAGAATAAGATTTATCTATGGGCCATTTATGGGAATGGTAAAGCTCTTGTACTTCCTTTTGAGAAAGAGGTTGTTGAGCATAACTTATATGATTTATGTAGCTATAACAAAAAGTAAAGGCGAGAGTAGGTATCTTTGTTTGAGATCCCTGCGGGATTGAAAAAAACCCACTCTATTACCATTGAAAATGATATAATACCATGCATTAGAAACCAATCTCAGGCTGATGTTATTGAATTCCTCAATAAAACCCATTCTAATCAAAACTTTCAGAAATTTCCAGGAAACTCTCTCTTATGCTTTCTCCATGTCTGGCTTCATAACCATATTTGCCTAAGTTTTGGCTTTCTTGATGTTGTAAATGATCTACTGAGTAAGCATGTCACGACCCAATTCTGCCAAAGTCGTGCGGGCACGTACCTTCCCACCTCAATATGCGAACCCTCAACCCAACAATGAATAACTATATAAATGATGAAATTAAATAGTGAAATAGAACAATTAAATAGTGAATAACTATATATATATATATATATATATATATATATATATATATATATATATATATATATATATAATTAGTAGAAAGTGCTGAATGACAGTAAACACCCCCAGGGTCTGGTCTGAATAATACAAGAGCATCTAAGGGAATAATACAATCTGGAATACTAATACATGAGTGTCTATGTCTCTGAAATTAAGTAGGACAAATGATAGAGAAGTCTTCAAGGTCAGCGGACGGCCATGCTCACCCAGGAAACTCGAGAGAAAGCTGAAGCGTCAATCAGCCATGGGTATCCGACCTGATACTCTGCATTCATAAAAGAATGCAACAAGTGCAGGCCAGTACAAACAACAATACTGGTAGGCATCATCAGCCGACAAAGCATAGCTAGCACAATTTAGATAATAAAGCAGATAAGCAATATAAACTAACCAAGCATAAGACAATATGATCACAACCGAGTATCCGTCATCGCCTATGTAAAACATCTAATCTCAAATATGTCAAGTCTGAATATATCTGATCCAATCCAACATCACAATCCAATAACCAAACATCTCAATCAATCATAATACAATTCAATGCAATGCAATAAGTGTATGAATGCAATGCAATGCCATGCAAATGAGGTGTACACATGTACTCCGGACGGAAATATCGATGTCTCGGTAGCACAACCCAACTTGACTCGTGAAGTCTAAGTGCCACCTATCCCGGATATTTGACCCACAAACAGACGGGACCCTAGATCTTTTCCAGTGGGGGGTTCTCACCAGCACTACCCTGGGGGACCCGCGGAGTCCGTGCACTAACAACGATTCAATTAACATCATCGGAATCGGCCATGCAACAACGATGCCGAAATGAATCATCGTACATCGGCCATCTAACAATCACTCAGGTAAAAGAGTTTATCAAATATTAGTTTCATACAATCAACGATTCCAGAATTAATTTTCAGACATTGTCCTTCTCACAATCACTCAAGTAAAAGAGTTTATCACATATCAGTTTCATACAATCAATGATTCCAGAATTGATCTTCGGACATCGGCCTTCTCACAATCACTCAAGTAAAAGAGTTTATCAAAATACAATTTCACACAATCAAGGATACCAGATCATCACCGGGTATCGACCATGCATCGTGAATGAGTGAGAATGCGTGCAATGTGTGTATCAACATCATCAATCATGTTCAATATCACAAATACCAATAACGTATCTGAACCACAAATACCACAGTGGGTATGCTAACAATATATCCAAATCAAATGAATAACAGGATCTAATATCTACCGACAACTCATGGCTTCAATCCAACACAATAGAACAGTCAAGCACAACTCAACGAGGGGGCTAGTCCCAAGGCAATACCTAACCCAACTTCATACCCAATGGTTCACATGCTGTCTCCGACAATATAATCTAAATATGTGCTTCGCTATGCGAAGTCCCACCAAGGGTAACCTATAACCTATCTGGATGGTTGAACCGCAACACCAATAACTCACTCATTTGCCTTGCCTTTCTGCTGAACCTCAGAACCAAAGTAGTCTAAGCATAATCGAATTCTAGATTAGAAATCATGAAGAAGGATGCTAATATTGCTACTATTCAATTTAGGTCAATTCTTGCCCTAGAAATTGGGGAAACAGGCCGACAAGGGCAAAACGGAAAATTTGGAAGCCAAATATCAAATTAAGTACTAGGTGATCATAACATAATCACTAATTGTTGATTTAACTCAATGATTAATTTCTGATTTCAAGCAAAACCCCCAAAATGTGTATCAACCCTAAGTTTTTTATTACAAAATTCAACGCTAAAAGTGGAATATATATGATAAATAAGCTTAGATTCATCAAATTTCAACAAAAACATCATCAATTTATCATTCCCAAACCTAGAGAGAGTGTTCATAAAAAACCCTCTTCCAACTTCCATTACTAAGGGTGATTAAAGGGGGGGAGGGGGGGGGGGGGGGGGGGGCGGAATCTAAGATGATTACGAGTTAAGGAAGAGTGAAGTAATAACCAAGATTTACCTCCAAGATTCTCCTCCTAATATCCCTAAGAACAGTTTCCTCAAGCTTAAATATCGAGATGGGAAAGAATGAGGGTCTAAGGCTTATTTAAATCACATTTAATGAGAAACCAGACCCGTCACCGCTGCGGCGGCTGGGAGGCCGCCACAACATGTTATATCCCGTATCTTGTACGTTGGGATATTCCGAGCTAACTACGATAAGGCTATTTTCCGATTTTGACTTAATGCACAAGTTGTTTATGAAATTTTTGAAATGGAAATATTAAGAAAGGTTAGGGGCAAAAAGGAAAATTCACAAGATGGTTCATGGTAATATTGAGGAAGGCTAAGGGCAAATTCGGGATTTGGAAAATAATTTTTCATGAATTCTAAAACAAAAAAAAATAAAAAAATAATGGTCTTGAAGTAAAAGGGCCAAGTGGGCCGTCCAAGTATGGTGTGGGCCAAGGCCCACATGGATGCATAAAATAAATAAGACCAAAATATGACTAATTCATCATATTATCATCTTCACTTAGAAGAGTCAAGAAACTTGGAGAAGTAGAAAAACAAGCGAGGCCATTCGGCCAAGGAAAAAAAAAATTAAGGTAAAAAAATATTGTTCAAAAATTATTTTCTCCTAGCATTTCTACTAATTGGAAGGTCCCTAGCAAAGTGAAGTAGTCATTGGAGCAAGTAAAGCATCCATTCTTGCAAGCTACAAATCCTAGCCAAGTGAGAAGTAAAAGGAAAAAGGTAAGGTTTAACCCTCTTCTTATATGTTATGGATAATTGTGTATGTTGTAGTATGTGAAAATGAATGAAATTTGTGATATTTGGTGTGTTGGAGATTGAGCCGTGTGGTGTGAGGCTTGGCCGTGCATATGTGTGTTATGTAGGAATGGTGAATCAATTATTTTATCTAGTGTTTTGGTTGTTGTTGTTGTGGATTCTATGTTAATAATGAAAGTTTGATGATTCTAGTTGAAGTTGTAAGTGTTGGAGAGTTGTTTTAGAAGCCAATGTAATTTGAATGTAGTTTCTTGTATTATGGAAAATAATGTGTTAGTGTGTGAATTGTTGGTGTAGTTCATGAATTTGAAGGAAGGAAGTGTGTTGTTATTATTCTTGTTCTATTTGGAAGGTTTCGGGTGGAATGGCATATTGGTTGGATTATTTTGAATATTGTGCGGATTGTTTGGAGTGTTCATGAATATTGTTTGAATGGTTGCGGTTAGTACTTGAATATGTGGGCAATTGTGAATTGAACATAAATGAAACGCCGTCGATGTTTGTAGAAAGAAGTTGCTAACGCTAGTATGCGTTTTGAATTGATTGTGGATATTGTTAGAATAACTGTTGGTATTGTTGTTGATAATTTGGCCGAGTTGAATTCTCGGATTTTTTGTTGATGATTTGGCCGAGTTGGATTCTCGGGGTTAGTTGTATTTACAGGGGAAATGCTGCCGAAATTTCTGTAAATAAAGTGTTGATTGAGGATTGGACTTCTAAGTAGCTATAGCTAATGTTTGGTATATACTAATATTGTTGTAGATCTTGCGAAGCCAAGGATTTAAATTCGAATTAGCTTAGGAAGCGGGCAAGGTATGTAAAGCTTACTCTTTTCTTTCTTTTGGCATGATCTTTGTGAAACGAACAGACAACGTATATGTGTGATTTCTAAGAAACTCCTGTTCTTAGAGCCACTAGGATGGCTAACATTCTTGATTTCCATAAGCTACTTAATATGGTTTTGACACGCATCTATGATTTCCGGGGCTCTATTTGATATGTTTTCGAGCTTGTTTATACTAAGTATACTCATGTCAAGAAGTGAATAAGAATCGTCTCGGATTGCTTTGAAATGTTTGTAAAGGTTTTTGTAAGGAACAATGTCCATAACTTTCTTATACTAACTCGGATTGACTCGAAACGTGGTTATGATCTTATTCTATGTTCTCTTAACGCTGTTATTCGTTGCTAGTCTCAACTTATAATAATTGCTCCTTCAAGGTGAGACAAAGCCATAATAATTATTCCATAATATAATCGGAGGTTACCGACCTTACGTCACTCCGATAGAGACATAACATTCTTTGGGCTCTCCTGCATGCTGCTATGATATATGCATATGATACATGAACAGGATATATGTATATGTATATGGGGAATATGAGAAAAATGTCCAGAGCGCTATAGACGCTGGGATATGCACACGATACATGTATCTGTATATGACATGATATCATCCCGGACGCGGGATATATATGTGGTTAAATGGATCGGAGCCGACGCCTCGGCGATATGATATGTTCTATCTTATATATATATGAAACAGAAATGTTTTTAAAAGAAAGTATTACTATGGATATATATGTATACATGACTATATGTGGACCGGGTTGCACGTTCTGCAGCACTAAGCATGCATGGTACCCGCCAAAAAGACACTCATATGTACAGGTTGCTATTCTATCTCACGATATGCTCTACATTTCCTTTGTGTCATTATTCATGCTATGTATCCCTCGTATGTTATTATTCATGCCTTACATACTCGGTACATTACTCGTACTGACGTCCCTTCTTGTGGACGTTGTGTTCATGCCCGCAGGTATGCAGGTAGACGCGTTCGATCCCTAGGAGCCCCACCGGCGGTACGTTGGGAGCGCTCCAGTTGTTCCGGAGCTTCAGTTTATCGGTACTACTTTTGTGTACATATTTGGGCACGGCAGAACCCGGCCCTCCTTGTGAATATATGTATCTTGTCTAGAGGCTCGTAGACAGATATGTACAGTCAGATGTTTCACAATCTTGTTCGTCCTTGTCGCTGTATAATATGTTAGTAAAGCTTATTGACACTTGTTTACGAGTATGCTATTGATGACGGTGTTGAGTAAAGCAATGACGGTATCGTCCATATGGCCCACTCAGTAGTAAGAGTAGGACGCGAGATAAGAGGTGCTCGGTATAGTACTATCGGGTACCCGTCACGACTTCTAGTAGGGTCGTGACAAAAGTGGTATCAGAGCAGTTCGTCCTAGGGGTTGTCTACGAGCCGCGTCCAGTAGAGTCTTGTTTATAGGTGTGAAGCGCGCCACACTTATAAACAGGGGGCTACAGGGCATTTAGGAGATCTGACCTTCTTTGTACTCTAGATCTTGCGATAGAGCTATGTTACCAGGTTTCCATGTTCTTTTCTTAATCATGTGTTATGGTTTCAGCAATGCCTGTGAAGAGGAAAGCTACGGTGGCCCCGAAGGGCAAGACGGTGGCTGGAGGAAGAGTTAAACGGGAGCCACCGGCGGAAGTAGAAAAAGGTGAGTCCTATAACGAAGCCCCTCCTCACACTTCTCATGCTCCCCCCGTGTCAACAGAGCAGGAAGGAGTTTCAGCTCCAGCCCCAGTACCTCCAGTTCCACCGCCAGCAGCTTCGGGCCGGCAGATAACAGAAGCTATTCAGTTGCTGACCTAGTTAGTTGCCGCACAAGATCAGTGGCAAGGTGCGGGCCAAGGAGACAGGGTGGTAAGTGCAAGAGCCCGTGATTTTATCACCCTAAATCCCCCGGAGTTTTATGGATCGAAACCCGAGGAAGACCCGTAAGGTTTCATAGACAAGATGCTGAGGACACTGAGGATAATACATGCTTCGGATACAGAGTCAGTAGAGTTGGCTTCATATAGATTGCGAGATGTAGCGGTCCAGTGGTATAACACTTGAATATCTTCAAGGGGAGCAAATGCACCTCCCCCAGTTTGGCAAGAGTTCCCCGAAGCATTCCTGCGACATTACTTACCACCGGAGGTTCAACGGGCTCGAGCCGATATGTTTTTGAATCTCAAACAGGGAAATATGAGTGCCCGGGAATATAGTCTCCATTTTAATTCTTTAGCCAGGTATTCCCCAGCCATGGTGGCCGACATGGGAGATCGTGTACATCGGTTCGTGAGTGGGTTGGGGCCACGTTTAGTTAAGGATTGCTTGACGGCTTCACTCCAGGATGGAATTAATATCACTCGTATCCAGGCTCACGCCCAAAACCTGGAGGAACAGCAGCAGCTACAGTGAGGTGAACGTTATTCTGATAGGGGTCCCAGGAAAAGGGCCAAATGTTTCGAAACTAGAAGTGAGTATAGAGGGGGACAGGCACAGCAACATTCCAGGTATTCAGACCAATCAGCGGCCAGCGCACCTCCTCGATTCATGAGTAGAAGATTTGATCGTCCTACCTATTCAGGACCAGGTCAGAGTGCCAAAGCTTCAGGGTCCCAGTATAGAGCTGATTCTAGCAGGACGATGCTACCCCTACCATAGTGTACTCAGTGTGGCCGGCCACACTCTGGAGAGTGTCGTGCAGGTACAGGTGCTTGTTTTACTTGTGGTCGAGTTGTCCATCTGATGTGTGATTACCCACTGAGGAATCAGGGGGACAAAGCTCAGCACTCCGGCTCGGCAATTGGTTCATCATCGTCTGTGCGCCCTCCTGGACAAACTTCCAGGCTCCAGCAAGCCGTAGCCAAGGCAGAGGAGGGGCACCCAGTTCAGGCGGTCCTCAGAACCGTATATATACATTAGCGGGACGACAGGATCTTGAATCTTCCCCAGACGTGGCTACAGGTACACTATCGGTACCCTCTTATGATGTGTATGTGTTGATTGATTTAGGTTCTACTCTATCATATATCGCTCTTTGTATTGCTGAACGTATTGAGTTGAAACCCGAGTCAAACCAAACGATTTGGGATGTCTATGCCTGTTGGCGACCAAGGTGTTTTCGCCACTATTGGGAATCTGGAAATCCAGGACGAAAGGTAGTCGTACGCATAGGTGAGAGGTGAATGTTGGGGATTGCGTAGGATAAAATAGTAATTATTAAAGGAGAGAGATGCGTTAGGAGAGTGTTTCGAAAGTTGTCAAGACCCCAACCTACTCCAGATTATGTGATGAAGGTCATGCGGTGAAGTGGACGCGATTATATCAGTGTTAACATACCAAATTCCATCAGAGTTTTGAGGTTATGCGTGCTAAGGTGAGAGAAATATTAGGATGGGTGACCCCCTGGGAAGTGTACTGAAAGTCCTATAGATTTAGACATAAGAGGCAAATGAGAAGCTAGAGTAGTCTAAGGGAAATTATAGTATACGGAATGGTTGGAAACCTTAAGAGGTCGCGTAGGACGAGGCGGACTAGATCGGTGAGGGGAAGAACGGATCTGCGCGTTTAAAGGAATATTTCATGAACTTCAGAGCCGATGCCACAAATAACAAGAGAAGAAAGGTACTCAAGCAAGGTTGAGAATGAAAGCAAGGGGGGGGGGGGGTATACTAATGGGTCGGTCGAAGGAAAAGGAGAACATTTAGGAGCAAAATAATAGGAAACCTTTAACCATAGGAATGGAGTAAGAAAGATACCTTAACGAGTTAGCGGTAGGAACCCGATTACGCATTGAGGAAGGAACAAGGATGATGGGTCGACACTGTTGATTGGCAAATTAATGGAATGGAATGAGAATTGATGTGAGGTCTGAAAGATTTGACCTTAGGGGAAATAGAATGAAGTGTGAGGAACGTGCATGGGAGACCACCCGGCCGTAGCATCATAAAGATAGAAAGCGGTTCGATGAACAGGACACAGAGAGAGTAAACTGTAAGAGTTCTGTGCCAAGAGTAAAAGTAGCGGAACACTTAAAGAACATGGATGCACAGCTGCAACGCAAATGCATAATAGGAAGAACTACAAGTAAGTGAGCTAAATAGGTGAAAGGACTAGTAGTGGATGGGAGAGTATGGAAATGTTGATAAACGATGAGATAGGTGTGAAATGAAAGAGAAACTTATGGTAAGAAGTTTTCGATATGTTATGCACAGAGTTGGAAGGAAGACGAGGAGTAAGGTATAATCGAAGACTTCATAAAAAGGACACTTGAAAGGAGTAGAAATGAATTGACAATGAGTGTACCATGAGGGGAAAGTATGGAAAACACCTTTAGAAGATGCCCCGGGCCGACATGAGCTACAATAATTCTAAGTCATGAGTTGAATCCCCGTATCGAGAGAAATTGTGTCGTATCTAAGTACGTAGTGACGCGTCTTAAAGGATAATGAAAAGAGCAAAAAGGTTCTTTAAGCTAAATTTACAAGGGGTGGTAGAAAGGATGACGAACCTGAAGGGCACTAGGGATGACGAGAAAAGGCAAATTTGTACCAAAAAGGAGTAGCCTATAGCCACACTGGATCGCCAAGTGAGAAGATTGCGTATCAAAGATGTGGCTTCTATTAAGGTATTGTGACGAAACAGTAACAGAAGGAAAAGTTTAACCCGAGACATATTGGGCCTTATTACCTTATTCGTCAAGTAAAAAGACTGCGTACTAAGGATGTGGCCTCTGCTAAGGTATTGTGGCGGAACAATAACAGGAAGGAGGTGACCTGGGCAGCTGAAGAAGAGATGAGGAAGAAGTACCCTCACTTGTTTCCGATATTTACAGATAATTTAAATTTCTGAATTGGTTGTGTTGATTGATGAGTGGATTGGGTGTGATAGTTATAGAGGAAATTCCCCCGAAGTATTTATAAGACCCTATAAGACTAATTCGGCATTCGAGGATGAATGTTCTAAAAGGGGGGAGGATGTTATATCCCGTATCTTGTACGTTGGGATATTCCGAGCTAACTACGATAACGCTATTTTCCGGTTTTGTCTTAATGCACAAGTTGTTTATGAAAATTTTGAAGTGGAAATATTAAGAAAGGCTAGGGGCAAAAAGGGAAATTCACAAGATGGTTCATGGTAATATTGAGGAAGGCTAAGGGCAAATTCAAAATTTGGAAAATAATTTTTCATGAATTCCAAAACAAAAAAAAATAAAAAAAATAATGGTCTTGAAGTAAAAGGGCCAAGTGGGCCGTCCAAGTATGGTGTGGGCCAAGGCCCACATGGATGCATAAAATAAATAAGACCAAAAGATGACTAATTCATCATATTATCATCTTCACTTAGAAGACTCAAGAAACTTTGAGAAGGAGAAAAACAAGCAAGGCCATTCGGCCAAGGAAAAAAAAATTAAGGTCCAAAAATCTTGTTCAAAAATTATCTTCTCCTAGCATTTCTACTAATTGGAAGGTCCCTAGCAAAGTGAAGTAGTGATTGGAGCAAGTAAAGCATCTATTCTTGCAAGCTACAAATCCTAGCCAAGTGAGAAGTAAAAGGAAAAAGGTAAGGTTTAACCCTCTTCTTATATGTTATGGATAATTGTGTATGTTGTAGTATGTGAAAATGAATGAAATATGTGATATTTTGTGTGTTGGAGATTGAGGCGTGTGGTGTGAGGCTTGGCCGTGCATATGTGTGTTGTGTAGGAATGATGAATCAATTATTTTATCTAGTGTTTTGGTTGTTGTTGTTGTGGATTCTATGTTGATAATGAAAGTTTGATAATTCTAGATGAAGTTGTAAGTGTTGGAGAGCTGTTTTAGAAGCCAATGTAATTTGAATATAGTTTCTTGTATTTATGGAAAATAATGTTGTTAGTGTGTGAATTGTTGGTGTAGTTCATGAATTTGAAGGAAGGAAATGTGTTGTTATTGTTCTCGTTCTATTTGGAAGGTTTCGGGTGGAATGGCATATTGGTTGGATTATTTTGATTATTGTGCGGATTGTTTGGAGTGTTCTTGAATATTGTTTGAATGGTTTCGGTTAGGACTTGAATATGTGGGCAATTGTGAATTGAACATAAATGAAACGCCGTCGAAGTTTGTAGAAAGAATTTGCTAACGCTAGTATGCGTTTTGAATTGATTGTGGATATTGTTAGAATAACTGTTGGTATTGTTGTTGATAATTTGGCCGAGTTGAATTCTCGGATTTGTTGTTGATGATTTGGCCGAGTTGGATTCTCGGGGTTAGTTGTATTTACAGGGGAAATGCTGCCGAAATTTCTGTAAATAAAGTGTTGATTGAGGATTGGACTTCTAAGTAGCTATAGCTAATGTTTGGTATATACTAATATTGTTGTAGATCTTGCGAAGCCAAGGATTTAAATTCGGATTAGCTTAGGAAGCGGGCAAGGTATGTAAGGCTTACCCTTTTCTTTCTTTTGGCATGATCTTTGTGAAACGAACAGACAACGTATATGTATGATTTCAAAGAAACTTCTGTTCTTAGAGCCACTAGGATGGCAAACATTCTTGATTTCCATAAGCTACTTAATATGGTTTTGACATGCATCTATGATTTCCGAGGCTCTGTTTGATATGTTTCCGAGCTTGTTTACGATTCTTATTCACTTCTTGACATGAGTATACTTAGTATAATCAAGCTTATTGTATGATTTAATATCAAGCAAAGCATAAAGGGGTCTTACTCCTAAAAGAGTTCTATCAGGATTAACGTCCCTAACTTTCATAGGCGGTCTCGGATTGCTTTGAAATGTTTGTAAAGGTTTTTGTAAGGAACAATGTCCATAACTTTCTTATACTAACTCGGATTGACTCGAAACGTGGTTATGATCTTATTCTATGTTCTCTTAACGTTGTTATTCGTTGCTAGTCTCAACTTATAATAATTGCTCCTTCAAGGTGAGACAAAGCCATAATGATTATTCCATAACATAATCGGAGGTTACCGACCTTACGTCACTCCGATAGAGACATAACATTCTTTGGGCTCTCCTGCATGCTGCTTACATGATATATGTATATGATATATGCATATGATACATGAACAGGATATATGTATATGTATATGGGGAATATGAGAAAAATGGCCAGAGCGTTATAGACGCTGGGATATGCACACGATACATGTATCTGTATATGACATGATATCATCCCGGACGCGGGATATATATGTGGTTAAATGGATCGGAGCCGACGCCTCGGCGATATGATATGTTCTATCTCCTATATATAAGAAACAAAAATGTTTTTCAAAGAAAGTATTACTATGTGTTATATCCCGCATTTTTGTACAGTCGGATAATTCAAGACAATCGCGGGAAGACGACGAGCAAGGCCATATTTTTATCTTGTTAAGCATGAGAATTGTTTATGAAAATTTTGAAGTGGGAATATTAAGAAAGGTCAAGGGCATAAAGGGAAATTCGCAATATGACTCGTGGAATTATGAAGGAAGACGAAGGGCAAATTTGGAAATTAGAAAAATTAAAAATTTGTCATGAAGCACAAAAAAAAAAAGGGGGAGTGGGCTTGATTTGTTTTGGGCCAAGGTTGGCTATCCATCCTTCTTGATGGGCCAAGCCCATATGAGAATTAATGAATGGTTTAAAAGATGACCATTAAGTCATCTTTTCCTCATAACTCCCTAGAACATTCAAGAACAAAAAAAAAAAAAAAAAAAAAAAAAAGGAGCAAAACTCCAGAGGCCTCTCGGCCAAGGGCAAGAATTGCCAAGAGAATTGACAAAATATTCCTTCTAAAATCATTTTCTACTAATTTAAGGGCCCTTAACAAGGTGGAGTGTTCATTGGAACAAGAAGATTTCATATTCTTGCAAGTTACAATTCTAGTCAAGTGGGGAGTCAAGAAGGAAGGTGAGAATCAATTTATTTTATGTGTTATAGGTGATTATGTATGTTGTAGTATGTAAAGGTTGATGAAATTCATGGAAATGTGGAAAACATGTTGTGGCCGTGAGTGTGTGGTGTGTATATGTGGCCGTGTATACATGATGTTTAGCCATGTATATTGTGTGGAAATAAAGAGTCAATTCTACTTAGTAATTGGTTGTTGTTAAGTGGATTCTATGATTCTAATAAAGGCGTAATGACCTTAGTGAAGTCGATGTAGTTGGAAACTTGCTTTAGAGATTATGTAAATTGAAAATAATGTTCTTGCAAGTATGGAAGATAATGAGACTAGTGTGATGTTGTTGGTGTATGAACTATTAGGTTGTTATTGTTTTATTGAAGTTGGAAGGCTTTGAAGGAAATTGTATATTTATTGAATTGTTAGAATGTACTTTGGGTTGGTTATCGAAATTGTTAGTATGGTTGTTGGCATTGTTGTTAATAATTTGGCCGGGTTGAATTCCCGGGATTGTTGTTGATTGAAATTGGCCAAGTTGAACTTGGTGGGATGGAGTATTTACAGGGGAAATGCTGCCGGAATTTCGGTAGCCAAGTATTATCTTAAGATTCCAATTCTAAATGCTCTAACCAAAGTTTGGTAAATATGACCAATTTGTAGATAGTGGCGGATTTGCAACTTGAATTTGGAATAGCATAAGGAGCGGAAAGAGGCATGTAAGGCTTCACCCTTCCTTCTATGGCATGTCTTAGACGTAATATGTTGGATATGAACATCGGGGACAACTCTATTTTCCGGAATCCGCACCTAAAGTTTCCCCTCTTTCATTCAGTAGAATTGAATTAGAAAGTGTGCGAAACGTTGGAAAAACTTTCCAAACCTCTAGAACTTGCATAAATAGGACCTGACTACCTTGAAACCCTCACAAGTAACGCCATGACATGCAATATATGTAAATTGTGCACGCTACCTCATTCAGCCCGAGGTGGGCCTATTGTTCCCGGATTTTCCTTATTGTTCCGTTTGACTTATTTTGAAGCATAATTCAAAGGAAACTTTTGACCCTTGTCCCGATTATCAAACGATAAGTACCGTACCATTCTAATGGAAATATGTCTATGATGACCATGATAACGATAATGCTAAGGAAGAGAATACGTCTATGATAAGCATGACAAGAATGATTCCATGACTAAGAGTCTTAAGCTAAGGACCCAATGTGAATACGAAAGTATCAAACTAGTTCTTGATTTTTAATTCTATTCCTTGGTTATGACACTATCTTCTAAAGATTCCAAAGGCATGATCCCCAAGTCTTAAAGTCTCAAATGTCTATGATAGATATGTTGACGATATGTTCCTACTATGAATATGACCATATGACAATGTTAAATTATTTCTTGGTATCTCAACTCTATTATGGGTAATGACTACTTTAGAGGTTCCAAGTATATGAAACGATGCCTTATGACCCTATTTTATGTTTTCTCATAATGACACTCTTCATTGATAGTCTCGCCTTATGATACTAGTTCCTTCAAGGTGAGACAAAGCGGTCACGGTTATACCATAATGTAATCGGAGGTCACTGACCTTACGTCACTCCGATGGATACATGGTTTTCTTTGGGCTCTCCTGCATGCTTATATGACATATGTATATGAGATATGAATATGTACATGGGGGATGGGAAGGGAAACATGTTTCATTGCCACCTGGTCAGCTGGCTTATCATCCCGGACGCGGGATATATGGGCGAGCCGAGGTATTTCGGTGCTATGTGGGCGAGCCGACATTGTTCGGTGCTATGCTATGACCTGATATGATATGACATGATATGCTATGACCTGATATGATATGACATGATATGATATGACACGATATGATATGACATGATCTCATATGATATGATACGATATGACATGATATGATAAGGCATGACATGATATAAGTTCTATTTTCTACGTCTATGAAAAAGAAATGTTCTTTTCAAAGGGAAGGACAAGCATGCATGGTATCCGGCCTGAAAAGGGGATTCCTATGTACAGGTTACTTTCTTGTATCACTATATGTCCTATGATCCCATGATATTGTTAATCATACCTTATGTTTCTGTTTGTATTATCTTCCATTCTTTACATATTCGGTACACTATTTGTACTGACGTCCCTTCTTGTGGACGCTGCGTTCCATGCCGCGCAGGTCAGCAGGTAGACAGACTTGACTCCTAGGAGCTTCATCAACAGTGTTGTAGAAGCGCTCCAGTTGTTCCGGAGCCTCAGTTTCTGGGTACTATTTTGTGTATATATGTTCGGGCACGGCAGTACTCGGCCCTTCCTATGTGTATGTGTACTATGTTTAGAGGCTCGTAGACAGATATGTACAGTTAGATGTTTTGTACTTTTGATGGTCCTCGTCGCTGTGTAATGTGCTAGCAAAGTTTGCTAGCCTATGTTTATAATTATGCTACTAATGTTAATGTTAAGCAGAAAAACAAATACGGTGATGTTCACACGATACGAGATAAGAGGTGCTCGGTACAAGTATCGAGTACTCGTCACGGCCCTAGTTGGGTCGTGACAGAAGTGGTATCAGAGCAGGAGGTCCTAGGGGTTTGTCTACGAGCCGTGTCCAGTAGAGTCCTGTTTATGGGTGTGTAGCGCGCCACACTTATAAACAGGAGGCTGCAGGGCATTTAGGAAATATGACCTTCTTTGTCTTCTAAATCGTGCGATAGAGCTATGTTACCAGGCTTCCTTTTTCTTTTCTTAATTCTATGTTACGATTTTAGTAATGCCGAAGATGAGGAAGACTACGGCGGCCCAGAAGGGCAAGTTGGCGGCTGGAAGCAGAGTTGAACAGGAGCCAGAAGAAGACGAGTCCTATAATGAAGCTCCCCCTCAGACTCCTCCTGCTTCCCCTGTATCAGCAGAGCGGGAAAGAGTTCCAGCTCCAGCCCCAGCACCTCCAGTTCCACCGCCAGCACCTCCGGGCCAGCAGATGATAGAGGCTATCCAGTTATTGACTCAGCTAGTTGCCGAACAAGTTCAGTGGCAAGATGTAGACCCGGGAGACAGGGCGGTGAGTGCAAGGGCTCGTGACTTTATTACCCTGAAACCTCCGGAGTTTTATGGATCGAAACCGGAGGAGGACCCGCAGAGTTTTATAGACGAGATGCTGAGGACACTGAGAATCATACATGCCTCAGATACAGAGTCAGTGGAATTGGCTTCATACAGATTGCGGGATGTAGCAGTTTTGTGGTATAGTAGTTGGATATGTTCGAGGGGAGCGAATGCCCCTCCCCCGGTTTGGCAGGAATTTACTGAGGCATTTCTGCGACATTTTCTACCACCGGAGGTTCGACAGGCTCGAGCCGATATGTTCTTGAACCTTAGACAGGGAAATATGAGCGTTCGAGAATACAGTCTTCGTTTTAACTCGTTAACCAGGTATGCCCTAGCTATGATAGCTAATATGGGAGATCACGTGCACCGGTTTGTGAGTGGGCTGGGGCCACATTTAGTTAAGGAGTGCTTGACGGCTTCACTCCAGGACGGGATGACTATTACCCGTATCCAGGCCTACGCCCAAAACCTGGAGGAACAGTATCAGTTGAAGAGAGGGGAGCGTTATCCAGATAGGGATTCCAGAAAAAGGGGCAGATTTTCAGGGACTGGAAGCGAGTACAGAGGGGGGCAGGCACAGGGGCAATCTAGGTATTCAGGCCAATCAGTGGCCAGTGCGCCCCCTCGAATTGCGGATAGGGGATTTGATCGTTCTACTTATTCGGGACCAGATCAGGGTACTAGAGCTTCGGGGTCCCAGTATAGAGTTGATTCCAGCAGGACGGGGCAACCCCCACTACGGTGTGCTCGGTCTGGCAGGCCACACTCAGGACAGTGTTACCGGGATACAGGTGCATGTTATGCCTGCGGACGAACTGACCATTTAATGCGAGATTGCCCACTAAGGAATGAGGGAAGTAGAGCTCAGCCCGCCGGGTCAGCAGTGGGTTCATCACCGCCCGTGCGCCCTCCGGGACAGGCCTTCCAGGCTCCAACAGGTCATGGTCGAGGCAGAGGAGGGGCATCCAGTTCAACCGGCCCTCCGTACCGTATATATGCATTGGCAGGATGACAGGATCCTGAACTTTCCGCAGATGCGGCCACAGGTACACTTTCGGCATTTTCTACGATATGTGGGTGTTAAATTGAACTGGATTTTACTTTATCATGCACCGTTCCTTGTATTACTGAACGTATTAGGGATTCGGGAAATTTAGGACAAAGGTAGCCATATACAAAGGTAAAAAGACGAATACTAGGGATTGCAAAGGTTAGAACTGTAATTAAAAGAAAAGACGTGTTACGCGGGCGTTTTGAAAACTGCTAAGACCCCAACTTGTCCCATATTATGTGATATAGGTAGTGCAGGGGAGTGGAGGCGAAAATACTAACACTAAGAAAGTGAAATGCATTAAAGTTTCGAGGTTAAGCGTGCTAAGGCGGGAGGATGGGTGACCCCCTGGAAAATATGCTGAAAATTTCGTAAATGTGGGAACAAGAGACGAATGTGAAATTAGGTAGCCTAAAGTAAATTAGAGCGTGTGAAGTGGTTAGAAACTCTATAGAAATCGTGTAGGCTGGGACGGACTAGACTAGCAGAAGGGGAGAAAGCATGACAGAGCTTCAGGACTAGAGAAATTTTGATTAGCTTTTGGAAGTGTTTGTAAGAAAAAGAGTGGTGGAAATGTATATATGTATGTGGCATCTTATCTGTGACGGTAGAACCCTAACAAACAGTGTCGCGATACATAGAATATGCTAGCTGGACGAAATTCAAAAGACATGATGAAGGATTGATATAGTAGGATGTGTAATTCATTAATCAGTTGGTTTGGTATTAGCGGAGCTAAGTCACTTGGCCGACAGGCAGCCTAAGCTTCAAAAACGAATACACCGAGTGATCGTACGTGATGACTATAGGGGAGACCGCCCCCCCCCCCCCCCCCCCCCCGAAGTATTATAATACACTATGAGGCTAGTTTAACATTCGAGGACGAATGTTCTAAAGGGGGGGAGGATGTTATATCCCGCATTTTTGTACAATCGGATAATTCAAGACAATCGCGGGAAGACGACGAGCAAGGCCATATTTTTATCTTGTTAAGCATGAGAGTTGTTTATGAAAATTTTGAAGTGGGAATATTAAGAAAGGTTAAGGGCATAAAGGGAAATTCGCAATATGACTCGTGGAATTATGAAGGAAGACGAAGGGCAAATTTGGAAATTGGAAAAATTAAAAATTTGTCATGAAGCACAAAAAAAAAAGGGGGAGTGGGCTTGATTTTTTTTGGGCCAAGGTTGGCTATCCATCCTTCTTGATGGGCCAAGCCCATATGAGAATTAATGAATGGTTTAATCCTCATAACTCCCTAGAACATTCAAGAACAAAAAAAAAAAAAAAAGGAGCAAAACTCCATAGGCCTCTCGGCCAAGGGCAAGAATTGCCAAGACAATTGACAAAAAATTCCTTCAAAAATCATTTTCTACTAATTTAAGGGCCCTTAACAAGGTGGAGTGTTCATTGGAACAAGAAGATTTCATATTCTTGCAAGTTACAATTCTAGTCAAGTGGGGAGTCAAGAAGGAAGGTGAGAATCAATTTATTTTATGTGTTATAGGTGATTATGTATGTTGTAGTATGTAAAGGTTGATGAAATTCATGGAAATGTGGAAAACATGTTGTGGCCGTGAGTGTGTGGTGTGTATATGTGGCCGTGTATACATGATGTTTAGCCGTGTATATTGTGTGGAAATAAAGAGTCAATTCTACTTAGTAATTGGTTGTTGTTAAGTTGATTCTATGTTTCTAATAAAGGCGTAATGACCTTAGTGAAGTCGATGTAGTTGGAAACTTGCTTTAGAGATTATGTAAATTGAAAATAATGTTCTTGCAAGTATGGAAGATAATGAGACTAGTGTGATGTTGTTGGTGTATGAACTATTAGGTTGTTATTGTTTTATTGAAGTTGGAAGGCTTTGAAGGAAATTGTATATTGATTGAATTGTTAGAATGTACTTTGGGTTGGTTATCGAAATTGTTAGTATGGTTGTTGGCATTGTTGTTAATAATTTGGCCGGGTTGAATTCCCGGGATTGTTGTTGATTGAAATTGGCCAAGTTGAACTTGGTGGGATGGAGTATTTACAGGGGAAATGCTGCCGGAATTTCGGTAGCCAAGTATTATCTTAAGATTCCAATTCTAAATGCTCTAACCAAAGTTTGGTAAATATGACCAATTTGTAGATTGTGGCGGATTTGCAACTTGAATTTGGAATAGCATAAGGAGCGGAAAGAGGTATGTAAGGCTTCACCCTTCCTTCTATGGCATGTCTTAGACGTAATATGTTGGATATGAACCTCGGGGACAACTCTATTTTCCGGAATCCGCACCTAAAGTTTCCCCTCTTTCATTCAGTAGAATTGAATTAGAAAGTGTGCGAAACGTTGGAAAAAATTCCCAAACCTCTAGAACTTGCATAAATTGGACCTGACTACCTTGAAACCCTCACAAGTAACGCCATGACATGTAATATATGTAAATTATGCACGCTACCTCATTCGGCCCGAGGTGGGCCCATTGTTCCCGGATTTTCCTTATTGTTCCGTTTGACTTATTTTGAAGCAGAATTCAAAGGAAACTTTTGACCCTTGTCCCGATTATCAAACGATAAGTACCGTACCATTCTAATGGAAATATGTCTATGATGACCATGATAACGATGATGCTAAGGAAGAGAATACGTCTATGATAAGTATGACAAGAATGATTCCATGACTAAGAGTCTTAAGCTAAGGACCCAATGTGAATACGAAAGTATCAAACTAGTTCTTGATTTTTAATTTTATTCCTTGGTTATGACACTATCTTCTAAAGATTCCAAAGGCATGATCCCCAAGTCGTAAAGTCTCAAATGTCTATGATAGATATGTTGACGATATGTTCCTACTATGAATATGACAATATGACAATGTTAAATTATTTCTTGATATCTCAACTCTATTATGGGTAATGACTACTTTAGAGGTTCCAAGTATATGAAACGATGCCTTATGACCCTATTTTATGTTTTCTCATAATGACACTCTTCATTGATAGTCTCACCTAATGATACTAGTTCCTTCAAGGTGAGACAAAGCGGTCACGGTTATACCATAATGTAATCGGAGGTCACTGACCTTACATCACTCCGATGGATACATGGTTTTCTTTGGGCTCTCCTGCATGCTTATATGACATATGTATATGAGATATGAATATGTACAAGGGGGATTGGAAGGGAAACATGTTTCATTGCCACCTGGTCAGCTGGCTTATCATCCCGGACGCGGGATATATGGGCGAGCCGAGGTATTTCGGTGCTATGTGGGCGAGCCGATATTGTTCGGTGCTATGCTATGACCTGATATGATATGACATGATATGCTATGACCTGATATGATATGACATGATATGATATGACACGATATGATATGACACGATCTCATATAATATGATACGATATGACATGATATGATAAGGCATGACATGATATAAGTTCTATCTTCTACGTCTATGAAAAAGAAATGTTCTTTTCAAAGGGAAGGACAAGCATGCATGGTATCCGACCTGAAAAGGGGATTCCTATGTACAGGTTACTTTCTTGTATCACTATATGTCCTATGATCCCATGATATTGTTAATCATACCTTATGTTTCTGTTTGTATTATCTTCCATGCTTTACATACTCGGTACACTATTCGTACTGACGTCCCTTCTTGTGGACGCTGCGTTCCATGCCGCGCAGGTCAGCAGGTAGACAGACTTGACTCCTAGGAGCTTCATCAGCAGTATTGTAGCAGCGCTCTAGTTGTTCCGGAGCCTCAGTTTCTGGGTACTATTTTGTGTATATATGTTTGGGCACGGCAGTACTCGGCCCTTCCTATGTGTATGTGTACTATGTTTAGAGGCTTGTAGACAGATATGTACAGTTAGGTGTTTTGTACTTTTGATGGTCCTCGTCGCTGTGTAATGTGCTAGCAAAGTTTGCTAGCCTATGTTTATAATTATGCTACTAATGTTAATGTTAAGCAGAAAAAAAAATACGGTGATGTTCACACGATACGAGATAAGAGGTGCTCGGTACAAGTATCGAGTACTCGTCACGGCCCTAGTTGGGTCGTGACACTATGGATATATGTATACATGACTATATGTGGACCGGGTTGCACGTTCCGCAGCATTAAGCATGCATGGTACCCGCCAAAAAGGCACTCATATGTACAGGTTGCTCTTCTATCTCACCATATGCTCTACATTTCCTTTGTGTCATTATTCATGCTATATATCCCTCGTATGTTATTATTCATGCCTTACATACTCGGTACATTACTCGTATTGACGTCCCTTCTTGTGGACGTTGTGTTCATGCCCGCAGGTAAGCAGGTAGACGCGTTCGATCCCTAGGAGCCCCACCAGCGGTACATTGGGAGCGCTCCAGTTGTTCCGGAGCTTCAATTTATCGGTACTACTTTTGTGTACATATTTGGGCACGGCA
This sequence comes from Lycium barbarum, assembly GCF_019175385.1. Taxonomy (NCBI): domain Eukaryota; kingdom Viridiplantae; phylum Streptophyta; class Magnoliopsida; order Solanales; family Solanaceae; genus Lycium; species Lycium barbarum. Next base: position 26,637,992 of record NC_083337.1, read on the forward strand.
GAACCCGGCCCTCCTTGTGAATATATGTATCTTGTCTAGAGGCTCGTAGACAGATATGTACAGTCAGATGTTTCACAATCTTGTTCGTCCTTGTCGCTGTATAATATGTTAGTAAAGCTTATTGACACTTGTTTACGAGTATGCTATTGATGACGGTGTTGAGTAAAGCAATGACGGTATCGTCCATATGGCCCACTCAGTAGTAAGAGTAGGACGCGAGATAAGAGGTGCTCGGTATAGTACTATCGGGTCCCCGTCACGACTTCTAGTGGGGTCGTGACACAACAGTATGACCAACACTACACATGGCTACCCCAGCAGCTAACACACCGCAATAGCGGTGCCGCTGGGGCGGTACTGGTGCCGCCATTACGGGTACCAGGTACCAGAATTCCCCGATTTTTCTAAGTCTTCAATCGAAATCCTAGGCCATTCCCGAGGCCGTTCCCGAGGCCGTTCCAGAGGCCATCTGTTCATAATTCATACACACAGACCCACAGAAAAATATGCTACGAACGCTCTCGTAGCCTCAAAATTTCCAACGGAGGCCTCATTGATCGAGTCAACCCCCCATGCCTTAATTCCAATTTCCCAACCCAAGTCCTGAAATGCATCCGAGTGCATTGAGAACCGAACCAAATACACATACCAGTTCTAATCGATGGAATTCTAAAAAAGGTTCGTTTACCCAAAGGTCAACTTTGGATCAGCTATTTTCTGCTTTAAGTCTATATTTCACAAAAGTTGCCCGAATCGGGTCTAGATACCTCGGGGAGTGTGCCAACTGTCCCCTTGGGTCAAAAGTGAGCTAATCAATGCACGGGAAGGGGCAAAAATGCCAAAAAGACAATAACGACCAAATGGGTCATTACATCAGATGTCAATTGCACCGTCGCTCGTCCTCGTGCGCAAAAAAGAAGGAAAACAGGGAAATACCTAAATCAGTGAACAACTGGGGATATCAGCTACACATGTCGGACTCGGTCTCCCAAGTAGCCTCTTCCACAAGACAGTGCTTCCATTTCACCTTCACAGAGGCAATCTCTTTCGACCTCAACTTCCGAACCTGCCTATCCAAGATCGGGATAAGCTCCTCCTCATAAGTCAAATTCTCATCAAGCAATATAGAATTCCAACGAAAAATGTAGGTACCGTCAGCATGGTACTTCTTTGGCATTGAAACATGAAAAAGCAAATGAACTCTCGCTAAGCTTGGCGGCAATGCCAACTCATAAGCTATATCACTGATACAGTCCACAATCTCAAACGGACCAATATACCTAGGGTTCAACTTGCCCCTCTTACCAAACCTCATAACACCCTTCATGGGTGAAACCTTCAATAGAACCTAGTCACCAATAGCAAACTTTAAATCTCGGACCTTCCGGTCCGCATACATCTTTTGCTGGCTCTGACCTACCAAAAGCTTAGCCTGAATAACTCTCACTCTATCGAAGGACTTTCTCAATAGATCAGTGCTCCAAGGTCGAGCCTCGAACCCATCAAACTATCCAACCGGAGATCTACATCTCCTGCTATATAAGGCCTCAAAAGGCTCCATGTCAATACTCAAATGATAATGGTTGTTGTCCGCAAGCTCTACCAAGGGCAAGTACTGATCCCAATGACCACCAAAATCAATAACACGCTCTCAACATCTCTTCGAGCACCTGAATGGTCTGCTTGAACTGGCCATCGGCCTGGGGATGAAAAGTTGTACTAAGTTCTAATCGGGTACCCAACTCCTTATGAAATTCCCTCCAGAATAGGGAAGGGAAGATAGTACCCCGATTCGATACAACAGAAATAGGGACCTCGTGTAATGTCACAATATCCCAAACATACATCTTAGCCAGCTTCTCCGTGGTATAGGAAACATAAAATAGAACAAAGTGAGCGGACTTAGTCAACCAATCCACTATCACTCAAACTGAAACAAACTTGCCAAGGATCTTCGAAAGACCCGTGACGAAATCCATGGTAATCCTCTCCCACTTTAAGCACCCCACCGGGTCGCTGGTGCTCATACTTTACCTGCTAATAATTTCCACACTTAACCACAATGTCAACTATATCCCTCTTCAACGACACCACCAATGCTGTCGTCTCCAATAACGGTACATCTTAGTCGCCCCCAGATAAATGGAATAGCGTGAGCTATGGGCCTCAGATAAGATCAACTGAATCAGATCACCAACACGAGGAACACACACGCATCCTCTAATCCTCAGAATGCTCTCAGAATCAATCACGGGCTCCTTGGGCTCATCTCTCGAAACCCTATCTCAGATTTTGCTCAATTGAGCATCCTCAATCTTGTTACACCCTAGAAAATTTCGCGTTACTAAGTCTGCAGACGGCTTAATGTGAGCTCAAGGAGAAGCAAATATTACAAGTATAAAGGATGAAATTCTACTGTATTATCATGAGGATAGCATGAGTATGATATTTGGAATTTGTACAATATGATTGGAATGATACGTTAAAAGATATATAGCCCTCGTAACCGTAAGCTGAGGTGGGGCCCACATGATGGGATTTTTATAAAGGACATATTATAAGTTATATGGACAATATATGTGAATTTAAACACAACTCAAGAAGGACCCTAGAGCCAAATCCAAGTGTAAGCCCTCCAAAAAGATATTTTTAAGTTACGTTTTCGGGTGATCTGACTTCGGGAGACCATAACCCTATCATTATTTGGGAATTTGGGAAACCTCCTAAAATGAAAATTGTAGATAATTGAAATACCTTTCCAACCATAGGTCGTGGGCCTGCATGTGACATAGGGATAAAAAGTTATGGATGTTTTAAGGCAGAAAGGTCAAGCTGGGCAGTGGGCTCGGCCCAACCCGATTCCAAGTCAGGTCAGGCCCACTTCCCTTGCTATTTAAGGGAAATTTTCTGCCTTATCTGCCTCATTTTCATACAAAAGGTTCAGAATATTTTAGATAGAGAGAGAGGAGAGTTAGAGAGAGAAAGTGGAGAATTGATCATGTTCGAGGTCCCGAATTCCGAGGCTCGTGAAGAGTAAAGTGTAGTACAAGTTGTTGCCGTCGTTTTAAGCTAAAAATTGAACTTGGGGGATGTTGTTTTCGTGGTGGCTGCTCATATAAGGTATGTTTAAGATTGTAATGATGTTCTTACCCTGATAATTGATAGATTTGACGGGTTAGAATAGAGAAAATGACATTGAAAGTTCGGTTATAATTTTTGGATATCAAATGACTTGGGGGCTGTTTTGGTATGATTAAATGGATAGGATTAGTTGGATATTGATATAAAATAATTGTTGATATTGTTGTTGATGTTGTTGATAAGTTGCTGTTCTTGAATTTGGGAGAATAAAGTGTATGAAGATATCGTATACAAAGCGTATACCGGGCCGTTTTGGTGTATATCCTTGGGAGTTGATACTTTGAGTTTAAAAAGGCTTATATGAGATGGTTCTTGTTGTTCTTAATTTAGCTGAATTGGATTCGGGGGGTTGTCGAGTTTATAAAGGAAATGTTGTCGAAATTCCGTTAGAAATAAAGATAAGTTTAAGGGATTGATTGTAAGGATATATATTGGATTGATTGTTGGTAAATTGGTATTGTTGATAGATTAGCATGACCCGAAGATGGGCTGTGGTTAGCTGGAAAGCGGAAAAGGTATGTAAGGCAAACCTTTCTTCCTTTGGCATGATTCTTGCTATTATTCATTTTATATGTACTCCATATGATTCCATTCTTAGACGAATAAGGTCTAAATGTTTCTTGCAATGGCTTATTGATATTGTACTCCTATTCTGTTCCAAAGGGAACACCCATAAGGTGCCAAGTTGAGTTGTGTATATGGTTTTATTAATGATTTCGAGGAAATTAGTTTTATACTAAAGGAAACATAAAGTTTGATTTTCAAAACCACTTCGAAGGGGGTGCGAGATTTTACTACTTCATTTCATTTACGATTTATGTTTACATTCCATAGTATCATCCCTTTGTATTGATATGATCATTTATTCTTTGAGTAGGGCAATAAGATGAAATTGAGTAGAATATAAGTAGTAAGAATTTCATAAAAATTCTACCCTCAAACCTGGAAGTATGTCCTCCTAAGTCTAGTGAAATACAAATTTGATAACTTCTTATAAAGACTAAGGCTAATAACTGGATTGTGATGAATTGATTAGTGACTTATGATATGAATTGAAATTGATATTTGTGTATTGAGTTTGAATTGATATTAAGCCGGAAGCGGCCGCCCGAAGGGGCCATCAATTATTAAGCCGGAAGCGGCTGTCCAAAGGGGCCATCGTTATTATGTCGGAAGCGGCCGTCCGAAGGGACTATTGTGATACTAGCCGGAAGCGGCTGTCCGAAGGGACCATTCGGTTAACATGTCGGAAGCGGCATGTGTGTTGGATTGCATTATTTACTTAAAGATTGTTTTGAGACTTCGTGTGCACATTTATGTTTCTTCCAGCGAACGCTGCAAGTATTGAGTTAGATTGTGATTTCTTCTCTCCTAAATCAAATTATGATTATGATTTGTTACCACCTTACATACTTAGTACATTGTCCGTACTGACGTCCTTTTGCCTAGGGACGCTGCGTTCATACCCGCAGCCCCAGATTGTTTGGCAGGTTAAGTGTATAGCTAGAATGCTTGGACGTCAGCTGGGATTGGCAAGTTCCACCTCATTCTGGATCTGTGCTGAGTCATGTATAGATATGCATGATTATGGGTATGTCAGGGTCCTGTCCTGACTCATAATGTTCAGTTCACTTCTTAGAGACTTCTGCAGACAGTGTCCTGTGGTATATTTGTCGAGATGTCGACAAAGTGATGTCAGTTGAGTCATTTGTGGATTTTAAAAGAGTATGTATTTTAGATGATTTCGATTGGTTTAAAGTACTTATTTGATTGAAAGTTTTCATAATCGTTATAAAGATAATGATTTCTATTTGGAAAAGTTTCATGTTTTTAAAAGTTTTTGAAATGATAGGTTTTGATAGAGCGAATGTCTAAGGGTTCGCTCGACTCTGATGAGAGTCGGGTGCCCGTCATGCACTACCATTGTTAGGGTGTGACAAATCTGATGAGCCTTGATCCGATCCAATAAAGACGACCTCACCTCTATACAAGCCAAAATCCTGCCCGGGGCTAAAATATCAAGACGAACAAAACTGTTGGCCAGGGTCTGAACCTCCATGGTCAACGGATGCTCGGAAATAATCAATCGAGCTAAACTCCCCATACTCACTGCCTTACGACTCAAGGCATCAGCCACCACATTGGCTTTCCCGGGATGATACAGAATAGAGATGTCATAGTCCTTCAGGAGCTCCATCTATCGGCGTTGCCTGGAATAAAGATCTCTCTGAGTAAACACATGTTAAAGACTATGGTGATCGATGAAAACCTCACAATGAACACCGTACAAATAGTGCCTCCAAAGCTTCAAACCGAAGACTACGACCAACAACTCTAAATCATGGGTAGGGTCATTCTTCTCATGAACCTTTAACCGAAGAGAAGCATAAGCTATCACTCTACCCTCCTGCATCAACACCACACCCAAACCCATATGGGAAACATCACAATAGACAACGAAATCCTTGCCTTCCAAGGGTAATGCTATGATCGGAGCAGTAGTCAAGAGAAGCTAGAGCTTTTGAAAGCTCTCCTCACAATCATCAGTCCACTGGAAGGGAACATCCTTCTGAGTCAATCTGGTCAAGGATGACGCAATGGCAGCAAAACCCTTCACAAACCGACTGTAATAACTGGCCAAACCCACAAAACTACGAATCTTAGTAACAGTAGTGAGCCTCGCCCAACCCCTCACATCATCAATCTTCTATGGATCAACCATAATCCCCTCCCTGGACACCACATGGCCTAAGAATTCTACAGATTCCAACCCGAACTCAACTTAGAAAATTTAGCAAACAAGCTATGTTTCTTCAACAACCCAAGAACGGTCCGAAGAAGGCTCTCATGCTCCTCTCTACTCTTAGAATACACCAGGATGTCATCAATAAATACAATCACAAATAAATCAAGAAACGGCCTAAAGATGCCATTCATCAAAGTCATAAACGCAGTCGGGGCATTGGTAAGCCCAAAAGACATCACTAGTAACTTATAATGGCCATATCTTGTCTGAAAGGCTGTCTTTGGAATTTCCTCCGCCTTGATCTTCAATTAGTGATAGCCAGAATACAAATCAATCTTCAAAAATACAGAAGCACTCTGAAGCTGGTCGAAGAGATCATCAATACGAGGCATGGGATAATTGTTCTAGATAGTGACTTGTTCAACTGGCGATAATCAATACACATCCTCATGGTCCCATATTTCATCTTCACAAATAGTATAAGATCACCCCAAGGGGAGACACTCAGTCTAATAAACCTCTTACTCAATATATCCTGTAACTGCTCCTTAAGCTCTCTCAACTCGGCAGGTGCCATCCGATATGGTGGGATGGAAATAGGACGAGTGCTCGGGTCCACGTCGATACAGAAATCAATGTCGCGATCGGGTGGCATACCCGGCAAAGCTGACAAAAATACCTCCGTGAACTCACTCACAATAGGGATAGACTCAAGGGGTGGAGATGCAACAGTCGTATCATGAACATGCGACAAATACGCTAAACACCCCTTACTTACTAACTTTTTCACACGAAGGAAGGAAATGATCTTCTTCGGGACAGGACTAGGAGTACCCCTCTACTCAACCATAGGGATGCCCGGCATAGCTAAGGTAACCGTCTTAGCGTGACAGTCCAAGATTACATGATAGGGAGAAAGCCAGGACATACCGAATATAATATCAATGTCCCCCATATCAGAGATCATCAAATCTACCCAAGTGTCATACCCTATAAAAGTAACCAAACAAGACCGGTAGACTCGATCAACAACTATAGAATCTTCGACCGGAGTAGACACATGAATAGGTATATCTATGCTATCACAAGGAAAATTCTAACCAGCGGCATGAAATACAGATATATACAAATAAGCGAATCCAAGATCAATAACACAGTAGTAGGTTGACCCCGAATAGAAATAATACCTGTCGTCGCTACATCAAGGATCTCCAACTGGAGGCCTAGCTGCTCTAGCCCTCGCGGCCTCAACTCTCACTGCACAGTCAACAATGGCCTTGAACGAAGAGCCCTCGGCCTCAAGCTGGACATAGGACAGCTGGAGAGGACCATCCAGCCTACTAATGAACCACCGGATCCTGTCGGCCTTCGTCAAAATCAAGAGGTAGGAGTAACGAGCCAAATAGGAGAAGGATAGTGCATACGTAGCCGCCAGCATGCCCTCCTAACGGAGGTCAAGGAAATGACCCTGACGCTCATCCCTCCGCGAACGGGGCACGTACCTCTCCAAAAACAACCCATAGAACTACTCCTAAGTAAGTGGATGCGCACCCGCTGGTCTACTGGCAAGGTAGCCTCTCTGCCAGGCCCTCGCGCCATCACTGAGTCGATGGGTAACATAGATGATTTTGAGGGTATCCGTAATCCCTACCGTGTGAAGCAGCTCGTGTGAGATCATAATAAACTCATAGGCATCCTCGTCTGGGGTGCCAATAAAAATCAGCGGGGTCAACCTCATGTACATCATCCATGCGGGTGTGTCGCGAATCCTCACCATCTGTGTGGGAAGAGATAAGAGTCTGATACCAATTTGATCTTTCCAGATACCAAATTGAACAAGTAGCATGAAGAATGAAAAGAAAGTGATGTTTCCTAAATGTCCTATACCCTCCCGCACATAAGTACGGAGCTCATCGTACTGATCCACGAAACTCTACCAGACATGCTCTTATATTAAAGACCGGGTAACCTAGGGCTCTAATACCAACTTTGTCACGACCCAATTCTGCCTATGTAATGCGGCCACTTATCTTCACTCCTCGGTAAGCAAACCCTCAACCCAACAATGAATAACTACATAAATGATGAAATTAAATAGCTGAATAAAATTATTACGTAAGTCTCACGATATATATATATATATAATAGAAAGTGTGGAATGACAATAAACACCCCCAGGGTCTGGTCTGAATAATACAAGAGCATCTAAGGGAATAATACAATCTGGAATACTAATACATGAGTGTCTATGTCTCTGAAATAAAATAGGACATATGATACGGAAGTCTTCAAGGTCAGCGGATGACCATGCTCACCCTGGAAACTCGAGCGAAAGCTGAAGCTTCGATCAGCCATGGGTCACGAAAGTGGATCCGACCTGATACGCTGCATTCATAAAAGAATGCAGCGAGTGCAAGTCAGTATGAACAATAATATCGGTAGGCATCATCGACCGACTAAGCATAGCTACTACAATTCAGAGAATAAAGTAGATAAGCAATATAAACCAACTAAGCATAAGACAATTTGATCGCAATTGAGTATCCGTCATTGCCTAGGTAAAGCATCTAATCCCAAATATGTCAAGTCTGAATATATCCGACCCAATCCAACATCACAATCCAATCACCAAATATCTCAATCAATCATAATGCAATGCAATGCAATAATGATATGAATGCAATGAAATGCCATTCTAATGAGGTGTACACATGTAATCCGGATGGAAATATCGACGTCTCGGTAGCACAATCCAGCGTGACTTGCAAAGTCTAAGTGTCACCTATCCCGGATCATTGCCCAACAGACAGACGGGACCCCAGATCTTTGCCCATGGGGGGTTCTCACCGGCGCAACCCTGGGGGACCCGCGGAGTCCATGCACTAACGACGATTCCGGAAACATCATCAGAATCAGCCATCCAACAACGATGCTAGAATGGATCATCAAACATCGGCCATCTCACAATCACTCAAGTAAAAGAGTTTATCAAATATTAGTTTCATACAATCAACGATTTCGGAATTGATCTTCGGACATTGGCCTTCTTACAATCACTCAATTAAAAGAGTTTATCACATATCAGTTTTATACAATCAACGATTCCGAAATTGATCTTCGGACATCGGTCTTCTCACAATCACTCAAGTAAAAGAGTTTATTAAAATATCAGTTTCACTCAATCAACTATACCAGATCATCACCGGGTATCGGCCATGCATCATGAATGAGTGAGAATGCGTGCAATACGTGTATCAATATCATCAATCAAGTCCAATATCACAAATACCAACAATAGGTATGCCAACAATGTATCCGAACCACAAATACCATAGTGGGTATGCCAATAATATATCCAAATCAAATGAATAACAGGATCTAATATCTACCAACAACTCATGGCTTCAAGCCAACACAATAGAACAGTCAAGCACAACTCAACGGGGTGGCTAGTCCCGACACATAACTGGGCTCAACTTAAGGAAATATCCAACCCAACTTCATACCCGAAGGTTCACATGCTGTCTCCAAAAATATAATCTAAAAATGTGCTTCGCTATACGAAGTCTCACCAAGGGTAAGCCATAACCTACCTGGATGGTCGAACCGCAACACCAACAACTCACTCTTTTGCCATGCCTTTCCGCTGAACCTCAGAACCAAAGTAGTCTAAGCCTAATCGAATTCGAGATTAGAATTCATGAAGAATGATACTAATATTACTACTATTCAATTTAGGTCAATTCTAGCCCTAGAAATTGGGGAAACGGGCCGACAAGGGAAAAACGGGAAATTCGGAAGCAAAATACCAAATTAAGTACTTGGTGATCATAACCCAACCACTAATTGCTGATTTAACTCAAAGATTAGTCTAATTTCTGATTTCAAGCAAAACTCCCAAATTGGGTATAAACCCTAAGTCTTTGATTCCGAAATTCAACGCTAAAAGTGGAAGATATATGATAAATAATCTTAGATTCATTAAATTTTAACATAAACATCATCAATTTATCATTCCCAAGCCTAGAGAAAATGTTCATCAAAAACCCTATTCCAACTTCCATTACTAAGGGTGATTAAAGGAGGGGGGAATCTAAGATGATTATGATTTAAGGAAGAATGAAGTAATAACCACGATTTACATCCTAGATTCTACTCCAAATATCCCTAAGAAAAATTTCCTCAAACTCAAATATCGAGATGAGAAATAATGAGGGTCTAAGGCTTATTTAAATCACATTTAATGAGACACCAGGCCCGTCACCGCTGCGGCGGCTGGGAGGCCGCCATAACGGTATAACCAACACTACACATGGCCAACACACCGGCCGCCATAACGGTATGACCAACACTACACATGGCCAACACTCCGCAACATGAGTGCCACCGTTGCGAGTACCAGGTACCAGAATTCTCTGATTTTTCTAAGTCTTCAATCGAAATCCCGGGCTGTTTTTGAGTCCATCTGTTCACAATCAATACACACAGACCTACATAAAAATATGCTACAAATGCGCTCATGGCCTCAGAATTTCCAACGGAGGCCTCGTTGACCGAGTCAATCTCCAATGCCTTAATTCTAATTTCCCAACCCAAGTCCTCAAATGCATCCGAGTGCATTAGGAACCGAACCAAATACACACACAAGTTTTAAACGACCATCCAGACCTCTTAAAATTGATAGAATTTTGAAAAGGGTTCGTTTAGCCAAAAGTCAACTTTGGGTCAACTATTTTTCGCTTTAGGTCTATATTTCATAAAAGTTACCTAAATTCGGTATAGATACCTCGGGGAGCGTGCCAACGGTGCCATTGGGTCAAAAGCAAGCTAATCAATGCTCGAGAACGGGAAAAAATACCGAAAAGACTCGAACGACCAAACGGGTCATTACAAAGAATGACATTCCCATATATTAACCTTCAACTAAAGAAACAAGTCTGATTCTCAGATATAATCTTGGGAAGCAAGGGATTGAATCTGTTGGCCAGAATCTTGGAGAGTATCTTGTTGAAAAATTACTAAGAATTATTGGCCTCATTTGGGAGAAGTTGATAGGTGATTCTACCTTTGGGATAAGGACACGGCATGAGTGAGGATAGAACCTGCTCTGTCCTCTTCCTTTGTATAAATCCTGAACAAAGTTAGTAAAATCAGTCTTGATAATAGGTCAGTAGTATTGGTAGAAAAGACTATTAAAGCCATTAGGACATGTTGCACTGTTAAGGCTGAGGTTGAGAAATGCTTCATCAATCTCTTCTTCATCTGGAATTTGTTAAGCTTATTGTTGGCTTCCACAATGATGCTTTGCTAAAGGCGATTGAGAATCCCAAAATCATATTCATTAGGCACTCAAAAAACAAATTTCTAAAGTAATTGATAGCAGCATCCCAGTATCCTTGTCATTATCCAACCAAGTCCCATTAGAGTTATGAATTTTCTGAATGTAATTCAAATTTTGTGAATTTTGTTCCTTTTCTTGTTGTGTTCGATCACATTGAAAAAGTATTTAGAACAGGAATTCCTTCCTTCTTTCCATTAAATATTGGCCTTCTATTGAAGGAGGTTTTGTTGCATGCTCAAATACCAGGTATATTCTACAGATATCTTATTTAAATTCTGTCTGTCTTAGCTAGTAGGATCAATCTCTATGATATCCTCTTGTTGGTCGATCACGTTCTAAAAAACAATTCACTCTTTCATGAACATCACCAATATTACTTTTGGACCAGTCACTAAGTTATTTTTCCAAGTTTTTTAGTTTTACTTGAAGAACCCTCACGTAGTTTCCTGAACCTCAACATCCTAAGCTTCTTTCGGAACTTCATTAAAGCCATGAAGGGTTGTCCAAAAATTGAGGAACTATAGTACTTGATAAAATTACCTCTACCGTAATTACAGAAAATAAGCAGTGCTTTGTGATCCGAACCTTTCCTGGGAAGGTGAGTAACAGTAGTATCCCTTTCTTATCTGCCCAAGAATCATTCAACAGAGCTCTATCTAGGTTGACCCTTTTTGGAGTCTTCCAGCCATTAGTCCAAGTGTATATGTCTCCACTAAAGCCAGTAACTTAAAAAAAAACAATCATCATTGCAATTAATAAAGCCAAGACTATGTTTGAATCTATGAGGTTTACCACCCTTTTTCTTCTTAGGGCCAGTAATGCAATTAAAGCCTCCAGTGATATGCTAAGGGCCATCGACATTGTCTTTAATTTTTGTCATGTAATGCTATAGCTTCTTCCTCTTCCTGGCCTTAGTCTTAGTATAAACTGTTGTAAACCAAAAGCTAGTGTTTGTAGGAAGATAGTTCACGCTGAAAGTAATCTGTTGAGAATGGTTGGATTGAATGGAAGCAGAAATTGTGTCATTCTGCAAGAATCAAATTTTACCATTTTTATTAGTAATGGCATTGTGGAATCAAAGTTTCTTTCTATATTTTTTCAATTTAGTGGCCTTAAAAAAAGTTTCTTGAATAGTACTAAGTTGAACTTTGTGCATCTTCACCAGTTGTATCAGTCTGTCAAAATATTTTTGAATGTAACCCCCTAGTATTCCAATTTATTGTATTAATCATTGGATAATGGGAGTTAGATTCACCATATTTTTCCTTGATAGTGCCAATAGAGCTTCTCTGGTTGGGGAGTTATTTTTCTTTCTATTTTTTTATCTGCCTTGGGAGATAGATCTCCCTTCTATGAGATGTTGTTAATATCTTTGGCTACTTTATCCTCTGATTCATTGGGAGCAGGAGCAAAATCCTGGATGCGTTTCTTAAAAATCTCATCTTTGTGCTTGTCTGAACTCCTAATAGTGTCTTTCCCTCTTTATTTTTGTTTATGAGTTTTATTCTAGGAAGATTAAGATGAATAGAAATTTTCCCCCCTTTTCGACTCTGAATATGTTCAGAAGGTAAGCTGCTCTCAACTACTGCATCATCATCCTCCCTATTTTGATCGAGATCCTAACTATCCACAATAGTTATCTGTTTCTTAGAGCTCCTACTGTCATTTTTATATTGTTGGATCCTGCAGATCTTGTTAGTTCTTCATGTTTATCCTCATCCTTTTGTTCATTGTTTTCCCTATTGGGCTTCTCTTTTGATTCAGCTTGGTCACTATGATTCTCCTGGATGATGTTCATTTTTTTAGTCTCGCCCTCATTCACTTTACCTTTGCCTTTATTGTCCTTTTTTTAGCATTAGAATTTGTAAAGCTAGTTATATGCTGGACTTTTAGTTTTCTGGCTTATTTCCACTGCTTACTTTTTTTATCATCCATTTCTTGCTAGCTTGAATTGACTTATTCCCCCAGATTTTTTTTTTAGGTCTTTCTTGAGAGCTATGGGTTGGGTTCTTGTTCTCTTCAGTGTTAAGGGATTGTTCATTGCTTCTCATGTTGTTCTCTTCCTGCATTAACTTCTTCTTTTGCTTCTCCTTTTCCTTTTCATTCTCAAACATTCTACATTGGGATATCTCATGTCCAGGAAGTTTGCAAAATCTACAATACTCGGGAACATCTTCGTGGTCAATTTTCTAGTCCTTAATGTTGGAAGCAACACTAGGACCATGTTTTCAAGTGAGTTTGCACAAGATGTCACTTAAAGTGAGTATAACCCCTTTATTGGTTGGGAATTTGGGAAAACTTGCTAATGAAAGTTGTATCCTCTTACAATACCTTTCCATCAATATAAAGATCTGGTCAATCCGACAACTACGGAAAACGTTATCCCATTTTACTGGAGACGGCCTAGTCTATGCGACTGAGCTTCCGGTGTGAACGCGTACTAGAGGCAGTGTTACTTCCTTTGATGCACATTCGCTATACAGTTGTGCCAACCAGATGCACGACCGCGCACGCGAAAATATGTTTTATAAGTCCTAGGTTGTACCTCAGACCCCAAATACGAAAATTTGCTCTAAAAAGGGAAGCACTCAAGAACCTAACCTTCTCCAAGGCTCCTCTTACATCCAAGGTAAGTTTTAATGATTTCTAAGTTAATTCAACCTCCCCAGTACTCTTAATAACAAGATTTAACCTTGGAAATTCATAGATTCTTACTTAAGTTTTCATCTTGGACAAGAAACTCCAGAATCTGAAATTCAAGAATTGGATATTAAAAGATAAGACCTTCATCCTACACTCAAATAAGGTTATGATTTTATTGGTAGAATGGTTGGTTAGAAGTTGTTGTTGACCTCATGGGTGATGAGGGGAGACGTTATATATATATATATATATATATATGAGGATGTAGTACCATCTAGTGGCAAGGAGATAGGTTGTTGGATGAGTAAACACCATTAATGGATATTGTAGAGCTTCGTGCCCACTAGATGTGTGATAAAATGTTTAGATGACCAAACCATGAATGTTCTTGCTAATATTTGTTACATTTGGCATATGTTGTTGTAGATTAAAGACGAAAGGCTGATTGAATGTTGTTACGCGCTCAAAAAATGAAGTTAAGGCATATAAGGCTAACTCTCTACGTGCGAGAAAGTTAGTGTTCTTCCCCACGCCATGTTCGTTCGTGATTACTACGAATTCATATCATAAATAGAGTTATACCCTAGTTTCATGAAAAGCTTTACAGCTTGTATACTTTAAACGATATAACTTCATAGTTTATTCATGTATGACACTCCAAACATCATGAACTCAAGATGTAATCTATGTATGCTCATGCTTTATATTACATGAGTTTCAGTCATGAATCATGAAATGCTTATGAACAGTTAGAACTCTAAATTCCATAATTTCATGTCTCACGATAGTAATGCTTAGTATCAACATCCTATGAATGCACATACTCATGCCATGAATTACAAAATGATGAAAACTCATACTTGGGCCCAAGTCCACATGTTATATACTATTGCTTGGGCCTGAGGCCACATGATATAGACTATTGCTTAGGTTCGAGGGCACATGTTATAGACTATTGTTTAGGCCTGAGGCCACATGTTATATCTTAATATTTGGGCCCGAGGCCACACGTTATATACTATTATTTGGGATTGAGGCCACAATGTTATACACTTATAATTAGGCCAGAGGCCAAAGTTTATGAAATCATTTGAACAAATGATTTCCCCATGTTCATTAACGGGTACTTTCAATTATGAATCTCATGTTCAGTTCAGTTCAGTTATCCTTATGTTTCTATTTCTGTCCAGTTTTCAGTATTTAGTTTTTACTTTTGTTATTATTTAGGCAGCCCATTCGCCTAAGTACCCCACAACTATTGATTCTTTCAGTTGGTTTTACATACGAGTGCTATTCCACAGTACTTATGTCCCTTTTGTAGGGGGAGCTACATTTCACGATACAGGTGCAGAGACTCATGGCGATAGGACTTCTCGTTAGGATATTTATCTATCAGCTTACTGGTGAACCCCACCTCATTCAGGGCATTATCTTTATTCTCAGTTATTGATTAGACAGTTCAGGTATGTCGAGGCCTTGTCTCGATAAACATTTAGTTTTGTTAGTCACGTCAAAGGCTTTATAGACTAGGTTAGCAGTGTAGTCAGTGTTGATTAGATATTGTGTTAGCCATGGTGGCTACATTTTACATTCTCAGACTATTTCAGTATTTCTATTTAAAGACATTATTCACATATTGCAGTATCTTATAAGATTCAGTCAGATTTTCAGTAGCTCGGCATGTTTATAAATTATATTCCTCACAGTTATGTTTTAGAGTTAAGTTCAGTCATATCGGTTTGCTCAGGCATCGGGTGTCGATCCACTCAGCCCAGGTTCGGGGATTGACAAACTTGGTTCAGAGCACTAGGTTCAAGTGTCCTAGGGAGTCTTAAAGTTGTGTCGCATAAAGTTTCCTTTATATGTGCACGCCATACACTTAAATGGTTGACTACCTATACACTCAGGATTGTCTCACTTCTTTCTACTCTAGATCATGCCATGAAGCGTAGAGCAGTAAGTAACCTTCTGTTCCTATCAAATTTTTAGCAACGAGTAGAGAGTTCAAGGTTTGAGTGAGGATGATTACGCATTAGGTTATAATTGTGAAGTGTCTGATAGTAACGAATAAGACTTGAGATGATCATGAAAGTGTAATGAAGTGCATGCCGCCCAAGAAGGGGCGGTTGTATTATGAATGTGAACGGTGGATAGTAATGATGTACCTAAGAAAGGGAATGTGATGACTTCATTAAATAGGATTGGAAAAGATTTTAGGATAGGAGGAGGGATGCGGAACTGCAAAAAGAGAAAGACAGAGAAATCAAGAAAAGAGCTAAGTTTGCAGGAAACTTTCATCATAGAGGATCTCAGGGAGGTGGAGCCAGACAGTTTAACAAGAGGTCATCAGGATCCACTTTATCTATAGCCAGTGCACCAGTCCCGAGGTCCATATATGACCAAAAAGGTCAGCTCAGTTAGAAATAGAGTTTCATAGCACAGAGGATTTCAAAATCCTAGGTCCAACAAGTAGGGTAAGAGACACTAAGGGGTGTGTCGTTTGGGATTAGATGGATGTATTGGTATGGCTAGAAGGGTCACTATCTAAAGGACTACTAATCAGTGAAATACAGTACCAGAGGTAATGTGGCTCAGTCCATAAATTCAGCATCTTCTCATAATTCTCAAGCCCAAGCAGGGCATAATATAACTAAGTCTGGTAATATAGGCCTCTGACAGAACCGCTTGTATGCTTTAGCATATCGTCAAGAATCATAGGCATCCCTAAATATTGTCACTGGTATGATGATAATAGCTCTAACGTAAGACTTTATGGGTAACATGTTTTGATTTTAGCAACGACGGGCATGGATTGAATACAATGGTTTTGAACAGAAAAGAGCGTATGGGCAAATTACCTATGATTCTAAAATGTTTAATTTTACAAAAGAAGAATATTTTCCGTTTGACCCATGCACATGACTATGAAGAGATGGTTTACGACACGAGAGGAATGAGCACACGATACTAAATTCTGGGGAATATTTTTAATTTGTTTAAGTTTATTCAGATCAGAACCAGAGAGTATAACGTTAGTAAGTTACTATGAAAATGAAGTATTATTTAGAAATAAGAAGACGTGACAATTCCCTCTCAGGTTACACGAGTAAGTGTTTACCCCGGATGTGTATAGTCTGATTTGATTTTGAAGTGTATAGAAAGTTTGGGGTTATTTAGGAGAGATGTAATTGCCCTAAGTGTGATCCATGCTTATATCTTAGAAAAAATAGTATACACCGTAGAGTAGGTTCAGATGATGAGGGGAAGTTAGAAATAACCTTATGCTTCACATTAGTTATTCAGAGTAGAGTAAGAGAATATAGTGCTAGCGAGTGATTAGTAGAAGAATAGTGAGTATGTTTTGAGCAGATATAGACGACGATCAGAGGTCATAAGCCAGGTATAATGGTGTGACAAAGTTCCTGTTAGGAGGAAGCAAAAGAGAATAAAGATGAGAACAAGGATTTTAATGAATATATAAGTCCTAATGTCTTCACTATGAACAATGAAAATGATGATTTGAGCAAAGCTATTGGAGGTACGATTTGATTTAAAGTCAGATGAACACTAGTGAGTGGGTGACAGTTTTAATACACCCGGATGCTTGTTAGAACCCAAGGGTTTAAGTTAAATTCGAAGTATAGTGCTCAGTGGACGAAAAAAATCAGCTAAGCACTAATAGAGCAAACTACAGAAGAATAGCCTTTAAGAGTTATCAAAAAGGGATTTCTCGAAGATTGATAGTGTGAGCAAAGTTAAGTCATTAACATTATGTATGACAGTTATGAATATATTAGTTCCCTATTTATGTAAGTAACTTAGTTTTCTAATGAGGAAGATTCCTCAGAAGTGAGTCTAAAGATGAGTAGTCAATAATGTAAAGTACGAAGAATTGCAGAAGATAAAGGGAAGACATCTTAATATCAACAAAAGAGAAGAATCCAGAAGTATAAGCTAAGGGGGAGATGTGTAAATCATCAGTAAGTCCAGTTAGAGATTTGAAACTCGAAGAGTTAACATGAGATATGAAGAAACTCAGCTCAGTAATAAGGGTAAATGATATAGTCGCCATAAGGAGTATGCCTCATGTGTGTAAGAAAGACGAAGTGAGTAGCATGTTCGTCGATCGTCTTGTGTCAAGCCCAGTTATTACTGATTAAGAAATCATAAAAAAAGATAAGGATCATGCCAGGTTATGTGTTAAAAGATGGGAATCATAAAAATAAAATGACAGCATATTATGTGTCCCAGATGTTGATGGACTTAGAAAAAGAATTAAAGCAGAAACGCACAGTTCACGATATTCCATCCACCCAGGTTCTACAAAGATGTATCATGACCTTGTAGAGGGTTGTTTGTGGAATGACATGAAAAATAATTCAGCGGATTTTGTGGCTAAGTGTCCAAAGTGTCAGCGAGTAAAAGTCGACCAGCAGATACTTGGTGGGCTGGTTCAGAATATAGATATTCCTGTGTGCATATGGGAAATGATAAATATGGACTTCATAAAAGGTTTATGTTGTTCATTCCATAAGCATGATCCAATTTGGGTAATCGTAGATCGACTTACCAAGTCAGCTCACTTTTTTCCGGTGAAGACAACCGATTCAACAGAGGACTACGCCAAGTCGTATATTCACGAAATAGTCAAATTTCATAGGACTCCAGTGTCCATTATATCAAATCGAGGTGCTCAGTTCACAACAAACTTTTACAAGTCTTTTAAAAAAGGATTGGGTACCAAAGTGAACCTTAGTACCAATTTCCATCCTTATAAAGATGGCCAGGCAGAGCGCACTAGTCAGACGCTAGAGGATATGCTGAGATAATGTGTCCTATACTTCAAAGGTAATTGGTATGATCAATTTCCTCTTATTGAGTTCACATATAATAATAGTTATCATGCTTGTACAAGATAGCACCGTTTAAAGCCTTGTCTAGGTGAAGGAGTAGATCACCTATTGGTTGGGTTGAAGTTTGTGAAGCAAAATTTTTAGGGCCAAAGTTGGTCTATTAATCTATGGAAAGGGTTAAATTGTTTCAAACGCGTTTGAAAACGGATCAGAATCACCTATAGTCCTATTAGGACCTGCGACTGAGAGACTTGGAATTTTATGCTGATGATTGAGTGTAGTTCAAAGTTTAGCCCATAAAGGGCGTCATGCAATTTAGAAAGAAAAGGAAGCTTATCCCTAGGTATATCGGACCATACTGGATCTTGCGAAGGATTGGTCAAGTGGCTTATAAGCTAGAGTTGTAGCAGGAGTTAGTTGTCGTACACCTAGTATTTCAATCTATGTTAAAGATATTCATGAGGGATACATTTCTTGTTGTCCCTATAGAAAACAAAGGAGTTAAAGATAGCCTATCTTACGAAGAGATTCCAATGGCTATTCTTGATCGTCAAGGTCGCAAGTTTAGAACTAAGGAAGTTGCCTCAGTGAAAGTGCTATGGAGAAACCAAAAGGTTGAAAAGAGTACATGGGAAGCCAAAGACGACATGAATTCTAGATGTTCTTACATATTTAATGAACCAGCAGAAAATGTCTAAGGTAAATACCTCATGTATTAATGTTACATGTCATCACATCCATGTCTCCAGTATTCAGATCTCATGTCATCACATCCAAGGGGGAGATAATGTAACACCTCGTGCCTTAAGGCTAAGGTTTGACTCATAAGATGGGGATATAATGAAAATAAGCTAGGAATTGTAATAAGTGTTTTGAAACATATAAAAGGCATAAGAAGATTCTTTGGGGAAATTAAAGTTGGAAGCTACACTACGGACCATATTTTCAAGTGAGTTTGCACAAAGCCTCACTCCAAGCATGTATAACCCCCTTATTAGTTGGGAATTTGGGAAAACTTGCTTGATGAAAGGTGTATCCCTTTGAAATATCTTTCCATCCATATAAAGATCATGTCAATTCAACATCTTTGCAAAAATTTATGCCCATTTTACTTGACACTGCCCAGTTTGCACGCTCGGCTGTGCAGCCAAGCTTCAGGTGCGCGACCACACACTGGAGGCAGTGTTACTGCCTTTGGCGCATGTTCGCTACATGGTTGGTCCTTCCAACTATGCGACCACGCACAGGAAAAGACGTTTCAAAATCTCTAGGTCATACCTCAAACCTCAAATACAAAAATTTGCTCTAGAAAGGGAAGCCCTCAAGAACCTAACATTCTTCGAGGTTCCTCTTTCATTGAAGCTGAGTTTTAATGATTTCTAAATTTATTCCAACTCCCCAATACTCTTATTAACAATATTAAACATTAGGAATTCATAGATTCTTGCTTGAGTCTTCATCTTGGACAAGAAACCTTAGAATCCAAAATTCAAGAATTGGATACCAAAAGGTAAGACCTTCATCCTATACTCGAGTATGGTTATGAATTTGGTATTTGGAGGTTGTAGGTTCTTGATTTGTAGTTGGTGAATATTGTAGAGAATTATTAATTATTTTATTGATAAAATGTTTGGTTAGGAGTTGTTGACTTGATGGGTGATGCGGGGAGATATTAATATATCTATATGAGGATGTAGTATCATCTAGTGTCAAGGAGATAGATTGTTGGATGAATAAACACCATTAATGAAGATTGTGGATCTTCATGCCCACTAGGTATTTGCCAAAATGCTTAGATGACAAAACATAAATATTCTTACTAACATTAGTTCCCTTTGACATATGTTGTTATAGATTGAAGTTGTATGGGTGAATGAATGTTGTAGTACACTTAAACGATGAAATTTAGTATGTAATGCTAACTCTCAACGTGCGGGAATATTATTTTTCTTCCCCACACCTATTCATTCATAATTAGTATGAATTTGCATCAGAAATATAGTTATTCCCTAGTTTCATGAAAATCTTTAGACTTGTAGACTTTAAATAATATAGCTTCGTAATTCGTTCAGGTATGTCATTTCAAAAATCATAAATTCAGTACGTAATATATGCATGCTCGTGCTTGGTACTCTATATGTCTCAATCATGAATCACGAAATGCTTTTGAACAGCTAATACTCTAAATTCCATGATTTCATGTCTCACGATAGTAATGCTTAGTATGCATGTTACAACTATATAAAATAGGATGAATCTATGAATTCACATGTGCATCCCATGAATTACCAAATGATGAACACTTATACTTGGGCCGAGGCCACATATTATATACTATTGCTTGGGCCTGAGGACACATGTTATATACTATTATTTTGGCCTGAGGCCACAATGTTATACACTATAATTAGGACAGGGGCCACAGTTTATGAAATCATTTAAACAGGTGATTTAGCATTATGATTCTCATGTTCAATTCAGTTATCCTTATGTTTCAGTATCCATCCAGCTTTCATTATTTAGTTATCACTTATGTTACGATTTTGGCAGCCTATTACATATGAGTGTTACTCCACATTACTTAAGTCTCTTTTGCCAGGGACGCTGTATTTCACAATGCAGGTGCAGAGACTCAAGGCGACAGGACTTCTCGTTATGACATTGCTCTATCAGCTTACTAGTGAGCCACACCATATTGGGTTATTGATGATACAGTTGAGGTATGTCAGGGCCTTTTCACGATAAACAACAGTTAATTTTCTTATTCATGTCAGAGACTTCATAGACTAGATTAGCAGTGTAGTCAGGGTTGTTCAGATATTGTGTTAGCCATGGTGGCTACATTTTACATTCTCAGACTATTTCAGTATTCCTGTTTAAAGAAAATATACATATATTGCATTAATCTTATTTATAAGATTCAGTCAGAATTTCAGTAGCTTAGCAAGTTTATAAATTATATTCCACACAGTCATGTTTCAGAGTTAAGTTCAGTCATGTAGGTTTGCTCGATCCAATAGCTCAGGCACTGGTGCCGGTCGGCCCAGGCCCAAGTTTAGGGCGTGACTATATCCTTTGAGAGAGGATGTCTCATTTTCCATTTCCACCCAAATAGAACTAAGGAGTGGTTTGGTGAGGTCAACCTCCACCCTTACTTTAGCCAAACTAGGTCTTGTTCGATAGTCAATTATCGGGCCCTTGAAAGAGGATTTCCTACAGGTCCAAGGATCTATTTACATAGTCCCATGTAAGGAAATAAAAAGGCAATCTCGAGAGCAAAGCCCAAAATGGCAGGATGGGAGAATCTTTGTCACGCCCTGAACAATGGCCTGGGCGTAACACGACACTCGGTGCCTGTCTACATGTGACCGAGCGAACCAACTGGCTGGCTGGATCAACATGTAGTATACTGATATCTAAGTATGATAAACACATGCTAATCGAGCGAGAATAACTAACTAAAATATAGTTGTACGGAAGAAATACTAAAAGTCTGCAATACTGAATAAGTGGTAGCCAAAGGGCTAACTCAATAATCCAACAAAATACTAAAATATTTGATTGACTATAATCTATGAAGACTCTACTGACTGGCTATCGGAACAAGGCACCAGACATACCTTAATACGGAAATATTGTTTGCTAACTGACTGAATATTAAGATAAATATAGGGCCTCAGAGAACTGAGGCTCACCACTGACTAGCTAAATCTGAAAGCCTCCTAGGGAGCTGCGTCTGTACCCTGTATATCGATGTCTGTATCATGAGATGCAGGCCCCGAGCAAATAAGACGTCAGTACACTGGAATTGTATTGGTATGTAAAGCAACTGAATGAAGTAATAAGTTGAACTAAAATAGAATTGAAATGTTGAGAACTGGACTGAAACAGAGAAGTAAAGATATGGATACTCCCTGTCCTAAATAATGAATAACCTGATTACTGTCTGTGACCTTAGGTCCAATAATAATAATATACATGCAAAATCTGTGGCATGATGCCTAAGTATACGTATACATAATCTGTGACCTTAGGTCTATATTTGTCGGCCTGATGCCCTAATACAGGTTTCAATAACAAGCACTGAGACTGAGATATAACTAATAACATGACACTGATTACTGATTATGAAGATAAAACTGGTAACTGTTCATAACAATTCTAAGTATTCATACTGAGACTCATGAGATACAATTTACAAGTCAATATTGATTACGTACAGAGTTCATAATATTCTAATTAATCACCATGAACGAATTTTGAAACTATAAGCCAAGAAGATAACAGTTCTACAATTATTCAGGAAACTAGGGCTAAACTGTATTTTTAGTCAATTTACTGATAAGTATGAAGAATGAGGCATAGGGAGAATCATGAACATTACCTAACATAGATAGTTAGCCTCACATACCTTATTTGCTTCACAATCCTCAGTCCAAAAGTCTAAATTCTGAGAAGAACCCAAAAGCCTGTGTCTCAAACCTTATATGTGGGTTTTCATGAAAACCCTAGGTTAAGAACAATGAATTCTATCTTAGATTATCTAAATACATGATAGAATTTGATTGGAATGGGTAGAACTTGCTTACCTTAGAGTTCTTGGGGTTGGAGGGTGAAACAAGTCGTGCTAGGGTTTTAGGAACTGATAAAAAGAAAATTATAACTGAAACAAGGTATTTATAGGTTCTGGTGCGAGCTGAGAAATATGGAACAAAACACGGTCCGTATTTTGAATTATGGTTTGTAAACTTGGACCGTAATTAAGCATGTTCAACGGACAGAAACACTGTACAACTCCTTACCAAATACGACCATTAAATACGGGCCGTATTTCAAATACGGTTTGTATTTAACTATGAAATTTCCTGAGCCAATTTCTAGAATGCACAGTGATTTAGATGCCAAGTTATGATTTGGAATACGAGACATATATTGAAATACGGTACATATTCTGGGGAGTAAATCCCCATCTGACAATTGAAGAGAAATTTCCAATTCTCACATTCTTTATCTAATTTTCTAAGTCTAGAATCATGGTCAAAGCTTAAGTTAAAGGTATGAGGTGTTATAATATCTCCCCCTTGGGATCATTCGTCCTCGAATGATAGATTGGGTTAAAAGTAACTACTAAAACATGTGCACACTAGCTGGCATGAGTACATCTGTGTAAGACTTCTGGTGACTCTAAGTTATTTTCAGACGCTCTTGAATTAACTTGACCTCCTTCAAAGCTTGATAGACCAAATCTGGTCCTAACAACTCTGCTTCACCAACTTCGAACCAACCAATTGGTGATCTATACTTCCGCCCATAAAGAGCTTCAAATGGTGTCATCTCAATACTAGCATGGTAGATGTTATTGTAAGCAAATTCAATGAGAGGTAAGTGATCATCCCAATTACCTTTAAAATTAAGAACACAAGCTCTCAACATGTCCTCAAGAGTCTGAATGGTACGCTTTGCTAGACCATCTGTCTATAGATGAAAAGTTTGTGCTGAGATTAACCTTGTTACCTAATCCTTTCTAGAAGGATTGTCACAAGTTCGGTGTGAACTGAGCACCACGATCTGAAATAATAGACACTGGGATCCATGCAATCTGATAATTTCATTAACATACAATTTGGCATAATCTTTTGCTGAGTTTGTGGTCTTGACTAGCGAAGAGTGTGCTGACTTAGTAAGCCGGTCAACGATGTTACACCCCGTAGTTTCGCATGTTGAGATTCGAGCTACCTTTCAGGAGGTATGTGGGATGATGTGTGTTTATCTTATGGTTATGAGGGTTTATGTTCATATAATAAGCCATGGGAGGATTGGAGGAAGAATATCTTTTAGTATAAAGTTTTGAAAGGTACAACCATGGGAAGTACGTAGCAATGAAGTAAAGAATGAATTACGATCTCTTAAGTCATAACCGAGAAGGACAACTTTGGAAAAAAAAATACATGACCATTATCAAGTATGATTAATGATAAATATCATGTATGGAGAGTTTTGGAAGATTCCGGGACCAGGCAAATCGAAGAAAATAAGTTCGTCGAAAATTTGGAAAAAAGTTGGCAGAATTTTTTATCGAATTTTGGGTCAACTTTGGAGGCGTATATCTCCAGGTATATCAGGAGTTTTAAGGTGTTTCAAAATCCTAAAATGAAGTTCGTCGAGTCTAGTTTTCAACGCAATAAACCGCTCGTCAAAACGACATCGGAGTAGGGAGTTATTGGCATTTTAATATAACCCTCAAAACTGTCAAATGGCTTCCGCGGGTCCCACTTGGTACAGTCGGTGGAACCGACTTCTAAGGGGTATAAAAACCCCCCCATCAATCCCAATTTTTCATCATTCTTCATTATCATGAGTCCTAGAAACCTCCTAACACATCCCCCACATTTCTCTTAACCACTTATAGCCCATTAAATCAAGAATTTAACAAGATTACACCAAACTAGTCTATGAAAGGTGATTGTTCTTGCTTCTACTTGATGTTTCGGTGAGTTTAGTCATCAGTAAAGTTGGTGTGACTGAATTTCTTCAAGTATAAGGTATGTTATTTATCCTATCTCTTAGGTTGAGTTGATTTGAAGGTTTGGCAAGTCTTAACAGTGAAAATAGCTATGGGGGAAAGGTCATAAAGTGTTGAGTTGTAGTTGTTGTGTTTATGGACTTTTTTGAGCATGTTGTGGCTGTGTGGTTGGGCTGATTTCCATGTATATGGATAGTATCTAATGTTGCTGGTGTATTGATGAGATTATGCTCCTTGATTAGAAAGAAAGGAAATGTATATTGTTGTTGTATGTTGATAAACATCGTGTGGGATGTTTTATGGAATAGTTTGGTAGTGTTGATGATGTTGTTGATATTAGTATTTCTATTGTTGTTGTTTTGTTGGTATTGTGATTTCGGGCTAGGCACATAAACAGGGGAGATGCTGCCCGAATTTCGGCAGATTCTAAAAAGATTTTAATTAAAAGGCTTGAGACAAGTGTATGATGGTGAGCCTAACAATAGTATGAATGGTTTTATATGTAGATTACGAGACTATGAACGATCTTAAGTAGATTGTAATACAAGAGGTAGGTTGGAAAGTCGGGAAGTGCTTCCAGGTATGTTAAGGCTAAACCTCTATTTCTTAAGGCATGATTCCTTTGTTGTAAACCTATACATGATATCTTTAATAACCTTGTTTCTAAAAGTACCAAAGCTTATGGTCCCTGATGTTCTTATGATATCATTGAGCTCGTTTCATGACTATAGATGTTATTCATTGTTGTTGATCTCATCTTATGATCTTGTTCCTTCAAGGTGGGATATGTTCATGACGATAGTTCCATAATGTTAATCGGAGGTTTACCAACCTTATGTCACTCCGATGCTTTTAGAAATGTTTACTTAGGTAATGTCTTGTGGGACATAAATAAAGTACTAGCGGAGGATCCCAAATAAGGTATTTGATTCTAGAAGAGATGTTTATGATTGATCTCAGAGTTTGGTTAATGTTCAGTTAAGCGGTAAGAGGTCCTTATGGCCCAGAACTGTGCTTATAAGACTTATGTGATCGTGTATGCTATAACGGATAAGTGATGGCCATGAGAAGTGTATAGGGATTACTCAGGGAGACCAGGTCATGATGATGATTATAATTACCACTGCTCTACGACCAGTCGGGCAGATGTTACCACCGGGCTGCGGCTGGTTGGGAAGATATGTATTTACCATTTGTCTACGACCAATTGGGCAGTTATGTATTTACCACCATGCTACTGCTGGTTGGGCAGTTATTAACACCAAGCTACGGCCGGTTGGGCAGTTACCACTGATCAGTCGGCCAGTTGCGCTCTACTGTCGGGCGATAATCGGACGGGCAGTTACCACCATGCTACGGCCGGTCGGGCAGTTACCACTGATCAGTTGGGTAGATAGCACCAGGATAATATGTAGGTCAGGATCACAGTATTATGCATAGATGGAGTTAAGGATATGAGAGCATAAAGAGACATGTGTACTAGATTCTCACTAGTAAGTCAAAAGTGCCAAGCTGATTCTTATCCTTCTTCTTTGCAGCATATGTTTATTATGTTACATTTTCCGCCTTACATACTCGGTACATTATTTGTACTGACATCCCTTCTTGTGGACGCTGCATTCATGCCCGTAGGTGTAGACAAACGGGACAAGGATCTTCCCCAATAGGTTGCTTGCAGGTACCAGTTTTGATTGGTGGGCTCCATTTCTTCCTAAAGCATTGTTGAGTCTGGGTTGTATATGTACTTTGTGTTAAGGGTATGTCGGGGGCCCTTTCTCGACTTGTATACTTAAGTTATGCTCCTAGAGGCTTTGCAGAAAGTGTCTTGTATACCGCTTAGTTATGTCTTGCCAGTTGTTATATCAGATTCGTGGGCCCATTATATATATATATATATATATATATATATATATATATATATATATATATACTTATGCATGATATTATATTTGTATTTAGCCCTTTGGTCTTATGTTTTCATTTGAGACATAAAGGACGCGAGTTATAAGTTGGTTCGCTCGGTTTCCGTAAGATGTCGGGTGCCAGTCATGCCTTACCAAGGATGGGGTGTGACAAACGATCACCTAAATAAAGTCATGCCTCCTAGATAAATGAGGTAGAACTGATACAAATTCCATATTGATCATTTCTCATTTCCAGACAGGAATATCAATATTCTGAGCTAAGCCGCCTCTGGTGTTCGGCTTTCACTTGCTGACAGTTCAGACACTTAGCCACAAAATCTGCTACATTCTTTTTCATATCATTCCACCAATAAATTTCCTGAAGGTCATGATACATCTTAGTGGAACCTGGGTGAATAGAATACCGGGAGTTCTAAGCTTCTGTCATAATTCGGTCTCTTAGCCGATCAACGTCTGGAACACATAATCTGCCGCGGTACCCCAAGGTACCATCATCTCACCCTTGTTCGGAAGCCGTCGTTTTATGCTTGTGAATCCCCTTCTTCAGCTGCAACAGGTAGGGATCACGAAACTGCTTTTCTTTCACTTTAACAACTAGGGAGGATTGAGATCTATCTTGAACAACAACACCACCATCCTCGGAGTCCAAAAGTCGAACCCCACCCCGGCCAAACGATGAACTTCCTTGGTTATAATTCTCTTATCTGTATCAATATGGGGCTAAACTTCCCGTATAACACCGACTGAGAGCATCGGCTACAACATTCGTGTTTCCTGCATTATAGAGATTATCTACATCATAGTCCTTGAGCAATTCAAGCCATCTTCTCTTCCTACGATTCAACTCTCTTTGCCTGAAGATATACTGCAGACTTTTATCATCGGTGAATATATCAACATGCACTCCATACAAATAGTGACGCCATATCTTCGGTGCAAAGACTACTGCTGCCAATTCTACATCATGAGTCGAATAATTCTTTTCATGAACTTTAAGTTGTCTAGATGCGTAAGCTTCATCCTTATCATGCTGCATTAAACACAACTGAGACCAACTCCTGAAGCATCAGAATAGACTACCAACCCTTTGGTTCCCTCTGGTAGCGTCAAAACTGGATCAGAAGTAAACCTTTTCTTCAATTCTTCGAAACTCTACTCACATGCATCGGACCACTGAAACTTAACCTTTTTCTGAGTCAACTTAGTAAACGGAGTTGAGATTGAGGAAAACCCCTCTATAAAACGCCTGTAGTAGCCTGGCAGACCAAAAAAAACTTCTTATATCTGATGTTGATGTGGGTCTGCGCCAATTCTTAACAACGTCATTTTTTTTAGAATTGACTTTAACACCCTCTCCTGAAATTACGTGGCCTAAGAATGCCACTGACTTTAGCCAAAACTCACACTTTGAGAATTTTGCATAAAGTTCGCGATCCTTGAGTGGTTGCAATACTATTCTGAGGTGTTCTGCATGGTCAGCCTCACTATAGGAGCATACCAGGATATCATCAATAAATACAATGACAAACAAATCAAGATACGGCTTGAAGACCCTGTTCATAAGATCCATGAAAGCTGCTGGTGCATTCGTCAGCCAAAAGGACATGACAAGAAACTCAAAATGACCATAACGGGTTGTGAAAGCGTTTTTTGGGATATCAACTCCTTTAACCTTTAACTGATGGTAGCCTAATCTGAGATCAATCCTGGAATAACACTGAGCACCCTGAAGTTGATCAAATAAATCATCTATTCTGGAAAGAGGATACTTATCCATAATGGTGACTTTGTTCAACTGGCGATAGTCTATGCACATACAAGGACCCAACTTTCTTTCGGACAAACAAGACCGGTGCACCCTAAGGTGAGACACTTGACCTTATGAATCCCTTATCAAGGAGGTCTTTCAACTGGACTTTTAACTCTTTTAACTCAGCTGGGGCCATTCTATATGGTGGAATAGATATCGGCTTAGTGCCGGGAAGTAGGTCAATCCCAAAGTCAAATTTCCCTATTGGGAGGGACTCTGGGTAGATCAGCTAGAAATACTTCTGGGAACTCACTGACAACTGGTACTGACTGTACAGCTGGAGTCTGGGTATCTGTGTCCCTGACTCGGACTAAGTGGCAAATATACCTCTTAGAAATCATCTTTCTGGCTCTAAGATAGGAAATAAATCTACCCCTGGGTGTTACTGAATCACCAATCCACTCTAAGACAGACTCCTTAGGAAACCTGAACTGAACTGTTTTTGCTCTACAATCTACTGTGACATAACATGATGCTAACCAATCCATACCCATGATTACATCAAAGTCTACCATTTCTAATTCTGCTAGATCTGTTGTGGTAAGACGATGATAAACTCTGACTGAAAAACCCCTCTACATGCGTATGGCTAAAACTAATTCTCCAACTGGAGTAGGCACTTCATAAGGTTCATGCAAGTTTCCGGGTTCTACCCCAAACTTTTTAGCAATGAAAGGGGTTACGAAAGAAAGAGTAGAGCTTGGGTCTATAAGGGAAAAAACACTGAAACTGAAGATTGATAGAATACCTGTGACTGCGTTTGCACGAGCCTCTGTGTCTTGATGACCAGCTAAAGCATACATGCGGCCTGTGTTACTAGACTTAGCCGTACCATGGCCTGACTGGGCCTGAGAAGCACGAGGGGCTGCTAAACTAGTGGACTGTGCTACGCTGCCCTACTTCGCTGATGGGCAGTCTCTCAAAAAGTAACCTGGTTGCCCACATCCGAAGCAACCATCCATACCTAAACGACAAATTCCCGGATGCCTTTTATTGCACTTACTGCAGACGGCGTGATGAAAACCCTTATTACCCACGCTGGACTGAGATTGGGAGCCTGCTGCTCCAGAATTCTTATTCTTCTGATCATTCCTGAATTTCGAGACTGGGGAACTGGCTGCAGATAGGGCAGGTCCTACTGATTTACCTTTTTGAAATGGTCTGCCACCACCTTCCTAACTAAAATGGCCTATGGACTTGGCTCTTTTTGCGAACTCTCTATCTTGTTCTTTCTGTCTCGCCACTGCTACTTTCATATCATCTTCGTTCTCTTTCACAAAAGTCAACATCTTAGTGATGGTCATGTCTTTGTTCTGAGCCGCTATCTTTGCAGGATCGTAAAGCCCTGGATTGAGTCCCAACACAAAGCGCCGGACTCAGGCTCTCATGTCTTTGACCATGTGAGGAGCATACTTGTCCAGTGATGAGAACTTGACATAATATTCAGTCACACTTATGCCATCCTGTCTTAAGCACTCAAATTCTAAGGCTTTAGCCTCTCTAGCTTCCTCTGGCAGAAAATGGTCAATGAAGGCAGGTTCGAACTCCTCCTAAGTAGCATGAGAAGCATCATCACCGCGGGATAACTCCCATGACTCATACCATAAGTGAGCCACATCCTTGAGTTGGAAGGTACCATACTCCACTGCTTCCTGTCTATAGCTTGCATGACCCTAAAAATCATCTGTAACTCATCGATAAAATCCTGATGGTCTGCATCTAGGTGTGCTCCTATGAACTCCTTGGGCTTTATGCCCAAAAATTCCTGAGTCCTAGAGCTGGACCCTAATGACCCTTGACGCTAGGCTTGAGCAGCTACCAACTAAGTAAGCAACTGAATAGCTCCGCCAACATCCATCTCTGAAGAGCGGGGAGACTGAGTTGGCGCTCAGGGAGATGCAGTTGGGGGCACAGCTCTTAGAGGGTTCCCCTGAGATGGGAGGTCTGAATCCTGAGCCCTAGTGTGCATCCCTCGAGCCTGTGAACCTGTAGTTTGATCGACTTTGGTGAAAGCCTCCTGACTAGTAGCTGCAGTCTTTTTGGTTTGCTTTCTCTTAGCAGGCATTTTTCTGAAATACGTAATTTCGCAGAGTTAGAAGACTTTCCTGAGGTACAGTTCTAACTGCACGATCGAGAGTATGAAAGAAGTGAAACAATCCTACATGTCTTGGTGACCAACTATTTACATGTGTGGTGCGCGCACACATAAACGAGACCCCACTAGACACAGCTTCATAGACTCCCTAAGACTCTTAACCTAGGCTCTGATACCAAAATTTGTCACGCCCCGAACCATGGCCTAGGCGTAACAAGGCACTCAGTGCCTATCTGCATGTGACCAAGCGAACCAACTGGCTGGCTGGATCAACATGTGGTATACTGATATCTAAGTATGCTAAACACATGCTAATCGAGCGAGAATAACCGACTTAAATATTTCTGTGCGGAAGAAATACTAAAAGTCTGGAATACTGAATAAGTGGCAGCCAAAGGGCTAACTCAATAATCCAGCAAAATACTGAAATATCTGACTGACTATAATCTATGAAGCCTCTACTGAATAAGGAAATACTGACTGACTGTCGAGAAAAGGCCCCCGGCATACCTTAATACTGAAATATTGTCTGCTAACTGACTAAATATCAAGATAAAGATAGGGCCTCGGAGAACTGAGTCTCACCATTGACTAGCAGAATTGAAAGCCTCCTAGCGAGCTGCGTCTGCACCCTGTATATCGGTATCTACATCATGAGATGCAGGCCCCGAGAAAACGGGACGTCAGTACACTGGAATTGTACCGGTATGTAAAGCAACTGAACGAAATAATAAGCTGAACTGAAATGCTGATAACTGGACTGAGACAGAAAAGTAATGATATGGATACTCCCTGTCCTGAATAATGAATAACCTGTTTACTGTCTGTGACCTTAGGTCCAATAATAATAATATGCATGCAAAATCTGTGGCATGATGCCTAAGCATACATATACATAATCTGTGACCTTAGGTCCATATCTGTCGGCCTGATCCCTAATACAGGTATTCAATAACAAGCACTAAGACTGAGATATAACTGATAACATGACACTGATTACTGATTATGAAGATAAAACTGATAACTGTTCATCATAATTCTAAGTATTAATACTGAGACTCATGAGATATAATTCACAAGTCTATATTGATTACGTACTGAGTTCATGATATTTTAATAAATCACCATGAACGAATTCTGAAACTATAAGCCAAGAAGATAACAGTTCTACAATTATTCAAGAAACTAGGGCTAAACTGTATTTTTAGTCAATTTACTGATAAGTATGAAGAATGAGGCATAGGGAGAATCATGAACATTCCCTAACATAGATAGTTAGCCTCACATACCTTATTTTCTTCACAATTCTCAATCCAAAAGTCTAAATTCTTAGAAGAACCCAAAAGCCTGTGTCTCAAACCTTATCTGTGGGTTTTCATGAAAACCCTAGGTTAAGAACAATGAATTCTATCTTAGATTATCTAAATACATGATAGAATTTGATTGGAATGGGTAGAACTTGCTTACCTTAGAGTTCTTGGGGTTAGAGAGGAGAAACAAGTCGTGCTAGGGTTTTCGGAACTGGTAAAAAGAAAATTAGAACTGAAACCAGGTATTTATAGATTCTGGTGCGGGCTGAGAAATACGGACCAAAAAACGGTCCGTATTCTGAATTACGGTCCGAAAACCTGGACCATAATTAAGCATGTTCAACGGACAGAAACACTATACAACTCCTTACCAAATTCGACCATCAAATACGGGTCGTATTTCAAAATACGGTCCGTATTTAACTATGATATTTCCCGAGACAATTTCCAGAATGCACAGTGATTTAGATGCCAAGTTATGATTTGGAATACGGGACGTATACTGAAATACTGTCCGTATTCTGGGGCGTAAATCCCCATCTGACAACTGAAGAGAAATTTCCAATTCCCACATATTTTATCTTGTTTTCTAAGTCTACAATCATGGTCAAAGCTTAAGTTAAAGGTCTGAGGTGTTACAATATTCCTCCGATTTAAAATCCGGCGTCCATTTTTGGAGCCATATGAAAACTCCCTCAATTTCAATCGACCTTTTAAACCAGACTTGTTTTTGGTCCTCATTATTGTCCAGATCAATAAAAACCGTTCTGAAGTCGAAAGAACCTATTTTCACTTCACCTTTAAGTTTAATTTTTTCATCGAAGACTGACCTATTTCTTTCAATTTTGGGTCTTGTTTTGAGTAATTTTCCAATGATGGTAAATTTGCACTCCTCCGCATTACCCTCCGCATTACCCTATGGTAATCGCTAGCCTTGAAAATGACAGCAGGGATCCCATTGTGCATCAAAACCCAAGCTTTAACATTGGGGTCTCCCAATCATTTTACGGTGGAAGGAATTTTGGGCTTATTGGCCACAGCAGTAGCATATCTTGTTTTCTGAGCAATTTGTTCTATGGGTGTGGCTATTTCCTCTGCAACTTTGCTTTTCTCGATCATATATGCCAGATTAAGGGCTGCCGGCGGTCCCATTGGTGGTGGAGCGTAACCCCACTCACCCAAAAGGACTAGAAAGTAACTGCTGAAAAAGAAAGAGTTGTTGCTGTACGAAGAGAGAGTAGAGAGAGAAATTTTACTTTTGGATAGATTGTGCTTGTGATAAGAGATATGTTTGTTGAGTTAGGCCTCATTTTTTTCCATTAAGATGAAGACGTCTGAATCTGAATACACATCTGAATATTAAGATATGCATCATGATCTGGCTGTTTAGATCTGAATGCTCATCTGAATACTAAGATGTGGTCTCTAGATCTGAAAACTGAATGATTAAGACTGTTTGTTTTCAATATCTAAATGTGCATGTGAAATTACACTATATGAGTAAAATATTCTAAAATCTCATTTCAG
This sequence comes from Lycium barbarum, assembly GCF_019175385.1. Lineage (NCBI taxonomy): Eukaryota > Viridiplantae > Streptophyta > Magnoliopsida > Solanales > Solanaceae > Lycium > Lycium barbarum. The sequence goes on from NC_083337.1 coordinate 26,671,906, forward strand.
CAAAAAAAGATTATTTTTTTGATAAGAAATAATATTTTAAATATAATATTCGGGATTTTGACAGTAAATTTTGATTGTTTAATCTCATCTTTAGCCAGTAATAGAAGAAGTAATCAGAGCTCAAATCAGTAGTTGATTTTTTTCTTTTACATCTATCATAATCCCCACTAGGCAAAATGTAAAGTAGAAAGATCAATAGTACTATAAACAAAACAAACAATTAATTATATAGGGGTGGGCGTTCGGTAATCGACAATTGAAAGTAGATATCAAATATCGAACTGAAAAACAACGGTTCGGTAAATCCCAATATGGTATTCGGGATTTACCATTTAAGAGAGAAACCATTAGTAATAAAGCATCCTTAGTAGGAGCCATGACTACAATATCTTCCTGTCAACAACCAACTAAGAAGAAACTCCCTATACGAAATATTTTCTAGTGATATATTTGGAAATGTTTGAGACCAACATTTCCATATGTATTCAACAAAAAAAAACATTTCTATACGTATTACTCAACTTTCAAGAATTCAAATCCATTATGCTATTCAATTTATAAAACCCTGATATGATTTTTAATCGAACTTTCAACCACTATGTTTTTTTCTACCACTGTGCTAATATAATTCATGAGTCAAATTAACTCCTTAAGTTCTAAGGGAATCAAACACCTACATAGAAACTGTGATATAAGAAACTACGCATGAAGAAGAAAAAAAGTCATCTTTAGTTTTAGTTGCAAACTCCAGATGCATCTCACTATGCTCTGCACCCTCTTAAATCCACACCACCAAATGATATTTGGTTGAGAAGAAGAGCGAGAGGCGTGAATTCTTTTGCCACTGAGAAGAGAAGGCGTGAAATGTTTTGTTAATAGTATTATTTTAATGAGTCTGGATGGAATAAGACTCTCCTACAAATCTGATTAATTCAGATCCATTAAGAGGCTTTATAAGGAAACAAAACAAACGCACTTCATGGGCTGAATATGAATAATTAAGAATCAGACCTTAAAAACAAATGCACTTAATGGGTTGAATCTGAATGATTAAGATTTAAACCTCCATTAAGTGCAAACAAATGAGGCCTTGCTATCCTTCACAATCTATATATCTTTGATATTATCAACCGAGAAAAAGAGAAAGGATTCTGGATTTCTTGGAAATGTGTTTGTTATGGATCTTCTTTGCAACGTGTGAGACTATACCAAGGAGGAAACGCAGTTGTTGTTTCATCCTGCACTATAGGGAAAAACCTGAATCATTAATGAAGTTGAACTAAAAGATTTCTCTCAATTGGTGAGAGAATCAGGAAACACATTTTGTTTTAATTAGGGAAGATCTTCTCCAACTATAGCACTCTCAGAATAGTAGGGTATTTAAACGTGAGGTATCAATCTGAGCCTACTGAAGAATTAATGTGCCTCTAGGCGGTTGAGTAGTTGTGTGCACTGTTTCAAAACCTTGGATTAATTCTTGGTGTGAATGGAATGAATTCTCCTGAGAAAGTTATTCATATCAAAACAATAGAGTGACTTATTCGTTGTGATTCATTTGGCTATAAGCTCTTGGCTTTCATTACTCTAGGTTTTTTATCATAATTGTTGACTTGTGTTCACACGGTGCTAAATATTAGCCAAGGAATTATGTATATATGCTTACAAAAACTGAGCTGAATTTTGTATCTTGACTTCTTCACTTCTCTTTCTAATGAGGGGAAAATCTATGGCCTTTCATCCTTGTGCTTAAGATGATAAGAGAAAAAATGATCTTCTTCCAAATGGTAAGTCTGCTTTCATTCACTGCCTTCTAGTTCTGGTTATCTTAATGCTCTTGCTGATCACTGCCCTCAAGTTTATACATGCATGTTAATTGATTAAGTGGCCATTAATCTGCTATTGCCTGCTATGAACGTATTTATTCTGACGGATGAGAAGGAAGGCAAACCTTCATAGCGAGTTGTCTCGGGTCATTTATGGAAGATAAACGTTATGTGACCGATCCAGATTCGTAGCAAACATTACACTTTAGAATTAAAGTAGCATTTATGGTATTTTGTTACTTATTATTAGAATTAATCTGCAGCTCTATGTTGATGATTACAACTATAAAAGGATCCTAATAGCTCATCGTAAAGGGCATCGAAATACACTTTCTTCCACTAATTTATACAATCCAGTCCTTGTAATTTGCATATTTTTACTATCCTTTTGCTCTAGATCAGCACTTATTTATCAAAAGCTAAGGCATGCAAGTGCTTCACCGGAGGAAAACATACCAAAGAATTCTCTCTGAGGATCATACATGCCCAGGCTCAATTATTTCATTTCTGCTTTATATTGGCTTATTAACTTGATTTTCTTACTTGTTATCAGCTATTTATTCATTATTTATAACAATCAATTTACGTATCTTTTAAACCACAAAGAAATTTAACTGTACTCTTTTTAGGGTAAACAGTTTGACCCCCCGCCATGGGGCTAAGGATAATAGTGGTATTGTTTTATTGCTCTAATTACCTTACTTATCACTTTTAAATCTTTGCTACCAGGTAATATGGAATTATGACAAACACTGAAAGTCCGTTGATGGGGTGTTGAACAATGCCAATGCGCAAGAAAGAGATCCTGCGACTGGAGAAGTCAGGGAGAGGAATGATCAAACCCAAATTTCCCTTCGTGGATCCAAGCATACGGGAAATGATTTAACTCCTAATGATGACCATGAAGAAGAAGTGGCGGATATCAATCCAAGGTTAGAAAAGATTGTGGACCTACTGGAAAAAGCAGCAAAAAGCTATTGCTGATGTCACGACCCAGCTAGGGGCCGCGACGGGTACCCGGGGCTAACCACCGAGCACCGCTCGCTCTATTACTCACTTTACTCGATTAATGCCCTTTTTATTTCTTTTGACTCAAAGCATGGAAAAGTCATAGTTTATAGGGAAACATAAATACTTTTACATATGTAGGGATCTTTAATGTATCAAAATAATACGTACACATATACATGAAAAATGTGAGACCATACTACCCACACTGCGCATCTACGAGCCTCTACTGACATGCTGTACATATAGACGGAACAAGACTCCGCCGTGCCCAAAATGTATATATACCAAAGGAATAATCATAAGCACCTCTGAACAATGGAGTGCTTTCAGTTCGCTGACAGCTCCTAAGAATCTGGATCAAGCTCGCCTCCCTGTCTACCTGTGGGCATGAACACAGCGTCCAAAGAAAAGGACGTCAGTATGAATATTGTACCAAGTATGAGAGGCATAAACAATGAAGAAGGACAACAATAATATAATGAGAGCATTAATATGAACATCTGATTCTGAACGATAGTCATGAAAGAAGTGATACAGGCTGTCTTACTCATACTCATCATCAAATCATGTATGCATGACATGCAAGCTGCCCGTCCTTACCGAAACGGTGTGATAATAAATAATATAAGCCCGCGTCCAGGCCTCCCATGTCCGGGGTACCATCTCATGCCGCCCACTAGTGGTGTCTGCCCACGCTCGAAGGTCGTGGTGTATCCGTATAGCTGCCCGCCGTAGCGGTGACTGCCCGGCCAACTAGGCGCGGTGTGATGCAATCATGACATGCTCATTATAAAATACTTATAATAATCTGTTTATCAAAATATGCTTATCTTAACATAATACATGCATAAGGCTCAAGATCATACATACTCTATCGGGGTGACGTAAGGTCGTGATCCCCCTATTTCCTTATGGAGCAATTATTGACATTCTGCCTCACCTTGAAGGAATTAGTACATAAGGTGAGTGTAAGCAATCCAGGACATCATTGTCAATATGGCATCATCATATCATATCTCTTATCTTATATAGATATATAGGAATATAGACTTTTAGCTTCTCGGGATACATGAACTCATGAAGAGGAAAGAACTTATACCATAGGATTCATGCCATTGGAAAGAAAGGACTAGCCTCACATACCTTTGTCGTTTAGCTACGTTATCGCTCACTTGTCTTCCTTCGAAGTCACGACTGTTGACACCCAATTTTGTCTCTCCTTTATTTAATTTTATTCACTCGGGCGTCTAAATTTACTGACGAGCTAAGTACTTTATTTTCACTACTATTATTTTCGCTACTTTTATTTTCAACATTACGAGCATTACTTTATCACAAATTTTAAATGTTCGTCATCGTTTCATTTTCGGGTTTGGAATTGTTAAATTAATTACAAGACCACACTTTGTGAAATTTGTTTTTCTACATATTAATTATTAATTGTCTTTACAAGGTATATATTGTACTAGTTGTTAAATTAGAAGCTCAAAAAATAATTAAAATAAAGAAAGAAGAACCCATATTTTCGGACCAACATTTGAGCCAAATTATTATCCCATTACCCATTTCACTACTCAAACGGACCAGCCCACATTATTCCCGATCCAGCCCATATCCTAAATTACTGACCCGACCCAAATGTTTTTCCTAAAACCTAATCCCTAATCCCTTTTCTTTTTCTCTTCTTCACCACAGCCGCCTACCCTCTCTCTCTCACCCTCCTTCACTCTCCTCCCATGCTCCCCACGCTCTCTCTCACTCACTGCGGTCCCCCACGCCTCTGCCGCCTCCACTCACCGCTGTCCCCCACGCCTGTTCCTCGCTTCGTCTCTCTCCCACGCTCCTGTCTTTACTTTAATACAAACAAAACCCTATAAATGGGATCCGAAGTTGAATCGTTTGGGGGGATTTTTTCAGATTTGGAGAAAATTTTCAGTATTTGGAGGGAACACTGATCGGGGGGAACTACCGGATACTTTATTACCCTCAACATTTCCTATTGTTTTCATTACTACTCTAAATGGGGATTGAACACTGATCGGGGGGAACTACCGGATACTTTATTACCCTCAACATTTCCTATTTTTTCATTACTACTCTAAATGGGGATGGAACACTGATTGGGGAGATTACTAGATATGGAGCATTTTTGTCACCAAGTCTTAAGCTTCTTTTATTCTGTTCTTGATTGAAAATATGAGATTTGTGACGAAAGTTAAGTTCTTGACGATTTGATTAACTTTCGTCGTTGCTCCGCAAGAATTTTAACTACGACAAAAGTACTTTAATTATTGACTCGAGTTGCGAATCTGTCAATACGAGAGTAGATTCGAGACCTCGAGACCCACTTCACTGTACCCACAAAAGGTTGGTAAATCTCTCTTCATTATCTGTTTATTAGCAGCTTAAGTACTTTCCTGTTTGTTTCATATGTTGAAGTGTTTCATTGGTTCGATAGTTAGCTGTTAGGTTGGTTTGATATTTGTTAATATTAATAGATGATTGTGTCAGTTTTTCATGAAATCAATTAGTAAAGCATTGCTGTATTTGCAGATTTTTTTAGTTTGAGTATTGTCTAATTATGTGTTTGTAGATGTTGTCCAGCACCTTATTGAATGATATTCATGTTTTAATATGGTTTAGTTTCCAGCTTAGCGGTTAGCAGAATCTGTCTGTTCATTCCTTACTTCAGTTCAGCTAATTTTAAGTTTTATTAGCATGTTTGTGTCCGTATGTAGTGCATGTGAGTATATTGAATGTTCCCGCCTCTGTATAATTGAACCTTTATGTGGTGTGGTTCTATGCTTAATTTGCTATTTAGTTCAACATGTCACTAGGATGCGCTTAAATGCTTATATGATGTAGTTTCACTGTCTTACATAGCTGTTTGTTGTTAGTTTGCCTTCATCATGTTTAGTTCAGTTTGAGTCACGATTGAATGATCTGGATCAATATGCTTACTTCGCTGTTTACTTTCCCTCCTTTGTCGTGTGGTCAAATGAGAATTGCTTTACTTTGATAAATGTTTTACTTTGCTTTACCTTGCTGTTTACAAATGAACAAATGAGAACATTTCCAAAACATTCTCTTTAATCTGTACTTTGTTGTTTCATTTGAATCTTTCCAGCCTTCATTTTTTAGTCAAGTGACTGCAATATGCTCATTTGTCGTTTTCTCTTTACCCTTCTGTTCAAAGAAATAAATGATAGTTCGTGTGATCTCTTAAAGACATTAGATGTTTCCTTTTTTGACATTTGTGATTGGTTAGTTTAGAATAGAATAAGACTCTTTCTTCCTACTTTATAGCCTAAAATGTATTCCCAGATATGCTCAATGGTGAATTGTGTTTAAGCCTGCCTTGTTTCCTACTTATAGTTTGTTTCAAAATCTTATTCTTTTTGTTCTGTTGTGAAGCTAACGTGATACAATGGCATGCTTAAAGACCATTTGAGTTAGCTGCAATAGGGACCAGTAGGAGCTATCTGTAATCTTGTCGCTTGATTGTTACAGTTGTACTCTCAAATTTATGTCAACTTAAGTATTACAATTGTTACTTGTGCCTTGCCCTGCTAACAGCCCAAATTAATTAATCCCCTGTTGATTGCTGCTGTTTTGTGTGAACTAATCCTTTCATCCTCTTCGAATCTGCTGTATTTTGTCCCTGTTTTTTATCAACCAACCAGTACCTCCCGCCTTATCAATTAATTCGTTGTGAGATGCTATTAGGCTCTGTTCTATATTTATGATTGGAAGTGCCACTCGTAATTTCCTCTTCTCGAATCAGAATATGCTCAAGTATTGGAGGGATTTGATATCTTGATTGAATTTTAGTCTTACTCCTTGCATCGACCTCCTATTTGGTCCAGTAATTCCTAGATGTGGCGTCAGTTGTCAAGATACATAGATTAGGCATTTAAATGCAAGTTTTTCTACGATTCTTTCGTGTTTGTGGTTGCTATACTGTTCACTGTTACATGGTGTTGCCTCTCATATTACTTTTCCTTTGTTTGCATATACAAGTCATATTCAGTCCCGCATACACTTGAGTATGTAAATAGGTATATCTGATTATATAGGGTATATCATTCCTTACTTGGTTGATTGATAAGCTGCCTTTGTTTAAATTTAGACCCTACTACTATCATATCACTCCCTTGGCTGATTCTGTACCCTTTTTATATTTTATATGGCTGTCCGTCGCAAATGTACCATGTGATTATATATATATTGTATATGACCAGTATAATCTACTGATTTGTTGAGTTTAAATTTTACATGTTTAATCTTATTCATTGAGTAGATACTAATCCTTTTTTCTTTTATTTTATGCATGACTATCGCATACTAGTCCAAGTGACTCATCATCTCCTTCCGCACTTGGCGTTGGGCTAAAGCCCAACACAACTCCTCTCGAGTCAGCCCCATATAGTAGCAGTCAATCCGCAGCCAAACAGGGAAATAAAATCTGGGCCAAAGCCCAATAGGCAAGACAATAACAGCAACATATAAAAATTACTACTGGGCCGAAGCCCAATAGCTGCCAACGGATCACAGTAGTCCAAATGGGCCAAGCCCATTTACATTATATCTACCCCTCTATTTTTTTATTTTTTGTGTGTATTTAACGTGTATTGTATGACTAACATTTTGTTTGCTAATTTAGATAAACCTCAATGGCATTAAGAGTTTTAGTTTAGTAATGGGTAGTTAATTTCACAAATTACATTCACTTCTATTTTCTAAACTATTTATAGTATCTATAACATTTATTAGAACAATTGACACTCAAAATAGCATGACTACATATTTTGGCTAAAGGAATCATAATTTATGCATACTATCTTAGAAGTTTAAAACGTCATAAATTTTACACTAACGTTAGCTCATTCTAAGAAATAAAAGGCAAATTAGTTTCAACGGATAACTCTTTCACTTTAGCTCTTTTTCAATGCTTGAAACATGTATTTGTTAAAATAATTCTTACATAGTCTATATTGTAATAATCTTTTATAAGTCTTACTTTTAAATAGTACTTAAAATCTTCTTTTATATCAATTATTACCTTCTACAAATTTTATTTTAAACAACATTCTTACATGTCTATCTATAACTTTATCAATATTTACAAATCTACGTTTTTTTATAATATTATATTTACACTTAGCCTAATTAAACATAAGTCCGGTCGGTTAACCATTGTTAATGGGTCTTAAAGGATGCCTAATACCTTCCCTTTAGACTAATTGAACCCTTACCTGGAATCCTTTGGTTTCGTAGACTTTAAAATAAAATCAACTTAGGATAATCCCTTTAATTAACCTTAGGTGCCCTAATTCACCGTAAATAATTAGGTGGCGACTCCTTAAAATAAAACAAAAAATAGGAATCACCAATATGTTGTACTTCTAATTTAACCCAGTTAAAATGGGGTATAACAGCTTGGCGACTCCACTGGGGACTCTACCTAGGTTCTAACCATAACGGACTTAGATTTAATTAGGCTTCGTGAGCTAACTTAGTTACTTTATTTGCCTAAACTGTTACAAATTGTTTGCGTGATTAATTGTTTGCGTGATTAATTGTTTGTTTGATATAAACTGTTTAAGTGTTACTGCTTTGATAAATTGTCATTCCGTTTCGCTTTCCTCCACATCTGGAAATTCACACTATCACACGTACACGCAAGGTGTGTTTTGCGCACCCGCAAATTTCTTTCAAAATCCCAAATTTTAGGAGAGTTGGCGTATGCGCGGGGTGTCCGAATAACGGAGATCGTGTAGCCTTCTCACTCGAGTAGTCCGCTCGGGAACCTTGCGTCTAGTAAACCCACTCTTAGTCAACCTAGGATAGAGCTAAACCAACACCCTTTATTAAGAGCATACATTTCATGACCTAGGAGTTTTAATACCCTTGGTGTATAACCCATTAGACAACTTTACCCAAACGTCCAAGCGGGTTCACGACCCCAAGTGACACTAATCATACTTTATGTGCATGTTTGAAGGATAACTGTGCCTAAATATGGACTATTTTCTTTAACTAATTAAACTTTAGGGGGGAGGGAATGACTAACGTTTCTATGACAGGTATGAACTTCACATTAGAGTACGTCCGTGATCAACAAATGACGAAGACCAGGGGCATCACAAAATAGAGCTAGATGTCATATTTACTTTACTTAGATTAGAAAACATTTTATATTGTACTCATTTGACATGTAATAAATATTACATTATTTTTGTACTTTATTTTGGGAAATAGAATTTATTTAATTAATCAAAAGCAATGGGATGACGTATTATGACACACTTTACCCTTCAAACAAACGATAGGCCTACACGTGCGCTTTTAAAGGGAATGATATACATCCGGATGAGAATGAGTCCATTTTACTCAAGAAGTTCGGTTAAATGTTGTCCAAAGAGGCAATGACTTGGTATTGTTATACCCCATTTTAACCGGAGTCAAAATGATTTACAACATTCCGGTAATTTCGGGGTTAATTAAAATTAAGGAGTCGCCACCTAATTTTTATGGTGAATTAGGACACCTAAAGTTTATTAAAGTGATTGTCTAAAGTTAAATCCACTTTGAAGTCTATGAAACTTATGAGATTCTAGGTAAGAGTTCAATTAATCTAAAGGGAAAGTGTTAAGCACCCTTTAAGATCCATTAAAAATGGTTAACCGACGGGACTTAATTATTTAATTAAGGCTAATAAAAAGTGATTTTCATGGTACAAGTATTGATAACCAAAAGTACTTTGCTACGTTTAGAAAAAAAATATTTGCGTCCCTTTAATTCGGACAGTGAATAACATACCTGAGGAAACTATTCTTAAAAGTATTTGGAGTAAAAAAAATTGATTTTTCAAAATAGATAAGTGGTTGAACGCCAAAATAATTCTACCTAACTCAAGCAAAATGAGATGACGTTTTCTTTTGTTAGAAAAGCTAAGATTTAAAAAAATCAGATATTTTACTTAACTTAGAAAATAAGTTCATTAATTAAGCTAGCTAATTTAAATAAATGAAAACCCTACGTAACTCCCTACAAAGATGAATAACAGAAGCTTAACACAAAACCAAATGAACACAAAAAAGCATAGAATTTTAAAAGGACACTACCTACAGTAAGCAACAAACATTCATGGCCAGATAATATGTAAAGAAACAACAGGCATATCACTTTATGATAGGGAGTTGAAAGAAAATTATGGCAGGATGTTCCCCATTTCCCCCCACTTTTCATTTCTGTTGAGCTGTATTTGGGTAGCGAGAGACACAGAAGGAAATGCAGATGCACGCTCCAGGGCTTGCAGTGACGTCGAGTCTCAACGTGGGACTCTTCGGCTCCGGTGTTGTCATGCAAAACAAAGTAATAAAGAAAGATTATGAACAGGAAGCAGATGTTAATATGATACTAACAAATAAACAAAGTAAAGTCATTAGAATGTGACCCCAAGAATTCTCATACAGTTCATTTTGGAATTACAGAAACAGAAAACACGATACTCCTATTGTTTAAATATTAAATAGCATGTTAAAACAAAAGAACAACACCCAATACTCTCACTTCATTGAACAAGTTATTAATCCTATAGACATGGTATATATGAGAAAATGAATCTGCAACATGATTTCTATGAGAAAGGTGAGTTTAAAAGCATGCTTCTATAACTTAGCCAAAGGTAAGTTAACATTTTCCAGATCAGTATTATAAGCACAAAAGGTGCAACTCGGGTTAAAACAAAAATAGCATTTTCGTTGACGAGCATTTCTAAAGCATGGCTGCTAAGCAACAAATGATATTATTAGCCAGGGAGATGGAGTAGAGCATATTTATATATGAGTATTTTTATAGGCATGATTCCTACAACGTTGAATAGAGGCAAAAGTTCCAAAAATACCAACAGAGACTTTCAGATACGTACTAATGGACTGTACATGTAGCAGTGACCCCTAAATTCACGTTAATAAAAAAAAATTATGCCTTAAGGTTTCAGCTTAGCTATACATACGTAGACTAAGCCGCTATTAAATGAAGCACGAACTAGAAGAAAATTTCAGGAAAGAAAAAAAAAAACAAGTAATATTACTCATGAGGAGAATTAATAATCTACTAAACCACATATGCCCCAAATCACATAAAATACATACTATATGATTTCATACTCAGATTTCAAAACGAACACAGAGAGCTTAAACACATTTTTGAAATCCAAACTTACATGACATGGATATATCGAAAACTAAAGACATGATTTTTCTACAACATAATATGATGTCTTGATAGAAAAGAAATAAGAACAGGGTCGGATATTACCTCTTTGCGGTGCAGTGAGCGGGAGCTTTCAAAGTCACAGATCTACTTCCCCTTTACGAACAAAATGAAATCTAGATGCTATATGAACAGAAGTAGGAGAATAAAAAGTTGAGAGATTTTTGATAAAGCCCCAAAAACATGGTCTACGACTGGGATTTATGAACGTATTTATAGGTAAAACTGACTAGGGTTTCAATTTTAAGCGGGATTTCAAGGTGAAGTAACTGTTTGAATTAGACCTGTAAACGTATCTCTTGTGCTCAGCAAATCAGATCTCTGAAAAGGCGTTCTTGGCTTCTTGCCATATGTAGATGTTGACCGCATCTTGTAATAAAGAGGAGAGGAGAGAAATGGTGAAAAGGTGAGAAACTTGCTCTAAGTTGGAGGGACAATCTTCTGCCATGGATGGGGAGAGATATTTTCTTGTCCAAAATGGAAGGAGGCGCCACTTTGAGGGTAGAGGGAAACACTAACTTTTTTTTAAGAGATGTGATGTGGGCTGTTGCAATTTGGGCGAAAATGGGCCAATTGGGCCGATCTGAAAAGAGTTTTGGTTTTCAAATAGTGGGCTAATTTTGGAGGTAAAATGTGGGCTGCTGGGCTCATGGCTATTGTTTGTCTTATCCATATTCTAATCCAATTCCCCATGCTTCTTTATAGAAATTTATAACTTGGAAAGTATATGTAATAATCACACAATTAATAATTAATAGTAATAAGGATATAATTCAATGTTACTAATTTACTAATAACACCAAAACTATAAATATATAGATAATGTAATAACAGAGTAAAAAATATTATCTAGCTTAACTTTATGATTAACAAGTAATAAATAGGTAGTAATGTGAGGGTAATATAAAAATAGTAATTATAATAAAGTAACTATACTTACAAATAATAGCAGCAATAGTAATAACATAGTAGTGAATAAAAAGTATTTAGATTATCAATAGAATTGGAAGCCCAAGGAAATAAATTGGAATAAAGGAGGGATAAAATTGGGTGTCAACAACTTGCCCCTCTTTAACCGGAGACGATGTAAGAGTTTTCGGGCGAAGAAGTTGACGTAGTAGCCAATTTTGTTCCAACCGACAAATACGACCTTGGGCAAATTAGAACGATATCGTTATAAAAGGACTATGTGTATGAAATATTTTGAAGATTATGGAGTAGAAGGGATGTTTAAAAAGATTATGGGACAGAAGGAATGTTGAAAAATTATTGGGTAGAAAGGATGTTGGAAAATTATGGCCGAACCCCGGTATCGAGTTTCCTACATATCTCGGGTTCCATGAGAATTAGGTCGTATGTAGTTCGAGAGAAGCGGGTCGATATCGACGCTGCGCTTTTTGCCCCAGTGTTGAATTATGGTGAGACTACGGTGTTGTGAAGTGAAGATTGATGGGGGTATTGAGAGATGTTAATGATTTTGAAAAGATATTGGATGAGTTGTGATTTGTATACTCGAGGGGTTAAAGACAGGTAATAAAAATGTTCGAGAAAGGAACTTATGTTTATAGCCTCCTAATTATAAATATGGCGCGCAACACTCCTATAAGTAGGACTCTACTAGACACGATGCAGATTCTCAAAAATTGCCCCAGTGCTAAGTTATGGCGACACTAGGATATAGAAAGGGATATAAGATTGTGAAAAGAGTTGAGTGAGTAGAGTTTTAGCGGTGGATGTGAAAGAGAATTTGGATGACCTACGTATCATGTGTTTGTGGACGCAGGCGGAGTTGAGTTCAAGAGTAGATCCGTGGCCTTTGCTTGTGAGTTTGATATTGTTCTTCAGCAAATTTGCCCCAGTTCACTACATAAGATAAAGTTCCACATTGTGCTGCGTTTCTTGCAATTGGTGTATGTGGATTGTATTTTCTGCCAAAACATAAGGTAAAGTAGTTAGCACCCGAAGTAAGATAAAGTAGAATGTAAAATGAAATATAAATTGAGATAAATGTAGAGCCGTATGGCTAGGAAAGATGAAAATTTTATGAGTTGAAGTGATGTCTCTATTTTCAAACTGGAGTCTTGATATGGTTTGCTTAACGATCTATGTTGTAATGTCTCAGGTAAAGTTACCTGAAATTCTTGTTAAAGTCGTATGTAAGGTTTGGAGTAAAGTCAAAAGAACAAAATAATATGACAATAATATGTGTATAAGGATGAGGATGAAGCTGTATGGCTTATAAAACGACGAGGCCGTGTTGCCAAATATTGTCTCTGCTTGTCTTCAGGGACTTGAATGATGAGTGATGTTTATGCAGAAGACGGAATAATATCTCCAGTTGTCTTCGGAGACTTCAATGATAAAAAGAGGCCTCCGGCTGTCTTCCAGGACTCGATGATAAATGATGTCTGTAAAATTTAAGGTAAATTCATTAAAGTAGGTAAAGTGAATGATAAAGTTATTGATAAATTAAAGTAATAAAGTAGAGATTAAAGTAAGAGCGTATCCGTTTGGCTTATGCAGATGAGGCTGTATAGCCAAATGACGTCTCTGGTTGTCTTCGGCGACTTGATGACGATTCCTGTAAAGTTCGGGGTAAAGTCGTTAAAGTAGGTAAAGTGAATGATAAGAGTGTAGCCATTTGGCTTATGCACATGAGGCTGTATAGCCAAATGACATCTCTGGTTGTCTTCGGGGACTTGATGTTGATTCCTGTAAAGTTCGGGGTAATGTGGTTAAAGTAGGTAAAGTGGATGATAGAGTAATTGATAAAGTATAGAGTAAAGTGATAGCGTAGCCGTTTGGCTAATGATGTTGATGAGATCGTGACATGCCAAATTAATGACGTCTTCGATTTTCGACATATAATCCTGATTTAATTCGCCTTCGATCTCGACAACCTACAAAAGTAGGTGTATTTGTTAATAAAGTCATAAATTTATTGTGATAAAAAATGAAATTAAAGATAAAGGTAGAAATAAAGCCGTTTGGCTTTTAAGGCGCGGCAACAATGAGCCAAATGACGCTTTTCGGCCATGATTGATAGACTTGACTGTTGATCTCGCGGTCTTTTATTCCTGCACTCAAAGAAAAATTCTTAGTTTAGGAGGGGAAAGTTGATTCGTGTTGACTCGAAGCTTGACGTTGTTGGCGCTCCATTCGTCTTGTTTGTTTGGATCTTGCGATCTCCGTTCAAGCCTCGGTAGATGAATAGTAGTGAAAACATTTGAAAGATATATCTGTAAGTATATGTATATAAGGAAAGATATATATGTAAATATATGTATATAAGTTGTAAAATTTTCTGCCAACTTTTAGATTTTGACACTTCCAAAACAATTGAAAAGGCATTTTTCTATAATACTTCCTGTCTGGTAGCCTTAATCTTGTCGATGTCCAACCATTCTCTTGTCTATATCTTTTAAAAATCTGCCCCAATTTTGACTTCTGGAGGGTACACTACAATTATGTTGTGGTGTGACCGAACCTTATGCAGGTTGCCTACGTATCCCGCCAAGGGAATCAGGTCAGGACGTAGTTCGTAGTACATAAAAATGGTTTAGGGTTTTCCTAATAAAATGACCGAACCCGATGTGGATTGCCGACGTATCCCACTGAGGGAATCAGGTCAGGCGTAGTTCTCCTTATATACAAATAATAAGGATTTGTTTTGGATTTTTTCACAATGAAACCGAACCCTATGTGAGTTGCCTACGTATCCCATCAAGGGAATCAGGTCAGCGTAGTTCGTAATTACATTAAAGGAAAGGTTACAAACTAAAGCAATCTAATGTCATCCTTTGATTTTTTTCTTGAATTGATAACCTTCGTGCTTGTGTCATTATCTATCGGCTATTTCAATTTCCTCCAAGTGGAATCTTGTCTTGTCCTCGAATTTCTCTGTTATTTTCTCGAGATGTATGTTGTCTTCCAGTTCTTCATAATCGTGTTCGATACGTAAACTTTATTCGTACGTTTCATTATATGTCACAATCATAAAATTGACAGATTTGATAATTTATATACTAAATAAAATAGAAAATAACAAATAATAGACAATTAAAGAAAATAAGAAATGCATTCATAGATTTTGCAATTAAGCTTCCAAAAGATGCGGCAAAGCAACAAAAGTTTGGGGCACGATTGAGGCCTCAATTTTTTTAAAATCGTGCTATTTCAAAAGTTCACTACATGTTCAATCTACCAAGACTCCCGGCGAACCAGTGACGGAGTACAAGTCCAATTCTTCAAATTCTCTCCTAGTTCGGCACCCCAGATGGTCGGTGTCTTGGTGTTGTGAGTAGTTGTAGAAGTAACCTGCATTGGTGCTTGTCTTTGGCCTGTTTTCACGGGAGCAACAAAGGATGATGACGTTCCCTTTTCCACCTTTCCAATTAGCATAATGTTTCCTTTCAAATCCCTATCTTCCTCAACAGTTTTCATGTTCACATTGTCATTTTCGCGAGTAGGTAAAGGGTTGTTTTCCACATTGGGCTGAGCTCCAGTAAGTTGGATTGCTCCTTCCTTAATCAGGGCTTCGATTTTATTTTTGGGACCATAGCAATCCTCAGTATCGTGCCCAGCAACTCCAGAATGATATGCACAACGCTTGGAACCATCAAACCATCTTGGAATAGAATCGGGAATTTTTCCTTCAATTGGTTGTACCACGCCTGCTGCTTTTAGTCTTTTAAATAATTGAGCCAAGGGTTCGGCAAATCGAGTGTAGTTACGGGTATTTTTTATTTCAGGGTTTGAACGAGCTTTAGGTGTAGCATGTGGTCGATTTTGGTAAGTTGGAGCTTGAACGGATTGATATGGACGTGGGTTTTGATAGGGAGGTGCTCGGGGTTGGTAGTAGTTTTCTTGGGCGTTGTAGACAGGGTAAGGAGTCAGTGGAGCTTGGTAGGGTTCAGCATATTGGTAAGGGTAGAAAGGTTGTTGTGGATGGTTAAGGTATGTAATGTCTTGGCTTGGCCTACGTCCTTGGATATTCATGACTGCAACTACATCTTCTTTCTTCTTTTGGGTCCCGCTGATAGAACCAAATTGAATAGCTTTGCTTGCAGCTTGCAAGGCAGTGAGATCCTGAATTTTTCCCGATTTGATTCCTTCTTCTAAGGCTTCTCCCATTCTGACAACTTCGGTGAATTTTTGTCCCATCATGCCTATCATTTTCTCATAGTATATGCCAGCTTGGCATTTAATGAAGGTAGCAGTCATTTCTCTATCACTCGTTGGGGGTTGAACCCTGGCTGCTTCTGACCTCCAACGTAGCGCATACTCGCGGAACGACTCAGTTGACATCTTGGTTACCTTAGTCATGTAGACTCTATCTGGTGTGATATCGGTATTAAACCTAAATTGGTCCATGATGTCTTGTGCCATATCACTCCAACCACGCCATTTACGGACATCTTGTTGCGTATACCAAGTAAAAGCCTCACCAGATAAGCTTCTTATGAAGAGCTTCATCCTTATATTCTGATCTCTACTTACTCCAACCAGTTTGTCACAATAAGCCCTTAAATGCGTATGAGGGTCGCCTGTTCCATTAAATGTATCAAACTTCAGCGGCTTGTAGCCTACGGGCAAATCAATGTTAGGCTGAACACACAGATCTTCATATTCTACACTCTTGTTTCCCCTAGCAACTTGAAGGTTTCTCATTGCTTCTTTGAGACTGTGGATCTCTTTTAACAATATATCATCCGCCCTTGCTTTTGCATCCTTTTCCATTTCCTCATATTGATCCATCTCGGGTTGGAACCTGACCGTTACTGGGTTGGTAAAGGCTTGTGTTTCCGCTGCATATACCGGAGGAACATATTGCGCGTTAGGAGTGACAAAATGTGCCCCTTGTATATGCTGGGTTGGATAAGTTTGGACGGTGGGAGTGTTTTGGATTGGAGTTGGTGTGTTATAAGTGGTATTTATAGGTAGTTGATTTGGTAGGTTTAGAGGAGTAGTTGCAGGTGGTGGATTAGTGTTAGTGGATAAAGGAACATAAGGAGTGTGAACTAGCGATTGACTTGGTGGGTTGACGGGTAGTGAATTACGAGTAGCATAGGTAGTGTAGGTGGATGGTTGACTTTGGGGAGGTGTATAGACGGATGATGGATTTGGTGGATTTGCAGGGGTGATTGGAGGTAAGTTGTTGTTGGTAGGTGCATTATTTTGTGGGGGGAAATGTTCAGGAACTGAAGATTCAAGTGATGGAAAACGAGGTGGGTTTTGGTGCGACATTTCTAGGTTCAGGAGGTGGACTTTGGAGTGTGATGGACAAATTGTTCAAGTCCCTAACCCGATTCAGTTCTCCACGTAGTTCCTCAATATCTTGAGTCAGGCGGCCGATATGTTCATCATGTTGAATAGTCGTTCTATGTTCGGAAGTCTCGGGAGGATCACTAGAGATCACAATGTTTTCCAAACCAGTTGAAATAGATGCGGCTGGATCAAACATAGTAGTTTTCCTTCCTTGAACAACCTAACTACGTCGAGGTAATGCTGACATCTTTAACCTTGTGAAGTAAGGATGGTCGGCCAGCTCGAATGTCAACACGAATCGACTCTTTTGGGAATAAAAAAAAATAAAAAGGAAGAAACATAAAATGCAAACGATATTAGTCTCATATTAAAATATCTAAGTGAAGTCATGATCACGTAGAGTCAAATAAGTCACGTAGCAAATAATTCATCAAGTAAAGGCAAATAAGTTGTCAAAAAAAATGTAAACAGGTATATCAAACAACAATAACGCATCCTAATATGCATGTGACCTATTTGTGCCATAGGTAGGCCTAACATTTGTTTGAAGGGTAAAATGTGTCATAATACGTCATCCCATTGCTCTTGACTAATTAAACCAATTCTATTTCCCAAAATAAAGTAAAAAAGTAACGTAGTATTTATTACATATCAAATGAATACAACATAAAGTACTTCCTAATCTAAGTAAAGTAAATACAGTTTGTCATGTCTAAATTTCTGGCTCCATTTTGTGATGTCCTTGGTTCTTGTCAATTGTTGATCAGAGACGTGCTACAATGTAAAATCCGTACCTGTCATAGAAACGTTAGTCATTCCCTCCCTCCTAAAGTTTAATTAGTTAGAGAAAATGGTCAATATTTAGGCACAATTATCCTTCAAACATGCACATAAAGTATGATCAGTGTCACTTGGGGTCGCAGACCCACTTGGACGTTTGGGTAAAGTCATCTAATGGGCTTAATACACCAAGGGTATTAAACCTCCTAGGTCATGAAATGTATGATCCTAATAAAGGGTGTTGGTTTAGCTCTACTCTAGGTTGACTAAGAGTGGGTTCACTAGACGCAAGGTTCCCGAGCGGACAACTCGAGTGAGAAGGCTACGCGGTCACACGCAAAATCCGGACACCCCGCGCATATGCCAACTCTCCTAAAATTTGGGATTTTGAAAGAAACTTTCGGTGTGTACGTGTGATAGTGTGAATTTCCAGATGTGGAGAAAGGTGATACCGGATGACAGTTTATATCAAAACAGTAACACTTAAACAGTTTATATCAAACAAACAATTAATAGCATGTAAAAACAGTTATCAACAAATAACGTAATTAAAACAAGTACACAAAGACTATTTAAACTAAGTCCGTTATGGTTAGAACCTAAGTATATTCCCCAGTGGAGTCGCCAAGCTGTTATACCCCATTTCAACCGGAGTGAAAATGGTTTACAACATTCCGATAATTACGGGGTTAATTAAAGTTAAGGAGTCACCACCTAATTTTTATGCTGAATTAGGACACCTAAAGTTTATTAAAGTGATTGTCTAAAGTTAACTCCATTTTAAAGTCTACGAAACTTATGAGATTCTAGGTAAGGGTTCAATTAATCTAAAGGGAAGGTGTCAAGCACCCTTTAAGATCCATTAAAAATGGTTAACCGACCAGACTTAATTATTTAATAAAGGCTAATAAAAAGTGATTTTCATGGTACAAGTATTAATAACAAAAAGTACTTTGCTACGTTTAGAAAAAAAAATATTTGCGTCACTTTAATTCGGAAAGTGAATAACATACCTGAGGAAACTATTCTTAAAAGTATTTGGAGTAAAAAAAATTGATTTTTCAAAATAGATAAGTGGTTGAACGCCAAAATAATTCTGCCTAACTCAAGCAAAATGAGATGACGTTTTCTTTTGTTAGAAAAGCTAAGATTTAAAAAAATCAGATATTTTACTTAACTTAGAAAATAAGTTCATTAATTAAATGCTAGCTAATTTAAATAAATGAAAACCCTACGTAACTCCCTACAAAGATGAATAACAGAAGCTTAACACAAAACCAAATGAACACAAAAAAGCATAGAATTTTAAAAGGACACTACCAACAGTAAGCAACAAACATTCATGCCCAGATAATATGTAAAGAACCAACAAGCATATCACTTTATGATAGGGAGTTGAAAGAAAATTATGGCAGGATGTTCCCCATTACCCCCCCCCCTGCTTTTCATTTCTGTTGAGATGTATTTGGGGGAGCGAGAGACACAGAAGGAAATGCAGATGCACGCTTCAGGGCTTGCGATGACGTCGAGTCTCAACGTGGGACTCTTCGGCTCCGGTGTTGTCATGCGAAACAAAGTAATAAAGAAAGATTATGAACAGGAAGCAGATGTTAATATGACACTAATAAATAGACAAAGTAAAGTCATTAGAATGTGACGCCAAGAATTCTCATACAGTTCATTTTGGAATTACGGAAACAGAAAACACGATACTCCTATTGTTTAAATATTAAATAGCATGTTAAAACAAAAGAATAACACCCAATACTCTTACTTTATTGAACAAGTTACTAATCCTATAGACATGGTATATATGAGAAAATGAATCTGCAACATGATTTTTATGAGAAAGGTGAGTTTAAAAGCATGCTTCTATAACTTAGCCAAAGGTAAGTTAACATTTTCCAGATCAGTATTATAAGTACAAAAGGCGCAACTCGAGTTAAAACAAAAATAGCATTTTTGTTGACGAATAGATCTAAAGCATGGCTACTAAGCAACAAAGGATATTATTAGCCAGGGAGATGGGGTAGAGTATATTTATATATAAGTATTTTTATAGGCATGATTCCTACAACTTTGAATAGAGGCAAAAGTTCCAAAAATACCAACAGAGACTTTCTGATGTGTACTAATGGACTGTACATATAGCAGTGACCCCTAAATTCACGTTAAAAGAAAATGTTCCGCCTTAAGGTTTCAGCTTAGCTATACATACATAGACTAAACCACTGTTAAATGAAGCACGAACTTGAAGAAAATTTCAAGAAAGAAAAAACAAGCAAGTAAAATTACTCATGAGGAGAATTAATAATCTACTAAACCACATATGCCCCAAATCACATAAAATACATACTATATGATTTCATACTCAGATTTCAAAACGAACACAGAGAGCTTAAACACATTTTTGAAATCCAAACTTACATGACATGGATATATTGAAAACTAAAGTCATGATTTTTCTACAACATAATATGATGTCTTGATAGAAAAGAAATAAGAACCGGGTCGGATATTACCTCTTTGCGGTGCAGTGAGCGGGAGCTTTCAAAGTCACAGATCTACTTCCCCTTTACGAAAAAAATGAAATCTAGATGCTATATGAACAGAAGTAGGAGAATAAAAAGTTGAGAGATTTTTGATAAAGCCCCAAAAACTTGGTCTGCGGCTGGGATTTATGAACGTATTTATAGGTAAAACTGACTAGGGTTTCAATTTTAAGCGAGATTTCAAGGTGAAGTAACTATTTGAATTAGACCCGTGGGCGAAAATGGGCCAATTGGGCCGATCTGAAAAGAGTTTTGGTTTTCAAATAGTGGGATGATTTTGGAGGTAAAATGTGGGCTGTTGGGATCCGAATTTTGGGACATCTCATGGCTATTGTTGGTCTTCTCCATATTCTAATCCAATTCCTCATGCTTCTTTATAGAAATTTATAACTTGGGAAGTATATGTACTAATCACACAATTAATAATTAATAGTAATAAGGATATAATTCAATGTTACTAATTTACTAATAACAGCAAAACTATAAATATATAAATAATGTAATAACAGAGTAAGAAATATTATCTAGCTTAACTTTATGATTAACAAGTAATAAATAGGTAGTAATGTGAGGGTAATATAAAAATAGTAATTATAATAAAGTAACGATACTTACAAATAATAGCAGCAATAGTAATAACATAGTAGTGAATAAAAAGTATTTAGATTATCAATAGAATTGGAAGCCCAAGGAAATAAATTGGAATAAAGGAGGGATAAAATTGGGTGTCAACAGCTTGCCCCTCTTTGACCGTAGACGATGTAAGAGTTTTCGGGCGAAGAAGTTGACGTAGTAGCCAATTTTGTTCCAACCGACAAATACGACCTTGGGCAAATTAGAACGATATCGTTATAAAAGGACTATGTGTATGAAATATTTTGAAGATTATGGAGTAGAAGGGATGTTTAAAAATATTATGGGATAGAAGGAATGTTGAAAAATTATTGGGTAGAAAGGATGTTGGAAAATTATGGCCGAACCCCGGTATCGAGTTTCCTACATATCTCGGGTTCCCTGAGAATTAGGTTGTATGTAGTTCGAGAGAAGCGGGTCGATATCGACGCTGCGCTTTTTGCCCCAGTGTTGAATTATGGTGAGACTACGGTGTTGTGAAGTGAAGATTGATGGGGGTATTGAGAGATGTTAATGATTTTGAAAAGATATTGGATGAGTTGTGATTTGTATACTCGAGGGGTTAAAGACAGGTAATAAGAATGTTCGAGAAAGGAACATATGTTTATAGCCTCCTAATTATAAATATGGCGCGCAACACTCCTATAAGTAGGACTCTACTAGACACGATGCAGATTCTCAAAAATTGCCCCAGTGCTAAGTTATGGCGACACTAGGATATAGAAAGGGATATAAGATTGTGAAAAGAGTTGAGTGAGTAGAGTTTTAGCGGTGGATGTGAAAGAGAATTTGGATGACCTACGTATCATGTGTTTGTGGACGCAAGCGGAGTTGAGTTCAAGAGTAGATCCGTGGCCTTTGCTTGTGAGTTTGATATTGTTCTTCAGCAAATTTGCCCCAGTTCACTACATAAGATAAAGTTCAACATTGTGCTGCGTTTCTTGCAATTGGTGTATGTGGATTGTATTTTCTGCCAAAACATAAGGTAAAGTAGTTAGCACCCGAAGTAAGATAAAGTAGAATGTAAAATGAAATATAAATTGAGATAAATGTAGAGCCGTATGGCTAGGAAAGATGAAAATTTTATGAGTTGAAGTGATGTCTCTATTTTCAAACTGGAGTCTTGATATGGTTTGCTTAACGATCTACGTTGCTCCTTCCTTAATCAGGGCTTCAATTTTATTTTTGGGACCATAGCAATCCTCAGTATCGTGCCCAGCAACTCCAGAATGATATGCACAACGCTTGGAACCATCAAACCATCTTGGAATAGAATCGGGAATTTTTCCTTCAATTGGTTGTACCACGCCTGCTGCTTTTAGTCTTTTAAATAATTGAGCCAAGGGTTCGGCAAATCGAGTGTAGTTACGGTATTTTTTATTTCAGGGTTTGAACGAGCTTTAGGTGTAGCATGTGGTCGATTTTGGTAAGTTGGAGCTTGAACGGATTGATATGGACGTGGGTTTTGATAGGGAGGTGCTCGGGGTTGGTAGTAGTTTTCTTGGGCGTTGTAGACAGGGTAAGGAGTCAGTGGAGCTTGGTAGGGTTCAGCATATTGGTAAGGGTAGAAAGGTTGTTGTAGATGGTTAAGGTATGTAATGTCTTGGCTTGGCCTACGTCCTTGGATATTCATGACTGCAACTACATCTTCTTTCTTCTTTTGGGTCCCGCTGATAGAACCAAATTGAATAGCTTTGCTTGCAGCTTGCAAGGCAGTGAGATCCTGAATTTTTCCCGATTTGATTCCTTCTTCTAAGGCTTCTCCCATTCTGACAACTTCGGTGAATTTTTGTCCCATCATGCCTATCATTTTCTCATAGTATATGCCAGCTTGGCATTTAATGAAGGTAGCAGTCATTTCTCTATCACTCATCGGGGGTTGAACCCTGGCTGCTTCTGACCTCCAACGTAGCGCATACTCGCGGAACGACTCAGTTGACATCTTGGTTACCTTAGTCATGTAGACTCTATCTGGTGTGATATCGGTATTAAAACTAAATTGGTCCATGATGTCTTGTGCCATATCACTCCAACCACGCCATTTACGGACATCTTGTTGCGTATACCAAGTAAAAGCCTCACCAGATAAGCTTCTTATGAAGAGCTTCATCCTTATATTCTGATCTCTAATAAAGGGTGTTGGTTTAGCTCTACTCTAGGTTGACTAAGAGTGGGTTCACTAGACGCAAGGTTCCCGAGCGGACAACTCGAGTGAGAAGGCTACGCGGTCACACGCAAAATCCGGACACACCGCGCATATGCCAACTCTCCTAAAATTTGGGATTTTGAAAGAAACTTTCGGTGTGTACGTGTGATAGTGTGAATTTCCAGATGTGGAGAAAAGTGATACGGGATGACAGTTTATATCAAAACAGTAACACTTAAACAGTTTATATCAAACAAACAATTAATAGCAT
This sequence comes from Lycium barbarum, assembly GCF_019175385.1. Classification (NCBI taxonomy): domain Eukaryota; kingdom Viridiplantae; phylum Streptophyta; class Magnoliopsida; order Solanales; family Solanaceae; genus Lycium; species Lycium barbarum. The sequence goes on from NC_083337.1 coordinate 26,695,669, forward strand.
GTAAAAACAGTTATCAACAAATAACGTAATTAAAACAAGTACACAAAGACTATTTAAACTAAGTCCGTTATGGTTAGAACCTAAGTATATTCCCCAGTGGAGTCGCCAAGCTGTTATACCCCATTTCAACCGGAGTCAAAATGGTTTACAACATTCCGGTAATTACGGGGTTAATTAAAGTTAAGGAGTCACCACCTAATTTTTATGGTGAATTAGGACACTTAAAGTTTATTAAAGTGATTGTCTAAAGTTAACTCCATTTTAAAGTCTACGAAACTTATGAGATTCTAGGTAAGGGTTCAATTAATCTAAAGGAAAGGTGTTAAGCACCCTTTAAGATCCATTAAAAATGGTTAACCGACCGGACTTAATTATTTAATAAAGGCTAATAGAAAGTGATTTTCATGGTACAAGTATTAATAACAAAAAGTACTTTGCTACGTTTAGAAAAAAAAATATTTGCGTCACTTTAATTCGGACAGTGAATAACATACCTGAGGAAACTATTCTTAAAAGTATTTGGAGTAAAAAAAATTGATTTTTCAAAATAGATAAGTGGTTGAACGCCAAAATAATTCTGCCTAACTCAAGCAAAATGAGATGACGTTTTCTTTTGTTAGAAAAGCTAGGATTTAAAAAAATCAGATATTTTACTTAACTTAGAAAATAAGTTCATTAATTAAATGCTAGCTAATTTAAATAAATGAAAACCCTACGTAACTCCCTACAAAGATGAATAACAGAAGCTTAACACAAAACCAAATGAACACAAAAAAGCATAGAATTTTAAAAGGACACTACCAACAGTAAGCAACAAACATTCATGCCCAGATAATATGTAAAGAAACAACAGGCATATCACTTTATGATAGGGAGTTGAAAGAAAATTATGGCAGGATGTTCCCCATTCCCCCCCCTCCCCCCCCTTGCTTTTCATTTCTGTTGAGATGTATTTGGGGGAGCGAGAGACACAGAAGGAAATGCAGATGCACGCTTCAGGGCTTGCGATGACGTCGAGTCTCAACGTGGGACTCTTCGGCTCCGGTGTTGTCATGCGAAACAAAGTAATAAAGAAAGATTATGAACAGGAAGCAGATGTTAATATGACACTAATAAATAGACAAAGTAAAGTCATTAGAATGTGACCCCAAGAATTCTCATACAGTTCATTTTGGAATTACGGAAACAGAAAACACGATACTCCTATTGTTTAAATATTAAATAGCATGTTAAAACAAAAGAACAACACCCAATACTCTTACTTTATTGAACAAGTTAATAATCCTATAGACATGGTATATATGAGAAAATGAATCTGCAACATGATTTTTATTAGAAAGGTGAGTTTAAAAGCATGCTTCTATAACTTAGCCAAAGGTAAGTTAACATTTTCCAGATCAGTATTATAAGTACAAAAGGGGCAACTCGGGTTAAAACAAAAATAGCATTTTTGTTGACGAATAGATCTAAAGCATGGCTACTAAGCAACAAAGGATATTATTAGCCAGCGAGATGGAGTAGAGTATATTTATATATAAGTATTTTTATAGGCATGATTCCTACAACTTTGAATAGAGGCAAAAGTTCCAAAAATACCAACAGAGACTTTCTGATGTGTACTAATGGACTGTACATATAGCAGTGACCCCTAAATTCACGTTAATAAAAAATGTTCCGCCTTAAGGTTTCAGCTTAGCTATACATAAATAGACTAAACCACTGTTAAATGAAGCACGAACTTGAAGAAAAGTTCAAGAAAGAAAAAAAAAGCAAGTAATATTACTCATGAGGAGAATTAATAATCTACTAAACCACATATGCCCCAAATCACATAAAATACATACTATATGATTTCATACTCAGATTTCAAAACGAACACAGAGAGCTTAAACACATTTTTGAAATCCAAACTTACATGACATAGATATATCGAAAACTAAAGTCATGATTTTTCTACAACATAATATGATGTCTTGATAGAAAAGAAATAAGAACCGGGTCGGATATTACCTCTTTGCGGTGCAGTGAGCGGGAGCTTTCAAAGTCACAGATCTACTTCCCCTTTACGAAAAAAATGAAATCTAGATGCTATATGAACAGAAGTAGGAGAATAAAAAGTTGAGAGATTTTTGATAAAGCCCCAAAAACTTGGTCTGCGGCTGGGATTTATGAACGTATTTATAGGTAAAACTGACTAGGGTTTCAATTTTAAGCGAGATTTCAAGGTGAAGTAACTATTTGAATTAGACCCGTGGGCGAAAATGGGCCAATTGGGCCGATCTGAAAAGAGTTTTGGTTTTCAAATAGTGGGATGATTTTGGAGGTAAAATGTGGGCTGCTGGGATCCGAATTTTGGGACATCTCATGGCTATTGTTGGTCTTCTCCATATTCTAATCCAATTCCTCATGCTTCTTTATAGAAATTTATAACTTGGAAAGTATATGTACTAATCACACAATTAATAATTAATAGTAATAAGGATATAATTCAATGTTACTAATTTACTAATAACAGCAAAACTATAAATATATAAATAATGTAATAACAGAGTAAGAAATATTATCTAGCTTAACTTTATGATTAACAAGTAATAAATAGGTAGTAATGTGAGGGTAATATAAAAATAGTAATTATAATAAAGTAACGATACTTACAAATAATAGCAGCAATAGTAATAACATAGTAGTGAATAAAAAGTATTTAGATTATCAATAGAATTGGAAGCCCAAGGAAATAAATTGGAATAAAGGAGGGATAAAATTGGGTGTCAACAGCTTTCCCCTCTTTGACCGGAGACGATGTAAGAGTTTTCGGGCGTAGAAGTTGACGTAGTAGCCAATTTTGTTCCAACCGACAAATACGACCTTGGGCAAATTAGAACGATATCGTTATATAAGGACTATGTGTATGAAATATTTTGAAGATTATGGAGTAGAAGGGATGTTTAAAAAGATTATGGGATAGAAGGAATGTTGAAAAATTATTGGGTAGAAAGGATGTTGGAAAATTATGGCCGAACCCCGGTATCGAGTTTCCTACATATCTCGGGTTCCATGAGAATTAGGTCGTATGTAGTTCGAGAGAAGCGGGTCGATATCGACGCTGCTCTTTTTGCCCCAGTGTTGAATTATGGTGAGACTACGGTGTTGTGAAGTGAAGATTGATGGGGGTATTGAGAGATGTTAATGATTTTGAAAAGATATTGGATGAGTTGTGATTTGTATTCTCGAGGGGTTAAAGACAGGTAATAAGAATATGTTCGAGAAAGGAACATATGTTTATAGCCTCCTAATTATAAATATGGCGCGCAACACTCCTATAAGTAGGACTCTACTAGACACGATGCAGATTCTCAAAAATTGCCCCAGTGCTAAGTTATGGCGACACTAGGATATAGAAAGGGATATAAGATTGTGACAAGAGTTGAGTGAGTAGAGTTTTAGCGGTGGATGTGAAAGAGAATTTGGATGACCTACGTATCATGTGTTTGTGGACGCAAGCGGAGTTGAGTTCAAGAGTAGATCCGTGGCCTTTGCTTGTGAGTTTGATATTGTTCTTCAGCAAATTTGCCCCAGTTCACTACATAAGATAAAGTTCCACATTGTGCTGCGTTTCTTGCAATTGGTGTATGTGGATTGTATTTTCTGCCAAAACATAAGGTAAAGTAGTTAGCACCCGAAGTAAGATAAAGTAGAATGTAAAATGAAATATAAATTGAGATAAATGTAGAGCCGTATGGCTAGGAAAGATGAAAATTTTATGAGTTGAAGTGATGTCTCTATTTTCAAACTGGAGTCTTGATATGGATTGCTTAACGATCTATGTTGTAATGTCTCAGGAAAAGTTACCTGAAATTCTTGTTAAAGTCGTATGTAAGGTTTGGAGTAAAGTCAAAAGAACAAAATAATATGACAATAATATGTGTATAAGGATGAGGATGAAGCTGTATGGCTTATAAAATGACGAGGCCGTGTTGCCAAATATTGTCTGTGCTTGTCTTCAGGGACTTGAATGATGAGTGATGTTTATGCAGAAGACGGAATAATATCTCCAGTTGTCTTCGGAGACTTCAATGATAAAAAGAGGCCTCCGGCTGTCTTCCGGGACTCGATGATAAATGATGTCTGTAAAATTTAAGGTAAATTCATTAAAGTAGGTAAAGTGAATGATAAAGTTATTGATAAATTAAAGTAATAAAGTAGAGATTAAAGTAAGAGCTTAGCCGTTTGGCTTATGCAGATGAGGCTGTATAGCCAAATGACGTCTCTGGTTGTCTTCGGCGACTTGATGACGATTCCTGTAAAGTTCGGGGTAAAGTCGTTAAAGTAGGTAAAGTGAATGATAAGAGTGTAGCCATTTGGCTTATGCACATGAGGCTGTATAGCCAAATGACATCTCTGGTTGTCTTCGGGGACTTGATGTTGATTCCTGTAAAGTTCGGGGTAATGTGGTTAAAGTAGGTAAAGTGGATGATAGAGTAATTGATAAAGTATAGAGTAAAGTGATAGCGTAGCCGTTTGGCTAATGATTTTGATGAGATCGTGACATGCCAAATTAATGACGTCTTCGATTTTCGACATATAATCCTGATTTAATTCGCCTTCGATCTCGACAACCTACAAAAGTAGGTGTATTTGTTAATAAAGTCATAAATTTATTGTGATAAAAAATGAAATTAAAGATAAAGGTAGAAATAAAGCCGTTTGGCTTTTAAGGCGCGGCAACAATGAGCCAAATGACGTTTTTCGGCCATGATTGATAGACTTGACTGTTGATCTCGCGGTCTTTTATTCCTGCACTCAAAGAAAAATTCTTAGTTTAGGAGGGGAAAGTTGATTCGTGTTGACTCGAAGCTTGACGTTGTTGGCGCTCCATTCGTCTTGTTTGTTTGGATCTTGCGATCTCCGTTCAAGCCTCGGTAGATGAATAGTAGTGAAAACATTTGAAAGATATATCTGTAAGTATATGTATATAAAGAAAGATATATATATGTAAATATATGTATATAAGTTGTAAAATTTTCTGCCAACTTTTAGATTGTGACACTTCCAAAACAATTGAAAAGGCATTTTTCTATAATACTTCCTGTCTGGTAGCCTTAATCTTGTCGATGTCCAACCATTCTCTTGTCTATATCTTTTAAAAATCTGCCCCAATTTTGACTTCTGGAGGGTACACTACAATTATGTTGTGGTGTGACCGAACCTTATGCAGGTTGCCTACGTATCCCGCCAAGGGAATCAAGTCAGGACGTAGTTCGTAGTACATAAAAATGGTTTAGGGTTTTTCTAATAAAGGGACCGAACCCGATGTGGATTGCCGACGTATCCCACTGAGGGAATCAGGTCAGGCGTAGTTCTCCTTATATACAAATAATAAGGATTTTTTTTGGATTTTTTCACAATGAAACCGAACCCTATGTGAGTTGCCTACGTATCCCATCAAGGGAATCAGGTCAGCGTAGTTCGTAATTACATTAAAGGAAAGGTTACAAACTAAAGCAATCTAATGTCATCCTTTGAATTTTTCTTGAATTGATAACCTTCGTGCTTGTGTCATTATCTATCGGCTATTTCAATTTCCTCCAAGTGGAATCTTGTCTTGTCCTCGAATTTCTCTGTTATTTTCTCGAGATGTATGTTGTCTTCCAGTTCTTCATAATCGTGTTCGATACGTAAACTTTATTCGTACGTTTCATTATATGTCACAATCATAAAATTGACAGATTTGATAATTTATATACTAAATAAAATAGAAAATAACAAATAATAGACAATTAAAGAAAATAAGAAATGCATTCATAGATTTTGCAATTAAGCTTCCAAAAGATGAGGCAAAGCAACAAAAGTTTGGGGCACGATTCAGGCCTCAATTTTTTTAAAATCGTGCTATTTCAAAAGGTCACTACATGTTCAATCTACCAAGACTCCCGGCGAACCAGTGACGGAGTACAAGTCCAATTCTTCAAATTCTCTCCTAGTTCGGCACCCCAGATGGTCGGCGTCTTGGTGTTGTGAGTAGTTGTAGAAGTAACCTTCATTGGTGCTTGTCTTTGGCCTGTTTTCACGGGAGCAACAAAGGATGATGACGTTCCCTTTTCCACCTTTCCAATTAGCATAATGTTTCCTTTCAAATCCCTATCTTCCTCAACAGTTTTCATGTTCACATTGTCATTTTCGAGAGTAGGTAAAGGGTTGTTTTCCACATTGGGCTGAGCTCCAGTAAGTTGGATCGCTCCTTCCTTAATCAGGGCTTCGATTTTATTTTTGGGACCATAGCAATCCTCAGTATCGTGCCCAGCAACTCCAGAATGATATGCACAACGCTTGGAACCATCAAACCATCTTGGAATAGAATCGGGAATTTTTCCTTCAATTGGTTGTACCACGCCTGCTGCTTTTAGTCTTTTAAATAATTGAGCCAAGGGTTCGGCAAATCGAGTGTAGTTACGGGTATTTTTTATTTCAGGGTTTGAACGAGCTTTAGGTGTAGCATGTGGTCGATTTTGGTAAGTTGGAGCTTGAACGGATTGATACGGACGTGGGTTTTGATAGGGAGGTGCTCGGGGTTGGTAGTAGTTTTCTTGGGCGTTGTAGACAGGGTAAGGAGTCAGTGGAGCTTGTTAGGGTTCAACATATTGGTAAGGGTAGAAAGGTTGTTGTGGATGGTTAAGGTATGTAATGTCTTGGCTTGGCCTACGTCCTTGGATATTCATGATTGCAACTACATCTTCTTTCTTCTTTTGGGTCCCGCTGATAGAACCAAATTGAATAGCTTTGCTTGCAGCTTGCAAGGCAGTGAGATCCTGAATTTTTCCCGATTTGATTCCTTCTTCTAAGGCTTCTCCCATTCTGACAACTTCGGTGAATTTTTGTCCCATCATGCCTATCATTTTCTCATAGTATATGCCAGCTTGGCATTTAATGAAGGTAGCAGTCATTTCTCTATCACTCATTGGGGGTTGAACCCTGGCTGCTTCTGACCTCCAACGTAGCGCATACTCGCGGAACGACTCAGTTGACATCTTGGTTACCTTAGTCATGTAGACTCTATCTGGTGTGATATCGGTATTAAAACTAAATTGGTCCATGATGTCTTGTGCCATATCACTCCAACCACGCCATTTACGGACATCTTGTTGCGTATACCAAGTAAAAGCCTCAGCAGATAAGCTTCTTATGAAGAGCTTCATCCTTATATTCTGATATCTACTTACTCCAACCAGTTTGTCACAATAAGCCCTTAAATGCGTATGAGGGTCTCCTGTTCCATTAAATGTATCAAACTTCAGCGGCTTGTAGCCTACGGGCAAATCAATGTTAGGCTGAACACACAGATCTTCATATTCTACACTCTTGTTTCCCCTAGCAACTTGAAGGTTTCTCATTGCTTCTTTGAGACTGTGGATCTCTTTTAACAATATATCATCCGCCCTTGCTTTTGCATCCTTTTCCATTTCCTCATATTGATCCATCTCGGGTTGGAATCTGACCGTTACTGGGTTGGTAAAGGCTTGTGTTTCCGCTGCATATACCGGAGGAACATATTGCGCGTTAGGAGTGACAAAATGTGCCCCTTGTATATGCTGGGTTGGATAAGTTTGGACGGTGGGAGTGTTTTGGATTGGAGTTGGTGTGTTATAAGTGGTATTTATAGGTAGTTGATTTGGTAGGTTTAGAGGAGTAGTTGCAGGTGGTGGATTAGTGTTAGTGGATAAAGGAACATAAGGAGTGTGAACTAGCGATTGACTTGGTGGGTTGACGGGTAGTGAATTACGAGTAGCATAGGTAGTGTAGGTGGATGGTTGACTTTGGGGAGGAGTATAGACGGATGATGGATTTGGTGGATTTGCAGGGGTGATTGGAGGTAAGTTGTTGTTGGTAGGTGCATTATTTTGTGGGGGGAAATGTTCAGGAACTGAAGATTCAAGTGATGGAAAACGAGGTGGGTTTTGGTGCGACATTTCTAGGTTCAGGAGGTGGACTTTGCAGTGTGATGGACAAATTGTTCAAGTCCCTAACCCGATTCAGTTCTCCACGTAGTTTCTCAATCTCTTGAGTCAGGCGGCCGATATGTTCATCATGTTGAATAGTCGTTCTATGTTCGGAAGTCTCGGGAGGATCACTAGAGATCACAATGTTTTCCAAACCAGTTGAAATAGATGCGGCTGGATCAAACATAGTAGTTTTCCTTCCTTGAACAACCTAACTACGTCGAGGTAATGCTGACATCTTTAACCTTGTGAAGTAAGGATGGTCGGCCAGCTCGAATGTCAACACGAATCGACTCTTTTGGGAATAAAAAAAAATAAAAAGGAAGAAACATAAAATGCAAACGATATTAGTCTCATATTAAAATATCTAAGTGAAGTCATGATCACGTAGAGTCAAATAAGTCACGTAGCAAATAATTCATCAAGTAAAGGCAAATAAGTTGTCAAGAAAAATGTAAACAGGTATATCAAACAACAATAACGCATCCTAATATGCATGTGACCTATTTGTGCCATAGGTAGGCCTAACATTTGTTTGAAGGGTAAAATGTGTCATAATACGTCATCCCATTGCTCTTGACTAATTAAACCAATTCTATTTCCCAAAATAAAGTAAAAAAGTAACGTAGTATTTATTACATATCAAATGAATACAACATAAAGTACTTCCTAATCTAAGTAAAGTAAATACAGTTTGTCATGTCTAAATTTCTGGCTCCATTTTGTGATGTCCTTGGTTCTTGTCAATTGTTGATCAGAGACGTGCTCCAATGTAAAATCCGTACCTGTCATAGAAACGTTAGTCATTCCCTCCCTCCTAAAGTTTAATTAGTTAGAGAAAATGGTCAATATTTAGGCACAATTATCCTTCAAACATGCACATAAAGTATAATCAGTGTCACTTGGGGTCGCAGACCCACTTGGACGTTTGGGTAAAGTCATCTAATGGGCTTAATACACCAAGGGTATTAAACCTCCTAGGTCATGAAATGTATGATCCTAATAAAGGGTGTTGGTTTAGCTCTACTCTAGGTTGACTAAGAGTGGGTTCACTAGACGCAAGGTTCCCGAGCGGACAACTCGAGTGAGAAGGCTACGCGGTCACACGCAAAATCCGGACACCCCGCGCATATGCCAACTCTCCTAAAATTTGGGATTTTGAAAGAAACTTTCGGTGTGTACGTGTGATAGTGTGAATTTCCAGATGTGGAGAAAAGTGATACCGGATGACAGTTTATATCAAAACAGTAACACTTAAACAGTTTATATCAAACAAACAATTAATAGCATGTAAAAACAGTTATCAACAAATAACGTAATTAAAACAAGTACACAAAGACTATTTAAACTAAGTCCGTTATGGTTAGAACCTAAGTATATTCCCCAGTGGAGTCGCCAAGCTTTTATACCCCATTTCAACCGGAGTCAAAATGGTTTACAACATTCCGGTAATTACGGGGTTAATTAAAGTTAAGGAGTCACCACCTAATTTTTATGGTGAATTAGGACACCTAAAGTTTATTAAAGTGATAGTCTAAAGTTAACTCCATTTTAAAGTCTACGAAACTTATCAGATTCTAGGTAAGGGTTCAATTAATCTAAAGGGAAGGTGTCAAGCACCCTTTAAGATCCATTAAAAATGGTTAACCGACCGGACTTAATTATTTAATAAAGGCTAATAAAAAGTGATTTTCATGGTACAAGTATTAATAACAAAAAGTACTTTGCTACGTTTAGAAAAAAAAATATTTGCGTCACTTTAATTCGGACAGTGAATAACATACCTGAGGAAACTATTCTTAAAAGTATTTGGAGTAAAAAAAATTGATTTTTCAAAATAGATAAGTGGTTGAACGCCAAAATAACTCTGCCTAACTGAAGCAAAATGAGATGACGTTTTCTTTTGTTAGAAAAGCTAAGATTTAAAAAAATCAGATATTTTACTTAACTTAGAAAATAAGTTCATTAATTAAATGCTAGCTAATTTAAATAAATGAAAACCCTACGTAACTCCCTACAAAGATGAATAACAGAAGCTTAACACAAAACCAAATGAACACAAAAAAGCATAGAATTTTAAAAGGACACTACCAACAGTAAGCAACAAACATTCATGCCCAGATAATATGTAAAGAAACAACAGGCATATCACTTTATGATAGGGAGTTGAAAGAAAATTATGGCAGGATGTTCCCCATTCCCCCCCCCCCCCCCCCCTGCTTTTCATTTCTGTTGAGATGTATTTGGGGGAGCGAGAGACACAGAAGGAAATGCAGATGCACGCTTCACGGCTTGCGATGACGTCGAGTCTCAACGTGGGACTCTTCGGCTCCGGTGTTGTCATGCGAAACAAAGTAATAAAGAAAGGTTATGAACAGGAAGCAGATGTTAATATGACACTAATAAATAGACAAAGTAAAGTCATTAGAATGTGACCCCAAGAATTCTCATACAGTTCATTTTGGAATTTCGGAAACAGAAAACACGATACTCCTATTGTTTAAATATTAAATAGCATGTTAAAACAAAAGAACAACACCCAATACTCTTACTTTATTGAACAAGTTATTAATCCTATAGACATGGTATATATGAGAAAATGAATCTGCAACATGATTTTTATGAGAAAGGTGAGTTTAAAAGCATGCTTCTATAACTTAGCCAAAGGTAAGTTAACATTTTCCAGATCAGTATTATAAGTACAAAAGGCGCAACTCGGGTTAAAACAAAAATAGCATTTTTGTTGACGAATAGATCTAAAGCATGGCTACTAAGCAACAAAGGATATTATTAGCCAGGGAGATGGAGTAGAGTATATTTATATATAAATATTTTTATAGGCATGATTCCTACAACTTTGAATAGAGGCAAAATTTCCAAAAATACCAACAGAGACTTTCTGATGTGTACTAATGGACTGTACATATAGCAGTGACCCCTAAATTCACGTTAATAAAAAATGTTCCGCCTTAAGGTTTCAGCTTAGCTATACATACATAGACTAAACCACTGTTAAATGAAGCACGAACTTGAAGAAAATTTCAAGAAAGAAAAAAAAAGCAAGTAATATTACTCATGAGGAGAATTAATAATCTACTAAACCACATATGCCCCAAATCACATAAAATACATACTATATGATTTCATACTCAGATTTCAAAACGAACACAGAGAGCTTAAACACATTTTTGATATCCAAACTTACATGACATGGATATATCGAAAACTAAAGTCATGATTTTTCTACAACATAATATGATGTCTTGATAGAAAAGAAATAAGAACCGGGTCGGATATTACCTCTTTGCGGTGCAGTGAGCGGGAGCTTTCAAAGTCACAGATCTACTTCCCCTTTACGAACAAAATGAAATCTAGATGCTATATGAACAGAAGTAGGAGAATAAAAAGTTGAGAGATTTTTGATAAAGCCCCAAAAACTTGGTCTGCGGCTGGGATTTATGAACGTATTTATAGGTAAAACTGACTAGGGTTTCAATTTTAAGCGAGATTTCAAGGTGAAGTAACTATTTGAAGTAGACCCGTGAACGTATCTCTTGTGTTCAGCAAATCAGATCTCTGAAAAGGCGTTCTTGGCTTCTTTCCATATGTAGATGTTGACCGAATCTTGTAATAAAGAGGAGAGGAGAGAAATGGTGAAAAGGTGAGAAACTTGCTCTAAGTTGGAGGGACAATCTTCTGCCATGGATGGGGAGAGATGTTTTCTTGTCCAAAATGGAAGGAGGCGCCACTTTGTGGGTAGAGGGAAACCCTACCTTTTTTTTAAGAGATGTGATGTGGGCTGTTGCAATTTGGGCGAAAATGGGCCAATTGGGCCGATCTGAAAAGAGTTTTGGTTTTCAAATAGTGGGATGATTTTGGAGGTAAAATGTGGGCTGCTGGGATCCGAATTTTGGGACATCTCATGGCTATTGTTGGTCTTCTCCATATTCTAATCCAATTCCTCATGCTTCTTTATAGAAATTTATAACTTGGAAAGTATATGTACTAATCACACAATTAATAATTAATAGTAATAAGGATATAATTCAATGTTACTAATTTACTAATAACAGCAAAGCTATAAATATATAAATAATGTAATAACAGAGTAAGAAATATTATCTAGCTTAACTTTATGATTAACAAGTAATAAATAGGTAGTAATGTGAGGGTAATATAAAAATAGTAATTATAATAAAGTAACGATACTTACAAATAATAGCAGCAATAGTAATAACATAGTAGTGAATAAAAAGTATTTACATTATCAATAAAATTGGAAGCCCAAGGAAATAAATTGGAATAAAGGAGGGACAAAATTGGGTGTCAACAGGTATTCGTTCCTTCTAGAGCACTCAATTCATTCATTTGAAATGCTTGTGGATGCTTTTATAAAGCACATGCTGGAGCAAACAAGGTGTCAGCAAGGAAATTGTAAGATTGCCCAAGGCGATGCTGAGTTGCTTCATGAGTTTGTTATAAGGTTCCAAAAGGAACAAATGTCGTTGCCGGCTGTCCCGGATGAATGGACAGCAGAGGCATTTACCAAGGGGTTAAACCCTAGAAGTTCAAGCGCATCGCTGAAATTGAAAGAAAACCTATTGGAATTTCCTGCTACAACATGGGCAAATGTTCATAATAGATGTGAATCCAAACTCCGAGTAGAAGATGACCAGTTCGGGGTACAGGCTGGATCAACTGGCCGGAATCGAAACCATGACAGGCCCAGAAGGAATGTTAATTATGCTTTCAGATTTGGAAAAGAAAGATATCAACCGTATGGTCAACAAGAAATGTCTCGTTCAAGACCAGAACGGAACCAAAATATTCAATATGAGAGGCTAATTTCTGCCAGAAAGGTCGATTTAGGTCAAAACAAACGGGGGTTGCAGTCCAAATCTGCAACAGTTGATTCAGTTAAAAACAATATTCAAAATTCGAGGTTATCAGAATATAATTCCAATGTTGATTTAGTAGAGTTAGTCGCAGTAATAAGTAAGATTGATGCATGAAGCGGCCCAGACCAATGATATCAGATCCCAGCTAGAGGGATATGAGCTTATTTTGTGATTATCATGAAACCCATGGTCATCACTCTGCTGACTGTATGCACCTCAGAGACGAGGTTTCACGATCGTTAATAGACGGTCACTTAAGAGAATTATTTAGTGATATGGTCAAGGATAATTATGGAAAGAATAGGGAGTTAGTCAAGCAAGAGGTTCAGACCGAACCACGCCATATGATCGATATGATAACTGATGAGCCCATGAAAACCGAGCCAACTTCCCCGGTTAAAAAGGATGAGTTGACAGGAATAAATAGACAGAGAGCTTTGAAGTTCAAGTAGAAAATTATATTGTCGGTGGGCGATAAAGGAGAGGGAAAGATCTCACCCTATTATGATGATCTGGTAATTTCAGCTATGATTAATAAATGTATAATTACAGGCATCACAGTCGTTTTGAGGATTGTGAAAAATATTATTCAATGGGGAGTCATGAAATAGTTGGCAATGATGGGTGAGCTAGAACCATTCGTAGAAGCAATCGGAGAAGTAGCTGGGCCCGGAGAAGTTGCAAAGGGGTTTGTAGAGTTAGTTGTTACAGGACGCAGTGAAAGGAATACGAAGTTTCAAATAATAAATGGTGGCATGGATTTGAAGGTTGTATTGGGAAGGCCTTGGATTCAAGATGCAAAGGCTATGATCGCAGCTTCACTCAAACGGTTAGAATTTCATACACTGGAGGGAGTAGAGTATGTCCCAGGGAAGAGTTTTGACGAATGGAATCTCTAGTATCAACGTAACTAAGAAAGTATAGGCAGGTTAAGTAAAAAAAAAACACCTTACAGGGAAAATGGAGGAATGACCAATAGGTTCAAGGTTGTCTAACTGGATAAGGTTATAGGGAAGAAACTTATGTCGAATTGCTGCAAATCAAAATCGACCGAGGTAAGGTTTAATATCTTTTAAAAATATGTTTTCTAAGAAATTGTAACATTTACTCTAGGAATAAGAGGAAAATGGTTTCCAACAAAAAGTGGGATTGGGAGCACGACAAGATTAGAGGGTTACCCAGAGAATTTTTGAAAACACGTACTGCACTCTTTTTCCCTTCATCCGGTTTTATCCCTAAAAACATAGAAAGGGTTTTTCCGGCAAGGCTTTTAATGAGGCAGCAACATAAAACGTGTTACTTTGAATAAATTGGATTGATCAGACATCAGAAGCAGCAAGAAATCAGGAATAGTTCAAGAAGATGAGTCACGGCAAGATACTAGGGACTGATGAGGAAAGATTATAAGAAGCCAAAGCTTTTAAATCAAAAAGCTGGTGCAGTTTTCTCAAAGTTAAATAATGTAAGAAATGGGGATTGTTGGCCAAGCTCTAAGCTAGCTAGTCAAAAAGTTGTACAAACTTGATGGATTTATTTCCTGAAATTTGATGTACAATAAAAGAGAATGTATCAGTCAAATAGACTTTTTCTCTTCAAGTAAGATTGTGATTGAGAGTAATATATACTCAAATTATAAGCTTATACTTAAGCAAAGAATGCCCAAATGAATTAGAGATGTCTATTCATCAGCATAACTATAAGGCCTTATCCATGAAAAGAAATTGAGTCGGAAGCATCATTCCCGACCAATGTATCAACAAAGGTATTTAAACACAAGATCAAGTTCAGAGGTATTTAAACCCCCAAGAAAATCAAATTCAGAGCGGTATTTAAACCTAACAAAATTAAGTATAGAGGTATTTAAACCCGAGAAAATTATTATCCTTTTGGAAACATTTAGTTCGGATGATAATAAGATAATTCGAGTAAAACAAAAAATGCAGAGATTATTCACCTGAGTGTCGTAAAAGTGTATATAGAGTCGCACATATATGTCATTTTCAGAGAAAATATGGAAAAATTCACATGCCTTAGGGAAAAATGAATCCGAGTGAATAGAAGATAAAAGAATCAACTTGTCCTCATAAGCAGAGCGTCCAGGTAAGTCTTGATTGTTTTCATATCTTTGCTTTGTCTTACATTAAAACAAGAAATAGTTGCCGGAGTAATATGAAAATGTGGGGGGGGGGGGCAGGGAGGGGGATGCCATAAGAAAGTAAGATGATTCTGAAAAGTCATGTTTATTAAATTAGAAGTTGGGAATACACATTGAAAGATTAAAAGGTATGACAAAAGGCCCAAGATAAGTGCAAAAACTGAAATGGTTACAATGTATCAGCAAGTTAGTAGTCTCAAACTAATCACCATTCAGAGCATCCACAGTTCTCATCAAAATTGCAGTAATCATAAAAACTCTTCCTTTGTGGTTACGATAGAATTAACCTACGGGTTTCTTCTTCAAACCCCTCTGGAATCTTCCGCAAAGATGAACAAGAAGGAACTTGGAGAGTCTATCAGTAGACATGTCAAGAAGAGAATCAAGAAATTAAACTTCTTATGCGTTCTCTTCTTTGGTTGTTGTCCAACACCTTCACCTTCAATTTCCATCGAGGGTGGTACGATAAGTGCCTGTGGAATTGAAGTAGCTAGAGTAAACAAAAAAGAAAAGAAGAGGAAAGGGAGAAGATGATTACATAAGCTCAAAAGCAGGGTGATTACATGATTGATGAAAAACACTATCAATGTTGTTGATTGAAAATTAAGGATGCTCTCAGGGATCGTAGAAATTGACCTATCCATACTACAAACCCACGAAAGGGGCCGGCATGACCGATCCCATGATCTACTTGGGCTTAAAATCAAAACTTGGTGAAATTCCATAAAAACCAACTATTGTCTAAAGCGAAAAAGAGAAGGGGAAGATAATAATTCTATTATAAAGGTTAAGAACATGTACGAAGGTTAAGTATATAGACCAGCTCCAGCACCAGGTGATGACTCAGAGTCCTCACTCCACTGTCCATTCTCCTCTGGGTCTTGGATGTCCTTGATAGCCATCTCTGTAACCTCTAAGTCAATTTTCGCCTCAAGCAGCGATGTAAGAAGGTCAAAGTCAGGGGAACTTGCCTCTTCAAGCGTATCCCTCCAAGTTTCTAGAATGGACACATCACGATGGAGTCATAATTTTTGGCATCGGGCTAAAAGGAGATCCCGAGAAACCTCAACACTGGAAAGTTTATTCCAAATATTGTTCAAATCATCGTAGATCCTGGTTGCTTTGTTCTGCAGACCCGTATATGAGGAAGTTAGGATTTTTGAAGAAAATTCTCCTGGTCTCTTAACGAGTTGGCCACATCTTCTAAGCTCATTCTCAAATAGGCCTAGAGGGAATCAAAATCTCAAATTTCAGCCTACAGCCTTTCTATTTCAAACCTCAGAAGGTCATTTTCCTCTAAGAGTTTGACTTTGCCACGGGAGGGAGCAATGGATCGAGCAAATTCAGCAGTGGAGGTAGCAGCCATATGACCCAGAAAGAGGGATAGTTAAAGGGTCAACCAGAAACACTAGGACTTATGAAGAAATTCATAGGAAAGGCAGAATAAATACTTGAAGGAACAAGTTTTCCAGGTGAGCCGGTGAAGATTCCAAGCTGGATATAGGAGATTTGGGACGTGGAGATAAGCTCGAAGTTCCAGTTTCAACCGGTGAAATAAAACTCCTTTGCAATGGTTCGCAGACTAGGACAACAGGGCTTCCCGGACATAATTCAGCGGGAGAAACCTTGGGCTCCCTGGATGCTTTGCTGGAACCATCAGGCAAGGGATCCTGGGAACCACCAACCTGTGGTTGCTCATCGTCATCATCAATAGAAACAAACTCGGGCTGAGCACCTTGTTGTGCTTTTATCCACGCTTCCATAAGCCGGCATCGGGTCCGTACTCTAGAACCATTTCCTGTTGGGGAAGTTGATGCATCCTCTGGTCTACATTTTCGAGTGGAGGAAACAACATTAACAATGTTTGACAGGGAGATTTTTAAAGTGGGGACTCTCAACGAAGTGGTCTGTCTCACAGGAAGGCCAGCAATGAGAAGATGAGTAAAAAAGGGGAAGAAAGAAGAGGTGTGAAGCCATACGCAACTAAAAAAAATTGAGTTTCACCTACTGTGGTTTTTTCCCCTCCACCAATCAGAGGTCATGTTCTCCAAGATCGAGTCAGATTGGGAGTGGCATGCAGCAGTGCAACAATCCCCTTGAAAATCCCAACTAAAAGTTTTGGCTCAACAGGAACCGCTAGAAAATAGCATAGATACGGAAAAAGGATTAAGCAAAATGAGAAGTAGTCCAATAAAAAGAGAAGAAGGGGGAATTCCAGTGAGGGGCATACGAGTATTATTCCATGCCTCCGAAAATGGTTCGGGTGCAAAATGATGAAGGTGATAGGTCCGAATCATCACGAACCTATGAAGCCATCCCCGGTCAAAATCATCTTCCAGTTTGACCAGGCAACATTTTTCCAAAAAAACATTTAGGTGAACTAACCCTTCTCGGAACACCCTGGGAGCATAAAAGTGTATCAAGTGATCAAGGAGAATGCAACTCCGGCCTAATCGGCCAAAAGTTGAATGCAGTAGACCAGACGCTAAATTGGAGGGGAAACTTGACCGATACAAACCTAGTATTGGCATCAAAAGTATTCAATGATCTGGGGAACTGGGAGCTTGAAACCTATCACAAAAGGATAGGTGTATACTATGGAGAAACCTCAATGTGATGGCTCATCCTGGCTTCAGAATTAACAACAACAATTTCAGCTTTAGGTGTGAAGTTGCAGTCCCCTCGAACCTTAGGAATGGTATCAACAGTTATGAAGGAATCAATTTCTTCAACAGATCGATGGTGCCCAACAGTGCTAAAATCTTCATAATAATTGAACCCAACAGGGAGGATATTAGCGGCAAGGGAATTTAGGTCGATTTCTTGACTTATTGGTGAGATTGGGGCCTTCCCAGAGCGATGTTCGAGAGATGGAGTAGCATTATAAGAAGAGCAATTAGGGGATGAGGAAGTAGACATGGTAGAATATTTGCAAAAGAGGAAAAGATGAAGACAAGGAAAGTTTCAAGAGATGTTCTTTCTCGTTTAAGAAAAGAAAAGATTTGGTTGAATTTAGGCTTGATCTATTGCTTTATTTACACTCAACTAAGTAAGATGAAACGTTTGGTATTCAAAGGAACATAATTTTCTATGAATGACAACTTTATATCATTCATCGTGATTGAAAGGTTGTCGGAACTTCACAATAGAAGCATTGAATTCAGATTCGATGGTTGCCTTTTTGAATGAACCGTCGGGACGATTTGTTTTCCCGCCATTAGGTAGGGATAGGTCTGATGACGTTTCTAGTCCGCTCCCCCGTGTCACTTCTCTCCACCGAAGAGTGGGGGGCCTATTTGTGTACATGCAAGATATAGCTCGATACGTGGCATGATGGGAATGGAATACATGGCAGTTGGAGGTGAAACGTTGCTTAGTCGTTTCATTTAGTCGGAATGAGAGGCCCTAGATAAACCCAGAGCAAACCTTATGAGGGAGTTGTCTCGGGTCATTTATGGAAGAAAAACGTTATGTGATCGGTCCAGATTCGTAGCAAATGTTACACTTTAGGATTAAAGTAGCATTTTTTTTTATTAATCATTGTTAGAATTAATCTGCAGCTCAATGTTGATGATTGCTACTATAAAAGGAGCCTAATAATTCATTGTAAAGGGCATCGAAATACAGTTTATTCTTACACTAGTTTATACAATCCAGTCCTTGTAATTTGCATATTTTTACTATTCTTGTGCTCCGGATCAACACTTGTTTATCAAAAGCTAAGGCGTGCAAGTGCTCCACCGAAGGAAAATTTAACAAAGAATTCTCTCCGAGGATCATACAAGCCCAGGCTCAATTATCTTATTTATAACAAATCAATTCACATATTCTTTAAATCACAAACAAATATAACTGTACTCTTTTTAGGGTAAACAGGCACCGAGCATTAAGTACGCAAGCAAAGGTAGTGAAGGTAAATCTTGCAGGTTCTACTTGAAATTTCTTTTATATGTGTGTTAAGAGTAAATGGAATTTTGGTATCCTTCTTAGAGGTTTTCTACTGTCTATATGATGATGGAATTTTTGGTGTATGCTTTATCTTTATGTTTTTGTACAAGCAAAGCTTACTTTCCTTACCTAATGCAGTGTGCTTGGTCTCTACATGTAATTACTTCTCACATCACTTGATGAAGAATCATGTATTCATAAACTGACAAGATATTTTTGGAATAGAGATTGTGAGGTTGACTGATTTGCTTGACATTTTCCTATTGTTGTCAGCTAGTTGACAATGATAACTATCAACGATTAGATTCTTATCTCCTGTTCCTTTGCTAAAGCTTTTGTTAAGCATTATCTCATATCAATTGATGCATTTTTATTAAATTATATTTCAGTTCAAAAGTGAGGTGAGGGTCTATCGGAAACACTTTTTACCCCGCAAAGGTAGAAATAAGGTCTGCACATGTTGTTGTTGTTCAAAAGCAAACGTGGTTCGCGGGTGAAGGAATATTGTTCAGCACATGGATTTCAGGTTGGTCTTTTTTAAGATTGATTTTGGTGGTATGGTTGTTCAATCTTTATTATAGAAATATTTGAAAGTTGGAACAGTCAATAGTATGCATTTAGTTAGATAGGATATAAAATTACTACACTTCGTTATTATTAAATAAATATATTAAGCTCATGTTAAAAAGCGTGTGTGGCAGAGACTAAAAAGGTCGTGGAGAAGCTGATTAAGAGCTGTCTAAAATACAACATAAACACTTAAATACTTATGTGAACCACTAGGAAAATTCTTCTCTAGATAAAAAAAAAAAGGTTCATATTGTATAGTTACTTTATGTAAACAAATTCACTAATGCAAGATATCACATCTTCCTCATACTAAATATGATTAATAAGTAATAACAATCACTCACCTAATATGTGACTTGATGGTTCTCTCTGGTATGATTGGCATGAGCTTCCTGGATTAATTGGACTTTCATGTTCCTTTCTTTACCTAGGCATTGAATATGATAACAAAGAAGTTTTGGATAAAGTGTGTCGTTTTCCTTCAATATTTTTTTTGCATAATAACACCATCTCCTAACCGTTATATCTTATTGTGTGAAGTGTCCAGCTCTCTGCATGTATTGGGATATAACTTCAAGCCCCTAAGCTTGCTTGTATCGGGCGGAGCTTACTTCACTTGTTTTCCCTAAGTCACTTGCCAGGAGGCAAAACCCAGATAAAGAGCACCACCATCTTACTTAACAAATGGCTTATGCGAAAGAGAGCACTGTTCCTCGAGAAGATAATTTGCTTCCTAAAATTCCTACCTTAGTGCTTTAGCTCTTGACTCATATGACAGCTTGGTTATGAGAATTCTTTAAGCATAGGAATTTTTTCCTTTTTCTTAGGAAACTCCAACTTAAACTGTCCTAGAACTATATGTAAGGACACTTTTATCCACTAGCTGCAAGGAAACAACTGGATTGGGTTTTCTAACTAATCTTTTTAAAAGAGGTTGGTTTATGATCCTCGTTCGGAATGGTCTTGTTGAAGAACTTGATTCATATAGATAAAGAAACTTAGGCTAGGAGACTTACGGAAGGGATGGGAACTATCATTCTAACTAATCAACAAAAACAAAGTTTGTGGCTGACTGATACTGCTCATCACCATTTAATTATTGCATTTATTTTTCTTGTTGTTGGTTATATGCGTAGAATCAATTTTGAAATTGGGTGCAATATGAAAGATCTTCTAAAACATATTCCTCCGGGGGATCACAGAATATGATAACCAAAATAGTTGGCTAAAGTTAAAAACATTTTAACCCGTTGTCTTCATCAACGGAATTCGTCTCTTAGACAACGCAGCGCTAGCTCTATAATCCAAATACTTACGCAAAACAAATACAACTTCATGTGATCAAAAGAAAAACCACCAAAGAAAGTAAATCTCTATATTAGTTTTTAATAAAGGCAATTTATATATCCAGATGTTGAAAAAACAACAACATCATATGCAGTATAATCCCATATGATGTCGTTTGAGGAGTGTAAAGTGTACGCAGACCATATTCCTACCTTAGAGGGTAGAGAGGTTGTTTTTGATAGACACTCGGCTCAAGGAAATATAAAAAGGAGGCAGTAATAACAAGTAGTAACAGTAGTAAGATAATAAGATAAACGTAGTAAAAGGTAGCTAGTACTAGAGCTATAGGAATAAGCACATAGGCAATTTATCTATTGAGATGTTGAAAAAACAAACAGTTTTAAGTATTTATTATTCAGATTGTAATACAACATCTTAAAATTCAGATATATATTCAGATTCAGACACCAAAATCTTAATATATACATCTTAATATTCAAATATGTATTTACATTTACAAGTCTTAATCTTTATAAAAACAAATAAGGCCTAAGTGGCTATAACATTGAAAACAAAACACAGTTAATGGTAATATTGAAATGATTACGTACGATTTCGACCTAACATGCGAACAAACTTAATATTTAAAACTTGAATAATTAATATTAAGACCTTCATTAAGTGAAAACAAATTAGGTCTTAGTTGAATATCAAAACAATTTATAAGAAAAAGTTAAAATTTTCAGATCATATATATCTCCATTTTCATCAACTCCAAACCACCACCCAAACATAAGGTCAAAGTTCATATGATTCGGAAAACATTTCAATCTCTCTCACCTAAACAGAAGTAATTTGAGATGATAAAACTTGGTCAAGCAGCAACTAGAATTCTCTCAAATGGTCAACAGAGGAATCGATTGACTAATGGACACTTTATCTTAATTAAATTTTTTATGTTGTGCACAATTACTTCAAAAGTAAACTTCTTTATTTTTTGAAGGGAGATCTGCATAATTATTTTGAGTTCTTACTTCAACCTAACGTTATTTTTCGGGAGGTTGAAGAATTATCAATTTTATTTTGCCGTTCAATCTTTTGTTTTTAGCTACTTTTATTTTTTCGTTTCTACCACTGACGATATAGCCAAAGCACTTGGCTAAATTTAAAACATTTTACTCCATCCTCTTCGTCAACACAATTTTTCTCAAGATAACGCAGCCCCTCTATATGTTATGGAATAGAAATTTTAACACTATAATCCAAATACTTGCACAAACCAAATACCACTTCATGTGATCAAAAGAAAAATCACCAAAGAAAGAAAATCACTATATGTCTGCTCACGGAGCCAGCTCCTGTCCATTTCCCTCATTGGGGCTTCAAACTATTACACGTGTCCTCATACCAAATGAATGGTCCTGATTTATTTAGTTAACCTAAGTGTTTTAATCTTGGTCAAAGGTCAGATCCTCTCCAATTTCTGCTCTGTCAAGAACCATTTCCCTGTCAAAGACCTGCACGTAATCCAACACCTTGCCAAGCAGAAGGCAGCGACTCTTCTTCACTGTCAATGGCACACTTGAAAAGAACAACTAAAAATTATGCAAATTCATATAGTGGGTACACGTTTTAAAGCTTATTTGGAACTCTCAAACAGTTTATTCATATTTTTTAACTGGGTCTGATTTATTATCTAAAGTTTTTTTAATTCATAACATAGATTTGAAAAGAGAACAAACTCGTATGGCTGGCACTTTGAGATTTAAAAATGGAGCTATTTAATTTGAAGAAATTTTCACAATCAAATATAACAATGGTTGGAGGAACTTTTTTGGAAGAGGACATTATTCGTATGGATGGCACTATGATATTGCAACAATTGGAGGAAATTTTCACAATTGAAGTGCATTTGACACGGCTCATTCTCTCCTATTTGATAGATTTGGGAGGAAACGAAAGGAGTTTTATGGGTTGTGAAGAGGAGAGAGGGAAAGAGAGTTATCTGTTAATCAAAGTTAAACACGTAGGTTAAGGAAATAAATTAGGACCATTCATTTGGTACGAGGGCACATGTAATAATTTGAAGCCCTCACTGGGGGAAATGGAGAGATCCTCCACTGGAGAGGAGCCAGTCCGCCTGCTCATCGTCCGCGTAATTGATCATCTCCCTCAAGCATATTGCTTCAATTTCTAAAATCTAAAATCGCCTTTTAGGTATGAACGGCGAGCAGAAAAATGGTGATATCATCAATATTTCGAACTACAATTTAATCTCATAAAAAATATATATATAACTCTAGGTTATTACATTACATATTACATATAAATAGAGAAGAGCAAGATCATGACAAAATAATGGACCAACAGAGTACGTAGTAGTCTAGAAAGAGGCAAAACAATCATTTTCAGAAGAGTTAGAATCATCACAAGGAGAATGGTTGTGTCTACCTTCATAGGTTGTTATTACCATACGACAATCTTCTGAAAGTCTTTCAACTCTCTTCTTTACTCGACAATTGCTATGTGTACATCGGTAATAACTCCTGCATGCAATCGTTTATCAAATCTAATTACCAATAATATAAATACAGTTATAAATCATACACGGAGCCGTCGCCATGGAATACTAAATATAGTTCTCCCTCTATCCCAATTTATCCAACATAGTTCAAATTTTGAGAGTCAAATTTCTTAATTTTGAATGTAAGTTCCGACATAGAATCTTTTAGTTTTTCAAAATATAAGTTACCTATTCGGAAACTACATCAGAAGTACTATCAGTTACAATAATTAACAATTCAAAATATTTAAAGACATGAAAAAATTGAGGTCAATTTTTTTTTATTTGACTCTTGAAATCCAAAAAAGTGCCACATAAATTGAGATGAAGTAGCATTCATACATTTGAGTGTGTGTTTGACATCCCAAACTATACGTGATCCTTGAGATGAGACTAGACTAATTTCTATCCTACCCAATAGGACCTCAGAAGCCTATCCCAAACTATACATGAGCATTTTTTTTTTTTCAAAAATACTAAAAAGGAGAATAAGACAAACAAATTGAAATGTAAAAAATATCAAATTTTTATTTAAAAATAATTTAACTTTAAATTTTCATATAATTTAACTTTAAATTTTCATTTTATGTTCAATGAAACGATTTATATCTATGACTTGTTTTAAAATCACAATTGTTCAAAGGGAAAGAAGAAATACTTTGAGTATATCAACACTATAAAAAGATGTTTTTCCCACCGATATTCAGTGAGAAACATGATTTTCCCACCTCATTCCCGCAAAACCAGTTCACTGGGAAAACGCATGGTGAGAAACAGGTTCTTACAGAAACGCTTGGAAACTTCATACTTTTTCCGTGTGAAAACACTAGTATTTAAGTTTTTCCACCGACATCAGTGGGAAATAACCACTGAATATTTTTCAGTAGGAAGTAACCACTGAATATTTTTCAGTGGAAAATCAATGGGAAAATAGAGATTTTTTAGTAGTGTATGCTGCTTATCTTTTTGCCACCTTTTTTTTCTTATGCATTCAACAAATTCTCATAACAAAAATAAAGTGACTTAGCAACAGTATAGCAATAAACTTTCCACTAGCTAGTTTAATTTGGAAAAGAATCTCGAGTGCAGAGAAGTTAAGGCCAAATTATTTTCAGAAATTGTCAAGTTGAAGAGAGAAAGCATAACTATAGTTCTATATATGGTGAATATAGTACGTTATTTAGAACACATTTTTTGATTTAACTTATACTGACAGTGTACTTGTAGTTATCATTAAGAGAATCTAAATAACCAACTCAATATTTATTAGGGTAAATTAAGAAAAATGATGACGTACCTTGGATGAAGGCTGTTCTTGACAACTTTTTGACCATACTTCCTCCATTTGTAACCATCATCAAGAACATCAATATCAGTCCTTGTTTGGAAACAAAATCTTGGCTCTCTAAGCTTTCTTCTCACCTTCACTTTCCCTTTCTCACTCCTCCACCTACATATTTATTGTTCTTTGAAGAATTAATCATTATACTAACTAATACTCCTATGAGAATTTCTGGGGTATGTAGCCAATAAGTCATATGTTGATAGCATTAGTGGATCTACAAGCGCTAGTCACTCAAACACCACATAGTTGATTGTAGCAGGAGAGAGATATTACAAAGATAAGATGACGCAACCAAAATCCTGCAAGAATCTGTTTGCATGAATAGTTACATCTTCCACAGATTCTCATATAACTATAAATTAAAGCATAAAGAAGCTTATAAGCCTTTGGAGAATGAAATTGTCTCTAACTTATGGAAGTATTTAAGTTATACTATATAGTAATGTTTTTCCTTTTTAACAAAATACAAGGATCAAAGAGAGCTCATAAGACTTCACAACTACAAAAGCTGCACACTTTTTTTTTCTTTTTTTAAAAAAATCTACTCAAAAAATAAGCTTCTTGCTAGATTTCTCCTTTTCAAGTCTGCATTTCCTGACATTCTTCTGGGATATACATAAAACAGCCGTTCTAGCTAAGAGCATAGGGGATGCAATGTTGAACTCATTACTAAAAAAGCATAGGCCGGTGAGAAAAATATCCCGCGTTAGCAGGGTCAAGAAAGGGCCGCACCCAATATTTCTTATACAAAAACAAAACGCACACTACAAGAAAATATAGAAATCGCAACAAAATTTTTTATGTTTGGCAACAACTTAGTTTTATTGTTGGCAAATGATTTTTTTGTTGCCAAAGAATTTAATTTTGTTGCAATAGTATTGATTATTGTTGCAAAAAGTACTTTTGGCAACAAAAAAAAATTGTTGCACGTTATTACAATAACAGCCGTTGGGAAAAGTTCATGCCACAATTTTTTTTTTGTTGCCAAAAGTACTTTTTGCAATAATAATCAATCTATAGCAACAAAAAAATCTTTGTTGCCAAATATATTTTTTCTTCTAATGTCAAGTTTTAACAACTATTGAACTCATTCTATTCTCGGAGATATTTTCATTTTTGGGTTTTGTTGAAAGATCTAAGAAAGAGTGCTAATATACCACGAATTGTTACCCTCGCTAGCATTTCCGCTGCAATTTTCGTCATTAACAGCCTTGGGATCCAGTGATTCCACCTATGTCAAATTGATCACATAATAAGCAAATTAAGTCAGTAACAAAAGTACCACAAGAAATAAATCGAAAAATCCCAAAAGAGTTGAGACTATGTAAGTAGTATATTATAGCGTGAAACGAGTTCATCATATTCGATAATCCATCTCCTAAATACGAAATAAGCGTAATTTCAATTCTCACTGTAACCTACCTCCGCTCCTTGCCTGAACCCCAAAAATAATTTTAGAAATAAAATCAGCACCAAAGCATATAGTCTAATTTCGAGAAATTAAACTACCTGATCGTCGTTCCAAGAAGATCTATTGACGAGGTCAATATGGTTAAACCCTATGGAACTGCTATCATTATTGGTGGCAGCAGCTAGGGTTTGTGTCGCGGCGGTGAGAGGAATTTGAGAAGATTGTGAGAGAGGGGACAAAAAGCTCATAACTTGGTTTTGATGATCGTCAAAGTGTACAAATCCCATTTCATGAATATTATTGGCAGTTGAAAAGGAGACTTCATGTAGATCATAATTATTGTTTAATACTCTTTCTTGATGATTTCCTTCCATAGCTAGTCTTTATTCCAATGATCTTTCTTTGATCATATATATACGAACATAATTTCTTCTTCTGATGATGATGAATACTGTACTTAATAGATGTATTATTTCATCAATTGCATGTTTTTGTACAACATGTGGGCTTCAAGTTTATGGAGTTTTTTACACTGGAATATTTAATGGTCTCTGCAGTCTGGTCAACTGGTACCCACTGGAGGAATGAATGTAGAAATATTTCCTTTCTCTTCTTCTTAAATTTGTCAGATGCCTACACAGTACGAGAGAGAGAGAGAGATGATATAAAGTGATGCTTGATAAAGTTCTGGAAAATGAGTTCTTTGTTTTAAGGTTTAGATAGATTTTTTTTTTTTTTTTTTTTAAAAAGAAAAGCTAAGATGCTATAAAAGCCAGATATTTATTAACCTAGAAATCTTAAATATTATGTACTCCCTCCCCAATTTAAATGTCTTAGTTTGAATGAGCATAGAGTTTAAGAAAAAAATCAAATTTTTTAAATCTTGTGATCTTAAATTAAATATGTGTGTGGTCCATTAAATCTTGTGATTTTAAACTTGTCATGTAGAATTTTGTGGAATCGAAAAACCTATTAAATACAGAAAGAGACATTCTTTTTGGGACAGACCAAAAAAGAAAGTAAGACACTTAAATTGCAATGAAGGAATTAGTCTTTAAGAATCTCTATAATTCATAAAAAAGGGTTCTGTAAAATGTAAAAGATTATATATGTTTGTAGCAATTGTGGGTACAACGATGGACTGGCTAACATGTTTAAGGTTACACATTGCTGCAAATTTTCTAAATTGTACATTTCCCTTATTAGTTTCCATATTACTGTTTAGTCCCCTTTTAATTACTAGTCAATCCCTAAAAGTGGTCATCGTCTGTAGCTGCCATGTGTCTAGTTTATTAGTGTAGGATTCCCTTTAAATATGCCTTGTATTCTCTTTGTGAACTTCATGTTGAATGAAAACCTAATTGTTATCTGCATTTTCCTTTCTTTTCTCTTTAGTTTCTTTTAGTTAATGTTAACGGCTATTCCCACTTGGAAATCGCTACAATTGGTATCAGAGCCGCTGGTCTTCTGCTTCACTTCCATTGCAACGTTCAACCAATCGGCGGGAACGGAGCAATGGTTCACTCCGCAAGATCACCACACTAATCAGTTCTACCAAACATATTCCCATTTTTATATGGCATCCTATGGCACTAGGAACTATTATGGTGAACCTTATCAGCATCCTTATGGCTTTGAGGTTAAAGGTGTGATGCAGGATTCATATGCAGTTCACGGTTACATTACAAATCGTGATTCTCTACCTAATCCTTATGGCTTTGAGTGTATCTCGGCAACCACGAGTATTTCACGAAACTCTAAGAACAAACGATATGCCTCCAGTGGCAAGAAAAAAGCTTGGAGGAAGAAGCACAAATATGAGCTTGGTCGACAATCTGCTACTGCCAAGCTTTCAAGAAAAAAAAGGGTTAGGCGAGTTTATTTACAAGTAAACAATGGTGAATGGGCGCCCACGTTTTCGATTGGCAGGAAAGTAATGAAAGAGGACCAGTCTTTAGTTGTGAAAGGAAATAAAGAAATTGAGGTTTAGGTGTTCGATAAAATTCCTCAAAGAGAGGAAATCCATTTGAAAGATGAGCAATGGGATGATGGTGTCAGGACTGAACACCTGGAGATTGATGGTATGAGAATTGCGATCAAAGATGCAGTTACTGCTAGTGTCGTTGTTGAATACTTGGAGATTAGTAAGGACCAGTTGTGTGAGGAATGTCCTCTAAAGGACAAGACTGATTCGTTTGATGTGCTTCAGTCAATCAAAATTGAAGATGATTTTGAAAGCACCGGTGGTGTTTCTGTTGTCCTTACAGACCATGAATGGGAGAGTATTTATAAGCAAATTTGTACGGACTATGAGACTCGTTTTGTTAACATTTATGATGATGGAGAAAAATAACTTTGTGACGAGTAATGAGAAGTTTAGTAACGAGCACAAACAAACTAATGGAGGTGCTGAGATGGAGAGGGGAAAAGACAATGAAGAGGATCCAAAAGATGAGCCAGTAGATATACTTCACAAAATTTCCTCGAGTGATCAACTAGCAGTGATTCTTAATTTTAGAGAAAATACCCAAACTTTGGTCAATAAAGTTCTAACACCCAGAAAACCATGTTTAGATTAGGTTGTGATACATTGGTTGGGAACATTTGTGTCATTGAGCATGTCAAATCTGATTCATTAGAGTTATTTGGTGAATGTCGTCAACAATACATAGTTGGGCTGGGTCACCGGAGGTCCAAAGAGGAAGGGCTAACTGTGGTGAAAATTGGAGTTAATAAGTCCTTGATAGGTGTAGAATTGAGTATGATGTTCATGGAAATTATGAATGATGTAAGTGAATGGTTTAACGAGAAGAAAGTTAGTTTAATAGTTTCGGACACGGATGATTTAGAAGAGATTCAACAGCCTCTCACAACCATGATTTCTAAACAAATCACTGTGCGTATCTAGAATCATGAAGTTGACTTAGTTTTTCCTACATTTGTTGATTCAAAATTTCAAAAAAGATTCTGAAAAGAAAACACATGAAGATGGTTCGAGTTTCAGGCAATCTCTGGAAATGGTGGAGATAGTCGTGAAGGCTAATGGCGTCACATTTTCTGGTGCTCCTAAGGCTTGTAGTCAGGAAGGTTTCTAACGTGGCCTAAAAACTAGAAAACATAAGGAGTGGTTTGAGGATACTTTTAGTAAAATTTTGTTCCTTATTGGTGATTGTTGTTGTGCTTATGACATTCAGTACAGGCAGGAAAACATTCTTGTCACAGAATTGAGGGAGAAGTATCATAATGCCTGGTCTAATATGAGAGTTAGTATGATGATGAATGGCATGAAAGGGAAAGAAATTGTTGTCGCTTGGAGTAGGGAAAATGAGCTTGATTATTTGCTTGAGGACGGGTTATGGTCTAATGCTCATATTCACTGTCTAGTTAGAGATGTTGGACTCTTTGCGTATAGATTTTCGAGCCATTTTATAGTAGAGAGAACAAAATCTAATATTTTCCAGGTTGGGGTTATTTCTAAGCTTCGTAAAGTGGAGGAGAGGCCTCATCATATAAACCTTATATTGACTGAGGTCGAGTTACCATTAATATTCGAATGTGCACTGTTTATTTCACTTGTGGAGCATGACATTCTGAAGGCATGCATCTTTTATAGTCATTATGGAAGTGATGGTGCTTATTGAAATCTTGCAACTCATGGTAATGTTAAAAGTATCAAAGGTGCTCTAAGTGGTATTTTACCCACTGGAGATGTTGTTATAGGAGATACACAATCAGGTGCTTATTGGAAAGTTTCGATTAGGGAAGGATCTACTATGGAAGCATTACCAGCTGACTTCTTAGGTGCTGAAATCATAATAACTTTGTGTAATCCTTGTGTGCCGTCATTGGAGGCTCATAAGTCTGCAATGCCAGAGCCCGACAAAGAGCCATATGCAATAATTTCACCTTATTTTACTCTCAAAATCTTATCAGTGGCAAGCGATAAACTAGATCAGTTTGGTAACTTCTTCTATCTTCGTTATATTAACATAAAAAGAACAAATGGCTACATTGGCGTTATTATTTTGACAAATGATCAGCTCTCTGAAATGATAATTCATGCTGGTTTATTCTTGCTCGAAGTGATGGATAAACATTATGGTGTTAAATATTTGTTGGTTCTTTTCACTCTCGTGGCTTATCTCCTTTGAGGGGCTGGTTGTTTTGAAGAAGCTCTTGAGCTTGTCAAAGTTTTGTCAGTAGAGTTGTACAGTATCAAAATACCAAAGGTTAGGTGGACTAAAAAATTTTTTGTTGGAAAAGTTTTCGGTAAGAGTGAGCAAGTGAAGCAGGGGATATTGTTTATATTTAAGGATCGAATAGTTCCCGACACCCTTTCAAACAGGTACATTGAAGCAACAACTGAACAAAATAGTATATCATTGATGGAATAAGCATTCTCTAACACATTTAAAGTCCTTTTTGGGATAAAGGAATTTGGATGTGGTATGATCTTCTATAGACCTATCGCGACAGCAGAAGCCAAATGTCAGTTGTTAATGTTTAAGGGCGATGCACACAAATTCTATTTGAGGTCAAAGGGTCTATCTTATGACAAATTCTAGATCTAGATTACATTCTCCCTTATTTCAAAAGAGCAAACGGACAAGTGGCTTTGATATGGCTTCACCAGCTGCAACAGTTTTTTCTAGTAGGGCAGCTCAAGTTTCGAGTTCTTCTGATGCTTTTAAATCAGTTCCTAGAAGGATACAAAACATATTTTCAATTGATACAGCTCAGGATCCTTTAGAATTGTTTAGCATATTAATATTTTTGAAGAATGTTGTAGCACACAAGAACCATGGCATGTGAATCTTGCTACTTTGGATTTTGGTCCTTTCAAGATTCCTTTTGAGCATTGACCTCTTCCTATTCTACTTCCATTATCGGATTTCTGAAATTTTATCCTTGATGATCAAGGTTATTTTAAGGGGAGTGGAATGTAGTAATTGTGGGTACAGGGATGGACTGGCTAGCATGTTTAAGATTACACATTGCTGCAAGTTTTCTAAATTGTACATTTCTCTTAGTAGTTTCCATATTACTGTTTAGTCCCTTTGTAATTACTAGTCAGTCCCTAAAGGTGGCCATCGTCTGCAGCTGCCACTTGTCTAGTTTATTAGTGTAGGATTCTCTTTAAATATGCCTTGTATTCTCTTTGTGAACTTCATGTTGAATGAAACCTAATTTTTATCTGCATTTACCTTTCTTTTCTCTTTAGTCGCTTTTAGTTAATCTTAATGGCTATTCCCACTTGGGAATCGCTATAATGTTAAATTTATAAATTGAGACAAGAGTTTATAGATAATTTTAGACTTTTTACGTGGAAACTTGTTCGAATAACTTATTTGCTAGTAAATTTAATAAAAATTCTCTGAGGCAGTGCGATCGCACTGAGAAAAAAAAAACGCGCCAGGAGGCAGTGCGATCGCACTGAGCAAATTTTGAGTCAGTCCAGGCATATTCTGGAACTTTATATAAGGGGGGCTTACCCCCCTTTCTTCATCCAAACACATCAGAAAATCCCCCAAATATTCTGAAAATTTGCCACAACTTCCCAACATCAAATTTTAACTCGAATTAAGTATAATCTCGAAATTCAGGTTCAGAGAGCGTATAGTCGTGATTATAAAATCATATTACAGCGAGTCTTGGCTTGAATTCAAGAGGGAAAGTGAAGATATTACGGTTCTAGCGGAGGTAAGGTATGCATCTTCCCTTATTGTTATTGATTTAAGCTTATTTACATAGATAAGGTTATTAAATAAGCGTATAACGAATTTATGGATTGAGAAATTGGATAAACATCGTGTGAGATATTTTATCGAATATTTTGGTATGGATGATGATGTTGTTGGCATTAGAGTTGTTGTTGTTGTGTTGGTTGTTGATATTGTGATTTTGGGTTAGGGATATAAACAGGGGAGATACTGCCCGAACTTTGGCAGATTCTAAAGGATTTTAATTTAAAAACTTGAGATAGGCATATGTCAATAAGCCTAACAGTAGTATGATTTCTCTTTAATGTAGATTTACGAGCTCGGGAGAATAAACGTTAAATAATAGAAGACCGAAAAAGTTTGTTAAGGCTGTTCCTTCTTTTCTTGGCATGTTTTCATGTATGGTAAGAGCGTGATAGACCTTATGACCCGAGATTTTTCAAAGTAGAGCTTGTCATATTGTTGTCTAGTTTTCGAGTGTTATGTCATTCCTTCTGAGGGGCCACATCCCCTCCCTATGTCCTTCAGTTATAGAGAGACAGAAGAGACATGTTACAATATCAGTGTTTTTCAGCATACGCATGATATATTGCATGATATATATATTTTTTCTTTAGCCTGGCCAGTTGGTCAGTGACACATTATCACTTTGTCTGGCCTACGGGTCAGTGAAACATTTTTACTTTTCCTGGCCTATGGGTCAGTGAGACAGATATGCCTAGCCTACGGGTCGGTGAGACAGATTGCTTGGCCGACGGGTCTATGAGACATATTGCCTGGCTACTTGGCCAGTGAGATTTTATAGTTGCCTTGCCACTTGGTTAGTGATATATATATAATGGTATTACATTGTATTTCATATGTGACAGGTTTGGAGAGGTATTCAGGGCATTCTTTGGTCTCCGGATTGTATTGTTTCAGTTCAGTTTTCAGTTATCGTTGACTTACATACTCGGTACATTATTTCGTACTGACGTCCCTTTCGTCGGGGGCACTGCATTCATGCCTGTAGGTACAAATCGACAGATTGATAGACCTCCCCAGTAGACAGGATCTGACATCAGCTGATTAGTGAGCTCCCTTTCTGTTCGGAGTTGCCAGGTCCTTTGGAGTCTTTCCTTTTTTATTCCAGATGGTATAGTACAGTCACACATCTCCCAAGATTCTTGTAGACGAGTCCTCTATATAGTATTTTTGTGTGATAGCCTTGTCGGCTTGTATATGTCTGTTGGATGTTGTTGGTTTTGTACGATTAAAGCAGCCTTCTCGGCTTGCTTAGTTATATATATTCTGGGCATGCGCCCAGTTCAGATGAAATAGTCAGTATTTATATATATATATATATATATATCTCCAGATTAGACATTATTAGTTTAAGTTGGGGGTCACTCCCCAGAGTTTCAGATTTAAAATGGTTCGGTCAGGCTTAGTTTGGCTTCGGGTGCAGATCACGTTACTCCGGAATTGGGGCATGACAAACTTGGTATCAGAGCAGGTCTGTCCTAGGGAGTCTACAAGCCGTGTCTAGTAGATTCTTGTTTATAGGTGTGTTATGCACCACATCATATAAACAGGAAGCTACAGAGCATTTAGCAATTTTGTTACCCTTCTTTCAGATCTGAATCGTGCTGTAGAGCCAAGTCATACGAGATTTGAGTTAAACTTACCCTTCCGTATTTGTGCACAGCTATGCCGGTGACGAGGAAGACTGTAGCTAACCGGAGGGGTGATACGGCAGCTGGTGAGGGGAGCAGTACGGCACACCTGACCTCCAAGGCCCGACCTGAGGGCTAGGGTAAGACTCTGTCCCCACCATCGTCGACGACCCCACCGCTTGAGGAGCTCCCGAGAAAGGAAGTACCTCTAGTGCCCCCTCCCGCATCGATAGACCAGGATCTTAGGGAGGGCGGTGCACTTATTGACCCAAATTGTGACGACACAGAGACAGCTGAGAGCACCTGATGGAGCAGTGACTGCTGATGGTTCCCACAGTTTGAGGGTTCGTGAGTTTTTAGCACTTGACCCTCCAGATCACTCAGGGGTTAAACGGGACGAGGATCCACAGAACTTTGTCGATAAGCTTCAGCATATTTTCAGGGTCATGTATGCTACCAAGACCGAGGTAGTAGAGTTAACAGCTTTCAGGCTTCGTGATATAGCAGTTTTATGGTATGAGTGGTGGGAGCATGCCAGAGGTCCTGAGGCACCTCCCGCGCATTGGTCTGAGTTTTCAAAGGCCTTTCTTGATCATTATTTACCGCTGAAGATACGAGAGGAGAGGGTAGACCAGTTCTTGACTGTCCAACAAGGTAGTTCTAGTGTTCGTGATTATTGCCTCCGATTTGATTCCTTGGCCAAATATGCTCCATCTTTCTTTAATTCATCGAGGGCTAGGATCCATAGGTTCATAGCGGGTTTGCACCCCGACTATGTCGAGGCCTGTACCACCGCGGCGGTAAGTGATAATATGGACATTGCTCGTATCCAGGCATTCGCACAGAACTGCGAGGATCGTAGACTTCAGCGGCGGGCGGCTGAGAGCATGGAAAGGGAATACCATAAGAGAGATAGGTCTACCGGTCAGTAAGGTGAGAGTAGGGGGAGTTTCAAACCCAGTACCAGGGTAGGACATTTAGGCCACCATCAGCTCAGTCCCAGGGATACACACTAGGATATTATATTCCATCAAGACCAGGAGAGAGCTCTCGTGCGTCCGGGTCACAGCAACAGAGGAGTCCGGGACAGGCTAGATCACTACCACAGCAGTGTGGTAATTGTGGCAGAGCGAACTATGGGCAATGTCAATATGTGTCGATAGCTTGTAATACATATCGCAACCTAGACCATTTCATGAGGGACTGCCCATCGGGGAGACCTACGGTTATGGCGCAGCTGATAGGGTCTATAGCAGGGCCATCAGCATCTGTACGTCCTTCTGGGCACGGGTCGCAATCTTCAGCAGGCAGCAACAGAGGTAGGGGAGGAGATTCTGGTGCAGGCGGTGCTCAGAACTGCATCTATGCTTTGGCAGGTCGTCAAGACTTGGAGTCCTCACCAGATGTTGTGACCGGTACATTAACATTCCTTTCATATAACGTTTATGCGTTAATAGATCTGGGGTCTAATTTGTCCTATGTCACTCCATTTATTGTAGGAAAATTCGATATAGTGCCAGAATTGTTGAAGGAACCATTTTCTGTGTCTACACCTATTGGTAAGGCTGTTATTGCTAGGAAGATTTATCGTGGTTGTTCTGTAGTTGTTTGTGGTCGTCAGACAATAACAGATCTTATAGAGTTACAGATGGTCGACTTTGATGTCATTATGGGGATGCATTGGTTAGCTTCCATTTATAATAGTGTAGGGTGTTGGACGAAGACCATTATGTTCCATTTTCTGAGGGAAATAGCTTTGGAATGGAAGGGCAATACGGCTTTGCCAAAAGGTAGATTCATTTCCTATCTCAAGGCGAAGAAGATTATTTCGAAGGGATGCATCTATCATATAGTTCGAGTCCAGGATACAGCAGCAAAATCGCTAACCCTTCAGTCCATTCCTGTAGTTAATGAGTTCCCAAACGTGTTCCCAGATGAGCTTCCAGGTCTCTCACCAGAGCAATAAATTGACTTTGCTATAGATATACTACCGGATACTCAGCCGATATCCATCCCTCCTTATAGGATGGCCCCTGCTGAGTTAAAGGAGTTGAAGGAACAATTAAAGGATCTATTGGAGAAGGGATTTATCAGACCTAGTACGTCACCGTGGGGAGCCCCAGTATTGTTCGTAAGAAAGAAGGACTGTTCGCTACGGATGTGTATCGACTATAGGTAGTTGAATAAGGTGACAATTAAGAATAAGTATCCACTTCCGAGGATAGATGACTTATTTGATCAACTGCAGGGTGATAAAATATTTCTCCAAGATAGACTTGAGGTCAGGTTACCACCAGGTAAGGATCAAAGGAAAGGATATTCAGAAGACAGCATTTAGGACTAGATATGGCCATTTTGAGTTCCTTGTTATGTCTTTCGGATTGACTAATGCTCCAATTGTATTCATGGACCTGATGAATTGTGTATTCAGACCCTTTCTGGACCTGTTTGTGATTGTGTTTATAGACGATATTCTGGTTTATTCTCGATCAGAGACTGAGCATGCAGACTATTTGCGTGCAGTACTTAGAGTCCTTCAGGATCAGAAGTTGTACGCGAAATTCTCCAAATGTGAATTTTGGCTAAACTCTGTGGGTTTTCTAGGGCATATTATTTCGGATGAGGCCATCAAAGTGGATACTTAGAAGATAGAGGCTGTGAAGACTTGGCCTCGGCCTACAACGCCGACGGAGGTTCGTAGTTTCCTGAGTTTAGCAGGATATTATAGAAGATTTGTAGAGGGATTCTCTTCTCTTTCTGCCTCTTTCTGCCTCATTGACAAAGCTGACCCAGAAGGTATCTAAGTTCCAATGGACGGAGGCTTGCGAGTGAAGCTTCCATGAATTGAAGGATATGTTGACTTCGGCACCAGGTCTGGCACTTCCAGAGGGGTCCGAGGGTTATGCTATCTATTGTGACGCTTCGAGGGTCGGATTGGGTTGTGTACTGATGCAGCATGGCAAGGTGATTGCTTACGCTTCTAGAAAGCTCAGGAAGCACGAGAGGAACTACCCGACTCATGACCTAGAGCCTAATGAAGGTAGAAACGTGAACATTGAAGGAGAATGTGCAAATGATAGAATAGTTGAACGAAAAGGTATGTAAGACTAACCCTTCTTTCATAAGGCATGGTTCTTTGGCCAAATATCTAATCTTCTATGAGCCTATGATGTCCTCCAAATGATGCTATCTTCAAAAGCTACTAAGCTTATGATCCTCGATATGATACGATTGTACTAAATTCCTCCTATGATGAGTAATCATCTAGGGATTGATGTAATGAACGACGATAGTAATGATGCTAAAGATGCTTATGAGATTTTATGTATATGTGTCAATGTATGACTATTATGAAACCCCGAGCTTATATGGCCGGGTAGAATATATATATATTGCGCGTGCACCATTGCAGTTGGGTACGGACAACCCTGAGCCTTGGTAGGGCCAAGTATGTATAACCCTGAGCCTTGGTAGGGCCAGGTATGTGAAATATCGAACCTTCATGGTAGGGTATGCTATGTAAATGATATGTATATGAATATGAATTTGTATACGAATATGAATATGTATATGAATACGAAAATGGATACAGAGTGAAAATGAGTATGGAAACGGATATGGATGTATGTACACAATCACGCATTAGAAATGGAAAGTCCCTATGAAAAACAAGTAAGTGTTTGTGACGATGATACTATTATCTCCCATCTTATGATATTTCTTATGTTGCTTATTATGCTTCTGTAATGATGTTGATCATGCTTTACATACTCAGTACGTTCTTCGTACTGACGTCCTTTTGTTTGTGGACGCTACATCATGCCCGCAGGTGGCCAGGGAGACAGGCTTGATCCATAGCTTTATTACTCAGGGACCACATAAGGGAGCTCCATTTCTTTCGGAGCTACAGCTTTTGGTATTTTATTCTTTTGTGTACATATTTATGGGCATAGCGGGGTCTTGTCCCGCCTATATGATATGATATACTCTCCTTAGAGGCTCGTAGACATGTGTATATGGTTAGATGTGTTTGGCCTTGTCGGCCTATATTTTGGATATCATTTTGCTAGCCTCGTCAGCTTATGTACATCTATATGGGCATTGTTATTGATGATGATATCTATATGTATTGTTTCCCAATGGAATTAGTATGAATAATGGATGGAAAGTATGATTTTGTTATGTGGCTCACCTAGATGTAAATGTGAAAGTATGATAAGAGGTGCCCGGGTGGGTTAGCACCGGGTGCCTATCACGGCCCTCCGGTTGGGTCGTGACAAATGGTTACTTGCGAGATTGTCCACATCACATGCAGCCGAAGGAGATCATTAGGAACTATTTCGTAGAAGGGATAAGGCTTGAATCGAGAGCCTTGTTGAATGCTTCAGCTCAGGGATAGATCTTGAACAAAACATATGAAGAGATGGAGGCTCTTCTTGAGTTAATGTGTGAAGGTGCTCAGTATCAAGAACTGAGTCAATCAGGGATTCCATAGAAAGCCGCTAGGGTTTTTCAAGTAAATGATATTGCAACTATTCGGGGCGATATTGGGACACTTCTTCTTACGAGGGCGCTTCCTCATATTCAGCAGATCCAACCAGTTCAACATATTCAACAAGCAGCATGTGAGAGTTGTGGTGAGCCTCATGCTTATGTTAATTGTCCTCTGAATCCAGAATCAGTCTATTATGTGGGGCAACACAATCGTGGTGATGGAAATCAGGGAAATTATTTTGGAAACAATTACAATCCGCAATACGGAAAGCATGACTTATACATGCAGAACTGTCACGACCCAGCTAGGGGCCGCGACGGGTACCCGGGGCTAGCCGCCGAGCACCACTCGTTCTACTTCTCATCTTACTCATTTAATGCTCTTTTATCAATTTGTACTCAAGACATAAGAAAATCATCTTTTCATTTGAGAACATAAAATACTTTTATATGCATAAGCCTCTCGGCCATCAATATATATATATATATATATACATAGTAACAATCTCGTAAGATCATCTAACCCACACTGCGTATCTACGAGCCTCTACAGGAGTGCTAGACATAGAGACGGGACAAGACCCCGCCATGCCCAAAATACATATACAAATGTACACAAAAGAATAATCAAGCACCTTCGGAACATGTCTCTTATCTTATATAGCTATTCATAGACATAGGCTTTTAGTTTTCTGGAATATAGGAACTCATGAAGAGGAAAGAGAGTCATGATATAGGATTCATGCCATTAGAAAGAAAGGGCTAGCCTCACATACCTTTGTCGTTTACTAATCTATCGCTTGCTTGTTCTCCTTTAGTGCGTACGTTCTACCTTTAAGAGGATTTGTATCGACATTAGCTAGCGATTATAAAAACAACTTACTGACACTAGAGAAAATTGGACAACATTTCCTTTCATTTATGCAACTCTTCCCCTATTCTATATCAACTCTCAAGCGTTCATAACAACATTCTCAATATGATAGACAACACTCATCATTCATTTACAATATCCGTATTTCACAATTTGTCTTCAATTTCTCCATAATCATGGCCATGGTTAATTGTTGCATTTTCTCACATAGGATACTTATTCCATGTTCTAAATGTCATTCATAACATTTTTATAATCACCAATTATCAATGATCATGGCTCAATTCAAACCTTTACTCAACATTGCTACTATTCACACTTTCATGACCCATTTCTTACATCCTTCTATAATCCAAGTGTTTCAACTCTTCCATACCCTAAATAACATGTAAATGCCATAAAACTTACCTTAGATGTTGTAGGAACAAGCCTTGAGTGGTATTACTCTTCTTGCATCAAAACCCTAGTTTGTTTCTCTTGAAATTTCTTAACTTGGATGAACTTGATGAGTTTCATACACTTGATTCACTTGGATTCTTGATATTGATCTTTGATTTCCCTTGTTTTCTTGTAGGTGAAGAGTGGAGAATATTCTAGAGGTTTCTAGAGAGAAGTATCGTGGAAATGAAAGGAATTAATAAGCTTGGGTCTCCTTTTTAATGACTTAAAATTTGATCCGAAATGAACAGTAGTTGAAGTGTACAGTGGTTGTAAACCCAGTTTACAGTCCGTATTCCGATTTACGGTCCGTATTCTGCGGGCGTATTTAAGCATAACAGAACCATAAAAGTAGGTTGAGGACATGGTGGTTTACGACTCAGTTTACGGGCCGTATTTCAGTTTACGGTCCGTATTTCAAGTCATTTTTAACCATTCTAGTCTTTGGCAGAAAGTTGAAGTTTTGTAAGTTGAAATACGACATGGTAGTTTACGGGCCATATACCACTTTACGGTCCGTATTGTTACACCCCAGAAAAATTTCGTGTTATTAAGGCTACAGACGGCTTAATGTGAGCTCGAGGAGGAGCAAATATCGCAAGTATAAAAAATGAAATTCTACTGTAGTAGCATGAGTATGATATTTTGAATTCGTACAATATGATTGGAATAATACTTTAAAAGATATATAGCCCTCGTAACCGTAAGCTGAGGTGGGGCCCACATAATGGGATTTTTATAAAGGACATATTATAAGTTATATGGACAATATATGTTAAGTTAAACATAACTCAAGAAGGACCCTTGAGCCAAATCCAAGTGTAAGCCCTCCAAAAAGATTGTTTTAAGTTACGTTTTCGGGTAATCTGACTTCGGGAGGCCATGACCCCATCATTATTTGGAAATTTTGGAAAACTACTAAAATGAAAGTTGTAGATAATTGAAATACGTTTCCAACCATAGGTCGTGGGCCTGTATGTGACATCGGGATAAAGAGTTATGGACGTTTTAAGGCAGAAAGATCAAGCTGGGCAGTGAAATGGGCCCAACCCGATTCCAAGTCGGGTCAGGCCCATTTCCCTTGCTATTTAAGGGAAATTTTCAGCTTATCTTCCTCATCTTCATACCAAAAAAATCCATAAAATTCTAGAGAGAGGGAAGAGAGCTTTTAGAGAGAGAAACCAAATTTTGATCACAATCTGAGCCCTGAATCCCGAAGCTCATGAAGAGAAAAGTGTTGTACGTTGCGTTGCCTTCAATTTGAGCTAAAAATCAGCCAAGAAGAAGAGTGTTGACGTGGTTTCTGCATACTTAAGGTAAGATTAAGGTCCCTTTTTCATTGTTAATAAGTTATTTAGAGTTTTAACGGATTAGAACGGAGAAAATAGCATTATAAATTCGTTTGTTGTTTTGTTGAGATTTATGGATCGGGGGCTGTTTTAGTTGGATTAAATGTATGGAATTGGCTGAGTTATGATGTATAATAATTGTTGATGTTGTTGACAAGTTTCTGTTCTTGAATTTGGGAGAATAAAGTGTATGAAGATATCATATACAAAGCATATACCGAGCTGTTTTTATATGATTTTCGTAGCTGTTTTGTGACAATATTTTGGGGCTGTTTGGTGGTTGTTATGAATTGTTTTGTGGGATGGAATATCGTGGGATTGGCTGTAGTTGTTGTTGTTGTTGTGTTTGTTGTTATACTATAGATATACGAAAATAAAGAAGTGTATACAAGCATTCGTATACGAATTTATATTGGGCTGTTTTGGAAGTGATTTAAGAATGGATTTAATTCTAGTTTGATATGAAATTGTTGGTGTTGTTGTTGGTATTTTGATTGATGTTTGGCTAAATTGGAATCTCGAGGATTGTTAAGTTTTCAGGGGAAATGCTGCCCGAATTTCGTTAAGTTTCATTCGTACTTGGATTGGTTAGTAAGTGATATGGATGATCTAACTGTGGCTTATGTTATCTTAATTTTAGACCTACGAGCTCGAGAAGTAGACGTTGGACATTTAAATAAGCGTTAAAGGTATGTAAAGTTATCCTTTCTTTCGTTTGACATGATCTTTATGAAACAAACAGACGACGTGTATATGATTCCAAAGAAGTTCCTATTCTTAGAGCCACTAGGATGGCTAATGTTCTTGATTTCCAGAAGCTATTTCATTATGTCTTGATACGTGTATATGATTCCAGAAGTTTCATTTTGATATAATCCATAGTGACATTCGAAGGGTACTTGATATGATTATTGTCTTGATTATCAAATGATGGTTCATTTTGATTATTCTATTGAGTCTCAGATATGACTTAGTTTGCATATGGTTTCTCGCTACTATACTCGTGCATGCCTCAATATGTCTTTCACCGAGTCCCGGGCCGGGTATGTTTTCGTGCACAGTTTCACTGCATTGTTCACCAAGTCCCTCACTAGAGGGCCGGGTATGGTATATATATATATATATATATATATATATATATATATATATATGATGATATGATAATGTGATTATGGCGCCAAGGATGGCATGTGATGACTTTATTCACCGAGTCCCATAATGGGCCGGGTACGATATATGATATTGATATGCATGATCTACATTTCATAAGGCAAGTGTATTGGTATTTTGAATGTCACACTTGTCTCCTGTGATCTCTATTTCAGTCATGATCCTCTTTATTGTATTTCATGTTTTATATACTCAGTACATATCTCGTACTGACCCCCTTTCTCCGGGGGGGTTGCGTTTCATGCCCGCAGGTACCGATACACGATTTGGTGATCCTCCAGCTTAGGATTTCTACTCAGCTGTCTTGGAGAGCTCCATTGTTCCGGAGCCTAGACTTTTGGGTACAGATCTTTTGATGTATATATATGTTTATCCAGGGGTACGGCGGGGCCCTGTCCCGTCATATTTTACTATCGATACTCTTAGAGGTCTGTAGACATATGTGTGGGTTGTGTATAAGTTTGTTCAGCTGTGTCTA
Source organism: Lycium barbarum (assembly GCF_019175385.1). Classification (NCBI taxonomy): domain Eukaryota; kingdom Viridiplantae; phylum Streptophyta; class Magnoliopsida; order Solanales; family Solanaceae; genus Lycium; species Lycium barbarum. Next base: position 26,738,018 of record NC_083337.1, read on the forward strand.
TATGATGTGCTATGGATATTGTTATGTAGTGGCAGCCTTGTCGGCTTGTGTATGATATTGATATGTAGTGGCAGCCTTGTTGGCTTGCGTATCATATTATGTTTTGATTAGTTGTGACTCCTCAGGAGATAAGTTATCCGAGTATGTATATATATGATGACGTTATGAACCTTTGGAGTTCTTATGCAAGATTCCATATTGTTTCATAGATTCGGTTTGACTATACCTAACAGGTACGTATATGAGTGTCCAGCTCGAGCACTAGTCATGGCCCATGGGGTTGGGTCGTGACACGTATTTCATTTTACGATCGACTGGGCCAAAGTGCAAATCTGCAACTTTCACGTCTTCAAAACCTATAATTAGTCATTGCGGGGCATAACCTATCTCTTATTCCCATTGCCTTTGAAATCTTACTTAGGGTCGTCAAACGTCATTCCCTTCTGATTAAAACATCGTATACTCGTATTCTTCGTTAGTCTATTCATTGTACGTTCACGGGGAAATTTCCGAGGTGTAACAAGAACAATTATCAGAAGCCCTTAGCTCAGATAGCTGGAAGTTTTATGGAAGAAATGTTGAACCAATTTTTAGCTCACTAGTAAGTTGTTCAGCAGCAAAATCAGAAAGTGCAGAGCGAGATGCAGAAATCTATTCCTGAGCTCGAATGTCAAGTCAGGCAGATGGAAATTTCTCGGTATGTCAGACCACAGGGTGCTCTTCCGAGTGACACTGAAAATAATCCGAAAGAATGCAAAGCAGTCACCTTGAGGAATGACAGAGAACTTGAAGAGGTACCACCAAAGAACAAAAATAAGGTAGATACTGAACTCATTCCTGCCCAAAGAACTGAAGCTGAAAAGAGTCCTGAGAAAGTCATGTAACAGTCCGAACGTGTAGGGATTAGACCACCTCCACCATTCCCGCAACGCTTTCAGAAATAGAATTAAGAGATGCAGCCTGTAAGAAATTTCTTGACATATTGAAGTAGCTACACATCAACATTCCTTTGTTATAGCTCTTGCAAGAAGTTTCGAAATATGCTAAGTAAATCAAAGATGTTGTCGCAAATAAGAGGCGCTGGACAGAATTTGAGACTGTGGAAGTTATTGAGGAGTGAAGTTCTAGACTGAGGAGCAAGATTCTACCAAATCCGAAAGATCCATGCAGTTTCACTATTTCCATCATTATTGGTGATATCGAGGTTAGGCTGACATTGTGTGATTTGAGTGCTAGTATTAATCTGATGCCTACCTCTGTGTTCCGGACGTTGGGGTTGGGTGAGCCAAGGCCAACAACAGTCACTTTACAGTTAGCTGATAGATCTCTTGCATATCCCGATAGTATAATTGAAGATTTTCTCGTGAATGTGGGCCCTTTATTTGCCCGTTGATTTTATTATCGTTGATTACGAGGCAGATAAGAATGTCCTTCTCATCATGGGAAGGGGATTCTTAGCGACTGTTGATGCGGTTATTCGAGTCAGAGATGGGAAGATGTCTATAACAGTTGATGGGCAAGAAGCTACTTTTGATATTTTCAAGGCTACTAAGATTCCACCCCATTATGAGGAATTGAAGATGATTACAGTTGTGGAGCCTGAGCTCATGAATGCAAAGTTACATCACTTTGTAGCTTCTCGAGATCCTTTGGAGATAACATTGGTGTATGGTGAAGACTTGTGGACGATGAGAAAGTTGAGAAGTGTCTTTAGATTCTTGACACGTCTTGTGCATATCTGTGAGCCAACACACTATTTCAGGAGTTAGACAGACCGGAATCATGAAAAAAGCCGAAACTATCTATTGAGGAAGATCCCGTTCTGGAGCTAAAGCCATTTCGATCTCATTTGCGCTATGCTTTCTTGGGCAATGGTGACACATTTTCCGTAATCCTTTCTACTTATTGTTTTGATGTGCAGGTTGAACGTGTGTTGCGAGTACTAAGAGAAAGAATCCGAGCCCTTAGGTGGATTATAACTGACATCCAAGGCATCAACAGTTCATTTTGCATGCATAAGATATTATTAGAGGAGGATAGCAAGCCTAGTGTTGAAAGTCAGAGAAGGCTGAACCCAATCATGAAAGAGGTGGTGAAGAAAGAGGTGATTAAGTGGCTTGATAGCTGCATTATTTATCCCATCTCAGACAGCAAATGGGTGAGTCCTGTGGAATGTGTCCCCAAGAAAGGGGGCATGGCTATGGTGAAAAATGAGAAGGATGAGCTGGTACCTCAGAGAACTGTTTTTCGTTGGAGTATTTGCATTGGTTAGCGGAAGTTAAACACCGCCACCAGAAAGGATCACTTTGCTTTGCCTTTCATGGACCATATGTTGGATCGATTGGCTCGGCATGATTATTATTGCTTTCTGGATGGTTATTCATGTTACAACCAAATTAAGATTGCACTAGAAGATCAAGAGAAGACCACTTTCACATGTCCATATGACATTTTCGCATTTCAGAGGATGCCTTTCTGTTTATGTAATGCTCCAGGTATGTTGCAGAGATATATGATGGCTATTTTCACGGATATGGTAGAAAATTATGTCGAAGTATTCATGGATGATTTCTCAAATTTCGGAGATTCTGTTGATGATTGTTTGAGCCATCTTGATGCCGCGTTGGCTCAGTGTGAAGAAACTAATTTGGTGCTTAACTGGGAAAAAGCCATTTCATGGTTCGGGAAGGCATTGTTCTCAGACATAATGTGTCAAGCAAGGGCATTAAGGTTGACAGATCTATGATCGAGGCGATCAAAAATTTTCCACCACCCGTGTTTGTTCGGGGAGTACGCAGTTTTCTTAGGTATGCAGGCTATTATCGACAGTTCATCAACGACTTTTCTAATTGCAAATCTGATGTGCAAGCTTCTAGAGAAAGATGTGAAGTTCATATTCAATAAGGCCTGTCTGAAGGCTTTTGACGAGCTGAAGGTGAAGTTAGTGACTGCACCTATTATCATTGCACCTGATTGGACTCTGCCATTCGTGTTAAAGTGTGATGCATGTGATTTTACTGTGGGGTCTATTTATTATGCTAGCAAGACACTTGATGCAGCACAGATGAACTATACAGTCACAGATAAGGAGTTATTGGCAGTTGTTTAGGCCTTTAACAAATTTCGATCTTATCTGGTGGGGACGAAAGTGATTGTCTATACTGATCACACTGCTTTCGGTATTTATTTGCTAAGAAGGATGTGAAGCCCAGACTTATTCGTTGGGTATTTGTTACACCTCAGAGAATTCGGATTGTTGCGTTGTAAGTAGGCTAACACGGGCTTGGCGTGAACATGAAGTCCTTATAAGACTGAGGGGAGAATTTGGTAACTTTAAAGTGTGCACCATAAGATTTTGAAGCAATATGAATAAGTGAAATTAAGTTTGTTGACGAAAAGTGGAATGCAAGTCATCTTTGGAAAGGTTTTCGCAATGATTGAGGTAATATTTATTTAGTATGGTCTTGAGGAGGGGAAATAAGGCCTCCTAGATGGTTAATGAAGTGTTATGAAAGTGCCAATAAGGTTCCATAAGGATTGGAGGTTGAATGAATCGAAGAGAATAAATTTCGGGAAAATTTGGATAGTACGGACATTTATACGGACCGTATAATTTATACGGCCCGTATAATGGTCCGTAGAATATTTCCAGAATGGGGTGGATCCCTGGTGGGATTATACGGTCCAACTATACGGACCGTATAGTTTATACGACCCATATAATGGCCATATATCCGGGTCGGGTCAGTTTTCTTTTTTTGTTATATATGACCACCCTTGTTCATTATTTCATTTCCCACTTTTTTCACAAGTCTTGAAAGCCCTAAAACCTTCCTCCAAACATATTAACACAAATCCAAAGTGAAATCAAGGATCAAAAGGCGAATATTAAGAGACCCATGTGCCAGAAGCTTGCTAGGGTTGGTGGAGCTCAATATTTCATATGGTATTGATGTTGGAAACTTCACTCTAGTGGAGTAAGCTGATCCAATACTTGTTCTTAAGTGATTAAGGTAAGATTTTGCATGTTTTACATATGTTTAAGGTTGTTTGATTGTTATGTCATGTAGTTGGATAAAGAAAAGTGAGAATGGAGTGTAAGAATGAACTTGAGGATATTGTGAGCCATAGGTTGATTTGAATTACGATTCTTAACATGCTATGAGTATAATCTTTTTGTGGGCGATGCTAATAATGTTGAGGAAGTATTGTATGCAAGTGAATATGGTGTTATGTTGTAGCTATTGTAATGAATGATCATGGAAAGGGGTTTCGAGGATTGGATAATGCTTAACTTGAATGAAGCCTCTTGATTTTGGTATTGTTAATAATGTCATTGTGTTTGGGAGTTGTTTTGTAATTTGGTAGAAGTGGATGAAATAAGGGAAATGCGACCCAATTTTCGTTAGCTCATGAATCATTCTAGTTTGAATTTAAGAGTGTTCTTAAGGCTTAACCATGGTATAAATCCTTTTAAATGTAGATTTCTCAAGCTTTGGAGATGAACGTTCAGTAGTTAAGAAGACGTAAATGTATGTAAGGCTAAACCTTCTTTCTCAAGGCATGATCCCATTAATGTGTGAAATCCATAGTATCTTCCATGATGACTTCAATTCTTAGAATCACTAAAGCTCCTAGTTCTTGATATTCTCATGATACTATTGGTTCCATCATACGATAGTTGATCCTCTAAGGAAAGATATAACGAAAGTGATGATGATGATGATGTTGATGATACTTATATATATATATATTTATATATATGGCTATCAAGTAACATTGAGCTTATATGGCCTGGTATGATATCTATTGCGCGCGCACCACTGCAGTTGGGTACAGATAACACTAAGCCTTGGTAGGGCCAGGTATGCATAACACCGAGCCTTGTCATGGTCAGGTATGTGAAACACCGAACCTCTATGGTCGGGTATAGTACTACTATATATGTAAGTGTATGCAATGGAAGGTTTCCATTAGAAAAAGGGTAAGTAAATATGATGAACGTCGCTAGAGGTATAAAAGGCTCTATCATCCCTGTGACTCTTCCATCTTATGTTACTTTTCATGCTTTTGATTTGCTGTTGATTATGCATTACATACTTAGTACATTATTCGTACTGACGTTCTTTTGTTTGTGGACGCTGCGTCATGCCCGCAGGTGGACAGGGAGATAGACTTGATCCTTAGGCTGCTTATTCAGAGACATCTTAGAGAGGCTCCATTTGATTCAGAGTTGTAGTTGTTGGTACTATTATTTTGTGTATATACATCTGGGCGTGGCGGGGACCTGTCCCGTCTATATGATGTTACATGTTTTTCTTAGAGGCTCGTAGACAGTTATGTATAGTTAGATGTCTTTTAGCCTTGTCGGCTCACATTTTTGTATATCATCTTGTTAGCCACGTCGGCTTGTGTATATGGATATGGGCATAGTTGTTGATGTTGATATGAAAGTGCTCTTGCCCGATAGTATTTATATTATTGATACACAGATCACGAGTTCGCCATGTGGCTCACCTATTTATGGTTGTGAAAGTATGATGAGAGGTACCCCGGTAGGTTAGCTCCGGGTGCCATCATGACGCTCCGGTTGGGTCGTGACAAAAGTGGTAGCAGAGCAGTTTCTTCCTGGGGTGTATCTACGAGCCGTGTCCAGTATAGTCTTGTTTATGGGTGTGTTGTGCGCCACATTTATAAATAGGAGGCTGCAGGCATTTAGGAATGAATGACATTTTTTCTTCATTGATAGTGCGATAGAGCCATGATATAAGGATTTCTCTTTCCTTAACCATGTGTTATGTCTTTCAGAAATGCACGTAAAGAGGAAAGCTGCGATAGTCTAAAAGGGCAAGACAGTAGCAGAAAGACCGGCTGAAAGAGTACCGCCAACGGATATAGAGGAAGGTGAGTCCCGAAATGTAGTTCAATCTCAGTCCTCTCACTCGTTGTCTATTTCTGAGAAGTATAAGGGGGTCTCAGCTCCAGTTCCAGCACCCCCAGCTCCTCCACCAGAGGTTTCAGGCCAAGAGATTAAAGAGGCCATTCAATTGTTGACTCAATTGGTTGCCACGTAGGCCCAGTGGCAGGGTATGGGTTATGGCGATCGGGTTGTGAGTGCTAGAGCCCGTGATTTCATTAGCTTAAATCCTCCTAAATTCTTCGGGTCAAAGCCGGATGAGGACTCTCAAGAATTTATTAATGGAATGTTGAGGACACTTCGGTTAATGCATGCTTCCGACATTGAATCGGTGGAGTTAGCATCTTATAGATTGCGGGATGTTGCGGTTCATTGGTATACGATTTGGTTGTCTTCTAGGGGAGTCAATGCACCTCCCCCGGTATGGCAAGAATTTGTTGGTTCTTTCCTTCGACATTACTTGCCCTAGAAGTTCGCGGGCTAGAGCCGACAAGTTCTTGAATCTTAGGCAAGAACGTATGAGTGCCTTAGAGTATAGTCTTCGCTTCAATTCTTTGGCTAGGTATGCTCCGGCCATGGTAGCGGATATGGGTGATCAAGTGCATTGATTTGTGAGTGGTCTAGGGCCACATTTGATGGTAAGTGCTTGACTGCGTCCTTTCAAAACAATATGGATATTTCTCGCATTCAAGCCCATGCCCAGAATTTTGAGGAATGCCAACAACCGCAAAGAGGTGAGCTCTTGACAGAGGTTATAACAAGAGGGCTAGATCTTGCTCTTGACAGAGGTTATAACAAGAGGGCTAGATCTTCGGGCCCGACTAGTGAGTTTAGAGAAGGGCAAACACAACAGGTTTCTAGGCATTCAGGCCATCCCATGACTAGTGCGCCTCCGCGATCTACGGGCCAGAGATTTGATAGATCTATTCACTCCGGGCCAAGCCAGAGTTTTAGAGCTTCAGGTTCTCATCACAGGGGTGACTCAGGCCAGGCAAGATCGCCTATACCACAATGTTCCCAGTGCGGGAAGTTACACTGAGGCCAGTGCCGATTGGGTTTAGATGTTTGCTATACATGCGGTCGGCCAGGCCATATTATGCGTGACTGCCTCTCGATTAGTGGTAGGGGTAGGATCCAACCCTTAGGGTCAGCAGCTGGGTCTTCATCATCTATACGCCCTCCGGGGCAGGGATTTTAGACACCAGTTAGTCACGGTAGAGGTAGAGGAGGAGCTCCCAGTTCTAGTGGTCCTCAGCACCGTATTTATGCTCTGGCAGGACGACAGGATCTTGAGTCTTCCCCTGATGTCGTCACAGGTATATATTATCAGTATTTTCTCATGATGTATATCCTTTGATTGATCTAGGCTCAACCTTGTCATATGTTACTCCATATATTGCTGGTCGATTTGGGTTGAAACCGGAACCAATCAAACCTTTTGAGGTATCGACACCTGTTGGTGAACCGGTAATAGCTAGCCGAGTATATAGAAATTGTGTAGTTGTGATTTGTAATCATCGTACTATGGCTGATTTACATGAGTTGAAAATGGTGGAATTTGATATTATTATGGGCATGGATTGGTTGGCTTCTTGCTATGCCAATGTCTATTGTAGAACAAAGATGGTTCGCTTCCAGTTTTCGGGAGAACCAGTTTTGGAATGGAAAGGAAATACAACGTCTCTGAGAGGTAGGTTTTTTTCCTATCTCAAGGCTAGGATAATGATTGCTAAAGGCTGTATTATCATTTAGTCCGGGTTCAAGATATAGAAGCTGAATCGCCAACTCTTCAGTCTGTCCCTGTAGTGAATGCGTTTCCGGATGTATTCCCGGATGAGCTTCTAGGCCTCCCTCCTGAATGGGAGCTCGATTTTGCTATTGATGTTCTACCGGATACGAAGCCCATATCTATTCCTCCTTATAGAATGGCTCCCGCAGAGTTAAGAGAGTTGAATGAGAAATTGAAGGATTTGCTTGAGAAAGGATTTATTAGGCCTAGTTCCTCCCCGTGGAGAGCACCTGTGTTGTTTGTAAGAAAGAAAGATGACTCCCTGCGAATGTGCATTGACTACAGACAACTGAATAAGGTGACAATCAAGAACAAATATCTGCTTCCAAGGATTGATGACTTATTTGATCAATTACAAGGTGCCAAATGGTTTTCAAAGATAGACTTGATATCCGGGTATCATCAGGTGAGAGTTAGGGAGGAAGATATTCCTAAAACGGCCTTTAGAACAAGATATGGTCATTTCGAATTTCTGGTAATGTTATTTGGGCTAACAAATGCACCGGCAGTATTCATGGACTTGATGAACAATGTGTTCTGGCGTTTCTTAGATTTATTTGTGATTGCGTTCATTAATGATATCCTGATATATTCTTGGTCCGAGGCAGAACATGCGGATCATGTACGTACCGTTCTTAGAGTTCTTCAGACTCGAGAGTTATTTGCAAAATTTTTATATGCGAGTTTTGGTTGAATTCGGTGACCTTTCTGTGGCATGTTATTTCAGCCGATGGTATTCCGGTGGATACCCAGAAGATTGAGGCCGTGAAGATTTCGCTCAGGCCTACAACACCTACGGAGGTTCGTAGTTTCCTGGGCTTAGTAGGTTACTACAGAAGATTTGTAGAGGGTTTTTCTTCTATCTCTGCACCACTAACTAAGCTAACTCAAAAAGCAGCTAAATTTCAATGGACGGATGCTTGTGAGCAATATTTCCTGGAGTTGAAGAGTAGATTAACTTCTGCCTCAGTCCTGACACTTCCAGAGGGATCGGAAGGCTATGTTGTCTATTGCGATGCTTCAGGCGTTGGGTTAGGATGTGTGTTGGTGTAGCATGGTAAGATATTTTCTTTTGCTTCAAGGCAGTTGCGAAAACATGAGAAAAACTATCCAACCCATGATCTTGAGTTAGCTGCGGTTATTCATATATTAAAGATGTGGAGACATTATTTGTATGGTGCCCATGTGGATATCTATACGGATCACAAGAGCCTTCAGTATATTTTCAAGCAGAAAGAATTGAATTTACGACAGAGGCGATGGTTGGAGTTGTTGAAAGATTATGATGTTAACATTCTATATCATCTCGGGAAGGCGAACGTTGTAGCTGATGCTCTTAGCCGCAGATCCATGGGTAGCTTATGTGATGTTCAGCTAGAGAAAAGAGAGTTAGCTCGTGAGCTCCAGCAGCTAGCTAGCCTAGGAGTTCATGTAATGGACTCGGGCAATATGGGAGCTACCATTCAGAATTCAACTGTTTCGTCATTAGTAGTTGAGGTGAAAGAGTGCAAATACGAGGATCCTATACTAGTTCATTACAGAAATACACTTCCTTAGAAGAAGAATTCTTCCTTTGAGATTTCTGGAGATGAAGTTCTCCGATATTGAGGCAGGTTGTGTGTTCCCGATGTTGCAGGGTTGAGTCATCAAATTTTGAAAGAAGCCCATTGTTCCCGTTATTCGGTTCATCCCGGTGCAACAAAAATTTATCATGACCTTAAATCCATATATTGGTGGAATGGGATGAAGAGAGACATAGCGAAATTCGTGGCCGAATGTCCTAATTGTCAGCAAGTGAAGATAGAGCATCAAAAGCCCAATGGATTGTTGCAAGTTATGGAAATTCCAACTTGGAAATGGGAAGTGATTAACATGGACTTAATTACAGGCTTGCCTCGTTCTAGGCATAAATATGATTCTGTATAAGTAATATTGGATAGACTTACAAAGTCAGCTCATTTCCTACCAGTCAGAACTATATGTAGCTGAAGATTATGCAAAGCTTTATGTCAAAGAGATAGTACGACTCCATGGTTTCCCAATATCTATTATTTCCGATAGAGGGACACAGTTTATAGCCTATTTCTGGAAGTCTTTTTAAGAAGGTTTGGGGACTCAAGTGAGTCTTCGTACAGCGTTTCATCCACAGACTGATGGACAAGCTGAGCGTACCATTCAGACTCTCGAGGATATGATATGGGCATGCGTGTTGGATTTTGGAGGTAGTTAGGATGATCACTTACCGTTTATTGAATTTTCTTATAGCAACAGTTATCATTCTAGCATCCAAATGGCCCCGTATGAGGCTTTATATGGGCGCAAGTGCTGATCGTTAATTGGGTGGTTCGAAGTAGGGGAGACTAAATTTATAAGGCCAGACTTGGTCTAGCAAGCTATAGAAAAGGTCAAGCTTATACAGGACCGATTATTAATAGCTCAAAGTCATCAAAATTCCTATGTAGATAATCGTCGAAGGGACTTAGAGTTTCAAGTGAATGATTGGGTATTCTTGAAGGTGTCGCAAATGAAGGGCGTCATGAGATTCGGGAAAAAGGGCGAGCTTAGTCCTCGGTATATTCGACCTTATGAGATTGTACGCACGCTGGGCCAAGTGTCTTATGAATTAGATCTACCTTCAGATTTGGAGTCAGTCCACCCGATTTTCCATGTATTGATGCTTCGTAAGTGCATTGGAGATCCTTATAGAATTGTACCGGTAGATGATGTTCAACTCACTGAGCAATTATCCTACGGAGAAGTTCCCATTGCCATTTTAGATAGGCAAGTACGGAGACCCATAACAAAAGATGTAGCTTCAGTTAAAGTCTTTTGGAGAAATAATAATAGAGTGGAAATAACATGGGAAGTGGAAGAAGATATGAAACTCAGGTACCCACATTTATTTCCATCTCCAGAGGAAACTCAGGCAGAGACGCCGTTGTCCTCAGGTATGTAATGCTTTCCTTGATGCTCTGTTGGTCGTGTGTGGCCATGGTTGTTGATGTTGTTGTTGTAGCCTTGTGCGGTGATATATCTTAGGTTTCTGTGACAGGATGGTAGTGCCATATTATAGGGGAAACTCTGGAGATTTTTTTGTAGAATCACTAAGAGTCTAACATTCGAGGAATGTTCCTAAAGGGGGGAGAATGTTACACCTCGGAGATTTTGGATTGTTGCGTTGTGAGTAGGCTAACACGAACTTGGTAGGAACATGAAGTTCTTATGATACTGAGGGGAGAATTTGATAACATTAAAGTGCCTACCATAAGATTTTGAAGCCATATGAATAAGTGAAACTAAGTTCGTTAAAGAAAAGTGGAATGCATGTCATGTTTGGAAAGGTTTTCACAATGATTGAGCTAATATTTATTTAGTAATGTCTTGAGGAAGGGCAATAAGGCCTCTTAGATGGTTAATAAAGTGTTATGCAAGTGCCAATAAGGATTGGAGGTTGAATAAATCGATGAGAATAAATTTCGGGAAATTTTCGATTGTACGGCCATTTATACGGCCCGTATAATGGTCCGTAGAATATTTCCAGAATGTGGTGGATCCCTGGTGGGATTATACGGTCCAATTATACGGACTGTATAATTTATGCCACCCGTATAATTGGCCATATATCCGGGTCGGGTTAGTTTTCTTTTTTTGTTATATATGACCAACCTTGTTCATTATTTCATTTCCCACATTTTATCCAAGTCTTGAAAGCCCTAGAACCTTCCTCCAAACATATTAACACAAATCCAAAGTGAAATCAAGGATATAGAGGCCAATATTAAGAGACCCATGTGCTAAGAAGCTTGCTAGGGTTTCTGGAACTCAAGATTTCATATGGTGTTGACGTTTGAGACTTCACTATAGTGGAGTAAGCTGATCCAAGACTTGTTCTTAAGTGATTAAGGTAAGATTTTGCATGTTTTACAGATGGTTAAGGTTGTTTGATTTTTATGCCATGTAGTTGGAGGAAGAAAAGTGAGAATGAAGTGCAATAATGAACTTGAGGATATTGTGAGCCATAGGTTGATTTGAATTACGATTCTTAACATTCTATCAGTATAATCTTGTTGTGGGTGATGCTAATAATGTTGAGGAAGTATTTTATGCAAGTAAATATGGTGTTATGTTGTAGTTATTGTTATGAATGATCTTGGAAAGGAGTTTCAAAGATTGGATAATGCTTAACTTGAATGAAGGCTCTTGATTTTGGTATTGTTAATAATGTCATTATGTTTGGGAGTTGTTTTGGAATTTGGTAGAAGTGGATGAAATAGGGGAAATATTGCCCAATTTTCGTTAGCTCATGAATTATTCTAGTTTGAATTTAAGAGCGTCCTTAAGGCTTAACCATGGTATAAATCCTTTTAAATGTAGATTTCTCAAGCTTTGGAGATGAACGTTAAGTAGTTAAGAAGACGTAAAGGTATGTAAGGCTAACCCTTCTTTCTCAAGGCATGATCCCATTGATGTATACCTTTATGTGAATTCCATAGTAGCTTCCATGATGACTTCAATTCCTAGAATCACTAAAGCTCCTAGTTCTTGATATTCTCATGATACTATTGGTTCCATCCTGTGATAGTTGATCCTCTAAGGAAAGATATAACGAAAGTGATGATGATGCTGATAATGTTGACGATACTTATGTACCTATATATATATTGACTATGAAGTAACACCGAGCTTATATGGCTGGGTATGATATCTATTGCGCGCGCACCACTGCAGTTGGGTATGGATAACACTGAACCTTGGTAGGGCCAGGTATGCATAACATCGAGCCTTGTCATGGTCGGGTATGTGAAACACCGTACCTCTATGGTCAGGTATAGTACTACTATATATGTAAGTGTATGTAATGGAAGGTTTCCATTAGAAAAGGGGTAAGTAAATATGATGAACGTCGCTAGAGGTATAAAAGGCTCTGTCATCCCTGTGACTCTTCCATCTTATGTTACTTTTCATGCTTTTGATTTGTTGTTGATTATGCATTACATACTTAGTACATTATTCGTACTGACGTTCTTTTGTTAGTGGACGCTGCGTCATGCCCGCAAGTGGACAGGGAGATAGACTTGATCCTTAGGCTGCTTATTCAGAGACATCTTAGAGAGGCTCCATTTGATTCAGAGTTGTAGTTGTTGGTACTATTATTTTGTGTATATACATCTGGGCGTGGCGGGGACCTGTCCCGTCTATATGATGTTACATGTTTTTCTTAGAGGCTCGTAGACAGTTATGTATAGTTAGATGTCTTTTAGCCTTGTCGGCTCACATTTTTGTATATCATCTTGTTAGCCACGTCGGCTTGTGTATATGGATATGGGCATAGTTGTTGATGTTGATATGAAAGTGCTCTTGCCCGATAGTATTTGTATTATTGATACACTGATCACGAGTTCGCCATGTGGCTCACCTATTTATGGTTGTGAAAGTATGATGAGAGGTACCCCGGTAGGTTAGCTCCGGGTGCCATCATGACGCTCCGGTTGGGTCGTGACAGTGTTGCTACTATAAGAGTTTGAAATTGAAGTTCTTGATCGAAAGGGCACAAAGAACCAAGTAGCAGACCGCTTATCGAGGTTGGAAGATCGAGAACATATTGATGAAAATGTGGTGATTAAGGAGACTTTTCCAGAGAGCAACTTTTTGCTCTTCAGACAGCTGAGTTACCTTGGTAGGTCGACATGGTGAACTTTCTGGTGAGTAAGGTATATTCTCCCAATGGTAATCATGAAAAAAAGAAGTGGATCTTACACGACAACAAATTCTACATTTAGGATGAGCCGTATCTCTACAGAGTTGACACAGATTAGTTGATTAGGAGATGTATTCCAACGACAGTAGTCCATACAATTCTTGAGAGTTGTCACTCGTCACCTTATGGTGGACATCTTGCCGGTGACAGAACAGCTGCAAAGGTACTTCAGTCGGGGTTTTATTGGCCGAAGTTGTTCAAAGATTCTTATGAATTCATGAGGGCATATGATAACTGGCAGAGAACTGGGAACATTTCAAAGCGGCACGAAATGCCATTGAATGGCATCCTGGAGATTGAAGTGTTTGATTGTTGGGGTATCGATTTCATGGGCCCCTTCATACTATCAAAGGGGAACAAGTACATTTTTGTTACAGTCGATTATGTCTCAAAGTGGGTGGAAGCCATTGCACTCCCCACTAATGATGCTAGTGTGGTAGCGAGATTTCTGAAGAAGAATATTTTCACAAGGTTTGGGACTTCGAGGGCCATCTTCAGCGATCAAGGTACACATTTTTGTAATCAGCTCATTGATAAATTATTTTTCAAGTATGGGTTAAAACACAAGGTAGCAACTGCTTTTCACCCTCAGACGAGTGTTCAAGTAGAGGTGTCCAATCGAGAAATCAAAAGGATCCTAGAGAAGACTATGAGCGTGAGTAGGAAAGATTGGTTGTTGAAGCTTGATGATGCTCTATGGGCATACAGAACAGCCTATAAGACCCCTATTTGCACATCTTTGTACAAACTGGTTTTTAGTAAAGCCTGCCATCTACTGGTGGAACTTGAGCACAAAGCCTATTAGGCGATAAAGAAGCTGAACTTAGACTTTGCACAATCTTGTGAAAAGAGTTTGTTGCAGTTGCACGAGTGTTACACCTTGAAAAATTTTGTATTGCTTGCATCGTATGTAGACTAATGTGAGCCCAGAGAGGTCACGAAACCCCTATAAGGTTAAGAAAGATGTTTAACAAGAGTTTAATAGGTACCTTAAGGTTTCAGAGTTGAACAAATCGAAGAAAACAAGTTCATCGAAAAAGGCAATTTAACGGTTCCATTTGACGGACTGTGAACCAATCTACGGCCCGTCAAATGGTGGATCCTCCACCGTATAACTATTCATGTGAAGTAATTTTGGATGGTCAATTTGACAGGCCAAATTTACTGACCGCATTCCATTTGACGGCCCGTCAAATTGGTCGTAAAATTGAGGCGGTGGCTGATCTTGGTGTTTTAAATTATGTTTCAGGGGTCATTTCTCATTATTTCTCCTTCAAAATCCATCCACATACACCTAAAAACCCTCCCAACAAAATAAAAAGGTTCCATGATGATTCCCAAGTGATTACACCATAATCACACATCAAAAGTTAAGATAGAAGGAGAAGACCACCTCTTGGATGTTGTAGAGAGGTTAAGGGTGATTGTAAGCTTTGGGGAGGTTGAGTTTTGAGTTATAACTGCTGTACCAGATTGAGCTAATACTTGTTGGAGGATTAATTGCGAGATATTGATGACTTAACGGAATAAGGTATGTTAAGGCTATTTGTCACGACCCAACCCCGTGGGCCGTGACTAGTGCCCGAGCTGGACACCCGTACACACTCACTTACCAGAATCGGCATACAAATGGCTTATCCAGATACGAAGGTCAGACGTCGTCTCAAGCGGTTGCATATAAACAAATGTATCAAACAGAAGCCGGCAAGGCTATCATAAAACACATCGCCCCAGAAATATATAGATGTATATACATACAAGCCGATACGGTTGTCACAGCAAATAGAACCGCTTAAGACATAAATCACACAGACATAACTGAACAGTAACTATTCACAACCCACATGAACGTCTACAGGCCTCTAATAAAGACCACAAAATCACATGACGGGACAGGTCCCCGTCGTACCCCAGAACATATACATACATATATACAACGGAAGAGTCTATACCAGAATGTAGGCTCCAGAACAAGGGGAGCACTCCAAAACAGCAAAATAGATGTGCTAAGCTGGCGGGTCACCAGAACGAGCGTCTGTACCTGCGGGCATGAAACGCAGCCCCCGAAGAAAGGGGGTCAGTACGAAATAGGTACTGAGTATATAAAGCATGAAATACAATAATCAGGATCATAACTGAAATAAGAAGTATGGAAAACGAGTACAAGAATCAAAATACCAAAATGCTTGTTTTTGAAGCACAAATAATGCATGTCAAAATCATGTATAGGGCTCGGGAAGATGGTCGCCACCCTGTCATTGGCGCCACAACACATCATACTCCAGAAGATTTCATATCCCCGTAACATCTCCGTAACACATCATAGCAACATAACACATCATAACACCATAACATACATAAACGGTACCCGGCCCGCTAGTGGGGGACTCGGGGAACCGTAACACATCATACTGCCGAATATAACATAGTGCGCACGATGACAAAATCGGCCCGGGACTCGGCGAAAGATATAATAACAGTATGCACGAGCAGGGTAGTGAGAAACCATATGCACATAAATCAATTTTTAAGACTCGATAGACAAGTACACTTACCGACACCTGAAGGATCATAAACACGTTTCGAGTTAATCCGATTTAGTATAAGAAAGTTATGGGCATTTTACTACAAGAACCTTTACGAACGATTCAAAGCAATCCGAGACCGCCTACGAAAGTTACAGACATTATTCGCTTTAGAACTCCCTAAGAACGTATCGGAGCGATCCGAGCTCATCTAAGAAAGTTAGAGACATTATTCGACATAAGACCTTTAAGAACAAAAATTCTGTATACACGTTCTTTATCCAATTATACAAAAGACCTAAGGACCATAGTTCGACTATATTAGGAGTGTAACATCAAGAAGTGAATAAGAATCGTCGACATGCTCGGATCTTATGAAAGGAGTTACCCCGAGGTTTGTATCACATCTTATTTACATCTAAGGCATGCCAAAAGAAAGAAAGGGTAAGATTTACATACCTTGCCCGCTTCCTAAGCTAATCCCAACTCAAGTCTCGGGCTCCCCAAGATCTACAATAACGTCATTAAATACCAAACGTTAGCTACAAGTACTTAGGAATTCAATCCTAAGCTAGCACTTGTCTACAGAAATTTGGGCAGCATTTCCCCTGTAAATTCAACAACCCCGAGAATTCAACTCGGCCAAATCATCAACAACAATACCAACAACCATATTAACAACATCAACAATTAATTCAAAACACATTCTAACATTAGCAATTCCCTTTTACATAATTCGACGGCATTCCATCTACATTCACTTCAACTACATACAATCAAGCCAACACCAATGCCCGCACACTCAAATACTATTCCGAAACCATTCAAACAAAACTCAAGAACACTTCAAACAATCCGCATGACATTCAAACGGCCCAACCAACACACACTACCCGAAACCTTCCAAATGCAACAAGAGCAATAACAACACATTTCCTTCTTTCAAATTCATGAACTACACCAACAATTCACACACTAACAACATTATTTTCCATAAATACAAGAAGACTACATTCAAATCACATTGGATTCTAAAACAGCCCACAACAATTTCAACTTCAATTTGAATCATTAAACTCTCATTTTCATCATAGAATCCATGACGACAACAACCAAAATACTAGATAAAATTAGTTCATTCCTTGCCATACAAAGCAGCCCATATTCGGCCACCACCCCAACACACAAATTTCATGGTTTTCATCTATTTCCACACACTACAACATGTACAAAACATTCATAACATATGAAGAAGAGGATTAACCCTTACCTTTCTTCACTACACTTCTCAACTTGGCTAGGGTGGTAAAGTGCACAAATAAGTGTTTTGCTTGCTCCAACAACTACTTCACGTTAAAGAGGACCTTCCAATTGGTTGAATTGCTAGAAGAAAATAATTTTTGTGATCAAATTTTCCCAAGGCCTTGTTCGGCTATGCCATGGCCGAATGGCTTCTCTTTATTTTTCTCCAAGGTTCTTGAATTTTCTAAGGGATGAAGATGAAGAATATGATTAATTAGTCATATTTTATTTACTTATATTAAGCATCCATGTGGGCCATAGCCCACACCATATTACATGGCCACTTGGCCCTTTTGTTCAAGAATTATAAGTTTCCATAAATCACTTTTAACCCCAAATTTTCCTTAATATTTCCATGAGCCACCTTGTGAATTTCCCTTTTTACCCCTAGCCTTTCTTAATATTTCCACATCAATAATTTTCATAAACAACTTGTGTATTAAACAAGATAAAAAATATAGCCTGGCCCTTAACTTATCGCAATTATCTTGAAGTATCCGAATGTACAAGATACGGGATTTAACACTATTATTCTTTCTTTTGGCATGACCAAAATGAAACGAATGATCTTCATAACGACTCCGCTCCTGGAAATGTTAGAAGCTTATGTCTCTTGTCTCTATGTCATGATTTTATTGATATCTTATGGTTTATTGATTCTCAAAGTATGTCATGTTGATGATGTTAGTTCCATAATGTTACTCAGAGGTGCAAAGACCTTACGTCACTCCAATAGATTCAGATTATCTTCAATGACCTTATGTCACTCCAGTAGATTCATATTATATTTTATCATTCATGCATTATGTATATATGTATATACCATGATCACACAGGCGTTATATACACATATACTATATGATATGTATATGGGATATGGGAAAGGTTATGGCATTATAGACGCACCACCACCTGATCAGCCGGTATATGATGATGATGCCCACAAAGGCTTGATAGCGTTATACACATATATATGTATGACCAAGCGTTATCTACACACATGTATGATACTTATGCATATTATTGCCCTCAGAGGCATTCAGATGTGCAGGTTGATTCTTTCCTATCTTATGTTACTTTCATGTCTTTATTATGCTGTTTCATGCCTTATGTCACGACCCAAACCGATGAACCGTGACGAGGGGTCTGACCTCTAGCGACTACACACCCCTATACTCGTATCTGGAATATACTGAACATCAAAGGCCTATGGATGGCACAACTAATCTCATAAAAAGGGAACATCAGAACTCTGTACAATCTGCATACATATATACACAATCATGCGGAAGAACAGTGCAAGCCGACTAGGCTGCTACATATATTGTACACAAAAGAATAGAAGCCGACAAGGCTACATCGTCTGACTAATACATACAACTATCTACAGACCTCTACTGGAATAAAAGCTATAGAAAGGACGGGGCAGGGCCCCGTCATACCCATATTCATACACATCTCAAAAGGGGCATACCAAAACTGACTGTAGCTCCGGATCGAATGGAGCGTACTGACCACTACTAAATCTAGTGGTCCTACTGAGCTGGACGACCTATCTATCTCCCTGTACCTGCGGGCATTAATGCAACCCCCCGAGCAACGGGGAGTCAGTACGGAAATGTATTGAGCATGTAATACATAATAGCAACATCATATATATATACACATGGGAATCATGAATAAGATCTAAACTCATAAGCTGAAATGACTGACTACATATACTTGTATGAACTAGTATCTACATGAATCTGTATATCTAACAATGCCTCTGTGGGCGCATAATACTCCTAATACTTCTAAAAGTAGAGTAATGTGGACTCGCTTACTTGCTTATTGGATCATATCATAGGATCATGCCAAAAGAAGAAAAGGGTAGCTTAACATACCTCGACGTAAATCAAATGGACCAATTCCTACTTCTCGACTTGTAAATCTACAATTAAGACAACATAGACCTTCATTAGACTAGGTATTTCACTTGCTAACCCCCTTTTGATGCATAGAGGGCTTAACGAATCATGAACAACATTTCTCTGATAAGCTTAACAACTCTTCAACTTCTCATTCGATCCCACATCAACTACAATACTC
The DNA here is from genome assembly GCF_019175385.1 of Lycium barbarum. Classification (NCBI taxonomy): domain Eukaryota; kingdom Viridiplantae; phylum Streptophyta; class Magnoliopsida; order Solanales; family Solanaceae; genus Lycium; species Lycium barbarum. The sequence continues at coordinate 26,757,400 of NC_083337.1, forward strand.
ACATCAACCATGACAACACACACATACACACACACACATAGATATATATATATATATCAAAATATACGTAAACCCGTTTCCAATCATCTCTTAAAACAACCCTATATCACTACATTGCTCTTCATTAACTTAACACTTCCACAATTACCTTCTCTTCACTTAGAATCACTAAAACTCTTGCTACTCAACTTATATACAAAGGTAGAAATCATTTACATACCTTGAGGGGTCAAGAATCACTCCAACTTCAACTCCCTAAACTCCACTCTTGAAGAAACCCTAGAAGCAACCATTCTTCTTCACCATCTCGGGTTTACGGGGTCCGGGTCTCGTCAAATGTTCACTAATATGAAGAAAAATATTGGAAGAGAATATTTTAGGGTTTTTTGATTTTTGTAAAGAGGAAAATGTGAAATGAAGTCGTGACCCACATATTTATACTTGGAAGCCAAAAGGCTACAGCGGTCCGGTTCGACGAGCGGGTCGACGGCTCGTCGACGTGTCGACGGTCCGTCGACTTGCCCGTCGACCAGCACCTGCAGAATGCATGGCGGTGGAACCCTGTCAACGCCGCACAATGACGGTCCGTCGACAGGTTCGACGACCCGTTAATCTTGACTGGTGTCCTGCAGGTTTTTCTTATTCTGTTCAGGTCGCGTCGATTCGATTCGTTCAACTTCGAATCCTGTAAATCACCAGGAATACCTGTTGGTGCCATTTCGCACGGGTTAAGACACTTTCTATCTCCAAAACTCGGGCTTGGGTCTCGATTCCCAAGGCATACCCAACTAGGAAATCATAAGTTCTACCACTACGAAAGCGAGGGGTGTAACACCTTACATACTCGGTACATTATTCAACTGACGTCCCTTTGCCTAGGGACGCTGCGTTTCATGCCCGCAGGTCTTGAGATACAGGCTGACGTCCCACTCAGCAGACAATGTTGTTGCACTCCACTTGTTCTAGAGTTGCTTTGTGAGTCAGTATGGGTAAATATGCATATTTACGGGTATGGCGGGGCCCTGTTTGGACCACGTTATGTAATGTACTCCAGTAGAGTATTGTAGATAGTTATGTACAGTCAGATGTTGTATGGCCTTGTCGGCCGGCACAGTATGTCCAATATGTTTATGTACTTATGTTCTTTGAGACTTGTCTCATTTTAGTCTATTGCCTCTGTGAGCCTGCAACTTATCTTGTGACGGCCCTCATGGCCCACCTATGTTATGATTATGTTTACAGATGTATGTCTAGTAGTGCTCGGCAGGTAAGGCTCGGGTGCCCGTCATGGACCTCCGACTTAGGTCGTGACAACAAATTGGATGAATTTAGCTATCATGCATATGCGAACGCGAAGATGTACAAGAAGTGGACAAAGAGAATTCACGATAAGAGCATCCAATCTTGTGAGTTTGAGCCTGACCAGTTAGCTTTGTTGTATAATTCTCGGCTGAAGGTTTTTGGCAGGAAGTTAAAGAGTAAGTGGTCTGGGCCGTTTGATGTTGTTCGTGTGACTACACATCGGCCGGTTGAGCTGAAGTCGTTCAATGCAGAGCAGACATTCTTGGTAAATGGTTAGAGGGTCAAGAAATATTTTAGAGAGGTCATCGATCAAGAGAAGACCTTAATTGAGCTAAAAGAGGCCTGAGAGAGCTTGTTTTGTGCCGCGATGTTAAATCAAGCGCTTCTCGATAGGTAAACCGTGCTTGTAAAATTAGCATAAAGAAAAGAAAAAAAAAGTGAGAAAAATACAAAAAGTGTCGTGCCACGACCTTAACTAAGGGGCTGGTTGGGAGGTAACCCAATGTTTTTATAGTTATATGTCAGGTTATTTTATGTTACAGGACTAAGGAAGGAGCGGGAACGCAAAACATTGCTTCAGTTTGTCAAATTTGGTGGACTCGAGACGCTGGGCCAACGCGCATCATGTAAAGTTCAGAGAGTAAGTCTCTTCGCTTTACACTCGCGACGTGGGTGTAATGCGTGATCAAGAAAATTTCATAGATATGATTTACCCATGATGGACGTGCGACACAGGACCAAAATGGAAGGGCTCAATCCGATTTTTTTGTTGAGTTAAAGAGCACGACCCTTCTCTTTTATTTCACTCTCACTTTTCTAAACTCTCTTTAACTCTCTAACTCCTAAAACAAAAAACCCCTCCCCTAAACCCTCTCTTTCAAGGATCAAGACTCAAGAACTTTCATCCATCTTTCATTAATCCAACAAGGTAAGTGATTCCATCTTCACCACGTGTATTCCCCTTTTCCCTTATTCTTGAATTTTTGAGAGATAAAATAGTTAGGGTTATGGGTTTGGGCGAAATTGGGCCGGGTATTGGTATTTTTTGGTTGTAATTGATGCTTAGGGCTATAAAGTGAATCCCAATTGAAAAGGGAGGGTGTCCAACACCACATTGTGGTAAAACATTCATGGGAAGATTCTATGCCCACAAGGTGTTTGATAAAAGTCTTGAAACAAGTTTTGTGAAAATTATTGAGTAGAAATGGAACATTAAAAAATAATATGAACCTTAGGCATAAATTTACACCATAAATTTTGAACTTTTGGTGGGTCGTGAAAATTTGTGAACTACCAACCCAAAATCCGAAAATATGAACTTGTCTTGTTTTCTGTTGCTTTGATTTTAGTGTAGGATTAGTTAACTTCTTTCTTTTCCATTTTTGTTATTTAGTTTAGAATAAGAGTAGGGTCGGTTCAACTCCAAATTTTGCGTAATATTTGAAATAACCATAATTAGGGCCCGAAAGAAATTGAAGGTGCCACACACTCTAGACTGGAGTACATGTAATAGAATAAAATGTGGAGTCATTTCGCGACCTCATTTGATTATTGAATTATATTTAGCATTTGGTGTGAAGTTATTTTGCAGGAAAATGATTTACACAAAGAACAAAGGGAATTCCATTGCCACCTCTTCTCAAGGCACAAAACGTGAGAGAGCGAGCCCTCAAAAAGCTAAAAAGACAATCAAATCACTATCGGGGGTGGGGGGAAGCAACCGTCTACTCCTATCCTGCGAGCTCCACTTTCGAGGCCCAAGCTAGATATTTGGGTATTCAAGGAGGAGTGGTATGCAGAGTTCAACCCCGCAGTGGGGTACATCCATGAGCAGGCCATAAATTCCACCCTTCTGCAGTGCTGATTCAAAAATGTGTACTACAGGCTTGTGGAGATAAGGTGGGTGGTGGTCTTTGAGAGGCCGGGGCCAGTCAACATGGATCTAGTCCTCGAGTTTTATGCCAACATCTGGTTCAATCGAGATGACGCGTGGCCACCATTTGTTTATTTGAGGGGAGGGGAGATACCTATCTCGGCCTTATCATGTGCACACTTGGGAGTCCCCGATCATCCTATCTAGCCGCTGCAAGACTTCATTTACAGGCCTGATTGTAAAGCCATTGAGGAAACCTTGTGTGGCACTGATTCTAAAGCTTCATGGGCCCGTTACATTGGGAAGTATAGAAAGCATACATTTATGAAGATGAGCAATTTCAGTCAGGAAGTGCGAGTGTGGTTGTGACTGTTAAACTACCGGATTTAGCCATTGGAGCATTGCTCCGAGGTGCATGAGGAGCGAGTTTTCATTGTCTACTTTCTTATGACGGGGCAACCCGTAAAAATAGGGTATTTGATAATGAAAGAAATGATGAGGGTCTGTAAGCACATAGCGCTGAGATTGAGTTTTAGTAATACTCTCACGACTTATTTGATGAGCCTTAATGATAGATTGGCAAAGCCGTATGACAGATTTCTAGCACCATTTGATGATGCGCTTGACATTTTAAATGTTTGAGTTCCCGAGTTGAGTAAGAAGCAACATCTCTGTTATATCCCGTATTTTGTATGTTTGGATATTTCAAAGTCGTCGTTGAAAGTTAAGGGCGAGACCATTTTCAAAAATTATTTTAACGTACAAGTTGTTATGAATATTATTTATGACTATTATTGGTATGGAAATATTGTGAGAGGTTAAGGGAAAAAAGGGAAATTCACAAAATGGTTCATGGTAATATTATGGAAGCCTAGGGGTAAAATGGTAATTTCACAAATATTCAAGAAAATTCTTGAAACCTCCAAGGTGGCCGTGTGGCATGGGTGCCATGTGTTCACATTTGTGTTAAATGGTGGGGCCAATTGCAAATTATAAAGATGTATGGACCCAAAGCTTCCATAAGAAGACACTTAGTCTTCTTTGGTTGAATTTTAAGAAATTTCAAGAAAAGAGAAGAAAACTCTAGAAAAGAAAGAAGGGGGACATATGACCATATTTGAGGGACCTAAGCATAAATATATAGAAGTGGTGGAAGATATATATATATGAGAAGTCATCTTTTAATTCAACAAACTTGGAGAAAGAAAGAAAACAAAGAAGAAGAAAAATTTGGAGGGCCATTCGGCCAAGGCTATGGAAAATTAGCTCCTTGAATTCTTGATCAAAAAAATATTTTCTTCTAGTATTTCCACTGAATGGAAGGTGTTAAACAACATGGAGTAATTGTTGTAGCAAGCAAACCATTCATCCTTACATTTCTCAACTCAAGTCATGTTGAAGAACAAAGTGAAGAAGGTAAGTTTTAATCCTCTTCTCATGTGTTATAGATGGTTCATGTGTGTTGTAGTGTGTGAGAATGAATGATAAACATGAAAACATGCATGTTGAAGTTGTGGCCATGTATGTGTTATGGTGGCCGAATATAGTGGGGTTGTGTAGGACAAATGAATTGATTTTATTTGGTACTTTGGTTGTTGTGGTTGTGAATATCTTGTACATATTGTAATGTGTAGAAATGAATAAAACTCATGAATATGATGCTTGTTGATGTGTGGCCGAGAATGGGTTGTTTTGGTGTGGAAGGAATGAATTAGTTTTACCTAGTAATTTGGTTATTGTTGTGATGGTTTATGTGATGAAAATGAAGGCATTGGATGATTCAAGTTGGAGACTTGTTTTAGAAGCTTATGTATATTGAATGTAATGTTCTTGCATGCACGAAAGGTAATGTTGTTAGTGTGGTGTTGTTAATATGATGTTGTTAGTGTGTAGTTCATGAATTTGGAAGGAAAGGAAATGTGTTGTTATTGTTTTTATTGGAGTTGGAAGGTGTTGGATGGAGTAGTATGTTGATTGAATCGTTTTGAAAGTTATGTGAATTGAATAGAATTGAATAGAATTGAATGATGAAGTGTTTCTAGAATAATTGTTGTTGATAGTTTAGCCGGGTTGAATTCCCGGATTGTTGTTGATTAAAAATTTAGCCGATTTAGAATCTCGGGGATGGTGTATTTACAGGGGAGGTGCTGCCGTAATTTCGGCAGACCATAAGTGAATGAACTTGAAAGGTTAAGACAAGTATATGTCGACGAATCTAACGATAGTGTCGATTTTCTTAAATGTAGACTAACAAGTTGGACGAATAAGCGTAGCTAGTAAGGCGCGACACAGGTATGTAAGGCTCGTCCCTTTTCTTCCAAAGGCATGATCCCCAAGTTGTAATGTCTCAAATGTTTTTTTATATATATATCTTCTTTACTTGCAAAAGCTATAAGTCTATGACTCCAAGGTATAAGTCTTTTCCTAATAGTTCATAATTGTTTTTTTAAAATGTCCATATTTTCCGAAAACCAAGTTTTAAGAGATAGGAAGCTCTTATGACTAAGATGACGAATATGATCTTATAACGACAACGATGAAGTCAAATATGAGAAAATGTCTATGATAGATATGTTGACGATATGTTCCTACCATGAATATGACAATATGAAAATGTTAAACTATTTCTTGGTATCTCAACTCTATTATGGATAATGACTACTTTAAAGGTTCCAAGTATATGAAACGATGCCTTATGATCCTGTCTTATGTTTTCTCATGATGACACTCTTCATTGATAGTCTCGCCTTATAATAGTAGTTCCTTCAAGGTGGGACATGGCGCCCATGGCTATTCCATAATATAATCGAAAGTTACCGACCTTACGTCACTCCGATGGATACATGATTTTCTTTGGGCTCTCATGCATGCTATATATGTATATGTATATGTACATTGGGGGAGGGAGGGAGATATGGAGGGGAAGGGACATATGTTGCGCTATAGACGCATTGCCACCTGGTCAGCTGGCGTTATATCATCCCGGACGCGGGATATATGGGCGAGTCGACGTATTTCGGCGCTATGTGGGCGAGCCGACGTTGTTCGGCGCTATGATATGATATGATATGATATGATATGATATGATATGACCAGATAAGCATGCATGGCATCCGCCCTCTGGGGCACTCACATGTATAGGTTACTTCTCTACCTTACGGTATATTCTATATTTCCATACAGCAAATATTCGTATGTTCATCTCTTACTATGTTACTATTCATGCCTTACATACTCGGTACATTGTTCGTACTGACCCCTCTTCTTCGGGGGCTGCCTTTCATGCCGTGCAGGTACACCCAGATGAGCTGAAGCTAGCATAGAAGATGTTCCAGCGGAGTTGGTAGGCTCCACTTGTCCTGGAGTGCTGCCGAGTCAGAGTATATATGCTATGACGCTTTGTTCGAAGTTAGAGACTTTGCAGACAGAGTCGTGGGTATTGGTAGTCAGTTCTGTAAGCGGCTCCACCGGCCGATGTGCCATAAGTATTATGATATAAGTTTCATATAATTACAGATTTTGTTTAAATTAAGCACAATAAAATTTTGAAGATCTTACTACGCTTTCATTTATTATTAATGTAAGAGTCTAAGGAAATTAAGTATGTAATAAGAGTCAGCGGGTACGCCCGGCTCCGAGTATGGGGTCGGGTGCCCATCACACCCTAGTAGAGTCGGGGTGTGACAAAGTGGTATCAGAGCAGGTCGGTTTAAGGGTTGTCTGCAAAGTTGTGTCCAGTAGAGTCCTGTTTATGGGTGTGAAGCCGGCCACATTTATAAACAGGAGGCTGCAGGGCATCTAGGGATTGTTGACCCTCTTTCTGTCTTGGATCGTGCGATAGAGCCAAGTCATAGGAAATAAGATTCCTTATACTAACCGTCGATTTCAGCAGACGCCTAGTGGTGACGGAAGAAGGGAAGTGACGATATGGCAAGTCACAGAGGTAAGCTTGGATATTTGTTCTGTTACTTGGAACTAGAAGTTTTGATGGCTGGAAGATGTCATATAGACATATGTTTTGTGAAGTATTGTCGATATTTGCTACGTACAGATTTTGAATAGTAGGAGTGGTAGAGGAGGTTCTAGAATGGATACGCTTAATAGAAGGAGACGCGGAAAGGGAATGCCGTAAACAGACAATAAATGGGATGTGTTGTCCTAGAGGACCTATGGGTCTGGCGTGGCGATGAAGGTGCGATCACTACTATCGGGAATCTGGAAGTCCAGGATAGGAGGTAGCCATACACACAGGCGGAAGGTGAACATTGGAAATCGAGAAGGGCAAAATAGTAATTGTGAAAGAAAGGACGTGTTACGAAAATGTCCCGGAATCTGTAAGACTTCGACTTGCTCCAGAACATGTAATAAAGGTCATGTGAGAAAGCGGACGCGAAAATATCAGCATTAAGACACCGAATTTCAGTGAACTTTTTGGGTTAAGCGTGCTCAGGCGGGAGCTATTCTATGATGGGTGACCCCCTGGGAAGTTGGCAAGAAATTCTATAGATTGAGACATAAGAGACAAATGAAAAGCTAGGGTAGTCTAAGGAAAACTAGGATATACGGGATGGTTAGAGACCATAGGAAGACGCGTAGGACGAGGCAAACTAGATCGGTGAAGAGACAGAAGGTGCATCATAGCCCTAGAATTAGGATAGGCTTGAACAGTGGTTGGAGGTATTTTGTGGGCTAATTGATAGTATATATATATATATATATATATATATATATATGAATATGTAGGATATCCCACGTATGATTGGATCGGAGGATATATGAGCCCCAACAACCAAAGCTACGGTATAAAAGGCATCAACCGAGTAAGGGTACCGAAGATCGAGTAACAACAAGGATAAATGGTGCAAGTGTTACCAAGTAAGTTGTTATTATTTTACTATAGGTTAAGCTTGGAAATTCTAGTATGACGATCTTAGGAAAAGAAAGAGAGTGAGTAGACGGAAAATGAAGAGGTCAAAGTGTCGGAAGGAGGTGAAAGGTAAGAAACCTCAATAAGTGAAGCTCTCGAGAGGAACTACCGGTAAAGCATGAGACTATTTGGGGAAGACCTCGAGGTAGACATGTGAAAAGAGGTAGAGTATGGTAAAATAAGACAGTGAGAGGAGTGTATGAATTTTGAGAGCTGATTTCGATAAGTAGGGCTAAAGGAATAGTGACTAGGATAGGGGAAATGTGGAGTGAGAGAAAGAAAGCTTAGGTTTGTGATGATGTTGAGGTGAGAGATCTATGAAGGAATAGATATGTGGCTATGTTAATATAGTTAAAGGTTCGACGAGCAAGCATAGGGAGAGTGAAAATTGTAAGGACTTTGTGCTGAGAACAAGAGTAGGAAAACGCTTGAGAGAATTGGACGCACAGCTACAACACAAACACGTAGTTAAGGAATAATTACGAGCAAGTGAAAGGACGAATAGTAGATGGAAGGGTGTGGAAATGTGGACAAGTGAGGATATAGACGGAAAGCAAAAGGAAAACTTAGGATATGAAGTTTTCAATGTGTTAGGCACAGAGTTGGGAGGAAGATAAGGAATAAGTTATAAACGAAGATTTCGTAAAGGACTGTTGGCATATAAGGAGCCTCTTAAAGGGGGGGGGGGGGGGGGGGGGAGACCATATTATATTAAGCCAAAAAGGGGGTCAAGCGCTAGCGCCCCTTTAGAGTCAGTCTTTTCTGTTATCAATGAAACCGACAGGCTTCAGCCTTTCCAGAGTGAGTGCCATACATTACTGTAGCACACACAGGTCCCCAAAGATAAAGGCTTTCATCCTTCATGAATATTCTGGGAACTTTCTTCTATTAATTGTTTTCGAAATGCCGATTTTCCTGTCTGCGCTAAGGCGATAAGGAAACACAATATTTTCAAGTACCTGAAAGGGAAACCTATGACATGGAATGAAGACTCGTGTAAGGACCCAGGAGTTCGATTATGAGGAAAATGGGATAAAAGATAAGAAATGGGCATGGAGAAAAGGACAACTATAGAAGGGACCCTCCTGGAGTATTATGACACCCCATAAGATCAATTGAACATTCGAGGACGAATGTTCTAAAGGGGGGGGGGGGGGGGAGGATGTTATATCCCGTATTTTGTACGTTTGGATATTTCAAAGTCGTCGTGGAAAGTTAAGGCGAGACCATTTTCAAAAATTATTTTAACGTACAAGTTGTTATGAATATTATTTATGACTATTATTGGTATGGAAATATTGTGAGAGGTTAAGGGCAAAAAGGGAAATTTGCAAAATGGTTCATGGTAATATTATGGAAGCCTAGGGGTAAAATGGTAATTTCACAAATATTCAAGAAAATTCTTGAAACCTCCAAGGTGGCCGTGTGGCATGGGTGCCATGTGTTCACATTTGTGTTAAATGGTGGGGCCAATTGCAAATTATAAAGATGTATGGACCCAAAGCTTCCATAAGAAGACACTTAGTCTTCTTTGGTTGAATTTTAAGAAATTTCAAGAAAAGAGAAGAAAACTCTAGAAAAGAAAGAAGGGGGACATATGACCATATTTGAGGGACCTAAGCATAAATATATAGAAGTGGTGGAAGATATATATATATGAGAAGTCATCTTTTAATTCAACAAACTTGGAGAAAGAAAGAAAACAAAGAAGAAGAAAAATTTGGAGGGCCATTCGGCCAAGGCTATGGAAAATTATCTCCTCGAATTCTTGATCAAAAAAATATTTTCTTCTAGTATTTTGCACTAAATGGAAGGTGCTAAACAACATGGAGTAATTGTTGTAGCAAGCAAACCATTCATCCTTACAATTCTCAACTCAAGTCATGTTGAAGAACTAAGTGAAGAAGATAAGTTTTAATCCTCTTCTCATGTGTTATAGATGGTTCATGTGTGTTGTAGTGTGTGTGAATGAATGAAAAACATGAAAACATACATGTTGAAGTTGTGGCCATGTATGTGTTATGGTGGCCGAATATAGTGGGGTTGTGTAGGACAAATGAATTGATTTTATTTGGTACTTTGGTTGTTGTGGTTGTGAATAGCTTGTACATATTGTAATGTGTAGAAATGAATAAAACTCATGAATATGATGCTTGTTAATGTGTGGCCGAGAATGGGCTGTTTTGGTGTGGAAGGAATGAATTAGTTTTACCTAGTAATTTGGTTATTGTTGTGATGGTTTATGTGATGAAAATGAAGTTATTGGATGATTCAAGTTGGAGACTTGTTTTAGAAGCATATGTATATTGAATGTAATGTTCTTGCATGCACGAAAGGTAATGTTATTAGTGTGGTGTTGTTAATATGATGTTGTTAGTGTGTAGTTCATGAATTTGGAAGGAAAGGAAATGTGTTGTTATTGTTTTTATTGGAGTTGGAAGGTGTTGGATGGAGTAGTATGTTGATTGAATAGTTTTGAAAGTTATGTGAATTGAATTGAATTGAATAGAATTGAATGATGAAGTGTTGCTAGAATAATTGTTGTTGATAGTTTAGCCGGGTTGAATTCCCGGATTGTTGTTGATTAAAAATTTAGCCGAGTTAGAATCTCGGGGATGGTGTATTTACAGGGGAGGTGCTGCCGTAATTTCGGCAGACCATAAGTGAATGAACTTGAAAGGTTAAGACAAGTATATGTCGACGAATCTAAGGATAGTGTCGATTTTCTTAAATGTAGACTAACAAGTTGGACGAATAAGCGTAGCTAGTAAGGCGCGACACAGGTATGTAAGGCTCGTCCCTTTTCTTCCAAAGGCATGATCCCCAAGTTGTAATGTCTCAAATGTTTTTTTATATATATATCTTCTTTACTTGCAAAAGCTATAAGTCTATGACTCCAAGGTATAAGTCTTTTCCTAATAGTTCATAATTGTTTTTTTAAAATGTCCATATTTTCCGAAAACCAAGTTTTAAGAGATAGAAAGCTCTTATGACTAAGATGATGAATATGATCTTATAATGACAACGATGAAGTCAAATATGAGAAAATGTCTATGATAGATATGTTGACGATATGTTCCTACCATGAATATGACAATATGAAAATGTTAAACTATTTCTTGATATCTCAACTCTATTATGGATAATGACTACTTTAAAGGTTCCAAGTATATGAAACGATGCCTTATGATCCTGTCTTATGTTTTCTCATGATGACACTCTTCATTGATAGTCTCGCCTTATAATACTAGTTCCTTTAAGGTGGGACACGACGCCCATGGCTATTCCATAATATAATCGGAGGTTACCGACCTTACGTCACTCCGATGGACATGATTTTCTTTGGGCTCTCATGCATGCTATATATGTATATGTATATGTACATGGGGGGAGGGAGGGAGATATGGAGGGGAAGGGACATATGTTGCGCTATAGACGCATTGCCACCTGGTCAGCTGGCGTTATATCATCCCGGACGCGGGATATATGGGCGAGCCGACGTATTTCGGCGCTATGTGGGCAAGCCGACGTTGTTCGGCGCTATGATATGATATGATATGATATGACCAGATAAGCATGCATGGCATCCGCCCTCTGGGGCACTCACATGTACAGGTTACTTCTCTACCTTACGGTATATTCTATATTTCCATACAGCTAATATTCGTATGTTCATCTCTTACTATGTTACTATTCATGCCTTACATACTCGGTACATTGTTCGTACTGACCCCTCTTCTTCGGGGGCTGCGTTTCATGCCGCGCAGGTACACCCTGATGAGCTGAAGCTAGCATAGAAGATGTTCCAGCGGAGTTGGTAGGCTCCACTTGTCCTGGAGTGATGGCGAGTCAGAGTATATATGCTATGACGCTTTGTTCGAAGTTAGAGAGTTTGCAGATAGAGTCGTGGGTATTGGGAGTCAGTTCTGTAAGCGGCTCCACCGGCCGATGTGTCATATGTATTATGATATAAGTTTCATTTAATTGCAGATTTTGTTTAAATTAAGCACAATAAAATTTTGAAGATCTTACAACGCTTTCATTTATTATTAATGTAAGAGTCTAAGGAAATTAAGTACGTAATAAGAGTCAGCGGGTACGCCCGGCTCCGAGTATGGGGTCGGGTGCCCATCACACCCTAGTAGAGTCGGGTGTGACAATCTCACCGCTGCAAAGGAGAGGTCAGCCCATTCCACAGTGCTAGCCTAGATTTACAAAGGAATGATAGTCGCGACTGAGCAGTTCCACATAGATTTGTCTAGTGTGTTTGCTGCGATCTCGCATACACCGTACTCCCAAGTTCTTATGGGTGATGAGGCCAAGTTACCTGCCGATGAGGATGTGAACTTGGCAGACTAGATAGAGGCCGATATTGCAGTCGGAGAGGAGGTGGAATCACACATAGAGGAGGAGAGTGAGGAAAGGGAAGAAGAAGCCGAGTCGTTTGATGGCGAGGCCGCTAATGATATTGGGGAGGATGACTAGGTCCTAATGGGCCCCATGGAGTATCTCTCGCCTTACTCTGCTTTTATTTTTTTTCATATGCATTGAGGACAGTGCATAAAATTAAATATAGGGTCGGAGGAACGTCTCGAGATAGAGGATACTTAAGTCTCAAGATTTTTTAGGAACCTTAACTTCTTTTATTCTTCCTTTTAGTTTAGGTTTATCCTTGGAAAAAAAATAAAAAATAAAATGAAAAATATAGAAAACAAAGCCCAAAAAGATTTCATTTTCTAGTTTTAGTAGGCTTATGGTAGTGGCATAAGTCATCCGTTAGGATCTTGTTATTTTTAGTCATAGAAAAGGCTTTTCCTGATGACGGGTGGATGATAACCTACTTGAGGAAAAATTAGTCCATAGGTAAGACCATTCAAATTCTAGGTGCTCGGCTTAGGTGAAATATTGGCATATGAGCAATTCTTCTTTGTTTCTTATGAAAACAGGCCATGAAAATACATAACCATTCTCACTTTTCTCGGAACACTTAAAGTAAATATTAGTTGACTCATGCATAACCTACTTGGCATTATTGATATGTTGTTGCTTAATTCGAGGGACAATATGGATCCTTCTTGCGTTGATTTTGGGCCATGTGTAAGGTATTGTGATGTGATCCATGGTTTGTGTTGATATCTAGAACTAGTCCCGTGTGTTCGTAAGCGAAATGAAGTTTGTTGTGACTTAGGAAGTGAGAGAGGCATTTCTTTGTTAACCTAAATTTGAACTTGTTCCTAGCAACCTGTGTAGGTACATGTACCCTAGTTAGCCCCGATGAGCCTTTAGCCTTTCTTTGACAATAATCGATTAGCCATACCCTTTCGTTCTACTTAGCTTGTTTTTGATCCAATATACTCCTCGAGTACCTTAATAATGAAATTGCGTAATTGGTGTTGGAAATTGATAAAAAGGGTGGTGTTTGTTGGTTCAAGTCTAGAGAAGTTTATTGGTGCACCTAAAGTGAAGCAACTATCGCTTGTTAGTTGGGAATGAAAAAAAATGAAAAAACTGAACTGAAAAGAAAAACGTAAAATAAATAGGAGTTGTTTTGTTGAATAAAAGTTCCTTTCTAACTTGCAATTGTTGAAAAAAAAAAAAGTGGTGCTTAATTGTAATGATTAACTAGGGAGGATTAGTTGGTTGGTTTTGAAATTAGTTAACAAGGGAAGTGTGCAAAATGAGAATGTTGTATGTATTAAAGTGCTTAGGGAGGTTAGTCACTATTATCCAAAATAATTCCTAGCCATCCCCTAGCCTACATTACAACCCTTCTATGTCCTACTTTATCCTAGGTTTGATATGCTTATATTAGTGAAGCGCTTACATTACAGGCAAGCCTATGGTACGTCGTACTTAGCATGTGATATTCTTTGGGAGGGTTAGCGTATTTGTTAAATTCACATCCATTGAAAAATATGTTTGATTCGTGTGAGATATGTGGAAAACTATATTCCGGTGAGGGCACTTAATTGACAATAGATTGGTGAAGTGTTGGATTCTTGATTGAGTAGCATGATCGTTTTGTTTTAAGTAGTGTCCTTGAGTCATATTGTTCATTGAGTTAAAACTTTCTTGAGAAGGTTCTTGGTTGTTGTTTGAACTAAAATTCTGATTTTGGTATGTCTTTCGAAAGAACGTACTTAAAGAATTGATTCATGAAACACTTTTGAAATGTCCGTATGAGCCGAAGCCTGAGTAGATCTGTTTGGATGGGAGAGTGTGATTATGGTAGGTTGGTTTTGGCAAGTGTTTGCTCGAGGCCTAGCAAAGTCTAAGTTGGGGGGGGGGGGTGATATTTGGTACAAATATCGATATTTAGCATCACTTTACCTCTGGGTCTTAGCACTTTAATCGCATTTTCTATGATGGAATCGTTGCATCCAAGCTTATGTTGGTATGTTTGGTGTATTTAGGTACACTGAAGACAAATGATGTAAAACCAACCAGTTTTGGCTGATTTTGGAGGAACTTTCGTGGACACAACGTGACGAGAGGATCGCGCAACACTTAGATAATTTTGGGCAACTGAAAGAGGTCACGTGTGAAGCCCGCATCGCGAATTCAGCCATCACGCATCAGGCCCGCATCGCAGGCCAAAGGCGGATGAAACAAGCTTCTGAACTTTGTCAGATGCACATTGTACCTGCATCGCGGGTGCAACACGGGCACACGTCCAGCTTGTCCGATCAGAATAGGATTTAATCTAATTATTTTAGATTTAACCCTAGACGATAAATAGATGTTTTTATCATTATAAATGACGTGCTGGGATTTTCTTGAGACTTGTAAGCTGTGGTCTCTATTTTATCTCTCTAGGTTTATTTTATTCTTCTTTTCAACCCTAGATTACTCATGAATTCTTTTTCTTTATCCACAATCATAAGTAGCGAAATTTCTTAATTCTAGGGTTGTGGCGAAAGACATTATAGTTGGTTTGGCTATAATTTCTATCGATTAAATTTTCATATTTTGGGGTTGCTTATTTAATCTTGATCTTAATTGTTTAGTTACTTGATCACTAATTAAAAACTATCTGTGGCGTGTGAATTAAACTAGGGATAGGGAATTTTCATGAGTAATAAGAATAAATAGGGCTTGTTCGATATAATCGTTTTGTTAATGAGGATAGAAATATATCTTTTAGCCTTGCTTAGTTGAATACAAAGAAGTAAATGTGTTCTTGTTACTTCTGGTGATGTGATGCCCCGAACCATGGCCTGGGCATAACATGGCACTCGGTGCCTAACTGGATGGGACCGAGCGAACCCATAGGCTACTGAATCAACATGTGATATCAAAACATGCAATAATACGAAAATAAGACTAACACATATTGATCTACTAAGAGTTTGACTGAAAATATATTAAATGAGAAAATACTGGTTTAAGTCTGAAACATCTGAATAAATAGCCAACAAGGCTAATATATAAAGATTGCTAATAGCTGACTGACTGAACCATGTCTATGAAGCCTCTAAATAATACTGAAAGATATTGTCTAAATCTGGAAAGAATGAAAGTAGGATAACGCCCCCGAGGAACTTGGGCTCACCAAGCAGTAGATACGAGTAGTCCTAGCTAGCTGGATCATCAACCTATATATCGTTGCTTGCATCGCGAGATGCAGTCCCCAAGCAATAAAAAGGGACATCAACACATTTGAATTGTATTGGTAGGTAAAGCAACTGAAAGAAGAAATACAAGTACTGAAACTGAACTAAACAGGAAGGCAAGAATCTGAAGTACTCCCTGTTCTGAGTGAAGAATCACATGTATAATTGTAAATATAAACTGTGGCCTAGGGCCAAAATAATGTGCACAAAACCTGTGGCCTCAGGCCCAAAAAATATGCATGCATAAACTGTAGCCTAGGGCTTAAAATACATATACAGGTGTTCAACATTAAACAATTTACAAGACTAAGAATGGTTATAGCAGATAGCATGATAACTGTTTCTGCTTATGGAACTTAAGCAAATAACTGATTATACTGAGACTCATGTGATGTCAATACATAAGTCTATAATGATTACGTACTGAGTTCATGATATTTAAAATGATCACCGTGAAGGAATTATGAAACTATAACCCTAAATAGAACTGTTCAAGAAACTAAGGCTAAATTGTATTTTGAGTAAAATTAATGATAAGCATGTAGAAAGAGGAGTAGGAAGGATCATGAATATTCCCTAACGTAGATAGTTGGCCTCACATACCTGTATATGCTCCAAACTTTGCAAGAAAGGTCTGAACTTTGAGAATAATACCAAAAGCCTAAGTCTTGAACCCTGATATGGGTTTTCTTGAAAATCCTACGTTAAGAACAATGAATTCTTGCTTAATGTTAATAAATATATGTTAGAATCCACTTGGAATAGGCTAGGATTGCTTACCTTAGTGTTCTTTGTGAAGGAGGAGGAGAGCAGGTCGTTCTAGGGTTCAGGAATTTCAAAAATAATAAAATAAGGCTGAGTCTACTTATTTATACTATTCACTGAAGCGGACAAAGTACGGACTCCAAGTACGTCCTATACTTTGAAGTACGGCAGCACCTTGTGGCCTGTACTTGGAATGTCAAATTCCAGTGAGTAGTTAATTTCCCTAGAGAAGTACGGGCACCAGGTACGTCCCGTACTTTGATGTACAGGCCGCACCTTGTGGCCAGTACCTGGAATGTCAAATTCCAGTGAGTAACTATTTTTCCTGTTGAAGAATAGGACATGAGTACTTCCCGTCCTTCCAAGTGCGTCCCGCACTTAAAGCACGACCCGTACTTGACCCGAAATTCCAGTTTCCAGCTCCAACACTTCTATTTGATTTTCTATGTCTGGAATCATGGTCAAAGCTTAGTTGAAGGTCTGAGGTGTTACAATATCTCCCCCTTGGGATATTCGTCCTTAAATAATGGATTCTGGTAAGAAGTGACTACTAAGGCATGTGTACACTAACTGACATGAACACCTGAAAACTGAACTGAAAGGGATACTAAACTGTTTAGCTTACTAAACTGTATAGCTACTGAACTGACTCAATGAACGCTGGGCTGAGTGACTACTAAACTAACTGAATACTGGAAACAGGGAAACAATGAAAGGAAATCTGAATGGGAAGATAAATTACCTTCAACTCTTTCTGCTGACTCTTCAAAGAGATCGGGATATCTAGACTTTATGTCCTCTTTTGCTTCTCACGTTGCCTCCTCAACTTTCTAACTCCTCCAAAGGACTTTCACTGAAGCAACTTCTTTCGTTCTCAACTGCGAACCTGACGATCAAGGATCTCCACAGGGACTTCTTGATAAGTCAAACTATCATTGACTGTTATGCTATCAGTCAGCACAATCAACGAGGGGTCTCCCACAAACTTTCTCACCATGGACACATGAAATACTAGATGCACATAAATTAGGTCTTGTGGCTACTCAAGCTTATAAGTTGCTTGACCAACCCTTCACAGGATTTTGTATGGTCCAATATAGCGGGGACTAAGCTTCCCCTTCTTACCAAACCTCATAACACCCTTCATAGGTGAAACCTTAAGAAATACCTAGTCATTAACTTGAAACTCTAACTCCCTTCGTCTCACATCTGTGTAAGACTTCTGGCGACTCCGAGCCATTTTCAACCGCTCCTGAATTAACTTGACTTTCTCGATATCCTGATAGACCAAGTCTGGTCCTAACAACTCTACTTCACCAACCTTAAACTAACCAATTGGTGATATTCATCTGTGCCCATACAAAGCTTCATATGGTGCTATCCCAGTACTAAAATGTTAACTGTTATTATAAGAAAACTCAATAAGAGGCAAGTGATCATCCCAATTACCTATGAAATCAAAGACACATGTCCTCAACATATTCTCAAGGGTCTGAATGGTGCGCTCTACCTGGCCATCTGTCTGAGGATGAAAAGGTGTGCTAAGATTAACCTTTGAACCCAACCCTTTCTGAAAGGATTTCCAAAAATTTGATGTGAACTGGGCACCACGATCTGAAATAATGGACAATGGAGTCCCATGAAGTCTGACAATTTCACGAATATATAACTTGGCAGAGTCCTCCACTGAATCCGTTGTCTTAACTGGCAAGAAATGCGCTGACTTCGTAAGTCTGTCCACAATTATGCGTTCTAGCTGAACGAGGTAGACCTATGATGAAATCCATGTTTATCTCCAAACAAAAATATCAATATGCTGAGCCAAACCACCAGGCCTCTGGTGTTCGGCTTTTACTTGCTGACAATTCGGACACTTAACCACAAAATCTGCTAGATTTTTTTTTCATACTGTTCCACCAATAAATCTCCTTAATATCATGATACATTTTCATGGAACCTGGATGAATGGAATACCTGGAATGGTGAGCTTCTGACATAATTCGCTCTCTGAGCCCATCTACATGTGGAATACCTAAGCTGCCTCGGTATTTCAAGGTACTGTCATCTCCCCTTTGTTCAAAATTCGTCGTCTTATGCTAGTGAATCCCCTCTTTCTGCAACAAGTAGTGATTCTTATACTGCTTCTCTTTAAGTTCAATGACTAAAGAGGAAAGGGCTCTATTCTGAACAATCACACTACCATCCTCGGAGTCTAAAAGTCGAACTCCAAGACTGGCCAAATGGTGAACTTCCTTGGTCATAACTCTCTTATCTGTATCAATGTGAGCTAAACTTCCCATATAACACCGACTAAGAGCATTGGCAACAACAGTCATAGAGAATATCCACATCATAGTCCTTAAGTAATTTGAGCCATCTTCTTTGCCCACGATTCAATTCTCTTTGCTTGAAAATATACTGCAGGCTTTTATGATCGATGAAAATATCCACATGCACTCCATACAAGTAGTGACGCCATATCTTAAGTGCAAAAACCACAGCTGTTAATTCCAAATCACAAGTCAGATAATTCTTTTCATGAGCCTTAAATTGTGTAGATGAATAAGCCACAACTTTACCATGCTGCATTAGAACACATCCAAGACCAATTCCTAAAGCATCACAATATACTACGAACCCTTCGATTCCTTCTGGTAGCATCAAAACTGGAGCAGATGTCATTCTCTCCTTGAATTCTTTGAAATTCTGTTCACATACATCTGAACATTGAAATTTGACCTTCTTCTTAGTCAACCTAGTCAACAGAGCTGAGATAGAAGAAAATCCTTCCACGAACCTCCTATAATAACGTGCTAGACCCATGAAACTTCTGATATCTGATGCTGAGATGGGTCTGGACCGATTCTTAAGAGCATCAATCTTCTGAAAATCAACTTTCACACTTGTGCCTAAAATCACATTGCCTAACACTGACTTGAGCCAAAACTCGCACTTTGAGAATTTTGCATAAAGCTTGCAATCCTTGAGTGTCTGCAATACTATTCTGAGATGTTCTGCATGATCAGCCTTACAACGGGGAATACACTAATATGTCATCAATAAATACAATGATGAATAAATTGAGATACGGCTTGAAGACCCTGTTCATAAGGTCCATGAAAGCTGCTGGTGCAATCGTTAACCCAAACGACATGACAAGAAATTTGAAATTACCCTAGAGGGTTCTGAAAGCGGTCTTAGGAATATCAATTTCCTTAACCTTTACTGATGGTAGCCTGATCTAAGGTCAATCTTGGAATAACACTGAGCACTCTAAAGTGGATCAAATAAGTCGCCTATTCTGGGAAGAGGATACTTTTTCTTGATGGTGACTTTGTTCAACTAGCGATAATCTATACACATACATATGGATCCATCTTTCTTTCGGACAAACAAGACCGGTGCGCCCCAAGGTGAGACACTTGGCCTTATAAATCCCTTCTTAAGGAGATCTTTCAACTGAACTTTTAACTCTTTCAATTCTACTGGGGCCATTCTATACGACGAAATAGATATCGGCTTAGTACCGAAAAGTAGATCAATCCCAAAGTCAATCTCTCCATTGGGAGGGACTTCGGGTAGATCATCTGGAAACACTTCTGGGAATTCACTAATAAGGGGTACTGACTGGAGGGTTGGAGGTTAGGTATCTGCATTCTTGACTCGAACTAAGTGGTAAATATACCCCTTGGATATCATCTTTCTGGCTCTAAGATAGGAAATAAATCTACCCCTAGGTACTGCTGAATTACCCTTCCATTCTATGAGTCCGTCGCGAAAATCGAAGGTTACTGTTTTGGTTATATAACCTACTGAGGAATAACATGACTCTAACCAATCCATACCCATGATTACATCGAAGTCTACCATCTATAATTCTATTAAATCTGCTATGGTTTTGTGTTGATAGACTAACACTAGACAACCCCTATAGATACGTCTAGCTATAACTGATTGCCCAACTGGTGTGGCTACTTCAAAGGGTTCAAGCAACGTTTTAGGTTCTATCCCAAATATCTTAGCAATATAAGGTGTTACATAAGATAAAGTGGATGCTGGGTCTATAGGAGCAAAAACATCGAAGGTGAAGGCATTTAGCATACCTGTGACAACATCGCCACGAGTCTCTGTATCCTGACCTCCTGACAGTGCATACAGACGGTTCTGACCACCGCCGGTATTTCCAAACTTGTCTGCCCACGCCACTGCAGGGCTTGGGAATTTCGAGGAGCTGCTGTATTACTGGACTGAGCTACATTACTGTTACCTCCGGTATTTTGTCTTGCTAACAGACAATCCCGCAGAAAGTGACCTGGCTGACCACACCCAAAACAACTATCCATGACTGAACGACATACTCCTGAGTGCTTCTAACCACAAGTGTTGCAAGTAGGGTGTTGGAAACCACGGTCGGTCACGCTGGCCTGTGACTGTGAACCAGCTATTTCGAAGTTTCAGCCTTTCTGATTAAACTTGAACCTCTGAGATAGATCACTAGCTGTAGAGGGAGCATGTCCTGATGACCTATTCTTAAAGAACTATTGATTCCCACCTCTTTGAGATCCTCCCTGATTGTAATTACCAGTAGACTTAGCCCTCTTGTTAAATTCTCTATCTTTCTGCTTTTACAGGGCTCCTTTTTTCTTCAACCTAGTCTCGTTACCTTGCACAAATTCCTGTATCTTGGAAATAGTCATCTTGTCATTCTGAGCAGCTGTATTGGCATCGTTATGCAATTCAGGTTTATGCCCAAGTACAAACCTCCTAACCACGGCCCTTATATCAGGGAATAATGTGAGGAGCATGTCTGGACAATGACACGAACTTGAGATAATAGTCTTGAATAGTCATGTCATTCTGCCTTATGTTCTCAAACTCAGTAGCCTTTACTTCTTTGAATTTGATTGGCATAAAGTGCTCAATGAATGCGCCTGCAAATTCATCCCACATAGCAGAAGGTGCATCCTCCCCTCGAGACTATTCTCATGTCTCATACAAAATATGGGCCACATTTTGGAGCTGGAAAGCTCCAAATTCTACTGCTTCTGTATTAGTAGCATGCATCACATGAAATACTTTCTAGAGCCCATCAATGAAATTCTGTGGGTCCTCATCCTTCTTTAACCCTATGAACACTGGAAGCTTCATCTGCAGAAACTTCTGAGTCCTAGAACTGTTCGACACATTACTAGCACCTGAGATAGGGGTCGTTTCTTGTCGCTGGGCTTGGTTTGCCAAAATATGAGTGAGCAGCTGAATAGCTCCCCTAACATCCACGTCCGAAGCATTGGGAGGTATAGCTGTAGAATTAGCTAGGGCAGCTGCTTGAGACTGAGTGTTCTCTTCTGTAGCTGCATCAACGGTAGCCCTCTGGCTAGTAGTTGTATTTCTCTTGTTGTACTTTCTGTTCAGAGCTATTTATGAAATATGTAATTTGCACGACGTAGAAGAATTCCTAAAAGTACTGCTCTAACTGCACGAACTAGAGTATGAAAGAAGTGAATCAAATCTTGAATGTCTTGGTGGTCAACTACTGTATGTGTGGGGTCCTTACACATATAAAGGCGACCCCACTAGACACGGCTTCATAGACCCCCTAAGACACATGAACCTAGTGCTCTGATACCAAGCTTTGTCACACCCCGAACCATGGCCTGGGCGTTACATGGCACTCGGTTCCTAACTTATCTACATGTGATATCAAAACATGCAATAATAAGGAAATAAGACTAACACATGCTGATCTACTAAAAGTCTGACTGAAAATATATTAAATGTGGAAATACTGGTTTAAGTCTGAAACATCTGAATAAATAGCCAACAAGGCTAATACATAAAGACTGCTAATATCTGATTGACTGAACTATATCTATGAAGACTCTAAAGAATATTGAAAGATATTGTCTATAACTGGAAATATTGAAAGCAGGATAACGGCTCGGAGGAACTGGGGCTCACCAAGCAGCTAATACAAGTAGTCCTAGCTAGCTGGATCGTCAACCTGTATATCATTGCCTACATAGCGAGATGCAAGCCCCCAAGTAATAAAAAGGGACATCACCACATTTTTATTGTACTGGTAGGTAAAGCAACTGAAAGAAGAAATACAAGTATTGAAAATGAAACTGAACTAAACAGGAAGGCAAGGATCTGAAGTACTCCTTGTTCTGAATGAAAAATCACCTGTATAAATGTAAATATAAACTCTGGCCTAGGGCCCAAATAATGTGCATAAAACTGTGGCCTCAGGCCTAAGCAATATGTATGCATAAACTGTGCCCTAGGGCCCAAAATACAAATACAGGTGTTCAACATTAAACAATTTACAAAATTGAGACTGGCTATAGCTGATAGCATGATAACTGTTTCTGATTATGGAACTTAAGAAAATAACTAATTATACACTGACTGAGACTCATGTGATGTCAATACACAAGTCTATAATGATTACATACGGAGTTCATGATATTCAAAATGATCCCCATAAACGAATTATGAAACTATAACCCTAAAAGATAGCAGTTCTATAACTATTCATGAAACTAGGGCTAAACTGTATTCTGAGTCAAATTACTAATAAATATGTAGAATGAGGCATAGGGAGAATCATGAAAATTCCCTAACATAGATAGTTGGCCTCACATACCTGTATATACTCCAAACTTTGCAAGAAAGGTCGGAACATTGACAAGAATCCCAAAAGCCTAAGTATTGAACCCTTGTCTGGGTTTTCTTGAAAGCTCTAGGTTAAGAACAATGAATTCTTGCGTAATGTTCATAAATATATGTTAGAATCCACTTGGAATAGGCTAGGATTGCTTACCTTAGTGTTCTTGGTGAAGGAGGATGTTACACCTTGGAAAATTCCCCATTGACGTACAGTGAATAGAATAGCGAAGGGCACGATGTATACGATGTTTTGATAAGTGAGAAATAACATTTGATGATCCTAATCGAGATTCAAAGACATTTGACGCAAGGGAAGAAGGTTGTCAAGGGAAGGAAATGATATGTTGCGTGTCGGGTAAGAATTATGAGCGACGAGATAATGATGGTGTAATGATGTCTTAGAGAAGAGTGAAAATTTCCCTTAGATTGGTATTGAGGTGTTAAACAAGTGTCAAGAAGGTTCCATAAGGATTGGAGATCAAACAAGTCAACGAGAAAGAGTTCGGATGAACTGGGCATTATACGGCCCAACATACTGGCCGTATGTCTGGCCGTATAAATTAGCCTAGAATGTCACACCTCACTGGACCAAACATGCGACCCATATAAAATGTGCGGACTGTATGTTGGTACGTATGTTTTGGTTGGGACAGATTTCAAGATTAATATAAGGACCCCTCTCTCTTATTTTAATTCATTTCATTTCACTTCTCCACACCTCAAGAACCCTCTAGAATTCTCTCCATTATTCATCTACAAGAAATCAAGAGAAATCCATGATAAACTACATCAAACCCACAAAATCAAGTGTAAGAAACATATGAAAGTTCATCTAAGCCAAGAAATCTCAAGGGAAGTGAGTTAGGGTTTTGGTGAAAGAAGAGAAGTGCCACTCAAGGTTTATTAATCCATCATCTAAGGTGATTTTTATGATCATTCCTTGTTGTTTAAAGTGTTGAAAGTTAAAAACACTTAGATTGTAGAAAGATATAGGAAATGGGTCATGAATGTGGGAATAGTGACATTGTTGGGTAATGGTTTGGATTGAGTCATGATTATCGATATGTTGTGATTGTAAATATGTTATGAATGAAATTTAGAACATGGAAAAAGTATTTTATGTGAGAAAATGCAACAATGAACTATGACCATGATTATGGAGAAATTGGAGTGAAATGGTGAAATGTGGTTAATGTAGATGAATGATAATTGTTGTTTGCGATATTGTGAATGTTGTTATGAATGTTTGGGAGTTGATATAGAATATGGAAAAGTTGTATAAACAAAGGAAATGCTGCTCAATTTTTCCTAGAAATAGTAAGCACGTTTAAGTAATCGATTAGTTAATGTTAATGTGAATTCTCTTGAAGGTAAACGACGGGGACATTGAAGGAGAACAAGAAAGCGATAGATTAGTTAAACGAAAAAGGTATGTGAGGCTAGTCCTTTATTTCTATGGCATGAATCCTATGGCATGATTTTTCTTTCTTCTCCATGAATCTTCTACATTTCGGAAAGCTAAGAGCCTATGTTCATGAATATCCATACGAGATAAGAGTTACATTATGAGCCTAATAATGATGATGATGAGCTTAAGCCTAAAGATTCTAGAGTTCATGATATGATGTTGTTTATTGTATACACTCACCTTATACACTATTTCCTTCAAGGTGAGGCAGAATGCTTATAAATGTTCCATAATGTAATTGGGGGTTCACGACCTTATGTCACCTCGATAAAGTATAGCTGTTTTTTTTATTTTCTATGCATGCATTATGATGAGTACACATTGATGATATTACACCGTGCCTATATGGCCGGGCAGACATCGCTAAGGCGGGTAGCGTATACACCATGTAGATATGGCATGGGCAGACACCACTAGTGGGCGGCATGAGATGGTACCCCGGACGAGGGAGTCCTGGACGCAGGCTAATGATTATAACACCGTACCGATATGGACGGGCAGCTTATACATTTATGCATACATGATATGATGATGACTATGAAGTAAGCCAGCATGCATTATTTCTTTTATACATGAAAGTCAGATACAGTTGTTCCTTATTTGATGCTTCCTTTATCTCATTGACGTATTATTATTAATTATGCCTCTCATACTCAGTACAATGTTCGCACTGACGTATTTTTTCTTTGGACGCTGTGTTCATGCCCACAGGTAGACAGGGAGGCTTAATCCAGACTCGTAGGAGCTGTTAGCTGACTTGAGAGCACTCCATTGTTCCGGAGGTGCCTTTGATTATTCTTTTGTGTACATATATATATATTTTGGGCATGACGGGGTCCTGTCCCGTCCCTATGTCTAGCACTCTAGTAGAGGCTCATAGATACGCAGGTGTGGGTTATATGGTCTCACGAGGTTGCTATTATACTTATATATGTATTATTTTGATAGCCCAAAGGCCCATGTATATAAAAGTGAGTATGTTCTCAAACAATAAATGATCTTTCCACGGTGAGTAAGAGAATGAGTGGTGCTCGGTGGTTAGCCCCGGGTACCCGTCACAGCCCCTAGCCGGGTCGTGACAGAGGAGGAGAGCAGGTCATTCTAGGGTTCAAGAATTTAAAAAATAATAAAATAAGACTGAGTTTGCGTATTTATACTGTTCACTAAAGCAAACAAAGTATGGACTCCAAGTACTTCCCGTACTTTGAAGTATGGGCCACATCTTGTAGCCCATACCTGGAATTCAAATTCCAGTGAGTAGTTAATTTCCCTGGTTAAGTACGGGCACCAGGTACATCCCGTACTTTGAAGTATGGGCCGCACCTTATAGCCCGTACCTGGAATGTCAAATTCAAGGAGTAACTAGTTTTATTGTCGAAGAACGGGACATGAGTACGTCCCGTCCTTCCAAGTGCATCCCGCACTTGGATCCCGCACTTGAAGTACGACCCGTACTTGACCTGAAATTTCCAGTTTCCAACTCCAACACTGCTATCTAATTTTCGAAGTCTAGAATCATGGTTAAAGCCTAGTTAAAGGTGTGAGGTGTTACAAGTGACCATAGGAATATAGGCGTTATAGTAGCATCTACAGGCTTGTGAGCAACTCAGAAGATACTCATAAAGTTATAATTAACCTGTCAACTAGTAAACCAGGAAATAAGATAGGTAGAATTGTCAAAAGATCAACTGGATAGTCGAAATTCATAACCCCGGTGTTACACCTTGGAAAATTCCCCGTTAGCGTACAGTGAATAGGCTAGCAAATAGTACGAAGTATACGGTGATTTGATAAGTAAGAAATGGAATTTGATGATCCTACTCGAGATTCAAGACATTAGACGTAAAGAAAGAAGTATGACGAAGAAAGTAAAGGATATGTTATGTTTCGGATAGGAATTATGGACGACGAGTTAATGCGGGAATAATGATGCCTTAGAGACGAGTAATAACGTCCCTTAGATTGGTATTGAAGTGTTAAACAAGTGTTAAGAAGGTTCCATAAGGATCGGAGATCAAACGAGTCGACGAGAACAAGTCCCGGGAAGCTGGACATTATACGGCCAGACATACTGGCCGTATAAAATCCACGGACCGTATGTCCCACCGTGGATTCAGCCCAGTATAGCATAGCTCACTGGACCAAACATACGGTCCAACATACGGTCAGTCAAAAATATACGGACCGTATGTTGGTCCGTATAAGTTGGTCGGGATAGCTTTTGTGATTTAATATAAGGGACCTTTCTCATTTCATTTTCATTCCATTTTTCACTCCACAAGTCAAGAGGCCTCTAGAATACTCTCCAACATTCATCCACAAGAAAATCAAAGGAAAATCCATGATCAACCACTTCAATCCATGAAAACAAGTGTATGAAACCTAAGTGAAAGTCATCCAAACCAAGGAATCCCAAGAGAGGTGAAATAGGGTTTTGGTGATAGAAGAATATTTCAATTCAAGGCTTGTTTGTCACGACCCGATTAGGGGGGGCCGCGACGAGCACCCGGTGCTGTCCCACCCGGGCACCCCCTTGACATACTTTCACATAACATTTAGGTGAGCCATAAATCAAATCATGCATTCTAGTCATCCATCATACTAGTTCCATTAGACGACAACATTTCTTATATCATCATAGGCATCTATGCCACATCAATGTACATGGACCGACGAGGCCAACAAAATGATATACGAAATATAGGCCGACAAGGCCAAACACATCTAACCACATACACACGTCTACGAGCCTCTAAGAAGAGTATAACATATCACATGTGCGGGACAGGACCCCGCTATGCCCATAATTATGTACACAAAAGAATAAGTACCCAAAAGCTACGGCTCCGAGTGAAATGGAGCTCTGCTATGTAATCTCTGAGAAAGTAGCTAAGGATCAAGTCTGTCTCGCTGTGCACCTGCGGGCATGACGCAGCGTCCACAAACAAAAGGACGTCAGTACGGAGAATGTACTGAGTATGTAAAGCATGATCAATATCGATATAGAAGCATAATGAACAATCATGAGAATTAGCACAAAATGGGAAACAGTAATATCATCGTCACAGGCACTTACTTACCTTACATAGGAACCTTTCATTTCTAATGCGTATTTGTGTACATAGCTCCATATCCGTACCCGTAACCATTTACATATCCTTACTCACATTAGTATCGTTTACATCTCATATACATAACATATTCGTACACATGTAGATGTCATATACGTAGCATATATATATATACAAATATAGCATGCCCGACCACGAGGGTTCGGTGTTTCATACATACTTGGCCAACCAAGGCTCAAGGTCATACATACCTGGCCCTACCAAGGCACCAGGGTTATCCGTACCTTCTGCAGAAGTGCGCGCGCGTTTCATAATCATATACATACTCTATACATATTCATATACATACATTCTACCCGGCATCATAAGCTCAGGGTCTTATTATAGCCCTTCATAGGCACACGTACATACAATAACATCATATTATTCTCATCATCATTGCTATCATTACCAATATTATCGTCATTCATCACGTCTATCTTTCTAGGCAGACTCGTCATACGAGGGATCTAGTACAATCATAGTGTATCGAGGATCGTGAGCTTACTAGCTCGGAAGATCAAATCACTTGAAGAAATCATAGTCTTGTAGAAGATTTAGACGTTTGGCCAAAGAACCATGCCTTATGAAAGAAGGGTTAGCCTTACATACCTTTCTGATCAACTATTCTATACTTGCACGTCCTCCTCCGAAGCTCGCGTGTCTACCTTCATTAAGGTCATACTATCGTTAGAGTCGACAACTAGCCTATATGACTAAAGCTAGAGAAAATCGGACAACATCTCCTTTATTTATACAACATTCCTCCATATCGTAATTCAACTCTCAAACGTCAACAATACATTCACAACACCATAACAATGGCCATTAATCATTTACATTAGCCCCATCATCTAGATTTCTCAATTCGCTCCCAATTCACCCATATTCATGGTCATATCACCTGACTTCGTCCATTCATATACAATGACCATTTTCATGATCTTAACATCATTTATAACACATTCATATCACAACACAACAAGAGTCACAAATCAAATCAAACTATTTTCTCAAAATGTCACTATTCATCATTCATGACCCCTTTTTCTATACTCATCTAATGTCCAAGAATTTTAACTCTCAAATACCTTAAAAAACCTATAAATACCATAAATCTTACCTTAGATGTTGTAGAAACGAGCCTTGGTCGAAATACTCCACTTGAGAAAAAACCCTAGTTTTCCTTCAATGAGATTTCTTGACTTGAATGATCTTAATGGGTTTCCTTACACTTGATTCACTTGATTTGTGTTTTTGATGACTAATAATCCTTGAAATCTTATGGAATAAATGTAGAGAGATGTTTTAGAGAGAAGGGGGTGTCATGTGGAAATGAAATAATAAACTTGGTCCCTTATTTAATAACCCAAAATCTGATCTTAGGTGAGCAGCACATTGGTCGTAAACTTGGTTTACGGTCCGTATTCCAGTTTACGGACCGTCCTTCGTGGTCGTATTTAATCATAACAGAACCAGAAACTCAGGCTAACACATGGTGATTTACGATCACGGTTTACGGGCCGTAAACCACTTTACGGTCCGTATTTCAGGTCGTATTTAACCATTTGATCATTTGGCAGAAAATTGAAGTTTTGGAAGCCAAAATACGACATGGCAGTTTACGGGCCGTATACCACTTTACGGTCCGTATTTCATTTTACGTGCAACTGGCCAAAATGCGGATCTGCAACTTTCCACATTTTCAAAGCCTATAATTATTCATTATGGAGCATAACCTATCTCTTATTGCCATTGCCTTCGGAATCTTACCTAGGGTCGTCAAATGTTATTTCTTACTCATGAAAATATCGGGTACTCGTACTCCTTACTAGTTCATTCACTTGCGTACCAATGGAAATTTTTTCGCTGTGTAACATTGTTCAACCATCATCTAAGGTAAGTTTCATGACCATATTATGTCGTTTAAGGTCTTGGAAGGTTAAGACACTTGAATTGTGGAAAGACATAGAAAATGGGTCATAAATGAGTGAATAGTGTCATTGTTGAATAGTGGTTGGGATGAATCATGGATGTTGGTTTGTTGTGATTGTGAATATGTTATAAATGACATTTAGAGCATGGAATAAGTATTATATATGAGAAAAATCGGTAATGAGCTATAACTACAAATGTGGAGAAATTGAAGAGAAATGGTGAATTGTGGTAAATGTATACAAATGATGATTGACGTTTGAAATATTGTGAATGTTGATAAGAACGTTTGGGAGTTGATATGGAATATGGGGAAAGTATTATAAACAAAGGAAATGCTGCTCAATTTTCCCTAGAAATAGTAGCTCGCTCTTATAGTCAACTAACTAACGTTAATGCGAATTCTCTCTTGAAGGTAGAAACATGACATTGAAGGAGAACAAGCGAACGATAGCTTAGTTAAACGTAAAAGGTATGTGAGGATACTCCTTTCTTCTAATGGCATGAATCTTATATCATGACTCTTCCTTCCTCTTCATGAATTTTTACATTCCGGAAAGCTAAAAGTCTATGACCATGAATAGCTACATAAGATAAGACATATATTATAAGCCTCATAATGATGATGATGATGAGTTAAAGTATAGAGATTCTAAAATGTACGATATGATGATCTTATAACGTTAATGATGTTATTTATTGCGTACACTCACCTTATATGCTAATTCCTTCAAGGTGAGGCAGAATGTCAATGAACGCTCCATAATGAAATCGGGGGATCACGACCTTACGTCACTCCGATAAAGTATAGTTGTCCTTGAGCCTTATGCATATATTATGATCAGCATATTATAATGAGCATGTTATGACGAGCATACTATGAAGAGCATGTGTGATGATGATATACACCGTGCCTATATGGTCGGGCAGTCACAGCTAAGGCGGGCAGCGTATACACCATGGCCAGATGGCATGGGCAGACACCACTAGTGGGCGGCATGAGATGATACCCCGGACGTGAGAAGCCTGGACGCGGGCTAATGATATGATTATTACACCGATCCGATATGGACGGGCAGCTTATACATTATCACACCGTACCTATATAGACGGGCAGCATATATATTTACGTATACATGACATGATGATGATTATGAGTAAGCCAGCATGCATTATTTCCTTTATACTTGACAGTCAGATACAGATGTTCCATATTGATATTTCTTTTATACCATTGTCTTATTTTATTGTTTATGCCTCTCATACTCAGTACAATGTTCGTACTGAAGTCCATTTTCTTTGGACACTGTGTTCATGCCCACAGGTAGAAAGGGAGGTGAGCTTGATCCTGATTCGTAAGAACCAGTAGCTGATTGAGAGCACTCCATTGTTCAGAGGTTCTTATGATGATCATTCTGTGTATAGTCATGCATATGTATATGTATTTTGAACAAGACGGGGTCCTATCCCGTCCTTATGTCTAGAACTCCAGTAGAGTCTCGTAGATACGCAGTGTGGGTTATATGATCTCACGTGATTGCTAATATGTATGTGTCTTATTTTGATAACCTAAAGGCTTATGTTTATAAAAGTATTTATGTCTTCAAATGAAAGGTGATTTCCTTATAATTTGAGTATGAATGTGATAAAAGAATGTTAATGAGCATGATAAGTAGTAGAACGAGTGGTGCTTGGTGGTTAGCCTCGGGTACCCGTCGCGGCCCCCAGTTGGGTCGTGAAAAAAGTGGTATCAGAGTAGTTCAGTCCTAGAAAGTGTTTACGAGCCGTGTCTAGTAGAGTCTTGTTTATGGTGTGTTGCGCGCCACGCTAATAAACAAGAGGCGGTAGGGAATTTAGGAAAAATGACCATTTTTCTTCTTATGAGATCGTGCGATAGAGTCGTGTATAAGATTTTATCCTCCCTAATAGTGTGTTCTAATTTCAGAATGCCGCCAAAGGAAAACGCTACAACCGCCCAGAAGGGCAAGACTACGACAAAAAGACGGGTAGAAAGAGAGCTGCCAATGAATATAGAAGAGGGCGAGTCATAAAATGAGGCTCCATCTAATAATTCCTCCACCCTGCCTAATGTGGAAGAACAAGGAGAAGCTCCAGCTCCAATTCCTCCACCGGTTGCTTCGGGTCAACAAGTGACCGAGGCCATACATCTATTGACACAATTGGTGGCCGCACAGGCACAGCAGCAAAATGTGAGTTCAAGTGATCGGGCAGCAAGTACCAGAGCCCGTGATTTTATGAGTCTAAATCCTCCGGAGTTTTTCGGGTCAAAGCCGGATGAAGACCTGCAAGGTTTCATTGATGAAATGTTGAGGATGTTGAGGATTGTCCATGCCTCCGAAACTGAATCCGTAGAGTTGGCATCTTATAGACTCCGGGATGTGGCAGTCTTATGGTATAATAATTGGGTATTATCAAGAGGAGAGAATGCACCTCCTCCGGTTTAGCAAGAATTCATAGATGCTTTCATTCATCATTACTTGCCACCCGAGGTCCGCCGAGCTAGAGCGGATATATTTCTAAATTTGAAGTAAGGAAACATAAGTGCCCGGGAATATAGCCTTCAATTTAATTCATTGTCTAGGTATGCCCCGACCATGGTGGCCGACATGGAAGATCGGGTACATATATTTGTGAGTGGCTTGGGGCCACACTTGTTTAAAGATTGCTTAACGGCTTCATTGCAAGACGGGACAGATATTTCCCGAAAACAAGCCCATGATCAGAATTTAGAGGGGCGACAACAACCACAAAGAAGTGATCGTGATATTGATAGAAGGCAAAGTAAGAGGGTCAGATCTATGAGGGCAGGCAGTGATTATAGAGAGGGATCAAAATAGACATATTCTAGGTACTCAGGCCAGTCGGTGACTAGTGCACCTCCTCGATTCGCAGGTAGGAGATTTGATCGCTCCTTCGTCCAAGACAGGGCCAGAGTTCGAGGGCCTCAAATTCCCAGTTCAGGGAAGATTATAGTCAAAGGAGACCCCCAGTACCGCGATGCAACCAATGCGGTAGACTACATTCCGGATAGTGTCACCAGGGTTCAGATGCTTGCTATGCTTACGGTCAGGTTGGGCACATGATGAGAGATTGCCCGTCGATGAGTGGTAGAGTTGGGATTCAGTCGATGACAGGTTCAACAGCTGGTTCTTCCTCAGTGCGCCCGGTAGGGCAGACTCCCCAGATGTCAGCAGGTCGAGGTAGAGGCAGAGGGGTAGCATCTACTTCAGGTGCCACTCAGCTCCGTGTATATGCTTTAGCCGGACGGCAGGATCTTGAGTCCTCCCCGGATGTGGTGACAGGTACATTGTCTATATTCTCCCGTGATGTGTATGCATTGATAGATCCGGGTTCTACTTTCTCTTATATTACTCCATATGTTGCTGGTTGTATTGGGGTGAAACCTTAGCCCATTAAACCTTTTGAGGTATCTACTCCGATTGGTGATCCCGTGATAGCTAGACAAGTGTATAAAAATTGTGTAATTGTGATATGTGATCGCCAGACCAAAGCTAATTTAATTGAGTTGGAAATGCTAGATTTTGATGTAATTATGGGTATAGATTGGTTGGCATCGTGTTATGCTAATGTCGATTGCCGAATAAAAGTGGTTCGATTCTAATTTCTGGGAGAGCCCGTGCTCGAAGGGAAGGGTAATGCAGCATCTCCCAAAGGTAGGTTTATTTCCTAACTTAAGGCAAGGAAGATGATAGCCAAAGGCTATATTTATCATCTAGTCCGAGTTCATGACACCGAGGCAAAGTTACCAACTTTCCAATCAGTTCCGGTAGTGAATGAATTTTTGGATGTATTTCCAGATGAACTTCCAGGTCTTCCTCTAGAAAGAGAGATTGACTTCGTCATTGAAGTGTTGCCGAATACCAAACCTATTTCTATTCCTCCGTATCGAATGGCTCCGGCAGAATTGAAAGAGCTAAAAGCACAGTTGAAAGATTTGCTTGAAAAGGGGTTTATTAGACCCAGTTCATCACCGTGGGGAGCACCAGTCTTGTTTGTGAGAAAGAAAGATGGTTCCCTACGAATGTGCATCGATTATAGGCAATTGAACAATCTGACAATAAAGAACAAATATCCTCTCCCAAGAATTGATGATTTGTTTGATCAACTACAAGGTTCCAAATGGTTTTCTAAAATAGACTTGAGGTCAGGTTATCATCAAGTGAGGGTTAGAGAAGCGGACATTCCAAAAACAACCTTCAGAACGAGATATGGCCACTATGAGTTTTGAGTGATGTCGTTTGGATTAACTAATGCTCCGGCCGTGTTTATGAATTTGATGAATAATGTATTCAGGCCACTCTTGGATTTGTTTGTGATAGTATTTATTAATGATATTCTGGTGTACTGTCGCACAGAATCAGAGCATGCAAATCATTTGCGAGTTGTTCTTGGCATTCTTCGAGCCCGAGAATTATATGCAAAATTTTCAAAGTGCGAGTTTTGGCTGAATTCTGTGACATTTCTGGGTCACGTTATTTCGGATGATGGCATTCGAGTCGACACTCAGAAAATTGAAGCTGTGAAGACTTGGCCAAGGCCTACAACGCCTACAGAAGTTCATAGTTTTCTGGGATTGGCAGGTTATTATAGAAGATTCGTAGAGGGCTTCTCATCTATTTCAACCCCATTGACGAAGCTAACCCAGAAGTCGGCTAAATTTCAATGGAACGATGCTTGTGAGCGCAGCTTCCAAGAGTTGAAAGACAGATTAACCTCATATCCAGTCTTAACACTCCAGAAGGGTCAGATGGTTATGTCGTGTATTGTCATGGTTCTGGCGTTGGGTTAGGATGTGTATTAATGCAGCACGGTAGAGTTATTGCATATGCTTCGAGGCAGCTGCGGAAACATTAAAAGAACTATCCAACTCATGATCTCGAATTGGTCGCGGTTATTCATGCATTGAAAATGTGGAGACATTACTTGTATGGCGTACATGTTGACATCTATACCGATCAGAAAAGCCTTCACTACATTTTCAAACAGAAGGAGTTAAATCTACGACAGAGGCGGTGGTTAGAACTATTGAAAGATTATGATGTTAGCATTTTGTACCACCCCGGAAAGGAAAATGTAGTAGCCAACGCGCCTAGCCGCCGATCAATGGGCAGCTTGTGCGAAGTCCCTCCGGAAAAGAAAGAGATTGTTCATGAGCTCCACCAATTGTCAAATCTTGGAGTGCGTGTAATTGATTCGGGTAGTACAGGGACTGGCATTAATGATCCTACAGTTTCATCCGTGAATATGGAAGTGAAGGAGCGTCAGTATGAAGATCCTAAATTGTGCCATTACAGAGACACGTCTCATGACAAAGAGAAGTCTCCATTTGAAGTTTCCACGGATGGAATTCTTAGATACCGAAGCAGGCTATGTGTGCCGAATGTGGCAGAATTGCGCCAACGAATTCTAGAAGAAGCACATTATTCCCAGTATTCTATTCACCCAGGTGCAACCAAGATGTATCATGATCTCAAGATGATGTATTGGTGGGATGGCATAAAGAGAGACATAGCAGAATTTGTAGCCCAATGTCCAAATTGCCAACAAGTAAAGATCGAACATCAAAAGCCAGGAGGCTTATTGCAAGCAATGGAGATCCCTACTTGGAAATGGGAAGTGATCAATATGGACTTTATCGTGGGGTTACCTCGTTCTCGAGGCAGGTATGATTCTATATGGGTAATCGTGGATATATTGACGAAAGCAGCCCATTTTCTTCCGGTTAGAACCACCTACTCCGCAGAAGATTATGCGAGATTGTATCTCAAAGAAATTGTGCGACTCCATGGTATTCCACTATCCATTATCACAGATATAGGAGCACAGTTTACAGCCAAGTTCTGGAAGTCTTTCCAAGAAGGTCTAGGTACCCAAGTGAAGCTTAGCACAACATTTCATCCGCAAACTGATGGGCAAGCCGAGCGTACTATTCAGACCTTAGAAGATATGCTACGAGCGTGTGTGCTGGATTTCGGTGGTAGTTGGGAGGATCACTTACCCCTTATTGAATTCGCATACAACAATAGCTATCATTCCAGTATCCAGATGGCTCCGTATGAAGCATTATATGGAAGGAAATGTAGATCTCCAATTGGATGGTTTGAAACAGGTGAAGTCCAGTTAATAGGCCCTGAATTGATTCAGCAAGCGGTAGAAAAAGTCAAAATGATCCGAGATCGATTGTTGACAGCCAAAAGTCTTATGCGGACAATTGCCGATGAGACTTGAAATTTCAAATTGATGATTGGGTATTTTTGAAAGTGTCGCCAATGAAAGGGGTGATGAGATTTGGCAAGAAAGGGAAGTTAAGTCCTAGATACATTGGACCCTATAAAATTATCCGCAAGGTGGGTCATGTAGCCTATGAATTGGACTTGCCTTCGGATCTTGAATTAGTCTTTCATGTCTCGATGCTCCGTAAGTGTGTTGGAGATCCTACGAGGATTTTTCCGATTGATGATGTCCAAGTGACAGAAAAGCTAACATATGAAGAAGTGCCTATTGCCATTCTAGACAGACAAGTACGAAGACTTCAAAATAAGGAAGTAGCCTCAGTCAAGGTCTTGTGGCGGAACAACAACCGGGAAGAAATGACTTGGGAAGTGGAAGAGAAGATGAAATCCACGTATCCACACTTATTCCAAACCCCAGGAGTGATTCCAGATGAAATGCCAACAATATGAGGTATGTATGCTTTATTTTCATGTTGTTGGTCATGTGTGGCCATAGATATGTTGCTATTATGTTGTGGCCCTGTGAGGCAGTGATATTATGGGTTGTTGTGACAGGATGGTAGTGCTACATTACAGGGAAACTCTGGCGAAATTTTCGCAGGATCCTCGAGTGTTTAACATTCGAGGACGAATGTTCCAAAAGGGGGGAAGAATGTTACACCTTGGAAAATTCCCCGTTAGCGAACAGTGAATAGGCTAGCGAAGAGTACGAAGTATACGGTGATTTGATAAGTAATAAATGGCATTTTATGATCCTAATCGAGATTCAAGACATTAGACGTAAAGAAAGATGTTTGACGAAGAAAGTAAAGGATATGTTATGTGTCGGGTAGGAATTATGGACGATGGGTTAATGTGGGCATAATGATGCCTTAGAGACGAGTAATAACGTCCCTTACATTGGTATTGAAGTGTTAAACAAGTGTTAAGAAAGTTCCATAAGGATCGGAGATCAAACGAGTTGACGAGAATAAGTCCCGGGAAGCAGGACATTATACGGCCAGACATACTGGCCGTATAAAATCCACGGACCGTATGTACAACTGTGGATTCAGCCCAGCATAGCATAGCTCACTGGACCAAACATACGGTCAGTTAAAAATATACGGACCGTATGTTGGTCCGTATGAGTTGGTCGGGACAGCTTTTGTGATTTAATATAAGGGACCTTTCTCATTTCATTTTCATTCCATTTTTCACTCCACAAGTCAAGAAGCCTCTAGAATACTCTCCAACATTAATACACAAGAAAATCAAAGGAAAATCCATGATCAACCACTTCAATTCATGAAAACAAGTGTATGAAACCTAAGTGAAAGTCATCCAAACCAAGGAATCCCAAGAGAGGTGAAATAGGGTTTTGGTGCTAGAAGAATATTTCCATTCAAGGACTGTTCAACCATAATCTAAGGTAAGTTTCATGAACATATCATGTTGTTTAAGGTCTTGGAAGGTTAAGACACTTGAATTGTAGAAAGAGATAGAAAATGGGTCATAAATGAGTGAATAGTGTCATTATTGAATAGTGGTTGGGATGAATCATGGATGTTGGTTTGTTGTGATTGTGAATATGTTATAAATGACATATAGAGCATGGAATAAGTATTATATATGAGAAAAAGCAGCAATGAGCTATAACTATAAATGTGGAGAAATTGAAGAGAAATGGTGAATTATGGTAAATGTATACAAATGACGATTGTCGTTTGAAATATTGTGAATGTTGATAAGAACGTTTGGGAGTTAATATGGAATATGGGAAAAGTAGTATAAACAAAGGAAATGCTGCTAAATTTTCCCTAGAAATAGTAGCTCGCTCTTATAGTCGACTAACTAACATTAATGCGAATTCTCTCTTGAAGGTAGAAACGTGACATTGAAGGAGAACAAGCGAACGATAGCTTAGTTAAACGTAAAAGGTATGTGAGGCTAGTCCTTTCTTCTAATGGCACGAATCCTATATCATGACTCTTCCTTCCTCTTCATGAATTCTTACATTCCGAAAAGCTAAAAGTCTATGACCATGAATAGCTACATAAGATAAGAGATATATTATAAGTCTCATAATGATGATGATGATGAGTTTGTATAGAGATTCTAAAATGTACGATATGATGATCTTATAACGTTAATGATGTTATTTATTGCGTACACTCACCTTATATGCTAATTCTTTCAAGGTGAGGCAGAATGACAATGAACGCTCCATAATGAAATCGGGGGATCGCGACCTTACGTCACCCCGATAAAGTATAGTTGTCCTTGAGCCTTATGCATGTATTATGATAAGCATATTATGATGAGCATGTTATGACGAGCATACTATGATGAGCATGTGTGATGATGATATACACCGTGCCTATATGGCCGGGCAGTCACCGCTAAGGCGGGCAGCGTATACACCATGGCCAGATGGCATGGGCAGACACCACTAGTGGGCAGCATAAGATGATACCCCGTACGCGGGAGGCCTGGACGCGGGCTAATGATATGATTATTACACCGATCCGATATGGACGGGCAGCTTATACATTTTCACACCGTACCTATATGGACGGGCAGCATATATATATTTACGTATACATGACATGATGATGATTATGAGTAAGCCAGCATGCATTATTTCCTTTATACTTGACAGTCAGATACAGATGTTCCATATTGATATTTATTTTATACCATTGTCTTATTTTATTGTTTATGCCTCTCACACTCAGTACAATGTTCGTACTGACGTCCGTTTTCTTTGGACGCTGTGTTCATGCCCACAAGTAGACAGGGAGGCGAGCTTGATCCTGATTCGTTGGAGCCAGTAGCTGATTGAGAGCACTCCATTGTTCGGAGGTTCTTATGATGATTCTTTGGTGTATAGTCATGCATATGTATATGTATTTTGAACATGACGGGGTCCTGTCCCGTCCTTATGTCTAGCACTCCAGTAGAGGCTCGTAGATACGTAGTGTGGGTTATATGGTCTCACGAGATTGCTAATATGTATGTGTCTTATTTTGATAGCCTAAAGTCTTATGTTTATAAAAGTATTTATGTCTTCAAATGAAAGATGATTTCCTTATAATTTGAGTATGAATGTGATAAAAGAATGTTAATGAGCATGATAAGTAGTAGAACGAGTGGTGCTCGGTGGTTAGCCCCGGGTACCCGTTGCGGCCCCCAGTCGGGTCGTGACACCTGGAACTTTCTCTCATTTGATAAACCTTATAGTCTTCGTCACAAGTTTCTTAGTCACAAAACACTCATATTCATTTGTTATTTTTCAGTTTTAATTTATTTACAACAACCACATTTATTGTCATCTTCTTGAATAGTTACAACGGAATTTGAATTAGTTGAACAGTATAAAATCTAAGTCTCTGTGGGTACGATATCTGGACTTTAAAATCCTATATTACTTATACGACCGCGTATTCTTGCGTGTGCATTTGGGAGCAACATCCATCATATTCAAGAATTCGGGGTTGCGTCCCTAATACACAGAGAAGGATCGATAGAGCAGTTTTAC
Organism: Lycium barbarum; assembly: GCF_019175385.1. Taxonomy (NCBI): domain Eukaryota; kingdom Viridiplantae; phylum Streptophyta; class Magnoliopsida; order Solanales; family Solanaceae; genus Lycium; species Lycium barbarum. Next base: position 26,796,857 of record NC_083337.1, read on the forward strand.
TGTTTCCAGTTCTAGAGTCTAGATTTGTGTATTAGGTTTGTTCTATCGAGTTGTATCTTTACCCGCTTATTAAGAAGCATAAAATTGGATACAAGTGTTGTAATTTCAAGTTAGAGTCTAGCTTGAAGATAGCTTTCTAGTTAGAGTTTAGGTAGCAGGGCTGAGATAGTAGTTAGATTACAGAGGTTGTAATTATAACTTGTAGTTGACTCATTGTTGTAGTGAAGTTGGGGAAATCCTACAGGTTTGTAGGTCGTGGTTGTTATCACCTTTTGAGTCTGGTAGTTTCGACGTAAAATTACTATGTCCTTTACCTTCATGTCAGTTTATTATTCCACAAACACGTTTATAGAACAGGTTAGGTAACAGTAAGTACTCCCTGTTCTGAATGTGAAATCATATGTTTTAACTGAGTTTCTATTCTGTGGCCTCAGGCCCAAAAGTAAATGCACAAATCTGTGGTCTCGAGCACAAGTATACTTATACATAACCATTGCCCTCGGGACCAAATACAGGTGTTCAGCATTGAAAAATTTATAATAAGGAACTGAGCCTCTTTCATTACCTTTCCTATGTAAGAATTCATGCTATAACTCCATAGAACTTGGAGAATAAGCAAGGGTTTTGGGTTTCTTTCTTGAATAAGTTGTTGGTGGATTAAGCTTGGTTAAGTATGGATTTGATGAGTAGTAGCTATATAAACAAGATTCCTTCACTATTATTGACCAATTTGTGAGAATTAAAGCTAGAGCTTATGCCTAATATTGGGGGTTTCACCTAGAATCCGAAATTGAGTAATTTATGAGTCCTTCTAGCTTCTAATTGATGGGAATTGATCACCTAGAGTATAAATTTCTTTTTTAAGCATAGAATCCCTAAATTCTCCTTTTTAGTTCGTAAAACCCATTCCATGGGTTAGGATTTGGGACCTAAATAGAAGTACGGTTTGAATGATGTTCTTCTTGATTCTAATTTCGTGACTCGGATATGTTTAGACTTCCGTAACCTCGAGGCTCAAAGGTAGGGAAAGACTAAGGTTTGATTGTTGGAGACTTTGTTGTTCGGCTCTCCAGGTAGGTTACGACTTACCTTCTGATACGGTTTGAATGATGATCTTCTTGATTCTAATTTCGTGACTCGGATATGTTTAGACTTCCGTTACCTCGAGGCTCAAAGGAAGGGAAAGACTAAGGTTTGATTGTTGGAGACTTTGCTGTTCGGCTCTCCAGGTAGGTTACGACTTACCTTCTGATTAGACTTTGGTTAGCCAAGCATATGTATAGTTAGTTTGCGTTGGAAAAAACATGTGGACCTTCGGGTATGAAGCTGGGTTGGATATTGTCTTAGGTTGAGCTTTGTTGTGTGATTTAGGGGATAGTCACCCCATTGTGTTGCTGACTTATCTTGATCTATAACTTGGTCTATTTACTTATTGGCTCGTTGCCACATTGAGACATTGGGTATTGATGATTAGTGACATATTATGATGATGATATTGCGGTACTTTGCTTTGATTTGGGTAAACGGACCTTTTTCGGATATCCGTCAATTCCCAGAGGTCCGGATAGTCATTTTTCGGTTTGGTTCCCAATGTAATCATGTGTATTTTGGGACTTGGGTTGGAAAGTTAGTTTTGAGGTATCGGGGTTGACTTGGTCAATGAGATCTCCGATGGGAATTTCGAGGCCACGAGTACGTTCGTAGCGCGTTTTTATGTATATTTACATATTTGGTTTATGTTCGGGAGGTTCCGAGATGGTTCCGAGTGTCGATTCCAAGTTTGGAAGACACCAGAACGTACTGGTGTCTGGTGACCGCAAAAGCAGTCGACCGCAAAAGCAAACGGGTGACCGCAAAAGCAGTCAGGCTACCGCAAAAGCGGCTGACGGACAGTTTTCTAATTTAAAAGCCTTTGGAAACCCTTATTCCCTTCCATTCCTTATATTACATTTCCTTAGCATCTTGGAGGTGATTTGAAGAGCGTTTGGATAGATTTATCGTAAGGGTAAGTTCTCTAATCTCAATCTTTTTCATTACCTTTCCTAAGTAAGAATTCATGCTAGTAACTCCATAGAACTTGGAGAATAAGAGAGGGTTTTGGGTTTCTTTCTTGAATAAGTTGTTAATTATAAAATCTTGATTTGTTGGTGGATTACGCTTGATTAAGTATAGAATTGATGGGTAGTAGCTATATAAACATGATTCCTTCACTATTATTGACCAATTTGTGAGAATTAAAGCTAGGGTTTATACCCAAAATTGGGGTTTTCACCTAGAATCCGGAATTGAGTAATTTATGAGTCCTTCTAGCTTCTAATTGATGGGAATTGAGCACCTAGAGTATGAATTTCTTTTTTAAGCTTAGAATCCATAAATTCTCCTTTTTAGTTCATAAACTCCATTCCATGGGTTAGGATTTGGGACCTGAATAGAAGTAAGATTTGAATGATGTTCTTCTGCATTCTAATTTCGTGATTCAGAGATATTTAGACTTCCATTATCTCGAAGCTCAAAGGAAGGAAAAGACCAAGGTTTGATTGTTGGAGACTTTGTTGTTCGACTCTTTAGGTATATTACGGCTTACCTTCTAATTAGACTTCGGTTAGCGAAGCATATGTATAGTTAGTTTGTATTGGAGAAAACATGTGGACCTTCGGGTACAAAGTTGGGTTGGATATTGTCTTAGGTTGGGCCTTGTTATGTGATTTAGGGGCTAGCCATCCCGTTGTGTTGCTGGCTTATCTTGATCTATTTACTTATTGGCTCGTTGCCACGTTGAGACATTGGGTATTGATGATTAGTGACATATTAGGATGATGATATTGCGGTACTTTACTTTGATTTGATATTGAGATGAGAATGGTGATTCCATTGTGGCTTATCGTGTAGCCTGATTTACTGATACTACTTGTGTACCATGTGTGACACTGTTTGGGTTTGAATTGGTTATTGATATTACATTGTATCGTATTCATGATGATTTCCATGATACATTGATATTGCATGTTTATGATACTGATGATGATAAGTGAGAGAGTGTAGCCACCGAGGTCTTTGTCGGAGAGTGTAAAAGAGAGATTAGAGTCCATGTTCCGATGTCATTTACCGAAGTGGAATGAGTGTTGATATGAGATCTTGTTGTTGTCATCTGCATACTTGAATCATACATTGAACACTCATCTTGCATATATATATATATACACACACACACACACACACACACACACACACACACACACATATAAGGCACATTTGAACAGGCGTGACAACTATATTCGTTGCGCGACCATTCTAGGTTGTGTGTTACGGAGCGACATGGTACATAGACTTCACAAGTCCCCCATGTGTCATAACCGTCGAGACGTGATGTTTCGCTCAAGGCATGTCTGTACACGGTATTGATATACGGCCATTGCATTTACGTCATCCATATCATTGCATTGCATTGCACTTGTTATCATCATTGTGATTGGATTGTTATTGTGCTGTGGATACTTGATTGAATATTTTACCGGTTATGATGAGTACTTGGAACACTTGATATTAGATGCTTTAACAATAGGCTGGATCAGATAAGATGAGACTGCGAACAACTCGGGTTTAGATACTTCACTATAAGACTTGATCGATTATGGAACCTTATAGGTAGCTGATGGTTTGAATACTGATGTGAATTGTTGAAACTTGAGGCCTTCATATGTATTGATGAGACTGTATTACACTTGTACTTCATTGTGAGCATACCTAACTTTCATTTACTTTCTGTATATATGTTAGCTAACTGAGGACGGCCTATGATACCTACCAGTACTTGTTGTTAGTACTGACTGGCACTTGCTGCATTCTTTTATGAATGCAGAGTACCAGGATAGATCTACTTCTACCCCTTGTGGCTGATATTTGAGAAATGCTGATTCGAGTCTCTTCATGGTGAGCATGAGGACGTTCGCTGCTCGAAGGCTCTTCCTTCCATTATGTCTTTATTTCTATCTTGAGACATGATTTTGAGACTATTTGTGTATTACTATTATTCAGACTTATAGTATTTAGTTAAAGCTCTTGTATGACCAGACCAGATACTGGGTTGTATTTCATTTACTTCCGCATTTTCTTATATTATTATCGGGAGACTTACGTTATTCTATCTTCTTCCGCTTTTTTATGTTTTATTATTGTTGGGATAGAGGTTCGTTTACCAAGGTGGGAAAGATAGGTGCCCGCACGACTTAGTGAAAATGGTTCGAGCATACTGAGTTTTCATGACTGAGACTCGTGGGATATCAAACACAAGTCTACACTAATTATGTATTAAGTTCACGACATTCGGAATGATAATGATGAACGAATTACAAAATTATATCGATTAGAGAATAGAAGTCCTGAAGCTTTTCATGAAACTCAGGCTTAACTCTATTTCCGATGCAATTCGTAGAAGTCATGAAAATGTGGCGTGGGGAAGATCAATAACACTCCCACACATAGAGAGTTAGCGTTACATACCTCAATTCTGACCTTTTAGCGTACTACAACGTTCGTCATCCTTTTTTACTTTAATCTATAGCAATATATATCAAATGAATCAATATTAGTAATAATACTCATGCTTTAGTCATATAAGCATTTTATCAAAACTTGGTTGGCATTAAGCTCCACAAACTCTCATCAATGATGTTTCTACACCCAACAATCCATCCTCTTACTTCTAGATTATTCTACAATCTCATACAGCTACAATTATCATCATCCCTTATCACCCATAAGATAAACAACACCCTTAATCAACAATAAACAACGCAAATATATAATCGTTCATGCTTTTCTATCAAACCCATCAACTCATATCTCATGAACTTATAGTCTATAATCACCAATACAAAGCTATAATCGATTAGAGGATGAAGGTATTATATTTTTTATGTTCAATTCTCTTGAATTTGGATTCTAGGATTCTTTTGTCCAAAACGAAGTCTTAATCGACTATATATGGATTTTAAGGGTTTAATAATGTTAATAAGGTATTGGTGAATTGAAATCAACTTATAATCATCATTAAAAATTACCTTGAAGTGTTCTTGAGGCTTGGAACGAGTTGTATCTCCTTCTAGATCATTTTTCATGTTGGGGAAGTTAGGGAAATAAACCTTGACTTTAAATATTAAAAAACAAATACGAAGTCTGAATAATCCAGACTCGTGCGTCGCATGGGTGCCGCACACAACGCGGGGTGCCGTGTACTGCCTTTCGTATAATGTGCATAACTTTTTGTACAGAGCTCCGTTTGGCCTCCACATTATATGGATGGAAAGATATTTCAAAGGGCTACAACTTTTGTGTTTTAAGTTATCTCCAATTCTCAATGGATTGTCGCATAAACAGTCTGGAAGGCAGACCTACCATAAACTTAATTAGTCGATTTTATCAAATCTTATGCACCTCACTATTCGTCTTGATTTTAAAACTATTTCTGCCCAAACTCATTCCGATAGGACTTTATATGTTTAAAGTGTCACATTAATACTCATTTAACCAATTCACACCAAATCCAGATTTATGGAGTGTCACAATTTCTCTACTTCCTACTGCTAAAGTCAGAAAATTTATGACGTATAATGTTGTTTGGATACTAAGAATGACGAAATTTATGGGTAGAAGCGATATGAAGTCACGGCCAGAAAGATACCTCAATTGAGAAATGGGGTTGAATAAGTATTTGGGTGAACAATTTTAACTATCTATTGTGGATTTCGAAGGGATTGTGCATACGTTTTCATTGATAGAGAACCTTGATAGTTGATTATAGGTAAGTTGAGGTTGCTCCCTAAATCAAGGACTTGACAAGAAAATGCTTAATAAGAAAATGACTGATAACAAATTACTTGAAAATATCGAAATGCCATGAAATCAGTCTACTAGATAATGCTACAGAGAAAAAAATATAATGCCACAGATTTCATACCATAATGTGAACAACTTTGTTTGATGACTTGGTTAACTTAGGCTATTAGAAGTAATTAAATCTCTTGCTTGATTTAATTGCTTGTTTATTTTGCAATTGATTGTATTTAATCAGGCTGAACTCATAGTAGATAGATGTGATCACGTATGGCTTGGGAAAAGTAACAAACGAATTTAGCAACCACAGACTTGCAAGTGCTAACGTATTTAGGTTTACTGCTTGAAAGAAGCAGTCAATATCCCCGAGTGTAAAAGACGCAGGGTCGGGAATATGCCATCTATCCTCACACTGGAGGTACGATGTTTGTTAGACTTGTTTTTCTGAATAATTAACTTCAAGAAAATTTAGTTTCAGTGCTTGACTCAGTTTTCATGACGTTGCTTTAGCTCTTCGATTTCAATGTTAATTAAACAAATATCTTAAGTTATGTTACTGCATTTATTGTAATGGTTTAGCTCAGTACAATCTTATAATTCCTATGCTTAGTGGGTAGTGAACGAGAGTTGTTGGGTATCCTTCAGAGTCGAGGTAGCCATGGTATGTGGTAGGTACCGATTGCCATACCGAAATTAAAAAAATTTATATCGCGGTTTCGGTATTATGGTATTTGTATGCTTTTTTTAAAAAAAATTGGTATTCAGTACGATATTAGGTATTCATAAAAAAAAATACCGAATTATCAAATACCATAACGAAGTATATAGTTACATATACAATTCATATATCTTAGTATTGTAATACTAACAAATATATAAACAAGTATTGTTAGAAAACTAATTGTTTAAACGTTGGAACTTTAACTACTCTATCTTGATTTAAATGTCTTTTTTGTGTAATTGATTTACGAAGGGAATTACTTGTACTTTCTTTTGAATATTTTTACATGTGTAAGGTGTTTAGTATATAATAATTGAGACGTTTCTTAAGTAGTTGAAGTCATAATTCTTCACGATATGAGTATATGTAAGTCAAAGTCGGACAAACAATGGTACTGATTACTGAAACAAAACTTTAAAATACCGAACCATCCCGAATTAATTTGGTACGATAATGGTATATTATTTTTAGAAACCGAAAATCGAAATTAGCGTACCAAAGTTTCAAATACCGTAGCTAAAGGCAGACATTCTAGATTCAGTTGGAAGACTCCATTTATTCACCCCAATGGTAATGGATCTATGCTTGTATTTACTTATTTTTAGACATTTATGTTATTCCTGATGGATGCCCCGAAATTCCACTTATTCAGATTTCAGTTAGAAGCTCATAAACTGATAGTGGGTTAGCTTTATAATTTGAAGTTAAGTTCCTTATTTAGTTTGTATGACAATATTTAATAAAGACGTTGCTATTGAGTACAATTCTGACCTTCAGCTAGCTAGTACAGGATTCACTCAATGGATAGTAAGTTTGGGTATCAGTTTGGGAGTTGAGAAGTTGGCATCAGAGAAACTAAGTTTAGGGATCCTAGGGAGTCATGACCCATGTTTTTAGAGTCCTCTGTATGAGTATGTAGGGGGAAACACTAATACTTTGGGAGGCTATGGAATATAATAGGAAAATCACCAGTGTTGTTTCTTATATCATGCATTAGAAATAACGTTTTACGGTTCCAGCGATCACGTATCTCTTGTATTAGAAATGATTCAGTTAATCATTGACAACAATGTACAACGCCATTAAGATGAATTGGTTAAAAGCATTATTAAAAATAAAAAATTAAAGTAAGGGAGATAGTATAATATCATAAATCATAAGGGAGATTAATATTATGAATTCGAATCTAAGGAAAGATATCTGAAATTATAACCAAGTCATTCAAAAGGTAATTATAAATAAATTTATTAAATTTCATTAATTAGCTATAATAAATGATAAGAAACCTGCTAAAATATGTTAAGTTTATTACACTATCTTCTATACCGTCTTTTTAATTTATGTGAATTGTTTTGGAGTACGGTGGTCAAACTTTATAACTTTGACCGTAAATTTTGACATAAATTTTTCATGTTCGTAAAAATGAAATTATGTATTTAGAAACTATATAAAAAGTGATACAAGTTATGATAATTTAAAATACAAATAATTCAGAAAACTGTCACGACCCAATTTAGGATCGCGGGGGCACCTACCCTTCCCTCCTCGGTAGGCGAACCCTCAATTCAATAATACTTCAATGAATAAAGACAATTTGACAAATCAGATAATTAAGTACAATTAACAGCTGAAATCAATTCATTTAATAACTCAAGATTGAAGGCGTTTACAATAGTTAAATAATTACAGACTCATTCCGAGTTCCCATGACCTGGTCTAGACTAGTACAAGAGCGAAAATGATCCCGACTACCACAACATTCTAAGACTCAACCTCCATCCTGGAATGAAGTGGGAGGAGGCCTTCAAGATAGGCACCGCGCATTTCTGAATGTGTCACAATCAACAACCTGAAAATACTCTAAACCCCAAAAAGGGTGTAGCAAGAGCAGTATCAGTACAATCAACGTGTACTGAGTAAGTATCATAGACTGACAATGGTTAGGAACACATATCAGTAAAAGAATTCACAAATAAGCAGGATAAACAACTAGGTCAAAACTTTACATCTATTTAACGCATACTATAATGTCAAGGCTCTTATCCTACCTCCTTTCATAAGCCAAACATATAACCAATCCTACGAGCGATTCTATGAGATAAATCAACAGGTATAAGGCAATCAAAACATAATCAAGTACAAGTCATCGCCAAAGTAGAACATCTAATCCCAATTATACCAAGTCTCAATAGGTCCAATCTGAATCCAACTTTACAAGTGCAACATCAAATCACCTCAATATGAACCGCTATGCAATGCAACAATGTATGTATGCAATGCAATGCCATGCAAATGTTGTGTACACATGTACTCCATACGGAAATATCGACTTCTCGGTAGCACAACCCAAGGTGACTCGCGAAGTTTAAGTGTCACCCGTCCCGGATCTTTGCCCATGGGGGTTCTCACCGGCACCACTCTTGGGACTCGTGGAGTACATGCACTCACTCAATTCACGATTCCGGAACAAACATCGGATATGGGACTCTCATTTCACTCAAATAAAATCGATCCTAGCTCATTACAGTATTTCAGCAAGTATCTGCAGTATCCCAACAGTATATCATGAAGAATGAAAGTGCGGTCAATGCATGTATCATCATCAATTATCATGCTCAATATCACAAGGACCAACAATGGGCATGATAATCAATATATCCGAATCACAAGTACCAATGATGGGTACGCCAACAACATCGAAATCAAAATGGTAAAACAGAATCCAATGTCCACCAGCAACACATGGCATCAAGCCCACACAACAGAACAATCAATTCATAGTACGACGCTACCACTTTCTCTATCAAACATTCCTATATGATAGATCATCTTCTACTTACAAGACATAACTACTAGCAGTCTAGAATTAGATTGCTATCGTTGATGTATTTTGTCCTTCCAATTATCAACTAGAACCACTATTAATAACACAACCCAAATTAATCGCATATTATGGAATTCCTCATCGCGAGACATTGAAAATAAGTACCACCCACTACTTCCAAGTCACAAAAATCCACTGATACTCACGTAAACCAAATTAAGAATCCTAAAGAATCTATAGGGCACAATCCCGAACACACAAATCACACAACAATACCATCCTATGATTCCATCCCAATCCTCCAATTCCTACACATGCATTCTCCGTTTCTTCTAATACATGAATATGAGAAACTAACCGGAGTCTACCGGAAGGAAAGCCATAACCTACCTCATGGACGAGCGGGTGCCACTAACATCTATTGATTCTTCAACTCAATCACCACATCACAATCCGCACGAAAGAGCTTGGAGACAAACATGAGGCCAAAGAATAGAAATTACCATTAGAACCCTCATTAGAGATTTCGGATTAATAGGGAAGGTTTGGGATCTTAACCCACTTCTAGATTCCATCTACAACAACACTAGGTGATTTACCAATTTTTAAGCTTATATTGAGAAAGACCCATTTTCAAGATCCATGGAAGAACTCATTTTTAAGAAAAAAGAAGGTAGGAATCTAGGTTATTAACTTATTTGGGTGAAGAATATGGAAGATTACCTAATGGGACTCATGTGAAGCATAATGCTAACCCAATATTTCTCCCACTCTAGATACTTGTAATACCCATTAGATGGTTCTCTAAGTGAAGATTTTTAGGAGAAATTTACTAGGTGGAAGAAGAATTTGAAGGTGTTAGAAGGATTATCAGACTAAAATTCTGATTATTTTCACTTCCCAAAAGACCTGGGCGGCTGGAACTTAGGGCTGGAACATAGGGGCTGAGTGGCCGCTATGGCGGCATACTAGCCCAATGCTCTAACCATAATAGAGGCCCTTCCGCCGCTACAGCGTCACCGCTATAGCGCCTTTTCTGCCGCTGTGGTGGCCAAAATTTCAAATTCCCATGTGCTGCGCACGACGATTTTTAAATAACTTAGAGATTTGTGAAAATAACTGAATGAAGAAATTTTTAAGGCGTCAGAGTTGCGAGTTTCCTCAAATTTCACAGTAACGACGAAACGGGTCATTACATCAGATACCAATTGAGCAACCATTCATCTTCGAACAGCAAAGGAGCGTACAGGCGCGGACGGTAATGTAGTTAGCTGCCACGAATTAATAGTACGCTCTTACTCTCGTATCTCAAATTTAACAGAAGTAAATAGGACAAAAAACATAGTCGAGGAACCTTTCGTGACTCAGTGCACTCAGGCGTAACTCCATAGAAATCACCCGATTAAACTCGACCCTCCGGGGTCTCGTACCACCCATATTGGTAATCATCACCTATACTCATAACTTCCCCTATAACCCAAGAAAATCGGGAGTGGGTTCGATTACGTACGCTTCACAAGGTATTAAGACAAGAAGGACTCAAAGGCATGGAGTGATTTGCTAGAGGTCCACTGTAAGATGTAAGGCTCGAATATACCCAGAACGCATCAAGAATCCTATGGACGGAATTGGTCAACCGCTCCAGTGGCTGTAATACTACCAGGAAGGTACCGCCACAACGCCAACTTAGGCTGCCACGGCGGTCATATCGGAGTCCAAACGACCACCATAATGGCCTCCTCGACCGCTATGGCATCACCGCTGCAGTGGCTACGATGCTGCCATAGCGGCTATCGCTAGCAGAATATTAAGGGACAGCAGCCCCTCCCCCCTTCCCTTCCCTTTTCACTTCTACTAATCCGAAAAACCTCTCCAAATTCCTCAAAACTCCTACCCCCACTTCACTTATATTTCAAATAAACCTCTCCCAAAACCTTACTCTCCCTATTTAACACTAAACAAGCCTCCACATTCACCCAACTTCTCTCGCCCACAAGAAGAATAAGAAGAAGAACAGCCAAGGCAAAGAAAAATCCACCTCCATCTACTCATTCGAAACTTCAAAAATTCAAGGTAAAATTTGCGTCCCCCTTGCTCCCTATTTTAACAATAACTCTACATTTAGAAATAACTTAGGGGTTGGAATTTTTGGTAGTACAAAGTTGGGGTTTTTGGATTTTGGGTTGACACACCACTAGGATGAACTTTGGAGTAATCTGAACTAGTTAATCTTTAGGATAGCCTTCCCCTCGAACACAGCGTGATTATAGCACAAATTTAAGTCATAAAACTTGAACATAGTAAAGAAAAATTCTTGGAATAGATGTTGGAGTTTTCTCAAATTTTAGGATAGTTTGTTGTTAGAATGGCACCCCAATGGGGTTTCAACTTCATGGACACTGATTTCCTGCTCGATCTGTGCTTCAAAACAAGTTTTTGATCCAAAAAAAAAATAGGTTTGAAATCTAAAAATTTAAGGGCTCTGCTGGGGAAGACGATGCCGCTACAGCGGTTGACTGACCGCTGCAGCGTTGCCACTGTGGCATTCAGTTGGCCGTTGTGGCGGTCATCAAGATTTTGAGGGATACTGCCGTGGCGGTCTGTTGTATGCCATTGCGGTACCACCATGGCGGTCAAAAGACCGCTACAGCGGCACCTGCAGATTCTGCAGCTGTGCAGTTCCTTGCTAGGAGAGTTCTTTATACAGTTTTTCACGTTGGTTTTTTCTAGAATGACATGCAACTGATAAGACACGAGAATTAACACACTACTAATTCTATTGTAGGCACAATGGCTGACAATCAAGAACAAGTACCTCAAGTCGAAGGAGCGGTACCCCAAAATGAGGAGGTGCCCGTTTATGAATACTCTCCACTCGCAAATGAAAATGGCTACACTTAAGCCAAAGTTCCATTCCTCTTCTATTGAAGCGGGGATTTGACATGACAAATGTGGAAAGACGGGCTCCTGATTTCTGAAACAAGTTGGTAGCGACAAAGTTGGTTTGGTCCAAAACCCGAGGGATTGCAATGAGTCTTGGGTAAAGGAATTCTATGCCATGTTGCCTTCTGTTGACTGGGATACTCCCAGCCCAATGATCATAGTGAGGGGCACTCCAGTGAAAGTGGGGTCAAGGGCTATCAATCGGGTCTACCGGTTGGATGATCATCCGGAGGAGCCCTATGCGGAGAAGGCAGCGGAGAAGGACCTTATGTGGTTGGCCTCTAAATTGGTATAGGAAGATCATATAGAGAAGACTCCCTGGGATCATGGTAGGGGAGCGATATACAGTGATCGTTTTACTGCTGAAGCCAAGAAATGGTTGCACATTGTCAGTCGTCGGGTCCGCCCTTCATCGAACACCCATGATGTGACCAATGCCTATGCCCTTGTTAGTGCTTGTGTTCTTGCCGATATACCTGTAAATGTAGGGGCGCAGGTCATTGCGGAGTGGAAGGAGTTCGTGGATAGATGTGGGGGAAGCTTGATGGTCCCTTCTCTGATCACTTTCTTATGCTAGAGGGCTAAGGTTCTAGAGAAGGATAATGATGATTGGGTCCAGCCTAATCTATCTTTCCATCCATTGCGGACGAAGGGTTGTGGGACCGCGATTGTCAGTCGGAAGAGGAGGAAGGTGGATTATGCAGGCGAGGGGAGAGCGGAATTGGGGCTGGGGATGGTACTGGGACTGAGGCTCCCAGTATTCAGGGTCCCTTCGATCATATAGATTCACGCTTTGATGAGATGGTGGCCATGTTTCAGATAATGTCCATGCCTTCTGGCGGTTCCAGTTCATCAGGTACTGCTGCCAGCTACCCCACACATGAGAAGATGAAGGGGTATTTTGATACCCAAAAGAAGATGGGGGATCCACTCACCAACCTCCAGACTGCATATACCACGCTGGCTAAAAATCATGGTGACCTTCGTCGTGACTTTGACAGGGAGAAGATGAAGTTTAACATTAGGTCTTGGAGGGGTATCAAGGAAGTGTGGGGTAACATGTACCCCAATATGCCGATGCCAGTGGAGGATGATGATGACTCCGAGCAGTACTCCTTCGAGAGTGTGCCCCGGGAGAATGGTGACCAAGGTGGATTTGATGATGTTGGTGGTGGGGGCTCGGATGATGATGGTGCGACTAGCATGCTGTCGGCCTAGAGATTCCCCTTTCCCCTTTACGTTATGCTTGGTTGCCCATGTAAGGCCTTTTATTTTCATACAATCTTTTATTTGGTTTGCCTTGTTGGCTTGGATGTTTTTGAGACAATTTTTGTTGGTTTGCTTTTTGTTGGATCTTGGTGGTTTGGTCTTTTGTTTTGGGCCATTTATTTTTGGTTTTTAGGATAATTTAGGTTGTAGTAAGCTATCTTGGATGATTTCTCGCCCTTGTCGGGCTTATTTTATGTGACTGCTACTGGTAGATTTTGTGCATGTTGTTTTTGGGTGAATTCAGAATAGGTAAAGTAATGGAACAGGGGAGTTCAGGTCTCTGTTCTTCAGGCGCGCCGCATCGGCGGTCTTGCAGACCGCTATAGTGGTCCCACTTCGGCGGAGATGGAACCGCCACGATGGTCATAAGGCACACTGGGTATACCGTTACAGCAGTAGATAAGTGTCACGACCCAAACCGATGGGCCATGACTAGTGCCCGAGCTGGACACTCGTATACGAACCTTCTAGATATAATCAGACTGAAACCAAGGACAATAAAAGCATGTTGTAGACTCACAATGTCATATATCAGAATGAACCTATCTCCTAAGGAGTCACAGCTAACAAAATATGCAATCCGATAAGGCTGCCACTATATACAGGAGTATCCAAAATGAACTACGTCGATATAGCGGACCAAAACATATATACAACCCACGCATGTCTACAGACCTCTAATAGTATAACAGTGAAGTATGATGGGACAGGGCTCCGCCGTACCCCCAGATATGCATAAGTCTATATCAAAAGGATCTGCACTAAAATGACTCAAGCTCCAGAACGATGGAGCTCCCCAAGCAGCTGAGAAGAAGTCCTAGGCTGGAGGATCACCAAACTGAGTGTCTGTACCTGCGGGTATGAAACGCAACCCCCGAAGAAAGGTGGTCAGTACGGAAAATGTACTGAATATGTAAAGCATGAAGCACAGTAGTGAAGATCATGACTGAGTGAAAAGATGACAAGAGATAAGTATGATAATTAAAGGATACCAATGCATCTGTACCTTATGTGGTGAGTTATGTATATATATACTCTGTATACTGTACCTGGCCAATTATAGGACTCGGTTATATAAATATATACCGTACCCGTCCCTTTAGTAAGGGACTCGATTATGTAAATATATACCGTACCCGGCCCTATAGTATGGGACTCGATTATGTAAATATATACCGTACCCGGCCCTTTAGTAAGGGACTCGGTTGTGTAAATATATACCGTACCCGGCCCTTTAGTAAGGGACTCGGATATGTAAATATATACCGTACCCGGCCCTTTAGTAAGGGACTCGGTTATAATGCAATGAAAATGTATACGAATGCCAAGCCTTTCATTAGTAACTCATAATCCGGTATGAAGACTCTTTTGTGAATGCACAATCATGTTATCTCAGGATATCTTTTGAAAGAGTCATTATCGAGGTGAGAACACTTAGTATTAGGGGCAACCATGTACAAAATGAATCATCACTTGGGATTCGAGAGAATAGGTAGTATGAACTAACACTTGGGGGACCAAAGACAACTATCAGGTCAAGTACTACTGAGAACTAGAGTTCACTGGAGTCATATGTGTTCATCGCTTGTTCACTTTATGTAATTCATGCCAAAGACGGAAGAAAGGATAGCTTTGCATACCTTTCCGGTTGCCTTACTCTAATTACCGCACACTTGTCTTTCCAAGCTCGTCAATCCATATTTAACAAAATTAATACTACTGTTAGGACCGTTATCATACGCTTACCTTAAGCCTTTAAATTAATCCCTTTTAAATTCTACCAAAATTTGGGCAGCATCTCCCCTGTTTATATGCCTAGCCCGCAATTACAATTCAACAACCACCAGCAACAACAACAAGACCAACATCAATTCAACAACCACCAGCAACAACAACAAAACCAACATCAACCATGTTATTCTCAATACCAAATACTCTATAAAACCTCTCATATAATACTTATCCTGTTCTTCTGCCAACAAAATTGTTATACGGCTATTTCCCAAATTCTATTTCCGTAAATAAACCAAAATTAATACTACTAATACGAGATTCATACCTATATCTTGCTAACATGATAATAGTCTTCCGTGTTCGCCTAGAATCCAAACCAAATCCACTGCAAAACGATATCACAGTCACAACTACGCGCTATCCGAACCTAAACTAATATTCCGCTACTGGAAAAATCACTCAATTTTTTATATCCTCACTCCCTCATTTATTTTCTAAGTTTTCTTAGGAAACATCTGGTGAAAAAAAGGCGTTTTACCCTTTATATAGGGGGTCAATTTCGGGTGGGGTCACTGTAGCAGTACTGTAGCAAGTCGATACTGTAGCATCTACTGTAGCACGCGTTTATGCTCTGTCAGCCGAACTTGTAACATCCATAATTTTCTACTCCGATGTCCTATCGATAAGAGGTTTGTTGCGTTGAAAACTAGACTCGACGAACTTCATTGTAGGCTTTTGTTTCACTTCAAAACACTTCATATGCTAAGAGATATTTGTCCTTCAAGTTGGACCAAAATTTTCACACAAAACTTTACCCATCCTTTCTCCAAAGTCGTACTACTCCATTTCTTCCACTCATTTTCTTATAAAACCTTCCGGTATACCTTGTGTACATCCTTCACTCATTAAATATACTTAATAATGCTAGCTCCTTACATTCCAAACTGGTTTTACTTAACCATAACTCAACGTACTTATGTTCCAAATTTGATAAGTGCTTCTTCGAAGATACGACGTGTAACAATAAGCCGCTACAGCAATGCCGTCACAGCAGCTGAGGAACCGCTGTGGCGGTACCACTAAATAGTAACACCCAACATTTTTTTTAACAATTTTCACTCCCGGAATAACCAATTCGGAACAACGACGTATCACACCTACCCGCGTAGATACCAATTGGAATTGTCTAGGTACCCATTGGGCACACCGAGATACCAATTTGACCGATTTAGCACAGTTTGAAAGAAAGAAGGGAAATTTCCTAAATGTCTTATGGCCTCCCGTGGATGGACACAGACGTGTACGTACCACTCCATGAGACTTTACTAGACAGTGCTCTTGTACTTGTGAGACTGGTAACCTAGGCTCTGATACCAGCTTCTCACGACCTAATTTAGGATTGCGCGGGCACCTACCCTTCCCTCCTCAGTACGCGAACCCTCAATTCAATAATACTTCAATCAATAAAGAAAATTTGACAAATTAGATAATTAAGTACAATTAACTGCGGAAATCAATTCAATTAATACCTCAAGATTGAAGGCGTTTACAACAGTTAAATAATTACAGACTCATTTCGAGTTCCCACGACCTGGTCTAGACTAGTACAAGAGCGACTAATGATCTCGACTACCACAACATTCTAAGACTCAACCTCCATCCCGGAATGAAGTGGGAGGAGGCCTTCAAGATAGGCACCGCACTTTATCGAACGTGTCACAATCAACAACCTGAAAACACTTTACACCATAAAAAGGGTGCAGCAAGAGCAGTATCAGTACAATCAACGCGTACTAAATAAGTATCATAGACTGACAATGAGTAGGAACGCATATCAGTAAAAGAATTCACAATGGTTAGGAAAACATATCAGTAAAAGAATTCACAAATAAGCAGTATAAACAACTAGATCATAACTATACATCTATTTACTGCATACTATAATGTCAAGGCTCTTATCCTACCTCCTTTCATAAGCCAAACATATAACCGTTCCTACGAGTGATTCTATGAGATAAATCAACATGTATAGGGTAATCAAAACGTAATCAAGTACAATTCATTGCCTAAGTAGAACATCTAATCCTAATTATACCAAGTCTCGATATGTCCAATCCGAATCCAACATTACAAGTACAACACCAAATCACCTTAATATGAACCGTTATGCAATACAATGCAATAATATATGTATGCAATGTAATGTCATGCAAATGTTGTGTATACATGTACTTCGGACGAAAATATCAATGTCTCGGTAGCACAACCCAAGGTGACTCGCGAAGTTTAAGTGCCACCCATCCCGGATCTTTGCCCAACAGACAGATGGGACCCCGGATCTTTGCGCACGGGGGGTTCTCACTGGCACCACCCTGGGGGGACCCACGGAGTCCATGCACTCACTGAAACCACGATTACGGAATGAACATCAGATATCGGACTCACGTCACTCAAGTAAAACTGAGCCCAGCTCATCATTAGTATCCCAACAGTATGTCATGAAGAATGAGAGTGCGTGCAATGCATGTATCATCATCAATTATCATGCTCAATATCACAAGTACTAACAATAGGCACGCCAATCAATATATCCGAATCACAACTACCAACGGTGGGTATGCCAACAACATCGAAATCAAGATGGTAAAATGGAATCCAATGTCCACCAGCAACACATGGCATCATGCCCACACAATAGAACAATCAATTCACAGTCCGATGCTACCACTTTCTCTATCAAACATTCCTATATGATAGATCATCTTCTACTTACAAGACATAACAACTACCAGTCCAGAATTAGATTGCTATCGTTGATGTGTTTTGTCCTTCCAATTATCAACTAGAACCACTATTAATAACACAACCCAAATTAATCACATCTAACGAAATTCCTCATCGTGAGACATAGAAAAAAAAAGTACCACCCACTACTTCCAAGTCACATAAATCCACCGATACTCATGAAAACCAAATTAAGAATCCTAAAGAATCTCCAAGCCACAAGCCCGAACATACAAATCACACAACAATACCATCCTATGATTCCATCTCAATCCTCCAATTCCTATGCATGCATTCTCTGTTCTTTCTAATACATGAATATGGGAAACTAACCGGAGTCTACCAGAAGGAAAGCCATAACCTACCTCATGGCCGAGCGGGTGCCACGAACATCCACTAATTATTTAACTCGATCACCACATCGTAATCCACACGAAAGAGCTTGGAGATAAACATGAGGCCCAAGAATAGAAATTACCATTAGAACCATCATAAGAGATTTCGGATTAATAGGGAAGGTTTGGGATCTTAACCCACTTCTATATTCCATCGACAACAACACTAGGTGATTTACCAATTTTTAAGCTTATATTGAGAAAGACCCATTTTCAAGATCTATGGAAGAACGCATTTTTAAGAATAAAGAAGGTAGGAATCTAGGTTATTAACTCATTTAGGTGAAGAATATGGAAGATTACCTAATGGGACCCATGTGAAACATAATGCTAACCCAACATTTCTCCCACTCTAAATACTTGTAATACCCATTAGATGGTTCTCCAGGTGAAGATTTTTAGGAAAAATTTACTAGGTGGAAGAAGAATTTGAAGGTGTTAGAAGGATTATCATGACCAAAAATCTGATTATTTTCACTTCCCAAATGACCTGGGCGGGTGGAACTTAGGGTTGGGAGAGAATGGGACCAATTCCCGAAATGAAGTCTTGTGACCGCCCCAGCGGTATGTTCACTGCTTTAGCGGTGCCTCTAGGGAGCCTGAGTGGCTGCTATGGCGGCACAGTAGCCCAATGCTAATGGCGGTTCTTCCACCGTTGCAGCGTCACCGCTGTTGTGCCTTTTCTGCCGCCGTGGCGTCCCAACTGGGCCCGGTGGCCCACATTTCAAATTCCCACACGCTGCGCACATCAAATTTTAAATAACTCAGAGATTTGCGAAAAATAATTTAACGAAGACATTTTTAAGGCGTCAGAGTTGCGACGAAATGGATTGTTACAAAATCATATAAGAAAAACATGGTCAAAGAACCACCTCGTAGAATACCCAAATAGTAATTGGTCTCAAAAATTTAATATGTCATGAAGAGTATTTACAAATATGTTTTTTTGCTCTCTCTCTTCTCTCTCTTCACTAACGGTCAATAACGGTTATTTTCTTGCGAGTGTAGCCACGCTCCACCTTCATGGTGGTGCCTGGAGGCTCTCTTTTGGTGTATCCATTGAAGGAATTGATTCTTCCTTACGGGGCAATGCACCCTACGGTGGGAACTCATGGAATAAGTTCTTATGCAAACACAATTTCGGCTTCGTCAACATTTGTGCAAGTACCTGCTTGACATGACATGGAACGTGTAATGTCTTAACAAACCTTGCACAATAACATTCCTACCATCATCTTTAAAGGTCTAGAATACTATGATATTATGGTTGCAGAATGTAGATACACTTTGCACAATAACAGAATGGTTTGGCTGATATGGCACTATATGGAAAATAGAATGACATAGAAAGAAAAGAAGGGGATAATGGTAACACTGAAGGAAAGAAGAAGGATGTTGACAAAGAAGAAAGTCAGCAAGACAATGGTGATGAAAAATGATGTTCAACAACATGGTGATTGTGATAGAACGACTGATTCTAAACAGACCGAAAGTGTAGCTGAGAAGGATCAGAAAGAGTCTATAGTAAGAGATTCAAGAATAAGGCTAAGAATAAAACTCTCAAGAAGTGGTGTTTTAAGACTGTGACTCCTGGAGAAATTTCCAAGAGATAGAAGAAAAAGAAAACCATACCTTACAAACAACATGAGGTGGAAGAAAGAAAAGATGATCAAGTGAAAGACACTGGGAAGGAAGTTCATCAAGTCAAGGAGCATTTGGATGAGAAAGGGAAATGTCACAATCCAACTCATGGGTCGAGCGGGAACCCACACTATTCCCCTTAGTGGGCGAACCCTTTTCTTACTACACATCATTCTAGATATTCATGTGGAATTGAACGCAGTTACATAAGTAGTCTAGATATATATAAATACTAAGTAATGTGCAGAAGTAATATTACATAGAAAATACCCAAAGACATGGTCTAGACTCGTACAAGAGCTCTAATCATACAACATCTGGAATTGAATATAAGTCTTAGATACAAACAAAAGCTGTCTATAGACTCAAATAACAGAAAGCAGGAGGAAGAAATGCGGGCTGCACGATCTGGCAGTGGCTCATCCTGGGATCTCTGGTAAGTAGGCCTCGGGATCACTCGCTGTTACACCTCGGGAAAATATTCCGTTGGTACGCGGGTGAATGACCTAGTGATGAGCACGAGTGTATGATGTTTCCATGAGTAAGAAACGACATTTGATGACCCTAAATAAGATTCCAAAGGCAATCGCAATAAGAGAGAGGTTATGCTCCATAATGAATAATTATAGGTTTTGGAAATGTGAAAAGTTGCAAGTTTGCATTCTGGCCAGTGGTCGTAAAATGAAATACGGACCGTAAAGTGGTATACGGTCCGTAAACTGCCATACTTTCACATAACGTCTAGGTGAGCCATAAATCAAATCAGGCATTCTAGCCATCAATCATACTAGTCCCAATTGGACGACAACATTTCTTATATCATCATAGGAATCTATGCCACATCAATGTACATGGGCCGACAAGGCCAACAAAATGACATACAAAAATATAGGCTGACAAGGCCAGACACATCTAACCACATACACATGTCTACGGGCCTCTAAGAAGGTTATAACATATCACATGAGCGGGACAGGACCCCGCTATTCCCATAATTATGTACACAAAAGAATAAGTACCCAAAAGCTATAGCTCCGAATGAAATGGAGCTCCGCTATGTAATCCCTGAAAATATAGCTATGGATCAAGCCTGTCTCCCTGTGCACCTGCGGGCATGACGCAGCGTCCACAAACAAAAAGACGTCAGTACGAAGAATGTACTGAGTATGTAAAGCATGATCAATATCAATATGAAGCTTAAGAGTCAACATATGAAATAGCATAACATGGGAGATAATAATATCATCGTCATAGCACTTACTTGCTTTCCACAAGGACATTCCATTTCTATTGCGTATCCGTGTACATACATCCATATCCGTATTTATTTACCTTCACATTCATTTTTATAACATATTCGTACTCATATTGATGTCATACACACACACACACACACACACACACACACACACACACACACACACACACACATATATATATATATATATATATATAGATAGATAGATAGATAGCTATAGCGTGCCCGACCATAAAGGTTCGGTGTTTCATACATACTTGGCCAACCAAGGCTCAAGGTCATACATACCTGGCCCTACCAAGGCATCAGGGTTATCCGTACCTTCTGCAGAAGTGCGCGCGCGTTTCATAATCATATACATACTCTATACATATTAATATACATATATTCTTACCCGGCGTCATAAGCTCAGGGTCTTATTATAGCCCTTCATAGGCACACATACATATAATAGCTCATAAGCATCTTTAGCATCATTTTATTCTCATCATCATTACTATCATTGTCATTATCGTTACATCTACCCTATAGGCTTACTTGTCATACGAGGAACTTAGTACAATCGTAGCACATCGAGCATCGGGAGCTTACTAGCTCGGAGAATCAAATCGTTTGAAGGGAATCATAGTCTTATAGGAGATTTAGACGTTTGGCCAAAGAACCATGCCTTATGAAAGAAGGGTTAGCCTTACATACCTTTTCGTTCGACTATATAACACTTGCACGTTCCCTTCCACGCTTGCGTTTATACCTTCATCAAGGTCATACTATCGTTAGAATTGACAACTAGCATAAATGGCTAAAGCTAGGGAAAATCGGACAGCATCTCCTCTATTTATACAACATTCCTCCATATCGTGATTCAATTCCCAAACATCAACAATACATTTACAATATCATAATAATAGCCTTTAGTCATCTACATTATCCATATTCTCAATTCACTTCCAATTTTCCATATTCAAGACCATAACACACGATTTCGTCCATTCATATACAATGCCTTATTCATGATCTTAACGTCATTTACAACCCATTCATGTCACAACACAACAACAATCATGATTCAATTCAAACTATTTCTCAAAACGTCACTATTCATCTTTCATGACCCATTTTGCTATACTCTTCTAAAATCCAAGCATTTCAACTTCCAAATACCTTAAACAACATACAAATACCATAAATCTTACCTTAGATGTTGTAGGAACAAGCCTTAGTTGAAACACTCCACTTGAGCAAAAACCCTAGTTTTTCTCCATTTGGATTTCTTGACTTGAATGATCTTTAATGGGTTTGCTTACACTTGATTCACTTATTTTGTGTTGTTGATCACTAAAAACCCTTGAAAACTTGTGGAATATATGTAGAGAGATGTTTTAGAGAGAAGGGGTGTGATGTAGAAGTGAAATGAAATAAGCTTTGGTCCCCTTATTTAATAACTTAAAAATCTGATTTGAAGTGCACAGTGGTCGTAAACTTGGTTTACGGTCCGTATTCCAGTTTACGGACCGTCCTTCATGGTCATATTTAATCATAATAGAACCAGAAACTCAGGCTGGGACATGGTGATTTACGATCATGGTTTACGGGCCGTAAACCACTTTACGGTCCGTATTCCAGGTCGTATTTAACCATTGATCATTTGGAAGAAAGTTTAAAGTTTTGGAAGCCACAATACGACATGGCAGTTTACGGACTGTATACCACTTTACGGTCCGTATTTCATTTTACGACCACTGGCCAGAATGCAAACTTGCAACTTTTCACATTTCCAAAACTTATAATTATTCATTATGGAGCATAACCTCTCTCTTATTGCGATTGCCTTTGGAATCTTATTTAGGGTCATCAAATGTCGTTTCTTACTCATGGAAACATCATACACTCGTGCTCATCACTAGGTCATTCACCCGCGTACCAACGGAAGATTTTCCCGAGGTGTAACATTCTCCCTCCCTTAAGAACATTCGTCCTTGAATGTTAAAGCCTTCGAGAATTCTATAAAAATTTTGCCAGAGTTTCCCCTATAATATGGCACTACCATCCTACCACAACAACCCATGATATTGATGCCTCACAAGGCCACAACACAATAGCATAAAAATATGGCCACACACGACCCAAAAAGCATAAAAGGAAAACATGCATACCTTATGATCTCAACGTCTCATCTTGGACTTCTTCCAAGGGCTGAAATAAATGCGGGTATCTGGATCGCATACTCTCTTCTGCTTCCCATGTCATCTCTTCTCATTTACTGCTTCTCCATAGGACCTTAACCGAGGCCACTTCTTTGTTTCTAAGCCTCCGTACTTGCCTCTCTAATATGGCAATGGGTACCTCTTCGTAAGATAGCTTTTCTGTCACTTGAACCTCATTTACTGGGACGATCCTAATGGGATCTCCAACACATTTTCGAAGCATTGAGACATGAAATACTGGATGGACTGACTCCAATTCTGGAGGTAGGTCTAACTCATAGGCCACTTTGCCTATCTTTCGTACAATTTCATATGGCCCAATATACCGGGGACTAAGCTTCCCCTTTTTGCCAAATCTCATTACACCCTTCATAGGCGACACTTTCAAGAATACCCAATCTTTCACTTTGAACTCCAAGTCTCTTCGACGATTATCCGCATAGGACTTTTGACGGCTTTGGGCTGCTAACAACCGATCTTGTATGAGCTTGACTTTCTCTATAGCTTGCTGGACCAGGTCCGGCCCTATCAATTTAGTCTCCCCTGTTTCAAACCACCCAACTGTTATTGTAAGCAAACTCAATAAGTGGCAAATGGTCATCCCAGTTTCCTCCAAAATCTATCAGGCATGCCCGTAACATATTCTCAAGAGTCTGAATGGTGCGTTCAGCTTGCCCATCGGTCTGCGGATGAAAGGCCGTGCTAAGGCGCACCTGGGTCCCTAGACCCTCTTGGAAAGACTTCCAAAAGTTAGCTGTAAACTGAGTCCCTCTATCGGAGATAATAGATACCGGAACGCCATGGAGTCTCACTATCTCTTTAAGGTAAAGCCTTGCATAATCTTCTGCGACATAGGTCGTTCTGACCGGTAAGAAATGAGCTGACTTTGTGAGTCTATCCACAATCACCCATATGGAATCATACTCACGTCGAGAACGGGGTAAGCCTGAAATGAAGTCCATGTTAATCACTTCCCATTTCCAAGTCGGGATTTTTATAGCTTGCAACAATCCACCCGGCTTTTGGTGCTCGATTTTCACTTGTTGACAATTTGGACATTGAGCTACGAATTCCGCTATATCTTTCTTCATTCCATTCCACCAGTATATGGACTTAAAATCATGATACATTTTCGTTGCTCCGGGGTGAACAGAATAACGAGAACAATGAGCTTCTCCCAAAATCTGGTGGCGTAAACTTGCCACATCAGGGACACATAATCTGCCTCGGCATCGGAGAACTCCGTCTCCTGAAATATCAAATGATGACTCCTCTTTCTGAGGGAGTGTATCTCTGTACTGCATTAGCATGGGATCCTCATATTGTCGCTCCATCACCTCTGCTACTAGCGACGAGACTGCAGAATTCTGAATAGTAGCTCCGCTGCTACCTGAGTCCACTACTCGGACTCCTAGGCTAGCTAACTGTTGGAGCTCACGAGCCGTTTCTCTCTTCTCTGGTCGTATATCACATATACTTCCCATCGATCTACGGCTAAGAGCATCAGCCACAACATTTGCCTTTCCGGGGTGATACAAAATATCAACATCATAGTCTTTTAGCAATGCTAACCATCGTCGTTGCCGCAGATATAACTCTTTCTGCTTGAAGATATACTGAAGGCTCTTATGATCTGTGTAAATATCCACGTGAACACCATATAAATAATGTCTCTATATCGTTAATGCATGAACCACCGCGGCCAATTCTAGATCATGGGTAGGATAATTCTGCTCATATTTCTGCAATTGCCTTAAAGCATACGCAATCACCTTGCCATGTTCCATCAATACACAGCCTATCCTAACACCTGAAGCATCGCAATAAACTACATATCCTTCCAATCCCTCTGGAAGTGTCAAGACTGGGGCGGAAGTCAATCTACCCTTTAACTCTTGGAAACTACGTTCGCAAGCATCTGTCCATTGAAACCTTGCTGATTTCTGGGTCAACTTTGTGAGCGGTGCCGAAATAGAAGAAAAACCTTCAACGAACCTCCTGTAATAACCTGCTAAGCCCAGAAAACTACGAACCTCCGTAGGAGTTGTGGGCCTTGGCCAAGTCTTCACGGCCTCAATCTTTTGACTATCCACTCGAATACCGTCGGCAGCAACAATATGCCCTAAAAATGCCACCGAATTCAACCAAAACTCACATTTGGAAAACTTTGCAAACAACTCTCGAGTTCGAAGGACTCCAAGGACAGTACGCAAATGATCCGCATGTTCTGCCTCGGATCTAGAATACACCAAGATGTCGTCGATAAACACGATCACAAATAAATCCAGGAAGGGCCTGAACACATTATTCATTAAATCCATAAATACTGTTGGCGTGTTCATTAGCCCAAATGACATTACCCGGAATTTAAAATGACCATATCTTGTTCTGAAGGCTGTCTTAGGGATATCTTTCTCCCTAACTCTCACCTGATAATACCCGGACCTCAAATCGATTTTTGAAAACCATTTGGCACCTTGCAATTGATCAAATAAATCATCAATCCATGGGAGAGGATATTTATTCTTAATCGTCACCTTATTTAATTGCCTATAATCAATGCACATTCTCAAGGAGCCATCTTTCTTTCGGACCAACAATACGGGTGCTCCCCACGGGGATGAACTAGGCCTAATAAAGTCTTTCTCAAGCAAGTCTTTCAATTGCTCTTTTAATTCCTTCAGTTCTACGGGTGCCATTCTATATGGGGGAATAGATATAGGCTTAGTGCCTAGCAACACATCAATATCAAAGTCAATCTCCCGCTCGGGAGGAAGGCCTGGAAGCTCTTCCGGGAACATATCCGAAAATTCATTTACTACGGTAACCGACTGAAGAGTTGGCGATTCAGCTTCTATATCTTGAACTCGCACTAGATGATAAATACAACCTTTTGTGATCATTTTCCTTGCCTTTAGGTAGGAAATGAACCTACCCTTTGGTGACGCCGTATTCCCTTTCCATTTTTAAGACTGGTTCTCCCGGAAATTGGAAACGAACCATTTTCATTCTACAATCAACATTGGCATAGCAAGAAGCCAACCAATCCATGCCCATAATGACATCAAAATCTACCATTTCTAGCTCATGCAAGTCAATCATGGTACGACGATGACAAATCACAATCACACAATGTTTATATACTCGGCTAGCTATTACCGATTCACCCACGGGTGTAGACACCTCAAAAGGTTTGATCGACTCCGGCTCGACTCTAAATCGACCAGCAATATATGGAGTAACATATGACAATGTGGAGCTCGGATCAATCAAAGCATATACATCATGAGAGAATACCGATAATATACGTGTGACCACGTCAGGGGAAGACTCAAGATCTTGGCGTCCAGCCAAAGCATAAATACGGTGTTGAGGACCGCTAGAACTGGGAGCTCTGCCTCTGCCTCTACCATGGCTGACTGGCGCATGTGAACCTGGCCCCATAGGGCGTACAGATGCTGAAGATCCGGCTACCGACCCTGATGGCTGGGTCCTACCTCTACCATGTACTGAGGGGAAATCAAGCATGATATGGCCTGGTCGGCCACATGAATAGCAAACATCTGAACCTGATCGGCATTGACCCCAATGCGACTTCCCACACTGGTAACATCGTGGCTCGGGTGGTCTCGCCTGACCCGAATCACCCCTAAACTGGGACCCTGAAAAACTCAGACTCGGCCCTGAACGGACAGATCTATCAAATCTCTGGCCTGAAAACCGTGGACGTGCACTGGTCATAGAATAGCCTGAATGCCTGGGAAACTGCTGCCGGTGCCCACCTCTAAACTCGCTCATCGGACCCGAAGATCTAGCCCTCTTGTTATGTCCCCGATCTTGCTCACGTTCACTCCTCTGCTGTTGTAAACTTTCTTCTAAGTTCTGAGCGTGGGCCTGAATGCGTGCAATATCCATACCGTCCTGAAGGTACGCAGTCAAACACCTATCCATCAAATATGGCCCTAGGCCTTTAACAAATCGGTGTACCCGGTCACCCATATCCGCTACCATGGCTGAAGCGTACCTAGCCAAGGAGTTGAAGCGGAGACTGTACTCTAGAGCACTCATGCTACCTTGCCTTAATTTTAAGAATTTACCGGCTCTAGCTCGCCGGACTTCTGGAGGCATATAATGACGGAGAAAAGCATCAACAAACTTTTGCCATACCGGGGGAGGTGCATTGGCTCCCCGTGAAGCCATCTAGACTGTATACCACTGGATCGAGACATCTCTCAATCTATATGACGCTAACTCCACCGACTTGGTGTCTGAAGCATGTATCAATCGAAGCGTCCTCAACATACCATCAATAAAGTCCTGGGGGTCCTCCTCTGGCTTTGACCCAAAGAATTCCGGAGGGTTTAAAGTAATGAAGTCACGGGCCCTTGCACTAACAGCCCTGTCACCCTGCCCTGTACTTTGCCGCTGAGTCTGAGCAGCAACCAACTGTGTAAGCAAATGTATTGCCTCTTTTACATCTTGGCCCGAAGCATCTAGCGGAGGAGCTGGAGGTGCTGAAGCTGGGGATGAAGCTCCCTCACGCTCCTCAGTAATAGGCACTGTCTGGGAGAACTGAGATTGAGCCGCACTCTGGGACTCACTTTCCTTTACTACCGGTGGCGGTGCTCTTTCAACCCACTTTTCTGCCACCGTCTTGCCCTTTTGGGCTGCTGTAGTCTTTCTCTTTACAGGCATTCTTTGAAATGCACAACACACGATTAAGGAACAAGAATTTCTTACATCATAGCTCTATCGCATGATTCTTATGAAGAAAGAAGGTCATTTATTCCTAAAATGTCTGCAGCTTTTTGTTTATAAGTGTGGCGCACAACACACCCATAACCAAGACTCTACTAGACACGGCTCGTAGACATACCCTAGGACTGAACTGCTCTGATACCACTTTCGTCGCGGCCCTAGTCGGGTCGTGACACTCGCGAGGTTGAGACATGGATCCAGTGACGAACTCTACACTCAGAAAAAGAGTGCAGCAAGAGTGGTATCAGTACAACACTAGTGCTGGTAAGCATCATAGGCCGTCAACGATTAATTTACATATATAAAGGAAGGAACTAACAGGTAGCTAGATAAGAAATCAAGTACAGTCAAGAACAATCTCAAGTATAAAATCAGTCAAGTATATAGTTTCAATCCATGTATGAGATCAACCAAATGTATAAGATGTCATAAACAAAGTAAAGATGAATGAGTGAATGTATATGAGATGCAAGTAATACAATGCACTGGCCAACCTTTGAACTGTACACACATGCTAAGGGAAATGCCTCACAGCCATGGCCCATAGGGGACCCGCTAAATCCATGTACTTACATAGAAATATCCACTAGAAACTCACACAGAATGCTGCCACTAGGTTTACTCAGAATACCAATATCCACTGGGGCTCACATAGAATGCCGTTGCTATGGTTCATACATAATTCCTTATTTACCTTTGCCAATTGGGCCCACACAAAGAATCCTTGTTTCCATAGGAACCATTGATGCACATGAATGGATGATATATAAAGAATTGGATAAGTCTCAATCAATAAAAGAGTTTGCAGACAAATCATGTGAATCAGGCTAAAAGAAGAACCAGGTCTGTAAACATGTTCCATCACAGAGCAAGAACAAGATCAGAAGTAAAAGAGTGAGTCAAGATTGAAGACATGATTTATGCCAGCAATGAATAAATGCATGTGAAGAGGACTGACATAGATCTATGCTAGATAAATGAAACATGTCTATCAACACGTTCCATCATCCATACAAAAAGTAGACTCAAGAAGAAATCAGAAGTATGAACGAGAAAGGGATGATGAAATAGGTTTGTAAACATGTTGTATTTCATCCAGTGTAAAGATTCAAAGACAGATGAACCAGGTGGATAAAATAGGTTCGTGAACATGTTCCAGGGCAAGTCCTACAACAACTAGGATTTGTAGAATTATGGAAATAACTTGGCAGTCAAGTATGAAAGATTCCTTGCCATAATTTTAGGGATTAGTAAGACTTCTATAAGTAAAAGAAGCTGATTCAGCAAGGCAAGAATTCAAGTACAACACAAATCCCACGTGCGTGTCATTGACCGACTAGGAAAGGGTTTTGTGTTCAGCCGACCTGCGGAGCATAATGTTATAAATACTCAGGTCTTTCCAAAAATAATTTTGCACACCCACAAAGGGAGAATTCATAATATTGAGCAAAGAAATTATATCCAAGAATATTCGAGAATCTAGGGTTGCGTCCTTAGTGCAAGAAGACAGATTGAAGGGGATAATCTACTGAATAATGTTTTCCAATTCTTAAGTCTAGAATCTTGTATTAGGTTTGTGTGATCAAGTGTATCCTTATCAACTTATTTAGAAGCATAAAAAGTAGATACAAAACATTGTAACTTCAAGTAGGAGTTTACTAATTGGAGATAGCTTGCTAGTCAAAGTTTGGGTAGCAAGGCTAAGATAGGAGTTAGATTACAGAGGTTGTAATTGTAACTGGCAGTTGGCTCATTGTTGTAGTGAAGTTAGGGAAATCCTACAGGTCTATAGATTGTGGTTTTTATCACCTTTTGAGCCGGGTTGTTTTCACATAAATATCGTGCATTCTTTACTTACCTGTAGTTTATTATTTCGCAAAGCCGCTAGCATAGAATAGGTACAGTAATGTGTTCCATCCTTAAATGAAAATTGGTTAGGATAAGAAGTAGGTAGTGAAACCTAACAATATTGCTTTAATACGATTCGAATTGAAAACACCCTTAAAAAATGGTGTTTTTAGAAAGACTATGATAACACAGAGATCATTTCAAATAATGGTTAACAACTTACTCTCAGCTTGAAAAACCATCATATTGAAAAAGGCACATTTTGCTCTTTATGCAAAGTGCACTCCTGAAGGAAAGAATTGATCTTTGGGAAAGTATAGTTGACATGAACAGTCTCATTAGTGGACCATGGTGCATGGGAGGTGACTTTAATATTATTATGGATCCTGATGAAAAACTTGGTGGTATACCCCACAGAGCCTAAAAGTCTTGATTTTATCAATTGTATGAATTCTTGTGGTTGGGTGACATAGGATTCTCTAGTCCTAAGTTTACTTGGTGTAACTGCTGGATTCCTATTAAAAGAATCTGGATGGGTTAGACAAAATCTCAGTGAATGAAGATTAGGTTGAAATCTTTCAAAGTAATGTGATGAAACACTTATCTAGGTTCGGTTCTGATCATAGATCACTACTGTTAAAATACTACAACCTTCAATAGGATCATATCGAGTACTTTAAGTTTCTCAACTTTTGGGCTTATCTACCAGGTTTCATGGAAATAGTTCAAGAAAGCTAGAATGAAGATATCAGAGGTAATCATATGTGGAAACTTCAATGTAAATTGAAAAATATCAGTTAAAACTCAGCAATTGGTCCAGACAGAACATTGGAGATGTTAATAAACAGGTTAAGGACTGGGAAACTAAAGTGGAGTTACTAGAAGAACTGGATATTATGAACAACACTGAGAAAGGAAGGGTTGATTTGAACAAGGGATATGTTGAATATGTTAGATGGTTGAATCTTCAAAATTCAATGCTCAGACAAAAAACCTCAGCTTAATCAGTTCAAAGATGGTGAAAAAACACTAGATATTTCCATAATGTCTTAAGAAACATGAGAAGAAGACTACAGAATCACAGGACCAAGAATCTTAGAGGAAGATGGGTTCAACAGGATGAAAAGTTTTCTAAAGCTGCCATTAAACATTTTAGAAAGCAATTCAACTTGAATTTACTGATAAGGATAGTAGAATTATAGAATGCATTACACATATCATCACCACTGAGGATAACAAAATGTTGACTACATTACTTGAGGAAGAAAAGATTAAACATTCTGTTTTCAATATGAGCATGGATAGTTCTATCAGACTAGATGGGTACAATGGTAAGTTTTTTCAGTATTGTTGGCATATTATCAAAGGGGATATAATTGCTTTTGTGCATGACTTTTTTCATGGTAAAATGCTTACAAAATTCTATACTCATTCTTCTTTTGCATTAATCCCTAAAATTAACACACCTACTTGTTTTACTGAATTAAGACCTATTAGTTTTTGTAAATTTCTCAAATAAAATAATTTCAAAAATTCTGTCTATTAGGCCCAATTCTCTCCTACCTGAGCTAATTTATGTAAATCAAAGTGGACTTCTCTCTAGGAGAAGTATTACTGATAATGTAATGCTTACTTAGGAGATAATTCATGGGATTTTTAAAGAAAATAAGGGTGGAAATGTGGTTTTGAAACTGGATATGGCCAAAGCCTATGATAGGCTTTCCTGATCCTTTCTTGCAAAAGTTTTTAACAAATTTGGTTTCAATGATGTTTGGAATGATCTGATTTGGAGAAGCATTTCAAATGTTTGGTATTCTATTATTATTAATGGGATTAGACATTGTTTCCTTAAATTATCACAAGGTCTTAAACAAGGCGATCCTATATCCCCTTCAATTTTTATAATTGTTGCTGACGTACTTGAACAGTTTTCTGAACAACCCAAACTTCATTCCTTTTAATATGCATAGAAATGGTCCTCAGATCACTCATTATGCCTATGTTGATGATATAATTATTTTTAGTAGTGGAAATGAGGTATCTATTAAGATTATGATGATATAGATTAAGAAGTATGAAAAGGTTTCAGGACAAATGGTGAATAAGGATAAGAGTTTTTTCCTCACCAATCCTAAAACTTGTACTTACGGAATTAATAGGATAAGAAGATGTACTGATTTTCTTGATAAAAAATTTCCTTTTACGTATCTTGGATGTCCTATTTATATTGGTAGGAAATGAATTGTTTACTCTGACAACATGGTTTTCAAAATTTTTAAAAGGCATAATGCTTGGCTAGGTCATATGCTTTCCAGTGGAGGTAGAATGGTTCTAATTAAAAGTGTTATTCAATCCTTGCCTAAATATACCTTGTTTGCTATTAACCCTCCTCAAGGTATGCTGGAGCTTATGGAAAAGAACATTGCTAAGTTCTTTCGAGGAGCTGCTAATGGAAAAAATAAGTATCACTGGAGTGCATGGTAGAATCTGTGTTTTTTCGAAAAAGAAGTTGGAATTGGTACTAAAGCTATGAGTGATATTGCTAACACCCTTTCTATAAAGAAGTGGTAATAATTCAATGCAAAATATTCTCTTTGAGCTGAGTTTATAATTGTTAAACTACTGTCCTAGAATGCATCATGTAGAAGTTGGTTGGTGGTAACTCACAGGCTTGGAAGCACTTGCTTTGGGCAAGATAAAAGAGTGAGAGGTGCATTCTATGGAAGATCAACACTGATACATGTAGCTTCTGGTGGGACAATTGGACTGAAATTGGTCCTCTTACTCAAATCTTCTCAAGTTATATGATAAGAAACAATTGCAAAGATAAAGTTCATGACTACATTGTGGATCACATATGGAATGCTCAAAAGTTGTATACTACTCTCCCAAGTCATATTGCTTCACATATAATATCGATAGGTATTGGTATTGAAGGCAGGAGATACTATGCCATCTGGAATGATATTGTAGATGGGATATTCTCAAATGGTTCAGCATGGGATTTGATCAGAAGTCACATAAACAACAATGATTTCATGAGAAAAATTTGGCACAATTCCATTCCCTCTGAGGTGCATTTCATCTGTTCGAGAATGTTTCTTAGCAAGCTTCCATTCCCTAAAGACTTGGTGAACAATAGTACTCAGCATAGAGTGAATTGTGTATGCTGCTAAGACCCTCAACATGATATGCATTATGTTTCCATTGAAGGGCAAATTGATGATTGTATATGGAAGGTTATGGGTGCACCTCTTGGGATTAATCATCAGCATTTGTCAATAAGGGGTATTTTTAGTAACTGGTGGAATTTTAAAACACAAAACAAAGTTCATAAGTTGGTGATTCAAGTTTTACCATAATCTGTTCGGAAATATGGAAATCATGATCAACTTGTAGATATAGAGACAAGAGCAGATTCTACCACTACAATATGGCTACTCAGCGCATATGCAACATAAATTCTGTGATTCAAGATGCTTTTCCATCCGTTTCCAACAAAGAAAACTGGATCAACATGTGCAACAAGTTGGAAAGACTCAAACTAGGTATGAAATGTACTGCTATGTCCCGGAAGAAACTTAGCATTGGAATGGTCAAGCTTATTATTAATGCAAGTTTCTTTAAGAACTCTAACAAGGCTAGTATATAAGGTATGTTGAAACTGAGGAGGGTAACATGATCATGACTTACTCTACCCGTGTTAATTACAATAGCAATAATCAAGCTAAAGCATTAGCTGTTAATTACGGGGTAAACCGGTACATAAAACATGGTCTAAGAAATCTTCACATTGAATTAGACACTCTTGTCATTTCTGATATGCTAAACAACAAGGATACTAACAACTTAAAGCTCAAGCACATTATCAACAGCACTTCCAGATTGCTCAATCATATTCGGCATGAGATTACTCATTGTTTTAGGGAAGCCAATCAGCTAGCTGATCTTTTGGCTAAACAAGCAGAAATGTCACGCCCCAATTCCGGAGTAACGTGACCAGCACCCGAAGCCAAACTAGGCACGAGCGAACCACTTTAAATCTGAAACTCTAGGGAGTGACCCCCAACTTAAACTGATAATGTCTAATCTGGAGATATATATATATATATATATATATAAATACTGACTATTTCGTCTGAATTGGGCACACACCAAGAATATATATAACTTAGCAAGCCGAGGAGGCTGCTTCAATCGTACAAAACCAACAGCATCCAACAGACATATACAAGCCGACAAGGCTATCACACTGACATA
This sequence comes from Lycium barbarum, assembly GCF_019175385.1. Classification (NCBI taxonomy): domain Eukaryota; kingdom Viridiplantae; phylum Streptophyta; class Magnoliopsida; order Solanales; family Solanaceae; genus Lycium; species Lycium barbarum. Next base: position 26,831,328 of record NC_083337.1, read on the forward strand.
CTATATACAGGACTCATCTACAAGCCTCTAGGGATATGTGTGACTATACCATACAATCTGGAATCAAAAAGGAAAGACTCCAAAGGACCTGGCAACTCCGAACAGAAAGGGAGCTCGCCAATCAGCTGATGTTAGATTCTGTCTACTGGGAGGCCTATCAATCAGTCGATCTGTACCTGCAGGCATGAATGCAGCGCCCCCGACGAAAAGGACGTCAGTACGAAATAATGTACCGAGTATGTAAGGCAACAATAACTAAAACTGAACTGAAACAATACAATCCAGAGACCAAAGAATGCCCTGAATACCTCTCCAAACCTGTCTCATATGAAATGCAATATATATATATATATATATATATATATATATATATATATATATATATATATATATATATATACATACATACATATATATATATATATATCCAGAGACCAAAGAATGCCCTGAATACCTCTCCAAACCTGTCTCATATGAAATGCAATATATATATATATATATATATATATATGTATGTATGTATATATATATATATATGTATAGGTAACTGTAAAATCTCACAGGCCAAGTAGCCATGCAATATGTCTCACTAACCGGTCGGCCAGGCAATCTGTCTCACTGACCCGTAGGATAGGCATATCTGTCTCACTAACCCGTAGGCCGAGCATATCTGTCTCACTGACCCGTAGGCTAGGCAAAGTGAAAATGTCTCACTGACCAAGTGGCTAGGCTAAAGAAAATATATATATCATGCAATATATCATGCGTATGCTGAAAAACACTAATACTGTAACATGTCTTTTCTATCTCTCTATAACTCAAGGACATAGGGAGGGGATGTGGCCCCTCAGAAGGAATAACATAACACTCGGAAACTAGACAACAATATGACAAGCTCTACTTTGACAAATCTCGGGTCATAAGGTTTATCACGCTCTTACCATACATGGAAACATGCCAAGAAAAGAAGGAACAACCTTAACATACCTTTTCGGTCTTCTATTACTTAACGTTTATTCTCCCGAGCTCGTAAATATACAATCAAGAGAAATCATACTACTGTTAGGCTTATTGACATATGCCTATGTCAAGTCTTTAAATTAAACTCCTTTAGATTCCGCTGAAATTCGGGCAGCATCTCCCCTGTTTATATCCCTAATTCAAAATCACAATATCAACAACCAACACAACAACAACAACTCTAATGCCAACAACATCATCATCCATACCAACATATTCCATAAAACATCTCACACGATATTTATCCAATTTCTCAACCCACAATATAGTTAAACGCTTATTTAATAACCTTATCTATGTAAATAAGTTTAAATCAATATCAATAAGGGAAGATTCATACCTTACCTCCTTTAGAACCACAATATCTTCACTTTTCCCCTTGAATTCAAACCAAGACTTGCCGCAATACGATTTTATAATCGCGACTATACGCTGTCTGAACCTGAATTCGGAGATTATACTAAATTCAGGCTAAAATTTGATGTTGGGATATTGTGGGAAATTTTTCAAATATTTGGGGGATTTTCTAGTGTGTTTGGATGAAGAAAGGGGGGTAAGCCCACCTTATATAGAGTCTCAGAATCTGCCTGGACCAACTCAAAATTTTCTCAGCGCGATCGCGCTGCCTCCTGAAGCGTTCGCGATGAGTTTCTAGGTCCTCCTCTGCGCGTTCGTGCTACCTACTGGCGCGGTCGTCCAGGGTTAATTACCTGCTCTGACAGCCCATATTAAAATGCTTGTAACGTTTAATTCCGATATCGGATTGACGCGCGGTTTGTTGCGTTGGAAACTATAATTCATGAACTTCAATTTAGGCTTTTGCTTTACCTCAAAACTCCTCATATACTAAAAGATATTGCTTCTCCAAGTTCAACCAAAATTGTCCCCCACCTTTTCTCCAGAGTTCCAACAACTTAATTTCCTTAATCCACTCGCCCTCCAATGCTTCCCTAGCTTATTATATGAACTTAAACTCTCATAATCATAAGGTAGGCGCATATAATCTCATATATCCTAGAAGGTACTCCAGTATCCATGGTTACGCAACTAACACCTAATGAATCTTAACGTACACCAAACTACGAGGTGTAACATTCCTCCCATCTTAGAGATATTCGTCCTCGAATGTTAAACTCTTAGGAATTCTACGAAAATTTCGCCAGATTTTCCCCTGTAATTGTACCACTACCATCCTATCAGAAAAACCCAAAATATACAATGCCTCACAGGGCTACAACAACAACGACAATAATGGCCCCACACGGCCAAGGAACTATAAGAAGGAAAGTGTTACGCACCTGAAGACAATGACGTCTCTGTCTGAACTTCTTCTAGGAGTGGGAACAAATGGGGATACCTGGACTTCATATCTTCCTCAGCCTCCCAAGTCATTTCTGCCTTATTATTGTTTCTCTAAAGAACTTTCACTGAGGCTACATATTTAGTCCTTAGCCTCTGAACTTGTCTATTCAGGATTGCAATAGGAACCTCTTCATATGATAGTTGTTCGGTAACCTGAACATCATCGATGGGCACAACTCTTGAAGGATCTCCAACACACTTACGGAGCATGGATACATAGAAGACTGGGTACGGACTCTAAGTTGGAAGGTAGATCCAACTCATAAGCTACCTTGCCCACTCTACGAATAATCCTATAAGGCCCAACATATCGAGGGATAAGCTTACCCTTTTTACCAAATCTCATGACGCCTTTAATTGGTGACACCTTTAGGAATACGCAATCATTAACTTGGAACTCTAAGTCTCGTCAGCGATTATCCGCGTAAGACTTCTGCCGGCTTTGGGCTGTTAATAATCGATCTCGAATAAGCTTAACTTTATCCACCGCTTGTTGGATTAAGTCTGGCCCTACTAATTTCGTCTCTCCCATTTCAAACCATCCAATTGGTGATCTGTACTTCCGCCCATATAAAGCTTTATACGGGGCCATCTGAATACTGGAGTGGTAACTATTATTGTATGCAAACTCAATAAGAGGCAAGTGATCATCCCCATTTCTCCCAAAATCTAGCACACATGCCCTTAACATATCTTCAAGGGTCTGAATGGTACGCTTAGCCTTTCCGTTTGTCTGGGGGTAAAATGATGTGCTAAGATTCACCTGAGTCCCCAAACCCTTTTGGAAAGATCTCCAAAAATTATTCGCAAAGTGCGTACCGCTATCAGAGATAATGGATACAGGAACACCATGAAGTCGGACTATCTCCTTAACATAAAGCTTCGCATAATCCTCGGCGGAGTATGCAGTCCTAACAGGAAGAAAATGTGCTGATTTTGTCAGCCTATCAATAATTACTCATATGGAATTAAACTTACGCTGAGATCGGGGTAAGCCTGAGATGAAATCCATATTAACTACTTCCCACTTCCAAGTCGGGATCTCAAAAGCCTGTAATAATCTGCCGGGCTTCTGATGTTCAATTTTCACCTGTTGATAGTTAGGACACTGGGCCACGAACTCCGCTATATCCTTCTTTATTCCATCCCACTAATAAACCTCTTTAATGTCACGGTACATCTTTGTTAGCCCAGGATGGATAGAATAGCGAGAGCAATGAGCTTCCGCCATAATTTCCTGATGTATCCCCGCAACATCAGGAACACACAACCTTCCTCGATACCTGAGGACTCCATCTTCGGTAACCCCAAATGGAGATTTCTTCTTTTACAGAGTTGTATCCTTATAAGGGGTCAATGATGGGTCTTCATACTGGCGCCTCTTCACCTCGGGTACTAAGGATGATGTTGCTGTAGTCTAAATAGTAACTCTGGCATCTCCTGAATCTATAACTCTAACCCCCAAATTGGCTAACTGAAGAAGCTTATGAGCCAGCTCCCCTTTTCTAGCCCTTAGGTATGCTAAACTACCCATAGATTTGCGACTGAGGGCATCCGCTTCCACATTCGCCTTCCTTGGGTGGTACAAAATATTAACATCATAATCTTTCAGCAATTCTAACCATCACCTTTACCGCACGTTTAGCTCCTTCTTTTTGAAGATGTACTAAAGACTCTTATGATCTGTATAGATGTCAACATGAACGCCATATAAGTAATGTCTCCAGATTTTAAGTGCCTCGATAGCTTAGCATACAGGACTAAAGCTAGAGAAAATTGGACAGCATCTCCTTTATTTATACGACTTCCTCCATATTGTATATCAACTCCCAAACATCAATAATAACATTCACAATACATAACAATACTCTTTATTCACATACATTATCCTCACTTCTCAATTCACTTCCAATCATCCATATCCATGGTCATAGCACACGATTACATTCATTCATATACAATGTCTATCCCATGTTCTTAACATCATTTATAACATAATCATAATCACAACACATCAATAATCATGACTCAATCCAAGCTATTACTCAAAAATGACACTATTCCCACATTCATGACCCATTTTCTATATCCTTCTACAATCCAAGTGTTTCAACTTTTCAATACCTTCAACAACATGGAAATACCATAAAACTTACCTTAGATGGTGTTGGAATGAACCTTGGGTGGAAACACTTTACTTGAGCAAAACCCTAGTTTCACCTTCACTTGGATTCCTTGTCTTGGATGAACTTTAATAGGTTTCTTACACTTAATTCTCTTGGTTTGATGAAGTTGTTACCTAATATCCCTTGAATTCTTGTGGGAGAAGTGTAGAGAAATTTTCTAGAGAGAAGGGGAGTGAAGGGGAAAATGAAATGAAATAAACTTGGACCCCTTATTAATAATACAAAATCTGTCCCGACCAATTTCTACGGACCAACATACGGTCCGTATAAATTACACTGACCGTATGTCTGGCCGTAGATTTGGTCCAGTGAGGCTGGCCATATGGGCTGATTATACGGCCAAACATACGTCCAGTATAATTTATACGGCCAGTATGTGGGCCGTATAATGGCCCAGTTCTTCCGAACTCATTCTCGTCGACTCGTTTGATATCCAATCCTTATGGAAGCTTCTTAACACTTGTTTATCACCTCATTAACAATCTAAGGGACGTTATAACTCTTCTCCAAAACATCATTAACTCATCGTTAACTTGTTACTCGTAATTCCTTTTCGATACCTATCGTATGATTGCCTTCTCTTGGCAAACTTTCTTCTCTTACCTCGAATGTCTTTGAAATCTTAATTAGGGTCATCAAATGTCATTCCTTACTTATTGAAATACCATATGCTTTTTGCTATTCATTAGTCTATTCGTTGTGCATCAACGGAAAATTTTCCAATGTGTAACACCCTTATACCTCTCCCATGCCTATGGTAGAGATTTAAAGTCTTTCTAAGTGAAGGTGGCCATCTTTCCTCTCAGCTCTTTTGTTTTCCTTGGTGAGAAGAATTTATCGATGAATTTTCCCGCTAATATCTCCCACGAAGTAATAGAACTAGCAGGAAGATTGTCAACTAATCCCTTGCTTCACCAATCAATGAGAATGGAAACTAGGCCAGCTTCACATAATCGTCAGAGACATCTCTATATTGAAAATTTTCACTAAACTCCACAAATTTCATCAAGTGCCTATGCGGGTATTCATGAGCCTTACCCATATACTGGCACGTATTCTACACCAACCGCACTGTTCCTTCTTTCAGCTCAAAATTTCCAGTAATATCAGGCTTGACGATATCCTTAGAAGTATTTTCCAGACTAGGTCTAGCATAACTGGAAAAAAGAACATGTTGTTCTTGTGCCGTCTCAGCAACTCTTGCAGGAACTCAGACAACTTCCCTGTTATCAACTCCAAGATTGTCAACCAACCCGAGATCACGCTCGTCGTCCGCTAGTTTTTTCTGCTTGTGTAATGTCCGTTCAATTTTTGGGTCAAAGTCAACTAATGCTTTTCCTGAATTCGAGTGTTTGGCATAAACAAGAGAATACACCTGAGGAGCACAAGTCAACCAAAGAACCAAAGTAAAAACTTGAATAGAAATTCAAAAATCCAAACTAGAAAAACAGTAATTTATCTAAGTCCCCGACAACACCGCCAAAAACTTGTTGCTTCTAAATGCACACGCAGGTATACCCGGTCGTACCATAAATATTGGATTTTAAAGTTCAGATATCGTACCCACAGAGACTTAGATTTTATACTGTTCAACTAATTCAAATTCCGTTGTAACTATGACAATCAAAGTGTTTGTTGTAACTAAATTAAAACTGAAAATAACAAATGAATATGAGTGTTTTTTGACTGAGCAACTTATGACGAAGATTGTAAGGTTTATTAGATGAGAGAAAGTTCCAGGGTCATGACTTTCGACAATCCAGTTGATTTTCTGACAATTCTACCTATTATTTCCTGGGTTACTAGTTGACGGGTTAATTATAACTTTATGAGTATCTTCCGTTGCTCACAAGCCTGTATAGGTCACCAGAGGTAACAAGAACGCATTTACTTCTCCATATTCAACTAACCAAGGCTAACGGATATATTCCTATCCTCATTAGGGAAATGATTATATCGAACAAGCCCTATTTATTCTTATTACACATGAAAATTCCCTATCCCTAGTTCAATTCACACGCCACAGATAATGCTTAATTAGTGATCTAGTAACTAAACAATTAAGATCAAGAATAAATAAGCAACCCAAAAATATGGAAATTTAATCAATAGAAATTGTCGCCAAACTGATTATCATGTCTTTTGCCACAACCCTTGAATTAAGAAGTTTAGCTACTCATGATTCTAGATGAAGAACAAGAATTCATGAATAATCTAGGGTTGAAATGAAGAAAATAAAATAAACCTAGAGAGAGAAAATAAAGACGACAGCTTACAAGTCTCAAGAAAATCCCTGCACGTCGTTTACAATGATAAAAATGTTTATTTATAGTCTAGGGTTAAGCCTAAAATAATTAGAACAAATCTTATTCTGATTGAGAAAGCTGGACGTATGCCCTTGTTGCACCCACGACGCGGGTACAACGCGTATTAGACAAAGTTCAGAAGCTTGTTTCATCTGCCTTTGGCCTACGATGCGGGCATGACACGTGATTGTTAAATCCGCGATGCGGGCTTGAACGTGACCTCCTTCAGTTGCCCAAAATTCTCTAAGTATCACGCGATCCTCTCGTCACCTCATGTCCACGAAATTTCCTCCAAATTCAGCCAAAACTGCTCGATTTTCCATCATTTGTCTTCATTGTACCTAAATACACCAAACATACCATCATAAGCATGGTTACAATGATTCCATCATAGAAAATGAGATTAAAGTGCTAAGAACGAGATGTAAAGTGACGCTAAATATCGATATTTGTGCCAAATATCACTGGATATATCTTTTGATAGCGTGAACTCTCTCTTTGTGGGTGCACAAACTTATTTTTGGAAAGACCTGGGTATTTATAACATTATGCTCTGCAGGTCGGTTGAGCACAAAACCCTTACCTAGTCAGTCAATAACACGCACGTAGGGTTTGTGTTGTACTTGTATTCTTTCCTTGTTAAGTCGACTTCTTTTCCTTGTAGAAGGCTTACTAATCACTACAAATATGGCAAGGAATCTTTCATACTTGACCGTCAAGTTCTTTCCATAATTCTGAAAATACTAGTTGTCGTAGGACCTGTTCTGGAACATGTTCACGAACCTGTTTCATCCACCTAGTTCGTCTGCCTCTGAATCTATGCACTGTCTGAGATAGAACATGTTCTCAAACCTATCTCATCATGTCACGACCCAATCGGAGGGCCATGACGGGCACCCGGTGCTAACCCACCCGGGCACCTCTTATCGTACATTTTCATTCACATCTAGGTGAGCCACATGGCTTACTCATAATTTACATACATCAATAGGGCTAATCTCGTTGGGCAACAATACATTTATATCATCGTCAATAACAATGCCCATATCCATATACACAAGCCGACGAGGCTATCAAAATAATATACAAAATATGATCCGACAAGGCTACAATACATCTAACCATACACAACTGTCTATGAGCCTCTAAGAAGAGTAAGTGACATAGTATAGGCGGGACAGGACCCCGCCATGCCCATATGTATGTACACAAAAGAATAATACCCAAAAGCTATAGCTCCGGATGAAATGGAGCTCCTTTATGCAGTCACTGAATAAGAAATCTATGGATCAAGCCTGTCTCCCTGTCCACCTGCGAGCATGACGCAGCGTCCACAAACAAGAGGACGTTAGTACGAATAATGTACTGAGTATGTAAAGCATAATCAACATCATAGTAGGAGCATAATAGACAGCGCAATAAATAACATAACATGGGAGAATCAGGAGGATATAGAGTCATTTGTACCTTTAGTGGCCTTCATCGTATCTACTTACTTGTCTTTTATAGTGACCTTTCATTTCTAATGCTTACTCGTGTACATACATACATGTATATTCGTATTCGTATTCATATTCATATTCATACTCGTACCCATACCATATACATATCATACCCGACCATGAAGGTTCGGTGGTTCACATACCCGACTATAACAAGGCTCGGTGAGTATACATACCTGGCCCTACCAAGGCTCAGTGTTGTCCGTACCCAACTGCAGTGGTGTGCGCGCAATAGGTATCATACCCGGTCATATAAGCTCGGTGTTACATAATAGTCATACATACTTAGACACGTACACATAAGAGCCCATAAGTATCATCAACATCGCTACCATCATCGTTTTCGTTACGTCTGTCCTTGGAGGATGAACTATCATATAAGGGGCACAATGGAATCATGAAAGTATCGAGGATCGTGAGTTTTAGTAGCTTTAGAGATAGAATCATTTGGAGGACATTATAGAACTCATGAAAAGATATGTATACATATAGCCAAGGAACCATGCCTTATTGAAAGAAGAGTTAGCCTTACATACCCCTTCGTCTTCTTAACTATTTAACGTTCACCGTTGAAGCTTGAATAATCTACATTTAGAAGGATTCATACCATGGTTAAGCTTTAATGATACTCTTAAATTCAACCTAGAATAATTCATGATCTAATGAAAATTGGGCAGCATTTCCCTTATTTCGTCAACTTCCACCATTTTAGGAAACAACTCCCAACAACCACAATAACATCCATAATACACTCACAATATTATAATCAAGCAATCACATTCCATTAAACCTTAAAAATCTATCTGTGTGCTCAACTTATACCAACAACTCCACACCCATTTTAACACATTTTCATATAATGCTTCTTCATCACCATTATTACCTTCCATAACATGATTATATCCATATCATACTAAGAATCATAACTCAATAAAGTTTACTACTCATAAACATCATAAAAGCTACATTTAGACTTCATTTTCTACTTTCTTCTTCTACCCAAGTTTTGCTACAACCAAATATTCTCATTAACATGAAATAAGCATGGAAACTAACCTTTTTGTCCCATTGAAACAAGCTTTGGAGCAGCTATCAACTTGTGCAAAAACCCTAGCTACAATTCCCAAGTATTTCCTTGAAATCTACCAACCCTAGGAAACCTTCTAACATATGAACAGTTGATTCTTGCTCTTTAATCTTTATAATCTCTTGGGTTTGGGTAAAATATGTTAGGAGAAGGGTTTTGGAGCTTTAGAGAGTGTAGAAGAAATGTGGGAATGAAAAATGAGCAAGGGTCGTCCATGTTATAAAATAAAAACTCTGACCCGACCCGATTTATACGGCCTATTATACGGGCCGTATAATTTATACGGTCCGTATAATACCACCGGGCCACACCCTTCTCTGGAACAAACCTACGGACCATTATACAGGCCGTATAATTTATACGGTCCGTACAAATAGTCGTACAACTGGAAAATTTTCAATTTTCGTTCTCGTCGACTCATTTGACTTCCAATCCTCATGGAACCTTCTTGACACTTATATAACACTTCATTAACCACATAATATGCCCTACAGTATCCCCTCAAGATATTTCTAAATAAACATTGGCTCAATTATAGCAGAAACCTTTTCGAACGCGACTTACATTTCACTTCTTTCAACGAACTTAGGCTCATATATTCATATAAATTCAAACTCTCATAGTATACACTTTAGCTATCAAATGCTTCCCTTAATCTCATAAGGATTTCATAATGACCTTAAGCTCACATTAGCCTATCCACAAGGCAACACATCTGGAATTTTCGAGGTGTAACACATCATCCTTTCTCGTTCATACTTCTGACTTCTTCTTGGGTCTGCTTTTGGTATGGATGATGGAACATGTTGACAGACTTGTTTCATTGATCATTTGTAGCTCTGTGTCTTTCATGTCTTCAATCTTGACTTACTATGATTTTGTTCTTGCTCTGTGATTGAACCTATCTGCAAACCTGGTTCTTCTGTTAACCCGATGCACATGCTTTGTCTATAAACTCTTTAGCTAAACAATTTCTTTCTTCTGAAAATGTCTTCTGAGTCTGAGTTACTTCACCTCTCCTCACTGCTGAGTCATTCCTCCAGTGCATCTGATGACTCTTGGATATAGAACATGTTGTCATGCTTGTTCCACTTTTACATTTAAACTGCACTTTTGACTGATTCATCTACTCTCCTTTGTGCTGCCTTGTTCAGTTTTTCTATTCAGTCCATCATTCTTCATGATATACACTAAACAACTCTGTGGCCATGTAACCTCATTTTCTCCTTTTGGATTGTGCTTGTCTGCTTGTCGGTTTCTGATGGAACATTTTTGTAAGCCTGATTCATGTGCATTGCTTGCAAACTGTCTCTTTGTAGTAGATCATGTCGTTGGACTAGTTCTGTGCACGTTGCATTTTACTTATTCAGACATTACTCTTTGTTTGGAACTTTTGCTACATTCAACCAGATGTCTAGCTTTGTTCAATTCATTCTTGTGCATTCTTACATGTTTCTAGACCTGGTTTGTCTTCTTCAAGGTATCAATCATTGTTCACCTTTTGTTTATCATGAACTTTGTCAATCATCAAAACTCACATATGCATTAGTCTAGCTAATGCCAACACTTATGACTATACTTCTGTTGTTTAGTTCAGCTATCAGTATGTTTCAGTTTCAATTAGTCAGTGTTTCATAGGCTTTTATGTTAGCCAGGTTGGCTACGTTTTTACACATCAGATTTATTCCGCATTTATGATTATTCAGTTAGACATTTCAGCAGCTCAACATGCTTATATGTTACATTCCGCATCAGTATATGTCCCCTGTTGATTCAACCAGCCATGTGCTTCACTCGGTCATATGCAATCAAGCACTGAGTGTTGTGTTATGGTCAAACCATGGGTCGGGGTGTGACAGAAATTATTAGCTCTCAAAAATCCTAGGTTTAGAGTTCTTGGAAAGTCCTTTAAATCCTTGATGAAAACCTAGGATATTAGAAATTTTAGATGTTAAATAATGATGTTAATACAACATTTTATATTTGAAACTATGATGGAAATCTTACCTCGGGTAGTGCTGTAGAACCCTATCTAGTTTTCTCCCCAATATCTCTCAAAAGTTATAAAAAGGAATGACTTGCCTCTCTTCCCGACGACTTTTTTAAGTCAGTGTCCCCCCCCCCCCCCCCAACAACCCCAAACCCCACCCACAGTGCCACTGTACAGCGTCGCGACACCTATGGTACTTTTTTTGGTCTAGGTGGTATGGCACCACTCCACAGTCCCTACGGCGCCCACGTTCATAGTTCATTTCTCTAACCGGACAGCCTTCAGGAAAACATCCATAATCTTTTGAAGAAATATGGAAACACCGAACTATTTGAAATGTTGGAGAGGAGACTTCAAGAGATTTAATTTATATAGGTCATAGCTCAATTTACTATACCTTGGGATATATAATCGTTTAAAGTTTGGACATGTGAACTAAAGGTCGTTTTCTTCCCTTAAACATTTTCAAGTTGTTCCAAACTATCTCTTCCCTCTTGTAAATATTCATACAACCTTCCAAACATGAAATTTAGGCGTTATACATTTTCACAATTTTCAACATTCTTGTGCCCAACTTCGAGCTTGAGCGAGGACGTAATGCTTAGCAAAATTTTCCGGGGCATTACAATTTCTATATCAATAGTTCCAAAACAAACACGCCACTAAGTCATTTGATAAGTATATGTCCATAGTATATCACAAACTAGTGGAAATGATACCTTAATTACGTTTATATAATAAGAAAACATCAACCAAAAAAAAAAATATATATATATAATTTTAATAAGAAACAATATTGCAGTACTCTAATTAAGGAGTTACGTGCACGAACTCGGCCCTAATTGTACATACATAAGTAAAGCTATACTCTATTTTAAAGTTGATCATAAGACTACCCGATGGCACTTTTACTAGCAGCCTTCGTCCTTTATACTAATGTTCTCAATCAAAGCAAAATATATCAAAATTTCACTGACAGCTATACGATAAAAAATATCACTTGTCCAGTATAAATTTTCCTTTTCTCTTTGGTTTCTTGAAAAAAATTCCACTTTTCACACATGATTACTTAGTATTTACTCTAGAATTTTCCAGTTTTGTTTCAGAATGTTGTATACGTTACTTTAATACTGCGTAATAAAGTTAAGCGTCAAAAAGTCAATTTATTTATCCTTCTAATTTTCATTTTCATCTAAATCTAAAATTTCACCTCTTCAATTAAATATCCATCAACATACTGTCAATCTGTCATTTTTATTTGTTAAAGGTTACTGTCATTTACCTCTACTTTGTGAAGAAAGTAGTAAAGACACTAATACAAACTGTTAAATCGGAGAGTATACTTTCTTGTTTTTCTTTTCTTTTCTTTTTTCTTCTTGGTTAGAAGACGCTACTTGAGGCTAAGTCATAAGGGCATTCTCGGAAACACGAAAAATAATTTGCTCACATCATTACCAGAGAGAAAATATGACATGTAGATCACAACCACGAGAAAGGTATCCAGAGCAATTGATTGAAGAGATAGAAAGGATTTGTCATTTTTCAAATTTAAAAAACGACAGTACGACTACAAGGCATGTTGATTATTTAACCTACATGAAACACTAAAACCACATATCGCACAACTTATAGTTTATTTGACCAAACTTAGCTTTGATATTCTCTTATTTTGTTCTTGGTCCCGCGGTAGAAATGGAACTTGCTCAAGCTTTGTTGTCTTATTAAATGGGGGTTCGATTCCCCTTGAACACATATTATCTAGACTTCACTTGTGAAATTACACTATATTATTGTTTCTTTACATCTGAAGTGTTTTTTGGGGAAAAAATGCCTTTGATTACGGGAGAATAGCAATTGATGTTTAGTTAATTAATTTGAAGAGCATCTTTGTCAATATTAAAGCAATATTTTGTGGTTAACCAATGTACTAAAAGTGCTTCTGGAGAAAATTATTTCTTTTTGCTTCTGAATCCAGTCTAATTAACAACAAGTAGGGCTCATTTGGTATGAGGGATAAGGATAAACAATCCCGGTATTATATTTGAGATGATTTTATCCCACGTTTGGTTTGGATAAAATTGCGGTATAACTAATCTTGGGATTAGTTATCTCGGGATTGTAGTGTTATTTTATCCTTGTGGGAGGGTGGAATAACTAATCCCAAGATAAGCTATCCTGAGATAACTTGTTTCCAACGAAACGACCCCATCTTTTTCCCGAAATTAAGCTTAGTCAAACACCTCAATTTTCTTAAATAAGCAATTTTATGAAGAAAAAAATAAAAATATGCAGTTTTAATTTCTAAAAGATTGGTCAAACAAGCTATTAGTCTTATTCGATTACTTTAATTTTAGGTGTAGATATTATTAAAAAACAAATCACGCTCAAAATACTTAATATTACACGTAAATAACCTGAAAAATTATAAAAGGTAATTGGTTAAAATCGTTCAAACTACATTAATGTGTAAATAGTTTTTACGCTATGAAAGCATATAAATTAAATTTATCCATATATCTAGTCTAGTAAGTAGAAACCTATTTACAACGTTCGTCATACTCCCGGAAAAGATTGTTAAACTTCTTTTTGTGAATACTTTTCAACACTTGTCATAGTGTTTGACAGAGTTCTTTTTGTGAACTGCCTTGAGGTAATGGCCGGTTAATTATCTTCTCTCAGTTTTCAAATAATTCAAAAACTAAACATTATATTGGTAGGATTGAAGACGTACCATGTCCATGAATTGATAGACTTCTTTTTCTCGTTTCCAAGATATGCTTATTCTTTTTCTCCTTTGAAGAATAATATGGTTGATTGATAATAATATAAAGTTGTAAACTACTACTAATCTAAAAGAATAATGTAAACAAAAGTCTACATCTTGTCTTGGTAATACAGTTGCTATGTGAATGGGGTGTATATAGCTGTGTGTCCGAAGCAAGAGAAAAACCATGCAAATATTCTTGGATGTAATGAGTGACAGGATCCATCAGAATTTCCATCCATACATGTCAAAAAAATGTACAGTAGTGGAAAAAGAATGAAAATGATAAGCCTCTCAAATCCTGCCAAATCGAATTCCAATAGATGCAATTGTCTACTCACAGACTCCCCTTCCCTGCAAAGAAAGCTAAGCTAGGAAGAAATTATCAATATATATATATATCTCGTAGTCTTATTCAGAGACGAATTCAGGATTTTAAGAGAATATTTGTACCATAAAAAAATTTATAGTGACAACAACTTGGCAAGCAAAAGAAAATTAATTACATTATCACAAAAAACATCATCAATTTACAATTGTATTTGACGAGGCTTCTATTTTGAAAATGATCCATTATCCCTTGTAAATTCATAATAAAATAGAGGAAATCACATCCCTTTCGCATTAAAAAATAAGAGAATCATACCCTTTTTTGCATTAAAAATAGAGGAATCATACTTTGCAAATTTATAATAAAATAGAGGAATCACACCCCTTTTGCATTCAATAATAAGGGAATCACACCCTTGCAAATTTATAATAATTAAAATAAAGGAATCGCAAATGCAATCTCAGGTCCAAAACTTCACGGCCACAATGCAAATGCTACTTCCTCTTCGAAACAAAATGATGACTCCAACCTGGAAATCAAATTTACTAAAACCCATAAACATCAAAATTCAGAAACTCAAAATAACCAAGAAATACCAAAACTCACAACACCGAAATTCAAAAGAACCAAGAAATTCTCAAAACTCATAAATCCCAAAATTCAGAAACCCAAGAGAACCAACAAAATCCAGAAACTCAAATTCAAAAATCAATAAAAAAGATCAAAAGGGTGTTCGAAATTCGAATCAAGATCGACTTACCCCATAGCTGGGTTCTGCGTTTGGATGATAAAGACTTACCCCATAAAGAAAGGAGAAAGAATAAATTTTGGTTGATGCTGCTGTTCAGCATGTATTGCGTTTTTTGGTTGTTCGCATTCTGCGTACAAGTATTTTGCTTTTGTGTAATTAGAAATATAAAAAATTAAAAAAAAAATAAAAATAAAAAGTTGCTTGAGGAATTAAAAAAACAAAAATGCAAAGAGCATCAAGTTAGGATCAATCCCACGACCTTCAGAAATTACACACAATGCTTAACCAATGCATCATTCAGTCTCTTTTGATCATGGGCTCCTTCAGATAATACTAAACATATTTTAAAAATTATGCACATAATATACCGAGTTTAGTCGGGTTAACATGGGTTCACGTGACCCAATATTTGCACATAAATTTGCCATAGGTCGTAATACTTAGCCGTACATATATTGGTTGTGAAACACAAGGAGAAAATTGTGCACTTTTTAAATTATTAGCCGAATAAGGACGCGTGAGAGTCTACGCCTGATGAAAAATTTTTAAGAACACCTCAATCTAGAATTTTTGTGATAACACTTCAACAGTTTTACAACAGTCAAGAGAAAACTGGTCATCGGTATCAAATATTTTCATGTCCTATTCTTCAAGAAAAGTTGAGGTTGTGGAGGGGAAGGATTCAAAACTTGAACAATATGAATTCGAATTTCAAAATTTTGCCACAACTCATTTGATTTACTAAACCGTAAATCTATTATAAATACTTATTTAGTGAAATGTTTAACACATTCAAATATGTGACTATTTCATTAAGTTTTTAGAAAAAGTACACATGCATCCTAAAATTTATTGGGTTCGGATAATCAAATGAAAATAGAAAGATTAAAATAATTGTAACTATGAGCCATTATAACACTTCTGACCATGTAATCGGAAGTGGTAACATACAGGTGAAGAACTAAAGAACTAAACCAAAAAACTACGATGTCCTAACATTAATTTGCAAATTCTTGGAGTAAAGATTATAAATATTGAAGTTAAAATTATTAAAAAGAACTGTGAAAAACACCAAATTTCTCCTAAAAGCATTGGTTGGCCTCTAAGAAAGTTCAATTGTTTGTGAAACTTAAGGCTTAGACCCTGTTTGGTTAAACTGTAAAAAATTACTTATTTTGAGAAAATCTTTGTCAAAATAGTTTTTTAGAATAGTATTTCCAATAAAAAGTAATATGTGTTTGACTAATTCATTTACAAAATATTTTTAATAGTCGATAAGTAGATTGTGTTTGATCAATCTTTTCAAAAAGTAATTTTGAGTGTTACTTTATGAAATAGACATGGTGAAAACCCAAAAGAAAGAGAGGAAGAAAATGTATTTAATTGAATGATATATGTGTTAAATTAATGATGGAATAGTTTGGTAAATATAAATTTATGATAAGAATATTTTTATCTTGAAAATACTGACTTTTGCTTCTACTTCTTAGAAAAAATAAAATTTTTTTGCTTCCTCCTAAAAGTAGAGGGTGCCTTTTTGTTGGTCAACCACCTCAAATCTAAAATAAAAAAATTTAGCTTTCAAGAAATTTGGTCACACAGACCATTATTCCCAAAACGGTATATCAACATTGTGAAAATATGAGTTAAGTAATAAATCATTAATATATGATAATGGCTAGTTTTTATCATAATAATGGCTTATTGTTTTGGTTATATTGGAATAATTTATTAATTAACTTAGAAGATGAGTTTCTGAAATTTTGAAATATTGGTCAAAATCAGTTTTTCAAGTAATTATTTCACATATAAAATTTTAACTTTTTTTCTGAGTGAAATGCATGTCAAACATCATTTCAACTTTCAAGTACAATTTTTCAATTTCAACTTCAAAAACTCTCTTTTTTAAGTTTTCAGCCAAATTATGTCTGAACACTTACTTGCAACTTATAAGTTCATTTAATCCTCAACTTAGCATTACCTACAATTTCATTTAACCCTTAGGGTCATGATTAAGTGATTGCACTCGTCGCCATTATTTTTTCTTTCTATCCACAATTTCTCTGTTCACTTTTTTCATGATAGTGGTGTGTTGGGCCAATTTGAGTGTATCTTGACTATTTTATCGAATACTTGTCCACTAAGGTTTAGCAGATGAAAAAAATTACCTAATATTTTTTTATCTTCACTAAAATTTGAACCCAAAACTTCAAATGGATGCCTCTGGTTCATTTCAATAAATTTGGTTCAAATTAACTATTTCTTTAAAACACCGAATAATATACCAAATCTTCCCTTGCTCTCATAAAAGAACTATACTATTTTCTAGAACATCCCTTGACTATTAATTTCAGGTTTGTGGCGATAGCTAGGGTTAGGTAACTAGAGCTTAAGAGATTTGGGAACGGGAAATTCGAAATATAAATAGTCTCACATGTAAAGTTTTCCTTGGACAGATTTATAAGTCACTTTGATCTAAAAGAGAGTAAGTTAGCATTCTTGCTGTCTCTGGACTGTACTTTCACCAAAAGAACGATCTAATGATTAAGAATTCTGACTAACAGCCTTTTTGGAGGGTTGTTATCTATTTGTATTGAATTATGTTGTTAGTTTATATACAATATTTATTTTAATTATTACTTAAATTTATTGTACCATATTATTAAATTCATCATTATGTCAACACAAAAAGTCTCATTTTGTATAACAATCAATTTAGTGTGATCGCGTTGTTACCTTATTTCTATTTCTCATTTTATCTTTATATATTATCTAATAGTCTTATTTTATCCTTTATCTTTCCTTTTTATAGTAACTCTACCCCGTACCCTTCTTTTCTTGTAGATTTATCCTTCAAATTACTAATGAGTCATATTATGTAATTATGGAAAATGATACAATCTATCTAAATAATGTACTCACCAAAAAATACAGTACGTGTTAAAATTGAAAGTAATGTGAAAGCAGTAAAGAGACAAGAATATTTTGGAGGAATTTTCAATGCCTTTTTATTCATAATATGACCTCCTTATATACAAGTGAGTCACAGGCCCTAAAATTATACTATTCTACTAGGACTACAATTCATATATTACCATAAGTACAATTTGACTACAATTACCTCATATATATATCCGAACTATTAGGTCGGTTCCAGATCAGTTACATCCTATCACAATATCCCCCCCCCCCCCCCCTCGAACCCCCCAAGTTGGAGCATGAGGGTTCCGAATACCCAACTTTCCAAGTAAATGTTCATATTGCGATTTGCCCAATGCCTTCATAAATACATGAGCCAACTGCTCACCGGTTAGCACGTAGTTGGGGGATATATTACTGGATTGAAGCTCATCCCCGACATAATGACAGTTGACTTTAATATGTTTGGTTTGTTCATGAAATACCGAATTTTGCGCTATATATACTATCGCTTGATTATCACAATACTCATTAACATGATACTTGTGTTCAACTCCCAAACTATAAAAGATTCCTTTCAACGATTTCAATTTGCATACCGTTATCGCCATTGACCGGTATTCTGCCTCTAGAGGAGACTGAGAGATAATATGTTGCTTCTTTGTTTTCCAAGACACGGGTTCCGGGAGTGATAAACCACCTGGTAAGCAATCTTTCGGATGAGTGGACATCTTATCTAGTATGAATCACACCATCCGTACAAACAAGGTCACAATCTTTCCTCATCAAGATTCCTTGTCCTAGATTCTTCTTCAAATATCGCACCACATAGAGACCCGCGTCCTAGTGTGCCTCCTTCCGTTGCTGCATGAAATAAGACAAAACATGCAAGCAATATGACAACTCCGATCGAATGAAACACAAATATGCACTACAAAAAAATGGGCAATTTGCGGAGGTTGAAAGTTGCAATTCGCAGAGGTTTTAGCTCCCTTTAGCAAATAGCGTAGGTTAAAACTCCCACGAATTGCAACTTTAAACCTCCGCAAATTACTTTTTTTTGGTAGTGATATGAGGCTCCCGATCAACCGACAATATGGTTTCGAATTTGTCAAATTGTCTTCACTGGCCAGTGCCAAATTGTGATTCTGTTCCATGGGAGTGTTGATGGGTTTAGCTCCTAATAATCCAATCTCAGAGATTATGTCCAAGGAATACTTTCATTGACACAGAAATATCCTCGTAGGACCCCTGGCAACTTTAACTCCCAGAAAATACATCAAGGAGCCCATATCCTTCATGTGGAAACATTTGCGGAGGTAGTTTTTGAACCGTTCAATGGCACTATGCTTGTTTCCAGGAATGATAAAGTCATCCACATAAACTAAAACATTGAGTTGCACATCAGTCTGGTGCATAGTGAAGAGATAGTAATCTGAATACGACTGTCTAAACCCATACTTTAGCAAAGTTTTTGACAGCTTCGTAAACCAACAGTGTGGAGCTTGTTTTAATCCGTACAGAGATTTTCGAATATGAAACACCTTTTCCGAACTGAAACACAGAATTTTGGTGGAAATTTTGTATAGACCTCCTCCTCGAGATCTCTATGCAAAAAGGAATTATAAACATCCATCTGATGTAATTCCCAATTCCGAGCAGCCGCTACTATAAAAAATATATGTATAGTCACCCCCTTAGCAACCAGAGCAAAAGTCTCGTTGTAATTGATATTCTCCTCTTTTTTTCAAAAATGACCAAGCAAGCATTATATCACTCGATGATTCCATCGGAGTTGTACTTGATCTTGTACACTCATCTGCATCCGAGTGTATTCTTATCTGGTGGCAACGTTTTCAATGTCCATGTCCCATTATCCTCCAATGCTTGTATCACTTGCTGCATCACTTTTCGCCATTGATCTTTCTTCATTGCTTCCGAGAAATTTCTAGTCTCATTTCAGATAGTAATAGCTACAAGGAAATTTCGGTGTCGCAAGGAAAAATTGTCACAAGTTATATAAAGAGCTAGAGGATAAGGTGCACCAAAAGGTTGCTGAGGAGCAGGTGGACAATCTGATGGACTTTGCTTCCGGACCGTTTTAGTAACATAGTCACGCAAACGAACTGATTCATATTTCTATCGTTTTCCCTGATCCATTTGTTCCTCCAATCGGGTTTCTTCAGTGCGGACTTCATCTGTCCCGAAATCCTCAGTATGTTCTCTATCCAAATCGGTCTCTATCCTGTCTGAGTCAGTCTGGACTTCAGGTCCAACATCTAATGTCCGGACTGTGTCTATCCGGGTGTCTTCCCTAGTGTCATCCATTTCTTCTCTATATTTTTATATACAATCTTCTTCGATTTCTTCTCACTCGATATTTAAGCCCTCTTACAGAACCTCCATACAGGATCTCATAAGGGGTTTTTCCCTTCAATACTGAGGACGGTGTTCGATTAATCAGATAAATGGTAGTCAAAACGCACTCTCCCCACAACTTTATTGGAAGATAGCCCTGAGATCTCAATGCTCGTTCTACGTTGAGAATGTGTCGGTATTTTCTTTCGACCCTTCCAATTTGTTGGGGCGTCCCCGTACAAGATGTTTGGAAAAGAACTCTATGTTCAAAGAAGTAATTCTTCATACATGTGTACTGAGTTCCGTTGTCACTTCTAACTGTCTTTAGTTGTCTACCGAACTGTCGGTCCACCAAAGCGAGGAAATTTTAAGCTTGGGACACTTCTTTCTTATCAATCAATAGAAAAATACACATTGATCGAGAATAGTCATCCACAATAGTCAAAAAGTATGAGGCACCAGAAGAAGAGGGAGTCCTATAGGGCCCAATAAATCACAATGAATCAATTAAAAAATCTCAATAACTATATTATCACTTAAAAAGAATACGCTTCTTGTTTGTTTTGCCCTTTGACAAACATCACATTCTTTATCTAACCTAACACCACTCTTTTTTAGACCTAGTGCAAAAATTCATTTAGTCACTTGCACTGAAGGATATCCCAGTTGCTTGTGCCAAAGCTCGAACCAATCTACGGCTTATACCTTCATAGCTCGTATTTGTGGTACGTTCCGGAAGTAGTAAACTCCACCTTGTCGTTCACCTGTTCCAATCAGCTTTCTTGTATTGGGGTCTTGTATAGCACACATAACTTTGTTAAATGTTACATCGCAATCCAAAAGATCAATCAGTTTCGTCACAGAAATTAATTTGCATGTTATATTATAAGCATAAAGAACATCCTTCAACTATATCATATCATTCAGCCTGATCGTTCCCTCTTTAGTAGCCACCGATTTACTTCCATACGAAAGTCCAACCGGACACTCGGGAATGTACCATTTATTACATAGCTCCTTCGGATTACCTGTCTTATGGTTGGTAGCCCCGTAGTCAATAATTCAGGATGATTTTTTGGTCTTACCATCCATCTTGTCGTTTGTGTTCATCTTTCATGACTTCAACATATGAATCACAATTCTCCAGTCCTCGTTGCTCAATTCAGAGAGTCTTGTCTGGCCTGTGTTTTCTGGTCCCAGTTCCGCCTGATTTCCATCCTTGATCACCACAGTGTTAACCCGGTTGTTTCCTCTTTCCCGACCGGATCCCGGGCCACCTCTTTGTTGTTGAGGTTATCCTCGTCCCCGCCCACATGTCTTCCCATTGCCTTTTTGATTACTCAGCCACTACTCCGGATAATCGATGAGTTGGAAGCATCCATCAACATCGTGATTGGACCTCTTGCAATGCGTGCAAAACATACTATTATTTTTTCCTTTACCTTGTTCCCGGTAAGATTATTTTTCTTGTACCGCAAAAGTCATAGTCCTCAGTTTTACGTGCGAAACCTTTCACACTCTTTTCTTGTACCAGCTTTGAATAGACTTTGTTCAAAGATGGAAACGGGTCCTGTGCCAGTAAGTTTTACCTCACCATCTCATAGATTGTCTCATCTAATCCCATGAAGAAAAGATGCACCTTTTCTTCTTCTCTTTTGGCCTCTAGGGTCGTTCCCAAATTGCATGTACACTTACAGCACGTACAAGTTAGGATCTATTCGCAATTTGTCTATTCTTCCCAGAGCTTTGCTAGTTTTCCATAGTAATCCACTATGGTCCTACCCTTTTGTTTGCACTCCGCAAGTTCCGCCTTCGGTTGTTGCATCCAAGGACTGTTAACAACTGCGAAATGCTCCCGGATGCTTGTCCACAATTCATCCTCTTCCTTTCTATGAGAGATAGTCAAGAGAAACGTCGGTTCTATGTTGCGAATCCACGACACCAACAATAATCCACCAGTCTTTAGATCTGGTGACTCTTCGTCCGACTTTTTACTTATTACATCAACGAAATCGGATTTCTTTCTTGCTCTTAAGGCCGTCCGCATGAACCTAGCCCATTCCTCATAGTTTTCTCCCTTCAATTGGATTTTTGTTACCACAACTCCAGGGTTGTCATTTGATGTAATGACGTATGGAGAGATTGTCTTTCTCTGATTCTTGCCTTCTATACCACGAACTCCTTTCCCTTTGTCATCAGTGTCCTCCTTACTGTCACCAGCCATTGTCACATTTTTCTAGGATTTTTCTTGTTCTTCCTAACTCAGCTCTGATATAATGCTAAAATTGAAAGTGGCTTAAAAGCAGTAAAGAGACAAGAATATTTTGAGAGAATTTTCTCTGTATTTTCATTCACAATGTGACCATCTTATGTACAAGTAAGTCACCGCCCTAAAATTATCCTATTCTAATAGGACTACAATTCATATATTACCATAAGTACAATTTGACTACAATTGTCATATATATATATCCGAACTATTAGGTCAGTTCCGGATCGGTTACATCCGGTAACAATAGTGCGATAATATATAATAAATCCTTGATGAGGAAAACACTTTTTTGACTGGAAAAAGGAAGAGATCTGTTGTCATCGTTTATAGCTTTGAAGTTAAGCTCATTCCGTCATTGTGAAGATCAAGAATCAACCCTAAGGTCTCGTCAGCCATGAAGTTTTGACTCTTACCGCCAACAGGCCAAAAAAAGTGATAAAGAAAATGAATGCAATCTCGAGTACAATTGAAATAGTATTTCCTAGCTCCTACCACTAACACTATAAAGTTTTTATATTTATTACAATCTCTTCTTTTCCCATTCATAGAACTGTAGGTCATTTGACTCAATTGGTACTTGCATAGTGACAAAAACACATTACGTTTAAAAAAATTGATTGACAAAGAATTAGAACTATATGCGAGGTTTAGAACATTCAATATAAATTTGCCAGATTATTTGCAACGTATGACCCTTCTTTTAGACCAGTAGTTAATGTGCTAAATTTCGCATTTAAAAGCAGTTTTATGGATTTTTGCTATCAAAGGAAAATTTAGCTCATGAACTAACGCGGGACATAATATAAATAGTAACCTAAAGAAAAATTTATGCTATTTGTTGAATTTAACAAGTAACAACATGTTGATTATCATTTTTATTAGATTGTTAATTAATGTTTGACATAAAAATTAGGGGAAATTTCAAAAATATACAATCCAGCAAAAAAAAAAAAAAAAGCACATCCACATAACCATATTTTTATCTTACATTTGCATATCCAATTTTTTTTGCAACAGTGTTTATACACACGATATACAACATCATACACTTATTGTAGACAATGTATCAACCTCGTATAAAAGTGTATAATAATGTATAAAACGTGTTTATACACACTCCTACACTAGTATACAATATTATACACACTTATACAAAAGATGCTTATACATAAGAGGTGTTTATACATAAAGTATAAGAGGTCTTTATACACACTTCTACACTATATTAAAGTGTAATAATGTATAAGAGGTTTATACACACTTTACCCATTTGTTTTTGCTAAGACCTGATCAAAGCAAACTTAAGATCAATGACGGGGAAAATCGAAATGAATATGAAGATTGGTGGTTTATGGGTGGAGATCTGGTGGTACAGGGGTGGTTCGATGGTGTAACAGGGGATCTTGAGAGCTCAACGATGAAGCTGTAAAAATGAGATTCTCAAATGGTGCTCTATTGGTGGTGGGTTCGATTCCAGTAGTGATGTTGACGGGTGTTCTGGGGTGAAAACAGGATCTATGGGGTCGTTCCAGTGGTTTTAGTGCTCTCAGCAGAGAGGATGAAGGAGATGCTCTGGAGGCTAACGCGGGTAAAAAAGTAAAGATGGGCTAAACGGGGTAGTTATTTTTTCCAAATCAACATAGAGTTCAAAAATCCTAAAAATTATCTATAATTACCCTTTAACTAATATGATTGTGTAAGTAACTTTGCGACACCATTAATACATTGAGCTGATTTTTTAGACCATCACTCAACTGTTGGCAATTATTTTAAAAACTCACTTTCCTTTGTTTTGTAACAGAAAAGTCAATCAATTATTGTCATTTCACCTATAAAATCACTCAATCAGGTCAAGTGATATTTCCTGAAAATATTGTTGCGTAAATTTTTTCTTAAGCAAAATTTTTAAAATTATAAAGCTATCCATTTTTATCAGTAAATTAACCCGCTCGACATGTGACTTGCCAAATTAAATTAAACAGGTAGAAGATACAAGTGTAACTATATATTCACTCCTCTGAACTTGTTGAATAAGAAGACATTTAAGGCACAGAGCTTAGCTTGAAGACGGGAAAAAAACCCTAAATCGAGTGAGAGGAAGAGAAACCCATGGTTATTTTGTGGGGGTTGGGGGGAGGGGGGGGGGGGGGGGGTTGGGAATCGGTAAATGTAAAATAAAAGGGGTTAGCTGCACTATATCTTCGACCAATTAATTTTAGCAGGTCGGACAAGTGGAGTTAGTTTACTGGATAAAATGGATAGTTTTAGTTTATTTTAAAAGAGTACTTTGAGATAAACATATTCCACCTGAGCATTATCTCTCGAAAATATCAACTAAATTAGTTGAGTGACTTTGTAGGTGAAATGACAATAATTAAGGACTTTTCTGTTATAAAGAAAAGTAACTTTCTCAAATAACCATTAAGACTCTATTTGGTTTGATCTTGCAACTTATGTCTGGACGAGTATCACACACCATCCCTGAAACTTGTTTCACTAGATTCAATCACTTAGTATTTCTATATGGAGCATAATATATGTGTTGAAAATTACTAAAATTTTGATAAATATTAAATTGTAAACTAATTTCAAAAGTGTAATGGTTTCAAGGGTATGAGCTTAATTCACTTGTCAAGTTTAGATTTTAAATTTGTCTATGCTAGCTCTTTACCAAGGATTCTTTTAATTCTCAGATTCGAATTTGAGACCTATAATTAAGAGTGGAGGGATCTCTAAAAGGACTAGGTGTGTATTCTACATTTTGATGATTGTCAAACTGCTAGAGAAACAGAGAGAGACCTGGTTGCGATCTGTTCTCTCTGTACGACGTACAGTCAGCAGTAACAGCTATAAAGTTGCACTGCCCACTGCACAATTATACAACAGTGCTGTGGCCATGCTTTAAATCAAACATGGGATGAGTGGTCTCTATCACACCCACATGCTCCCCAATATATATACAACATGTTCCAACATTTTGGGTATCACTTGAAAACCTAAACTATCTTGTGCAAACCTTGCCTCCACAAGTTCTCAAGTGCTCTTAAGAACAAACCACTTACAAGCCGAAGGACCTAATGCAGACACCAGATTATGTCTATGTTCTTTAAGTTGTTGTGAGTCTTTGTTTGTTTCAGTTTTAAACTGTAAACCTACTCTTCTCTTTTAAGAAGCTGTTTGTGGGTATTTTGAATTCTCAAAGATTGCTTGTAGGAAGTTTATCTTCACAAGCTTTTGAGTGGTACACTAGACTAGAGTTAATCTAGGTGTATTAGAGTGTCTTTGACGAAGAGTTAGTCAAGAGTTTCTTATAATAGGGGTATTGTAAGGGTTGAGGGATTAAGTGTGTTAATTCCTAGGTTGTAAGAGTTGTAATCTGAAGTTGTTCAGTATAGTGAAGTTGGAAATCCTACGAGGTAGGTAGTGGTTTTTAATCCCTTGAGTTTCCACGATAATATCTTGTTTATTTACTTCTAAACTGTCTCATGGAACTAATGGATAACCAAGTCCCTTATATATTGTTTAGTGGATGCATAACCTACATCAATTGGTATCAGAGCGGGTGCTTTCTAAAAGGCTATCACCTAGAAATAATTTGTGAAATGGTAGCACCATCAAACTTAGAAGAAGGACAATCGACTACCAGACCACCGAGATTTAACGGAAAATACTACGGGTGGTAGAAGACCAGAATGCACGACTTCATTATGGCTGAAGACTCAGAGCTGTGGGACATTATTTGTGATGGTCCTCATGTTCCTAAACAAAGATGAACCTGGTCTGACAACCACTCCAAACACAAGGAAGGAATACATTGATGCAGACAGGAAAGCTGTGGAAAAGAACTTTAAAGCAAAGAAGATTCTTGTCTGTGGTATAGGACCAGAAGAATACAATTGAGTCACTTCATGTAAAACTGCTAAGGAGATCTGGGAGGCTCTCCAAACTGCCCGCGAAGGGACAACTCAAGTGAAAAACTCCAAGATTGACATGCTCACTATAGAGTATGAGCTGATCAAAATTAAATAGGATGAATCTGTCCACGATATGCACACTAGATTCACCTCTATAATCAAGGAGCTCAACTCTCTAGGAGAGGTCATCACAACTACCAAACTGGTGAGGAAGTTGCTTATTATTTTACCTGATTCTTGGAACAGCAAGGTAAATGCCATCTATGAAGCCAAGGATCTCAGCAAGCTGAAGATTGATGAACTCATTGGAAATCCCAAGACTTACGAGATGAAGATGACTTTGAAGAAGGCAGAAAATAATAAAGTGAAAAAAGAGAGAAATTTGGCTCTCAAAGCTTCCAAAGGAGATTCAAGTGATGATGAATCTGAAATAGCTTATCTTACGCAGAGATTTCATAAGATAATCAAGAAAAATAGCGAAATCCCTAAGACAGGAAGTTTTAGCAAAAATTTCAAAGGAAATGACAATTGTTGTCACAAGTATGGGAAACCTGGTCATTACATAAAGATTGTACTCAAAACAAGCAGGACAATTATGACAGGACTGCCAGGAGACACCAAGTTCCCGATAGAAATTTCAGAAGAAAAGAAGTTGCTGATGAGCTGGTAAAGCAAGCTCTTGCCGCATGGGGAGATTCTTCTAGTGAATCTAAAGATAAGAATGACCAAGGGGACACATCAATGATGGCTATGGAAGATGAATCAACTGAATATGAGTCTATATTTGAGCTCATGGCTGAATCTGACACGGATGATGATGATGATGAGGACAAGGAGGTAAACTTTCTTGACATAAAGAAAAATCTGAAAGTTTACTCTCATAATAAACTCATATCACTTTCAAGCGTGTTAATTGATATGTCACGCTCTGGTTTCTGAGAAGGGCGAGCTAAATCAGGTAATCGATGAGATAGAGGAAGAAAGGGACGACTTGTGTATGTCCATTGGAGAAATAAAGAAACAAATTCATGAGACAAACTAACGAAACATCATGTTGGAGAGTCAAGTGAGAAGAAGTGTGGAATTTCCCTCAAAGGGAAAAGGTGAAGCATGTGAGACTCACCTGGAGCTTGAAAATGAGCTGAAGAAAGTGAAACTGAGCCCTACTGCTGAGATTGAGAAGAATGAGCAGTTAAAAGAAATTTTAAAAAAGGTCAAGTTCGATCTTGACAAAACCCTCAAGTGGACCTAGTCCACGGACGTAATCACCTCCAGGTACAAGAGTAAGGGAGGAAGTAAATAATGACTTGGGTTTGAGAAGGAAAAGACATCCTACAACCCCCACAGTAAATATGTTTCCACAACGGAAAACTGGTTGTGCACTCATTGAAGCAGGTCATTACAAGAAGGCTTGCAAAGCAAGGATTGAGTCCTTTCAGAAAAAATAAGAATTCTGTCAAGAAGGGAGTTGGGATGGAAGGAGCAGGTCCTCAGAAGAAAGGTGGTCAGAAGAGAATGGAAGGAGCTGATCCTCAAAAGAGAAACCCTCAGAAAAAGAAAAAAAAATATGTTGCCCATGTGGGCTAAGAGGAGTTTGATTCACCCTTTCTATAACTATAAGGGACCCAAGCTGGTTTGGGTTTCCAAATCAAATCAGTTACATCGCTCACAGGTGGGAGAGAGAGAGAGAGAGAAAGAAAGCAGTCAACATGGTTGACTATTAGTGACAGCTCTGAGATTCATGGACTTAGTTAAAGAAGTCTATCGTCAAAGCCTTCACAGCAGGATGTGTTTTTTTTTTTAAAAGGGAGACACATCCTTGATATATGATGTTGCAGGCCAGGATTCACGGTTATAGAAAGTGGACTTCAAATAATGAAAGAAAACAGGCCACATTCTCTAATGGCATGAAGATTTCCAGGAAGGATTGAGGAATGATGCCATAAAGGATGGGAAAAGTTTTATAAATTAAAAAAAAAAAAAGGGCAAAGGAAGCTGGCAATTCTCTAGTGTTACCCAAAGTATCTAGAAAGGGACTGCACACCTGGTCTCTCTCTCGTGTTTTCAAGAAATAATCCTAGACTTTGCATGGTGTGTTGATATATATTACTGGAAGGTCAGACATACAGAAAGGAAGGAAATGGTGGCACTTGATCTTGATGGGTTCAACCGCTAAAGCGTCTGCATGAAGATGAAATCTCATGGAAGGCATCCAACAAGAATGGCTACGACCGTAGGAAAGGCACATTGCTAATAAGTGTTTTTCGGCTATGTCTAACTCACTCTCATACTGTTACAGGTATATATGCATGACGGGACTAGGACAGCCTACGCACAAGCAATTTTGCACACTTCAGAGTTACTGCCTGATAGCTTCAAGAAAATTGTCCAGAGACCTGGTCTCTGTGACTCGGGTTAGTAGTCTCTTCAATGCTCACATATGTCTTTGAACTGCTAAAATATTCCAAGTCAGTCTAGTGACCTCTTTCGTTAAATCTCAAAATAACGTCCCATCCGACTTGTTGCCTCTCTCGTGAACCAACCCTCTTCTTTTTCCTTACACCCAATCTAAATCGTTACCTCAGCCACCTTAAAAATACCTCTCCTGTTTCTCTCTCTCCTCACTCATACGCTCATACTGTTAGTCTTCTTCCTTACATCTCTCTCTCTATCTCTTAGTATCTCTCTGAGCCACTCTACATTTCCTCCTTGTTATCAAGTTTTTGCTAAGTGTCACCAACCCTTCTCAAACCGGAGCAAATGGATTCTAAGTATTCGCTCTCAAAGTACCCAACCTCCTCTGATTAAAACACCAATGTATCAAACCTAAAATCCCCCTTACCAGGTGCTTCAAAAGAAAAGTTAGATT
This sequence comes from Lycium barbarum, assembly GCF_019175385.1. Classification (NCBI taxonomy): domain Eukaryota; kingdom Viridiplantae; phylum Streptophyta; class Magnoliopsida; order Solanales; family Solanaceae; genus Lycium; species Lycium barbarum. Next base: position 26,860,959 of record NC_083337.1, read on the forward strand.
CAAATACTAACTCTGACGGAGACATTCTATTGCGCTCTGTTCAAAATCAGACCTCCGGCAGCACGCAACAAAGGATGAATGAGGAAAAGAAATTTAAGGGAAGGAAAATGAGAACTTACAATGTTAGAAAACATATTGCTCAGAAGCCCCATAGAACGAAAATGCGGCACAGGAAGGTGTGAACAGGGTCACCAGCTAGTGAATCAAATAAATTTGATGGAACAAGCAATCCATCCACTGTAGGTAGACTGGGTGATGAGAAAGTTGAGGACGGAGAGGAATCTCCTCTGATGAGAAGAAACTCCAAGAAAGAGAGGGAGAGTGAAAGGGAAAGTCATTTGGGCACTACGACTGAGAGTAACAAAAGTGAAAAATCAGTAATGAAAGCAGGGAAGAGATGAGAAGAGAGAAACATAATACTCAATCTTCTTCACAACAAAAGAGGAAGATGAGTACCAATGAGGCACCCGGTCCCTCTAAGAGACAAAGAAGTGAAATTACTGCAAAAAAAAGGAAAGAAAGTACGAAAAAGGAAAGAGTCCTTTTTGGAAAGGTGTTTGACACTAACCTCGGTGAGGAACCACGAATGAAAGAACTGAAAGAAATGGTGGAATTTCAAAATTGGATGCATCTCTTTACTCTTCCCGCACCCAGTGTATACGAGGCTGAGGTAATTGAATTATATGAAAGCTTATGCCGGATTGATGATGGTACTCTGGCCTTAACTGTGAACGGGATATATTTTGTGTTGACTGAGTCAATACCTGCAAATATTTTGGAAGTAAAAACTGATGGGGTACGAGCCGTAACTGGAAAGGGATCCACCGGGTTCAAGAATGTGATTGTTAAGGATAGAATGTATGCAACCAAAGCAAGCCCTTCCAAAAAAGAGCTGAAACTTGAGTACCAACAGGTCTTTGAATTTCTCAACAATGTGCTCTTACCAAGAACTGAAGAATTCTCTACTATGACGATGGCAGGCCTGGTCCTTATGGAAGCTCTGTCAATGTTTGAACCAATCAACCTATCGACCATCATGTTTGAGTGGATGATCAAGGTAGCGAGAACAGTGCAAGGCAAATCTGATCTCCCTTATGGGTTCCTTCTAACTAAGGTACTTGTGCACTTCAAGCTGAGAACGGGAAAAGCTACCATAGGGACAAAGGAGCACATGTTCTCCCTGGCTACCTTGGAAGACTGCGAATATGTGCCTAAAGGAGTAGGTGTCGACAACTTCCACCATCTCAATCTTGATTGAAGCTCAAGAAGTGGATAATGTAGAAACTCAGCAGCTTAAGGCAGAGAATGCCCTTCTGAAAGGTCAATTGACTGAATAAACAAAAGAACCAGGTTCCCGTACGGAAGCAGTAGAGGAAATTGAAAGACTACGGGTTGAGAGAGATCAGTTAAGGGTCAGAGTGGATGTGCTTCAAGACCAAATAATAAAGGATCAACGAGCCAATAGTGATAGAATTGATAAACTCTTTTAAGCATTAAACCATCCCAGTAATCCTCCCCGATCCTTATCCTCCCAAACCTGTCATCTTTTCCTCTAAACCTTGTTATTCATAATCCTTTTTGAGTTTTTCCCCTGACTTGTGGTACAATTGCAGTTTAATATCATATTTTTACATTGAATTGATTACCATCTGCTTTTATGCTCTTCCTTATTAGGCAATCACTCTGTTTTTAGCTTTATTGCTAGCTTGCTTACCTCCATTCTGTTCATGTTTTGTTGCCCCAGTGGCTCCGAGTTAATATACCTGAACTTCTTACTGGCTGTACTTTAATTACTTTTCGATGATGCCAAAAGGGGGAAGGAATGTAAGGATTAGCGATGTTGTGATTAAGGGGGAAGGACTGGTTGCTGTATGCACCACTACTGATTGGTTAACCCGGTTCTCCAGTCTGTATATGAATCATGTTGCTAACATGTTGTTATGCTTTAAACCTGTTCTGTTTCGCAGGGGGAACAAGTGGGACTTGGTTCTCGGGGGGGGGGGGGGGGGACATTTTTTCTAAGTTTATCATCATCAAAAAGGGGGAAATTGATAGAACTGAGTGCATTCTATGTTTTGATAATTGTCAAACTACTGGAGAAATAGAGAGAGACCTGGTTTGCGATCTGTTTTCTCTGTATGTCGTACAGTCAGCAGTAACAGCTGCAAAGCTGCACTGCCTACTGCACAACTGTACAGAAGTGCTGCGGCCATGCTTTAAGTCAAACATGGGATGAGTGGTGTCTATCACACCCACATGCTCCGCAATATATATACAACATGTTCCAACATTTTGGGTATCACTTGAAAACCTGAACTATCTTGTGCAAACCTTGCCTCCACAAGTTCTCAAGTGCTCTCAAGAGAAAAGCCACTTACAAGCCGAAGGACCTGATGCAGACACCAGGTTATGTCTATGTTCTTTAGGTTGTTATGAGTCTTTGTTTGTTTGAGTTTTAAACTGTAAACCTACTCTTCTCTTTTAAGAAGCTGTTTGTAGGTATTTTGAATTCTCAAAGGTTGCTTGTAGGAAGTTTATCTTCACAAGCTTTGAGTGGTACACTAGGCTATAGTTAGTCTAGGTGTACTAGAGTGTCTTTGACTAAGAGTTAGTCAAGAGTTGCTTACAATAGGGGTATTGTAAGGGTTGAGGAATTAAGTGTGTTAATTCCTAGGTTGCAAGAGTTGTAATTTGAAGTTGCTCAGTGTAGTGAAGTTTGAAATCCTATGAGGTAGGTCGTGATTTTTAATCCCTTGAGCAAGGAGTTTTCCGCGGTAATATCTTTTCTATTTACTTCTGCACTGTCTCAAGGAACTGGTAGATAATCAAGTCCCTCATATAATGTTTGGGGGGCGCATAACATACGTCAATCTCTTCCATTCCACTGTATTTATTGATGCGGTGTTTTGGACATCTCTTATTGTATACGGTAAAAACCGGGTATACGTTAAACCGGTAAGACCGGAGAAGAAAGAGACAGGAACGTGCATGTAGGCTCCCATTCTGAACCGGGGAAATGCTTGGACCAAAGTAAAGGAAGGGCGTCATTTGGTCCGGTTCTTCCATGACCAGTTGTTCGAGGCTGTATGTCCGTTGACCGAGGCCGGTGGTCCGGAAGATCCGTTGCGCGGTTGCCACGCGTCGATGACGTCCTGCTGTGTTCAACTGCCAATCGTACGGGTGTCAGATCGTACGGTCCACCAAATCCAACCTAATCCAACTCAGAACTTTGTCCTTATTTTATTATTTCTTATGTTGTATGAAGCCCATGGGGCAGCACTATAAATAAGGGGCATTGGCCTCCTTTTAGGGGGTTGGCTTCCTCATATCAAGAACACTTTCTAATAGCAATATATATACAAAATCTCTCTCTCAAATATCTGATTTCGGTCACATTTGTTGTGTTTATTTCTTACATTTCTTCAATCAAGTAACACTCATGCATTAGTAAACATATAAGTATATAGCGAACCACCAATTATCGTTGCTCTCTTCACATCATATCTGTATTCATATCTTTCTTTTACCAAGTAGATTGAGACTTAACCACATATCTTATACCCAGTCACAAATTTAATTGATTATCCAAATTCGGGGTAAACAGTTTGGCACCCACCGTAGGGCTAGGATAATAGTGGTCTTTTATCTTGATCTCTACCTTACTATCACACCCTAACCTTATTAGGGCGTGATGGGCACCCGACCCCGCATACGGAGCCGAGCGAACCCGCAGACTCTGATTTCATGCATACTCTTTCCAAATTTCTAGAATCTGATCACACGAAACATACAATAGGACTTATAACAGAAAATGTGAACAGACATTGTCTTAAGCGGCCACGTGTATCAAACATATCAGACATATCGTATCAAATCCAGTAAGCAGGCGGAATGTACATTGCCTGAACATATACACATATACGAACATATAGGCCGTTTAGGCCATCATAGCAAACAGGGCCGCCTAGGACACAGATCTCAGACCGGACCAAACAGAATTTGTAGACATATGAGGCTGCTTAAGAACTGACTCTCGTACCCACGACTCTGTCTGCAAAGTCTCTAACACAAATCAGAAAGCACAACATATGAATACTCAGACTCGGCGACACCCCGGAGAAAGGTGGAGCTCGCCAATCCCGCTGAAACACCTCCTAGCAGAATCTTCTGATCATCTGTGTGTACCTGCGTGGCATGAAACGCAGCCCCCGAAGAAGAGGGGTCAGTACGGAATATGTACTGAGTATGTAAAGCATGGAATGCTATAGATAAAATCATAAACAGAAAATAAAGTACAGAATGCAGGTACAGAAAAGAAGCACGATGTAAGGAATGTCAAAGACAAAGATGCATGCAAGAACGGTATCCGGCCCCTTGCGGGACCCGGCGAAACGTGGTCGCCTCCCGGCCTTAGGCGCCACACACATCATACTCCAGAAGATTTGCTCCTGTCTCCAACACACATCATAATATCAGAATGTACATATGCATATAGGCGGTTCAGCGAACCAAACACATCATACTTCGTAACACATCATACTTCGGAATTCATATACGGCGCCCGACCCTCAAGCGAGGAACTCGGGAACCGTGCGCACGATACAAACCGGCCCGGGACTCGGTGAAGCAAGTAGACTCTATGCACGAGCAGAAAATGAGAAACTAAATGCACATAAATCAAGACTCGATGAATAAGTATACTTACCGACCCCTGAAGGCCCAGAAATGAGTTTCAGATCAATCCGACTTAGTATGAGAAAGTTAGGAGCGTTTGAAGTACAGAACATTCTACAAGTGTTTCAGAAGTCATTTTTGGAAAATCAAAGCCATAATCATGTCACATACCTTTCGGATATCGTTATGGATCAGATCAAATAGAACTTTTGAAATCATATGTACGTATCAAAGTATATTAAAGACTCGATGGAATCATCAGACATGCTATCATACTTACAGAACTCTTTCGGAAACTTATCGAGAGCGAATAAGGATCATAGACAAACTTGGAATCACAGAATGGAATAACCCCAAGATACATATCATACATTACTTGGCTCTAGGACATGCCAAAAGAAAGAAAGGGTAAGCCTCACATACCTGTGCCGCGCCTTACTAGCTACGCTTATCCGTCCAAACTTGCTAGTCTACATTCAAAAGAGTTCATCCATTCATTAGTTTCATTATCACATACTTGCCTTAACCTTTCAAACACATTCACTTATATTCTGCCGGAATTTCGGCAGCACCTCCCCTGTAAATATACCAACCCCGAGAATATGGATCGGCCCCAAATCAACAACAACAAACCCGAGAATTCAACTCGGCCAAACCAACAACAATACTATCAATATCCATAAGTGATTCAAAACGTATTCTAACATTAATAATGCCTTTCTACACCATTCGACAACATTTCATTTATTATCCAAATAAACTACATACGATCAAGTTCATATCAATGCTCACAAGTTCAAATACCAATCCAAGATCATTCCATTAAGATTCAAGAACGTTCCCAACAATCCGCTCAATGATCAAACAAGCCAAATTACACACACACACTTACCCAAAATTGCTCCAATTCGACAAGAACGTTGCTAACACAATTCTTTCTTCCACATTCGTACATTATGTCAACAATACATACGTTTACAACTTCATTTTCATAAATTCAAGAAAACACATCGAGATTACATTACCTTCCAGTTCAGCCCACAAAATTATAACCTTAACTTGGATTATTAAAACTTCATTTTACATCATAGAACTCACAACGACGACAACCAAAATACTACATCACATTAGTCCCACATGCCTACACCAAATCAGCCCATTCTCGGCCAACACCACAACACACACATCCCGTGATTTTCATTCATTTTCTGCACATTACAACACCACATAATCATGCTAAATACACTTAGTTCATCATTCCTACACATTACACACAACACACGGCCAAACAACACTTCACACGGCTCAACTTGAGCATGCAATATTTCATGAATTCCATCATTTCTACATTCAATAACATACATAAACCATTCATAACACATAAAAGAGAAGGTTAAACCTCACCTTCTTCTCCAACCTTTCCTCTCGGCTAGCTTGATGAAACGCAACAACGAGCGGTTTTGTTGCTTTAACAACTACTCCACGTTGACGAGGACCTTCCAATTGATATGAAAGCTTGAAGAAACAATTTTTTTCATGATCAATATAATAGGGCTGGTTTGGCCAGCCCTCTTGGCCGTTTTTCTCCTTCTTCATTTTTTTCTTCTAGCTTCTTGAAATTTCTAGGAGATCAATTGATGAAGATGACTAAATTGCCATCTTATGTATACATTTATAATTAATACATGTGGCCTATGGCCCACATGTCACATGCAAGGCCACATGACCATTTTTTTTTCATGAAACAAGACTTCCAAAACTTCACTTTTGGCCCCCAAATTCTTCATGAAATGTCTAACTTCCCATAATACATTTTTCTAGAGTTTTCTTCCATTTCCTTGAATTTTCTCAAAAATAAAAGATGACTTATTTTGTCATCACTTCTTTTCTTCTTCTTTTTTCACATGACCAATATGGTCCCCTTTTGGAACTTTCTTGAACCCTAGGTGAAATTCCCGTTTCGCCCCTCGACTTTCCTCAATATTACCATTTTTCCCCTAACATTCCACATTATTTCCATTGGTCATTTTGTGAATTTCTCTTTTTGCCCTTAACCTCTCTCAATATTTCCATACTAATAATAGTCATAAATAATATTTGTGACAACTCGTACATTAAAATAATTTTTAAAATGGTCTCGCCCTAAATTTTCCACGACGACTTTGGAATTTCCAAGCGTAAAAGATACGGGCTATAACATCCTCCCCCCCCCCCCCTTTAGAACATTCGTCCTCGAATGTTCAACTGACCTTATAGGGTCTTGTAGCACTTCGGGAGGGGGTTCCTTTATAGTTGCCCTTTTCTCCATACCCATTCCATATCTTTTATCCCACTTTCCTCATTAACAAACCCCTGAATCCTTATACGAGTCCTCATTCCAGGTCATAGGTTTCTTTTTATAGTACTTGAAAATATTTCGACCCCTTGTTGTCCTAAGATGATATGGTCTCCCCCCCTTTAAGGGGTTCCTCATATGCCAACAGTCCTCTTATGAAATCTTCATTTATACATTATCCCTTACCTTCCCTTCAACTTTATGCCTACATATCGAGAACTACTTATTCCAAATTCTTCCTTTGCTTTCTGTCTATGTCGTCATTTTGTCCACATTTTCCATACTCTTCCATCCACCACTTGTCCTTTTACTTGCTTATCCCACCTACCCGTGATTCTTCCTTAACTGCGCGTTCGTGATGTAACTGTACATCCATATTTCTTCAGCGTTCCGCTATTCTTGTCCTCAGCACAAAATCCTTACCCTCCTTATCCTTGTTCATACATCATCATAACTACATACTTATTCTATTATAAATCTCTCATCTTAACATTATTACAGACCTAAGCATTCTTTTTCTTACTTCATATCCCCCTATCCTTATTCACTATTCCTTTATCCTCACTTATCCACATTGGTTCTCGAACCTCCTTCCGATACTCCGATCTCTCTGTTTCCTATCTGCTCACTATTTTTCTTCTTTTAATATCATAGTATTAAGACTTTCCTATCCTTAACCTGTAGCGAAGATAGCGGCTTATCTTATGGTGCTTGCATCATTTGTTTTCTTATTACCGCTCAGGTTTCGGTATCCTTTACTCGATTGAGGCCTCCTTTACCGTAGCATAGGTTGTTGGGGACGCACGTGCCCACTGATACCATTGCATATGTGATAACGTATGCATTCACATATACATGTATTATCAACTAACCCACAAAATACTTCCAAACTTTATTCAAGCCTATCCTAATTCCAAAGCTGTAGCGTGCTTTCTGTCCCTTCTTTAGTCTCGCCTGTCGCGTGCTAAGTAACTCTTTATAATCTCCAATCATCTCGTGCACTCCTAGTTTCCCTTAGGCCACTCTAATTTCTCATTTGCCCCTTTAAATTCCAATTTTGCAAAATTTTCCCAATTACTTCCCAGGGGGATCACCCATCCTGCAATTGCTCCCACCTGAGCACGCTTAACCTCGAAACTTTAGTGGAATCCGATGCCTTAATGCTGATATTTTCGCGTCCACTTCCTCGCATGACCTTTACCACATGATTCGGGACTAGTCGAAGTCTTACAGATCCCGGGACACCCTCGTGGCATGTCTTTTCTTCCACACTTACCATTTTACCCTTTTCGGCCCTCAGTGCTCACCTTTCACTTTCGTGTGTAACTACTTTTCATCCTAGGTCCCCAGACCCCTGATGATAATAGATACACCTTCGTTGCCATTATTTTATGGATGCCCTGATATCAGTCCGTTCGAATTTCCTACTTACCGCTTTTACATAATAATCGGCAGCAGAATTAACGGTCAACTTTCTAAATCCTCCATCAGACCTTGTTCCTCTTATATCATCTCCCTGTACACAGCAAATATCAATAACGCCTTACAGAACATACGGCTATATCACATTCTGGCCATCCGGAACTGCCAATTTCGGGTAACAGGTCAAATATGTCAATACTTACCCCTGTGACTTTCCATGTCACCACTTACCTTTCTCCGTCGTATGTAAGGCTTACATGAGAAATTTCATTTCCTATGGCTTGGATCTATCGCACGATCTAGGACAGAAGGAAGGTCGACAATCCCTAAATGCCCTGTAGCCTGCTGTTTATAAATGTGGCCGGCTTCACACCATAAACAGGACTCTACTGGACACGACTTTGCAGACAACCCCACGGACAGACCTCGCTCTGATACCACTTTGTCACACCCTAACCTTATTAGGGTGTGATGGGCACCCGACCCCACATACGGAGCCGAGCAAACCCGCAGACTCTGATTTCATGCATACTCTTTCCAAATTTCCAGAATCTGATCACACGAAACATACAATAGGACTTATAAGAGAAACTGTGAACAGACATTGTCTTAAGCGGCCACGTGTATCAAACATATCAGACATATCGTATCAAATCCAGTAAGCAGGCGGAATGTACATTGCCTGAACATATACACATATACGAACATATAGGCCGTTTAGGCCATCATAGCAAACAGGGCCGCCTAGGACACAGATCTCAGACCGGACCAAACAGAATTTGTAGACATATGAGGCTGCTTAAGAACTGACTCTCGTACCCACGACTCTGTCTGCAAAGTCTCTAACACAAATCAGAAAGCACAACATATGAATACTCAGACTCGGCGACACCCCGGAGAAAGGTGGAGCTCGCCAATCCCGCTGAAACACCTCCTAGCAGAATCTTCTGATCATCTGTGTGTACCTGCGTGGCATGAAACGCAGCCCCCGAAGAAGAGGGGTCAGTACGGAATATGTACTGAGTATGTAAAGCATGGAATGCTATAGATAAAATCATAAACAGAAAATAAAGTACAGAATGCAGGTACAGAAAAGAAGCACGATGTAAGGAATGTCAAAGACAAAGATGCATGCAAGAACGGTATCCGGCCCCTTGCGGGACCCGGCGAAACGTGGTCGCCTCCCGGCCTTAGGCGCCACACACATCATACTCCAGAAGATTTGCTCCTGTCTCCAACACACATCATAATATCAGAATGTACATATGCATATAGGCGGTTCAGCGAACCAAACACATCATACTTCGTAACACATCATACTTCGGAATTCATATACGGCGCCCGACCCTCAAGCGAGGAACTCGGGAACCGTGCGCACGATACAAACCGGCCCGGGACTCGGTGAAGCAAGTAGACTCTATGCACGAGCAGAAAATGAGAAACTAAATGCACATAAATCAAGACTCGATGAATAAGTATACTTACCGACCCCTGAAGGCCCAGAAATGAGTTTCAGATCAATCCGACTTAGTATGAGAAAGTTAGGAGCGTTTGAAGTACAGAACATTCTACAAGTGTTTCAGAAGTCATTTTTGGAAAATCAAAGCCATAATCATGTCACATACCTTTCGGATATCGTTATGGATCAGATCAAATAGAACTTTTGAAATCATATGTACGTATCAAAGTATATTAAAGACTCGATGGAATCATCAGACATGCTATCATACTTACAGAACTCTTTCGGAAACTTATCGAGAGCGAATAAGGATCATAGACAAACTTTGAATCACAGAATGGAATAACCCCAAGATACATATCATACATTACTTGGCTCTAGGACATGCCAAAAGAAAGAAAGGGTAAGCCTCACATACCTGTGCCGCGCCTTACTAGCTACGCTTATCCGTCCAAACTTGCTAGTCTACATTCAAAAGAGTTCATCCATTCATTAGTTTCATTATCACATACTTGCCTTAACCTTTCAAACACATTCACTTATATTCTGCCGGAATTTCGGCAGCACCTCCCCTGTAAATATACCAACCCCGAGAATATGGATCGGCCCCAAATCAACAACAACAAACCCGAGAATTCAACTCGGCCAAACCAACAACAATACTATCAATATCCATAAGTGATTCAAAACGTATTCTAACATTAATAATGCCTTTCTACACCATTCGACAACATTTCATTTATTATCCAAATAAACTACATACGATCAAGTTCATATCAATGCTCACAAGTTCAAATACCAATCCAAGATCATTCCATTAAGATTCAAGAACGTTCCCAACAATCCGCTCAATGATCAAACAAGCCAAATTACACACACACACTTACCCAAAATTGCTCCAATTCGACAAGAACGTTGCTAACACAATTCTTTCTTCCACATTCGTACATTATGTCAACAATACATACGTTTACAACTTCATTTTCATAAATTCAAGAAAACACATCGAGATTACATTACCTTCCAGTTCAGCCCACAAAATTATAACCTTAACTTGGATTATTAAAACTTCATTTTACATCATAGAACTCACAACGACGACAACCAAAATACTACATCACATTAGTCCCACATGCCTACACCAAATCAGCCCATTCTCGGCCAACACCACAACACACACATCCCGTGATTTTCATTCATTTTCTGCACATTACAACACCACATAATCATGCTAAATACACTTAGTTCATCATTCCTACACATTACACACAACACACGGCCAAACAACACTTCACACGGCTCAACTTGAGCATGCAATATTTCATGAATTCCATCATTTCTACATTCAATAACATACATAAACCATTCATAACACATAAAAGAGAAGTTTAAACCTCACCTTCTTCTCCAACCTTTCCTCTCGGCTAGCTTGATGAAACGCAACAACGAGCGGTTTTCTTGCTCTAACAATTACTCCACGTTGACGAGGACCTTCCAATTGATATGAAAGCTTGAAGAAACAATTTTTTTCATGATCAATATAATAGGGCTGGTTTGGCCAGCCCTCTTGGCCGTTTTTCTCCTTCTTCATTTTTTTCTTCTAGCTTCTTGAAATTTCTAGGAGATCAATTGATGAAGATGACTAAATTGTCATCTTATGTATACATTTATAATTAATACATGTGGCCTATGGCCCACATGTCACATGCAAGGCCACATGACCATTTTTTTTTCATGAAACAAGACTTCCAAAACTTCACTTTTGGCCCCCAAATTCTTCATGAAATGTCTAACTTCCCATAATACATTTTTCTAGAGTTTTCTTCCATTTCCTTGAATTTTCTCAAAAATAAAAGATGACTTATTTTGTCATCACTTCTTTTCTTTTTTTTTTCACATGACCAATATGGTCCCCTTTTGGAACTTTCTTGAACCCTAGGTGAAATTCCCGTTTCGCCCCTCGACTTTCCTCAATATTACCATTTTTCCCCTAACATTCCACATTATTTCCATTGGTCATTTTGTGAATTTCTCTTTTTGCCCTTAACCTCTCTCAATATTTCCATACTAATAATAGTCATAAATAATATTTGTGACAACTCGTACATTAAAATATATTTTTAAAATGGTCTCGCCCTTAATTTTCCACGATGACTTTGGAATTTCCAAGCGTACATGATACGGGCTATAACACTTACCCATCTAAATTAAAAACACACCTTCTGTTCGTATCTGAGAAAACTGACTAAATGGCCAACAGTGGGTAATCTGGTCACGTCAGCAACAATGAAAACGTGGCTGAAAACGAAGGAAGCGGTCCACGAGGACCACCAAACCCCGTTGATCCTCACCTCATTAATTCGAGAGAGGGCCTCAACCGTCAAAACACTGTGGACCAGGAGAATGCCACCTTACCGGCCACTGATCCGCTAAATACCCACAATTCTGTTACCTTGTCCCGGGCACGGGACCGGAAGGAACCGGGAACACCCGATGATAATATTGACTTACGTTTAATTTTTGAAATGTCGCAAGAGCAGAGAGCGGCGATTGCTGAGCAGGGAGTCGCAATAGCCTGGTTGCAAAACGGAGGGGATACAACGACCCCGAAAAAAATGAGCGGTGTTGCTGAACCTAGAAGGAAGGAGGCACGCGTTATTGAGAGCAATGGATCCGGAGCTGGGTCCTCCACCGAGGTTCTAAAAATGCTTGAAACTTTGGCGAAACGGGTAGACTCAACCGAGAAGAGGGTCGAGACATACAACTCTCGGGTGGATCAAATCCCGGGGGCTCCGCCTTTACTGAAAGGGCCGGATTCGAAGAGGTACATCCAAAGGCCTTTTCCTCCGAGTGCGGCCCCGAAATTAATCCCGAAGAGGTTTAAAATGCCGAATATCCAGAAATATGACGGCACAACGGACCCACACGAGCACGTGACCTCATGCACATGTGCCATAAAGGGCAATGATATGGAGGAGGACAAAATTGAATCGGTATTGCTGAAAAAGTTTGGGGAAACTCTGTCAAAAGGAGCATTGACATGGTACGACCATCTACCCGAGTATTAGATCACCTCCTTCGAAATCCTCGCTGATGCCTTCATCAAGGTCCACACCGGAGCCAAAAAGGTGCAGGCCCGTAAGGCCGATATTTTCCGTATAACCCAAAGAGACGATGAGTTACTGCGTGAGTTCGTCAACCGGTTCCAAAGGGAACGGATGGAATTCCCCCCGGTTCCAGAAGAATGGGTTGCGCAGGCTTTCACAAAGGGGCTTAATGTTCAAAGTTCAACAGCTTCGTTCAAATTGAAAGAAAGCTTGCTGGAATACGAGGCTGTGACATGGGCTGATGTCCATAACCGGTACGAGTCAAAGATTCGGGTGGAAGTTGATCAATTCGAGCTCCCCCCAGGGCCAATAAATGCGAATAAAAGTTTTGATAGACCGAGGAAGGGTTTCGAAACAAAGGCTGAATCATCGAAGGAAAGGTATCGGCCATACTCCCGTTTGGAGAGGCAAAGTTTTAGGTCAGAAAAGTCAAGGGTGAGCCCAAGCCGTTTCTCAGGACAGGGTAGTAAACGGGTCGAGCGCCCATCAAACAGCCAGGGTCTCTCATTCAGAAGCGATGCCGGAAGCTCTGCCGGTAACAAGGATTTGCCAAAGATATTGGAGTACAACTTCAACGTTAGTACTTCGAACCTCGTCTCGCCCATCGGTCGTGTCCTGAATGTAAGATGGTCGAGACCTCTGAGGTCGGATCCGGGCCAACGGGACTCGAGCATGGTTTGTGAATATCATGGAACCCATGGTCACAGAACTGAGGATTGTCGCCAGTTGAGAGAAGAGGTAGCCCGGTTATTGAAGAACGGTCACCTCCGAGATCTGCTGAGTGAACGAGCCAAAAGTCACTACAAGGAAAGGGAGGCTCATCGAAGGGCCGAGCCGGTAGAACCCCAGCATACAATCAACATGATAGTTGGGGGTATCGATGCCCCTTGAGGGCCGGTGGTGAAACGGGCCAAGGTTTCTGTTGTTCGTGAAAAGCGCACCCGAGATCGTTTACCCAAGGGTTCTATCTCTTTCAGCAATGAGGATGCAGAGGGCATCATTCAACCGCACAATGATGCATTGGTAATTTCTGTACTTGTCTTTAAAACTAAGGTTAAATGTATTTTGATTGACCCAGGTAGCTCGGACAACATCATCCGGTGGAGAGTGGTCGAACAACTAGGGCTTCTTGATCAGATCGTATCGGTAGCCCGGATACTCAGGGGGTTCAACATGGCGAGTGAAACCACAAAGGGGGAGATCTCATTAACTGTGAACGTCGATGGCACCATTCAGCAGACGGTGTTCTATGTGATCGAAGGGGAAATGAAATATAACGCACTACTGGGCAGACCCTGGATACATAGCATGAGGGCCGTGCCCTCAACACTGCACCAGCTGCTGAAATTCGCTACCCCGGAAGGGATTAAAACCATCCGAGGTGAATAGCCCGCTGCAAGAGAGATGTTCGCAGTAGAGGAATCAGCGTCTCAGCCCAAAGAGTCGGTTCAGAAGGAAGGAGATGTAACCGAAGGAGAGGACACCAAATAGCAATCAAAGCACACCGGGTCAGATCCAGGACATGAAGAGGATGACTTCGAGGTACCCAGATCGTTCGTCATGCCGGATGACTCGGATGCGACCAAGTCAACTGTAGAGGAGCTGGAGCAGATCATCCTGTTCGAGTACCTTCCGGACAAAAAGGTATACCTGGGCACGGGGCTTACCCCGGAGCTTAGGAACAAGTTAATTGAATTTCTTCGAGCTAACGCAGATTGCTTCGCATGGTCCCATCTATATATGACAGGCATATCACCGGAAGTAGCAACTCACAAGCTCAGCTTGGACAGGAAGTTTTCCACGGTGAAGCAAAAAAGAAGGCCCATGGCGGAAGCAAAACATGCCTTCGTAAAAGACGAGGTAACGAAGCTTTTAAAAATAGGTTCTATCCGGGAGGTAAAGTACCCGGATTGGCTTGCTAACGTGGTAGTGGTGCCCAAGAAAGGTAATAAATTTTGAATGTGTGTTGATTACAAGGATTTAAACAAAGCATGCCCGAAGGATTCATTTCCGTTGCCTCACATCGATAGAATGATCGATGCGACGGCCGGGCATGAGATGTTAAGTTTTCTCGATGCTTACTCCGGGTATAACCAAATTCGGATGCACCCAGGGGATCAAGAGAAAACGTCTTTCATCACCCAATATGGGACTTACTATTATAATGTAATGCCTTTTGGCCTAAAAAATGCCAGTGCAACTTACCAACGCCTAGTTAATGGGATGTTCGAAGAACAAATAAGAAAAACAATAGAAGTTTATATTGACGATATGGTTGTTAAGTCCCTGGAAACAGAGGACCATTTGAAGCATTTGCAGGAAACCTTCGATGTGCTCCGCAAGTATAACATGAAGCTTAACTCGAAAAAATGCACCTTCGGTGTCCGGTCCGGTAAATGTTTGGGTTTCATGGTGTCAAACCGGGGCATTGAAATCAACCCGGAAAAAATCAAGGCCATCGAGGATATCGAAGTAGTGAATAGCGTCAAAGGGTTACAGAGGCTCACCGGAAGGATAGCGGCGTTGAGTCGCTTCATATCGAGGTCTTCGGACAAGAGTCACCATTTCTTCTCCTTACTAAGGAAGAAGAACGACTTTGCTTGGACACCGGAGTGCCAAAAAGCTTTGCAAGAATTAAATAGGTACTTGTCTAGCCCCCCCCCCCCCCCCCCCACTGCTGCACACACCGAAGGCGGACGAGCCGCTCTTTCTCTACCTTGCTGTCTCTGAAGTAGCGGTAAGTGGCGTTTTGGTCCGAGAAGAATCGGGTACACAATTCCCTATCTATTACGTGAGTAGAACTTTGGGGGATGCGGAGACCCGTTATCCCCATTTGGAAAAATTGGCATTGGCATTGGTAAGCGCTTCCAGAAAGCTCAAGCCCTACTTTCAATGTCATCCAATATATGTAGTAACTACTTACCCTCTGAAAAACATCATGCATAAACCGGAATTATCGGGTAGATTAACTAAATGGGCTGTAGAAATTAGCGGGTATGATATCGAGTACAAACCTCGAACAACTATCAAATCCCAGATCTTGGCTGACTTCGTGGCAGATTTTACCCCGGCTATGGTCCCCGAGGTCGAGAAAGAGCTTCTGCTGACCTCGGGAAAGGCACTGGGCATTTGGTCTCTACATACGGACGGAGCCTCGAACCTCAAAGGTTCCAGGCTAGGGATTGTCCTTAGAACCCCGGCTGGGGATGCCATTCAACAGTCCATTAGATCTGTTAAATTGAATAACAATGAAGCCAAGTATGAGGCTATGATTGCAGGTTTGGAATTGGCCCGAAGTATGGGGGCCGGAATAATCGAGGCAAAGTGCGATTCGCTGTTGGTCGTAAACCAGGTGAACGGCGTCTTTGAGGTCAAGGACGAACGGATGCAGAGATACCTTGAAAAAACCCAAGTGACACTACATCGATTTAAAGAATGAACCATGCAGCACATACCGAGGGAGTAGAACAGCGAGGCCGATGCATTAGCAAATTTGGGATCCTCGATCGAAGGGGAGGAAATCAACCCCGGGGCAACGGTGCACTTGTTAAACACGGCAATAGAAAACGGACACGCTGAAATAAACACAATGGGTTTAACTTGGGATTGGTGCAACAAGTACACTGACTACTTGCGTGTGGGAAGCTCCCGAATGACCCAAAAGAATCACGGTCACTAAGGACCAAAGCGGCGCGTTTCTGCCTGGTAGACGGCCAATTGTGTCGGCGGTCTTTCTTCGGACCCCTGGTCAAGTGTTTGGGTCCCGGAGAGATGGAGTATGTAATGAGAGAGGTGTACGAAGGAACTTGCGGCAATCACTCCGGTGCTGATGCTTTGGTCAGAAAGATTATCAGGGCCGGTTATTATTGGAACCGGATGGAGGAAGACTCGAAGAATTTTGTCCGTAAATGCGACAGGTGTCAGAGGCATGCTCCGATGATTCATCAGCCCGGGGAGTTGTTGCATTCAGTGGTGTCACCCTGGCCTTTCATGAAATGGGGGATGGACATCGTCGGTCCGTTACCATGGGCACCAGGTAAGGCCCGTTTTAATTTGTTTATGACTGATTATTTCTCCAAATGGGTTGAAGCGCAGGCCTTTGAAAAAATCAGAGAAAAGGAGGTCATCGACTTCATATGGGATCACATCATCTGTCGCTTTGGCATCCCCGCCGAGATAACTTGTGATAACGGGCCCCAGTTCGTAGGCGGAAAAGTCAACAAATTCCTCGAAGGGTTGAAAATCAAGAAAATTGTATCAACTCCGTATCACCCGTGTGCAAACGGACAAGCGGAATCCACGAATACGACAATAATCCAAAACCTGAGGAAAAGACTTGAAGCATCAAAGCATCATTGGAGAGAAATATTACCGGAGGTATTGTGGGCTTACAGAACCACATCGAAATCGAGCACTGGGAAGACCCCCTTCTCGTTGGTCTACGGGGCTGAAGCTCTTATCCCCGTAGAAGTTGGTGAACCGACCCTCCGGTTCCGATATACGACCGAGGAGTCAAACGAGGAGGCCATGGCCGTAAGACTCGACCTCCCGGACGAGCTTCGCGAAAACGCGTTGGTCCGTATTGCCGCCCAGAAACAAAGGGTGGAAAGGTACTACAATCGGAGAGCCAATTTTCGTCATTTTCAAGTTGGGGACTTGGTGCTCCGAAAAGTTACCTTGAACACTAAGAATCCCAACGAAGGAAAACTGGGCTCGAACTGGGAAGGACCCTACAAGATAACCGAGGTAACGGGTAAAGGATCATACCAGCTGGAGTCCATGGATGGGCGACGGCTGCGCAATAACTGGAATGTGGCTCATCTGAAAAGATACTACTGCTGAGGTAAAGACACCCCATGTTTTCTCTATTTTTTACCCTTCTTTTTTGCAGGAAACCGAGTACCAGACAAAGAAAATAATCTAAATCTGAAAACACGTGTTGCACTCTTTTCCTTAGTACGGTTTTGTCCCAAAATGGATTTTCCGACAAGGTTTTTAATGAGGCAACCAGTACAACGTGTTACTTGACAAAGATAAAGGACAAACGTCCGGAAGGTCGGGGTCATACCCAACGAATGGGGACTTAATAGCACTCACCCGATCTTGCAGCCCGGCTAAGAGCTAGGGGACTAACACACCCACTCCGGAGGCCGCCCTCAGCAAACCAAACCGGGCCAAAAATGTTAGGTTCCGATGTAAGGACAAAACGATCAAAATGAATCGTGTCCACTGAGTGTTTGCTACGGAAAAAGCAAGGCCGGACCTTCTGCTATAGGTTTCGGTGTAAGGACCAAACGATCAAAATGAATCGTGTCCACCGAGTGTTTGCTACGGCAAAAGCAAGGCCGGACCTTCTGCTATAGGTTTCGGTGTAAGGAACAAACAATCAAAATGAATCGTGTCCATTTAGTACTTGCTACGGAAAAAGCAAAAGGAAACAAAATTCTCATGTATACAAACACTTTTCAATGAAAAATTATCAAAAGTTTGGATAAGGAATATCTCGGTTATCTTCCTGTTAAAGGACTTTACCTCGGTAATAACCGCCGCATTTCGGCACTACTTCATTCACACACCCTATGCCGGGCATTATGGTCAAAATTTGGAAAAGGCGACAAGGTCATAGCGAACCGAGCCAAAATCTTTAAAAAATTCAAACTAAGGCAGCGAGATCATAACGATCAGAGCCAAAATTTTCTAACCACCCCAAACGGGGACTGTTACGCCAAAATTCAGCCAAGGTTGAGATTCGGGTGCCTGAATAAACACCGGCCCTAAAATATTGCCGAAAATACCGGCCCTAAGGAAATGCCTATCGTGATTTGGAGGCGTCTGAGTTCACAAAGCATTAGGTAAGTCCTACGGGCACAGTGAACTAAATGACTACGAGTCGGCTTGTCCTTAAAACGGACCAACAATTCGGACAAAAATAATATTGAACATTCAAACGAAGAAACAAGAGAGATTAGTTTTTCATTTATACAAGGGTGTTTTTACATCAAAAAACTAAAGTCCTACAAAGGCAAAAAATAAAATAAAGATAAAAGCCAAGTACAGGCTCTAATTTACCCGGAATGGCTGGAGCCAGAACGTTCGAACATTGTCCGCTCAGAGTTATCGGAGTCAGAACCGAGAGCATCCTTAGCCTCTCCCTCAATCCTTTTATCCTCGGCAATAAGGGTCGGAAGATCAGTGAAGCCATGCTCGGCTTGCTCAAGAGTGATCCTCCGAGATTTCCATTTCTCGTACTCAGCTACAATAGTAGACTGAGCCTCGGCGGCTTCCAAGCTTCGTCCAAATCAGCCTCGTCCCGGGCTAACTTCACCGCTAGAGCATCTCGAGCCTCTCCAAGAACATTCTGCATTTGGATGGCCGATTGAAGCTCGGCCTGGAGGGTGTCATTTGCATCGGCTGTTTCCTTAAGTTCATTCTTCAGATCATCACACATCCGGACCCTGCTCTCCGCTTTCTCTTCGAACACCCTTGCACGCTCTTGATATCGGGCACTCTCAGATTCGAGCAGCTGATTCCTCTCGGCCAAGCTCGCAGCATCCGACTTCACCGAATCCAGCTCCTCTCGGAGTTGGGAGAAGGTGGTTTCAAGCTCGCCGAGCCTCAAGGAAATGTGGGCGTTATCCCGGCTAAGGCCGATCTTCTCAGCTTCGAGGCTCTAATTGTATTCGGTCATGGCGGCCAGTTCACTCCTCAGCTGAAGATTCTCGGCCTTCGTTGCGTCAAGCTCGGGCCGAAGATTGGAAAGAGCGACTGCTCGGTTCAACTCCTCCTCCTTCTCTTGAAGAAGGTGCAGATACTTCTCCGTTTCCCGACCCTGGGCATCCAATTGGCCCTTAAGATCGTCCATCTCTTGCTGGGCGCGGACGAAGGCCTCATTGACGAGCACCACACTCTGCAAAAGAGAGTAAGTTAAAAACTTGAGCGAGGCAAGGTTAAAATTTTCAGTAAAGATGTGCAGAGACGGCTAAAAATCTTATCTGGTTGCTCGCGTCCATACCCTCGTTGATGAGGCATTTCCAAGAGACCCCGGTCATCTTCCGCTTGTCCAAATCTAAGACAAGAGGCCTCAGGTAGCTCGCTACGCCCACCGGGCGAGAAAGGAAGCTGCAGTCTTCGGGGACGGTGACCACGACCGATTTTGTTCTCCTCAGCTCCACGCTTGGGGCTGGAAAAATACGCACCAAGTTGTCCCTGGCCCCAGATTCGGAGGACCGGCTGGCTGACCTCGTGGCTCGAGGGATAGGGAGATGCCCGAATCCCGCAGCTTCGCCGGTAGCGGGAGGGGTGCCCAAGAACATATCATCGAACTCATCAGGCCTCGGAGCTGGAGTAGAGGAACTTGGAGCAGCCTCAATGTCTTCGGCAAAGCTTGGGGGCTTCGTAGTTTCAGCAGGCTCATGCTCGGGCGTCAGATCAACGTCAATGGGGATTTCGATCTCTGGGACCGGCTCAGTCCTTTGATCGACTTCAACAGCGGTCGCCTCCCGGGCCTCCTTGTCCTTTGCAGGGGAGCTTTCTCGGAAGAAGTTTCACCTGAAATGTCGACGAAGTCAATCGACCTTAGAAGAACTGTGGAAAGAATTTCTTCCGCACCTGTGTGAGAAACCGGAACCAAAAGTCCTTCACCAGCAGAAGGAAGGGGTGGAACGGCGACATCCTCCTCTGGGATAGGAGCCACGGGAGCATCGGTAGCGACTCTCCGAACAATAATGTCGGCCTCTGTTTCATCCCGTGAGGTCCGCGTGACACTCCTCGCCCTCTTCTTCGATTGTTGCCCTTTATCCAAGGGCCTTTTCCTTTTGGCGGCAGCAGCAGCAGCAAGGGCACGAGATGCACCCGCTGAGTCAAACTCGGGTGCCGATGTTGTGGGTTAGACAACCGACTCCGGCCTGGGATCCACCGAGCCTTTGGGTAAACTTGAAAGTCAAAAGACACAATGAATACGGATAGCAGAAGGTGCAGTGAACACAGGAAGAAGCAAAATACTACCATGGTTCTGGGCGGTCCATCGGCCACGTGACAGGTGGCCCCACGTCCGGTTATCGTGAACATGTTGACTGAGAAGTGCAGTGACCCATTCGCTCAGGTCCCGGACGACCAGAGGAATATACCCATTGGCTGATATGAACAAGAAAAACTGTGAGAAAGTGGGATCAAAATTTAACGAAACGTACAAAAGCAATCACTTGAGGGTTCAGGCTTGCGCTTATTGTTCCACTTCTCCGGGAAAGGCATGTAATCGGCTGGGAAAATTTCCTCGGTCCTCACCCGGACATATCGCTCCAGCCAGCCCCTGTCTCTGTCTTCGTCCATTTTGGAGAAAAATGGATTCCGGCTACGCTTGGCGAGTTTTATTACGCCACCCCGGAACAGCCTCGGGGAGTATAGGCGTATCAGGTGGGCCAGCGTGAGCTCCTTCCCGGCATTTTTAGCCAACAACCGGAGGCATGCTACGACCCTCCAAACGATCAGACCAATTTGTGCCAAGGTCACGTCGTAGGTCCGGCACATGTCCAAAATGACCGGATCTACCGGAGGATCGAGCTTGAGGGTGAAGGAATAGGTATAGACATGCAAAAAACCCTCTCGATGGTCGGTGACTGACTCATCAGGCCCATGGGTAAAAACTCGCACCGGGCGATTGTCCCATCCGCAGTCGGACCGGACAAGATTAAGCCTATCCTCGGTAATAGAGGAGGGGTATCGTCTCACGTCATACCCTCTGTCGGATACGGAGGAAGTTTTTTCGACCTCTAAGTCTTTGTTGAAATTGGTTTTGGCCGGTATGATATCCGAGGTCGTGGGCTCGAAGGAGCCCTTTGCCTTAGAAGGGGAGGCAGCCTCGGTTCCTTGAGACGAAACCGAGGGAATATCATGGGAAGTTGTTTCAGACATTTGGAAATATGAAAAGAAGAAGTTGAATGGATTCGAAAGAGGAGTTAAAGAAAATGAAGGGTAATAAAGGAACAGACGATACAGGAGAAGTCAGAAGACGAGAATCAACAATGAACAGCAACAGATTGGTAAAAGGGAAGAGCAAAGTTGCTTCCTTTTGCGTAGAGTAAATAATGAATCAACAACAAACTTGGTATAAAAGGCGAACAAATGTGATGAAGAAGAAGAAATGGAGTGGAAAAAAACCAAGGCAAAAAGGAAATGAGTTGAAGATTTGAAAGGTGTTCAAATGGAAAAATGAAGGTTTAGTGGACGTTTTATACTTATGGGGTTTAGGCGGTTACAGTTTTCGGCCAATTAGGAGGCGTCACGTGTCCCATAATTAATGAGGAATGACTTGAAACGACGTGCGTGCGGCGGTTGTCAGAGCGAACCATCCGGGATATGACACGTGGCCGATGGAAAGAAGACGTGATGCAACCGTTCCTGCCAAAATGAGAAGGTAACTACGGACAAACGGAGTCGACGATTTCTTGATTCATCCACTCCCCATCACTCCGAGAAACTTACGATCCGGGAAGTGTGGGGACTATCTGTATACGGTAAAAATCGGGTATACGTTAAACCGGTAAGACCGGAGAAGAAAGGGACAGGAACATACATGAAGGCTCCCATTCTGATCCGCGAAAATGCTTAGACCGGAGTAAAGGAAGGGCGTCATTTGGTCCGGTTCTTCCATGACCGGTTGTTCGAGGTTGTATGTCCGTTGACCGAGGCCGGTGGTCCGGAAGATCCGTTGTGCGGTTGCCACGCGTCGATGACGTCCTACTGTGTTCAACTGTTAATCGTACGGGTGTCAGATCGTACGGTCCACCTAATCCAACCTAATCCAACTCAGAACTTTGTCCTTATTTTATTATTTCTTATGTTGTATGAATACCATGGGGCAGCACTATAAATAAGGGGCATTGGCCTCCTTTTAGGGGGTTGGCTTCCTCATATCAAGAACACTTTGTAATAGCAATATATATACAAAATTTCTCTCTCAAATATCTGATTTCGGTCACATTTGTTGTGTTTATTTCTTACATTTCTTCAATCAAGTAACACTCATGCATTAGTAAACATACAAGTATATAGCAAACCACCAATTATCATTGCTCTCTTCACATCATATCTATATTCATATCTTTCTTTTACCAAGTAGATTGAGACTTAACCACATAACTTATACCCACTCACAAATTTAATTGATTATCCAAATTCGGGATAAACACTTATCGCTTCAACTTTTTATATTTTTTTTTGAAAGAGACAATCCATTACTACTTTGAATCTTTACAAATGAAATCATGAGATTGTCGGATCCGTAGGTAAGTTTATTTTAATTTCAATATGCCACAATTCCCTGAATGGTGCTTGGTTTTGTTTTTCCATTTTACTATTCCTTGTTTTCTTGTTAATTTGGAGTATATAAGTTTCTAAGTTACAGAATATATAAGTTTCTAAGTTACAGAATTGGATGTAGTGTTGTGGTTCTCCCTTTTGGAAGCATTTGGACCCTAACCCTTTTCCTCATCAGTCTTTGCACTCAGTGACTCCACAACGTGAATTCAAAATAAAGCCCAGAGGATATCGGATAGCATACATAGAAGAAAAAGAAAATATCTAAGGGTGTGTTTGGTATGAAAGAAAATGTTTTCTATTTTACTTATTTTCTAATGTTTGGTAAATAAACAAAATAATATTATCCCAAAAACATTTATATGTAATCTACCAAAAAACTACAGGGGATTGGATGGGATGGAATGGGAAATAGGAGTTGGGGTTGTGGGGTGGGTGGGGAGGAGACAATGAACTTGAAATATCACTTATGAAACTTGTTTTTTCTCTGTTATTGGGGAAATCATTTTTCTCATTAAAGAATTTATTTTACTAGATAAAATATTGTTCAAAACATTTTGACCAACCAAACATGAAAAAATTAAAAAACATTTTTCTGACAAACATACCCTAAATATAGATATGCATAGAGAGAGAGAAATCATCAAAAGGCAGGCAGTAATATGCAGAATTCCATGCAACAATAATTACCAATTCAATGAGTGAGTTAAAGTCTTCTAAATTTCATGATGACATAGGGTGGTGTGGGCATATTATCAGATACTTGGTAGGGTCTTAATATTACTTATCTTTCAACTTCCTTTTCGTTTGTTCCCTTCTCTTTGTATCTTTCCATTGGAGATGGTTCTGAGAAGAATGTTCCTTTGCTAGCTGGTGAGACTTTAACATTCCTCCAACTACTCCACCATTGTTTTAACTATTTTAATAAAACTATACCTTCCTCATTAAGGTACTTTCCTCCTATATATATATATATTCTTTTTTCTTTCAAGTTATCATTCAAATTAAGAGGATTAATTAGAGGTCATAATGTTGCTAAAGAGTTCTAATCATCTTAAACTTTTGAGTCTAACGAATTAGAGAATGCAATGGACCCCGTATATATTCCTATCACCACCTTACCCCACTTCACCCCCTCCTTTTCAGTGACAGAACCATGATTTTCAATTATCGGATTCAAAATATAAAGAATTAAACATGCCAAGAAGCCAAGAGAATTCAACATCCAATATATATATATATATATATATATATATATATATATATATATATATATATAATATTTTCGACATTATATAGAAGGGTTTCGGATGAATTCCCTTTCGGTACCTTAACTCAGCGAGTCCGGAACTTTTCTAACCCAAAAAATAAAAATTGGAACCAAACTAACCCGTTAAAAAAAAAAAAAAATAGGCTTCACGCACAGATTCTGTGTGTGAAAGGACCAAAGTGTACATTTACAGTTTGGTCCTTTCACGCACAGAATCTGTGCGTGAAACCCCCCCCCCCCCCCCCCCCCCCGGGTACCCCAGCCTTTATTCTTTGGAAATCAAACTCAAAATTAAGCTTTTTCCATACTTTGACCAAAAATTAGTCACGTTTCCAAATATCGGAATATAAATATTTTATATAGAACTTAATATTTTTTTTAGTGTCCAATAATATCGACTCATTACATCAAGTATACATATACATTTAGATCGTCGTTTTAGGGGTTGTAAAGTGCTCCGAAGTAAGTTTGAAAACTTGTTATACATATACATTTAGATCGTCGTTATAGGGTTCTAATTAATATAGGACATCGCACAAGTTATTATTAATCGACAATAAATAATAAAATAACTAATTATCATTAAAAAAAAATACCCAAAAATATATATAATATTAACATAAAATGTACATTTTATTTACAAATACATAATCTCCTAAGGCCTAAGGATCCTCCTAACCCCACCACCCTCACTATCATCAGGATCCTCTCTCCTCCTCTTAATGACAGGATGATTTATGCCATGATCATCCTTTCTTCAGGCCCTGGGTGAAAATATGCTTCCTGTGGGAGACGGCGGCGGTCTCCACCTGAGTAGCCTCATTAGATACCTCAGGAGATGACTTAATCGAAGGATAATGGACCACAAGAGTAGAAGAATGAACCAGAAATAACATATAAACAATTTAATGTTTCATAAACTAAACATGAAATAACATATAAATAATTATTTAATAAATTATTTCTTTGTAAAAAAAAACAAACCTGTATGTCGACGGCCTCCTGAGATGGCTGGTCAGATGGCTCCTTAGCTGGCTCCTCAACGGTCTCCTGAGCGCTACCCGAAGCTATAGCTAGAGGTGGAGACGGGTCATCTGAACAAGAGGAGACGGGTCCACAGGTGCAGAAGAATGAACCTATAATACATGTAAATAATTTAGTTTAGATGAATAAAATAATTAATTAACACATTATTTTATTGTAAAAAAATAAACCTGTGTGTCGACGGGCTCCCGAGATAGCATGTGAGAGGGCTCCTAAGCGGCCCGCAGAGCCGGAGATGCAGATGGTGCCATAGACCTTGCTATAAGACGAAGAAAGTAGTCATCGAAAATAATATCCAAGTTTATGTCCTCATCTCCGTCTCCCATATATAGATCACTAACTGGCACCTGTGGAAATGATAACGAAGGATCATAATGTGCAAACATCTCTGGCGTATATCCAGGTCTCTGTGAAGTTGACGGCCTGGAAGAAGAAGTCGACGGGGTATCTGTAGCCGACGGAGCCTGATGGGCTTATATCGTCAGGCTCATCTACTAGACCTCTGCCAGCCCGACCACCTCGATCTGCCAGCCCGACCACATCTATCAGCCCGACCACCTCTATCAGCCCTACCCCCTCTGGAACACCCTCTGGTACAGGCTCTGGAGCAGGCTCTGGAACATCCTCATCGACACGATGCCACTCCTGTGCTCGTGTCATACTAATGTCGGTAAGTTGAACTATCCGTGCTGCATATGCCGCTATCCCAGGGTCGATGGACTCTGTACGGGGAATGCTCTCATGGCGTATCATCAGAGTCATCCGTAGCTGCATATATTTGCAAATATTAAGAATTGAATAAATTCGTAAAGTAATACATAATAAGACGGTGGATTAAGTTTAAGACTAATAAAACTTACCAGCGCCTCATACGCTCCTGAGAGTGATGCATATCCTCGGCCATCAGGACGAGGCGTCGAGGGGTTGGCAATTAAAGAGTGAGTGATATGCATGCACCACGTCATGTACTCATGGATCGGAGTGTCATGTCCGACAGCCGCTAGAGTTGTCATCCTCGTGTTCCATGCATCGACTTCCTGGTGCATACGCGCTCGTCATGCCGCATTGTCGATCGAACGCTCGTCCCTGGTATAGTGGGTGTGCTCCCAATGTGTAGTTGCGGGTATGTTCTGTACATGCCCAAACTGCCGTAACACACGGTCGGGCGCGTAATGCTCAACAATGTCCATATGGATCAATGGACACTGTGCCATCCACATGTGCTCACCAGCCCTACAAAACGCCCGCAACTGACTCAAAATCTGATCATACCGCGTCCATATGAAAGCCTATAAAAAGAATTCAACTAGTTAACAATAAAAGACTAACAAAAATAACAAACTAATGTTAAATCAAAAAAACTTACCTCGGGCGCCGTCATGCGGTCAAACTGATCCCTAAACGGGAGAATGACATGGTGCGTCTCCACACCTCTGGTACGGCCTTGCGACCATCTCCGCGCGTATGGCATATCCTCAGCAACATAATCATCGGAAGGGTGAGCAGCTATGGGTTGAAAGGTCTCAACCTAGTCGATACCCATATCTGTCATAGTCATCAAAAAAATTGTTTATCAGTCGTCGTTTCAAAAAAAAAAATTTAGTGTTTTATTACACACACTTAAATATATTACCTGAAGAAGAGGGCTAAATGCAGCGACCTCAAGCCTCTCGCCCATAGAGGCTCGATCAAATCCTCTGTATATGTAAGCCAGGATAGCGGCGCCCCAACTGTAACATCCCAGCTGGTCTAGATCCTCAATAAAGAGCAGATACCTCATACTCATATCCGCACCCGACGTGTTCGGGAACATGATGCCCCCGAATATGATGAGAAGATATAAGTAAGCACGTCGGTCAACATCAACCTGAGGCGTCGCCTCGCCAATCGGATGCTGCAAATGTACGAGGCGCAAGTGAGCATGGAGGAAGGACCGCAATAACCGACTCCGTCCATGCATATCCCTCTGATGAGGCACGAAATCAGTGAGCCTAGTCAACTCCTGGGGATACGACAGCTGCGGAGGCTCCACTCTATATAATGCCTGTCCATCAATATGTAGACCATAAATCACCTCGACATCCTGCAAGGTGATGGTAGTCTCGCCAGTGCGGAGATGAAATGTATGGGTCTCCGGTCGCCAGCGCTCAATCATGGTCGTCACTAGAACCCTATCGTGCACAAGCCGACCAACCTCGATGCACTGGTAGATACCGCCCCGACGTAGTATATCTATGACACGAGGATATGGGGGAATAGCCTCTGGTATATCCCATACATATTGGGACCTATGCTCATGTTGTAGATAAAGTACCCCTCTGTTGTCGAAGGGCCCCCGCTCCCTGGAGGTGTCCTATCTATTTTAGCCATTTTAAATTAATCATTAATACATGAAATAAGGATTAAAGTGGTATATTTTTTACGCATTTTAAATTAATCATTATTTTTTAATTAATCTCTAATACGTAGTATTAGTTGTGTAATCTTTTACCGAGAAATTATACAAAGGATTGAATCCTAAACTAGGGATTTTCAATTTCTAATTAGCATATAAATAAATTAACAATTAAAGATATAAAGATTAATAATTAACAAATCAAAAAATTAACAATTAGCTAGCAAAAAATGAGCATATAATTAATAAATAAGCAATTAACTAACTAATCAAACAATTAATAAATTATTAGCATATAATTAATAAATAAAAAATTAACTAACTAATCAAATAATTAACAAATTATTAACAAATAAACAATTGGCTTAACAAAAACTAAATAAATAATTTGTTAGTCTAACAATTGAAATAACTAATCTAACAATTAACAAATACTAAATAAGCAATTAATAAACAATTAACAAATTAACAACAAATAAAGAAATTAAAAAAATTAAAAAAAAATGAAAAAACGGGCAGAAACAGCCCATTTTGAGCACAAAAAAAGTGCGTAAAAGTTTTTTTTTGTACAATAGTAATGCTTAGGTTAATAATGTAATAGAAAAATCATAGTAAAATACCTAGATTGAAGCTTTGATTTTGAGTTTTTGAATTGAATTACACGCCGCTTTATTGCGAAGAAACTTGTTCCTAAACTTTAATATACCAAAAATATTGACTTTTGGGTTGGAAATCAACCAAAAAAACGATGTTTTTGATCGCGTGGGACCTCGGAAATGCACCTTTAATGGCTGATTTTTTTTTCCTTTTGATCGTGGGGGACGAGTGGTGGGGAAGAAGGAGGCCCCGTATATTTAAGAGCTTTTTCGCATAGATTCTGTGCGTAAATGAACTTAAGTGTAAAACTACACTTTGGTCCTTTTACGCACAGAATCAGTGCGTAAAGCCTATTTTGGTTCTCTTTTTTTTTTAATGGGTTATTTTAGTTTCAAAAATATATTTTTGGGTTACAAAAGTCTTGGACCCTAACTCAGCCCATGCCTCCCTACCGTGATGCTATTTTCTTTTTATACACTTTCTTTTTGTAACA
Organism: Lycium barbarum; assembly: GCF_019175385.1. Taxonomy (NCBI): domain Eukaryota; kingdom Viridiplantae; phylum Streptophyta; class Magnoliopsida; order Solanales; family Solanaceae; genus Lycium; species Lycium barbarum. The sequence goes on from NC_083337.1 coordinate 26,890,069, forward strand.
CGCAGTGGCAGAGATATCCATTAGTCAAGGTGTGTGGATAATTAATTTCACCCTAAAAGCAATTTTGTATGTATATACAACAGGTCGCTGCGGTGTAAATTAAACAACATGCATAATAAATACAAAACAACAACAATAACATACCCAGTGCGATTCCACAAGTGTGGTCGTGAGGGTAGGATGTACGCAGACCTTATCTCTGCTTTTGTGGGCTAGAGAGGTTGTTTCCAAAAGACCCTAGGCTCAAAGAAAGGAAAAGAGAGGGAAAGAAGAGAAAAGAAAGTGAGAGGAACAAAAAAGTATTTCGAAGCTGATACAAAAAGTATAGCAGTCAAAATAGCAAGTTACCACGCAAATGTTTCAACAAATGTTAATGCACATCGACGAGTAGGAAACTGCGTGAGTACTGAATAATATTGGTAAAACAAATGCAACACTAAATAGCAATAAACATCGAAGCATAAGAGACTACGCAATAACTGAATCCTACTACTTACTAACCTGCTACCCTAATCCTCGACCTCCATAGCTACCTATCTAAGGTCATGTTCTCAGTCAACTGAAGTTGTGTCATGTCTTGTCTGATCACCTCCACCAATTCTTTTCGGCCTAAATTAATTTGAAAATAAGTTTATGTGTAATACTAGACACTTTTTAGGTACCATATCTGTGCCTTAATTTGTGTAAAATCCGGAAATTTTGACGCATTTTATTTTCAAATTTAATATTAATTTGAAAATAAGTCAATGTGTCTACTAGACACTTTTTAGGTACCATGCCTTAATTTGTGTAAAATCCGGAAAATTTGACGCATTTTATAACAATAACCCACTAGTTAATTGATGGTAACTATGGGAGATAAATTTTTATGTCCTAAATTGATATGTGTACCAATACAGGTGTTGAGAAATGATTTGGAGGTCTCCTCCGCAGCTGATCTTCCTCAACAAATTCAGGTTTTATTATATAAAAAAAAAAAAAAAGTGGGTTTATTGAATATCATATTGGTTTGATTTTATTCACTTCGTTTTTTTAGCAGTAATATTTTGAGATATTGACACCTATATACATTTCTAAGCATTTATTGGCATACTTTTGGCAAATTATTAGGTTTAGCAATTGAAGTCTAAAAAAAATGAAATTGTATAGTCATTTTCAATCATAACTGATGATTTAATGGTAAGGTCAATATTCTCTTCCTTATTTCACGCCTCATAATATGTATTCACATAGAAAATTCCAACTAAACACCTAAAAAGAAGTGTTTGTTTTTTAGTAATAGTGGACGAGAAGGCTGCAATTCATCCATTCAATAACGGATCCAACTTTCTGTTTCTTCTCTCTTCTTCTTCTTTGTTGTTGAACTGAACTCGTGTGAGTGGGTATGGTTGTAAACACTTGAACGATACTATAAACAAAATTTATGGAAGATTAGAGGTGATTCGGACGGGTGTGGAGGAAAACATCGGACCCAAAAATGCCACTGCAATGTGTGAATAACATGTTGTATATTGTGTATATTATCACACAGATTTACATAAACATCATTGCCCCATAAAAGTAGAAGTAAGCTCTACGTACATCCTACCCTCCCCAGATTTCACCTGTGGAATTACACTAGGTATGTTATTGTTGGATTTACATAAACGTCACTGTGAAATGTATATGTCATGTCGACTTCCTTGACTCTTGCATACCTTGTACTCCTTTGGTTCTACTCACCACGTCCACTTGTAAAGACTTCCCCACAACAGAGGCAAGGGAACACAACTTCCTTCACAAAGTAATTAGGAGGCATGTAAGGAAATGAAATCCATGCAACTGCAATCATTGTTTCCTCATCCGGATCAAAGAGAGGATCCCACTTCAGTGTCCTCATTTGATACGACCAATTTTTGTAGGATATATAACACGCTAGTGTCAAGAGAAGATGAACATAATCTTCCAGTATTATTAAACGAATTAACACACATCTATTCTCAATAAACCTATATTGCATTCTCCCTTCAACTCGCACTAGTTTGTTATTGGTTTACGCAAACCCTTGACTTCTGGCCATCCATAGAAAAACTTCCCCATCACTACGTACTGCAGATTCTCACGAATGATCACTTGCTCACCTTCTTCTTCCCACATCATGATAGGCTCGTCATGTAGATACGTTACATGTTTAATGGGTATTGAAAGTATAGGGCTTTGGGGTTTATAATGGTTTGAGAGTTCCAACATAGGTTAATTGTGTCGGGAAAATCGTAGGGGCCTAGACAACCTCCGGTGGAGGCTGTCCAACAGACATGGATGCCGGTGGGAGCTAGGGTTTCTAGAGAGCATGTTTTCCCTTAAAAAGCAGCTCACTTTTACAGATGGAGTAACTAATAAGTACAATACTATTTAACACTGTGTGCAAAATATTACTCGACCAGGTTGCTTAAAATATAAATTGTAGGTAGTTATTATTTAATAAACATTGTAATAACTTATAATAAGTGATAAGTAACGTACTGTAGCATTTAAATTACATTGATTAAAAAATATTCAATTACACTATCAGTCCATACATAATTAAAGTCCTATTTGAAAAACGATTTGATTCACATGCATACAGGGAAAGAAAAACCTTTGAAAAATAATAGACGCGCATGGCCAGAAATAAGACAAATTCTATATATATAAAAAAAAATCCTTAGATAGCTTTACATCTTATGCCGTATTAATTAATGGGTAGTCACTGTGGAGTTGCGAAAGAGAACAATGGATGGTAACTTCATATAGAGTGGGCATGTTAGGGGATACGATATGGTATTGTTTTTATAGGATGTTTGCTGATTGCTGTGAGAGAACTGAGAGTCAGTTAATAATGGGAGAAAAAACTCATAGTATAACAGCTGCAACGCCAAATGTGGATTCATACCTGCTCCAGAATCACTTGGCTTTCACAGGCGTCTAAGCATCTCCCCTTAAACAGCCTATAGAGGCGAAACTTCAAAGTTGATTTAAGTGAGACATGGGTATCGAGATAGCTAGCAGCTCAGCCCATCTATAGTCGGAAACATCAGGAGAACAAATTATATCATGCACTGGAGAAACCTATTATTTCCAGTCAACACCTCTAAGAATCGCCTCAGTGTGAAAGAGGAAGAGACCAACGGTATGAAAAAGCATCTAATTCGTAAGAAACCAACAAATGTCATAGAACTGGTAAGAAAATCTTTCCCTTTTGCTGAGATCTCATGACTAAAAAAGAAATATAAGATGCCAGGGCTACAATAACTATTGACTAAGAAGTCTGTATGAGGGCAAATCCTCCAACCGTGTTACGTTTTCTTGCAAAAGCTCCCTTTCAATTTGTCGACGAGTGGACTTCATAACTGTCTGCATGAAACGTAACAGATCTAACTTCAGAAATGCAGGGCACTTGGTTCACATGAAGAAATAATTTATGAAAAGGTCCTTTTCAAGATAACATCAGTCTGTATCATGCCAATCATCCATAGCATGTGAAGAAATTCTCAAGAAAACACTATGCTAATATCAAACTTTGGGACTGAAAAATAATTAGGATACTGAGAATGTATTTGAATACAGAACACAAAAAGGTGCACGCCAAGAACTACTCTGGATTTTTTGCTAGCCTGGCATCGGAAAGGCATGCCTAAATTATCACATGAAACTGAAACTCAATTCCAGCGACAATTTGGTGGGTTCTGTGGGAAGAAAGAAATGCTAGAGTTTTTGTGAACAAGAAAAAGACACATCTAACACATAATTGATAGATTGCTTAGTTTGGAGCAACATAGCTAAAGCTGACTTGTTAGAGGCCGAACCATGATTGAATTATACCAATCTTTTGGATGTACTCCTGTCCAGAATTATCTTTTTGCTGAGTGCCGACTTACATCAATAATATTATTTTATCCTACCTATAAAAAGCATATAAACTACCAATAACTCCACGAGCCATTCTTAACCCATAACTTCAAGCTACTAGTAGAAAGCAAAACTGGTTCCGACACCATGCGGCCAAGGATACTACAACAAATTCCCTTGTTGTTACGACTGTTGTAGCCAAACTGAAACTTTTTTAGAAGCATATAAAATGGAAAAGGCATGGGAACTTCTAATTGAATTAGGAGACCAATTACCCATCTCATATCCAATGTGGGACTCTTAACAGGAACAAAATGAACTTCCATATCCTCAACTAAATCTCGCTAATTTAAATGCACATATAACTTCATAAAACTTTTAACGCACATACATTGAAGTCCATATATGACGCGTGCATGGCAAGCCACAGATGATCCATCAGCTTAAACGTGATACAATATAGCAGATCAAATGCTGATTCATTTTCTGTACAAGGCAAAAGACATGCTTAGAAGAGAATGCCAAAATGCAGAAGCACTAAGGGGACAATACTTGAGGAAGCAGATTTTCAGACCACGGTCAAACAATTTACCTGCAAGAAACTTCAAAAAAGTTGCTCCCACCAGATTCCTTGGTTTTACTGCAGAGTATTTAGATAAATGAATCAACACAAAATCTCCTAGACTTAGATTTGTCTAAAGAGTTTCAACATTTCGCTGTAAAGAAGGGCATAGAAGGAACACATACAAGCTTCTAGATCAAGCATCTGGATAAGCATAAATGTGATGTTGACACCAGCAACAGCAAATGGGTATTCCCACAATGCCCTATCACCTTCCTGCTTTTGAAGAAGATCCTGGAACGATTTCTGCAAATAAAATAAGGGAGAAGAAGCTTATCAAAATAAATTAGGAAGAAGAAGAGTATGAATTATGGACCTAGCACGTTACTGCTTGAATTTGGCTACAGCATAGAAACGCTGTTCATAATTAAGTGTACACTTGATTACATGGTTTTGCACATTTCTTTCTTTCTTTTTGAACAAAATGGAGCAAGGAAATTGTTTCATTCATCAGTATAAACATTACATGCTTCAGATACAACTCTACACTAGAATGACTTGCTACGTGCAAGCTCAATATTAGGGCATTGAATTATGTCAAAGTAGACTACAAGACAGCTACTTTTCTGCTTCGTATACAATTTTTAAAAACAAGAAAGCCTCCTTTTTGTCTTATGGTAAAATTGCAGAACGACCATAGATTTAGCATAAAATGTTGAATCTCCCACATACCCAGTGTCACCCAAGTGGAAACTATTTCAACACATGAAATGGTGAAATTCATTACTTAACCTACAAAGTAGGCTTCATTTGTATCATGCCATGGTGTAACTCAATAAACATCAACTAAGTCAATAGCCATCCACTAAAAAAAGGAACAACTTTGATGTTTAACAAAAAAGTTTACACTTCTGTGTCAAAGCTAGATGATTTATTTGACTAATAAAGTGAATTTTTTAATAAATAATTAAGTTAGAATTACATAGAGAAGTCTTCAAATTGTGAAAGAGTAAAATGGTTAGTTGAAAAGACATCACGTAGATATTAAGACAGTATTAATATTAGTATCACCGACTAGCACTTATGAGAAGAAAAAAAGTGTATCAGTTTACGCATCAAAATTTTTTGTAATAGGAAAATTATCCCAAGGAAGGGAATGAGAACCAGTATTTTGCAATGGCCAAAAGCAAAAAAGCAGGCCAAGTATTTTGGTCAGAATAGGAAATATGCGATAAAATGGTTAGTTTAAATATTAGTATTACTTATAAGAAGGAAAAAAAAAGTATCAGTTTATGCATCAAAAATTTTGTAATAGGAAAATTATCCCAAGGAAGGGAATGAGAACAAGTATGTTGCAATGGCCCAAAGGAAAATTGCAGGCCAAGTATTTTGGTCAGAGTAAGAAATATGTGAAAAAACATGAATTACATTTTCTAGTGAGCTAATTAATTTTATAACATAGAATTGTCGGCAAATAGTAACAGAAACATCTAATGAAAAAAATACTCGTGGGACCATAACCAATATTATGATGTAACAATTTTTCTCTAACTTTTAGCAAAGTCAAGGCAACTTTTTGAGGTAGGGTTAATACCAATAGCGACAAGACAGACTTTCTAAAATCAGGTAAACAAAGTGGATAATGCCTTTTGTTTTGAGTTTAGCGGAGAGCTTGATTACACACAAGATTGTCTTATATTTCATTCATGTGGTAGAATAAAGGAAATGCTTTCTGATTGCACCCAAAGGGGTCTCAGGTTTAAATCCCAACAGAGACAAAACACTAGGTGCTTTTTTCCTATTTGCCCTAGCCTTGGTGGACAGAGTTACCTGGTAACCATTGTTGGTGGGAGCTGGGAGGTATCCCGTTGAATTAGTCTAGGTGCACGCAAGCTGGCCCGGACACCACGACAACAACATACCCAGTATAGTCCCACAGGCGGGGTCTGGGGAGGGTGGAGTGCATGCAGACCTTACTCCTACTTTTGTGGGGAATCATTATCGCGCGAGGTAGGGGGTCAAACCTACGACTTTCTACCTAGGAAACAGATGCTCTTTCCACTGAAGCATCTTTCCACTGAGCTACAGGCATTTTCGTTCTAGAACATCAGATGAATATGTAATATCTTGATGTGGCCTAATTCATGCATTCTAATTGTCCGCTGTAATTTACCATCGAGCATATTTTTTTTTTGATTAAGCACCGGGTGTCCGGGTCTCTTTGAGCCCCGACTAATCCCGGGGGTGCACAGGCCCTCGGCAAGGAGTTTCCCGCAAGTGCACCACGGGTAATTCAGGGTTTTACCCCAGTCCGATGGCTCTCAGAAATTGTTTGCACCCAGTGGGTTTCGAACTTGAGACCTTGAAACTTTATTGGAAATGGAAAATATATGTACATCTCCAGGATTTATCTTTTTCTCGTTCAATATATTACATGCGTCGCTATATCCATCCACACTAAAATCTTCCAACCTTAGTATTTTTTTTAAAAACGTGGTGCCTAGGGTAGCTTGCACGTTATGTTTCTTGGACTCTTCAAAATCCCCGTCGCAACCGTGTCAACACGACATCAGTGTGGATGTGGGATCCATACTGGATTTGGTCAACTTACCTTGGGTACTTCGACCACATCCTATGACCGAGAAGTATAGATTGATATTTGGTTTGATTTTTGGGTTTATGTAATATATATAGAGTTACATAAAGCTAAGTTGCGCAGACTATTCAGTTTTGATGCTGAACCTGTCTCGACACGAGACTGGGACGGGTGCGGGTGCGGGATACATTTCGGATTTGGTCAACCAACTTCGGATACTTTGACCTCAATCTATGGACAAAATTAGGGGGCAAACTCAGATTTTGATTTCTCAAAATAAAAGATAAAACAGATTTAAGACATGGGAAATGGAATGCGCATCTTGGAGAATGAAAAATTGTATTCTACAATATACATGTAAGTTTTCATAGATTATCTCTAAAAATTTAGAATATCTTTATAGCTCTATTTTTATAATTTGAATTTTCTTAGCTGAATCCCAGCATCCGTATCCATACCTGGATTTGCACCCCCGACTCTTAAATTTTAATTTTGCCGAATCCGACACTTGGATGGGTACCCGTATCGGATACCCGCACCCGAGTATGAGCAGCTTAGATATAAAGTATGAAAATGCTTTTCTATTATGCGAGATAAGAATAAAATATTGGTGTTTATAAAGAATGAAGTTTTATTAGTTTTAGTTCAATGACTTTAACTAATCGCAATATATACACTTTTTTTCTTTTTTGAAACTCTAATCGCAATATATACTCTATATGTTGTAATATACATTATTGGCTATATCCCAGCACCTGTAGGCGCACTCAGATTGATCCCTGCCCCAATCCTAAAATTTATGTGATGAAGAATCCAACCTCTAGATTTGCACCCGAATCGAATACCCGCACCAAACTCCGAGCAACATAGCTTGCGTGCACCTCGACAAATTCACGAGGTATTTGCTACCTCCCACCAACACAGGTGCCGGGTAACTTGGGCTAATCGAAAAAAATCACCTAGTATTTTTACCACCGCTGGGATTTGAACCTGAGAGCTCAGGTCCTCAACTCAACCCACTTCATTGACCACTAGGCCAACCTTAAGAGTCTATTGTTATCTTTTCGAGCCTTTATATATTATGCTAAATCTCCAGGGCCTCAAATATATGAGTTAATTTAATGAAATATACTTTGTTTGAAATTGTAAAAGTTTAGGATGGCACCAGTGTTGTGAAAAGTGCCCGCTTCATCCCTTTGAGTGATGAAGCGAAGCGAGGCGAAGGATCAAGGCTTATTGAGGGTGAGGCAAAGCGTTTGACTTAAGCAATCGCTTCTGAGGTGAGGAAGCGGTTGCTTCTTCATTGTTTATATTAAAGGTGACTTTTTAGCAAAAAAAGGATAGGTAGGGACTTGTATTAGAAAAAGATACTAGAGTTGCTAGGTCATTTCTTCTTTCTCTCTCAGCGACTAGGATCCTTCGAAATCTGCAACTGCTACTTTTTGAAAATTCAGGAAATTTTCTTCTTCTTTATTTCATTGCGTCTTCTTTGCACTACCACTTCTTCTTTTTTGCTGCTTTTCTTTTATTTTGCCATTGCTTCTACTGGGCTTCTTTTTTTTCTTTTCTGCTTTTCCTTTATTTTTTCGCTGCTTCTGTAATCTTCTTAAGCTTTTTTTCCTTCTCTGTTTTTTATAAATTGTTTTGTTGCTTCTGCTTTCTTTCTTCTTTGTCTTTCTCAGTTTGTTAATTTATTTATGATACGATCCTAATTAGTTGTTCCTTTAATTTCCATTTTTCAGTTAATTAGTTAGTTGATTAGCAGTTAATTACATTAGTTAGCTGATTAGGACTAAGTGAGTTGGGCACGTGACACGCACGTGGTCCCATTTGCTGTTAACAGACTGTTACCAGAAGTTAGTTATAACTAACTTCTGGAAGTTAACATTTGAGTTGAATTTTGCCATTAAATACCTACAATCCTCATTTGTAATAGCTATCAAGAAAATTGTGAAGATCAATGAGAAATCCCTTGCATTCTTCTATTCCATTCGAGTTCAGTTGAGCTCTTGAGTAACTGTTCAAGAACAAGTTGTTCTTTAGGTTCGCAATTCATTTTCCAATTTGGTAATTCAATTGTAATGAACCTATCAGACAATCCTAATCAGTTGTTCCTTTAATTTCCATTTTTCAGTTCAATTAGTTAGTTGATTAGCAGTTAATCACATTAGTTAAATGATTAGGACTGACTTAGTTGGGCACGTGACACGCACGTGGGCCCGTGACATGCACGTGGGCCCGTGACACGCACGTGGTTCCATTTGCTGTTAACAGACTGTTACTATAACTAACTTCTGGAAATTAGCATTTGGGTTGAATTGTGCCATTAAATACCTACAATCCTCATTTGTAATAGCTATCTAGAAAATTGTGAAGATCAATAAGAAATCCCTTGCATTCTTTTGGAAGATCAATAAGAAATCCCTTGCATTCTTCTATTCCATTCAAGTTCAGTTGAGCTCTTGAGTAACTGTTCAAGAACAAGTTGTTCTTTAGGTTCGCAATTCATTTTCCAATTTGGTAATTCAATTGTAAGGAACCTATCAGACGACCCTAATCAGTTGTTCCTTTAGTTTCCATTTTTCAGTTCAATTAGTTAGTTGATTAGCAGTTAATCACATTAGTTAGGCACGTGACACGCACGTGATCCCATTTGCTGTTAACAGACTGTTACCATAACTAACTTCTGGAAGTTAGCATTTGGGTTGAATTGTGCCATTAAATACCTACAATCCTCACTTGTAATAGCTATCTAGAAAATTGTCAAGATCAATAAGAAATCCCTTGCATTTTTCTATTCCATTCGAGTTCAGTTGAGCTCTTGAGTAACTGTTCAAGAACAAGTTGTTCTTTAGGTTCTCAATTCATTTTCCAATTTGGTAATTGTAAGGAACCTATCAGTGGTATCAGAGCTCTGATTCTCTGACCCAATGGGAGACCACAACACGAGGATGCAAGAGCTGCGTAAGGAGGTTGATGCTCTCAAAGGTTCACTCGAGAGTGCGGTGAATTCTGTGACTGAGATTCGTGGTGCAGTAGATGGTCGAGTAGCACAAGCTATGGAGGAAATTAAGAGGATATTGAACAACATTGAACACTGATACAAATACTAACAATGGGAACAGTGTTGCAAATGGATTCGGTCCTCAGATGGTGGATTTAGAGGAGAATGTAGCTCCAACTCGTGCATGTCAAAGGAATGAGGAATATCAGTTGCCTACTAGGGGTTACCAAGTCGAATTTCCAAAGTTTGATGGATATGCTTTGAAGGATTGGCTTTAAAAGGCAGAGCAATTCTTTGATGTTGATGAAACACCTGAAGAATCCAAGGTTAAACTAGCTTCTTGCAAGCTGGAAGGCAAGACACTTCAATGGCATCAATCTTTCATGAAACAAAGATTGACTAGAGACTGGCCTCGTTGGGGTGAATATGTGAGATATCTGTATGCAAGATTTGGTTCAGAATTGTTTGAAGATCCAATGGGTGATTTTAAGGAACTTAGACAGGTAACTTCTGTTCAAGATTATGTAGATCTGTTTGATGAGTTGCTTACCAGAGTCGATTTATCTGAAGAATATGTTGTTAGCTGCATTGTGAGGGATTAAAACCAGAAATTGGACTTACTGTTAAGATGTTAGGGCCTAGAACTTAAGCTATACCAATCAGTTTAGCTAGAATTCAAGAAGAAACTTTAGAAGTACAGAAACAAGTCTTTTTAGAACCAACTGTCATACCTAACCCAAGAAACAATTCAAGATTCCAAAACTTTTCATCTCCATTACCTCCTAGACAAAAAATTTCATTTTCCCAACCCACCAGTCAAAACCCCAGACCCTCATCTTTGTTCTCCAAACCACCACCAAACTCTAACCCCCAAAACCCAACCTAAGGAATGTTAAGATGCTCACCCCTGCTGAAATGGATGAGACGAGGAAGCAAGGACTATGCTTTAATTGTGATGAAAAATACTCATTTGGTCATGTACGTAAGAAGAGAAGACAGTTGTTCTTTATGGAGGTGGGTGAAGGAGAGGAGCTTATTGAGGAGCCTGAAGATATTGCACTAGATCCTGCTGCATTCTTGTCTATGATTGGACAAGGACTAGAAACTGATGAGGAAGGATCTATTCTACCACATGTCTCTGTGCATGCTATGAATGGAATTCATGACTTTAGGACCATGAGAGTGACAGCTTCTGTGATGGGTAAAGCTGTCCATGTTCTAATTGATACAGGAAGCACTCACAACTTATTGGATTTAAACACAGCTAAGAAGTTAGGTTGCTTGATGACTGCTATTTGCCCTTTTGGAGTAACTGTAGCTGATGGTAAAAAGGTTCAAAGCAACTATGTTTGCAAGAACTTGACATGGAGGATGCAAGGTGTTGTGTTTGATTCAGATATGTTAGTTCTGCCTATTGGAGGGTGCAAAATGGTTCTTGGCATCCAATGGCTGATCACTCTAGGGGACATCATGTGGAACTTCAAAAAGTTAAAGATGGAATTCAATATAATGGGGCATAAAATCTCTTTAAGAGGCATGCAACCACCCAAATCTAAGTTGATTCAGCAAACTAGTATGGAGATATTGTTAGCAAAACCAGCTGAGTTATGCATGGTTTCTGTGGGAGTATTGATGCATGAGAATGCTGATGTGGGAGCTAGTTTGTTCTCTATAGAAGCTTCAGAAAGCCAACAGGAGGATGAGGAGTTGCAGATGATACTAGAAAACTATAAGGATCTATTTGAGGTTCCTACTGAACTGCCCCCATCCAGATTACATGATCACAAGATCATCTTGAAAGAGGGCACTTCTCCAATCAACATCAGACCATACAGATATCCAACTATTCAGAAAGATGAGATTGAAAAAATGGTAAATGAGATGCTTAGCAGTGGGGTAATAAGAAATAGCACCAGTCCTAACTCTTCTCCTATTGTCATGGTGATGAAAAAAGATGGATCCTGGAGATTATGTGTAGACTATAGGGAACTAAACCACAACACAGTTAAGGACAAATTTCCTATCCCTGTGATTGAAGAATTGTTGGATGAATTGATAGGGCCAAATACTTTTCTAAGTTGGATCTAAGATCAGGATATCACCAAATCAGGATGTTTGAACCTGATATTCCAAAAACTGCATTTAGAACCCACCATGGTCACTATGAATTCCTAGTGATGCCATCTGGATTGACAAATGCCCCATCTACTTTTCAGAGTTTAATGAATCAGATCTTCCATGACCAACTGAGAAAATTCATCTTGGTATCTTTTGATAACATCCTAATTTACAGTTCTAGCTGGTCTGACCACTTAGCTCATCTCAAAACTACATTTGGGATTCTAAGGTCTCATGTCTTGTTTGTCAGGAAAAGCAAGTGTGCTTTTGGTGTGCAACAGATTGATTACCTTGGTCATGTGATCTCTGATCAAGGAGTAGCAATGGATCAGCAAAAGGTTGAATCTGTTCTAAATTGGCCTCATCCTGCTACTATTAAAAGTCTGAGAGGTTTCCTAGGCTTGGCAGGCTATTATAGAAGATTCATCGGGTGTGGTATGGGATCATTGCTAGACCACTACATGACCTACTGAAGAAGAACATTTTCTCTTGGACCAATGAAGCAACTGATGCTTTTGAAGCACCGAAATTAACTATAACTTATGCTCTTGTGCTTGCCCTTCCTTTGTGGTGGAGACTGATGCATCTGGAGGTGGTATTGGGGCAGTATTGGCTCAAGATAACAGACCCCTTGCTTTCTTCAGCCAAGGGTTATGTGAGAAAAACAAAGCTTTATCTGTCTATGAAAGGGAATTGCTAGCTCTTGTCACTGCTGTCCAAAGATGGAGACCATATCTTCTTGGGAGACACTTTGTTGTCAAGACTGATCACCAAAGTCTAAAGTTCCCTTTAGAGCAAAGAATCACCACCCCCAGCCAACAGAAATGGTTGGTCAAATTGCTTAGCTATAACTATTCCATTGCAAACAAGAAGGGGAAGGACAATGTTGTTGCAGATGCTTTATCTAGAAAGGAGGAGCGTATTCAACTATGTAGCATTTCTGGCTTACAGACTTATCTCATGGAGCAATTCAAGGACTCCTGGATTCATGACCCTCAACTTCAGAAGTTGATCCAAACTATTCAATCTATGGGCACTCACAAACCTTACTATAAGTATCAGGCTGGAATTCTCAGTAGGAAGGGTAAACTCATGGTGGGTGCTAATCCTGCTCTTAAGCAGGAATTAATGTCATTCTATCATTGTAGCTCTGTGGGAGGTCATTCAGGAATCAAAGCCACTTTGCAAAGGCTGAAACAGGATCTGTATTGGAAGAAAATGAAGCAAGATGTCTACTCTTTTGTGAGGCAATGTGAGGTGTGTCAGAAATGTAAAGGGGAGAATGTGGCATATCCTGCATTGTTGCAACCACTTCCAATTCCTGTTGGTGTGTGCCAGGATATCTCTATGGATTTCATTGAGGGGTTGCCTAGAGTTGCTAACAAATCAGTGATTTTTGTTGTGGTGGACAGACTGAGCAAAGCAGCCCACCTCATGTCCCTCAAACACCCCTATACAGCTTTGGATGTGGCTCAAGTTTTCATGGATCATGTTTTCAGACTTCATGGAACGCCTAGAACCATTGTGTCTGATAGAGATGTTGTTTTTACTAGCAGATTTTGGAAGGAGCTGTTTACATTGCAGAAAGTGTCACTCACTTCTACATCATATCACCCAAACAGATGGAAAAACTGAGGTTGTCAACAGGTGTTTGGAGAGTTACTTGAGATGCATGAACTTTGATAAAACCAAGGATTGGCCCCAGTGGTTGGCATTAGCTGAATGGTGGTACAACACATCATTCCATTCTTCCATCAAAATGACACCATATGAAGCTGTTTATGGTCAAAAACCACCACCCCTACTGCCTTACACGGCTTTTGACTCTCAGATTGATGCAGTTGATAGGAGTCTTTTGGTTAGAGAGGCAACCTTGAGAGCTCTCAAACTTAATCTAGCCAAAGCTCAAGCTAGGATGAAAGCACTAGCTGATAAGGAGAGGACAGACAGATCCTACTCTATTGGAGATTGGGTATATGTAAAACTACAGCCCTATAGACAGAATTCCGTAAGAGATCATGCTTTTCACAAGCTCTCAGCTAAGTTCTTTGGCCCATTCAAGATTCTAGCCAAGGTGGGAGCTGTTGCATACACTTTGGACCCTCCTCCTGACTCAAAGATCCACCCACAGCACCTGGGAAGATTACAATGCCATCAAAGCCCAGTTTCCTACATTTGATCCTTGAGGTCAAGGATGTTTGATAGGGGGAGTAGTTGATACGATCCTAATTAGTTGTTCCTTTAATTTCCATATTTCAGTTCAATTAGTTAGTTGATTAGCAGTTAATCACATTAGTTAGCTGATTAGGACTGAGTTAGTTTGGCACGTGACACGCATGTGGTCCCATTTGCTGTTAACAGACTGTTACCAGAAGTTAGTTCTGGAAGTTAGCATTTGGGTTGAATTGTGCCATTAAATATCTACAATCCTCATTTGTAATAGCTATCTAGAAAATTGTCAAGATCAATAAGAAATCCCTTGCATTCTTCTATTCCATTCGAGTTCAGTTGAGCTCTTGAGTAACTGTTCAAGAACAAGTTGATCTTTAGGTTCTCAATTCATTTACCAATTTGGTAATTCAATTGTAAGGAACCTATCAATTTAATTGGGTAATCTTATTTAGTTTGTTATGTATTCAATTGGGTAATCTTCTTCAGCTTTTCTTTTTCGTCTCTGTTTTTTATAAATTGATTTGCTTATATATATATATATATATATATATATATATATATATATATATATATATATATATATATATATTTATTTTTTATTTTTTATTAAGCACCGGGTGTCCGGGTCTCTTTGAGACCTGACTAATCCCGGGGGTGCACAGGCCCTCGGCAAGGAGATTCCCGCAAGTGCACCACGGGTAATTCAGGGTTTTACCCCAGTCCGATGGCCCTCAGAAATTGTTTGCACCCAGTGGGTTTCGAACTTGAGACCTTGAAAGGGAGCAAACCCCAAGGCTCAAGCCAATTACCACCAGGCCAAATAATAAACTCGACAAAAGTAATATATATATATATATATATATATTACTTTTGTCGAGTTTATTATTCAGTTATTTATTAATATGTGCAAGGTTTATTTAGGTATTGTTTTAAATTGCACTTTAATGAAGCGAGCGCTTCATTCTCGCTTTAACCACAGAGGACCCGTGTCACTTGTACACTTCTCAAAAACACTAGATGTCACAGAACTTGCTCCACAGACTTTTACGGTTCTGTTGATTTTGTAGCCTAAATAGGTCCAAAATGCTCATCAAAATAGATCTGACATGTCAGTTAACAGCTTCATACTCTACAGTCTATCGAACAAATTTGTTTGATTATACAAGTCAGTTGAAATAACGATGTGAATGATACAGCATTTTCTCTTTCTTCATGGTCAACTGAGATCTACAACAATCTACATAAAAAGGGCAGCTCGGTGACTAAAGTATTCCGCATTCACTCAAGGTCCGGGGAAGAGCCTCACCCCAAGGGGGTGTGATGCAGGCAGCCTACCCTGACGCAAGCAGCAGTAGTTGATTCCACAGCACGGACTATAGGTCACACGGAGACAACTTTACCGTTGCTCCAAGGATCTCTCCTACACCAATCTACCTATTTATCCCAAAAAAACTGGAAAGGAAAAAAGATATCTACCTTTTTATCCCGTCTTCATTCTCAAGTATCCCCAAGTATCTTTAGATAAAATTACTGATAGAAACACTTAAAGCTATGGTATCACAAAGAAAACAAAAGGGTGCCTGCTGAACTTTTCTGTTTGAGAGTAGCAAGGAATAGCAGAGAGGAATTGAACCATCCTCTAAGAAGCCCATCAACCGACACCCTCCCAACCACTATGATGTTTATAACGGTTCAGGAATCAAATAGAATCATACTTTGACAATTGCATGAAAGAGGGGCATAAGAAACTGTGGAACATACAGATGTAACACAAAAATCTGAATAATAACTACAATCTCAGGAGACAGAGTCATAAAGACCAGTTTAAGAAGAAACATATATGTTAGGTCTCCAAATGATTACCAAATCACAGCACATGTTGATACTAAAGATTAGCTTTTCATTATTGGCATAAAAGGTTTACATGTCACTATCTCCCTTCTCCATAAAGAGAAGTAAGAAAGAGGACGTACCGGGAAATTTCGCGCAAAATATAACAAGTTCTCCAGTGATACGAATCCGGCACCCCTATCAAAATCAATCAAACATGTCAGTGGTTAAACAAGAGTGGAAGGACCAGAAAGGGCAGAAGAACTCAGAAAATCGAGATTAGATAAGCTCAACCATTAGTGCTTTCTTATTTTCGGATGCCATGAGCAGGGGGAGAGAGAAGATGCTGATGTACCTAAAGTCAGTAGATGGATCCTTCCCTTGCCAACCCATTTCCTTCCACTGCTCAGATATTAAACCATGGAGTTCTTCCACAGGGAAGGCAGTTTTCCACAATGCTCGTAAAGCTTCCTGTTGGTAAAAGAGAGAGAGAGAAAGATGAACAGTAAGAATGTAGATTTTAACCTTAATGGAATGTTTAAAATCCTTAAAGATGTTATCTCATAAGTTCATTGGGAAATAGCTAAGACGTCTTCAAATAGAGGACACCTGATGTTCAGGAATTGAACTATCATATGCAACATCTATACGGTTTTGTAGTCTTTGCAAGCATTCCTCCTGACATTAACAAAGTGGGAAGAGAAGACATCTGTGAGGAGCTTAACATTCTGAATAACATATTCTCTAAGAACAAAACGGGATAAGCTGACACAAGTGGGAAATTGAAAATAGAAAGCTATATTGGCAATCTCATCAGAACTATCAACTGGCTATCTAGGTATTGCAAAGAAGAAGGGAAAGCGTAAAAAGTTAGACAAAAGACTTTCATGCCTGAGACTTGCCACAGTTTAAAAGAGAGTTAAAAGCATATGTGAATGTCAACATGAGCTCAATTTGCCGAATGACTAAGAAACCAAATAAAATTCACTACCACTCGCAACACTCAGCATCTTCCCCATTTGTAGGAACTGTGAAGTGTAAAATCTTGGAGAAAACAATCAGAATCGCAAAACAAATTTGTATAGCATATTGGCAGTACCACAAAGAAATCCTATCCAGAATACAAACTTACAATAAAAGAGGATCAAAAGAACATAATACTACATCGTGTTTTATGACACTCCTATAATTTACCTAGCAGGAAGCTTGCGCTTCAAATAACATGCACTAGAATATTACCTCGGCTGGTGTCAGATCAAATGATGGACGACCATCAATATCTGTTCCCTGGGCACAAACGCATGAAAGGCCTCTGCCAAGCCATGCTGTTGATCCTGCCACAACCTCTGCAGAAACAGAAAGAAAAGATGATCTAAAGAAAATGAGAGGTCGAGTTTTCAATAACAACAGGCTTCATTGTATATAAAGATGGAGCAAAATTAGATTTAGGCACAACAAGAGATGTGCATCCTCTTTTTAATTGTTAAGAAGAGAAGTGCACCCTTTATTTTTTTATTTTTTTATTTTCTTTTTGTGGGAGAAGGAATTGAACTGTATCTTTATTGACACATAGGGAAGACAACTCTACATCATATGAACAAAGTTTTGTAACTACGGACGAAGTATCAAGAATGCATCGATTCAGAAACTATGACAAGGTCCAATTGTGTGATCAGGATAATATCATAACTCAATCACAAACATGGTACATGTGTGGGTACCAACACAAAAGCTGACTAGTGTTACAGAACAAATATCATGACCTACACTACTCAGCTAGATAGGAGAAATCCTACCTGCCAAAGTTGGTCATTGAGAAGTGGAAACATGAGTATACTTTTTTCCTTTTTCGTTGTTTAACCAAGGAAATTATATCGATGATGAGATATAAGCACCGAGAGAGTGCTATTACAAATGTAACAAAAACAGCAGGGAATGTTCAGCATAAGAATACCATTCAGGTGTCTTAACATTCATGAACTAACCTTCATTAAAAAAACAAGAAAAAAAATCGTTTTGAACTTACATGGAGAACAAACAAGAACCAATATCACACTACTCTACCAGAAAATTGCCTTTTACAATTGTTTATCAAAAAACAATGCCCATTTGAAACCAAAAATAAGATTCGATTATGTAATGTAAATTCGTCAAAGAAAGAGGAATTTTCTTTTTGTAAAAAAACCAGCAATGTCCCGACAGTTTAAATTACCTGGTCATGGAATTTAAAAGAGCAGCTCAATCACAATCTGAAAAATTGCAACCCTCAGATGAACAGTTTGGTTAACTAATCATGGTATTAAATATGCAGCCAATACCACTCCCAAAAGTTAACATAAATGACCTAGTACATTCTTAACCACTCCTTTCTAGTGTTCTGTCCACTCTAAAACTATCAGTGATCGTTAGAGTCGTTAAAGCTACTCATCACACATTTCCCTATATGAAAGGTCAACAGCCAGCATTCATTTTAACCTACAAACTGAAACCATGAAATAACCGTGGTCAGATCATGCACCACAATTTCCATATGATGTTAGTTAAAGTTTCTTGTCGTCCTTCAAGAACAGTCAAATAGACGGCTCTATAGGCATATTGATCCTCTAGATATTTATCTACTGCCATTCTTCTCCACTAGAACAACAACAACAACACACCCAATGTAATCCCACAAAGTGGGGTCTGGGGAGAGTAGCATGTATGCAGACCTTACCCCTATCTTGGGAGGTAGAGAGGCTATTTCCGGTAGACCCCCGGCTCGAGAAAAAACAGTTCAAAGGAGTTCGGAAAAGAAAGTCGCTGAAATGAAGAAGCCATGGCAAAATACATCAGAAAGCATGACATAACATGCGGAATAATAACTACAAGAAAATAATACGTACAAGAAGTAGCAGATAGTAACAGCAATCGAAGGACAAGAAACTACAAGATAATGCTACGACTACTAGTGAGGAAGGATACGCGAGCGAGACAATGCTCTACTACCTGAACAAATATTCGGTTGGATCAATACCATTCCGCAATTTTACTGAATAAATGACTCAATTACATAAACAAATTAATAAGCTGTTTCAGTGTATGTGTATGAAATTAACCGATCACAAATTTTTACATGCATCTTCCTGCTCTATATATAGATATAAAATATAATACTCATCAAAAAGCTAGGGCACAAAAGAAAAAATTGCGGAAAAATTGGATGCAAACTGACCACAAAACTCAACGCAAGTAGGCATGAGTAAACCTAATTTCAATCCACAGATATAAACTCAAATAAAGATAAAGCAGTAAGGGAAAAAGAAAAAAGAAAAAAAAAGTAGAGAGAGAAAGAGAGGTATAAAAATAACAAATGTTTTCGTTACTATAAAGTAAGATATTAAAAAAGGAAAATACCAGAAGTAGAATGGCAAGTAGTAGTACTATTCCCTTGAGATATCCTCACTGCCACGAATGATTCTCCTCTATCCTCCATTTTTATTACCCAAAAAAAAAATTGAACGCAAAATTCAATGCGAACACTAAATCTCCAATGAAGACAGTTGAAAGGTTATTTTGGAACTGTAAAAAAAATGTGGAAAATTTGGATAGCGAAATAGATTTCTTGAACGGTTATTTTGAAGATTCCTTCATTGAAGCCGCAAGATCTGCTACAAAGCCATGGAAGAAATATCTGCCCCAAAAGAAAGTTTTTATTTATGGACAGCTAGTAGATACAGTTGGTGTGTGTGTATTTCGAGAGATTCTTGCTACGAAATTTTCGTTTCTAGTCTTATTATTAGATTAGATCATAGAAAGTGGAAAAAGTAATCACGGAAAATGAGTGAGGTCGTGGGGGTAGCGAAGTCGGTGGGTGGGGATGTAAGGAGTTTGTTGAGTTTTGGTGTCCTTGTCCGCTATTGGGGAGCGGGAGAAATTAGGGCGGTCAGGCAGGGCATCGTATGGTAAGGCAGGGCATCGTATGGTAGATAGATATTATCATACCGAAATTAAAATATTTTATACAATATTATGGTATTTGATATGCGTTTTAATTTGATATTCGGTATTTATAAAGAAAATATCGAAATACTAAATATCATACCGAAATATATAATTACATATACAATTCATATATATTATTAAACTAACAAATATATAAACTAGTATTAGTATGAAACTAATTGTTTAGATGTTAGAATTTTGACTACTCTATCTTGATTGAAATATCTTTTTTGTGTAATTGATTTACTAAAGGGATAGCTTGTACTATCTCTTGAAATTTACATGTGTGAGGTGTTAGTCTGATATAATTGAGACGTTTCTTGAATAAGCGAAGCCATAATTCTATACGATATGATTATATGTAAATCGAAGTCGAAAAAACTATGGTTACCGATTTACCGTATCGCAAAATACCAAAACCAAACTTCAAAATACCGAACCATACTGAATTAATTTGGTATGGTAATGACATAGTATTTTTAGAAATCGAAAACCGAAATTACAGCACCGAATTTCAAATACCGTACCATGCTCACCCCTAGGAGAAATGGGTAAATACGTGCAATTATTATATCAAATCAAATAATTTAACTTTATTCTTTGTGTGAAATAGATTGATGCATTTCAAAAACGCTCTCTACCTAGAAACAAACCCTAACCCTAAACTAAACTGGAAAACCTTGGATAGCCATGGTAGCTGGCGGCCAGCCACCTCATGTAACGACCTGTTTGGTCGTTATAGTCTTTTCGGCATTTTCGCCCTTTTTCGAGCATTGATTAGCTCATTTTTTACCCGAGGGGACCGTAGACACGCTTCCCAAGGTGTCTAGATCGGATTCGGACAACTTTTGTGAAATATAGGCTTAAAGTGAAAAATGGTTGACCCAAAGTTGACTTTTGGGTAAACGGACTTTTTTCGGGATTCCGTCGATTCTGAGAGGTCCGGATGGTCGTTTAGAACTTGTGTGTGTATTTGATTCATTTCCCAATGCACTCGGATGCATTTTGGGACTTGGGTTGGGAAATTGGAATTAAGGCATCAAGGGTTGACTTGGTCAACAAGACCTCCGTTGGGAATCCTGAGGCCACGGGCACATTCGTAGCGTGTTTTTATGTGTGTCTATGTGTATGGTATGTGAGCAGATGGCCTCGGGAACTAGTCGAAAAATCGGATCAAATGGTGAAACTTAGTAAGTTTTGGGTGTCTGGTGCCCGCTTTGGCGGCACCAGCACCGCGGTAGCGGTAGCCCTGCCGCTGGAGCGGTCGCCCTGTCGCTGGAGCGGTCCAAGGATTTTCGCCTTGAACGCTGAAGTCATAAAGTGACTGCTGAAGCAGCTCCGCTGGAGCAGTTCCAGTCCCGCTAAAGTGGGTGACGGGCAGTGTGTATTATTACTGAACTTTTTAAAGCCTTTAGACCCTCATTTACTCCCATTTCGAAATTAGAGCTTTGGGGGAACTGTTCTTGGAGATAATTTGGGAATATTCTTGGAGGTAAATCTTGCTAATTCCTTTACTCTTCCTTTAATCATAATCATCTTAGATTCCCCCTTTCTTTTAATAATCCCTTAGTAATGGAAGTTGGAAGAGGGTTTTGATGAGCATTTTCTCTAGGCTTATTAATGACGAAATTGTTGGGGTTTATGCTAGTTTTTAATGAATCTAAGCTTGTTAATCATATATCTTTCATTTCTAATGTTGAATTTCGGAATCAAAAAGTTAGGGTTTATACCCAAATTGAGGGTTTTGCTTCAAATTCGAAATTGGGTAAATCTATGAGTTAATTGAGCAATTAGTGGTTGGGTTATGATCACCTAGTGCTTAATTTGATATTTGTCTTCCAAATTTTCCGTTTTGCCCTTGTGGGCCCGTTTCCCAATTTCTAGGGTTAGAATTGACCTAAATAGAATGGTAGCAATATTAGTATCATTCTTCATGATTTCTAATCTAGATTTCGATTATGCTTAGACTACTTTGGTTCTGAGGATCAGCGGAAAGGCAAGGTAAATGAGTGAGTTGTTGGTGCTGCGATTCGGCCATCCAGGTAGGTTATGGCTTACCTTTGGTGAGACTTCGTATAGCAAAACGCATATTTAGATTATATTGTCGGAGACAGCATATGAACCTTCGGGTATGAAGTTGGGTTAGATATTGCCTTAGGTTGGCCCTGTTGTGTGTTTGGGGCTAGCCACTTTGTTATGTTGTGATTAGATTGTTCTATTATGTTGGCTTAATGCCATGAGTTGTTGATTGATGTTGGATTCTGTTTTATCATCTTGATTACGATATTGTTGGTGTACCCACTGTTGGAACGTGTGATTCGGTTATACTGTTGACATACCCACTGTTGGTATTTGTGATTCGGATATATTGTTGACGTACCCATTGTTGGTACTTGTGATATTGAGCATGGTTATTGATGTTGATACATGCATTGCATGCACTCTCATTTTCATGATACACTGTTGAGATGCTGATGATATTTGATTAAACACTTGATGAGCAGGGCTCGGTTTTAATTGAGTGACGTAAGATGGCCGATGTCCGATGTTAGTTCCGGAATTGTTGATTGGGTGAGTGCATCAACTCCGCGGGTCCCCCAGAGTAATGCCGGTGAGAACCCCCTGTGGGCAAAGATCCGAGGTCCCGTTTATCTGTTGGGCAAAGATTCGGGAAGGGTGGCACTTAGACTTCGCGAGTCACACTGGGTTGTGCTACTGAGATGTCAATATTTCCGTCCGGAGTACATGTGTGCACAACATTTGCATGGCATTGCATTGCATTCATACACTATTGCATTATATTTCATTATGGCTTGATTTTGAGATGCCTGGTGTTGTACTTGTGATGTTGGATTCGGGCTTGATATATTCAGACTTGGCACATTTGGAATTAGATGCTTTACTTAGGCAATAACGTGTACTTGGATTCGATTACATTTGATTTATACTTGTTGATTTATCTGCTTATCTGCTTTAGTATCTAGATTGTGTTAGCTATGCTTAGTCGGCCGATGATGCCTACCAGTACTGTTGTTTTGTACTGACTTGCACTTGCTACATTCCTTTATGAATGCAGAGTATCAGGTTGGATCCACTTTCGTGACACGTGGTTGATAGTCGCTTCATCTTTATCTTCGAGTTTCCAGGGTGAGCATGGTCGTCCACTGCCTTGAAGACTTCTCTATCTTTATGTCCTATTCTATTCAGAGAGATGGACACTAAATGTATTATTATTCCAGACTTGTATTATTTCCCTTTTAGATGCTCTTGTATTTTTCAGACTAGACCCTGGAGTATTATTATTATTCCGCACTATCTTATCATATATATATATAATTGTGTTGTACTTGAGAACTGTCCTATATTGTATAAAATTTTTGGATTTAATAGTTTTAATTGGTTTTGTTGGAAAATTTGTATATCTCTATCTACTTCTATTACCTCACTTAGCTGTTGATTATTTTCTTCTGGTCTTCTCCTATTTAGAGTTCTTGATAAAAGATTATTACTTATTCTATTGTCTGAAAAACTTACTTTGGGTCTCTCTTGTCCTTGCCTTTCTGGTCCTCCTTCGTTTCTTGGTCTAGCTGAAAGAAAGTCCATTTTTGTGGTTTCCTAATTACTTTAACTTTTTCTTTCTGAGTTGTTATTTCAACCTTCTTCAATTGTTCTATTAATTCTTCAACTTCTTTATTTTTAGGGGTCTCTTTATTTTTCTCTTTTTGTTGTTCACTTAACAACTGAACGCGCTCACTTATTAATTCTAACTAGAACCTAAGTAAAAAGAAACGATTGAAGACATTGGTTGAAAATAATAAGTCTAGCAAGAAGACAAAAAATAAAAAATGTGATACAGAGAACAAAGATAGAAAGTCATTTCAGAAAGATGAAAGGAAAAAGAAGCCATTGACAACGACATTTGAAGAAGACTTTAGTGGCATCATTTTTCAGAAAAAAAAAAGAAGAAGACAATGACATTAAGAAAATGAAGACTTTTGGTATCATCTTCAGAAAGAAAAAAGAAGACAATAACATGAGAAAAGAAAGCTTTTGGTGGAAAGCTGACAAAGACACCTCAGAAAAAGAAGACCAGACTTTATTAAAGTAGCTTTAATAAAGTAGTAGCTTTATAAAGTAATGAGACAGCTCAGCAAACGGATAAAATTATAAAGTATCTTTTGAAAAGTTTCAAGTGACGATGGGGCCCCAAGAGCACCCGGCTGAAATCAAAAGATTCTTCACCAATTTGAAGTCCGTAGTTGAAGTCCGCCAGACTCCTATAAATAGCAGTGTTTGTGGAGAAGCAGATCATCGAGAAAAAGAGAACGTCTGACACTTCTCTCAAAAAACCACTCCATATTCCTCTTCCCTTTCACAATGCTCCAACTCTTTTTTCGAGTAAAATCTTTTGTAATATAACTTCCCTGTAAAATAGTATTAAGCCTTCAAGTAATTTTCTATTAGTGTGAAGTAGTTTTCGGGTTCCCCGAAAGGGAAACCTCTCTCCATCTTCAAGTCATGTAAGTTTTTATCTATGTTTTTTGTACTAATCTCCCTACTATATAAATTATTATAAAAATATTATGTTGATAATGTTTGAGTTATTACTTACTTATTATTATGAATCTATTACTCTTAGTGTATGGTTATTCTCTTAATTTCTTAATAAGACTCGATGGATTAACCTGTAAATTCCTAGGTGTTTGAAAGACCGTTTTAATGTCCAAATGATAAGGGACGATGTTGGCTGTGGTAACCGGGGTGTGGTTAAAGAAGAGGGATATTAAGAACCAAGATTAAGAGAAAGAGATGAACAGTGTAATAAGATTCATAACTAAACAGAGTTAAAAAAAAACGTAAAAATTGTAAAAATTGGGAGATTAGGCAGAAAATAAGAAATACACTTACATGATAAGAAGATGAATCAAGGGGTGAGGGAGTACCGAGTAGGATTGTTTAAAATATTAGCAAAAAACCACACAATATTGCTAGCGACATTTATATTTCTATTGAAACAAAAAGATATAACCCCCTATTACTTTGGTATCAGAGCAAGAAGATTTTTGGACCTAAACCTATATCTTAAACCTATATTTTAGACAACATTTTATGAGAAGACCATTTTCTAAAAAGACGAACTGCTTATAGACAAGATTATATGAGACAACATAGTTTTACTCAATATATAAGTTATAATTATCGTATGATATATTTCACCCAAAAAAGACTCGCAAATCTTAGACAAACAAGAAATTTTTTAATTGAATACAATAGATACATAGACATAGTCCATCGTAGAGACTTGCATAATAATATAACAATACTAAGTTTAAGAAATAATCTTAATTGGGAAATACTTTTCATCAACAACGAGATAATTAGAGCTGAAGATCGTATTAGACATTTAGAGCAAAAAGTAAAATTTATCCCCTTAGGGTAATGCAAGATAATTATTTAGAGGTAAAACAAGAGCTAGAAAAACTATATCAGGAATATATCAAACTAAGTAATACTAAAGAAAACCAGTTAAGACTACAAGAATTAATAAATATAATATCAGGATTAGAATATAAGTTACTAAGATATATAAAATCTAGAAAGACCTCAAAGAACCAAAAGCGATTTAGACCATATTAATTTTATGAGAACACTACCCTTTGTTAGACAAATAGCTATCAATCATTGGTATTTATATAGAGATATAGAGAAAAGACGAGAATATAGACAAGTAGAAAAAGCCTTAAGTGCATAGTTAGAGATAATAAATTCAGAAACATTATCATCACTAATAAACAATAGACTCTTACAAAGTCAGATTAACGAAGAGACAATCTCTGCTATAATGTGGGAATTACAAGGTCTAAGAGAAGATATAGAAACACTTACAACTAGTATAGAACACTAGAAGAAAGTTTGTAAAATAAAAATTCCGTTAGGGTAATAAATAAGCCTAGAAAAATAGATATACTAAAAAATCTAGAATACTTAGACATAAGAATATACCCAGAAAAGAAATATAGAGCATTAAAAGACCATAGTATTATGAAGTGTAATTTCAGTAACGGAGACCATATATTACATAGTGAAGACAAACAATTGAATACATTAGTAGATTTAGTCATAAATTTTAGTGAAAAAATACAAGAAAATAATAAAGATATCACTAGAATATTAGAGGTGGTAGAAGCATCCCAGACTAAGCAAAAGAAAACTTTTGAAAAATTAGAACAAAATTTTGATTACTTAAAAACACAAGAATTAGAATTAGAAAAGAAAGTCCAGACTCTAGTTAACAAATTTAACCTAGAAAAATTACCTACAAAGACGGAGGTAGAAAAGTTAGTTAAAATTATTACAGAAAGACCAAAAGAGATAGAACTAAAGACAACCCAAATAGTCTCTAAAATAACGCAACAGGTAGAAGTTTTAACTAGTGACATTAAAGCATTAAAAAAGACAGTAGAAGAACTAAAAGAAATCACTCTTTCATGAGTAGACCAATATTAGTTCAAGAAGAAGCCTCAAAATTAATAGAAAAGTCTATACCTTTACCAGCAGACTATAAAGATTATATACCTAACGCCAAATCGGATCAAATAACACTACAACAAAATATTACTATAATTTCATTAATATTAGAAATAATAAAGAAAATAGAAATAATAGTACCAAGGTTAGAATTAATAAGTGAGCGCGTTTGGTTGTTAAGTGAACAACAAAAAGAGAAAAATAAAGAGACCCCTAAAAATAAAGAAGTTGAAGAATTAATAGAACAATTGAAGAAGGTTGAAATAACACCTGAGAAAGAAAAAGTTAAAGTAATTAGGAAACCACAAAAATGGACTTTCTTTCAGCTAGACCAAGAAACGAAGGAGGACCAGAAAGGCAAGGACAAGAGAGACCCAGAGTAAGTTTTTCAGACAATAGAATAGGTAATAATCTTTTATCAAGAATTCTAAATAGGAGAAGACCAGAAGAAAATAATCAACAGCTAAGTGAGGTAATAGAAGTAGATAGAGATATACAAATTATCCAACAAAACCAATTAAAACTATTAAATCCAAAAACTTTATACAATATAGGACAGTTCTCAAGTACAGCACAATTATATAGACATTATAGAGAAGAACAATTATCAGCCATAGGAACTAAAGTTACTACAATAAGTTTAATAGACCCAGCGGCTGTAAGACAAATAAAAAATACTGGAAGAAGTTTGATGCATATGGGATTAATAGTAGTAGGATTAAAAGGATTAACTAGAAAGAACTTAGGAACTAAAGTTTTAATAGTGATTTATGACGATAGATGGTCAGACATGAAAAAATCAATAATAGGACTAACGGAAGTAGACATGACAAATAATGGAGGAATCTTTTATATTAGCCCGGATTTTATAATGAATTTAGCAGAATTTGGAAAGCACATAAAAATAGGAATACAGACCAAGGGTTATGAAGAGATGTGTGACGGTAATAATTTATTAATATGCGTAGGATTTCTAGGAAAAATGACTAATAATAGTAATACAAAATTTAAAATTAAGGTAGAAGATGTAGTCGAAGTAATGGGAAATGGAGGAATAAGACTAATAAAACCCATAAAAATTATTACACCTTGGAAAATTCCTCGTTAGCGTACAGTGAATAGGTTAGCGAAGAGTACGAGGTATACGGTGATTTGGATAAGCAAGAAATAGCATTTGATGATCTTAATCGAGATTCAAAGACATTTGACTGAAAGGAAGAGGTTTGGTAAAGAAAGTAAAGGATATGTTGCGTGTCGGGTAAGAATTACGAGCGACGAGTTAATGATGGCATAATGATGTCTTAGAGAAGGGTGATAACGTCCCTTAGATTGGTATTGAGGTGATAAACAAGTGTTAAGAAGGTTCCATAAGGATCGGAGATCAAACGAAGTGACGAAAATAAGATTCAGTAAACTGATGGGTTATACGGTCGATTATACGGACTGTATAATGGACCGTAGAAGTGCCACAGAATGAAGTTGCTGAAGGGTTGATTTCACGGTCGATTATACGGACCGTATAAAATTATACGGCCCGTACAATATGCCATCAAATTGACATAGAGAGGGATGGTCACTGGAGCAGTTTTATGGTCGATTATACGGACCGTATAAATTTATACGGACCGTATAATGACGTCGGGACAGATTTCAAGTTTTAAATAAGGGACGCAGTTCATTTATTTCATTTCCATTTTTCATTCTCCACAACTCAAGACCTCTCTACAAGCTTCCACACATTTCATATACTAGAACTCATGAAAAATTAATGATCAACTTCATCAAATCCACAAAACTAAGTGTGAGAAACACATCAAAGTTCATCCAAGTCAAGAAATTTCAAGAGAGGTGAACTAGGGTTTTGGTGCAAGAAGAGTAATATCGCTCAAGACTTGTTCCTACACTATCTAAGGTAATGTTTATGGTATTTGCATGTTATTTAAGGTATGGAGAAGTGGAGACACTTGGATTGTAGAAAGATATAGGAAATGGGTCATGAAAGTATGAATAGTGACATTGCTGAGTAGTAGTTGGAATGAATCATGAAAATGGATATGTTGAGATTGTAAATAGGTTATGAATGACATGTAGAACATGGAATGAGTATTATATGTGAAAGAACACGATAGTGAACTATGGTCATGATTATGGATGAATTAAAGTGAAATTGTGAAATGTGGATAATATAAATGAATGATGCGTGTCGTTGATGATATTGTGAGCGTTGTTATGAATGTTTGGGAGTTGATATAGAATATGGGAAAAGTTGTATGAACAAAGGAAATGCCGTCCAATTTTCTCTAGCGTTAGTAAGTCCGTTCTTATGATTGTTAGCTAATGTCGATACGAATTCTCTTGAAGGTAGAACGTGTGCATTAAAGGAGAACAAGCAAGCAATAAATTAGTTAAACGACAAAGGTATGTAAGGCTAATCCCTTCCTTCAAAGGCATGAATCTTCCAAGTTTATCCATGATCCTCCTATACGATGGAGCTTATGAGTCCGTAAATATACCAAACTACATACGAGTATGATAATGATGATGATGAGTAAAAGTATAGAGATTCTATAGTTCATGATATGATTCTCCTATAACGTTAATGATATCGTTATTGTTAACACTCACCTTATATACTATTTCCTTCGAGGTGAGGCAGGATACTCATAAATATTCATAAGATAATCGGGGGTTCACGACCTTACGTCACCCCGACATAACCATAGTCGCCTACAAAGTCTAATGTGTACTCCTAATGATAAATGTGAAATGATGCTAAGTCATGATATGTCTATAAGATGATCAATAATGCTAGCTTGTAATATGCCTATGTTATGTATAAAAATGCCAAGCTATGATAAGATTATGATATGTTCATGAGATGTGTAATAATGATGGGTTATGAATGACTATGTGATGATGTGATTCCACCGTGCCTAAATGGCCGAGCATGTCACCGCTAAGGCGGGCTGCATATGATTCCACCGAGCCTAGATGGCTGGGCATGTCACCGCTAAGGCGGGCTGCTATGTTTACACCGAGCCTAGATGGCCGGGCATGATCACCACTAGTGGGCGGCATATGATGGTTACCCAGACGCGAGTTAACGATGAGGATTATGATGTGATGATACATGTGATGTGATGACATATGTGCCATGATTATGTAAAATATGATATATGTACGAAATGTGTTTGCCTATGAAACTTATGCAGGTTATATCCTTCTCTTATGGCTCATGATCCTTCTATTATATTTGTTTCATTCCTGTCTTACATACTCAGTACAATGTTCGTACTGACGTCCGTTTTCTTTGGACGCTGTGTTCATGCCCACAGGTAGACAGGGAGGTGAGCTTGATCCAGACTCGTAGGGGTTGATAGCGGATTGATAGCACTCCTTTGTTCCGGAGGTGCTTGATTATTCTTTTGTGTACATTTGTATATGTTGGGCATGACGGGGTCCTGTCCCGCCCTTTTGTCTAGCAATCCAGTAGAGGCTCGTAGATACGCAGTGTGGGTTGTATAGTCTCACGAGGTTGCTTATATATATATATATTATTTTGATGGCTGAAAGGCTTATGCATATAAAAGTAATTATGTTTTCAAAATGAAAGATGATTTTCTTATAATTGAGTATAAATTTGATAAAAGAACATTAAATGAGTAATAGAACGAGAGGTGCTCGGTGGTTAGCCCCGGATGCCCGTCGCGGTCCCTAGCTGGGTCGTGACAAAAATAAATCCTGAAGAATATGCAGGGATGGAATGGAATCTAGAAGATTTTAATAGAAAAAAGATTCTACAGCCAGAATCTCACCTAATGTACACTAATTCTAAGGGAGAGACATCTATACGTTTTACTAATTATAATTATACGCCACAAAAAGACATAGAAGAAGAAAGTATTTTAGACGAAAATGAAATTACAGAATCAAATTTTATGAATATAGAACTAATACAAGACGAGTTTGCGGTAGACATAGCTATAGAAGAAGCAAAAAGACTCCAAAAAGAAAACAAAAATATGCTTTTTAGATGTAAAGGGTGTAAGTTAGGAGAACTAACAATAGAAGAAACCATAAGTCATTTTAAATTATGTGAAGCTCGAACTGATAATTGGGGATATAGAGTAGAACATATATACCAAAAGAAATCAGAAGAATTCGATAAAACATTAGAAGATATGCAATATAGTGATGAAGAAATAGAGATAGACTCGATAATAAGTCAAAAAGAATTAATGGAACCTAGTGCGGCTAGTTCTAGTCCATTTCAAAGAACAACGGTGGGAGAACAATACACTGTAGATACTAGTACAGGAAATGTACCGAGAAGAAAAAATTTTAGAACAGCGGGAGAACCCTTAGACAATGTCAAACCATCGGGGAAAAGAATGCCTATAGAAGAATCTATTATTCTTCGGGAAGGAGGTAGTAAAGGTAAAATATTAAATATAGCAGCACATGACCCGCAAAGATGGAATTCAGTAATAGATCTTTGGAAAGGAATAGTAGTAGCAGACTATATAAAAACATATAATGATACAGACACAGAAACAATGTATAAATATTTAGAAACTTTTTTAGGAGAATCAGCCAAAGCTTTATGGGAAGCTTATAAGGAAAATTTTCCAATGGAATTTCAACACTTAGTATCCATGGGAGCATTTTCTCTAGGCTTATTAATGACGAAATTGTTGGGGTTTATGCTAGTTTTTAATGAATCTAAGCTTGTTAATCATATATCTTTCATTTCTAATGTTGAATTTCGGAATCAAAAAGTTAGGGTTTATACCCAAATTGAGGGTTTTGCTTCAAATTCGAAATTGGGTAAATCTATGAGTTAATTGAGCAATTAGTGGTTGGGTTATGATCACCTAGTGCTTAATTTGATATTTGTCTTCCAAATTTTCCGTTTTGCCCTTGTGGGCCCGTTTCCCAATTTCTAGGGTTAGAATTGACCTAAATAGAATGGTAGCAATATTAGTATCATTCTTCATGATTTCTAATCTAGATTTCGATTATGCTTAGACTACTTTGGTTCTGAGGATCAGCGGAAAGGCAAGGTAAATGAGTGAGTTGTTGGTGCTGCGATTCGGCCATCCAGGTAGGTTATGGCTTACCTTTGGTGAGACTTCGTATAGCAAAACGCATATTTAGATTATATTGTCGGAGACAGCATATGAACCTTCGGGTATGAAGTTGGGTTAGATATTGCCTTAGGTTGGCCCTGTTGTGTGTTTGGGGCTAGCCACTTTGTTATGTTGTGATTAGATTGTTCTATTATGTTGGCTTGATGCCATGAGTTGTTGATTGATGTTGGATTCTGTTTTATCATCTTGATTACGATATTGTTGGTGTACCCACTGTTGGAACGTGTGATTCAGTTATACTGTTGACATACCCACTGTTGGTATTTGTGATTCGGATATATTGTTGACGTACCCATTGTTGGTACTTGTGATATTGAGCATGATTATTGATGTTGATACATGCATTGCATGCACTCTCATTTTCATGATACACTGTTGAGATGCTGATGATATTTGATTAAACACTTGATGAGCAGGGCTCGGTTTTAATTGAGTGACGTAAGATGGCCGATGTTCGATGTTAGTTCCGGAATTGTTGATTGGGTGAGTGCATCAACTCCGCGGGTCCCCCAGAGTAATGCCGGTGAGAACCCCCTGTGGGCAAAGATCCGAGGTCCCGTTTATCTGTTGGGCAAAGATTCGGGAAGGGTGGCACTTAGACTTCGCGAGTCACACTGGGTTGTGCTACTGAGATGTCAATATTTCCGTCCGGAGTACATGTGTGCACAACATTTGCATGGCATTGCATTGCATTCATACACTATTGCATTATATTTCATTATGGCTTGATTTTGAGATGCCTGGTGTTGTACTTGTGATGTTGGATTCGGGCTTGATATATTCAGACTTGGCATATTTGGAATTAGATGCTTTACTTAGGCAATAACGTGTACTTGGATTCGATTACATTTGATTTATACTTGTTGATTTATCTGCTTATCTGCTTTAGTATCTGGATTGTGTTAGCTATGCTTAGTCGGCCGATGATGCCTACCAGTACTGTTGTTTTGTACTGACTTGCACTTGCTACATTCCTTTATGAATGCAGAGTATCAGGTTGGATCCACTTTCGTGACACGTGGTTGATAGTCGCTTCATCTTTATCTTCGAGTTTCCAGGGTGAGCATGGTCGTCCACTGCCTTGAAGACTTCTCTATCTTTATGTCCTATTCTATTCAGAGAGATGGACACTAAATGTATTATTATTCCAGACTTGTATTATTTCCCTTTTAGATGCTCTTGTATTTTTCAGACTAGACCCTGGAGTATTATTATTATTCCGCACTATCTTATCATATATATCATATATATATATATATATATATACATAATTGTGTTGTACTTGAGAACTGTCCTATATTGTATAAAATTTTTGGATTTAATAGTTTTAATTGGTTTTGTTGGAAAATTTGTATATCTCTATCTACTTCTATTACCTCACTTAGCTGTTGATTATTTTCTTCTGGTCTTCTCCTATTTAGAGTTCTTGATAAAAGATTATTACTTATTCTATTGTCTGAAAAACTTATTTTGGGTCTCTCTTGTCCTAGCCTTTCTGGTCCTCCTTCGTTTCTTGGTCTAGCTGAAAGAAAGTCCATTTTTGTGGTTTCCTAATTACTTTAACTTTTTCTTTCTGAGGTGTTATTGCAACCTTCTTCAATTGTTCTATTAATTCTTCAACTTCTTTATTTTTAGGGGTCTCTTTATTTTTCTCTTTTTGTTGTTCACTTAACAACTGAACGCGCTCACTTATTAATTCTAACTAGAACCTAAGTAAAAAGAAACGATTGAAGACATTGGTTGAAAATAATAAGTCTAGCAAGAAGACAAAAAATAAAAAATGTGATACAGAGAACAAAGATAGAAAGTCATTTCAGAAAGATGAAAGGAAAAAGAAGCCATTGACAACGACATTTGAAGAAGACTTTAGTGGCATCATTTTTCAGAAAAAAAGAAGAAGAAGACAATGACATTAAGAAAAGGAAGACTTTTGGTATCATCTTCAGAAAGAAAAAAGAAGACAATAACATGAGAAAAGAAAGCTTTTGGTGGAAAGCTGACAAAGACACCTTAGAAAAAGAAGACCAGACTTTATTAAAGTAGCTTTAATAAAGTAGTAGCTTTATAAAGTAATGAGACAGCTCAGCAAACGGATAAAATTATAAAGTATCTTTTGAAAAGTTTCAAGTGACGATGGGGCCCCAAGAGCACCCGGCTGAAATCAAAAGATTCTTCACCAATTTGAAGTCCGTAGTTGAAGTCCGCCAGACTCCTATAAATAGCAGTGTTTGTGGAGAAGCAGATCATCGAGAAAAAGAGAACGTCTGACACTTCTCTCAAAAAACCACTCCATATTCCTCTTCCCTTTCACAATGCTCCAACTCTTTTTTCGAGTAAAATCTTTTGTAATATAACTTCCCTGTAAAATAGTATTAAGCCTTCAAGTAATTTTCTATTAGTGTGAAGTACTTTAGACATAGAAGAAGAAAGTACTTTAGACGAAAATGAAATTACAGAATCAAATTTTATGAATATAGAACTAATACAAGACGAGTTTGCGGTAGACATAGCTATAGAAGAAGCAAAAAGACTCCAAAAAGAAAACAAAAATATGCTTTTTAGATGTAAAGGGTGTAAGTTAGGAGAACTAACAATAGAAGAAACCATAAGTCATTTTAAATTATGTGAAGCTCGAACTGATAATTGGGGATATAGAGTAGAACATATATACCAAAAGAAATCAGAAGAATTCGATAAAATATTAGAAGATATGCAATATAGTGATGAAGAAATAGAGATAGACTCGATAATAAGTCAAAAAGAATTAATGGAACCTAGTGCGTCTAGTTCTAGTCCATTTCAAAGAACAACGGTGGGAGAACAATACACTGTAGATACTAGTACAGGATATGTACCTAGAAGAAAAATTTTTAGAACAGCGGGAGAACCCTTAGACAATGTCAAACCATCGGGGAAAAGAATGCCTATAGAAGAATCTATTATTCTTCGGGAAGGAGGTAGTAAAGGTAAAATATTAAATATAGCAGCACATGACCCGCAAAGATGGAATTCAGTAATAGATCTTTGGAAAGGAATAGTAGTAGCAGACTATATAAAAACATATAATGATACAGACACAGAAACAATGTATAAATATTTAGAAACTTTTTTAGGAGAATCAGCCAAAGTTTTATGGGAAGCTTATAAGGAAAATTTTCCAATGGAATTTCAACACTTAGTATCCATGGGAGCAAATCCATATAATTTTACTAATAAAATACATACTTTAATACAGGGGAAGATCCAAATAGGGGATTATTAGTACTACAAAGAAATGCGGTAATAAAATTAGATTAACTGAGCATAAGTAGTTGGTTTCATATTAAGAAATTTTTAAACGATTATTTTTACTACTGTACGATTAGTGGAAATGAGTTTGATCAAGAAGTAGGTAAAAAATTATTTAATAAACTATCATGAGCCTTAGGAAGAGAAATAGAAGATAGATGGAATAAGAGAGACGGAGTAGTGCAGAATTCTAATCTAAAATGGTCTATAGGACGTAGAATACAACATATAATGGATTTACTACAAGAAAAATGTACCCATATACAGATACAAAAACAGCTAAAACAAAATGAAATGAGCTTTTGTAAAAGCGTGTTTTACACCACACAAAGCTATGATAAAGACAATTACAACAACAACAACAACAGCCCAGTGAAATCCCACATCTTGGGGTCTGGGGAGGGTATAATGTACGCAGACCTTACTCCTACCAAGGTAGGATGGCTGTTTCCGAGAGACCCTCGGCTCAATAGAAGCATAAAAAGGGGGTCAGATAAGGTTAAAAGATTTAAAACGATATTGCAATGAAATAATGCAAGCGACACAGTAAAACAGGATAATCAAGGAATTCAAAGCGATATGGAAATGCAAATCATGAAAGCGGCACAGATAAAATAGAGTAATCAAAGTACAGAAAGTAGCAAATAATAACATAAATCAAAGCACAAGAAATTATAATGCGCTAATGCGCCTACTAATAAGGAAAGATAACAAGACTTATATACTAGCCTTCTACCCTAATGTGGGTCCTCCACACCTTCCTATCTAAGGTCATGTCCTCGGTAAGCTGTAACTGCGTCATGTCCTGTCTAATCACCTCTCCCCAATATTTCTTTGGCCTACCCCTACCTCTTCTGAAACCATCCATGGCTAACCTCTCACACCTCCGCACTGGGGCATCTATGTCTCTCCTCTTCACATGCCCAAACCATCTCAGTCGCATTTCCCGCATCTTGTCTTCCACCGAGGCCACTCCCACCTTATCCCGAATAGCCTCATTTCTAATCCTGTCGCTCCTAGTGTGCCCACACATCCATCTCAACATTCTCATCTCGGCAACTTTAATCTTTTGAACGTGAGAGATCTTAACTGGCCAACACTCCGCCCCATACAACATAGCCGGTCTAACCACCACTCTGTAGAACTTGCCCTTCAGTTGTGGTGGCACCTTCTTGTCACATAGCACTCCTGAAGCTAGCCTCCATTTCATCCACCCTACCCCAATACGATGTGTGACATCATCGTCAATCTCCCCGCTGCCTTGCATGATAGACCCAAGGTACTTGAAACTACTTTTCTTTTGGATGGCCTGAGCACCAAGCCTAACTTCCACGCCAACCTCCTGGGGTGTCTCACTGAACTTACACTCTAAGTACTCTGTCTTGGTCCTACTCAGCTTAAATCCTTTAGACTCCAAGGTATGTCTCCAATCCTCCAGCTTAGCGTTAACTCCGCTACGAGTCTCATCGATCAGGACTATGTCGTCCGCGAAAAGCATACACCATGGCACCTCACCTTGAATTTGTCGCGTCAATCTATCCATCACCAAGGCAAATAAAAACGGACTAAGAGCTGATCCTTGATGCAACCCATTATAATAGAAATTATCCTCAATATAATAGAAAGAAATATTATCTTAGAAAATCAGCAACTAGAAAACCTTATTTAGACAGAAATAGGCATGTAAGAAAACATCGAACAGAAAGGAATTATAAAAATAAACTAGAATGCTTTACTTGTGGAAGTGTAGAACACTTAGCAAATACATGTCCAAAAAGAATAAATAATAAGACAAGAAATTCTCAGCTAATTGCAGATTTTCAAGAAACATTAATAAATGTAGACGAATATATGTCAGATACAGAAAGTATATATTCCATAGTAAGTGTAGACACTAAAGAAAAAATCAAAACAGACTCGTCAGACTCAGAAGCAGAAGAATTAATCAATGAAATAGGATTAGAAAATCTAGACTTAGAAGCAATATATAATTTAGCAAATATAGCGGAAGACTGTAACCATGAGTTCGAACGAAACAAGGGATTAGATAGTAATGCATGTTTCTTTTGTAAATGGTATCCTAGTAGAGACAAAAGAGCTAAATGTAAAAATTGTTATATAGAAGGATGTACGATGTGTATAGAAAAAGAATTTAAAACAAAAATAAATAAAGAGGAAACTCATAAGAAAATTGAAGATCCTACTATTAATCTAAGAATGATAACATAAGAAACAAGAATAAATGAATTAGAAACTAGATTATGTAAACTAGAAAAAGGAAAACAAAAAGAAGTAGATAGTGAAGATGAAGAAATAAGATTATCAAATATATAACCAATAATGAGACCATTAAGAGCAATACCAGAAGATTCTCAAGCCGAATTAATGAGTATGGAAGACCATGAAGCATTAGTATGTAATGAAGATAAAAAATTAGGAACAATAAAAATACTTGCAAGAATTAAAATAGATGATTATGAGATAGAAACATTAACATTAGTAGATTCAGGGTGCACAAAGTGCATAATAAACAAGAGAATAGCTCCACCTAATTTAATAAAAATTCTAGAAAAACCAGTTGCAGCCATGCAAATGGATGGAACACATAACATATGTAGACATTATGTTCATAAGGCCTACATTAGCTTTATAAATACATGTTCAGAATTTTACAAACCAAGCTATAAAATGGATAAGATATGGGTAAGAGACCTTAATATAAATGTAGATTTTGTCATAGGATTAGACTTTATGTTACATAATAATGGCAGTTGTATGATTACAAGAGATGGAGTAATTTTCTTAAAAAATATTACTCATACACCAGTACAAGTTCTTAAGACTGAAACTAGAA
This sequence comes from Lycium barbarum, assembly GCF_019175385.1. Lineage (NCBI taxonomy): Eukaryota > Viridiplantae > Streptophyta > Magnoliopsida > Solanales > Solanaceae > Lycium > Lycium barbarum. Next base: position 26,928,019 of record NC_083337.1, read on the forward strand.
TCCGTCATAAGAAGATCCCTACCACAGACAGAATCAACCTGCAAAAGAAAAAAGATAGTTGTTGTAAAGAGTGTCAAGAAAATAATACATGTTGTAAAGATAAGCCAGAAATAAAAAAATTAACTCTAGAAGAAGAAGAAATTCTAGGAGAAGAGGATTCGTTAGAAAAAGATTATACTTTAATAGATATAGAAATAGAGTTATATAATTTTAAAACAGGAATAGAAAGAATAGGAGTAATAAAGGATCAAAAAGACCTAGATAATATAATAAAAATACTAGATGAAATAGAAATTATAGGAGAAAAACCATTAAAACATTGGAAAAATAATAGGATTGTATGTAAATTAGATATAATAAATTCAGACTATATAATTAAAACAACTTCGATTGAAGCAACAAATCAAGATGTAGAAGATTTTAAAGTACAAATAAAAGAACTATTGGATTTAGGAGTAATACGGAGATCTACTTCTAAACATAGATTTGCAGATATTAAGAACCAAGATTAAGAGAAAGAGATGAACAGTGTAATAAGATTCATAACTAAACAGAGTTAAAAAAAATATTCTTATTTTCTTTATTATTTCTAATATTAATGAAATTATAGTAATATTTTGTTGTAGTGTTATTTGATCTGATTTGGCGTTAGGTATATAATCTTTATAGTCTGCTGGTGAAGGTATAGACTTTTGTATTAATTTTGAGGCTTCTTCTTGAACTAATGTTGGTCTACTCATGAAAGAGTGATTTCTTTTAGTTCTTCTACTGTCTTTTTTAATCCTTTAATGTCACTAGTTAAAACTTCTACCTGTTGCGTTATTTTAAAGACTATTTGGGTTGTCTTTAGTTCTATCTCTTTTGGTCTTATATATATATATATATATATATATATATATATATATCGTGAGACTTACTTATCTATTCTTTTCTGCTTGATTAGTTATGTATTGTGACTTTATTCATTGTTGGGTTGTGGGTTCGCTTACCGAGGTGGGAAGGTAAGTGCCCGCACGACGTAGGAAAAATAGGTCATGACACCGCATGTGGTTGGTCTGCCCAATACAACTCCGACAACTTTGACTAATTATATTGGGGCGTTGCATAATACGCCAAACAAGAGACTGTTCAATTGTTTAATCTAAAACTTATCACATACTTGCGTGGAGAACCAACAGTTACATGGACTAAGAACGAATTTGATCGATTGTGCATTCATCAAAATTTAGAATATGAAATGGTGGCTAAGTTCTCATATGGAAGACCATATGTTGCTCCCAAACGCACACGCAAGTATATGCGGTCGTACAAGTAATATAGGATTAAAGTCCAGATATCGTATCCACAAGGACTTATACTTTCTACTGTTTTACTAACTCAAATTCCGTTGTAACTATTCAAGAAAGTGACAATTGAAAAGTGTGTTGTAACGAAAGTATCAATTAAAAGAAATTAATAAGACAAACGACTTTTAACTAAAGAGACTGGGATGAAACCTTTAAGGTTTATCAGATGAGAAAGAGTTCGGCTTCCGACAATCAAGTTGAGTCTTTTGACTGTTCTACCTATTTTATTTCCTGGGTTACTAGTTGACGGGTTAATATTTACTTTATGAGTATCTCTAGAATTGCTCACAAGTCTATTCAAGCTACTATAACGTCTATATCTCTGTGATCGTCGGAAAATAACAAGAATGCATTTAAATCTCCGTAACCAACTAAGCGGGGCTAAGGGGTATATCTTAATCCTCAATAGCGAAACGATTACCCTAAGGGATCTCGAACAAGCTCTATTTATTCTTATTACGCATGCAAATTCTCTTTCTCAAATTCAATTCACACGACTCATATAGTGTTTAACTATTGGCCAGATAATCAAACAATTAAGCACAAAAATAAATAAATAACCCAAAGATGGAAATTTAATAGATAAAAACTGTCGTCAAACCAACTATCATGTCTTTTCCACAACCCTAGAGTTAGAACTTAGTTACTCATGATTCTAGAAAAAATGCAAGAATTCATGAATAACATAGGGTTTTGGGATGAAAAATAAGATGGAAAGAAATTAAACCCACGAACGACGACTTACAATGCTCAAAATATGTCCCAGCCGTCGTTTACAATGTAAAAGCTTATATTTATAGTCTAGGGTAAAGTCTGGAATAAGTAAAACCAAATTCCGAACGAATCGGGAAAAGTGACCAACGTGCGCCACCTGTGCGACAGAGGAAAATATTTTCAGAGAAGGCCACCATCGGCGGCACCTGCGCGACGCACAGATGCCACACAACCCTTTAGTGGTTTTCGCATTTTCTTTCAATTCCTCGTCTCTTCTCTCGAGCGCAATTCTTCCAAAAATTCACCAAAATGCTTGGAATTTCCTCATTCTTTCTTGTTGTACCTAAACATAACAATCATACCAACATGAGCTCAAATAAACGATTCCAACACAAAAAATGTGATTAATGTACTAAGAAATAGAGGGAAAGTGACGCAAAATATAGATATTTGTACTAAATATCACCAGATCTTTACTCTCTAAGGAAGAATATGCCAATATAACTGGAGATTAAAAGGAACTGCGCAATTCGATATCTTGAAAAAAGGCATGTCTCACTTCGATTATCTATATTGGAAGATTATGCAGCATTAATGTCTAGGGCATGGGAATTACACACTCATAGTTGTTATTTTCCATTAAGAATCTTGAAATGGAATCCCTGGTTTAACCTGATGAAGAAACCACAATTCCGATAGCCTGGATTTCTCCCCGGGGCTACCAACAAATTTGTTTGATAAAGAATCTATGTTTTCGCTGGCTAACATTGTGGGTACACCACTTGTGATTGACAAGCTACTAATTACCAAACGAGGCCAAGTTGTGCAAGAGTTAAAGAGGAGGTAGATCTTCTAAAAGAACTTCTAAAGAGGATTCAGATAAACTGTATTGATGAGGAAACTGGGGAAGTTCAATCTAAATAACAAACCATTCAATATGACTATCTACCAAAATATTGCACTCACTGCAAATCACAGGGACATGGCATGAATGGATGTTGGAATATCCATCCAGAATACAAGCCAAAGAAGGAGAAAGAAGAAGAGATGGAGCAGGGGAAATATCAGGAAGGTCAACCAACACTAGTACAACAATAGCAGGCAGCCGCAGATTCCTCAGCTGCAACTTCCACAATTGCTGAGAAACAATAGAATATGGGAAAATCAACAAACTTGGGCAACAAAGGCAAAGGGAAGAAGTATGAGGAGCCAAAACAACATGCAACAAAAGTTCTAAAATCAGGGAAAATAATGGGAAATATGGAAGATAATAAACAGTGGAATGCGGTGCAAAATAAGAAGAACAAAAATAATAATACAAGGAGCACTCAAGGTGAAGGAGGGCAAGGGGAGAGGAAATAGTCCAATGATAAGGCAAATGACACAAAGAAGACAACAAATTCAGTTCTATGGAAAACTTGGACAATGAGGATAAACTAAGAGGGGATAATACTAAAGAGTCTCAAGAACAACAAAAGAAGTCAGAACCAGCAAAGCCATGGGTAGGAGCCTCTTTTGGAAAATAGAAATATCAAGAATATAGGACCAAAAAATAAGAATCAGGATCAGGCTAGAAAAATGGGAAATGTGCAGGGGAGTATAAATGAGAATAAACAAGTACAGGTGGAGAGGGAATAAGAAAAGAAAATTTCCCCAGCAAAGGAGAAGATAACTATCTCTGATAGTGATAGTTCTAAGGTGGAGGCTGCCAAAATCAGTGAGGTGTTCAACAACAAGAATGTAACATAGAAGGGAATTCTAAATAATGGATTCCAAAAGTGTTAATAATGTAGAAATTGAGAGCAAACACAAAGTACTTGAGGAGAAACCACTTGATGAAAAACCACCAGGAGATATAAGCATGGTTGCAGAAACATCTTTAAATTGGAATCATGTTTAACTGACAAACAAGTTGATGAGAAAAATGTAGACTAACAAAAGCAGAAGTAGATAGTAGCAAAGAAAAAGGATCAATATCCAACAAGAGCACAAAAAAATGACACATAACAGGTCAGTAAGGTGAACACACACAATGATATCAAAAAAGGTGAAGGCAAATCAGATAGCAACTTAGAATCTCAAACTCTAGAAGGTGGACCACAATCTACGGAAGAGAAAGGAGGAATGATATCAGATACCCTAATAGATATTGGGGATTATGATGAGGTGGAGCACAGTACAGATATGTAGAAGAAAACAATTCAAGGAAATATTGGAGATGCCCCACCTAGACAAACAACAAAAGAAAGGAAAAAGAATAAGCAATCAAGAGCCAGTAGAGACAAGAGTGTTCCTTCTAAGGCAACAGGAGGGGTACATACAAGGTTAGCTATTGCCAAATCATCCCATCAATGAATCACTTACTGATATGAAACATAAGGCCTGTTAACACTCAACAGACGTTTGAAAGAGTGGTTATGATGCATAGACAAAAGAAATTCAATTTTATAACTTTGATGGAACCATTTCAACATGTTAGACACATAGATATGTATAGAAAATGGTTGGGAATGGGAATTGATTGGCACAATATCAATAGAAAGATCTGGGTGTTTGTAAAGGACAAGTTCCAAGTGGATACAATGATGGACACTAAGCAAATGCTTACTCTTCAGCTGACACGGGGGGATGGCCCTTAAAAGAATTTAGTCTCACTGATCTATGTTAGTAATGATAGGGATACTAAAATAGAGCTATGGGATGCATGTATAAGATATCAACTCAGATTCAGAATCCATGGCTAGTGGGTGGTGACTTCAATGTAATTTTGGATGATGCTAAGAAGAGTGGTGGTTTGCTGGTATCATTTTCAGAGATAGAAGACTTCTTACATTGTCTGAATATGCTAAGAAGAGTGGTGGTCTGCCGGTATCATTTTCAGAGATAGAAGACTTCTTACAATGTCTGAATATGTGCTTATTATCAGATTTAGGATTATGTGGTAGCATCTATACCTGGAGGAATGGCATATCAAATGAGGCGTGTATCTTCAAAATATTAGATAGATGTTTGGGAAATCAAACTCCGATGAACAAGTTTCCAAACTTGGAAGTTGAGCAATTGATTAAACAAGGATCAGACCATGTGTAGAATCCCGTACTACTTAAGGTGTGTAAGACAAAGTTGAAGTCGACGAGGTTACTTGAATGTGGAAGAGTAAGGTTATAGTTGCTGTCTAAGGGTCCCAGTGTATGTAAATGTTAAGTCTAGTTAAGGTAAATGAGATTAGTAAACTAATGAAATATCAGACAAAAGTAGATGAACTACTAGCTTCTTCTATGTGTGTCACTTACTTTCTTAGACGTCCTATATGCTTGAGCTACTTGCTTACCCGTCCTACTTGCTCGAGCTATTTGCTTACACGTCCTACTTGCTTAAGCTAGTTGTTTCACGTTCTACTTGTTAAACGATGATGACACACGTGTTTAGAGGAAATCGACAAGCCTTTAGCTTAAGTAATTGACAAGTAGGTGCATCACCTACTACTTTATATAGACCAAATTGAATAGGGGTAAAAAGGGAAAATCAAGAGTAAGGGGTTAGTTTGGGCCCTTATAAGGTCAAGATTTGATTTTTATTTTGTCATATTCTCATCACACTCTCTCTCTCTCTACGATTAGAAGCCCCAACCAGCCCTAACGTTCTCTCTCTCTTAATCTAGTTGAACTCCAAAAAACTCCCAAGGAGTTCACACATGATCTTAGAGCTAATCCAAAAGTAAACAACATAGATTTTGCTTCAAAGAATCTGTGGTGCTAGCTTATCTTGGTAAGCCCATTCGTTGTAACTCCCCTAAGAACAGCATGGGCAACAAAGACAACTCGAGTGTCAATAGCTAGGGAGGAATTTGGTAGAAATACCATGGTTCCCAATAGGTAGGTGATAAAGGCTAGTGTTTGGTTAGCTTCCCAGGACTGGAGTGAGGAAAACTCAAGGATGTGGTTTTTGTATCCCTGTTTGGATGAATACCTCCCATATAACTCTCTAAAGGCTATAGTGGGTCCCTGTTCCCAATCGGCTTTGTTGACAGCAAACAAATCTTTGATTTATTTTGGGGTAGGTTTGTGAGGGATAAGGATATTTTGAGCTAATTTCTTTTTGGATATGTTAGCACTTCCTACGCTTTCCAAGACATCTCTAATCTCTTCTAAAGTGGGAGTCATCTCTATTTCTTCAAATCTGAACACCATTATGTCGTTGTACCAATAACCAGTATCTCTAGCAGACTCGGATCCCCAGTCATAACCATCAACGAAGATAGATGCCCTATACAACCCTTTATCTCTTTCTTCTGATCATTAGTCAAACCTTCCCACCACATCACTAAACCTGGTGGTGGACCCACAACCATATCAAACTGCACATTAGGAGACATTTGCAAGACACAACACTGTTAGTTCCTCGCTCGCAGGGACAGTAATATATTTCACATATGGCACAATAATGCTTCCAAATAGCAAATAGTGGGATGCAGTGTCTTCAGGTTTTTACACTATTTGAACACAGTAAGGTGTCTTTCCTGTCCGATTCAGGTAGATCTGAGATACCCAAACCGGTCTATGGTCAGCATGCGCTATATCAGTAAGGATTTGGTTTCGCTCTACGCTAATTATTCTAAAGTGATTTTTCAAGCGAATGACACAGGTTACCCAAGGGGACAAGCAGGGGGTGGGCTCTCTAAGGCCGTGGGATGACCGCATGCCCACTCGACCTTAGAGACCTCCAAAGAATATAACAAAAGGTTTTTTAGTAAAGGTATGACCGTAGCTCATCCCGAGTCGTCATCCTTAAATAAAATGTAAAATAAATGCCAGGAGTGGCGGAGTATGCATGCATGAATGACAACTATATTTTGCGAAAATTTAAACACATAGACAATTTATATCACTTAAACAATTTATATCATACAAACACACAAATTATTGGAACCCTTATGGTTAGAACCTTAAATTGTCCCCAGTAGAGTCGCCATCTGTAGCGGTTCGATATTTTTTCCGATTCGTATTTGCACTTGCCTCATTTAAAGGAAAGTGTCCCGGGATAGTACGGTTGTCAATCGTATTGGGAAAAAGAAAAAATATACCTCTACGTGATGGTGCTCTAAATGGTCTTTATTTTTTAGAGTCGCCACCTAATTTTTAGGAAATTAGGGAAAACCAATTCGAAAAGGGTTCATTTAAAATGACTAAATTTTAAAAGAAACCTAATCTAACCAAAGTATGGGTAATGATTCTGGTGATCCCCCGGGGAAGGTGTTAGGCACCCCGGTATTAAAGATCCGTAAAATACGATTGACCTCCGGGTTCTAATAGTATGCCTTTGTAAATATGAATTGTTTATAGTGAAAGAAATTGTTTTAGCTTATATTCCCGCAACAAAAGAGTTTAGTCATTCATACCAAATACGTCACATTTCAAGAAACGAAAATGGTAAAATTTTGCCCAAAATTGGACGTTAGGGTGTCGGAATGGAACACTTAGGCTAATACCCAATTGCTCTTAACCTAAGTAGGACTCTACGTAAGTCCACCCAAAATAGTTTTGAAAAAAAAAATTAAAGTATAGAAAATATTTTTTAGGAAAATAGTTCTAGGCATACTATTATAGTCAGTATATTCGTCGTATTTTATATTGTTTACATTTTTTTTAGTCTTTTTAGTTCAATATCAGTCCAAGGTCATTTTGAGTCCATTTGTCCATAGGTACGGTCACAATTTGTCTCAATGTCCATAAATTGCCAAGTCCTTTTTGTCTTAAAAATTATATATTTTTTCAGTTTGAGAAAATGTCCATTTTTGCCCATAAGTCCGTTTCTGACTCAAAAATCAATTTTTACCCGCCAATTATCATCAAAATCAGTTTTGTTACTTGGAAATGATTTTTTGGCAGCTCTAAATTTGTGACAATTAGTAAAGGGTTCCAATAAGCATATAGTAACAAATAAACAATGTAAAGTAGGGAGTTGGGCCAACCAAGCCCAACAGAAAAAATATAATAATGCAATTGACTCATTCCGCTCCAATATTTTTTGCTCCAATGCTAGGCTCATCCATGGTTGAAGTCGACTCGATCTAGGAACGTTAGTGGGCCCCGTTGAGGCCCACCAACGGGTTTGGGTGGACAAGGATGCAAATGTGTATACATGATATTAGTACATGTTCATAAAATAGACTAAGTAAAAAAAATAAAAATTTAAAGGGCTATGATGATTATTACAATGCCAAAAATGAATCATAATTTTAGCGGGTCAGGCCCATAATTATTGAACTAATGGCGAAATGGACAGTTGTGCAAAAAGGGACATTTCTTCAAAATAAATCGGCTGAAACACCAAACGAGCCCAACTATTAGAATTGGCATAAAATTCTCTAAGTGTCAAAACATGATATACTAGATAATATACCCTCATATGGAGAGCAAAACCCTTTAAAGGGCATACCCTCCATATACACCCAACATACACCATATACCCATGAATATCCACTCTACATATACCTCTTTAAAATACCCAAAGAGACTCAAGAGAACTCCCATAAACTGCCCAGATTTTCCAGGCTTATAGCATTCAACTTTTGGTCAAGCAATCAAGTATGTGGGCACTTAAAATTATGGGTTCTAAGCTAGAAAACTCAAACCAAGCACAACAAGTAACAACTTAGTTAAAGATAAGAAAATAGCAAGATAGTTTTTAGGCCAAGACAAATGCACATGAGACTATGTTCAACACCTAATGCAGGGAAATAGTTTTGAAGTCAGTTTGTCCTTTAAAATTTATGAACAGTCTAGGCTAATAGTAAAGACAACACTTAGTCAATTAAAATTTTTCAGAATTCAAAAAAATTTAGGATAGGCGTACAGTTTCCACAAATGCAACCATAAACAGATTTTCATTCAATCCATGCCCATTTTTGACATAATTCAGTGGTGATAACATATAGGATGGTATACTAAAGGTTAGAAGATAAATCAGTGTCAAACAGGATCATTCAGGGACAATATTCAGTCTCTTGAGGTTTCAAAGAAAAAACTGCAATTCTCAACTTGTTTTCAAGTCTTCTCATGTTGGCTAAGGGAATTAGTTTTACAAGTCTTATACAGTTCCAAGTAGGGAGGAATAGGGACTCTCAAGCAAAGACCATACATAGCAATTGTGTTTTTAAAGAAAAGAAAGGATAGTGATGCACAATAGGAACATGACTGCACTATTCTCATAAATTTCTGTCACGACCCAATTAGGGGCCATGACGAGTACCCGATACTTGTACCGAGCACCCCTTATCTATCATTTTGCCTTTACCTCTTAGCAAGCCGTATGAACAGTGCCATATCTTTTTTTTTTTGAACATTAACATTAGCAGCGTCATTATGAACATAAACTAGTAAACTTCGTTATCACTTTATACAACAACATTAAAATGCCAACACACCATATATCTAACTGTACTTGACTGACTGGGCATATCTGTCTACGAGCCTCTAGACATAGTACACTTATACATAGAAAGGGCCGGGTACTGCCGTGCCCGAATATACATACACAGAATAGTACCGCGGAAGTGAGGCTCCGGAACAACTGGAGCGCTGTCAAGGGCGGCTGGTAGAGCTTCTAGGGATCAAATCCACCTGTTTGCTGACCTGCGCGGCATGAAACGCAGCGTCCACAAGAAGGGACGTCAGTACGAATAGTGTACCGAGTATGTAAGGCATGGAAGATAATACAAGCAGTAACATAGAGTATGATTAATAATATCATGGAGTCATAGGACATATAATGAGACAAGAAAGTAACCTGTACATAGGAGGCCCCTTTTTGGGCGGCTATCATGCATGGTTTGTCTTTTCCTTAAAAAAAAAACGATTCTCTTCCATGAACGTAGAAAATAGAACTTATATTATGTCGTATCTTACCGTATCATTTTCTATCGTGCCCTACCATATCTTATCGTGGTATATCAGGTCGTGTCCTATCGTGTCTTATTATAGCGTATTGTATCATGTAATATCATATCTTATTACAGCATGTCGTATCGTGTTATATCATGTCCATGTCATAGCATAGCGTGTCATAGTGTATCACGTCATAGCATAGATTGTCGTATCATAGCATAGCTTATCATATCATAGCATATCTTGTCATATCATAGCATAACTTGTCATATCATAGCATAGCTTGTCATATCATAGCATGGCTTGTCATATCATAGCATATCATGTCATAGCATAGCTTGCCATAGCATATCTTATCATAGCATAGCGTATCATAGCGTATCATATCGTAGCATAGCATGTCATAGCATATCGTATCATAGCATGTCTGGTCATGACATGGTAGGTCATATCATAGCGCCGAGCAATGTCGGCTCACCCACATAGCGCCGATATACACCGGCTCACCCATATATCCCGCGTCCGGGCACCCCGCGTCCGGGATGATAAGCCAGCTGATCAGGTGGCAATGAAACATGTTTCCCTTCCCATTCCCCCATATATCCCTTCCCCCCATCCCAGGGTCATATACATATCTTATATACATATACATGTCGTTATATTCATATACATAGCTTGTATACATATACATGTTTTATATACATATTCATATCTTATATACATATACCTGTTTTATATACATATTCATATAAGCATGCAAGGGAGCCCAAAGAAAAATCATGTAGTCATCGGAGTGACGTAAGGTCGGTGACCTCCGATTACACTATGGAATACTCGTGATCGCTTCATCTCGCCTTGAAGGGACGAGTATTTTAAGGTAAGACTATCAACGGAGAATAATATTAAAGTAAACGTAGAATGAAATCGGGGCATCATAGATGTCAGTTCATAGGCTTTGAAACCCTTAGAAAATAATGTCATAGCTAAGGAATATAAATAAGATTCAAAAATTAGTTTATCACTTTCATATTCACATAGAATACTTAGCTTAGGAATCTTAGTCATAGAATCGTTCCGGTAGTACTTATCATAGGCATATCCCCTCGTCTAGCATCATTGTTATCATTATCATCATGGAAGTCTCCTCGTTAGAGTAGTTATAGTACTTATCATTTGGTAACGAAATCGGGATCAAAGGATTCCCTTGGATTCAACTTCTAGTAAGTCCAACAAGACTATAAGGAAAATTCGAGAGTAACGGGCCCACCTCGGGCCGGATGAGGTAGCGTATACTATTTGCATATGTTACATGTCATGGCGTTACTTGTAAGGGTATTAGGGTAATCGGGTCCCATTTATACAAGTTCTAGGGGTTTAGGAGGTCCTTTCAACATTTGCACACTTTCTAGTTCAATTCTACTGAAGGAAAAAGAGGAAACTTTAGGTGCGGATTCCGGGGGATAGGGTTGCCCCCGAGGCTCGTACCCAACTTATTACAGCTAAGACATGCCATAGAAGGAAGGGTGAAACCTTACATACCTCTTTCCGCTTCTTTTGCTATTCCGAATTCAAGCTGCAAATCCGCCAAAATCTGCGATTTGGTCACATTTACCCAAACTTTCATTAGGGTACTTAGAGTTAGAATCTTAAGGAAACACTTGGCTACCGAAATTTCGGCAGCATTTCCTCTGTAAATACACCATCCTCAACATTTACCTAGCAAGTTTTCAATCAACAACAACCCGGGAATTCAAACCCGGCCAAACTATTAACATAACTCAACCACACTAACAATTTCCATATTCAATCCAAGATACATTATAACAACTTAATCAATTTACTACTTCTTTCAAAACCTTCCAACTCCAATGAAAACAATAACAACCTTATAATATATATTCTAACAACACCATACTAATATCATTATCTTCCATACATGTAAGAACATAATATTCAATTTACATAATCTTCCAAGACAAGCCTCTAACTACTAATATTTCACTAAGCTCATTAGGCTTTTGTTTGCAATATAAAATCCACAACACAACAACCAACATACTAAATAAAACTTGCTCACCATGCATTCATGATTCACCAAATATACACGGCTATACATGTGATATACAACTCACCGCCACACAACTATATTCTTGCTATTCATGAATTTCACTCACTTTTGCACACTACAACATGCAAAAATATCCATAACATGTAAAGAATAAGTTCTTACCTTCTTCCTTGATCTTTCACTTAGCTAAGTCTTGCAACTTGCTAGAATATGAATTTTTCTTGCTCCAAAGACCACTCCACCTTGCTAGGAATCCTTTAATTGGTAGAAAATAATTTTTGAAGAAATTTTTGTCAATTTTCTTGTCAATTTTTGCACTTGGCCGAAATGGCCTTGGAGATTTCTCCTTCTTTCCTTTTTCTCAAGTGTTCTTGAAGTTTCTAAATGAGATATGACTCATTAATTGATCCTTTATATTAATTATCACATGGATAATTAATAAAATCATGGGCTTGGGCCATGTTGGCCGGCCATCCCTCACAAATTTGGGCCTTATTATTTTTTTTTGATTTGTTTGGGCTAACCCGGTTGGTCCCGAGTTGGGCTAGCCCACTGACCTTTCGACCTTAAAACGTCCATATCTCCTTGTACCGACGTCACCTGGGGACCCACGACCTATGGTTGAAAAGCTAATTCAATTATCTACAACTTCTATTTCTTGGTAGTTTTCCAAATTCCAAACTTATAATACTGTTTTTCCCCTAGAAATCAGATCACCCGAAAACGTTTTCTTAAAAATATTCATTTGGAGGACTTCCACTTTGATTTGGCCCAAGGGTCCTTCTTGAGTTGTGTTTAACTTCACATATGTGATTCATATGACTTTTCAGATGTCCCAAAAAAATCTCGATGTGTGGGCCCCACCTCAGCAAATAATCTGACGTTAAAAAATACGGGATATAACAATTTCGTAATCAAGCAGAGAGGCCAATTCCTAACAAGACTCAAGAAATGTAGTGTCACTGAGAATCAATACAAGGTAAGGTCAAAGAACATCCAAACTAATCAACAAACATAAAGGAAAATCTTCATATTTTAGAACTTATTGCTCTCTTCCCAAGCTTCTTCAAGCACAAGTAATAGATTTTTTAGTCTTCACACTCACCATTTTCAATCTCTCAACCTTTAAACAAGTTTTCAGTTTTAAATGTGGTAGAACAGTCCAAGAAAAGTAAGGGAAACATTTTCATAAATATCCCAGGTAAAGCATGTGCACACAGAGTCCCCATTTGGTCTCAAATCAACTTGAAGTTTCCCAAAAATAAAAAATGCAATGCACTCTTTGAAACAGCAGAAATGCATATATCTTTATGTAAAAAGTTCTTAGAAATCACTATGTGAAATGCCAACTCTGGTCCTCATAACAGTCTTGAGACTAAGTGTCAATATGATGAGAGGATTCTTATCTAAGTGTATCATTAGAATGACAATTTTAGCTTAGTTTCACTCTTAGAATTTTAAAAAATAAATCCAAACACAGATGTTGGATCAAGCATGGTTCTAAAGAAACATATAGAATAATCAAGACAGACTTAACCACAGAGTTTTAAGCCATTTCAAACTAGTTCTAGACAGTTTCAAATACTACAAAAACAGGTCAGTAGGTTTAACAAACATTCCAAGTTTCAATCAAGGTCAACTTTAGTCATTTTTAGTTCTCCAAAATCACTTCAGCATATAACAAGCTTAACAGACTAACAGTAGAATCTCTAGGACACCATAAGCTTGTTCCATTTTTGGAACTTGCACAAAAAGAACCACATATACAAGTAGGGACCTATGAAGATGATAATGAGTGTATGGATATTATTCCTAAGCTGGGAATGAAATGCCAAGTATAACATGGTCTAACAGTTGGTAAAGAAGAAAATGCATGTGAGAATTAGATTTCACAAGTGAATGGCAAAAGGAGGGGTGCATCACAAAAGCAAGTATCACTCTTAACCTTTTAGGCAGCCCTAGTTCTTAGTTTAGATTCCCTACACCTAGTTCATTAGGTGATCAATAGCAAGTAAAAGGAACCAAGTAATACATAAACAATACAAGTGCAAAAATACAGATCACACGTGGCCAAACAACATGAATATTGAAAATAAATAACCAACATAAGACAAGACAAATGGGCTATAGGTCACAAGTGAATCAGAGATACAAAGGAAATTCAAGTAGGAAGAATGACAGGTTTCAAGAACTCCAAAAGGGAAAAACTGGGACAAAATGATTCATAATGTTATCTTGAGTGTAGGAGATGATTCACAGGACAAAACTTGATTCAAACAACAAACAAGGCTAAGTAACTAATCATTACAAGTAAATCAAGTACAAGCAGGGTCAACTAAGTATAGTTTTCACTTTTAAGATTTGTTTTAATATACTAAGTAGTCATTCCAAGCAAGGAACTGAATAGGCTATAAGCAATATCAGTGTAAGACACATAGAGCAATTTAGATGGACACTATAATCAAGTTGCAAATAGGACATGGGTGAAGAACAGGATGAAATTACCAACAACACCAATCTTTTTCTAGACTCATTAATTTACTTTTTAGTCCAGAACATAAACCCTTACCCTACAGCCTTAAAATCATGACACAGGTAGGAAGGTAAAGTACATTTTAGAAGTTCTTAGCATCAGTAGGCTCCAATTGGTCCCTGATTTTTCAAACTTAGGATGAAACAACCAGAGCTACAAGTTCCAAAGTGTCTCATGGCCATAGTTCAGTATTCTAGGGTTCAAGACAGGTTCATTTTGCAACGTTTAATCCTCAAAGGTCATGCATTGACTAGTTACAGTCTCAATCTCCACAAACAAGCTCTGTGGAGTGCCAAATTATAAATTGAAGCAGATAATGACATTCGGGAGGGGGTGGGGCCTATCTTCTAAAATGGATCACAATATTCTTCAAATAACACCTAGATGATCACAGTTGGTCTAGATAGTTGGTTTCAAAGCAAGTTTTCAGTTTTTAAGTCACATAGTTAGGAAATTTTCCACAGACATCACTAAACTGCAGAAAGTTTAAGGCAAGAAACTTTGGATGGTGTATGACCTTTGTCCTAGACGATGATGATATACTAGAAACAAGAACACATAGTAGATTGTACAAGAAGTTAAACAAGTTTATATTTTTACCTACTTTTGAATAAAAGAGAGTCAGAGTTACTTTTCAAAGAAAAGAAAAAAAAAAATTCTGCACTTTTAAAGTCATTTTCAAATTCTAACTTGTGCAAATCTCAGATGGGACAAAGCATAAACCCCCATGGACTGATATATAACTCATTACTTAGCAAATACAAACCTCAAATTTCAATCAACTACCCATAACAACTCACAGATTTCAAAACCTTCATGAGACAGACACTAAGTTTCACTTTTATTCCCATTAAACTGTTCAAACAAGATAGCAAACCCAATCAAAGCTAATCAGTTTTCATTTAGGATACTATAAACACTTAAGCAATCTTTCAAAACCTTATATTAACCAAAGCTAGATTGTAGTGATTACTTAAGGTCATTTCCACATAAACCATGAGTATGTCAGCCCAAATCAATCTATCAAACATTAGACACTAAGTGTTCCATTTTTTAATTTGACAACAGAAGAGATAACAAACCACAAACTCAAAACCAAGAAGAAATAATTTCAAGAAGTTGATCTAAGCCATACTTTATTCAAGTTTATAAAACCAAAAGCTTCATCACTTATTTTTTTCTTAGTAAAGTAAGCAATATTCAGCACATCAAATAAATATATTCTCTTGAGCAGCCAACAGAGACTTATATTCAACTAACATGAGCAAAATAGAGTCTAGGGACTGAAATAAACATAGGAGTGGTTCCCAAATTTCAGAATAACCATACCTTACTTCAAGAAAACTAAATGTCCTTATCTTATCAAAACAATCTCAAAAAAAAAAAAAAAACATCACAGCTTCAAACACACAGCAAAGAAAAGAAAAACATGATTTTTACAGCTTCAAGTGTAACTTATAGCTTAACTAAGCTTCCTATCATAGACAACTAACTAACCACCCTTAAAATCAACTTAAACTCCCATATTCCACCATTTTTATTTTTTCTTCAAACTAACATGTTATGATGCCTATTTAGCAAGATATTATCCAATCACTTAACTTATTTTAAGACTTTGAATAGCAAACAACAAACACAAAATCCATATTAGGCACTAGACTAAACATTCACAACATCAAAATAATAAACTTAAGCAAAGCATTGTAAAAACTGGAAATATTAGAAAGATTAGAATAGGATTTACCGTTTTATAGGGCAACCAAAAGATCAAATGGGAGGAATTGGATCAACACTTCAACACCAACACCAACACTTAAAGCTTTTGGAAATAAACCCCTTTCATTGAATTTTGTATAATATCAATATCTAGAGTAGTGTAAAATAGAGTATGTATTTTGTGATGTTCTTTTTATAGTCTAGTAGTGATATATTAGCAGGGTTTTGTAGTATATAGGTAATATATGTAGTGGTATATCAGTAATGGGAAGTTTATATGATTCTTTATACTTAGGATTTTTTCTGCCTAGCCAAAAAAGAGAACCCCCCTTTCGAATGACCATTCTCTTTTATTTATAGGAGTAGAAAAAAAAGGTTTTAGGGAAAAACAATGGAAAAACTAAATCCACAACAAATTTTCCCACTCAGTTGAAACCTAATTCGAAAAAATTCAAATTTCCAGTAATAGCTCAGTAAATTCTTCAATGAATTTGTACTAATTGTACAACTACCAATCAGAAAATAGTACATATCACACAATATAACAAATTATTATCCTAAAATCCAAATAAAAATCAAATGAATCAGCAAAATACTAGGATAGTACACTTAGTCATCAATAGGACAAAAAAACCAGTACATCCAACATATATATTGTACAAATAGTATAGAAATCCCAAAATAGTACTCGAATTGTACAAGGTTCTTTGGGAAATTACCCTAGGTTCCCTGTTTCTAGTACGTGGTGCACAAGTTGGCTAGGAACTCTTGGTTCCACCCATGGCAACCACATATTCAGAGAATTTGAGCAACATCCCAATTTAACGACTAAATTCGAGCCCAAATAAAGGGAAATCACAAAATTAAACTTGGGAACGATGAGAAAACAAGACAAAGGGTAAAAGCCCTCAAAACCCCGGCGAGAATCAGCCATGAAATGCTGCTGATTTGATCAGTAAAGAAACCCTAAGGATATCGCCATTTTCGCCTGAGAAGGGAAAGAAAAGGTCGGGCTGGAAAAGGAGGAGGGGGGGGGGGGGGTGAAAGTTTATTTTATTAAACTTTCTATCCCATTTTAATAACCCCCCCCCCCCCCCCCCCCCCATAAAGTTTTAAAATATTTAAATGGACCCCCCTTTCCCCAATTTAAATTAAATTAAGACTAAGTATTATAAATACACATCTAACTGAATAAAATAATTATTTAGACTAATTAAAATTTAAAACCAGTAAATTTAAAATATTAGCTTCAAAACAAACCTAATATTGATATAGTTCCCGGGAATATTTAAAAATGTAAAAATGCGGTCGAAAATGAGCCGTAATTCATATGTCATCTTAATCAACAATTTTCCCGAGTTAGATGGACCAAGATATGTATTTTCTTTTTGAATTATGTTTATGAAAGTAAATAACTCATAATTTTCTTGCAATTATCAATTTTTACAGAATAATAATTAAATGTCAATTTTTGCAATTTTCTCGTGATTTTTTTTTGAATTTTTTTTAGGAGCATCCTTGATCCGTCTTTGACTCAGGAGTTTTGAAAATTAAAATACGCGTCTTATGAGGTGAAAATTAGGTGTCAACACTGACTTTGAGGTTGCTTCAAGAGGAAGTAAGGTGAAGCTATGGTGTGAATCTTGACATCTAAGATAAGAGTTGTCTTCTCCTTTATGTATAGAGATTATCTTAAGCTCGAGATGTGTTTAGTGGATATGAAAGTATGAACTAGTGGTTGTATGTTGAAGTTGAGTTACCAGTTGTGTTGTATAACATATGGGGAATAATTTTGTGATATTCTGGGGCTATTTTTATCATGTTAAGGTGCTAGAGATGTTAGTATGTTATATGTGAGTTAGTTTGATATTGTAGAAACACTTAGTTGCTACCAGTTGGTAAGATTGAATGTCGATTGATGTAGTTGAGTTAATAGTTTTATTGCATAGCATGTTGGGGCTGTTTTAGTTGTATGAATATGCTGGATGTGTAGTTGTATTTGTATTCATGTGTTATTGATGGTGTTATGAGGTATAAAAGGAAGTTATACGGTGCTATATGGTGTTGTGAGGCTGCTCTTATAATGAATTACGTGCTGGAAATATAAGAGTGTTGTATATAAACTAGTTAATATTATAGAAGCACTTGGTTATTACTAGTTAGTAAGTTTAAGATTGAATTACTGTAGTTGAATTGCTAATTGTTTTGTGTGGTAAGTGGGGCTGTTCTTGTTGTAGGAAGGGGGCTGGAGATATTGAAGTGATTATGTCCATGTGTTATTGATGATGTTATGAAGAATAGAGGGCAGTTAGGCAAAGCTAGACACCATAGAATCTCGTATATAGTAAGTTGCCAGCAAAGCTAGACACTGTAGAATCTCGTATAGAGAAAGTTTCCATTGTCGGCTAGTTGTTATGTTTCCCTTTGCTGATAGTAGTGTTGTTTCTTGTTGTGGCTTGACTTGTGAAGGAGGCTGGTCTTTCCATCTCGGTTGAAAGGTCGACTTAAAGGTACGTGAGGCTATTCCTTGACTCGCCACTACGGTACGATGTGTATTGTTTGTTCCCTACGTGAACTATGAAGTTTAGAGCTCTCAAATGTAGTGATTCCATGTTCTGAGCCTATGAATCACCTAAAAAATGTTATGTGACTATAAATAGTTGCTACTCGTGTGTGTTACTCCTTGAATTCTAGTTACGAGTTATCGCAATGGAAATAGAGCTTCCCCTTAGGTGGGACTATATTAGTAGTCTATGGAGTACGAATTCCAAAACAGAATTATAGAGGTGCTCCATTTGTGTATTTTTTTCAGTTTCATGCACTTCATATTTGATGTTGCCCCGATGACACGAGTTTCATATGTCTAGTAGCAGTCTTTTGTTTCTTTCAGTTGGTATGAATGAGCAATAGCGGCACCCTTAAAAGAGTTTCTATGGCATGACGATAGGATAAGAGTCTTATATGTTTGATAGTTGTGGTGTCTCCTAATGACCTTAGTAAAGGTGGCATAAAGATTTATTTGTTGATAATTGCTAGTTGATAACGAGATGAGAATCGTACTTGTTAATGATGGTGATAGTCTATAAAGTACGACTAAAGGGGTTATAGAACAATAGCTAAGATGAATAATGCTTAAGATAAATTGTATGATGATTCTGAAGAGACAATTGGAAGTTATAGATCTATGGCTAAGGATATTTGATTGTTACGGGCTATAGGTATGGGATTATAGCACGTTATTTAAGGTAAGCGATATCCCACAGCTAATGTCTAAGTGACCATTATGGGATGTAGAATGTAAAGTTAGATGGACCATAGTGGTGGAATTGTAACACCTTGTACCTTCAAACTAAACCATATTCATGATTCGGAGACTTAGAAAACCAAGACGGGGAGTGTTAGGATTAAAAATTCACTGCAATTCAGTGAATTAATGTTCTACGTCAATTGTACGGGCCGTACTTGTCACCGTACATTATTATACGGGATGTACTTCCAGCTCGTAACTCACCAGAAAATATTCGAGGTTACTGGAATTTGACATTCCAGATACGGCCACATTGTACTAGTCATACATTATTGTACGGCTGTACATAGTGCCCATACATTTCCCGACGCAGCGAAAAATATAAATACGCAGGTTCAGTTCTAAATTCTATTTTTCATATTCTCAAGCCTTAGCACGAAGATTTTCTTCTCCCACCATTGAAATACACCAAGGTAAGACTATTCCAAGCCTTTCAAGTGAATTCTAACATATATCCATGAATTCTAAATAGAGAGTCATTGTTCTAAACGTAGGGTTTTCAAGAAAACTCATCTCAAGGATTCAAGGTTGAAGCTTTTGGGATTCTTCTCCAAGTTCAGACCTTTCCTACAAGTTTTGGAGCGATTAAGGTTTGTCCTAATAAGACAATTCAATCAATCCCTTGTTTTGAAAGAACTGTTCAAGGACCAAACGGTCCCTTGCCTTCATACTTCATATAAATAAATCTAAAACCCCAGAGTATATCTTTCCACGGATCGAAGGAAAAAAGACAGTTCGATCGAATATTTTTTTTTTAGATTCTTTTATCTGTTAGAAAAAGAGATAATCCACTATTTTTCCTTTTAGAAAATATAAAATTCAATAAAAATAAATAAATAGGAGACTGGAAATGAAAGTCTCTTTCTCGGATCTATTCTTCATCACACTGTTGGAACAAAACAAAAATACCGGATGCAACGATATTGAAATATTTGGTACATGAAGCCACGATCTAGAGTTTCTATCCACGTGTGGTAATATTATTGTTTTTCCCTACGCCACGTTCGTCCATGAAATTATGAAATTCCACGAGCCTATGGTTTCTATTCTAATTCAAGATGACCCTAAGTTACATATGTCATGCTCTACCATGTTTATGTTACTAGTTCATTATTTTATTCTTGATATTCCATTTTGGTCATTGGGAATCCGTCTGTAATCCATGAACACGCATGCTTTGCATTCCATGAGTTATTAAATGTAAGATATGAACCATTATCCTTATTTTCATGAAGATCTAAATATTTCCATGTTTCCATACAAGTTATACTATATATCTATATTCATGTTTTATTACACTTACGAATCATGTTTATAATCATGTTTGTGTAATTCATGGGCTTCTAAGCCAATTACATCCATGTTCATATTTTGGGAGTTGCATAGATTACCGAGAAGCTTTAATACCTGAAACTACGTATGCCAGCGTAGGATAAGGATCGCTCCATCCAGTTAGGATGATTACTTCATTTTACCCATTGCGGGTTATTGGATCCATGCATATCATGTTCATGTCTCGTTGTTACACCTCGGAAATTCCGTATGTGTTGCCTTGTGGATAGGCTAATGTGAGCTTAAGGTGATTATGAAATCCCTACGAGGTTAAGAGAAGGATTAGATACAATAAGATTTTGAAGTTCTATGAATATGTGAAGTTTAGTTTGTTGAAGGGAGCGAACTGTAAGTCGTGTTCGGAAAGGTTCCGTTATGATTGAGCTAATGTTTATGTGGTGATGTTTTAAAGGGCTGATATAGAGCCTATTGTATGGTTAATGAAGTATTATACAAGTGTTAAGATGGTTCCATAAGGATTGGAGATCGAACGAAATGACGAAAACCATCTCAGGGAAGTGGAGTTATACGACCACTTATACGGTCCGTATAACTTTATACGGTTCGTATAACTTTATACGGTCCGTATAAGGTGTCCGTATAACTCCCAGCAGGGATTTGATTTGCTGGTTCATGAACCACGACCACTTATACGGACCGTACAATACTACACAGACCGTATAAGTGTCCGTGGAAGTCCCGACGGGCTGATTTTCAATGTTTGTATAAATAGATGCCTTGGGTTCTTTTACTTCATTTTTCATATTCTACAAGTGTTGAGAGCTAGAAAACCCTTATCTAAGCATATTCCACTCAAGTTCAAGAGAACACAAAGATCAAAGACTAGAATCAAGTGTCTATGTGTTAGAAAGCTTCCAAGGGTTAGAGGACCACAAGAAATTCCATTGGAGGAGAACTAGGGTTTGGTTCAAGTGAAGTATTTCCACTCAAGATTCGTTCCCACACTATCTAAGGCAAGTTTTATGGTATTTCCATGTTGTTTAAGGTGTTTGAAAGTTGAAACACTTGGATAGTAAAAGGATATAGAAAATGGGTCTTGAATGTGAGAATAGTGATGTTTGTGAGTAGTAGCTTGGGTTGAGTAATGATTGTTGATATGCTATGATTATAATCATGTTATGTACGCCATTAAGAACATGGGATAGACATCGTATATGAATGAATGTAATTGTATGTTATGACCGTGGATATGGGTGACTTGAAGTGAATTGATGAATATGGATAATGTATGTGAATAAAGAGTATTGTTATGATATCGTGAATGTTATGATTGATGTTTGGGAGTTGATGTATGATATGGAGGAAGTCGTATAAATAAAGGAGATGCTGTCCAATTCTCTCTAGCTTTAGTCATGTATGTTAAGTTATCGATTTCCTAATGATAGTATAACTCTAATAAAGGTAGAAACGTGAGCATTGAAGGAGAATGTGCAAGTGATATAATAGTTGAACGGAAAGGTCTGTAAGACTAACCCTTCTTTCATAAGGCATGGTTCTTTGGCCAAATATCTATTCTTCTATGAGCCTATGATACTCCCCAAATGATCCTATCTTCAAAAAGCTACAAAGATTATAATTCTTGATATGTATTACGATTGTACTAAATTCCTCATATGACGAACAATCCCATAAGGATAGATGTAATGAACGAATATAATGACGACGATGAAAATAGTAATGATGCTAAAGATGCTTATGAGCTATTATGTATATGTGTCTATGTATGACTATTATGGAACCCCAAGCTTATAAGGCCGGGTAGAATATGTATATATATATATGACGACGCGCGCGCACCTCTGCAGTTGGGTACGGATAACCCTGAAGCCTTGGTAGGGCCAGGTATGTGAACCCTAAAGCCTTGGTTGGCCAGGTATGTATGATAACCGAGCCTAGCCATGGTCGGGTACGTGAAACACCGAACCCTTGTGCTCGGGTATGCTATGTTAATGATATGTATATGATATGGATATGTATATGATATAGATATGAGTATGAATAAGATTATGTATATGAATACGATTATGGATACGAAATGTAAATGAGTACGGATATGAAAACGGATACGGATATGGATGTATATATACAGTCACGCATTAGAAATGGAAAGTCCCTATGAAAGGCAAGTAAGTGCTTATGACGATGATTCTACTATCTCCCATCTTATGCTATTTCTCATGTTGCTTATTATGCATCTATATTGATTTTGATCATACTTTACATACTTAGTACATTCTTCGTACTGACATTCTTTTGTTTGTGGACATCATGCCCGCAGGTGGCCAGGGAGACAGACTTGATTCATAGCTATATTACTCAGGGACTACATAGCGGAGCTCCATTTCTTTCGGAGCTAAAGCTTTTGGTACTTATTCTTTTGTGTATATATTTATGGGCATAGCGGGGTCCTGTTCTGCCTATATGATATGACATACTCTCCTTAGAGGCTCGTTGACCTGTGTATATGGTTAGATGTGTTTGGCCTTGTCGGCCTATATTTTGGACATCATTTTGTTAGCCTCGTCGGCTTATGTACATTAATATGGGCATAGTTGTAAATGATGATATAAATGTATTGATTGTCCAGTGGGATTAGATCGATTGATTAATAGGAAGCATGATTTGATATGTGGTTCAACTAGATGTAAATGAAAAGGTATGTTAAGAGGTTCCCGGGTGGGCTAGTACCGGGTGCCCATCGTGGCCCTCCGGTTGGGTCGTGACACTCGTACCCCAGCAAGGTACGAGATAGCCTAGCTGATCAGGTATAGATCAGACGCCACATGATCACGTGGTGGTTACATGTCGGTTATACTAAGGATATCCCACTTAAAATGTTTTACTCATGTTATATACTTATTCATGTCAGATGATGCACATGTTCATGTTCAGCTTACAGTGTCAGTTTCAGTTTCAATTCTTATTATTTCATGTGCTATGCTTGTTCAGTCAGTTGCTTTACATCAACAACCAACTTTATTACAGTACGCTCTTTATAAAATCACCCCCATATAACAGTTATCTGCTTGTTTTAGTAATGTAATTATTAACCATGTCACGACCCAACCGGAGGGCCATGACGGGCACCGGGAGCTAACCTACCGAGCACCTATTGACATACATCTCATAATCATATCTAGGTGGACCACAAAGATAACTCATAAATATCATAATCTGTAAGGGGATGAGTCCAAGAGATAAATGCACATCTATTCATTCGCTAACAAACTATGCCCACGTATATAATGTTGCCAAAATGATATGACACAAAATGTGGACCGAAAAGGTCACAAAACATCAAACTATACACATCTGTCTACGAGCTTCTACACGGAGTGCATAACATCATAAAGATGGGATAGGACCCAGCCATGCCCATATATGTACACAAAAGAATAATACCAGCTAAACTACAGCTCCTGAACAAATGGAGCACTCCTGTACAATCGTCGAAGAAGCAGCCTAGTGGTCTGGTCCGTCTCCCTGTCTACCTGCGGGCATGAACGCAGAGTCCACAACCAAAAGGTCGCCAATACGAATAATTTACCGAGTATGTAACGCATGAATAACTAAATAATGAAAGTATGAAGATAACATAAGATAAAGAGATCAATTTGTACCTCTGAATGCCTCTTAAGACCGATGTCATGCATACTTATCTTTTAAAAAAAACACTTTTATACATACATATATATAGTATCCTGCCCGGCCATTTAGGCTTGGTGCTATCATCATATCATCATCCCGCGTCCGGGGCATCTCATGTCTGGGGTAGCATCATAACCTGCCCACTGCAGTGTGTGCACATCTACGTGCCTGGCTGACCGACTATAGTGCAGCGCGGTGTGAAAAAATACATACATATATATAAAGCTTGCATGAGAGCCCAAATAAAAGCTAAAACTCTATCAAAGTGACTTAAGGTCGGTAAACCTCCGATTATCATTATGGAGCTATCATCATGAACATATCTCACCTTGAAGGAACAATAATCATAAGATGAGATCAACATCAATGAATAAGATCAACAACCATAAGTGTGATCAATAATCATAAGATAAGATCAATAATGATGGGGCAAAGATCAATAATATCATAAGAACTTCAAGAACCATAGGCTTCTAGTATTTTTAGGAATAGGGACGTTATGGATATCATGTGTACATCATAACAATAGGATCATGCCTTAAGAAAGAGAGGGACGGCCTTAACATACCTTGTCATCTCCTTAACTGTCACGACCCAACCCACCATGACTGGCACCCACCCTATCTCCTAGTGGGCGAATTGATAGGCCTAACCACCTACTCATTCAAGTCCATTTTTATTTAACCAATTAAATCAGTTCATAACAATTTAAACAAAAGATTAATCAAAAGTAGTCATGCCATAAACAATAATCGTAAAAGCGAAAGTCCTGACTATTACAATCTCAAAATTCAAAAGTCACCGTACAAGGACTCTAATCCAAAAACATGTCTAAGGAACGTATACTATCTGAAATAAATAAATATCAATGTCTGGAACGGAAATAAACATTAGATAAAGAAGATCGTCGGGCGGCCTGGCATGGATAGAAGCTCACCCTCAATCTGTCAGCAAATGGCCTCAATGCTAAATGTGAGGTCGGGTTACAATTTCTGGATCACAATCTGCACTCAAAAGAATGCAACAAGGTAGTATCAGG
This sequence comes from Lycium barbarum, assembly GCF_019175385.1. Classification (NCBI taxonomy): domain Eukaryota; kingdom Viridiplantae; phylum Streptophyta; class Magnoliopsida; order Solanales; family Solanaceae; genus Lycium; species Lycium barbarum. Next base: position 26,953,629 of record NC_083337.1, read on the forward strand.
ATAAACACTATGTACCGGCAGATATCAAGGCCGACTAAGATTAGTATCATGCATGAATCATAAAATTATTAAATAGACTGACCAATCAACAACACTTAATTAGATAGCCAACACTAAGTAAATCAATGATATTAACAATCAAGTCAACCAATGATATTAATAATCAAGTCAATGGAAACAAGCAATGGAATAAACCTCCCAACAACAATCTCACTTACTCAGCCACTGATCACTCGTGTACATACATGCTAATTGGTGTCTTTGCCCAATAGCCATGACCTGCAGGGGACCCATTGTGTCTATATACCATTCGTTTCGGAACGGACCTCAGACCACGAGCCTATAATCTAGGTCATATCCGCACCCTGTCAAATGTGTCTTTTCATATATATGTCACATCCTCATCCCTGATCAAATGTGCCTTTTCATATATATATATATATATATATATATATATATATATATGCCACGTCACTTTCAATGATCGGTTTTCAAGTAGTATCTCAATTTCATCAAGAAGATCATATTAACTTCTTACCACAATTGTCATCACAATATAGATCACAGCACATCGAACAATTGCATTAAGCCAGCATTATCGCTCAATCAATAGCATAGAGAACTTTCAACCACACATTATGCGCGAAGACTAGACATGCTTTCTCCTATCAATCTCATAACGCATACATTCAACTAATCAAAGTCTAACTCTAGTAGACCGTAACCTACCTCAACTACAGAGCTGGAATAATGAAATTACTCCGCTATAGCCTTCTCCTTCCGTAATACCTCAGAACGCTCAAAGTCTAGCCATTAAGATGCTAAATAGTCACAATGACTCTAGTCCACAATATCAATTCAATGAACACCCTTCCACTTTACCCTTTTTCTAACGGGTGAATGCTTACTAGGTGTAAATCATCCTAACATTGACATTAGCAACCATAAACTCTCAATTTATAAGGTTATTCAATCAAATTATAATTTACAAGCAGTTTATATGGTCAAGTTACTATATTTTTGAAACCCTAAGTCTCAATTCACTTAGTTCATGCCTCTAACGGTTCAATTCTTGATTGGAAAGTGATAACCCAAGCCTTTAGATGCTAAACATACAATAACATTCATAACCCACAAACTATTAAAGGTCTATTAAGTTCTAGAGTTACTATTCCCAATTCACCACTGTAGACCCATTAGAATGATGATAATCTTAGAGATGAAAGCGTAATAAAGGAAGGAATGGTTGAGACTTACCTCTCAAGAATATTCTTGCCCTAGCTTTAGAATTTCGCCCTAAGTGCTCCTTGGAAACTGTTTTGATGTTTTATGAATAAAGAATTCGGACTAAGTGTTTAAAACACGGCTACTACCCCTGTCGACAGCTGCAGCAGTCGTTCTGCCGCTGCAGTGTTCTTGCTATAGCGGGAAAGTGCCCAATGTAGCATACCTAACGAAACCCTTTCCTCCGCTGCAACGAGTGTTGTCCCTCTATAGCGCAAGCGCTACAGCGGTCCAGTGCCTGCTATAGTTGTTACACCTCGAAATTTTTTCACGTCGTTTGCGTTGTAAGTAAACTAACTTAAGCTCGGAGAGGTCATGGAACCCTTATAAGGTTAAGGAATACTATTAAAAAGTATTAATTAAGTGTCCAAAGGTTCTGGAATCAAGCAAATTGAAGAAAATAAGTTTGTCAAAAATTTAAAAAAAGTTGGCAGAATGTTGGACAGACATTTTGGGTCAACTTTAAAGGGGTATATCTCCTAGTATATCAGGGGTTTTGAAGTTAAACAAAATCCTAAATTGAAGTTCAGGAAGTGTAGTTTCCAACGCAACAAACCGTTCATCAAAACGACATCGGAGTAGGGAGTTATGGGCATTTCAAGATAAGTCTCCAGGCTGCCAAATGGCTCCCCGCGGGCCTCACTTAGAAAGTCGGTGGAACCGACTCTCAAGGGGTATAAATACCCTATTATTCTAATTTTTTCATCATTTATACTTCTTGGGAGTTCTAGACACATCTATACACTTCGCTCAAACACTTATAACCCCTTAAATCAAGAATTCAACAAGATTACACCAAACTAGTTCATGAAAAGTAATTGTTCTTGTTTCTACTTGATGTTGTGGTGAGTTTGGTCTTGAATAAAGTTGGTGTGGCTAAATCGCTTCAAGTATAAGGTATGTTATTCATCCTATCTCTTATGTTGAGTTGATTTGAAGGTTTAGCAAGTCTTAAAAGTGAAAATAGTTATGGAGGAAAGATCATAAAGTGTTGTGTTGTAGTTGTTGAGTTTATGGACTGTTTTGAGCATGTTGTAGCCGTTTTGTTGTGATAATTTCCATGTATATGAATGCTATCTAATGTTATTGGCGTGTTGATGATATTATGCCCCTTTATTGGGAAGAAAGGAAGTGTATATTGTTATTGTATGTTGATAAACATCGTGTGCGATGTTTTATGGAATATTTTGGTATTGATGATAGTGCTGTTGGTGTTAGTGTTGTTATTGTTGTGTTGGTTGTTGGTATTGTGATTTCAGGCTAGGTATATAAATAGGGGAGATGCTGCCCAAATTTCGGCAGATTTTAAGGGGATTTAATTTGAAGGCTTAAGACAAGCATATGACGATAAGCCTAACAATAGTATGACTGGTTTTATATGTAGATTACGAGACCATAAATGATCTTATATAGATTGCAAGACGGGAAGTAAGTTGAAAAGTCGAGAAATAATCTTCCAGGCATGTTAAGGTTATCCTTTCTTTCATTTTGGCATGATCTATGATAAGTACGAACGTGACGATACTCATAATGAATCCACTGCTAGATGCAGGAGCTCATGTCCCTATGTTTATATTGGTATTATTCATATCCTGAGTTCCTTGACTTCTTAAGTCCCAAAGGGGCATCCATAAGTTGTACGTTTTCATAATGATGTCTAAATCCCGAAGGGGACATTCATAAGGCTTCTTTATTCATATGCATTTCATATTTGATTTTTAAGTCTCGAAGGAGACAAATGAAAAGGGGACGAAGTTCCCATTTTGAACTAAAAGTTGCTCCTAAGGGAGTCCTTTGATGTTTTATAAAGATTATCATGCATTTGCACACTTATAGATATGTACGACATGATTTTATGGGGAAGGGCTATGGCGTTATATACGCAAACCACCTAATCAGCTGGTATACGATGATTATGATGCTCGAAGGGCCTGCCCGATAGGGCCATCATGCTATTATGCCCGAAGGGGCTGCGAGCAGGGCGAAGGTATGCATTATATATACACACATGATGTTTTAAAAGTTCATATGCACATACATGATTATCAATGTTGGTTACAGGTACAGATTGAGTCTGTTACTCTTTTATCATTCAAGTCGAGATATATATTATTTCAGTTCTGCCTTATATACTCGGTAAATCATTCGTACTGACGTCTTTTTTCCTGGAGGCGCCATGTTTCATGCCAAACAGGGTACATAGATGGATAGAGGACCCTTTCTGTAGGATGTTCCTGGGCTATCAGCTGGACTGGTGAACTCCATTTCTATTCGGAGTGTTGTCGAGTCAGAGTACTTATGTATGTCCGCGAGTCGGGTGCATTACGGGTATGTTGAGGCCTTGTCCCAACTTATGTTATGGTAACTTGGTCCTTTTTAGAGACTTTTGCAGACAGTGTCATGTGGATAGTGCGTCGAGATATCGACAGTTGTGTGAGGCGGCCACATAGGTCGATGTGTTCATATACATTGATCTAAAGATTTTATTGTGACTAAAGGTTTTCTTTGACTTAACGATAAGGGAGAAGTCCATGTCATGATGAAAGAGTTCTATTAAAAAGTTTTCATATTTTACTTGACGGAATTCATAATTTAAAGGTTCACAAAAGGTGTGACTTATTAATAGAATGGTAGTATGGCACTCAACTGAGTAGGGTCTTGGGTGTCAGTCACGGCCATCCGGTTCGAGTCGTGACAATAGTGGACACCCTATTTCCCGTCTGACCGCGGCGGCGAGAAGTCCGCCGCTACAGTGGCCCCGCCGTAACGGTACTTCGTCCGCTACAGTGGTGCCACTGAACTAGTGAGCTCGCTAATTTCCATAGTTTTCCACTCTACCTCACAACACTTCATCCGAGGCCTCAGAAACACAATCAAAACATGCACATTAATGTAAAAACGCCATACGGACTCACCCGTGACCTCGGAATCCCCAACGGAGGTCTAATTTCCTACATCACCCCCAATGGACTCAATACAATCAAACAATAATCACAATAAGCAAAGGTTTCTGTTCTTAGACTTCTACATTTGAGTTTCTATTAGCTCGTTCTACCATTGGAAGGGTTATATTTGGTAGGGTGATCCTAGATTTTCCATAACGACTGGGAGGTTCATTATATCAGATACCAATTAAAACACTGTTCGTCCTCGAACAGAAAAGGATGAGGAATCTAGGAAAAAGTACCTGTTTCGGTGAAAAGCTGAGGATACTTGCTACGCATATCTGATTCTGTTTCCCAAGGAGCTTCCTCAACTGGGCGATTCTTCCACTGAACTATCACGGAGGCTATTTCCTTCGACCTCAACTTATGAACATCTCTATCTAAGATAGCAATAGGCTCTTCCTTATACGTCAAGTTCTCATCTAGTAAAACCAAATCCCAACGGATTATGTACGAACCATCGCCATTGTACTTCTTCAATATCGAAACGTGAAATACCGGATGAACACCTGATTAGCCAAGAGATAAAGCCAGCTCATTAGCTACCTCCCTCACATGCTTGAGGATCTCAAATGGCCCAATGAATCTAGAGCTGAGCTTGCTCCTCTTCGTAAATCTCATCACACTTTTCATGGGTGAAACTTTCAACAAAACTTTCTCTCCTTCCATAAACTCAAGATCTCGGACCATTCGGTCCACATACTCCTTTTACCTACCCTTTGCTGCCACAAGCTTAGCTTGAATCACCTTCACTTTCTCTAATGACTCTCTCAGAAGGTCCGTACTCCAAGGTCTCAGCTTGAATGCATTGAACCAACCAATAGGAGGCCTACACCTCCTCCTATACAAAGCCTCAAATGGAGCCATGTTAATACTCGAGTGGTAGCTATTGTTGTATAAGAACTCTACCAATGGTAAGAACTAATTCGAGTGACCACCAAAATCTAGCACACAAGCCCGAAGCATATCCTCAAGAACCTGAATAGTCCGCTCTGACTGCTCGTCAGTCTGAGAATGCAAAGCTGTACTAAGGTCCAACCTAGTACCCAATTCCTCATGTAGATGCTTCCAAAATCGAGATGTAAACGTCGTGCCCCTGTCAGAGGTGATGGAAACTGGAACACCATGCAATCGAACCACCTACCTGATGTACAACTTGGCTAACTTCTTTGCATTATACGTTAACTGGACCGAAATAAAATAAGCAGGCTTATTCAACCTGTCAACGATAACCCATATGGAATCAAACTTCCCAAACGTCTTTGGAATACTAACCACGAAATCCATTACTATTCTTTCCCACTTCCACTCAGGAATGGGCATCTTCTGAAGTGTACGCCCGAGTTTCTGATGTTCATACTTCACCTGTTGGCAGTTCAAACACTGAGCAACAAACTCCACTATGTCACGCTTTATCCTAGCCCACCAGTAATGCTGTCTCAGATCTCGATAAATCTTAGTAGCGGCAGGATGAATGGAATACCTCAAATTGCGAGCCTCTACTAGAAACGTCTTGATCAAATCACCACACGTGGCAGGCAAACTCGCCCCTTAATCCGTAACACCCCCTCTTCGTTGAGCACAACCTTCTTGGCCTCACCACGCAACACTTTGTTAGTGTCAAGTTTTTATGATGACAATTTTATTTGTGTATGTATAGTAATTAAATCGCACAAGGAAGCAAAGGACATCAACAAAGTTGACTACATCTATAAAACTGCCCACAAGGCCAGTAAGAAGGAGCCCAACAGTCGCATAAATATGATGGGATTACACAAGTCCAATTCAGTGAAGACTTTACAGCCCAACAATTGGGCACTGCTATATGGCAAATATCTTAGTGGCTATGCAAGAGATTTTTACAACTGCAAGCAGTACCAAACAAGTTCAAGGAAGGAAAGAAGATCTGCGCAAGTAAAGGAGGAATATTCAATCAAGTGTAACAATCTTCTTGATTGACAATGCAGCTCCATTACACAAATTGTAAAAATATCAAATTGTGACACTGCCAAAGAAATGTGGGATAAACGTGAGGTCACCTATGAAGGAACATCAAAAGTAAGGGAAACCAAAATTGATGCTCCAAGACTCGATTATGAAGCTTTTATAATGAAGGATGATGAGAACATTGAATCAATGTTCATAAGTTTTAGCAAAATCATTGGAGAGCTCAAATCCCTTGGAGTAACTTACACCAACTCTCAACAAGTTAGAAAGCTTGTTAGAAGTCTACCAAAGACTTGGGAAACCAAAGCAATTGTCCTGGAAGATGGAAATCTGAATAAGTTCACTTATGATGAATTAAGAGAAAATCTGATAGAATTTGAAAAGAATCACATTCAAAGATATCAAAAGGATGAAAAGAAGAAAGTGGTTGCTTTCAAGGCTCAAGTTGAAGAATCTGATGATGACTTTAAAGAAGAAGAAGTTGCCATGATTTCTAGGCATGTGATAGAAGCCATGAGAAGATCAAGAAATAATAAAAAAGGAAGTTCAAACTTTAGAAAAGGTAAGACTTCCACTGGGCAGCAAAAGAATGATGGAAAATGTTATGAATGTGGAAAATATGGCCATACCGCATCTGAATGTCCTGAGACAAAAAGGAAGCCAACTAGAAGCTATCAGAAACAAAGGGCCTTCAGTAATTGGAGTGAAGATGAAATTTCAGATGAAGAACCTGAAGAGATTGAAGATGTGTGTTTCATGGCTCTCGAAGGAAGCAGTAAGGTAAGTTCTTATCCCTTCTCTAAATGTGAAGAAACTCAAGAATTATTAGATCAAACTCTTATATACCTGAATAATGTTTTTGATGAATATAGGAAACTAGAAAGAGAGAAAAAAGAATGGGAATCAAAATTAGAAATTGGCGAAAAAGAAAAAAATTCTCTTCAAAATGAAGTTTATAATTTACAATCTAAAATAGATATTTTATTCCAACCCTCTAGTCATAGTTATACCAAGCCCAACCAGTCAACTTATACAAATAAGTCAACTGGGAAAAATCTCATACCTATGTCTAATAATTTTAAAGGGAAGACAACTGTTTTTTTAAAGACAGGTCAGTCAACCAGAACTTCTAAGTTGACCGAAAGGAAGTCTGCAATAAATAGACATAAGAGTAAGTCAACCAATCCTCGTAATTTTGAAGGAAAACCTTTTCAAACATGCTTTTGTTATGGAAAAGTTGGTCATGACTATCATAACTGTAGATTTCATTTTTCAACTACGCCTGGTTGGGTATGGAAACCCAAGAAAAGTAAGTATCTTGAAACTAACCATCAAGGACCCAAGAACCCTTGGATACCTAAACAAAAGTAAACAATTTGTCTTATAGGAACACCACAAGAAAAGAAAAAAGGGAAAATGGTATCTAGATAGTGTGTGTTCAAGACATATGAAAGGCGACGAAAGCTTATTCAAATTAGTCGCGGACTTTGATGGAGGATTAGTAACTTTTGGAGATAACTCAACTGGAACGGTAATTGGTATCGGTACTATTACTTTTGATAATTCTTGTGACATTTCTAATGTTTGGTTGGTAAAGGGACTTAAGTACAACCTTTTAAGTGTAAGTCAGCTGTGCGACTCTGAACTTGAGGTAAGGTTTAGGGAAACAGGCTGTATCATAGAAGAATCCTCTGGAATAAAAATTCTTCCAGGAAGCAGAAACAAAAATGTGTATACATTGGACTCTGTCAAAAATCCAGGGTCATTTATGCTTGGCTTCAATGGGAGAAGACCTGCGGATGTGGCACAAGAAGCTTGGTCATGCTAGTATATGCTTAATAGAAAAATTGGTAAGACATGATCTTGTAATAGGAATGCCAAAACTCAACTACACCAAAGATCATATATGTGACTCATGTCAAAAAGATAAACAAACCAAAAACTCTTTTAATTCAAAAGATATTGTGTTTACATCTAAGCCTTTGCAGCTACTTCATATGGATCTTGTTGGTCCTACTGGAACTGCTAGCATTAGAGGAAAAAGGTATGCATTTGTTATAATAGATGACATATCTCGCTTTACCTGGGTAATATTTCTTGCTCATAAAGATGATACTCTAAATAATTTCAAGTTTTTTTGTGAGAAAGTTCAGCTTGAGAAAGGATATTACATCACTTCCATTAGAAGTGATCATAGAGGAGAATTTGAAAACAAAGCTTTTGAGGAGTTCTGCAATGACCAAGGATACACTCATAATTTCTCCTCACCTCGATCTCCGCAACAAAATGGTGTGTTTGAACGAAAGAACAGAACCCTACAAGATATGGCAAGAACAATGATCGTAGAAACAGACTTACCACATTACTTTTGGGCTGAAGTAGTAAGTACAGCTTGTTATATTTTGAACAGGTGCCTGATCAGACCAATCCTCAAGAAAACTCCCTATGAGTTATAGACTGGTAAGAAACCAAATGTTAGCTATTTTCATCCTTTTGGATGTAAGTGTTTTGTTCACAATAATGGAAAAGATAATCTTGGTAAGTTTGATCCTCGCAGTGATGAAGATATATTTCTTGGTTACTCTCCGACTAGTAAATCTTATAGAATTTTTGAACAAACGTACTTTATCTATTGAAGAGTCGATTCATGTTGTATTTGATGATGCTCATCACATGACCGAGAAAAGAAAAATTGCAGATGAAGGATACAGTCAATGCCTGCTACTGTGGTTACAAGACCCATTGAATAAAAAGAATCTGCTGAGTCGACGGCTGATACATCTAAGTCGACTGATGTTACTATTGGGATAGTTCCAAATGATTGGAGAAGTGAACCTGACTATCCAAAGAAATTTATTATTTGAGACATCAATGAAGGGATGAAAACTAGAGCATCTAGTAAAAATAATGTAAACCTGGCTCTTATTTCTAAATTTGAACCAAAGAAAGTTGGTGACACTATAAAAGATGAATACTGGGTAAAAGCTATAGAGGAAGAACTTGATCAGTCCGAAAAGAACAAAGTGTGGAATCTGGTTCCCAAACCTGAAAATGCATCAATCATTGGCACAAAATGGGTATTTAGAAATAAGCTAAATGAAGCCGGAGAAGTGGTCAGAAACAAAGCCTGACTTGTTGCTCAAGAATACTCATAACAGGAAGGAGTTGACTATGATGAAACCTTTGTTCCTGTTGCCAGGTTGGAATCCATTAGAATTTTTCTTGTATATGCCTCTTTTAAAAAATTCAAACTGTTTCAAATGGATGTCAAAAGTGCTTTTCTAAATGGTTTCAGTCAAGAAGAAGTGTATGACAAACAACCTCTAGGTTTTGAAAATCCAAAATTTCCCTATCATGTTTTTAAATTAACTAAAGCTTTATATGGTCTTAAGCAAGCTCCTAGGGCATGGTATCGTTTAAGCTCATTCTTGGTAAGTCACGACTTCTCCTGAGGAAAAATTGATACAACTCTTTTTATCAAACAATCCTCCATAGGAAATCTCATTATACCGATATAAGTTGATGATATTATTTTTGGAAGTTCTAACCCCTCTATGTGTAAGGAATTCTCTGATCTTATGCAAAGTGAGTTCGAAATGAGCATGATGGGAGAATTAAAGTTCTTCTTGGGACTACAAATTCATCAAACTGACAGTGGAATATTTGTATGTCAAGCAAAGTACGCTAAGGAACTTGTTCAAAAATTTGGGATGTCTGACTCAAAAGCTATGGGAACTCCAATGAGTCCTACTTGAACTCTTGATAAGGATGAGGTAGGAAAACTTGTTAATGAAACTAAGTATCATGGTATGATTGGATCATTGCTCTACCTAACTGCCAGTCGACCAGATATCATGTTTAGTGTGTGCAGGTGTGTTAGATCCCAAGCTGCTCCAAAGGAATCTCATCTTACTGTTGTCAAGCGTATTATTAGATACCTTCATGGAATAACTAATTATGGTTTATGGTATCCTAACACTAACAATTTTACACTTGAAGGCTTTTCAGATGCAGACTTTGCAAGTGATAAAGATGATAGAAAAAGTACCAGGAGTACTTGGTAGCTTCTAGGAAAATCTCTTATTTCATGGAATAGCAAAAAATAGGGACCAATCTCTCTCTCTACTACTGAGGCTGAATATATTGCTGTTGGTCAATGCTGCACACAGCTAATTTGGATGTCTTATCAATTAAGTGATTATGACCTGTCTTTTAAACCTATAATTTTTTTTTGTGATAATTCGAGTGCTATCTGTCTGTCCAAAAACCCTGTGCATCATTCTAGGGCTAAGCATATAGATATTAAGCATCATTTTATCAGAAATCATGTTGCTCAAGGAGACTTTGAAATAGTTTTTGTAAACACTGAAAACCAGCTTGCTGATATTTTTACTAAACCTCTTCTTGAAGAACGTTTCTGCTTGCTAAGAAGATCCTTGTGAATTATTGATAAATCTGTCTAAATTTTTTATCCATGTTTATTTGATTTTTTTTCTAAAACGTATAGAAATCTGTTCCATATTCTTTGTTTTATTCAAAATCCTTGCCATAAATTGCTTTCTAATCTCAATAATGACCGTCCCATCTTCCCATGTTTTACTCCATCTTTTTACTTTCCCCATAAAACCTTTCCCCTTTCCATACATATCCCTCTTTTTTTCTTCCTCGTCTATCCCTTTCCTTCTCCAAACCCTCCTGTCCGCCTCTCTTCTCTTCAATGGCGAAAAATCAAAAAACCCAACTTCTCTCCACGCGCCAGAGCTCTAGGCTAAAGAAAACTGGTAAAAGCTCCTCTCCTGTTCCCCATGACTCCGAAAAATACGGTGACTCCTCTTCCTCTGACGCCACCGACTCTGTTCTTCTTTGCAATCATGGCAAGTTGGCTTTTGCTGATGCTGCATGTTCAAATTCCTCAAAGAAACTCAAAACCACCTCTGACAAACCTCTTGATCTTCACAAAAAGTTTTGGGATGATAACCATCAAGACCTCTTCTTGTCTCTTGAAGACAAAACTATTGTCTCTGGCAGGATTATTGATCTTACTCATATGTGTTCTCTGTGCTGTGTAAGGTAAAAAATGTATTTGTTTATCAAGGTTGGGAGTTTTTTTTTCAAAACCCCTGCTCATATGTATGAAACCCTTATTCGTATATTTTATGCAAATCTTCGGTCCTCTAAGCCTAATGAACTCAAAACTATGATCCTTGGTACCTACATTATATTAAATTGCTCTGTCCTTGACTTTATTCGTAGTTGCACTTGTTCTGTTTTTTTCGAACTACCCAAAAATTTCTGGCCCGAATCTCTTGAAGTGTCTTTTGATGATGTTAAGAAAACACTTTCCAATTCCTCCTCTGTCCCTGCTCAAATTGGTCCGTCTGACATCTCTTTTGAAGCTAGTGTGCTGGCTCATATGGTTGCGACCACTATTGTTCCTCGTGTTGGGTCCTACTCCACTATTTCACAACGTGATGCCATCTTTGCTTTTTGCCTTCTCTCTAAAAAGAAAATCAATTTGTCCTCCATAGTTATCAACTACATAATTGAGTGTGCTTCCAATCCCTCTAGCCTCCCATATGGTATGTTCATCTGTCACATACTTAAAGCCCACAAAATTAACTTAGTCGACTATCCCATCACTCTTGTTAAGCAGTGTTACAACTCTAGAGCATTTGGTAGCATGGGTTATGTCTTGAGCAATGAATCCTGGGTGCTCAAGGAAGTCTATGATGAATCTAACCCTGGTCCCTCCACCAAAGTCAAAAAATCAGATTCTTCTGTCATTTCTACTGAATGTTATGCTGAACTTCTCTCCAAACTTTCCTCTATGGATGACAAAATTAAGTCCATCAAAGACTTAATGGCATCCACATTATTTCAAGTGGAGACGATTCGTGACACGACTAAGGAAACTGGTGCTGATGTCTCTAGGCTACGGGTTAAACTGGATGTTGTGATAAAGGAAGCGGTCAGATTGTCCGCCAAACTCCAAGCTAGTTTTGGTGCGATGCCTGAAAGTCTCACTACCCCGTTGATTGACATGAAGGATGCTATTGTGAATACTTTGGCTTATTTCCTTCGTCGTCCAGTGTTCAGGCGCCAAGAGTAGTTCCTTTATATTTGGTTATTTTTGGTTTGTTCAAACAATGTTTTTTGTGGGACCTAAGTCCTTTTGTGTTGCACTGTTCTTTGCTTTTTTATTTGTGCTGATTGGTTCAGCATCTTACTTACTAGTGTTATAAGCCTATATCTTTAGTTGTTGTTTCTTTGTTTGTCTGTTCTTTTAGAGTGGTACCAAAGGGGGAGAAACAACAGTCAACTAATTCACAGGACAAGTCAACTATCCAGGGGGAGCCTACAAGGACAAGCCAACTGTTCAGGGGAAGCCTCCACCTAGTCAGGGGGAGCATCCACCACAGGGAAGTTGACTACATGTTGAATGTATCTCATTTAAAATTGTCATCCTCAAAAAGGGGGAGATTGTTAGTGTCATGTTTTTATGATGAAAATTTTATTTGTGTAGGTATAGTAATTAAATCGCACAAGGAAGCAAAGGACATCAACAAAGTTGACTACATGTATAAAAGAGACCACAAGGCCAGTAAGAAGGAGCCCAACAGTCTCATAAACAAGATGGGCTTACACAAGTCCAATTTTGTGAAGACTTTGCAGCCCTACAATTGGGCACTGCTATATGGCAAATATCTTAGTGGCTACGCAAGAGACTTTTGCAGCTGCAAGCAGTACCAAACAAGTTCAAGGAAGGAAAGAAGATCTGTGCAATTAAAGGAGGAATATTCAATCAAGTGTAACAATCTTCTTGATTGACAATGCAACTCCATTACACAAGGAAAGACGCACTAAGAAGTAATAGCGCCAGCCTTATTCTTGGAAATAGGATCACTAATTCCTTTTTCCAAGGATCAAATCCCTTGGGCTGATATCTCTGCGTGAAGATCCTAAACAACTACAAAAGGCTGCTTCACAAAAACAAGAAAAACATACTCAGTCTCATTCTCTCAGTGCTCTGCTTTACTTTTCATAAACATTGTATGTCTGTGTGATCTATAGTGTAAGAAAAAAAAGAGCAGAGTTATAGTATAGGTTGTGTGGCTTTGTATCAAAAAGATTAAGAGTGATTTGAGTGTAGACGTAGGAGCTCCATTTAAACCTCCATTGTACCAAACCTTTAACAAAAAGCTGCAGATAACACCCTTGCAACCCAAGGGGACTGGACTAGGATTCACATTGAATCTGAACCAGTATAGAATATTTGGTGTCATTTATCTTCTGCATTTTTACTTTAGCATTCTCTGAGCAAATAGTCGACTATTGATTCAACCTAGTCGACTAATGGATCGAAAAATTACAATTCACCCCCCCCCCCCCCTTTGCACTTTCACACTTTGTCACGAATTTTACATAACTTAGCATCCTCAAACTGTTTAGCCTTAATCTGCTCCAGAAACGATGACCTAGCCTCAACACAAGCCAACACTACCCTTGCTGGACATATCCAACCTCATGAAACTGTTAGCTAGAGTCTGAACCTCTCTAGCTAACAGATGCTCCGAAGAGATCAAACGAGCCAGACTTTCCATACTGACTGACTTCCTACTCATTGCGTCGGCCACCACATTCGCCTTACCAGGATGATATAGAATAGTGATGTCATAATCCTTAAGCTACTCCATCCATCTCCGCTACCTAGAGTTCAGATCCCTTTGAGTGAACACATGTTGCAAGCTGCGATGATCAGTGTACACCTCACAATGGACACCATACAAGTAGTGCCTCTAGATTTTCAGCGCAAACACCACTGCTGCCAATTCCAAGTCATGAGTAGGATAGTTCTTCTCATGCACTTTCAACTGTCTAGAAGCATACGCAATCATCTTCTTTCCCTGTATCAAAACAACACCCAAACCAGAGCGTGAAGCATCATAATAAACAACAATTTTTTTGCCCTACACGGGCAATGCTAGAATAGGAGCTGTCGTTAACAAGGTCTTTAGCTTTTGAAAGCTCTCCTCACAATCATCGGACCATTGAAACGGTACCTCTTTCTAAGTCAAACGGGTCAAATGAGAAGCAATAGAGGTAAAACCTTTCACAAACCAACTATAATAGCTAGCCAGACCCACGAAACTGCGGATTTCGATCACTGACGTGGGCCTGGCCCATTCCCTGACTGCCTAAATTTTCTGCGGATCCACCATAATACCCTCCATCGAAATTACATCCCGAAGAAGGACACAGAAGACAACCAAAATTCACACTTGGAGAACTTAGCATACAACTTCTCCTCCCACAATACCCCAAGAGAAATCCTTAAATGTTTCTCATGCTCCTCCTCACTTCTAGAATATTCCAGGATATCATCGATGAACACTATCACAAAAGAATCTAAATAGGGCTTAAAAACGTTGTTCATTAGATCCATGAACGCAACTGGGGCATTAGTAAGCCTGACAGATATAACCAAACACTCATAGAGTCTATACCCGGTCCTGAAAGCTGTCTTAGGGACATCTTCTACCCGGATCTTTAAATGGTGATACCCTGACCTCAAGTCAATTTTAGATAACACTAAAGCTCCCTGTGCCTGATTAAACAAATCATCAATAGGGTGGATGGGATAATTGTTTCGGATAGTAACCTTATTCAGCTGACGATAGTCAATACACATACGCATAGACCCGTCCTTCTTTTTAACAAACAACACTGGAACACCCTAAAGAAAGGCACTCGGGCTAATAAACCCTTTACTCAAGAAATCCTGCAACTGCTCTTTCAATTCTCTTAACTCTGTGGGCTCCATCCTATAGGGTGGAATAGAGATAGGACGAGTCCCTGGGTCTAAATCAATCCGAAAGTCACTGTCACGGTCAGGTGGCAGACTTGGCAAGTCCGCAGGAAACACATCCGCAAACGCGCGTACCACTGGAACTAAATCAATAGGTGGAGTATTTACGCTGGTATCACAGATATGTGCCAAATAAGCTGAACAACCCTTCTCTACTAGCTTCCTAGCACGAATGAAGGATATAACTTTCTTAGGGAAAGGACTAAGGTTACCTTTCCACTCGAGTCTAGGTACCCGGGCATAACTAAGGTAACTGTTTTAGAGTGACAATCTAAAATTGCATAATGCGGGGACAACCAACTCATGCCCAAGATGACATCGAAGTCTACCATGTCTAGGATCATTAAATCAGCCCAAGTTCTATATCCCAAAAATGTAATCGCGCAAGAACGGTAGACTCTATCTACCACCACTAAATCCCCGACCAGAGTATATACATGGATAGGGGCATCAAGAGTATCACAAATCATATCCAAACTCACAGCAAAATATGAAGACACGTATGAAAAAGTAGAACTCGGATCAAATAAAACAGAAGCCATCCGGTAATAAACTGAGATAGTACCAGTGATGACGGCATCGGGGGCCTCAGCCTCGGGCCTGCCTAGGAAGGCGTACAAGTGACCGTGCCATGCTGTATCCTGTGAACCATTGCGATTACGCTGTCCAGTCTGAGCCCCGCCTCTACCGGGCTGCTGTCCACCTCTGCCTACATGAGGACCTCGGTTAGGCTGAGCACCACTGTCACGACCCAGCTAGGGGCCGTGACGGGTACCCGGGGCTAAACACCGAGCACCGCTCGTTCTACCACTCATCATACTTATTAAGCCTCATTTTTCGATCATAAACTCATAATCATAAGAAAATCATTTTCTTTGAAAAACATAAACACTTTTATATACATAAGCCCTTTTGCTATCAAAGATAATGTACACATATCTACGTATATACAATGGTGACCTTGTGAGACCATATAACCCACACATACGTATCTACGAGCCTCTACTAGAGTACTAGACATATGGACGGGACAAGACCCCGTCGTGCCCGAAATACATATACATATATACACAAAAGTATAAACCCGATTAGCACCTCCGGAATAATGGAGTGCTCCTGAAAATCTGCTGATAGCTCCTATAGATCTGCACCGTCTCCCTGTCTACCTGTGGGCATGAACACAGCGTCCAAAGAAAACGGATGTCAGTACGAATATTGTACTGAGTATGTAAGGCATGAATGAAATAAATGTGATGGAGAAATCATAAGTCATAAGGTGAAGGAAAAACCTGTGCAACCTTTAAGGATGAATACATACCATACATACATCGTATATACATAATCGTCGTACATGAACAATCATGGCATATACATCATCATGTCATATCATTTGTCGTTGTAGTACCGTAACTACTCATACATATAAAACATTATCTGTATTCGGCCACGTAGGGCTCGATAATATCCGTATTCGGCCACATAGTGGCTCGACAGTATCCGTATTCGGCCACGTAGTGGCTCGACAGTATTACATACATATCTTCCGTATTCGGCCACGTAGTGGCTCGACCATATCACATACATCATAACAAGGATCAATGTATTCCATCATCATTGTTGTCATCATATTCATCTTCTAAACATATCCTAACCTTTTATTATTACGTACATTTAGCTTTAAAGACAATCTATGAAAACCACATCATATTCGTAACATGGACTTCGTATGCATATTGTAGGATATACTTCATTGTCTCTAGTCTTAGGCTCAGTATTACTATCTTCGTTTATATTGCCTATTTCTGACCTCTATCTCATATGAAATCCTTTATGAACGTAGACTCGCAACTTGTGTAACTATAGCATACTTTAAGGTTTATGGATAATCTATAACAATGTCGGGGTGACGTAAGGTCGAGAACCCCCCGTGCCCATCATTGAGCATTCATAAGCATTATGCCTCACCTTGAAGGAATTGACATATAAGGTGAGTGTAGTCAATGATGAATACCAGGGAATCGTGAACAGGGTCATTAACTTCATAGTAATCGTATCTCGTCTTACAATCTCTAGGCTTCATTTATCGACATCATCATCACATTCACAATATATTTCTCATCTTTATCTCCTAAGAAGCTCACTACCAACGTTGATTCATCGTTTCCGGAATGTAAGAAATATCATGGAGAAGTAGGGGAAATAATATCATAGGGAGCATACAAGGATCATTAGCTTCGTAGGAATATCATACTATGAGCTTTAGGGCTTTTAGACTTAGATTCGTTAATAGGACTATGCTTGGCATCATTAGCTTCATGGACATCTTATCTCGCTCTAGGATTATTCACACGGGTACTCCACATCGTCGTTATCTTGCTCGTATCGTATCTCTTTTCTTTACCTCATATGAAGTTCTTCATACTCGTAGATTCGTAGTTCTCAATATGTAGGAAAATCATGGAGAGATAGGAGCGTTCATACCCTACGATTCATGCCTTAGAAAGAAAGGGCTAGCCTTACATACCTTTGTCGTTTAGCTATTCTATTGCTTGCTCGTCCTCCTTTGATTGCACGTCTCTACCTTCAAGAGAGAATTTATACTAACGTTAGTCAATCGACGATAAGAACATTACTATTTCTAGGGAAAATTGGACAACATTTCCTTTGTTTCTACTACGTTTCCCTTGATTTATTTCAACTCCCAAACATTCATCATATCGTATTAATAATCGTCATTCGTCCACATTTACCACATTCCACCATTTTTACCCAATTTCTCCACATTTACTAGTTTTGGGCTCATCATCACATTTTCTCATACATAATACTTATTTCATGGTATAAACATCATTTACAACATATTCATAACCACAACACACTAACTTCATGATTCAATTCAACTACCATTCAATCATGACATTATTCACTCTTGAATGACCCATTTGCTATGCTTTTCTACCGTTCGGGTATCTTAACCTTCCAATACCTTAAACAACATGAAATGGTCATGAAACTTACCTTGGATGATGGTTGAACAAGTCTTGAATGAAGTTTCTCTTCTTAGCACCAAAACCCTATCTCACTTCCTTTGGTTTTCTTTGATGAAGATGAACTTTACTTGGGTTTCATACACTTTGATTCATGGATTATGTGTTGTTGATCATGGATTCCCTTTGAATATTAGTGGATGAGTGATAGGGAATATTCTAGAGTTTTCTTGAGGAGAGGGGAGGAGATATGAAATGAAAAATGAATGAAAAATGTCCCTTACACTTAAACTTAAAAGCTGCCCGACCAGGTTATACGGACCAACATACGGTCCGTACTATTTATACGGACCGTATGTATGGGCGTACATTTGGTCCAGTGGCTGGTGGAATTCTTGGACAATTATACGGTCCAATATACGGCTGGTATAAATTATACGGTCCGTAGATTGGGCCGTATAATGCCCAGTGAGTCCGTTTTCGTTCTCGTCGTCTCGTTTGATCTTCGATCCTTATGGAACCTTCTTGGCACTTGTTTAATGCTTCAATATCAATATTAGGGACATTATTACACTTCTCTAAGACATCATTATGCCATCATGAACTCGTTGCTCGAAATTCTTATCCGATACATAACGTATGATTTGCTTTCCTTAGCAACTTTCTCTCCTTGCATTGTATGCCTTTAAAACCTCGTTGAGGGTCATCTAATACTCTCTCTTACTCGTTAAAACATCGTATACGCCGCGTCCTCTGTTAGCCTATTCACTGTACCTGTACGGGGGTTTTTCCAAGGTGTAACAACCACCCCTACCCGTGGTGTGGCCGCCCCGCCCTGCCTGTGCACGGTCCTTGCCGCCCTTATCTGGTGTGAATGGAGCTCGGGGAGCCTGATACTGAGTCCCCTGACTACCCTGTCTAAGTCTGGGGAAAAACCTCTTAATATGCCCTAGCTCACCACACTAGTAACAAGAGCGGTCCAGCGTAGGTCGCTGAACAGAAGCTGATGAAGCAGTATACCCCCTATGTTGGCCCGAAGAATGATAATTAGCCCTATGGGCCCCCAACAGACACCTGCATGGCGGACTGAACTGGACGCCTTGAATACACCTGGGAACTCTGACCCTTAGAGAAGGAGTTGCTGAAATTCCCACCCTTTCAGGCTTTGTTCTGTACCTGCTTTGCATAATTCTCCTGTCTAATCCCCTCAACAACACAGATATGCTCCACTACCTCCTGGAATGAAGCCCCAGTGGCTACAAGCTGAAGAGCTGATAGCTGAAGTCCAGAGTTCAATCCTTTCATGAAACGCCTGATCATCTCCTCCTCAGTAGGCAGCAACTGAAGAGCATATCGAGACAAGGAATGAAAACGATACTCATAAACGGCAACAGACGAGTTCCCTTGATCAATATTAGAAAACTCATCCTTCTTCCTTCCTTCAAAGTACGCGGAACATACTTCTCTAGAAACACTGAATAGAACTGAACCCAAGTCAACGGAGGTGACCCAGCTGGCCTGCACTCCACCATAACTTGGCATCACCCAAGAACTGAAAAGTCACAAACTTAACACCATACTTCTCCACCGTCCCCATCTTATGGAGCCTCTTATGACAATCTATAATGAACTCATACGTATCCTCTGACTCAGTACCATAGAAAACCGGAGGCTTCATTTTAGTGAACCTCCAAAATAAATCATGCTCTTCACCGGTTATCACCGGCCCTGCAACTAGCCTAAAAAATGCCTTGAAACCCGAAATTTCATCCAAGCGAGGAGCCACGGCTATGGCATGCTAAGCTCCTGGCGCCTGAACTCTGTCCTGACCTGGGGCTGCTATCCCTGCACCCCTACCTGTTGGAAAAGCTGGTATTGCTCCGTCCTGTGCCAAACCATGTAACCAGTTCAGCACCTGAGCCATCGCGTCTGGTATACCTGGAGCAGCTGCATCCCCTGGCGGAGTTGGCACTACCGCTAGCGGAGCTGGTGCGACTGCATCTCCCGTGGCCTCATTAGAAGCCACTGGAGGCACGGGATCAACTGCTGGGACTCCGCCCCCGACCAGTGTTTCCCCTTTACGTGCTCCTCTACCTCCACCTCTACCCTTGGCTGCTGGCGTGTTCTCTCCATCTGCGAGAGAATGAAGGATAGTTAGATACCAATTTGAATCATCCAGATACCAATTGGAATCAAGTAGCACGAAAGATAGTAAGGAAAGGGAATTTTCCTAGAGTCTAGTAGCCTCCCGAAGATAAGTACAGACGTCTCCGTACCGATCCGCAAGACTCTACTAGACACTTCCTTGTACGACGAGATCGATGAACCTAAAGCTCTGATACCAACTTTGTCACGACCCAACACACCATGACTTGCACCCACCCTATCTCCTAGTGGTCGAACCAATACACCTAACAACCTACTCATTCAAGTCAATTTTTATTTAACCAATTAAATCAGTTCATACAAATTTAAACACAAGATTAATCAAAAGTAGTCATGCCATAAGCAATAATCATAAATGCGGAAGTCCTAGCTATTACAATCCTAAAATCCGAAAGTCATCGTACAAGGACTCTAATCCAAAACATGTCTAATGAACGTATACTATCTGAAATAAATAAACATCAATTTTGGAATGGAAATAGACATTAGATAAAGAAGATCTTCGGGCGGCCTGGCATGGATACAATCTCACCCTCAATCTATCAGCAAATATCCTCAACGCTAAATGTGAGGTCGGGTAGCGGTCTCTGGATCACATTCTACACTCAAAAGAATACAGCAAGGTAGTATCAGTACAAACACTATGTACCGGTATATATCATAGGCCGACTAAGATTAGTATCATGCATGGATCATACAATCAATAAAATAGACAGACCAGTCAACAACACTTAATTAGATAGCCAACACCAAGTAAATCAATGATATTAACAATCAAGTCAACCACACATTATGCTCAAAGACGAGACATGCTTTTTTCTATCAATCTCATAATGCATACAATCAACTAATCAAACATTCCCCTTCCGTAATGCTTTAGAACGCTCAAAGTCTAGCAATTAAGATGCTAAACAAGTCACAATCACTCTAGTCAACAATATCAATTCAATCAACACCCTTCCACTTTACCCTTTTCTAACGGGTGAATGGTTACTAGGTGTAAATCATCCTAACATTGGCCTTAGCAACCACAAACTATCAATTTATAAGGTTATTCAATCATATTATCACTTACAAGCAGTTTCTATGATCAAGCTACCATCTTTATGAAACCCTAAGTCTCAATTCACTTAGTTCATGCCTCTAACGGTTCAATTCTTGATTGGAAAGTGATAATCCAAGCCTTTAGATGATAAACATACAATAGCATTCATAACCCACCAACTATTAAAGGTCTATTAAGTTCTAGGATTCCTATTCCCAATTCACCATTGTAGACCCATTAGAAAGATGATAATCTTAGAGATGATAGCGTAATGATGGAAGGAATGGTTGAGACTTACCTCTCAAGAATAGTCTTGCCCTAGCTTTAGAATTTCGCCCTAGGTGCTCCTTGGCAACTGTTTTGGAGTTTTATGAATAAAGAATTCGGACTAAAGTGGGCACTGCGGACCTAACAAAACCCTTTCCTCCGCTGTGGCGAGCATTGTCCCGCTATAGCGCAAGCGCTACAACAGTCCAGTGCCTGCCATAGCGGACACCCCATTTCCCGTCTGACCGCGGTGGTGAGAGGTCCGCCGCTACAGTGGCCCCACCGCAGCAGTAATTCGTGCTCTCCAGCGGTGCCACTAAACCAGTGAGCTCGCTAATTTCCATAGTTTTCTACTCTACCACACAACACTTCATGCAAGGCCTTACAAACACAACCAAAACATGCACATTAATGTAAAAACACCATACGGACTCACGCGTGGCCTCAGAATCCCAACGGAGGTCTAATTTCCTAAGTCACGCCCCGATAGACTCAATACAATCAAACAATAATCACAAGAAGCCAAGTTTTCGGTTCTTAGACTTCTATGTTTGAGTTTCTATTAACTCGTTCTACTATTGGAAGGGTTCTATTGGGTAGGGTGATCCTAGATTTTCCATAACGACCGGGAAGGTCCTTACATTAACTTACTTAACGCGTATCCACCCGAGTTTGTAAATCTACATTCAAGATGATTCGCACTAAGGGTAAGTCTTAGAAATGCTTATAGGGTAAAACTAGATTAATAAATGAGCTAACTAAAATTGGGCAGCATTTCCCCTTATATCTTCTATTTCCTCCAGTCTTCAAAACTACTCCCAAAACCACAATAATACATCAAGAATTCCATAATACAAATTACATTCAAATTATACTCAATTCAATCCCAAAACTTCTTTTCATAATCAATCCATAATAATATCTTTAACACTTGTATACGACACTTCTTTAACATCATTATTATCCCTCATAACAAGATTATGCTCAAAACATGCTCATAATTATAGCTCAAGTTAATTCACAACTCAAAATATCATCAATTTCATATTTGAACTTTTCCTCTAATTTCTTTTCTTCAAATCTTGACATAATTACCAAATAAACTCATAAGCATAAAACTAAGATGAAATCTTACCTCAAAATTCAATAAAACTTCAATTCCAAGGTTACTCCACCTTATAAACACTCACCCCAAGCATCTTCAAGAAGAGGATACAAGTGTAAAGCTCACTTGGAAACCCTAAACACTTTAATCTTCACCTTCATCTTTGATTTAGGCTTAGAAATATATTTAAATGTGTTTGGAGAGGTCTCTAGAGGTTTCTGGGACTTGGGGTTATGTCTACAATGATTAAAATGAAGAGGGGTCATCATACTTAAATTCTGGAAATTTCCACCGACTTTGTATTATACTGGCCGTATAACTTGATCGTATAACATTATACGGTTCGTATTTCCGATCGTATAATTCTTTACGGGCCATAACTTTGGCCGCATTTCTCAGATTTGCAATTTGTCAGTTGCATTGGAAAGAAGACTTTCTGAATTTAAATTTACATACGTTATGTATTTCGTAACTCCTCATATGCTAAGAGATATATCTCCCTCAAGTTGGACCAAAAATCCTGTCTAAAATTCTGCCAAGTTTTTCCAAAGTTTCGACAAACTTATTTTCTTCAATTTGCTTGATCCCGGAACCTTTAGATACTTGCTTAACACTCGTTAAAAGTCTTCCTTAACCTTATAAAGGTTCCATGGCCTCTATGGCTTACGCTAGTTTACCTCACAACCAACACGAAAATTTGCGAGGTGTAACATCATATATATATATATATATATATATATATATATATATATATATATACGGTTCGTATCCTTGGCCGTATAACATTATACGACTAACATCCTGGTCGTATAAAATTATACGGTCCGTATAGTTTTCCGTATAATATCACCTCCAAAACTGGTTTTTCTGGAAATTTTTAAAAATCCTTAAATACGGTCCATATCTCAAAATACAGACCATATCTCACTTATACGACCCATATACCATATTTTCCAAAAACAACTTTTAACGAACCTTCCCACTTCGATTCACTATTCTCCAATCCTTCCGTGACTCACCAAACATGAATTTAAACACTTATAAACACAAGTTAAACATGTCCAACCTCATATATCCTTGAAACAAATCCCGATGTCCAAAACTTTGACACCAATGTACTACGAATCTCAATGCATAAAACTACAAGGTGTAACATTCCCCCTCCCCCCTAAAACTATTTGTCCGCGAATGTTACCTTCCAGGAATTTGACATAAATTTCGGCAGAGTCTCCCTTGTAACTGTACCACTGCCAACCTGCCACACAGCAACCCAAACCATACAATGCCACACAGGGCCACAACAATCTATAACAAAAATGGCCCCACACAACAAATAAGAGTAGTTGATAAATAATACATACCTGGAGACGATCCTGATATAGTCTGGATCTATTCTAGAGCTGAAAACAGATGAGGATATCTAGACTTCATATCTTCTTCAGTTTCCCAAGTCATCTCCTCCATATTCTTGTTTCTCCACACGACTTTAACTGAAGCTACATCCTTAGTTCTCAATCTTCGAACCTGTCTATCTAGAATGGCAATGGGAACCTCTTCATATGATAGTTGCTCAGTAAGCTGAACTTCATCAATGGGCACAACTCTTGAAGGATCTCCAATAAAGTTTCGAAGCATCGACACATGAAATACCGGATGAACGGACTTCAAGTCTAAGGGAAGATCTAATTGATAGGCCACCTGGCCCACTAGACGTACAATCCTATAAGGCCCAATATATCGAGGACTAAGTTTTCCCTTCTTACCAAACTTCATAATGCCTTTCATAGGTGATACCTTCAAGAATACCCAGTCATCAACTTAGAACTCTAAGTGTCGGCGGCGATTATCTGCATACGACTTCTGACGACTCTGAGCTGCCAATAGTTGATCTTGAATAAGTTTGACCTTTTCTATTGCTTGTTGAATCAAATCTGGCCCTACTAATTTAGTCTCCCCCACTTCAAACCATCCAATTGGTGACCTATACTTCCGCTTAGATAAGGCTTCATATGGGGCCATCTGGATATTGGAATGATAACTGTTATTATACACGAACTCAATAAGCGGTAAATGATCATCCCAGCTACCTCTGAAGTCTAGTACATATGCCCGTAGCATATCTTCGAGAGTTTGAATAGTGCGCTCAGCCTGCCCATCAGTCTGGGGGTGAAATGCTGTGCTAAGATTCACCTGAGTCCCCAAACCCTTCTGGAAAGAGCTCCAGAAATTAGCTGTAAACTGCGCACCCCTCTCGGAGATGATAGATACTGGAAAACCATGAAGTCGTACTATTTCCTTGATATAAAGCTTCGCATAATCCTCAGCTGAGTAAGTAGTCCTGACAGGTAGAAAATGGGATGATTTTGTAAGTCAGGTAGAAAATGGGTTGATTTTGTAAGTCTTTCAACAATCACCCATATGGAATCAAACTTACGCTGAGAATGAGGCAAGCCTGTAATGAAATCTATATTAATTACTTTCCATTTATAAGTCGGGATCTCCATAGCTTGCAATAGTCCGCCAGGCTTCTGATGCTCAATCTTCACCTGCTGACAGTTAGGACACTAGGCCACAAACTCTGTTATGTCTTTCTGTTACACCTCGGAAAATTTTCCGTTGGTACGCAAGTGGATAAACTAGTGATGAATATGAGTGCATGATGTCTATGAGCAAGAAACGACGTTTGATGACCTTAGGCGAGAGTTCGAAAGTATCCGATGTGAGACGAGGAAGTTGGCTAAGTTAAGATGAGATACAAGGTGAGCAATGCATGTGCATGGACGGGGGTGATTAAAATGAGAAGTCTAAGAAATATGGGAAGTTGCAGAATTGCAACTGCCCAGTGGTCGTAAATTGCAAAATACGGACCGTAAAGTGCAATACGGTCCGTAAACTGGCAGCCGTAAACTGCCATGCAAGGCTTCAACTTTCTTCCAGCCGAGGAAATGGTTAAATACGACCTGGTGGATGGACCGTAAAGTGATTTACGGCCCGTAAACCATGGTCGTAAATCACCATGCATGCAGCCTTAAGTTTCTGGTTCTGCTTAAGCTTAAAGACGACCACGAGGGGCGGTCTGTAAACTGAAATATGGACCGTAAACCTCCATGGACGACCACTGTTCATCTCAGCACATATTTCACAAGTCATTAAATAAAGAGACCAACACTTGTTTTATTTCATTACAACATTACACCACTTCTCTCTAAAACTTCTCTCTACATTTATTATATGAGTTTTCAAGGATTATAAGCCATCAATAACATTAAGACAAGTGAATCAAGGATAAGGGAATCATCAAGGATCATCCAAGTCAAGAAATCCAAATGGAGAAAAACTAGGGTTTTGCTCAAAGAGGAGTATTATCAACCAAAGCTTGTTCCTACAACTTCTAAAGTAAGATTCATGATTTTTACAAGATGTTTAAGGTATTGGAGAATTAAAATACATGGATTGTAGAAAATGTGGTCAACTAGGTCATGAATGGTGAATAGTGACATTTTGTGGAATAGTTGGAATTGAATCATGAATGTTGTTGTGTTGTGATATGAACGCTTTATAAATGGTACTAAGATCATGAACTAGACACTTTAGACGAATGGACGAAGTTGGAGGTCATGACCATAAATATGGGAGAATTAGAAGCAAATTGAGAAACCTAGATAATGTGGATGATGTGAATGACTAATGGCCATTGTTATGATATTAATGAAGGTATAGACGCTAGCATTGGAAGGAAACGTGCAAGTGTAGAATAGTCCGACGAAAAGGTATGTAAGGCTAACCCTTCTTTCATAAGGCATTCTTGGCCAAATTTCTAATTCCTCTATATGAGTATGTTGTATTCAAGTGATTGACACTCCGAGCTCATAAGCTCACGACCCTTAACATATACTACGATTGTACTACGCCCTCATATGACGAGTAAGCCTAAGATGTGGATGTAGTAATAATGATGATGATAGTGATGACGATAATGATAATAATGATGCTAAGGGTGCCTACGGGCCATTATATTCACATGTGCCCATGAAGGGCTATAATGACACCCCGAGCTTATATTGTCCGGTAGAATATATGTATATGGATGTATATATATATATATATATGATTATGTATAAAGTATGTATACGATTACGTAACGCGCGCACACCTCTGCAGATGGTACGGATAACCCTGAAGCCTTGGTAGGGCCAGGTAGAAATAACATTGAGCCTTGGTTGGCTAAGTACGTATGAAACACCGAACCTTATGGTCGGGCACGCTATGTATGTATATAAGTGGATGGCTATGTATATAATATGAATATGAATGTGAAAAGACTATGTATATGAATGCGAATAAGGACATGTGTATGAATATGGGCACAAGTATGGTACGAGTACTATTATGGAATACGGATGATGACGTAGGTGTACAAATACGTATAAAAAATGGAAAGTCCTACGAAAGGCAGGTAAGTCTATGACGATGATATTATTGTCTCCCCCCCCCCCCCCCTCCTATGCTAATTCATATGTTGTTCACGATGCTTATTTATTGATGTTGCTCATGCTTTACATACTCAGTACATTCTTCGTACTGACGTCCTTTTGTTTGTGGACACTGCGTCATGCCCGCAGGTGCACAGGGAGACAAACTTGATCCATAGCTGCCTATTCGGAGATTACATAGAGAGCTCCATTTCCTTCGGAGCCATATCTTTTGGGTACTCATTCTTTTGTGTATATAATTATGGGCATAGCGGGGTCCTGTCCCGCTAATGTGATATGTTATACTCTTAGAGGCTCGTAGACATGTGTGTGTGTGGGTAGATGTGTTTGGCCTTATCGGCCTATGTTTTGTATATCATTTTGTCGGCCACGTTGGCCCATGTATATTGATGTGGCATAAATGCCTATGATGATATAAATGTGCGGTTGTCCATATGGGACTAGTTGACGAATGAATGGAAATGCATGTATAATTATGTGGTTCACCTAGATGTAAGCATAAGAGTAAGCTAAGAGGGTGCTCTGGTGGGCTAGCACCGGGTGCTCGTTGCGGCCCCGAGTCGGGTCATGAAAAAAGTGGTATCAGAGCAGTTCAGTCCTAGGACGTGTCTACGAGCCGTGTCTAGTAGAGTCTTGGTTATGGGTGTGTTGCGCGCCACACTTATAAACAAGAAGCTGCAGACATTTTTAGAATATATGACCTTCTTTCTTCATAAGAATCGTGCGATAATGCTATGATGTAAGAAATTCTTGTTCCTAAATCGTGTATTGTGTATTTCAGAAATGCCTAAAAAGGGAAAGGCTATAGCAGCCCAAAAGGGAAAGACGGTGGCAGAAAAGCGGGCTGAAAGAGCACCGCCACCGGTAGTAGAGGAAGATGAGTCCCAGAGTGCGGCTCAATCTCAATCCTCCCAGACAGTTCCTATTACCGAGGAGCACGTGGGAGCCTCAGCCCCAGCTCCAGCTCCTCCACCGAATGCTTCGAGCCAAGATGTGAGAGAGGCCATTAATTTGTTGACTCAGTTGGTTGCGGCCCAGACTCAGAGGCCAAGCGCAGGGCAAGGTGACAGGACTGTTAGTGCAAGGGCCCGTGACTTCATTGCTTTGAACCCTCCGGAATTCTTTGGGTCAACACCGGAGGAGGATCCCCAGGACTTTATTGATGGTATGCTAAGGACGCTCCAGTTGATACATGCTTCAGACACCGAGTCGGTAGAGCTAGCGTCATATAGATTGAGAGATGTCTCGATCCAGTGGTATACGGTGTGGATGGCTTCACGGGGGGCCAATGCACCTCCCCCTGTATGGCAAGAGTTTGTTGATGCTTTTCTCCGTCACTATATGCCTCCAGAAGTTCGGCGAGCAAGGGACGATAAGTTCTTAAATTTGAGGCACGGTAGTATGAGTGCCCTAGAGTATAGCCTCCGCTTTAACTCCTTAGCCAGGTATGCTTCGGCCATGGTAGCAGATATGGGCGACCGGGTACACCGATTTGTAAAGGGCCTAGGGCCCCATCTAATGGACAAATGCTTGACTGCGTCCCTTCAGGACGGTATGGATATTGCACGCATTCAGGCACATGCTCAAAACTTAGAGGAAAGCCTAAAGCAGCGGAGAAGTGAACGTGAACAGGATAGGGGACATAGCAAGAGGGCCAGATCTTCAGGCCCAATAAGTGAGTCCAGAGGCGGACACAGGCAATAGTTCCCTAGACATTCGGGCTATTCTATGACCAGTGCACCTCCACGGTTTTCAGGCCAGAGCCTTGATAGGTCTACTCATCCCGGGCCGAGTCAGAGTTATTCGGGGTCCCAGTTTAGAGGTGATTCAGGCCAGTCAAGGCCACCTATACCACGATGTTCCCAGTGTGGGAAGTCGTATTGGGGTCAATGCCGATTGGGTTAAGATGTTTGCTATTCATGTGGTCGACCGGGCCATATTATGCGTGATTGCCCCTCAGTGCATGGTAGAGGTAGGACCCAGCCATCAGGGTCGGTAGCCGGATCTTCGGCATCTGTACGCCCTACGGGGCCAGGTTCACATGCGCCAGTCGGCCATGGTAGAAGTAGGGGCAGAGCTCCCAGTACTAGCGGTTCTCAGCACCGTATTTATGCTTTGGCTGGACGCCAAGATCTTGAGTCTTCTCCTGACGTGGTCACAGGTATATTATCGGTATTCTCTCATGATGTATATGCTTTGATTGATTCGGGCTCCACATTATATATGTTACTCCATATATTGCGGGTCGATTTATAATTGAGCCGGAGTCTATCAAGCCTTTTGAAGTGTCTACACCCGTAGGTGAGTCGGTAATAGCTAGCCGAGTATATAGAAATTGTGTGATTGTGATTTGTGATCATCATACCATGATGGATTTGCATGAGCTAGAAATGGTAGATTTTGACGTTATTATGGGCATGGATTGGTTGGCTTCTTGTTATGCCAATGTTGATTGCCAAATGAAGATGGTTCGTTTCCAGTTTCCGGGAGAACCAGTCTTAGAATGGAAAGGGAATGCGGCATCACCAAAAGGTAGGTTTATTTCCTATCTGAAGGCAAGGAAAATGATCACAAAAGGGTGCATTTATCATCTAGTACGAGTTCAAGATGTAGAAGCTGAGTCGCCGACTCTTCAGTCAGTTCCGGTAGTGAACGAATTTCCGGATATGTTCCCGGAAGAGCTTCCAGGCCTTCCTCCCGAGCGAGAGATCGATTTTGCGATTGATGTGTTGCCAGACACTAAACCCATATCTATTCCTCCCTATAGAATGACACCCACAGAGTTGAAAGAGTTGAAGGAGCAATTGAAAGACTTGCTTGAAAAAGGCTTCATTAGGCCTAGTTCATCCCCGTGGGGAGCACCCATATTGTTCGTCCGGAAAAAGGATGGTTCCTTGAGAATGTGCATCGATTATCGGCAATTGAATAAAGTGACGATTAAGAACAAGTATCCCCTCCCGAGGATTGATGATTTATTTGATCAATTGCAAGGTGCCAAATGGTTTTCAAAGATTGATTTGAGGTCCAGGTATCACCAAGTAAGAGTTAGGGAGAAACATATCCCTAAGACAGCTTTCAGAACAAGATATGGCCATTTCGAGTTCCGAGTAATGTCGTTTGGGTTAACTAATGCCCCGGCAGTGTTTATGGACCTAATGAACAATGTATTCAGACCTTTTCTGGATCTATTTATAATTGTATTCATCGACGACATCTTAGTGTATTCTAGATCCGAGGACGAGCATGCAGATCATTTGCGAATTGTCCTTGGAGTTCTTCGAGCTCGAGAGTTATTTGTAAAATTCTCCAAGTGTGAGTTTTGGTTGAACTCGGTATCATTTCTGGACCATATTGTTGCAGCTGATGGTATTCGAGTGGATAGCCAAAAGATCGAGGCCGTGAAGACTTGGCCAAGGCCCACGACTCCTACGGAGGTTCGTAGCTTTTTGGGCTTAGCAGGATATTACAGAAGATTTGTTGAGGGTTTTTCTTCTAATTCTGCGCCACTCACCAAGTTGACTCAGAAGTCAGCTATGTTTCAATGGACAGATGCTTGCGAACGTAGTTTCCAAGAGCTGAAAGACCGATTGACTTCAGCCCCATTCTTGACACTTCCAGAGGGATTGGAAGGATATGTTATTTATTGTGATGCTTCAGGCGTCGGGCTAGGTTGTGTATTGATGCAAAATGGAAAGGTGATTGCGTATGCTTCTAGACAATTACAGAAACATGAACAGAACTATCCAACCCATGATTTAGAATTAGCCGCAGTGGTCCATGCATTAAAGATATGGCGACATTATTTATTTGGTGTCCATGTGGATGTTTATACAGATCATAAAAGCCTTCAGTATATCTTCAAGCAGAAAGAGTTGAACTTGCGACAACGACGATGGTTGGAGTTGCTAAAGGATTATGATGTTGATATCTTGTATCACCCCGGAAAGGCTAACGTTGTGGCTGACGCTCTTAGCCGCAGATCCATGGGAAGTCTAAGTGATGTACGACCTGAAAAGAGAGAGACGGCCCGTGAGCTTCAACAGTTAGCGAGCCTAGGAGTCCGAGTAGTGGACTCAGGTAGCAGCAGATCTACTATTCAGAATTCAGCAGTTTCATCGCTTGTAGCGGAAGTAAAGGAGCGACAATATGAGGATCCCATGCTAATGCAGTACAGAGATACACTCCCTCAGAAGGAGGAGTCATCATTTGATATTTCGGAAGACGGAGTTCTCCGATGTTGAGGCAGGTTATGTGTTCCCGATGTGGTAGGTCTACGTCACCAAATATTGAGGGAAGCTCATTGTTCCCGTTACTCCGTTCACCCCGGAGCGACGAAAATGTATCATGATCTTAAGTCTATATACTGGTGGAATGGAATGAAGAAAGATATAGCGGAATTCGTAGCTCAGTGTCCTAATTGCCAACAAGTGAAGATTGAACACCAAAAGCCGGGTGGATTATTGCAAGCTATAGAAATCCCAACTTGGAAGTGGGAAGTGATTAATATGGATTTCATTACAGGGTTACCCCGTTATCGACGTAAGTATGATTCCATATGGGTGATTGTGGATAGACTCACAAAGTCAGCTCATTTCTTACCGGTCAAGACGACCTATGTGGCAGAAGATTATGCGAAGCTTTATCTTAAAGAGATAGTGAAACTCCATGGCGTTCCAGTATCTATTATCTCCGATAGAGGGACCCAATTTACAGTCAAGTTTTGGAGATCGTTCCAAGAGGGTCTAGGGACCCAAGTGCGTCTTAGCACGACGTTTCACCCACAGACCGATGGGCAGGCCGAACGTACTATTCAGACTCTTGAAGATATGTTACGGGCATGTATGATAGATTTTGGAGGAAATTGGGATGACCATTTTCCACTCATTGAGTTTGCTTACAATAACAGTTATCATTCTAGCATTCAAATGGCACCGTATGAAGCTCTATATGGGCGAAAGTGTAGATCCCCAATTGGGTGGTTTGAAACCGGAGAAACTAAGTTGATAGGGCCAGACTTGGTCCAGCAAGCAATAGATAAAGTTAAGCGCATACAAGATCGGTTGCTAGCGGCTCAAAGTCGTCAGAAGTCCTATGCGGATAATCGTTGAAGAGACTTAGAGTTCGAAGTGAAAGATTGGGTATTCTTGAAAGTGTCGCCGATGAAGGGCGTAATGAGATTTGGCAAAAAGGGGAAGCTCAGTCCCCGGTATATTGGGCCATACGAAATTGTACGCAAGATAGGCAAAGTGGCCTATTAGCTAAATCTACCTCCAGACTTGGAGTCAGTTCATCCAGTATTTCATGTTTCGATGCTTCGGAAATGTGTTGGAGATCCTACTAGGATCGTCCCAGTGAATGATGTGCAAGTGACAGGGAAATTGACTTATGAAGAGATACCCATTGCCATACTAGATAGGCAAGTACGGAGGCTTAGAAACAAAGAAGTAGCCTCAGTTAAAGTTCTATGGAGAAACAGTTAACGAGAGGAAATGACGTAGGAAGCAGAAGAAAGTATGTGGTCCAAATACCCACATTTATTTCAGCCCTTGGAAGAAGTCCAAGATGAGACGTCAAGATCATAAGGTATGTATGTATTCCTTTTATGCTTTTTGGGTCGTGTGTGACCAAATTTTTATGCTATTACGATGTGGCCCTGTGAGGCATCGATATTATGGGTTGTTGGGGCAGGATGGTAGTGCCATATTATAGGGGAGGCTCTGGCGAAATTTTTATAGAATCCCCGAACACTTTAACATTCGAGGATGAATGTTCTTAAGGGGGGGGGGGGGGGGGGGGAGAATGTTACACCTCGAAAAATTTTCCGTTGGTACGCAAGTGGATAAACTAGTGATGAATATGAGTGCATGATGTCTATGAGCAAGAAACGACGTTTGATGACCTTAGGCGAGATTTCGAAAGTATCCGATGTGAGACGAGAAAGTTGGCTAAGTTAAGATGAGATACAAGGTGAGCAATGCATGTGCATGGACGGGGGTGATTAAAATGAGAAGTCTAAGAAATATGAGAAGTTGCAGAATTGCAACTGCCCAGTGGTCGTAAATTGCAAAATACGGACCGTAAAATGCAATACGGTCCGTAAACTGGCAGTCGTAAACTGCCATGCAAGGCTTCAACTTTCTGCCAGCCGAGGAAATGGTTAAATACGACCTGGTGGACGGACCGTAAAGTGATTTACGGCCCGTAAACCATGGTCGTAAATCACCATGCATGCAGCCTTAAGTTTCTGGTTCTGCTTAAGCTTAAAGACGACCACGAGGGGCGGTCTGTAAACTGAAATATGGACCGTAAACCTCCATGGACGACCACTGTTCATCTCAGCACAGATTTCACAAGTCATTAAATAAAGGGACCAACACTTGTTTTATTTCATTACAACATTACACCACTTCTCTCTAAAACTTCTCTCTACATTTATTATATGAGTTTTCAAGGATTATAAGCCATCAATAACATTAAGACAAGTGAATCAAGGATAAGGGAATCATCAAGGATCATTCAAGTCAAGAAATCGAAATGGAGAAAAACTAGGGTTTTGCTCAAAGAGGAGTATTATCAACCAAAGCTTGTTCCTACAACTTCTAAGGTAAGATTCATGATTTTTACAAGATGTTTAAGGTATTGGAGAATTAAAATACATGGATTGTAGAAAATGTGGTCAACTAGGTCATGAATGGTGAATAGTGACATTTTGTGGAATAGTTGGAATTGAATCATGAATGTTGTTGTGTTGTGATATGAACGCTTTATAAATGGTACTAAGATCACGAACTAGACACTTTAGACGAATGGACGAAGTTGGAGGTCATGACCATAAATATGGGAGAATTAGAAGCAAATTGAGAAACCTAGATAATGTGGATGATGTGAATGACTAATGGCCATTGTTATGATATTAATGAAAGTATAGACGCTAGCATTGGAAGGAAACGTGCAAGTGTAGAATAGTCCGACGAAAAGGTATGTAAGGCTAACCCTTCTTTCATAAGGCATGGTTCTTGGCCAAATTTCTAATTCCTCTATATGAGTATGTTGTATTCAAGTGATTGACACTCCGAGCTCATAAGCTCACGACCCTTAACATGTACTACGATTGTACTACGCCCTCATATGACGAGTAAGCCTAAGATGTGGATGTAGCAATAATGATGATGATAGTGATGACGATAATGATAATAATGATGCTAAAGGTGCCTACGGGCTATTATATTCACATGTGCCCATGAAGGGCTATAATGACACCCCGAGCTTATAATGCCGGGTAGAATATATGTATATGGATGTATATATATATATATATGATTATGTATAAAGTATGTATACGATTACGTAACGCGCGCACACCTCTG
The DNA here is from genome assembly GCF_019175385.1 of Lycium barbarum. Lineage (NCBI taxonomy): Eukaryota > Viridiplantae > Streptophyta > Magnoliopsida > Solanales > Solanaceae > Lycium > Lycium barbarum. The sequence goes on from NC_083337.1 coordinate 26,988,101, forward strand.
CAGATGGTACGGATAACCCTGAAGCCTTGGTAGGGCCAGGTAGAAATAACATTGAGCCTTGGTTGGCTAAGTACGTATGAAACACCGAACCTTATGGTCGGGCACGCTATGTATGTATATAAGTGTATAGCTATGTATATAATATGAATATGAATGTGAAAAGACTATGTATATGAATGCGAATAAGGACATGTGTATGAATATGAGCACAAGTATGGTACGAGTACTATTATGGAATACGGATGATGACGTAGGTGTACAAATACGTATGAAAAATGGAAATTCTACGAAAGGCAGGTAAGTCTATGACGATGATATTATTGTCTCCCCCCCCCCCCCCCCCCCTCCTATGCTAATTCATATGTTGTTCATGATGCTTATTTATTGATGTTGCTCATGCTTTACATACTCAGTATATTCTTCGTACTGACGTCCTTTTGTTTGTGGACGCTGCGTCATGCCCGCAGGTGCACAGGGAGACAGACTTGATCCATAGCTGCCTATTCGGAGATTACATAGAGAGCTCCATTTCCTTCGGAGCCATATCTTTTGGGTACTCATTTTTTTGTGTATATAATTATGGGCATAGCGGGGTCCTGTCCCGCTAATGTGATATGTTATACTCTTAGAGGCTCGAAGACATGTGTGTGTGTGGGTAGATGTGTTTGGCCTTATTGGCCTATGTTTTGTATATCTTTTTGTCGGCCACGTTGGCCCATGTATATTGATGTGGCATAAATGCCTATGATGATATAAATGTGCGGTTGTCCATATGGGACTAGTTGACGAATGAATGGAAATGCATGTATAATTATGTGGCTCACCTAAATGTAAGCATAAGAGTAAGCTAAGAGGGTGCTCGGGTGGGCTAGCACCGGGTGCTCGTCGCGGCCCCGAGTCGGGTCGTGACACTTTCTTCATTCCATCCCACCAATACCCTTCCTTAATATCATGGTACATCTTTGTCGTTCCTGGATGAACAGAATAACGGGAAAAGTAAGCCTCCCCCATAATCTGTCGACGTAATCCTGCAACATCAGGAACACATAGTCTGCCCCGATATTTAAGAACTCCATGTGTAGAAATCTCCAATGGTGACTTTTTCTTATGGGGCGATATATCTCTATAGTAAACTAATATGGGATCCTCATACTGGTGCTCTTTCACCTCAGCTACTAAAGACAAAACTGCCACATCATGAATAGTAACTCCCTAATCGCTCGAGTCCACTAATCGAACTCCTAGGCTTGCTAAATGCTGAAGCTCAAGAACAAACTTCTTTTTCTCTGGCTGAATATCATATAAGCTACCCATGGATCTACAACTGAGGGCATCAGCTACTACGTTTGCCTTTCCAGGATAATACAAAATACTAACATCATAATCTTTCAATAGCTCCAACCATCGCCTTTGACGCAAATTTAACTCCTTCTGCTTGAAAATATATTAGAGACTCTTGTGGTCTGTATAGATATCAACATGAACGCCATACAAATAGTGCCTCCACATCTTCAATGCATGAATTACCGCAGCCAATTCTAGATCATGGGTTGGGTAGTTCTGCTCGTGTTTTCGCAACTGTCTTGAAGCATAAGCTATAACCTTGCCATGCTGCATCAATACAAAACCTAATCCAACACCTAAAGCATCACAATAAATGACGTAGCCCTCCGATCCTTCAGGAAGTGTCAGAATCGGGTCTGTAGTCAATCTATTCTTCAACTCCTAAACACTGTGCTCATAAGCATCCACCCATTAAAACTTAGCTGTTTTCTGAGTCAGCTTTATCAGTGGTGCAGAAATAGAAGATAACCCCTCTACAAATCGCATATAATAACCTGCCAAGCCTAGAAAGTTGCGAACTTCTGTGGGTGTTGTGGGTCTCGGCCAATTCTTTACTGTTTCGATCTTCTACATATCCTCTCGAATACCGTTAGCTGAAATAATGTGCCCTAGAAAAGTTATAAAATTCAACCAAAACTCACATTTAGAGAACTTTGCATACAACTTCCGATCTTGAAGAACTTTAAGAACAACATGCAAATAGTCTGCATGCTCTACCTCTGATCTAGAGTATACCACAATATCATCAATAAACACAATCACAAACAAATCCAGGAAAGGCCTGAATACATTGTTCATTAAATCCAAAAATACTGCCGGTGCATTTGTCAACCCAAACGACATTACACGGAATTCCAAATGACCCTATCTGGTTCTGAAGGCCGTCTTCAGAATGTCTTTCTCTCTAACTCTCACCTGGTGATACCCGGATCTTAAATCTATCTCTGAGAACCATTTGGCACCTTGCAACTGATCACATAAATCGTCAATTCTTGGAAGTGGATATTTGTTCTTTATTGTCATCTTATTCAGCTGCATGTAGTCGATACACATTCGTAACGAACCATCTTTCTTTTTTACAAACAACACAGGTGCTCCCCACGGCGACGAGCCGGCCTGATAAAGCCTTTTCAAGCAAATCCTTCAGTTGCTCCTTCAATTCCCTCAATTCAGCAGGTGCCATTCTATAAGGAAGAATAAATATTGGCTAGGTATCTGGTGGTACGTGGATGGAAAAATCAATCTCCCGTTCTGGTGGAAGACCTGGAAGCTCGTCCGGGAATACATCCGGAAGCTAATTAATTACTGGGACAGACTAAATAATCTATGGCTTTGCTCCTATATCTTGAACCTGGACTAAATGATAAATACAACCTTTAGTAATCATCTTCCTTGCCTTAAGATAGGAAATAAACCTACCCCTCGGAGACGCTGTATTACCCTTCCACTCCAACACTGGTTCTCCTGGAAACTGAAATCGAACCACCTTCGTTCTGCAATCAACATTAGCATAACAAGAGGTCAACCAATCCATACCCATAATGACATCAAATTCTACCATATCTAACTTAATCAAATCAACCATAGTATGATGATCACAAACTATAACCACACAGTGTCTATATACTCATCTGGCTATTATGAGATCACCAACTGGTGTGGACACCTCAAAAGATTTAATTGACTCGGGTTTTACCCCAAACTGACTAGCAACAACAGGAGTAACATACGACAATGTAGAACCCGGATCAATCAATGAATATACATCATGAGAAGATACTGATAATATATATGTAAAAACACCAGGCGAAGACTCAAGATCCTGTCATCCAGCCAGTGCATAAATACAGTTCTGAGGACCGCTCGAACTGGACGCTTCCTCTCTGCCTCTACCACGGCCTGCTGTCATCTGAGAGCCTTGCCTTGGAGGGCGTAAAGATAATGACGAACCACCTGCTGATCCTGTGGGCTGAATGATACCTCTACCATCTCTTGATGGATAGTCACGCTTTCATATGGCCTAGCTGACTGCAGGCATAACAAGCATCTGAACCCAAGTGGCACTGTCCCAAATGTAGTTTACCACATTGAGTACATCGTGGTAAAGGAAGACATGTACCTGTACAATCGTTGAAGAAGCAGCCTAGGGTTCTGGTCCGTCTCCCTGTCTACCTGCGGGCATGAACGCAGCGTCCACAACCAAAAGGACGTCATTACGATTAATGTACCAAGTATGTAAGGCATGAATAACAAATTAATGAAAGTATGAAGATAACATACGATAAAGAGATCAATATGTACCTTTGAATGCCTCTTAAGGCAGATGTCATACATGCTTAGCTTTTTTTTTATAAAAAAACACTTATATACATACATATATATAGTATCCTGCCCGACTATTTTGGCTCGGTGTTATCATTATATCATCATCCCGCGTCCGAGGCATCCCGCGTCCGGGGCATCCCGCGTTCGGGGTAACATCATAACCTGCCCATTGCGGTGGTATGCACATCTACTTGCCTGCTTGGCCGACTATAGCGGGGCGCGGTGTGAGAAAATACATACATATATATAAAGCATGCATGAGAGCCCAAATAAAAGCTAAAACTCTATCGGAGTGACGTAAGGTCGGTAAACCTCCGATTATCATTATGGAGCTATCATCATGAACATATCTCTCCTTGAAGGAACAATAATCATAAGATGAGATTAACATCAGTGAATAAGATCATCAACCATAAGATGAGATCAATAATCATAAGATAAGACCAATAATCATGGGGCAATGATCAATAATATCATAAGAACTTCACAAACCATAGGCTTCTAGTATTTTTAGGAATAGGGACGTTATGGATATCATGTGTAAGTCATAACAATAGGATCATGCCTTAAGAAAGAAAGGGACAGACTTAACATACCTAGGATCATGCCTTAAGAAAGAAACGGACAGACTTAACATACCTTGTGGTCTTCTTAACTTACTTAACGCCTATCCTCCCGAGCTTGTAAATCTACATTCAAGATGATTCGCCCTAAGGGTAAGAAACGCGTATAGGGTCAAACTAGATTAATAAATGAGCTAACGAAAATTGGGCAGCATTTCCCCTTATATCTTCTATTTCCTCCAATCTTCAAAACAACTCCCAAAACCACAATAATACATCAACAATTCCATAATCACAAGATTACATTCAAATTATACTCAATTCAATCCCAAAACTTCTTTTCATAATCAATCCATAACAACATCTTTAACACAACCCCTTATACACTTGTATACGACACTTCTTTAACATCATTATTATCCCTCATAACAAGATTATGCTCAAAACTTGCTCATAATTATAGCTCAAGTTAATTCACAACTCAAAATATCATCAATTTCATATTTGAACTTTTCCTCTAATTTCTTTTCTTCAAATCTTGACATAATTACCAAATAAACTCATAAGCATAAAACTAAGATGAAATCTTACCTCAAAATTCAATAAAACTTCAATTCCAAGGTTACTCCACCTTATAAACACTCACCCCAAGCATCTTCAAGAAGAGGATACAACTGTAAAGCTCACTTGGAAACCCTAAACACTTTAATCTTCACCTTCATCTTTGATTTAGGCTTAGAAATATGTTTGAATGTGTTTGGAGAGGTCTCTAGAGGTTTCTAGGACTTGGGGTTATGTCTACAATGATTAAAATGAAGAGGGGTCATCATACTTAAATTCTAGAAATTTCCACCGACTTTGTATTATACTGGCCGTATAACTTGGTCGTATAACATTGTACGGTTCGTATTTCCGGTCGTATAAATATTTACGGGCCATAACTTTGGCCTCATTTCTCAGATTTGCAATTTGTCAGTTGCATTGAAAAGAAGACTTTCTGAACTTAAATTTACATACGTTATGTATTCCGTAATTCCTCATATGCTAAGAGATATATCTCCCTCAAGTTGGACAAAAAATCCTGTCTAAAATTCTACCAAGTTTTTCCAAAGTTTCGACAAACTTATTTTCTTCAATTTGCTTGATCCTGGAACCTTTAGATACTTGCTTAACACTTATTAAAAGTCTTCCTTAACCTTATAAAGGTTCCATGGCCTCTACGGCTTACGCTAGTTTACCTCACAACCAACGCGAAAATTTGCGAGGTGTAACATATATATATATATATATATATACGGTTCGTATCCTTGGCTGTATAACATTATACGACCAACATCCTGGCCGTATAAAATTATACGGTCCGTATAATACCACATCCAAAATTGCCTTCTCTGGAAATTTTTAAAAATCCTTAAATACGGACCATATCTCAAAATACGGACCGTATACCATATTTTCCAAAAACAACTTTTGACGAACCTTCCCACTTCGATTCACTTATTCTCCAATCCTTCCGAAACTCACCAAACATGAATTTAAACACTTATAAACACAAGTTAAGCATGTCCAACCTCATTTATCCTTGAAACAAATCTCGTGTCCAAAACTAAGACACCAACGTACTATGAATCTCAATGCACAAAACTACAAGGTGTAACAAACCATATTTATAAAAATAGAATATGTATGATTACCAATAATAAGTAGTACAGACTTTGACCAAATATTTAATTTGATACCTTAATATACTATATTTAAGACAAAATATTACATATGAATACATATGTGGAGTTTGATGCAACACTTCCTATCATTGAAGCTTTCACTGATGAAGAGATTATTGCCCATGTCATTGGAGTGGAAGAACAAGAGAATATGGAAACCGAGGACGACAATGAAAGTGCTGACGAAGAACCTTAACCTATTGTTAGTTGGACTGGTTAGAAGATTCAATAGTTCAACTCTTAGATTCCCTTCAAGGAAAGCAATTGGATACCCGTTTGCTGAAAGTTTAGACAAATCTTCGTAAATTCAAGTATTATATCACCACTAAGAGAGTGGAGTCTACGAAACAAGCTAAAATAAAATTTCTCCCATCAATCTCGAATGAATTTAATTTTCAATTACTGTAGATTTAAAATGTGCACCTTAGAGCTTAAAACTTTATACATTCAGTTATGAATTTATTGAAATTGTATTAACTTTCTTTAATGTTTAGTTAGTGAAGCATTCATATCTTTGAGATTTAAAAGTTAAATAATTTGTTATTTTTTTACGACATTAAAAAAATTGATTTTATGCCACTTTTTTGCCTGTACCAACCAACTATTATTTAAATAACAAATGCTGTTATAGGTGTATAACAACAATTCTCTATAACAACCAAAAAATTTTGGACCCAACGATGCTGTTATAGAGAGATTTGACTGTACAATTCAAATGTACTGACGTCCCTTTATTGTCAGGGGCCTGCATTTCACGACGGATCAGCTCGTTAGGACATTGCTCGTATAAGCTTTTGGTGAGCCCCATCTCATTCGGGATTTAGTCATTATTTATATTTCATGTTCATGTTAGTATGCAGTCAAGGTTGTTGACACCCAATTTTGTCACGCCTTTCTTCCAATTTACCTCTTTAAGCTTCTATTTTATTAATATATTAATTATATTTTTTTTTATCTATTTTTATCACAATGACATGTCAAATTTCTTATCAATTTCTCTATTGTTGTTGTCGTTATTACCAATTAATTTTATCAGTTTTGTAAAAAGTATTTTAGCTAATGCATTTACGCCTTTTCCGATTTAATTAAGTAAGCTAAAGTTCTCGTCAGATTATTGGTCCTATTATATCGTAGTAACTCTATATGTATATTTCAATAAATATTATTTAAGCATTTTCTTATTAGAATTACTATACACTTGTATCTATGTTATATCTATGTTATTTTTATTATCATTATTTTGCTGTACCAATTATTTACTAACAGCTGTTTTACCCCTCTACTCTCTTATTATTTTGAATATTTAGAAACTTATTTAAAGTTATTATTTGTCGAGATGAACCAAATTAATATATTTTATTCAGAGCACACTTGTTTTATCAAGCTATTTTAATTTCAATTTGCTTTCATTAATTTCTCACTTTTTACATTCATTTGGTTAGCTATTTCAATTATTACTTTAGACAACATTATATAAAATCCTAAAGGAAGTAAAAAAGAAGAGGGAAAAGAAACCTATCAAATATTTTTGGGATAATTTCAGAGACCTCCCTCCAGGTTTGGCTCTATTACAATCACCTCCTCTGTGGTTTACAATATGGCATACCTCCCTTGTTTTGATTTTCTTGTAAGCATTCTTTAAACCTATTTAAAATGAATATAAATGAATTAAGATTTGACAAATTTCCCTTCTTAATATTTATTTCCTCCAAACTCTTAAATGAAGAAGGGGACAGAGACATTGTGTTGGGAGATCTAGAACATACTGGAAGGCGTCAAGATTTTGGGTATTGCAGGAGTATTAAGGTTGAGGAGGTTAAGGGTGCTGTTCGTAGGATGCGCAGGGGAAGAGCGACCGGACCTGACGAGATCCCTGGGGAATTTTGGAAGAGTGCGGGCCCGACAGGTTTGGAGTGGCTGACTAGGTTGTTTAATGTCATCTTTAAGACGGCAATGATGCCTGAAGAATGGAGGTCGAGTGTAATGGTCCCTCTATACAAGAACAAGGGAGATATCCAGAGTTGCAACAACTATAGAGGTATCAAGCTACTAAGCCATACTATGAAAGTGTGGGAAAGGGTGGTGGAGATGAGGGTGAGGAAAGGCGTGTCTATTTCAGAGAATCAGTTCGGATTCATGCCGGGACGCTCAACTACAGAAGCCATCCATCTTGTGAGGAGACTGGTGGAGCAGTATAGGGAGAGGAAAAGGGACTTACACATGGTATTCATTGACCTAGAAAAGGCTTACGACAAAGTCCCAAGAGAAATCCTATGGAGATGCTTGGAGGCTAAAGGTGTACCTGTGGCGTACATTAGGGTGATCAAGGACATGTATGAGGGAGCCAAAACCAGGGTAAGGACAGTAGGAGGAGACTCAGAGCACTTTCCAGTTGTGATGGGGTTGCATCAAGGATCAGCTCTTAGTCCGTTCTTATTTGCCTTGGTGATGGATGGATTGACGCGGCAAATTCAAGGTGAGGTGCCATGGTGTATGCTTTTCGCGGATGACATAGTCCTGATCGATGAGACTCGTAGCGGAGTTAACGCTAAGCTGGAGGATTGGAGACAAACTCTGGAGTCTAAAGGGTTTAAGCTGAGTAGGACCAAGACAGAGTACTTAGAGTGTAAGTTTAGTGAAGCACCTCAGGAGGCCGGCTTGGAAGTGAGGCTTGGTACCCAAGTCATCCAGAAGAAAAGTAGTTTCAAGTATCTTGGGTCTATTATGCAAGGCAGCGCGGAGATTGACGATGATGTCACACATCGTATTGGGGCAGGGTGGATGAAATGGAGGCTTGCTTCCGGAGTGTTATGTGACAAGAAGGTGCCACCACAACTTAAGGGAAAGTTCTACAAAGTGGTGGTTAGACCGACTATGTTGTATGGGGCGGAGTGTTGGCCAGTTAAGGTTTCTCACGTTCAAAAGATGAAAGTTGCTGAGATGAGAATGTTGAGATGGATGTGTGGCCACACCAGGAGTGACAGGATTAGGAATGAGGATATTCGGGACAAGGTGGGAGTGGCCTCGGTGGAAGACAAGATGCGAGAAGCGAGATTGAGATGGTTTGGGCATGTGAAGAGGAGAGACACGGATGCCCCAGTGCGGAGGTGTGAGAGGTTGGCCATGGATGGTTTCAGACGAGGTAGGGGTAGGCCAAAGAAGTATTGGGGAGAGGTAATTAGACACGACATGGCGCAGTTACAGCTTACCGAGGACATGACCTTAGATAGGAGGGTTTGGAGGACCCATATTAGGGTAGAAGGCTAGTAGATAGTCTCATTACCCTGCCTTATTAATAGTCGCATTATCGTAGTATAATTTCTTGTGCTCTAATTTATGCTATTATGCTATTATCTGTTATTTCCTGTGCTTTGATTATTCTATGTTATCTGTGTCGCTTGCGTTACTTCATTTCCATATCGCTTTGAATCTCTTAGCCGTATCTGACCTCTTTTTATGTTTATGTTTTTATTGAGTCGAGGGTCTCTCGGAAACAGCCATCCTACCTTGGTAGGAGTAAGGTCTGCGTACACTCTACCCTCCCCAGACCCCACGTTGTGGGATTTCACTGGGTTGTTGTTGTTGTTGTTGTTGTTCATACTTAACAAATACTTTAAAAAATAACCAGCAAAAATAAATTAGTACTATTTACATATAGATACACATGTAAATGCCATTCTTCCTGACTCATGTACGGACAAAGTTTCGTTTATTAATTCTGTTTCATTCCTATTTGCAATATTTTTGCTTCGGTATAAGATGCTTGCAGGTATTAATCTTAAGAGGATATTATGTTAAGTGATTGTTTCCAGTTTTTTACAAGGTACAACAAGGATATGTTACAGTAACAGAGAAGAGAATACTAACGATAGGAAGAAGAAAATGAGGATATGCGTAAAAAGAATAAGTAGGCAGCTGGCTTTACACGTGTATCTATATGTAATAGTACTAATTTATTTTTGCTGGTTTATTTTTAAAGTATTTGTTAAGTATGAAGAAATTGATATTAAGAATGGCAAATTTGTCAAATATTAATTCATTTATATTTATTTTAAATAGGTTTAAAGAATGGTTACAAGAAAATCAAAACAAGGAAGGTATGCATAATATAGTAAACCACAAGGGAGGCGAGTTTAATAGAGTCAAACTTGGAGAGAGGTCTCTGAAATTATTCCAATATTTTTCAATCCCTTCTCGTCAACAACAACGTCCCTTTCCTCATTTTTCAACCTTTTGTTTGTTTGTTTGTTTGTTTGTTTGTTATTTTTAATATTTCCTTCCATAATAATTTCTTTCCATAACAATTTCTTATTCCTTTCGCTTTTATCATTTATATCCTTTCCTACCCGTTAATTTTTCCTTCTAATAACAAAAATTTGCCAGCATCTTTTTTAATTAGTTCCCTTAAAACTTTGATCTCCTCTTTCCTTTCCTTGTGCATTTTATTTTATTCCCTTAGATATTCTTATTTTATACTATTAATCTCCCTCAAAATTGGCATAGCACAATTCCCTCAAATCACCACAAATAAAAATCTTTATTTTCTCCGAATTCAAATTTTTGTCATCAATTACTTCTCCTACCATTTTTAGTTCTCTAATTCTCACACTACAAATACTGTATTTTTTTTAACCTCTCAAGAAACTGGATTCTACTCTCACCTCTTACACAGGCTTTCAAGCACACAATATTCTCTTATCTCACTATTTCACAATAGTACTTCACTGTTTAATTTCTTTTGGCCGTCGCCTGTAAGCCATAGCAAAGTTTGTTATTCGACTCCGCTTATTTTGCGGCTCGAGTGCGGTTTGATTTTTTCTGTTGATCAAGCTTCTTAATTTCTCATCGTTCGTGTTGTTATCGTCTATTATTTTCAACTGTATATAATATTGTAGTTGGATTGCTCACATGCCTTTAGCATTCTGTGTCAGGTGTGGAATCTCAACTTTATATGTGTTTGAATCCCTTCAGTGAATGCATGCCTATAGGATCTATTGTAATGTAACAACCAGCTAGGTCGTTACGGGGGACTTTGACCATTGTACCCTTGCTAATACCTTCCTGAGAATAGAAATTAGCTAATCATAACTCAAAGATGCAAAAGTCTAAAAGCTGGAAATTGAATTGTTTATTGTTGTTGTGTTTTGTTGAAAAATCGAGCTCATTGGTTAAGGAGTCCGCCGCTGCAGGGAGTCGGGGAATAAATGAGGTCCGCCATAGCGAGAGATTTCCCACTATAGCAAGACCGCTGCAGCGGTCGATGAGAGGCAGAATCAACGTTTTATATTCTTTATTCCGAACTCATTCCCCACATAACTCCAAAACAGTTCCCAAGAACACTTGTGGCGATTTTCTAAGGCTAGGGCTAAAATACTCTTGAAAGGTAAGTCTCAACCCTTTACTTTGTTCATTCCATCATCATCTTAAGTTCATTCCATCATCATCTTAAGTTCCATGATTAGTTTAAGGTTCTCTAATGGTGAATGAAAGGACTAAAACCCTAAAACTTAAGAAACCCTTGAATAATGAATGGGTTTGTGATTTTATTGTTGTTTATTGATCTAAGGTTATAGAGTATCACTTCCTAGGGTGGGAATTCAAGTTCTAATGGATGAGAATGATGTATTGAGACTTAGGGTTTCATAAAGATGGTAACTTTAGCATAAAAACTGCTTGTAAAAGGGTTGAATTGATTACAAACCCATGAATTAGAATATTATGATCAATGGGAGAGAGGTAATGATGAGTTCACCATAAGTGATAGTTCAACCAATTGGAAAGAGTAGAAATAAGTGGGTTTCCCTTTCCCAATTGTTGTATTGTTTGAGTAGGTGCTTCGAATACTCATGTAGTGCTATATTTCTAGACTTTGAACGTTCCGAGGCGTTGCAAAAAGGAAAGGCTCACGTGGAATAGCTTGCATTGTTCCAGTTCTGCGTTGAGGTAGGTTGCGGTCTACTTGAGTTAAACTTTGATTAGTTGATTGTATATGTTATGAAGTTGATAGGAGAAAGCGTGATTAGGGTTTCAGACATAAAGTATGGTTGGAAATTTCTAAGTTTGATATTGATTGATTGATTATGTGATGAACTATTATGATTTGATAAAGAAGAAGTTAATGAATACTCTTCTTGTTGACTTGGAGTAATCCCTTATTCATGCTATTGATGAATTGATTCTTGAGTCTTGATATGACTGGCATGGTGACTTATGTTCCTTGACGTTGATTCCTTATTGATTGTTGGAATGGAAATACATTGAGATGAGAAAGAACATACAAATATGAAAAGGCACATTTGACAGGGAGTGAGGATGTGGCCTAGTTATAGGCTCGTGATCCGAGGTCAGTTCCGGAGTGAGTGGTACATGGACACCATGGGTCCCTTGTAGATCATGGCTTTTGGGCAAACAATACCATTTAGCATGTGTGCACAGATATGTGACAGAGTTGAGATGATTCGTAAGTTACAGTTGTGTTGGTGATGACATGGGTTGAGTTACTTTTATTTGATTGCTGTTTGTGTAGGCTTATCTTATTTTGGTGTTAGATGATTCTTGTTGATAATTTCATATGGTTATGTGCTGTTGTGCCTATCTGTCTATTCTATTGATTTTATGCATGATACTAATCTTAGTCAGCCTATGATATCTACCGGTACATAGTGTTTGTATTGATACTACCTTGCTGCATTCTTTTAAGTGCAGATTGTGATCCAGAGACATCTACCATACCTCATATTTAGTGTGAGGCCAGTTTCTGACAGATTTGAGGGTGAGCTCCTATCCATGCCATGCCGCCTGAAGATCTTCCCTTATTGATGTCTACATTCATTCCAGACATTACTTATGTTATTTCAGAAAGTTGTTAATTCCTTAGACAGTTTATGTTTTAGAGTTCTTGTACAATGACTTTTGGATCTTTGAGGTTGTAATAGTTAGATTTTCGCACTTTTATTTATTCATGGCATGACTAGACAATTTTACGATTTAATTCTGGTTATCAATTTATAATTGTTTAAAATGGTTTGATAATTGGGTAAGGGGGTGGTTCGCCCACTAGGGAATTTGTGTGGGTGCCACTCACGACTATTCGGGTCGTGACCTATAATTCATTTGGTATTCTGGCCTAGATATCTTCGTGATCAGGACTTAATAATATATCTAAAAGAATGGTTGTATCGTCACATTGTGCCTTGTTTGTTTGGATCACATGGCACTTAAAGGGTATAAGAAAAATTCAGATTATGTATGCTAAGCACCTAACTTTGTCAATTAGTTCCATAAGTTCAATACTCTGCTTCATTCCATGTTCAATACACTGTGAAGCATAAAAAAATCTCCTTTCTACGTTATTCTGCTTCATTCCACAATGCTTAATTAACTCGAATTCTACATTTGTTTCCTCGCTCTTTCAATGTGTCATCACCTAGACTAACATGGACTAATTTAATCCTCAACTAGTTGTGAATTGGAAGCTTGTATTTTCTGTGTGGTGTGTGTGTATTTTGCCTAACAGAGATCTGAACCCGAAGGTTTGAGGATGGTTTGAAGAGGTGCTTGGGATATGGGAGTCCATGAGCTGTTTTGGTTTTGCGAAGCCAATCTCGTTTAGGAGTTTATTTTACGTACATTCGTTTGGCTTGTCATAACTTGGTATGAAGGCTAATAATATTTGGCGAAAAGGGGCTGCTAAGGGGCTGGAAATTATGTGCTATGTGTCTAAATATTTTTCTTCAATTTATTTTTTAAACACGATTTTCGTAAAGGTACATGGCTTCGCCTTTCTTTATAAATAAAACCACTGTCCAAGTTTTTTTTTGTTTTTTTTAAAACTTAACTGGGAAGTGTGCTTTGTTTTTAATCATGAACTAAAATATAGATACTTTTCCTAACAAATAGTTGGCGGGAAGTAAAAGGATTACGAGGTCTAATCCTAAATTGTTTTCAAATTTAACCGACCCGTTTCCCCGGAAGTAACACCAACCAAAGTTTTCAAAGGGATTATGTGTATTATATATGTAAATAACATTACGAGCCTACATTCAAAACACTTACTTGTTCTCAAAACTATTACTTATTATCTATTTTCCTTTAAACATTAAAACCGACCTCCAATCAAAATTCTTACTAAGGTTGAAGACACATGATTTGAAATATCGTGTTGTCATTCCTATAAAGTAATAAATATTTCAAGATTTTAACTCTTTAAGATCTCCACAGTTTTTAAGGAAACGATATGAATCTCATAATGTTTTCCCCCTTTAATCTAATTAGTTATATCTTATGTGTTTGGGATAGCTAGAATTTATACAATTCTAGGATATAGTAATTTCTTTTGATATTATAACACAGAAGTAGTAAGTTGTAATCAGTTTGTACCATCATATGTGAATGTAATAAATTGCCTTTGAATAGGTACATGTCTTCCTTTATTTTATTTTTCGTATTCAAACTCGTATTTGGTTTATCTTCATTCTTCCTCTCATTTAATGAATGGATTGTATATTTGATCACCTAGTCATTGTAGGTTAATAAATCTTCTAGCCTAAACACCTTTTATTTTAGCCTCATTAATCATAAACAATAAGTGAATGTTCATGCTTAGTTGCGTTGGTTTATTTTAACTGAGAATTCATTAAGTTTGTATGTTTCTGTAACGACCCTCTGGTCGTTATTGGACCTTCCACAGCCCGTGTATGAAACCCAAGTTCCTTGTTATAAAATTAGTTCATAGGGAAGTTTTTCGTGTATATTGGTTTTACCGTGATCAAGTTAGTAGGAGTTGCCGGATAGGACAGCCTCGCCGCAGCGGTCAAGGACCCACCATAGCGAGTCCGCTATAGTGGACAAGTAGACCGCTGCAGCGGTCCGAGCAGACTAGACCCAGTTAAAAACCCTATTACGGGATTAAATCAAACTTTTCCACAAAACCTTCTCTAAGCCGTCAGTTGGGAGAATTTTTGGACAGAACGCATAGAGACCTGAGCAAGAATACCCCGTCGTGTCATCCGGATTCGGAAGCAAGGGATGAAGACTCCGTGATTGTTCTTGGTACCTGCTCGACCTCGAGGTAGGTTATGGTTTACTTGAGTTATACTTTGATTAGTGAGTCGTATATATGTATAAATTGACGAGAGAATGCATGTTTAGGTCTTCGGACACGGCGTTCGGTTAGATACTAGTTAGGTTGGTATTAATTGTGGAATTATGTGGGCTTGTCGCCATTAAGAGAAGTAGTCGAACCAAGTGTAAAATTGTTATATGCAAGGGGAGGTGGTAGAGCATGTATACACTCTTGGGGTTGATTTAATTGAAGAATGGAGATGTCTTACTAATGAGTCGGCTAATAAAGCGTCTTGTTATATCATATGCTATAGTGGTTCATACTTAGAACATAATTGACTTCATGTTGTACTGTGGGGCAGGGTGACTCGTATAGTAGTTTGCATGTGTCTTCAGTAGAGTAAGCATGACGTGATATAACGAAGTTCATAATTGTGTGATTAATGAACGTGGTTATTTGAGTCTGCTATGACTTCTGGCATGATGCCTTGTGATCTTGATATTGATAAGATCAATATATATATATATATATATACACGGAAAGGCACATTTGACAGGGAGTGAGGATGTGGCCTAGTTAAGAACTTGTGATCCGAGGTCAGTTTCGGAGCGAGTGGTACATGGTCACCATGAGTCCCCTACAGGTCCTAGATACTTGGGCAAATATTACCATTTAGCATGTGTGTACACGAGCGTGATACTACTGTTATTTCATTGCATTGCATTGGACTCCTATTATTCCTGTGTTTGGCTGACTATTTGACTTAGCACATCCCTGTGCCTGGTTGGTGGCTGATCTTGTTGATGATGTTAATTGGTTACGGGCGGTTGTGTATATGGGTAACTCAAGGGATTCCATTTAGCATGATCCAGGTCTAAAAGTACGATTGTGATACAGTTGTGAGTTGTATTGCTTTTACTTAATTTTGCTTGTAATTGATAAGTAATCTTGTCTAATGTCTTATGTGGGTTGTTGTGTTGTATGTTTATGTGTCCATTTACGGGTCTATCAGATTATGGAGGAAAAAGGGTAAGGATTAGTGTTTCCAGTTAGTATTGGTTGGTATGGAGGTTTGATGTGTGTTCTTTATTAATTGTTGTGGGTTAGCTGGTCTAGGAGTATGTTTTGAATGTAACTGCTAGTTGTCTGTTAGTCTTCACTTCCTGTTGTTACGTTGACATGGTAAAGGTAAAGGGGACATGAGCATGGTCTTGTCGGAACTATTAAGTATGGCTAGGACTTAAAAAGGTGCACGACTAGTGATGCTGATCATTCAGAATATCTCCTAATAGTGTTACAAACACTTCGGGATCATAAGCTTTATGCAAAATTTTCGAAGTGTGAATTTTGGCTGAAGTCAGTGGCATTTCTTAGCCACGTGATTTCAGGGGAAGGTGTGAAAGTTGATTCTCAAAATATTGATGCCGTGAAGAATTGGCCCAAACCCACCTCAGTATCTGATATAAGAAGTTTCTTGGGTCTGACAGGCTATTATAAACTTTTTGTAGAGGGATTTTCCTCTATCTTAGCTCCATTGACTATGTTGACTTAGAAGAGGTCAAATTCCAATTTGAGCAAAGTTTCGAAGAGTTGAAGAAGAGATTGACTTTTGCTCCAGTTTTGACACTACCAGACGGAACTGAAAGGATCGTAGTTTATTGTGATGCTTCGGGAATTGGTCTTGGATGTGTCTTAATGCAGCATGGTAAGGTTGTAGCTTATGCATCCTGACAGCTTAAGGTTCATGAAAAGAATTATCTGACGCATGACTTGGAATTGGAAGCTGTGGTTATTGCACTTAAGATATGGCGTCACTATTTGTATGGAGTGCATGTTGATATTTTTACTGATCACGAGAGCCTTCAATACATTTTCAAGAAGAGGAAGTTAAATCTTAGACAGAGAAGATGGCTCGAATTACTCAAGGATTATGATGTAGACATCCGCTACCATCCGGGAAAAGCAAATGCAGTGGTCGATGCTCTTAGTCGGTGATCCATGGGAAGCTTAGCTCACTTTGAGACGGATAGGAGAATGATGACAAGAGAAGTCCACCGCTTGGCAAACCTAGAAGTTCAACTCTTGGACTCCGAAGATGGTGGAGTTGTTGTTCAAAGCATGGCTTATTCCTTCTTAGTAGCCGAAGTGAAGGAGAAACAGTTTAGTGATCCCTACTTGTTGCAGCTGAAAGAGGGGATTCACAAGCATAAGACAAAAGCTTTCGAACAAGGGGGAGATAATGATACCTTAAGGTACAAAGGCAGATTATGTGTTCCAGACATAGATTGGCTCAGAGAGCGAATCAAGACAGAAGCCCATAATTCCAGGTACTCTATTCCTCCAGGTTCCACGAAGATGTATCATGACCTCAAGAAAAATTATTTGTGGAACGACATGAAAAAGAATATAGCAGATTTTGTGGCTAAGCATCCGAATTGTCAGTAAGTGAAAGCCGAGAACCAGTGGCCGGGTGGCTTGGCCCAGAATATTGATATTCCTGTGTGGAAATGGGAGATGATAAACATGGACTTTATAACAAGTCTACCTCGCTCATCGTGAAGACATGAATCAATTTGGGTGATTGTGGACCGACTTACTAAGTCAACACACTTTTTTCCAGTCAAGACCACAGATTCAACAGAAGATTACGCCAAGTTGTATATTCAAGAAATCGTCAGGCTTCATGGGACCCCAGTTTACATTATTTTAGATCGTGGTGCTTAATTCACAGCGAATTTTTTGAAGTCCTTTCAAAAAGATTAGGCACCAAGGTAAACCTCATCACTGTTTTTCATCCTCAGACAGATGGCCAGGCAGAGCGTACTATTCAGACTCTTGAGGACATGTTGAGAGTATGTGTCCTAGATTTTAAAGGTAGTTGGGATGATTATTTGCCTCTCATTGAATTTGCTTATAATATCAGTTATCATGCTAGTATCAAGATGGCACTGTATGAAGCTATGTATGGGCGGAGATGTAGATCACCCATTGGTTGGTTTGAAATTGGTGAAGCAGAGTTGTCATGACCCAAGCTGATGAGTCGTGACGAGCGTCTGACCTATAGCGACCAAACACCCCTATACTCATATCTGAATCTTACTAAACATCAAGGGCCCATAATGGCATAAACTGATCTCAAAAAGGGGAACATCAAACTCTGTACAATCTGCATATATACACAACATGCTGAAAAACAGTGCAAGCCAGCTAGGCTGCTATGTATACTGTACACAAAAGAATGGGAGCCAACAAGGCTACATCATCTGACTAATACATACAACTGTCTACAGACCACTACTGGAATGAAAGTGGTAGAAAGGACAGGACAGGGCCCCGTCATACCCATATACATACACATCTCAAAAGGGTAGCATACCAAAACTGACTGCAACCCCGGATCAAATGGAGCGCACTGACAACAACTAGATCTAGAGGTTCTACTGAGCTGGACCACCTGTCTGTTAACCTGTACGTGCGGGCATGAACGCAGCCCCCCGAGCAACGGGGAGTCAGTACGGATAATGTTACATCCGGCATTTTTGCATATTCGGAAGATTCGAAATATTTTTGACTTGAAAGGGGCGAGGCTATATTTGGACCTTGCTTGGTATGAAGGTGTAGGTTAGGAGTACGTTGGTGTGAAATTACGAAAGGAGGCCAAGGGCAAAATTAGAATTTTGGAAATTTGTTTCGGAAATTACAAAACGATTTTTTAATAAATTGGGCTCAAAATAAAATAAGAGAAAGTGAAGCCCAAGTATAAGGGTTGGCCCAAGCCCATGGCACATGGAGATCATGTGACCATTTAATCAATTAATAGGATATATATACATGTGATTATCCATAGAACCTTCAAGAAAAAAAAAGAAACAAAGCAAGAATAAGAAAAAAGAGGGGAGGGTTCGGCTCCAAGGAAAGAAAAAGAGGAAAGAAAGAAAAAAATTTCTAGCCTTCAATCTCAATCCAAAAATCTTGTTCTTCTTGAATTAGTAACAAGCTCAAGACGCTCTTCAATGTGGTATAATTAGTTTGGCGAAAGAATCACGTTGGTGGAAAGTTGGAATTTAAAGAAAAGGTATGAATTCTATATTTTGTGTTATGGAATAAGTGTATGAGTTATAATGCTTAGAACTAGATGAGAATCATGGAAGTATGGTGTGTGTGTGCATGACGTGTGTGTGTGTAATGATGTGTTGGCCGTGAGCTATGCTAGTGTGGAGGAAAAATGAATTCAAGTTCATTTAGTTTGTTAGTTGTGACCTTTGTGATGCAAATAAAGGTTTAATGACTTGGATTGACATTGGAAGTGCTTGCATGTAATTATAAGAAAATTTTATTAATTTTTCATGATTTTATATAAGTATGGGATTAAGGTTCTAAATGTGAAATATGATTGTTGTTAGTAAGCTTGGAAGGAAAGTAGTGTGATTTGGAAGTTTAGGTGAATTATGGTGTTGGTGGAAATTTTGTATATCTTGTGTATATATTGTAGAAATGACATGAAATTCTTCCAAATGACGTGGTAACGATCTTGATTAGTAGTGAGTGTGAAAATGGTAAGATTAGTTTGGAAGTCTAATGTCGGAATGGAAGATTTTATGTTATGCCGGAAAGATGGCTAGTGACGCCATATTGTGTATTTTGATGCTTGTTGTTGTTATTGATGTTGTCCTGGGTTGTTGTGTGGATAAACTAAGCCGAGCTAAGCCTCGGGGATGTTATATATATAGAGGAAATGCTGCCGAAATTTCGGTAGGCAAGTATGTATTGAGTTTGGAATCTTAAA
The DNA here is from genome assembly GCF_019175385.1 of Lycium barbarum. Lineage (NCBI taxonomy): Eukaryota > Viridiplantae > Streptophyta > Magnoliopsida > Solanales > Solanaceae > Lycium > Lycium barbarum. Next base: position 27,007,907 of record NC_083337.1, read on the forward strand.
GTTCGAATTTGACAATTGGTAAACTTGACCATTTGTAGATTCTGGACGAAACGGGAATTAAGATTAGACGAGCGTAAGAAGCGCGAAAGGTATGTAAAGCTTGTCCCCTCCTTCTTTTGGCATGTCTTAGTATGCTGGGTTGATATCGGGACCCCGGGAGCAATTCTGCTCCTCGAAATCCGAACTAGAGAATGGTTACTATTCACTCAATTCAATTGAATCTTAAAGTGTGCCTTTAGTTGGAAAAAAATGGTTAGACCACCATAACTTCCACCATTTTTTGTACGACACCTCGACTTGGCCCGAGGTGGGCCCGCAATTCCCGAGACCCTTTTGTATTGCTTTATTGAATTTATTTGGAACGTGGTTGTGGTACTAGTGACTTCAAAAACAAAGTTAAATATTTGAAATCTATTAATTATTATTTTCAAGCTGACGGAAACATAAGGTTGACTTTTTCAAAACCACTCCAAGGGGGGTGCGGTGGCCTCAGCTTATGTCTGAGCGTGCTATGGCCTCAGCCTATGTCTGAGCGCGCTATGGCCTCGGTTGATCACCGGGTGTGCTATGGCCTCAGTTTATACCTGAGTGCGCTACGGCCTCGACTTTTGTCTGAGTGAGCTATTTTTCTCTTAAAACTACTCCGAAAGGGGTTCGAGGTTTTACTACTTCATTTCACTTGTTACTTATGATCTTATTATTACTATTATTAATGTTATGCCCGAAGGGGCCTGTATTATTATTATCATGCCCGATGGGGCTATTATTGATGTTGAGCCGGACGCGGCTGCCCGATGGGGCTACTGTTGATATTGAGCCGGAAGCGGCACGTACGTTGTATCATATTAATTCCTTAAAGGAGGTGTGTTAGATTACATTACTTATTTTGAAAATGTTAGTTAGATTGCAATTATTTACTTGAAGCCTGCTTGAGATTTGCGTACATAATTACGATTCTTCCAGCGAAGGCTGCAGGTATTGGGGTGGTTATGATTTCTTCTTTCCTAAATTATGTGATGCTTATCATTTATTCTCGCTTTACATATTCAGTACATATTTCGTACTGACCCCCTGTCTTCGGGGGCTGCGTTTCATGCCACACAGGTCCAGGGACGCGACCCGGCGATCCAGGTACTTAGGGGGAGACAGCGTTGGGAGTCAGGCAGCTCCACTTGTTCCGGAGGCTGTTCTCACTTTGGTATAATTTTGTATATATGTTTTGTAATCCGTACTCTTTAGAAGTCTGCGAATAGCGTGGGTGTCATGGGTACTGTTTGGTTTTGTCGGTCGCTATTTTGTTGTACAGAACTAGTGTAAGCCTCTTGGGCTCGCCTGGCCCTATGGCAGGTGTATGTATGTATGTATATATGTAATACGTTTGAGGCGTTTTGAGTAACGTGTGGACTTTGGTGTCGTGATTATAACTTTCTGGAAAAAAAAAACAAAAAAAAAACGCTACCTCGTGGATCAAATAATGTAAGTTGGGACATCGGGCAGGGTAAGCTCGATCGCTCGTCGTGGCCCTATTTTGGGTCGTGACAGAAGTGGTATCAGAGCAGTTCAGTCCTCGGCGTGTTCGCAGACAGTGTCGAGTAGGGTCTTGTTTATCGGTGTGTTGTGCACCACATCTATAAACAGGAGGCTACGAGACATTAATAGGGTGTCATTCTTTCTCCCTGGTAAAGATCGTGCGGATAGGGCCGTGTCATAAGTGAATCCCCTAATCCAATTATCAATATGATTTTAGTGATGCCTAGGAAAGGGAAAGCGACGGCAGCACAGAAGGGCAAGACGGTTGCAGATGAGGCAGCCAGCCGAACCCCCAGACTTACCAGAGCTCAGACTTACACTGGAATACACATCCGATCCCAGAGTTCTCCGACTTCCCCATCTCCGGAAGGGCCCAGAGGGGCATCTGATCCAGCCTCAGCTCCAGCACCAGTGCCGGTGCCTCCAGTTCATCAGCCGGATGTTCACACCCAGGAAATACGAGAGATGAGGGATGCTATACGCTTACTGACCCAGATACTTGCTGTCCAAGCTGGGCGACAAGATAGGGCCCAGGATTATCCGGATAGGGCCGCTAGTGCCAGGGCCCGCGATTTTCTTACCTTAAATCCCCCAGAATTCAAGGGCACGGACCCTAATGCTGATCCTCAGGAGTTCATAGATGCTATGCAACGTACTTTGGATATAATGAAGGCGTCAGCTACGGAGTCTGTCGAGCTAGCTGCCTACCGGTTATAGGGTATAGCGATCAATTGGTTTCAGTCATGGAGGCTATCAAGAGGAAAGGATGCCCCTCCACCGACTTGGCAGGAATTCTCGGATGCCTTCTTGCGCCATTATATGCCACCTGAGTTAAGGCGGACAAGGGTTGACAGGTTCCTTAACCTGCGACAGGATGACATGTCTGTTAGGGAGTACAGTGTGGAGTTTGATTCTTTAGCTAGATATGCCCCTGCTATTGTGCAAAACATGGAAGATAGAATTCACCGATACGTGATGGGGCTAGGGACGGATCTGCAGGAGGCTTGTATGGCCGTGGCAATGCAGCCGGGCATGGATATAGCTCGTGTTCAGGCTTATGCTCAGGGGTCAGAGGATCGGAAGCGTCAGCGAGAGGCTACCTCAGAACGAAGCAGTAGCCAGCCCAAGAGGGCCAGGTCAGAACGTCAGAATGCAGGCTCCACCAGAGAGAGCAGACCCCAGTACAGCGCACCCTCGCAGTTTCGTGGATCCCAGCAGGGTAGGGAGGCCTTCCCTAAGCAGAGGCAAAACCCTCCTTATGCGTCGAGTTCTCAGCAGCAGGTGGGGTCAGGGCAGGAAGCGATGCCCCCTCCTCGATGCGCGGCTTGCGGAGGGCGTCACGTAGGGCAGTGTCGACGGGGCGTGTGTTATACTTGCGGGGACCCGAGCCACTATGCTAGAGACTGCCCACGGAGTCGTACCATTCCTGGGAGCTCGGCGGCGGCGGCGGCACCCTTAGTAAGAGCGCCCGAGACAGGACCCCAGGCTACCTCCAGTCGGGGTAGGGGTGGAGGTAGAGCACCTGGACCCGGCACGGGATCACATCGCATCTATGCACTAGGCGGGAGGCCGGCTCTAGACGCAGCACAAGACACACCACCAGGTATGCCTTTCTTCAGATAGTCTATTGGCAAGCTTAATTTATATATGAGTTGTCTCTTATCACTGTGACATGATGTAATACGACACCAGTTAGATCAGGAGCCTAGCGTCTAATAGAGTGGGTTGAAATAAGAGGCTTCGTGAGACCCTAAGGGTGGAAGGGCCCATGACATAGCAAGATCATAGCTACAGATCTGAACTAAGGAAGCAGATGAAGGGGTTACCTCGGATGGAATCCTAAGAGGCTAAGTCCAACATTCGAGGACGAATGTTTTAAAGGGGGGGAGAATTTTACATCCGACATTTTTGCATATTCGGAAGATTCGAAATATTTTTGACTTGAAAGGGGCGAGGCTATATTTGGACCTTGCTTGGTATGAAGGTGTAGGTTAGGAGTACGTTGGTGTGAAATTACGAAAGGAGGCCAAGGGCAAAATTAGAATTTTAGAAATTTGTTTCGGAAATTACAAAACGAGATTTTAATAAATTGGGCTCAAAATAAAATAAGAGAAAGTGAAGCCCAAGTATAAGGGTTGGCCCAAGCCCATGGCACATGGAGATCATGTGACCATTTAATCAATTAATAGGATATATATACATGTGATTATCCATAGAACCTTCAAGAAAAAAAAAGAAACAAAGCAAGAATAAGAAAAAAGAGGGGAGGGTTCGGCTCCAAGGAAAGAAAAAGAGGAAAGAAAGAAAAAAATTTCTAGCCTTCAATCTCAATCCAAAAATCTTGTTCTTCTTGAATTAGTAACAAGCTCAAAACGCTCTTCAATGTGGTATAATTAGTTTGGCGAAAGAATCACGTTGGTGGAAAGTTGGAATTTAAAGAAAAGGTATGAATTCTATATTTTGTGTTATGGAATAAGTGTATGAGTTATAATGCTTAGAACTAGATGAGAATCATGGAAGTATGGTGTGTGTGTGCATGACGTGTGTGTGTGTAATGATGTGTTGGCCGTGAGCTATGCTAGTGTGGAGGAAAAATGAATTCAAGTTCATTTAGTTTGTTAGTTGTGACCTTTGTGATGCAAATAAAGGTTTAATGACTTGGATTGACATTGGAAGTGCTTGCATGTAATTATAAGAAAATTTTATTAATTTTTCATGATTTTATATAAGTATGGGATTAAGGTTCTAAATGTGAAATATGATTGTTGTTAGTAAGCTTGGAAGGAAAGTAGTGTGATTTGGAAGTTTAGGTGAATTATGGTGTTGGTGGAAATTTTGTATATCTTGTGTATATATTGTAGAAATGACATGAAATTCTTCCAAATGACGTGGTAACGATCTTGATTAGTAGTGAGTGTGAAAATGGTAAGATTAGTTTGGAAGTCTAATGTCGGAATGGAAGATTTTATGTTATGCCGGAAAGATGGCTAGTGACGCCATATTGTGTATTTTGATGCTTGTTGTTGTTATTGATGTTGTCCTGGGTTGTTGTGTGGATAAACTAAGCCGAACTAAGCCTCGGGGATGTTATATATATAGAGGAAATGCTGCCGAAATTTCGGTAGGCAAGTATGTATTGAGTTTGGAATCTTAAAGTTCGAATTTGACAATTGGTAAACTTGACCATTTGTAGATTCTGGACGAAACGGGAATTAAGATTCGACGAGCGTAAGAAGCGCGAAAGGTATGTAAAGCTTGTCCCCTCCTTCTTTTGGCATGTCTTAGTATGCTGGGTTGATATCGGGACCCCGGGAGCAATTCTGCTCCTCGAAATCCGAACTAGAGAATGGTTACTATTCACTCAATTCAATTGAATCTTAAAGTGTGCCTTTAGTTGGAAAAAAAATGGTTAGACCACCATAACTTCCACAAACGTAACCCGATTGCCCTGAAACTTTCTTGGATGACTTCACTAGGCCTAATGCATGAAATTTTTGTACGACACCTCGACTTGGCCCGAGGTGGGCCCGCAATTCCCGAGACCCTTTTGTATTGCTTTATTGAATTTATTTGGAACGTGGTTGTGGTACTAGTGACTTCAAAAACAAAGTTAAATATTTGAAATCTATTAATTATTATTTTCAAGCTGACGGAAACATAAGGTTGACTTTTTCAAAACCACTCCAAGGGGGGTGCGGTGGCCTCAGCTTATGTCTGAGCGTGCTATGGCCTCATCCTATGTCTGAGCGCGCTATGGCCTCGGTTGATCACCGGGTGTGCTATGGCCTCAGTTTATACCTGAGTGCGCTACGGCCTCGACTTTTGTCTGAGTGAGCTATTTTTCTCTTAAAACTACTCCGAAAGGGGTTCGAGGTTTTACTACTTCATTTCACTTGTTACTTATGATCTTATTATTACTATTATTAATGTTATGCCCGAAGGGGCCTGTATTATTATTATCATGCCCGATGGGGCTATTATTGATGTTGAGCCGGACGCGGCTGCCCGATGGGGCTACTGTTGATATTGAGCCGGAAGCGGCACGTACGTTGTATCATATTAATTCCTTAAAGGAGGTGTGTTAGATTACATTACTTATTTTGAAAATGTTAGTTAGATTGCAATTATTTACTTGAAGCCTGCTTGAGATTTGCGTACATAATTACGATTCTTCCAGCGAAGGCTGCAGGTATTGGGGTGGTTATGATTTCTTCTTTCCTAAATTATGTGATGGTTATCATTTATTCTCGCTTTACATATTCAGTACATATTTCGTACTGACCCCCTGTCTTCGGGGGCTGCGTTTCATGCCACGCAGGTCCAGGGACGCGACCCGGCGATCCAGGTACTTAGGGGGAGACAGCGTTGGGAGTCAGGCAGCTCCACTTGTTCCGGAGGCTGTTCTCACTTTGGTATAATTTTGTATATATGTTTTGTAATCCGTACTCTTTAGAAGTCTGCGAACAGCGTGGGTGTCATGGGTACTGTTTGGTTTTGTCGGTCGCTATTTTGTTGTACAGAACTAGTGTAAGCCTCTTGGGCTCGCCTGGCCCTATGGCAGGTGTATACGTTTGAGGCGTTTTGAGTAACGTGTGGACTTTGGTGTCGTGATTATAACTTTCCGGAAAAAAAAAAAAACGCTACGTCGTGGATCAAATAATGTAAGTTGGGACATCGGGCAGGGTAAGCTCGATCGCTCGTCGTGGCCCTATTTTGGGTCGTGACAGATAATGTACTGAGTATATAAGGCATAAGAACAACACACACACACACACACACACACACACATATATATATATATATATATATATATATATATATATATATATATATATATATATATAGGAATCATGAATAAGATCTGAACTCATAAGCTGAAATGACTATCTACATGTACTTGTATGAACTAGTATCTGCCTGTATGTGCATAAATCTATGTAACTGGCAATGCCAATGTGGCCGCATAATATACATGCTCATGCCTATCAATGAAGGTCATATATCTATATATATGTGCGAATATAACGCCTGATATATGTGCGTATATAACGCCTGTTTCTTTTCTCATATCATATCGGCCTCTCTGCGGCCATCATCATATACATTGCTGCGGTACTTGCAGCTTGATTCTCATATCATCATCATAGTGGTAATGCGTATATAACGCCTGTATCTCTTCTCATACTTCTCATATATCTAATATTCGTGTATATAACGCCTTTATCTCTTCTCATACTTTACATATATCTAATATTCGCGTATATAACGCCTTATGGTCTCCGGTCAATGTACATAAATATATATAATGAATGTAATGCATGAATAAACTGTATGCATAGAACTGGCTACATAAGACTGGACCCATGAACAGAAGGATCACTTATAAAAGGGGTACATGAACATCAAAGACTGAAGTACTCCTAATGCTTCTAGGAATAGAGTAATATGAAAGATCGCTTACTCGCTTGTTGGATCATACCATAGGATCATGCCAAAGGAAAGAAAGGATAGCCTTAACATACCTTGACGTATATCAAATTGCCCAACTTCTACCTCTTGAACTTGCAAGTCTACAATTAAAATAACATAGGCCTCAATTAGACTATTTACTTCGCTTATTAACCATCCTCAAATACATATAAAGCTTAACGACTTATAGACAATAATTTCCTTGGTAAGCTTAAAACTCTTCAAATCCCCATTCAATCAGACATTAACCACAACAACAATAACAACAATTATATATAAATATATACTCAAATTTATCCCCAATCACCTCTTAAAATAGCCTCAAGTCACTACCTTGCCCTTCATAAACTTACCACTTACACAAATACTCTCTCTTTACTTAGGATCACTAAAACTCTTGATAATTAATTCAAATACAAGGGTATAAATCATTTACATACCTTGAGGGGTCTAAGGTTCCAAAGAATCACTTCAACTCCAACTTCCTAAGCTTCAACACCTTGAAGAAACCCTAGAAACAACCTTCTTCTTCACAAGCTTGGGTTTACGGGGTTCGGGTCTTGTCAAAACTTCACTAATTTCATGGAAAATATTGGGAGAGAAAATATTAGGGTTTTTCTAATATGGAATGGAGGAAAATGAGAAATAAGGTCGTGGCTCCTATATTTATACTTGGAATTAAAAAGGCTACAACGGTTCGGTTCGACGAGCGGGTCGACGGCCCGTCGACGTGTCGACTTGCTCCGTCGACCTATGCCTGCAGATGCAAAGCTGCGAAACCCTATCGATTCTGCATATTGACGGTCCGTTCGACCATGTCGATGATGACTGGTGTCTGCAGATTTTTCTGATTCGGTTCAGATCGCGTCGATTCGATTCGTTCAACTTCTAGTCCTGTAATTTGCCAGGAATACCTGCTGGCACCCTTGTACACGGGGTAAGACACTTTCTATCTTCAAAACTCGGGCTCGAGTCTCTATTCCAAGGGCCTACCCGACTAGGAAACATAGGTTCTACTACTACGAAAACGAGGGGTGTAACATTCTTCCCCCCTTACGAACATTCGTCCTCGAATGTTCGAACAATTTGGAGTTATAAAAATTTCAGTAGAGTTTACCCTATACATATACCCATCCGTCTTGCAACCACAACCCAAAATAATGCCACACAGGGCCACATATTACAACATATAATACTAGGTCCTCACACGACCAATCACGATAACTGAAATGAAATAATACCTGGGGGAGGAGATGCCTCAGACTGCACCTCCTATATTGCTGGGAACAAATGCGGGTACTCAACCTTCATTGCCTCTTCCGCTTCCCAAGTCACTTCCTCAACATTTTTATTCCCCCATAAAACTTTAACTGAAGCTACATTCTTGGCTCGTAACTGACGAACCTGCCTATCCAATATAGCCACTGGAACTTCTTCGTATGATAACTGCTCGGTCACCTGGATATCATTCACTGGTAAAACTCTTGAAGGATCTCCGATACATTTACGAAGCATAGATACATGAAATACTGGATGTACAGACTCCAACTCAGTAGGCAATTCTAGCTCATATGCCACCGTGCCCACAGTACGAATAATCTTATATGGCCCAATAAATCGAGGGCTCAACTTACCCTTCTTGCCAAAACTCATCACTCCCTTCATAGGCAAAACTTTCAAGAAAACCCAATCGCCTATCTCAAACTCTAGCTTGCGTCGCTGATTATCTGCATAGGATTTCTGTCGACTCTGAACTGTTAGCAATCTCTCTCTAATCACTTTCACCTTATTAACTGCTTGCTGAATTAAGTCTGGGCCTACTAACTGATTCTCCTGGAAATCAAACCATCCTATGGGCGACCTACATCTCTGCCCATATAAGGCCTTATAAGGAGCCATCTGAATACTGGAATGATAACTGTTGTTATAGGCAAACTCGATAAGAGGAAAATGATCATGCCAGCTACCTTGGAAGTCAAGCACACAAGCTCTAAGCGTATCCTCAAGTGTCTGTATAGTACGCTCTGCCTGTCCATCTGTGTGCAGATGAAATGCAGTACTAAGACTCAGTTGAGTCCCCAATCCCCGTTGAAACAACTTCCAGAATTTAGCTGTGAACTGTTATCCCCTATCTGAAATAGTGACTGTAGGAAAACAATGAAGTCGTACAATTTCCTTAAGTTAAAGCTTCGCGTAATCCTTAGCTGCATAAGTAGTTCTGATAGGCAGAAAATAAGCTGACTTGTAACCTATCAACTATGACCCATATCGAATCACACTTCCACTGAGTATGGGGAAACCCTGTACTAAAGTCCATATTAATCACCTCCCACTTCCATGCCTGCAACAGAACTCCGGGCTTCTGGTGCTCTATTTTGACCTGCTGATAATTCAGACACTGAGCAACAAATTCTGCTATATGTCTCTTCATACCATCCCACCAATAAACTTCTTTGAGATCATGGTACATCTTTGTTGAGCCTGGATGAATAGAATAGCGGGAGTAATATTCCTCCCCCATAACCTGCTGACGGAGCCCTGCAACATTAGGGACACATAATCTATCTCGATACCTGAGTACTCCTGTAATCACAAAGGGTGTCTTTTCTTTCTGAGGTGCTGTATCTCGGTAATGAACTAAGATAGAATCCTCATACTGACGCTCCTTTATCTCTACTACCAAAGATGACACCGCTCTGTCTTGAACAGTAACCCCTGCATCATCTGAATCTACCAATCGAATTTCGAGGCTAGCTAATTGATGAACTGCACGGACCATTTCTCTTTTATCTGGTTGTACATATGACAAGCTACCCATGGATTTACGACTACATTAGCTTTCCCGGGATGGTACAGAATATCCATATCATAATCCTTTAGCAACTCTAGCCATCGCCTTTGACGTAAGTTCAAGTCCTTCTGCTTATAGATGTACTGGAGACTCTTATGATCAGTATAGATATCAACATGGACACCGTATAAGTAGTGCCTCCATATTTTCAAAGCATGAATCACTACCGCTAACTCAAGATTATGGGTTGGATAATTCTTCTCGTGCTTCCTCAACTGCCTAGAAGCATAAGCGACAACCTTACCGTGCTGAATCAACACACAACCCAATCCAACACCTGAAGCATCACAATATACTACATAGCCATCTGTTCCTTCTGGAAGAGTCAAAACTGGTGCTGAAGTCAACTTCTCCTTCAACGTCTGCAAACTCTGCTCACAAGCATCTCTCCATTGGAACTTAGCTGATTTCTGAGTTAATTTAGTCAATGGGGCTGAAAGAGAGGAAAATCATTCCACAAACCTTCTATAATAACCTGCCAAGCCCAAGAAACTACGTATCTCTGTTGGTGCCGTGGGCCTTGGCTAATTCTTCACAGCCTCAATCTTTTGGGCATCCACTCTAATGCCTTCTTCTGAAATATTGTGGCCCAGAAAAGTAACAGAGTTCAACCAGAACTCACACTTATAAAACTTTGCATACCACTCTTTTCCTCGAAGAATTCCAAGCACTATTCGTAGATGTTCTGCATGGTCAGCCTCTGACGGCGAATAAACCAGAATATCATCTATAAACACAATCACGAAAAAATCTAGGAAGGGTCTGAATACACGATTCATTAAATCCATGAATACAGCTGGGGCATTACAGCTTCATCAGAGTGGAAAGCTATGTTGCTCGGACTCTTCAAAAATGTCAATGAGTGCGTGTAGGATGCTCCAAAAGTAGTGTATTTTTGGAGAATCCGCTACAGGTGCGACATCGAAAGTAAAGAGTCCGTGCAACTTAGAAGGAAAGATAAGGAGATTCGTTCACTATTTGAACAATCCAATTTGACAATTTAATTTCTATTAGACGGTAATGATAAACATATTCAGACATATCCATTGATTAATTGATTTCAATTCTATTCTATTAATAACAAGCTAATTAAAATAGATGTCAACTAGAAAGGAATAGCAAAATTTCCAAACTTCTTAGAATGGCCAATCTTCTTAAAATAGTCTTTACTCGGATGACGTACAGGTGACTATAACATGTAATGCAAAATAAAAAAGCAAAACCACGAATTTTACCCAAAGAAACAGAATAAAATGCCATAGGATAGGGTGTGTTCGGTACGGAGAAAAATGTTTTTCTGGAAAATGTGTTCTTGGAAAATAAGTGAATTTCTATTTATTTTCTCTTGTTCGTTTTGATAGCGGAAAATAAGTGAATTTCTTACATATTTTCCCATGTTCGTTTGGTTGGTAGAAAACATTTTCAGGAAAATACCAACCCAAGCCCCACAACTCCACCCCAACCCCCCCCCCCCCTCCCATTTTTTTTTGAAGTTTTTTTTTTCTGGATTTTCTAAACCACCACATCCCCCCTCCCCCCCCCCCCCCCCCCGCCCTTCATGGACCCCTACCACACCAACCCCCACAACCTCCCACCCCTAAATTTGTTTTTTTTTTTTGAAGTTTTGTTTTTTATTTCTAAACCACCACATCCCCCCTCCCCCGCGAGGACCCATACCACACCAACCCTCCCACCTTTTTTTTTTGAAGTTTTAAATTTTCTTTTCTTGATTTTCTACACCACCACAATCCCCTCCCCAAAAAAAAAAACATTTTCTTAAAAATTTTGAAAAGTTACTTTTTTTGGATTTTTACACCACCCACCCCACGACCCCACCATCCCCTCCAATAACCATGCAAACTTTCAATTTTTATAATTTTTTAATAAAGGTAAAATTAAATAGGCAGTAGGGTGCGACGTGGGGGTAGGGTGCAGAGTGGGGGAGTGGTGCATGGGTTGCGGAAGTGGTTGGGGGGTGGGGTGTGCATGGTTGCGGAAGTGGTTGGGGTTTGGTAGTTGGGGGGTGGGGGTTGGGGGTGGGTGGTGCAAAAAACCAAAAAAAAAAAATTCAAAACTTTTTTTTCAAAATAATTTTTTTTTGGGTGGGGGGGGGGGGGGGGATGGGGGCAAGGGGCGGGGGTGGGGATGGGGTGGTGGGAGTAGTTGGGTTTGGTGGTTGGGGGTGGGTTGGGTGATTGGTGGAATGCACTTGTAGACTTGTTTTCCCTACTTTTATTAGAAAAGTCATTTTTCCCATTTTTGAAGAACTTATTTTCCTAAAGAAAATATTTTCCAAAATTTTTGACTAAACAAATATGAGAAAATTAGAAAACATTTTCCGAAAAATGTTTTCTTCCACACCGAACACACCCTGAGAGATCTTCATTTTCCCGAGCCTTAGTGTTTTTAGTGATTCTGGGACAAACATAACCATGTCATTTTGTTTATCGGTACAGCATAACCATGAGTTTTAGCTCTTATTGTTTCGAAGATTTCAACGACCGATCTACTCATCTACCTCGGATAAGAAACTTTTACTTTTCCAGTCTGATAATTGGTTAGTCAATGAGTTCTTTCACCTACTTATAACTATTTGTATTACTTCTCTCAATTGCAAATAAGATAACTACGGTATTTTACTATTAGTGTTCTGCCAATAAGATACATGGCGTGAAAGTACCAATCAAAGAAAGATAAAGGACATGAACTTGGCTTGACGGTAACAACATTTAGGGATTGAATTAACTTACTGTTAGTGATAATTGTATACGGTAAAAATCGGATATATGCTAGATCGGTGAGTCCGGAGATCGAGCAGGAAGATTTTCTTCTGGGATTGGAGGAGTGCTTGATCCGAAGAAAGCAAAGGACATTGTTGGTTCGGTTTCTGCATAGCCGAGTTGATCGTGGCCGTTGGTCCGTTTGATCGTGGCCATTGGTCCGGGTGATCTGTTACACAATTGCCACGCGTCAATACCGTTCTGCCACATTGTACTGCCAATCGTACGGGTGTCAGACCGTACGACCAACCAGGGTCTTATGTTGTATGAAGCCCATGAGGCAAAACTATAAATAGGGGCCATTACCCTACTTTTGGGGGTTGGCTGATTGAGTTCTAGAACATTTGTAATAGCAATAATATATAAATCTCTTCCTCTCAACATCTGATTTTGGTCCGGATTATTGTGTTCATCCTTTTGATCTGTTCAATCAAACAATACTTATATATTATTAGATACATATATCTATAGTAAATCACCGATTATTATTAGCTTCTTCATAGCATATCCTCATATACCTTTTTTCTACCAAATAGATTAAGGCTTAACCATATATCCTATACCTCACTCATAAATTTAATTGATTATCCAAATTTGGGGTAAACAGTTTGGCGCCCACCGTGGGGCTAGGATAATAGTGGTTTTTGATCTAGATCTCTATTTTACCCGTCAGAATAAAAAAAATATCTTCTGTTCATCTCTGTAAAAACGGACCAAATGGCTAACAGTGGACAATCTGGTCACGTCAATAACAACGAGATTGTGGCCGAAAATGAAGACAGCGGGCCACGAGGATTACCAAACTCCGCTGACCCGAACCCCGTTAATTCGTGGGAGGGCCTCAATCGGCAAAACACTGTGAACCAGGAGAATGCCTGTTATATCCCGTATTTTGTGCATTCAGATAATTCAAGATAATTGCGGGAAGTTAAGGGCAAGACTATATTTTTGACCTTGTTTAGCACACAAGTTGTTCATGAAAGTTTTGAAGTGGAAATATTAAGAAAGGCTAGGGGAAAAAAGGGAAATTCGCAAGATGGCTCATAGAAAATATGGAGGAAGGCTAAGGGCAAATTTGAAAATTGGAGAAATAATTTTTCATGAATTCCAAAAAAAAAAAAAGGTCTTTGAGCAAGAAAGGGCCAAGTGGGCCGTCCAATAGGGAGTGGGCTTAGGCCCACATGGACGTAAAATAAATAAGACCAAAAGATGGCAAGTTGGTCATATTATCCATATTTTATACTAGGAATTTTCAAGAAACTTGGAGAGGAAAACATAAGGGCCATTCGGCCATGGTGGAGGAAAAATTGAAGACTTCCATTTTGATCCAAAAAAATTATTTCCTTCTAGCATTCCTACTAATTGGAAGGTCCCTAGCAAAGTGAAGTAGTCATTGGAGCAAGTGGAGCATCCATTCTTGCAAGCTACAAATCCTAGCCAAGTGAGAAGTTAAAGGAAGAAGGTAAGGTTTAATCCTCTTCTTATATGTTATGGATGATTATGTATGTTGTAGTATGTAAAAGTGGATGAAATTCATGAAAATATGGATGTTTTATGTGGCCGTGTATATGTAGTGTGTGGCCGTGTGGTTGTTGTATGGTATGGGAGAGAATGAATCAATTTTTCATAGTATTTTGGTTGTTGTTGTTGTAATGGATTCTATGTTGATAATGAAAGTTTGATGATTCTAGTTGATGTTGTAAATGTTGGAGAGTGGTATTAGAAGCTAATGTGATGTTAAAAACCATTTCTTGTGTTTATGAAAAATAATGTTGTTAGTGTGTAAATTGTTGGTGTAGTTCATGAACTTGAAAGAAGGAAATGTGTTGTTGTTGTTCTTGTTGCATTTGGACGGTTTCGGGTGGAATGGAGTATTAGTTAGATTGTTTGAATATTATGTGGATTGCTTGAAGTGTTCTTGAATATTGTTTGAATGGTTTCGGATTGGTACTTGAATATGTGGGCAATTATGAATTGAACATAAATGAAACGCTGTTGAAGTTTGTAGAAAGAAGTCGCTAATGTTAGTATGCGTTTTGAATTGATTGTGGATATTGTTAGAATAACCGTTGGTATTGTTGTTGATAATTTGGCCGAGTTAAATTCTCGGATTTGTTGTGGATGATTTGGCCGAGTTGGATTCTCGGGGATAGTTGTATTTACAGGGAGATGCTGCCGAAATTTCTGCAAGTAAAGTGTTGGTTGAAGATTGAACTTCTAAGTATCTATAGCTAATGTTTGGTATACATTAATATTGTTGTAGATCTTGCGAAGCCAAAGACTTAAGTTCGGATTAGCGTAGGAAGCGGGCAAGGTATGTAAGACTTACCCTTTCTTTCTTTTGGCATGTCCTAGAGCTAAGTAAGTTATGATACGTATCTTGGGGTAACTCTATTCTTGATTCCGAGCTTGTTTACGATTCTTATTCACTTCTTGATGTGAGTATGCTTAGTATAGTCGAGATTATCATATGATTGAATAACGAGCAAAGCATAAAGAGATTCTTGTTTTTTTTAAAGAGTTCTATAAGTGTTAATGTCCCTAACTTTCGTAGACAGTCTCGGATTGCTTTAAAACGTTCGTAGAGGTTTTTATAATGAATAATGTTCCTAACTTTCATATGCTAACTCGGATTGTTTTGGAAACGTAGCGTAACGATATCCATAATGAATCCATTCCTAGATGTAGGATATCCTGAGTTCTTTGACCTCTTAAGCCCGAAGGGGCATTCTCAAGTTGTGCGACTTCATAATGCTGTCTAAATCCCGAAGGGGACATTCATAAGGTCTTTCTCTTACCTATGCATTTTACATTTAAATTTGTGAGTCTCGAAGGAGACGAATGAAACTGAGCGTGCTATATAACATATGGCCTCAGTTTATGTTATGCCAATTGAGTTGTGCATATGGTTTTACTAATAATTTCGAGAAAAAAAATCAGTTTTATACTAAAGGAAACATAAAGTTAGATTTTCAAAACCACTCCGAAGGGGGTGCGAGGTTTTACTATTTAGATTTTCAAAACCACTCCGAAGGGGGTGCGAGATTTTCAAGCCTAAGCTACTTGATGATTTCATGACGTGACTAAGTGTGCTATATAATATATGGCCTCAGCTTATGCCTGAGAGTGCTACGGCCTCAGCCTATACATGAGTGTGCTATGGCCTCAACTTATGCCTGAGTGTGCTATGGCCTCAGCTTATGTCTGAGTGTGCTATTTTTAAAACCACTCCGAAGGGGGTGCGAGGTTTTACCACTTCATTTCATTTACCATTTATGTTTACTTCCATATCATTATTATTATGCCGGAAGCGGCATGCCCGAAGGGGCCATCATTATTATGCCGGAAGCGGCTGTCCGAAGGGACTATTGTGATACTAGCCGGAAGCGGCTGCCCGAAGGGGCCATTATTATTAAGCCGGAAGCGGCTGCCCGAAGGGGCCATCATCATTATTATGTCGGAAGCAGCATGCCCGAAGGGCCATCTTTACTATTATGCCGGAAGCGGCAAGCCCGAAGGGGCCATCATTATTATTGAGCCAGAAGCGGCTGTCCGAAGGGACTATTGTGATACTATATTTATATTTTGTATTCTAGAATTTGCGTATGCTGTATTTATATTGTGCATGCTGGAATTTGGGTAAAGGCCACAGGACTTGGTTCAGAATGCTGTTTCAGGTTACTTACAGTTTGACTTCTAAACTTGTTCTCTGCTGCACCTTCCTTGTGCTATGATTCAGTAATGCTTTACATATTCAGTACATATTCTTTACTGACCCCCTTTCTTCGGGGGCTTCATTTCATGCCGCGCAGGTGCATACAGATGAGTAGAAGACTTTGCTAGAAGGTGTTCCAGCGGGATTGGCGAGCTCCATCTCAGTTCGGAGTGTTGCCGGGTCAATTACTTATGTCATGGTATTTTGTATATGTTAGAGACTTTGCAGACAGTGTCCTGTGGATAGGGCGTCGAGAAGTGCGAATCATTTGTAGATGTTAAAAGAGTATGTATTTTCAGATGACTTCAGTTGGTTTAAAGTACGTAATTGATTGAAAGTTTTCATAATCTGTATAAAGACAATGATCTCTATTTGGAAAAGTTCCATGTTTTAAAAGTTTTTGAAATGACAGGTTTTGGTAAAGCGAACGTTTAAGGGTTCCCTCGACTCTGATGAGAGTCGGGTGCCCATCATGCCCTATCAAGATGAGGGTGTGACAATGCCGCCCAGCCGGCCACCGATCCTTTAAATACTCACAATTCAATTACTTTGTCCCGGACTCAGGGTCGGAAAGTACCGAATACCCCGGGTGAGAGTATTGACTTACGTTTAATTTTTGAAATGTTACAGGAACAGAGAGTAGCGATTGCCAAACAAGGAATCGCAATAGCCCAGTTGCAGAACAGAAGTGATAATACGACCTCAGAGAATACGAAGGGTGTTGCTGATCCCAGAAGGGAGGAGGCACGGATGGTTCAGAGCAATGGGTCCGGAACTTGTTCATCCACCGAGGTACTGAGAATGCTCGAAACGTTAGCAAAACGGGTAGACTCGACCGAAAAGAGGGTGGAAACATATAACTCTCGGCTGGACCAAATACCGGGGGCTCCACCTATTCTGAAAGGGCCGAATTCGAAGAGGTACATCCAAAGGCCTTTTCCTCTGAGTGTAGCTTCGAAATTGATCCCGAAGAGGTTCAAAATGCCGGATATCCAGAAATATGACGGCACAACGGACCCTCACGAACACGCGACCTCATACACCTACGCTATAAAAGGCAATGGTATGGAAGAAGATGAAATTGAATCCGTGTTGCTGAAAAAGTTCGAGGAAACTCTGTCAAAAGGAGCGTTGACTTGGTACGACCATCTGCCCGAGCATTCGATCACTTCTTTCGAAATGCTCGCCGATGCTTTCGTAAAGGCTCACGCCGGTGCCAAAAAAGTGCAGGCCCGTAAGACAGATATTTTCCGTGTAGCTCAAAGAGACGACGAGTTACTGCATGCATTTGTTAACCGATTCAAAAGGGAACGAATGGAGCTCCCTCCGGTTCCGGAGGAATGGGCTGCATAAGCTTTCACAAAGGGGCTCAATCATCGGAGCTCGACGGCTTCATTCAAATTAAAGGAGAACTTGCTGGAATACGAGGCTGTGACCTGGGCGGATGTCCATAACTGATACGAGTCAAAGATTCGGGTAGAGGATGACTAACTCGAGCTTCCCCCGGGGCCTGAAAATATGAACAAAAGTTTGGAGAGACCAAGGAAGAATTACGAACCGGAGGCCAGATCATCGAGGGAAAGGTATCGGCCATACTCTCATTCGGAGAAACCAAGCTTCAGGTCAGAAAAATCAAGGGTTGGCCCGAGTCATTTCTCCTGTCGCGGTGATAAACGGGTTGAGCGCCCGTCGAACAGTCGAGGTCTCTCATTCAGGAGCGATACCGGAAGCTCGGCCGGCAACAAAGACTTACCGAGGATATCGGAGTACAACTTCAATGTCAATACTTCGGGCCTCGTCTCGGCCATTGGCAGCATCACAGATGTAAGATGGCCGAGACCACTAAGGTCAGACCTAGGCTAATGGGACCCGAACATGATGTGTGAATATCATGGAACCCATAGGCAAAGAACTGAGGACTGTCGCCAGCTAAGAGAGGAGGTGGCTCGGTTACTAAAGAATGGCCATCATCGAGAATTGTTAAGTGAAGAGCCAAAGGTCACTACAAAGAAAGGGAGACTCATAAACGGGCTGAACCAGTAGAACCTTAGCACTTAATCAACATAATAATCGGGGGTACCGATACCCCACGAGGGCCGGTGATGAAGCGGGCCAAGGTTTCTGTTGTGCGCGAGAAGCGCGATTGGGATTGTTTACCCGAGGGTTCTATCTCTTTCAACAACGAGGATGCGGAAGGCATCATTCAACCGCATAATGATGCATTGGTAATCTCTATACTTATTTTTAAAACTCAGTTTAAACGTATTTTGATTGACCCAGGTAGCTCGGCTAATATCAACTGGTGGAGAGTGGTCGAATAGCTAAGGCTACTCGATCAGATCGTACCGGTAGCCCGGGTGCTCAGTGGGTTCAACATGGCGAGCGAAACCACAAAAGGGGAGATCTCATTACCGGTAAACATTGATGGCACTATCCAGCAAACGGTATTCTATGTGATCGAAGGAGATATGAAGTATAATGCATTACTGGGTAGACCCTGGATACATAGCATGAGGGCTATGCCGTTGACATTGCATCAGATGCTAAAGTTCCCCACCCCGGAGGGGATAAAAACCATCCGAGGTGAACAACCCGCTGCAAGGGAGATGTTCGCGGTCGAGGAAGTGACACCTCAACCAAAAAAATCAGGTCAAAAGGAAGAAGATTCAACCGGGGGAAGGGACACCAAATAGCAATCAAAGCACTCGGGGTCGGATCCGGGGTTTGAAGAGGATGATTTCGGTGTACCCAGATCATTCGTCAAGCCAGATGACTCGGATGCAACCAAGTCAACAGTAGAGGAGCTGGAGAAGATCATCTTGTTCGAGTATCTACCAGATAGAAAGGTATACCTGGGCATGGGGTTAACCTCGGAGCTCAGGAACAAGTTAATTGAATTTCTTCGAGCTAATACCGATTGCTTTGCATGGTCCCATATAGATATGACAGGTGTACCACCGGAAGTAACAACTCACAAGCTCGGCTTAGACGGGAAGTTTCCCCCGGTGAAGCAAAAGAGAAGGCCCATGGCAGAGGCAAAACATGTATTCGTAAAGGACGAGGTAATGAAGCTTTTAAAAAGAGGCTCTATCCGGGAGGTAAAATACTCGGATTGGCTAGCTAACGTAATAGTGGTGCCGAAAAAAGGTAATAAATTTCGAATGTGCGTTGATTACAAGGATCTAAACAAAGCATGCCCGAAGGATTCATTTTCGTTGCCTCACATCGAAAGAATGATCGATGCGATGGCTGGGCATGAGATGTTAAGTTTTCTCGATGCCTACTCCGGGTATAACCAAATCCGGATGCACCCGGAGGATCAAGAGAAAACATCCTTTATTACCCGATATGGGACTTACTGTTATAATGTCATGCCTTTTGGATTAAAAAATGCCGGTGCAACTTACCAATGCCTAGTTAATGGGATGTTCGAAGAACAAATAGGGAAAACAACAGAAGTTTATATTGACGACATGGTGGTCAAGTCCCTGGAAACAAAGGACCATTTAAAGCATTTGCAGGAAACCTTTGATGTACTCCGCAAGTATAACATGAAGCTCAATGCGAAAAAATGCGCCTTCGGTGTCCGGTCTGGCAAATTTTTGGGTTTCATGGTGTCAAACCGGGGGATTGAAATCAACCTGGACAAGATCAAGGCCATCGAGGATATCGAGGTGGTGAATAACGTCAAAGGAGTGTAGAGGCTCACCGGAAGGATAGCGGCGCTGAGTCGTTTCATATCGAGGTCCTCGGACAAGAGTCACCGCTTCTTTTCCTTAATGAGGAAGAAAAACGACTTCATTTGGACACCGGAGTGTCAAAGAGCTTTACAAGAATTAAAAAGGTATTTGACCAGCCCACTTCTATTGCATACACCAAAGGCGGACAAACGGCTTTTTCTCTACCTTGCTGTCTCCGAGGTGGCGGTAAATAGCATTTTGGTCCGAGAAGAATCAGGTACGCAATTCCCTATTTATTATGTAAGTAGAATTTTGGGGGATACGGAGACCCGTTATCCCCACTTGGAAAAATTGGCATTGGCATTGGTAAGTGCTTTTAGAAAACTCAAGCCCTACTTTTAATGCCATCCAATATGTGTAGTGACTACTTACCCCCTAAAAAACATCATGCATAAACCGAAATTATGGGGTAGACTAACTAAATGGGCCGTAGAAATTAGCGGATATGATATCGAATACAAACCTCGGACGACCATCAAATCCCAGATCTTAGCCAATTTTGTGGTTGACTTTACCCCGGCTATGGTCCCCGAGGTTGAGAAAGAACTTCTGCTAACCTCGGGGAAAGCTTCTGGTATTTGGTCGCTGCACACGGACGGAGCCTTGAACCTCAAAGGTTTCGGACTAGGAATCATCCTTAGAACGCCGACCGGGGATGCTGTTCGACAATCCATTAGAACTGTCAAAATTGACTAACAATGAAGCCGAGTATGAGGCTATGATTGCAGGTTTGGAATTAGCTCGGAGCATGGGGGCCGAAATAATCGAGGCAAAGTGCGATTCACTTTTGGTCGTTAACCATGTGAATGACATCTTCGAGGTCAAGGATGAATGAATGCAGAGGTGTCTAGAAAAAATCCAAGTGATACTACACCGATTTAAAGAGTGGACCATACAACATGTATCGAGAGAGAAGAACAGTGAAGTCGATGCATTGGCCAATTTGGGATCTTCGGTCGAAGGGGAAGATATCAATCCCGAGACTACGGTGCACTTGATGAATACGCCGATAGAAAACGGACATGCCGAAATAAACACAATGGGTTTAACTTGGGATTGGCGCAACAAGTACATCGATTACTTGCGTGATGGAAAGCTCCCGAATGAACCAAAAGAATCACGGTCATTAAGGACAAAAGCTGCGCGTTTCTGCTTGGTAGACGGCCAATTGTATCGACGGTCTTTCTTCGGACCCCTGGCCAAGTGTTTGGGTCCCGGAGAAACGGAGTATGTGATGAGAGAGGTGCACGAGGGAACCTGCAGCAACCACTTCGGTACTGAAGCTCTGGTCCGAAAGATTATCAGGGCTGGTTATTACTGGAACCGGATAGAGAAAGATTCAAGGAATTTTGTCCGGAAATGTGACGGGTGTCAGAGACATGCTCCGATAATTCATCAGCCCGGGGAGTTGCTGCATTCGGTGGTGTCACCTTGGCCTTTCATGAAGTGGGGAATGAACATTGTTGGTCCATTGCCATGGGCACCAGGTAAGGCCCGATTTATTTTGTTTATGACTGACTGTTTCTCCAAATGGGTTGAAGCATAGGCCTTCGAAAAAATTAGAGAAAAAAAGGTCATTGACTTTATATGGGACCACATTATCTGTCGTTTTGGCATCTCAACCGAGATAACTTGTGATAATGGTCCTCAGTTCGTGGGCGGCAAAGTCAACGATTTCCTCGAAGGGTTGAAGATCAAGAAAATTGTATCAACTCCATATCACCCGTGCGCAAACGGACTGGCGGAATCCACGAACAAAATAATAATTCAAAATATGAGGAAAAGACTTGAAGCATCAAAGCATCACTGGAGGGAAGTATTACCAGAGGTATTATGGGCTTACAGAACCACATCGAAATCAAGCACGGCAGAAACTCCTTTCTCGTTGGTCTACGGGGCCGAAGCCCTCATTCTCGTAGAAGTTGGTGAACCGAATCTCCGGTTCAGCTATACCACCGAGGAGTCAAACGAGGAGGCCATGGCCATAAAACTCGACCTCACGGATGAACTTCGCGAAAACGCGTTGGTCCGTATTGCAGCCCAGAAACAGAGAATGGAAAGATACTACAATCGGAGAGCCAATTTTCAGCATTTCCATGCTGGGGACTTGGTGCTTCGAAAAGTTACCTTGAACACCAAAAATCCCAACGAAGGAAAATTAGGTCCGAACTGGGAAGGACCGTACAAAATAACCGAGGTAACGGGCAAAGGATCATATCAGCTGGAATCCATGGACGGACAATGGATACGCAATAACTGGAATGTGGCTCATTTGAAGAGATACTACTGCTAAGGTATGTGCACCTCGTGTTCTATTATTAACCTTTTCTTTTTTGTAGGAAATCGAGTACCGGATAAAGTTAGAATCAAGGCCTGAAAACACGTGTTGCACTCTTTTTCTTAGTATGGTTTTGTCCCAAAATGGGTTTTCCGACAAGGTTTTTAATGAGGCAACGAGTACAACTTGTTACTTGATAAAGAAAGACAAGGACAAACGCCCGGAAACTCGGGGTCACGGCCTACGAGTGGGGGCTTAATAGCGCTTGCCCGATCTTGCAGCTCAGATAAGTACTAGGGGACTATCACACCCACATCGAGGTTCACCCCGGTTAATGGAAAACGAAGGAGCTCGACAAATCAAAATCAGACATTCTGCGTTAGGTTTCAATGTAAGGACCAAATGATCAGAATGAATCGTGTCCATTTAGTATTTACAGAAGGAAACATTCTCATGTATGTACAAATACTTGCAATACGAAAATTATCCAAAGTTCGGATTACGGTATTTCAGATGTCTTCTTGCTAAAACACCTTACCCCGGTGATTATCGCCGTATTTCGGCATTGCTTCATTCATATACCCTATTTCGGGCACTACGGTCGAAATTCGACAAAGGTAACAAGGTCACAGTGAACCGAGCCAAAATTATTAAACCCTCGAATGGTGACTGCTATATCATATTTTGCTAAGGCTGGGATCCAGGTGTCCGAAAAACACCAGCCTTAAAAAATAGCAGAAAAATACCGGCCCTAAAAATGCCTATCGTGATTCGGAGACGTCTGAATTCACAAAGCATAAGATAAGTCCCACGGGCAAAAACTCGATCAAATTCCTGGACAAAACGTACCGGACGAAGAGAAAAAGCCAAAATTTAGGTACAGTGCGGAATAATGACTCCGAGTCTGCTTGTCCTTAAAACGGACCGACAATTCGGGCAAAAGGCATAACCAACATTAGAACAAGAATAAAGAAAATCAAGAAAAATTCATGTTCCATTCATACAAAGGTTTTTACATCGGAAACCCCTACAAAGGAAAAAAACAAAAAGCTAAGTGCAGGCCCTGGTCTATCCGGTATGGCTGGATCTAGAGTGTTCAGACACTGTTCGCTCGGAGTCGTTGGAGTCAGCCCCAAGGGCTCCCTTAGCCTCTTCCTCAACCCTTTTAGCTTCAAGTATTAGGGCCAGAAGATCTGCAAAGCCATGCTCGGCTTGCTCAAGGGTGATCCTCCGAGACTTCTACTTTTCATACTCCGCAGCAATAGTAGTATGAGCCTCGGCGGCCTCCACGCTCTTAAGGGCATCTTCCAAATCTGCCTCGGCCTGGGCTAACTTTGCCACTAGTACGTCCCGATCTTCTTCGAGGACCTCTTGCATTTGAGTGGGCTACTCAAGCTCAGCCTCGAGAAGGTCATTAGTATCAACCGTCTCCTCGAGCTCGGTTTTTAGCTGATCATCTGTCCGGGCCCTTTTCTCCGCCTTCTCTTCAAATACCCTCATACGCTCTTTGTACTGAGCACTCTCAGATTCAAGCAGATGATGCCTCTCGGCCATGCTCGTAGCATCGGACTTGACAGAGTCCAGCTCCTCCCGGAGTTAAGAGATGGTGGTTTTGAGCTCACCAAGCCTTGTGGAAAAATGAGTGTTGTCTCGGCTAAGGCCGATCTTGTCCGCTTTGAGACGCCGGTTATATTCGACCATCTCGGCCAGCTCACCCTTTAATCAACGATTTCGGCCTTTGTTGCATCGAGCTCGGGTTGGAGGTTGGAAAGCGTAACTGATCGGTTCAACTCATCCTCCTTCACCCACAGAAGGTGCTGAAATTTCTCCATTTCTCGACCTTGGGCATCCAATTGGACCTTAAGATCATCCATCTCTTGCTGAGCATGGACGAAGGCTTCGTTGACAAGCACCACACTCTGCAAATAAAGTTAAAAACTTGAATAAACGAGATTAAAATTCTCAATGAAATTATGCAAGGATGGCTGATAAAATTACTCGATTGCCCGCGTGCATACCCTCGCTAATGAGGCACTTCCAAGGGACTCCGTTCATCTTTCGTTTGTCCGAGTCCGAGACAAGGGGTCTCAGGTAGCTTGCCACACCCACCGGGCGAGAAAGAAAGCTACAATCCTTGGGAACGGTGATCACAGCCGATCTTGTCCTCCTCGGTTCCACACTTGGGCCGGAAAAGTGCGCACCAAGCTATCCCTAGCACCGGACTCGGTGGTCCAACTAGCCGCCCTCGTGGCTCGAGGGATCTGGAGATGTCCGAAACCAGCAGCTTCACCGGTAGCAGGAGGAGTGTCCGAAAACAAGTCATCAAACTCATCCAGTCTTGAGGCCGGAGTTGGAGAACTCGGAGGGACCTCAGCAGCTTCGGCAAAGGAAGGGATCTCCGAAGTTGCGGCAGTCTCATAGTCAGCGGACCAACATCCGTGGGGACTTCAGTCTCGGGGACCGGCTCAGTCCTTTGACCGGCTCCGGCAGCAGGTGCCTTCCCGGATTTTCTTGTCCTTTGCAGAGGGGTTTCTTCGGATGAAGCATCACCTGAAATATCAACGAATTCAATCGACCTTAAAGGAATCGGGTAATAAATTTCTTCCCCACCTGTGTATAATGCCGGAGCTGAAGGTCCTTCTCCGGCTGAAGGAAGTGATGAAATGGTGATACCCTCCTCTGGAATGGAAGCCACGGAAGGGGCCACACTGATCCTCCGAATGAGGAGCTCGGGATCTGCTTCATCCCTTAAAGTCCTAACGACACTCCTAGCCCTTTTCTTCGGTCTCTGCCCTTTGTCCGAGCGCTTTTTTCTTTTGTTGGCGGCAGCAAGGATATGGGATGTACCTGCTGAGTTGAACTCGGGTGCCAACGTAGCATGTTCAGCTACTGATTCTGGTCTCGGGTCCACCGAACCCTTGGGCAAACCTGAAAGCCGAAGATGTTACACAAAGGAGAGGTAGAAAAATATCATGAACACCAATAGAAGCAAAATATTACCGTGGTTTTGGGCAATCCATCGGCCACGAGAAAGGAGTCCCCATGTCCGATCGTCGTGGGTATATTGGCTGAGGAGAGCAGTAACCCACTCGTTGAGATTCCGGACAGCCAGAGGAATCCAACCCACGGCTAGTATAAATAAAAGGACAGGTAAGTGATGATATGGAAGAACTGGAGTCTGACAAAGCATACAAAAGCAATTATTAAAAGAGTTCAGACTTACGATTATTATTCCACCTCTCCGGAAAGGGCATGTAGTTGTCCGGAATAATGTCCGAGGTCCGCACCTAGACATAACTCTCTAACCATCCCCGGTCTCTATCTTCTTCTATTTTTGAAAAAATTGGATTCCGGCTATGCTTAGCGAGTTTTATTACACCACCCCAGAACAACCTCGGGGAGTATAACCGTATTAAGTGGGACAGCGTGAACTCCTTTTCTTTATTATTGGCCAACAGCCGGAGGCAGGCCATGGTCCTCCAAACAATTGGACCAATCTGTGCCAAGGTTACGTTATAAGTCCGGCACATGTCTAAGATGATCGGATCGATCGGGGGGTCGAACTTGAGGGTGAAACGATAAGTATAAACGTACAAGAAGTCCTCCCGATGGTCAGTGACTGACTCATCTGGTCCGGGGGTGAAAACTTGAATCGAACGGTTATCCCATCCTCAATCGGCCCGGACCAAATCGAGTTTGTCCTCAGTAATGGACGAGGGATATCGCCTTACATCAAATCCTCTATCTGAAACCTGAGAAGGTTTCTCGACCTCGAAGTCTTTGTTGTAGTTAGGTTTGGACGGTACAATGTCCAAAGCAGTGGGTTCGAAGGTGACCTTCCCCTTGGGTTTAGAAGTTGGCTCGGTTCCTTGAGAAGAAACCGAGGGAACATCACGGGAAGTGGTTTCAGTGTTAGCAGACATTTGAAAGTTATGAAGGAGGTTTTGCGAATTCAAAAAGGAAGAAAACAGAGTAAGGGAGCTGCGAAGAAAAAATTCAAAATGGTAAGGTAAGAAGCAGCAGCAACACACTCAACAAAAATGGCTAAGTGAGGAAATTGGCAAAGCTGTTTCCGTTAGCGTAATGTCAGCAATGAATCAACAAGAAAAGGTTAAAAGATGATGAAATGAAGAGAAATAAAAATAAGTGAAGAACGAAATGGAAAGGTGAAGTGAAGAACTGGAAATGGAGAACGAAATGGGTCGTAAAATGAACAAATGAAGCTGTTGAAGACGTTATATAGACATGGATCGAGGAGGTTACAGATCCCAGCCAACGGGGGAGTGCCACGTGTCCCATAATTAATAAGAAGTGATTTGAAACGACGTGTGTGACGGCGGTTGTCAGTGCTGACCACTCGGGATAAGACACGTGGCCGATGACAGAGGGACGTGACGCAACTGTTCCCGCCAAAATGAAAAGATAACAACGGACAAATGGAGCCACCGATTTCTTGATTCATCCACTTCCCGTTTCTCCGGTAAAACTATGGTCCGGAAAGTGTGGGGACTATCTGTATACGGTAAAAATCGGATATATGCTAGACCGGTGAGTCCGGAGACCGAGCAGGAAGATTTCCTTCTGGGACCGGAGGAGTGCTTGATCTGAAGAAAGCAAAGGACATCGTTGGTCCGGTTTCTCCATAGCCGAGTTGATCGTGGCCGTTGGTCCGGTTGATCCGTTACACAATTACCACGCGTCAATACCGTTCTGCCACATTGTACTGCCAATCGTACGGGTGTCAGACCGTACGACCAACCTTATCCATTTTAGGGTTTCTCTTTATTCTTTAGGGTCTTATGTTGTATGAAGCCCATGAGGCAAAACTATAAATAGGGGCCATTACCCTACTTTTGGGGGTTGGCTGATTGAGTTCTAGAACATTTGTAATAGCAATAATATATAAATCTCTCCCTCTCAACATCTGATTTTGGTCCGGATTATTGTGTTCATCCTTTTGATCTGTTCAATCAAACAATACTTATATATTATTAGATACATATATCTATAGTAAATCACCGATTATTATTAGCTTCTTCATAGCATATCCTCATATACCTTTTCTCTACCAAATAGATTAAGGCTTAACCACATATCCTATACCTCGCTCATAAATTTAATTGATTATCCAAATTTGGGGTAAACAATAATGATAAAATCTAATAGGTTGTTCACAGTAATAGAAAACCATAAAGAAAACCATAAATCCACTAAATAAGAGTGAGAATGATGTCTGCCCATAAAACTTATCCTAATTGCATTTCACGAAAACTTATGATTAAAATTTCAATATTAGGCTAAATGATAACTAGGAACTGCCATTTTAAAGAAAAAAAAAAGATAACTATGAACTGTAAGAAACACATAAGCCAATGATATGGAACTATCCTCTCATGCACAAGTTTGATGGCCACTCATGACTCTAAATGTGTTGCAAGGCAAGGAATGAGATTCCAATAAATATCATACAAATACACTTGTAGGTGCAATCACTAACTCTAGTGCCATGCTTAAACTATATTACACAAGTTTAAATACATAGATATTACGCTTATACATAGCGGCGAATATAGGATTTCAAGAGGATGAGTTCACCTTAGAATTTTTTTTAAAAAAAAAGACGCAAAAGTGCATTTAGATGGGTTCGCTCCCATAACCTTAAGGGATTAAAAGTAGCACTTCGCTAGTGCTCCATTCAGTCTAGTTTGAGCATGTGTTCCGTTAGTTAATAGTAGAAATATTTTACGGATTATATACATAATATACCGAGTTTAGTCTGGTGACCATGTGTTCACGTGACCCATTTTTTATACCTGGATTCGCCCCTTCTTATACACACACCAAACCTGAAAAGGTTTAACATAACTCACTAAATACTACTCCACATCAAAGTCCGTATAATTTATGTCGAAATACAATAACATCCCCAATGAAATCCCATAAAGTGAGGTCTGGGGAGGGTAAAGTGTATGCAAACCTACCCCTACCTTGAGAGAATTTATGTCAAAATCACTTAACAAATTAGAACCACCAAAACATTTATCTATCAAGTGAAGTAACTGATTCAAAATGAGAATTTCAATAAAGTCAATCATATTAAGTGAAAGTCAATCATATTAAGTGGAAGTAACAGCTTATGAATAAGCTACCAAAATTATTGTGGCTCATCTGCACTTTTGGACTTTCCTCCTCCACGTCCAAGTTCACGCAAATGGTTCAGAACTTCATTTTAGTTCATTTCTTCCAAATCTAAAGATTGTTTTCTCAAATAAAATTTATAGTAAAGTGTTACACCTCACCCTCCCAAGAGCTAAAAAGTTCCACACTCGTGACGTATTTCGGGGAAGGAGCTTGTGGAAGGATAACGTCGTGAGCTTACGCGGGCTTTAAGTCATGACGAACGGGTGTTACACCTTGATAGAATTTTGTATCGTTAGTGCCGCTAGTAAAAATTATTGTCAGCCCGTAGGGCCCATGGAACCATTATAAGGCTAAGAAAGACTTTAAGTAAGTATTAAGAGAGTATCTAAAGGTTCCGGGGTCAAGCGGGTTAAAGGAAGTAAGTTGGTGAAACTTTGGGAAAAACTTGGCAAAATTTCGAAAGAGACGGGCACGTTATGATATGATGATTTCTTCCCGGACGCAGAAAGCCCCGGACGTGGGAAGGATGATTATATGATGATGATGATATACACACCGAGTCCCGTAAGGGCCAGGTACATTTCACAACGAGTCCCGTAAGGGCCGGGTACGCTTCCCACCGAGTCCCGTTAGGGACGGGTACGTTATATTATATATATGTATATATTATGTATATTTATTGCATATGAAAAAGGATTTTCTCATGCATTGCATATTGTATGTGTCATTAGATGTTACAGTTTATTACTACTCTCCTATATTTATGCTTATATTTCCTTGAGGTTATTACTTTCCTGCCTTACATACTTAGTACTTTCATCCGTACTGACCGTCCCATTTCTTGAGGTACTGCATTTCGTGCTGCAGGTCCTGACAGGCAGAGCAGGAGGACCTTCTCAGTAGGATCGCCAGTTTCAGCGAGACGTCAGCAAGTACTATTATGCCGGGCTTACTAGTTGGGTATTTACTGAGTTTGAATGTTATGGAGATAACAAATGTACATACTCTTAGAGGCTTATAGACAGTATAGTGGGAAGTCATGCATGGTTTCAGAATATTTATGATGTCCATGCTGCAGTCTTGTCGGCTAGCGTATGTACACAACATTTCACAAAGACGTAAATGTTATCCGTATGTTGGGCCTTTTCTGGATGCAGGCGTTCTTATGCATAAATGACAACAGATATAATCAGAATAGTTGTACTAAGGTTTTATTATGTCACGTCAGGTGGTACTCGGCCGCTAGGGTTGGGCGCCCGTCATGCCCTTCGTCGGGGTGTGACAGAGTGGTATAAGAGCGAGTCAGTCCTTGGGATGTCTATAAGCCGTGTTTTGTAGAGTCTTATTTAGGGGGATGAAGCACGCCATACTTCTAAACAGGAGGCTACAGGGCATTTAGGAAATACCTCCTTTCTTCATGATCTAGATCGTGTGATAGAGCCAATAACATAGGAAAGTTCATTCCCGATTCTATCTTCTCGTTAGAATTGCGTTAACGCCAACAAAAATAAGGGTTTTAGCTAAACAGGAATGTGGGGTCAGCTCCGAGAGTGGATGTTAGGCTAACATCAACTACCAATATGGGTCAGAGAGTAACAGAAGAGATGGAGGGAAATATAAGTGTACGATTAAATCTGACCCTCCCGAATTATGACCTCTATCGTAAAGAATCCGTCTAAGGACCCCTATGAGACAACCGTCAGGGAAGCTGCGAGTGTGACCCTACCAAAGACTCTGACTCTACCAATAGGGCTGATGAAAGGCACATCCGGTTTCTCATCTAGTCCAGCATTATGATGGGGATCGCTATGGACGTTAATATTACAAAATATCAAACGATTCTCAGTTGCGGGAATCTGTTAGTCAAGGATTGCTAGTGTATGTATGGGAGTTGTACAAGAGGAATAAGGTGGTGAACCAAGGGGAAGAGAGTAACTAAGGAGAATAGAAAGGTTCCACTTTGAAAATGCATCTGGTTAAGTTTCGCAGAAACAGGACCATGGTAGGATAATTACAAGTCTAATGAACCCTCCATTGAAACTGTTGGCACATGTTTTGGGAACTAGAATGCCATTTAGTATGTGACAAATGAGACGATAGGAATTCAAAGGGGAGTAAAGGTCAAAACAAAAGTGGCGAAACCATGGCACTATGCAATAAGTGGATGATAGGGACCCAGATTTACAATTTTACCTTATACCTAGTCGAAAGAAAGTTAGAAGTAGGGCTTAGTTATTTATGGTGGAATATGTGGTGCATGTATGCGAGTAAAGGCTTATCAAGTAGGTAGCTTTGACGATGGGTTAACACGAAGTTTAAAGCATCTTGGAGGGTACAAAGGATTCCAAATGCAAGTTAGGTGACCAGGACCACATTAGGAAGTTAGAATGAATTGGAGTAAGAGGAAGTGGGGGCACGGATAGTATATCGAGCAAGTTCCATAAATAATTAGGAGGAAGAATGCTAATGGATGAGTCAAGTGACAACTAAGTCAACTAAGTAAAAGGGAATAAGAGCACCTGGAGAAAACAAAAGCTAAAGAGCGATAATGATGAGGAATCATAACGGAGGTGAACAAAAGTTATCAAGGGTGACCACGTGAGCACAACAATTTTAGTTCCCTTATAAAAGAATGGCTATGTAAGCAGGTTGTGGCTTAGAGTGAGTTGAGATTGATAATGAAGCAAACCATTATGTGTGATAAACACTACAAAAAAATGTTCGTCCACAAAAGAAGGGAGAAAGACACTATTTCTGAAGAATAAGTTGAGTTAGAATTCACACCAGAATGTGGATGCAAAGGAATCACTCTAAGGAAAAGAAATAGATGATTAGACACAGGAGAGATCATGATAAATGGTAAGGAGAAGACCCTCGTGAATCATTCGCAACAAACAATTTTATGAGTACGTAGTATAGTACAAGTAAGGTTAAGTACCACGGGAAGACACATATATACCTCGTGAAGTACCAGAAGGAATGACAGGACCCCGTAATAGGAAGAATAGTTCTAACGAACAATGAGAAGTTTAATGAATGGAATCTTTCCAGCAAGCTTCAAAGTATGTTATAACATGAGGAAAAGGGTAAGGAAACATACAACGAAGAAAAGGAGGATACATGGCTATGCATGACAGTATCGCCATAAAAGGAAGATGGCGAAAAAACAAAAGTTGGGCCATGAGGCACTCAAAGAGCAGAGGTCGTGAAGGTACGGACAATGGGAAGGAGATGATTTAAGGAGATTAGCATTAGCAAGCAAGGTAAAGGAACCGCAAAGCCAATGATACACTAAGGAACGGTTAGTATGAACAGGGAGTCATACAAAAGATGTCATGAAAAGAAAGAAGTATATGCCAACGTATGGGATCATCGCATTCTTGAGGGATACGGCCGACCACAGGTTATTTAGTAAAAGGGGGAAAGGGAACTCGGTGATGAAAAAACTTCGGGCCATTAACACGAAGGGCACGTTTTGTAAGACCGATAAGAGGAGAGTTAAACAGGCTATGCTGGAAATAGTAGATGAGCTTATACGTATAAAGTTGATGTCTCAACTTCAGGAACAACGAAAGTATGAGCTTAATTGTAGAAGACTAAAATAGTATGAAGATTTTGCGACACAGGTGATAATACATGGTATCAAGCACAAGTGGTAGTAATGGTGGTAAGATGACAAGTTAGCTGCCTATAGAAGGAGTAAAATGTGAAAATAGCCTAATCACTCGATGACGCGAGGGGACCGTCAGAAGATAGAATAATCTCATTAATAGAAAGAAAGTAGTTCTCGGGAACATCAGATGACTGTATCCCTATAAGGGGGGAAGCTATGAAGAAGAAGGGAGTTAAGAGCATGGGTACAAGAAAATAAGCTGTTGTCAGAAGAAAGACAATGCAGGAGAGAGATAGTTGAGTAAGTATGGGAAGGGATTCATTGGAATGAAAGAAGGAAACACGCTAGCTAAAGACTCAAATAAATGAATGTGTGGAGGCACGTATGGCATAGCAGCAAGACAATACGACAAAGTCATCAAAAGGACATAAACTACAATCCAATAGCATGCAATGGAGAATACAAGGACATAACCAAGGAAATTTTTGGTAAAGGTAAGGCACGAAGAAGTACAACTCTAGGATAGGCAAGATATTAGGGGTAGCTTCAAGAAAAGAGTAAAAGCACTGGAAAATGGTATAATGGTGCGAGAAGACTCGTATATATGAAGAAGAGCAAGGAAAGAAGAGACTGACATAAAAATCATAAGACAATACTACAAAAGATAAAGAGTCTCAAGATTATATCCTTATTATGGAAAGAAAACTAATAATTGTCAAGAGGAGGTTGTCGGCCGAACGATTTAACATTCTAACTTGGGAGATACCACAAGATAATTAAATTAAGGACGCGAAGGACACACAAGTACATGTTACATGGAAAGTATCAACTTCAACCCGAAAGAAAATAAATGATGATGGTTTGACTAAGGTCGAATAGCTGAGTTATAAACGAAAGTGAGATTAGACCTCAAAGATAAGGCAGGTAACCATGAATACAGGAAAAGGTTTTCATGGATAATTGTATATAACCGGGCCACGCACATATGATGATAGACCTTGGCCTCTATTAACGGAACCCCCCTAAATTCAAGGACGAACGTTCCTAAGGGAGGAAAGAATGGAATGTTATATTTGGCACCGAGCATTTCAATTTTTGTTCTCTTCACACGGACAACCTGTTTCAAGTCTATTGAAGTAAGTTTGGAGAAAGAGATCTTTCTTCGAGATTACAATAAATATGTAACGCTGAGCCGGCATTGATCAAGGATAGTTTGTAATGTTAGGAGTCCTATTTCAGACGGGCGGTGTGGTGAAATCCAAAATTTTGTGCTGACAATAAAGTACCCCTGGAAAGGTTGTTTAAGAGAAATGATATGAGGTTCGATAAGAAGGAAAAAATCAGGCTGGGATTTATCAAGAGGTCAGTCAAAAGTCTCATGAATAAAAGTTTCCATCAGGATTAAAAGAATTGCGCTAGAACCAACTAGTACCTTCAGCAGACAAGAAGAATGGATATGGTAAGTTAAAGCAGAAGTTAAATTTGGATTATACATAGGCTCCTCAGAGAATAGGAGGTTACGACGATCGCAGAGTAATATATTTCTAACAATAACACCTTGTGCAAAATTTTGGCTAAGTAAGGGAAACATTTTTAGTACCCAAATAGCCAGAAGAAACTTTTAGGAATCGGCATAATGAGTTTTCCCTTCACAGTCTTTGAACATTCGAGGACGAATGTTCTTAAGGGGGAAGAATGTTACACCTCACCCTTCCAGGAGCTAAAAATGTTCCATACTCGTGACGTATTTTCGGGGAAGAAGCTTGTGGAAGGATAACGTCGTGAGCTTACGCAGGCTATAAGTCATAACGAACAGGTGTTACACCTTGAAAGAATTTCATATCGTTAGTATTGTTAGTAACAACTAATATGAGCGCGGAGGGGCCATGAAAATCTGATAAGGCTAAGAAAGACTTTAAGTAAGTATTAAGAGAGTATCTAAAGGTTCCGGGGTCAAGCAGGTCGAAGGAAGTAAGTTGTTGAAACTTTGGGAAAATCTTGGCAAAATTTCGAAAGAGATTTTTTGACCAACTTGAGCGGGGTATATCACTTGAGGCGTTATGGAGTGAATAAACTATCCAAATTGAAGTTCATCAAGTATAGTTTCGAACGCAATAAGCCGTTTGTCGATACGACATCGGAGTAGGGAATTATGGGCATTTTAGAATGGACTGCCGGAAGCATGCGAACCTGCGCGAAAAATCCGAGAAGCCCACTTAAAAGCCAATTTATGTGGTGACCCGGCCCAACTCGAGCTTGGCACCTATAAAAGGGCCTCTACACTTCATTTTATTCATTTTCCTCAACTCCACAACCCTCCAAAAAGCTCCTAACACCTCTACGCACTTCTCTAAATGCAATCCACCAACACTTAGCCAAATTTAGTTAATTCCAATACCAAATTAATGCTCGGGAAGTACGTCTTGCTTGATATTTTGCGATTTTCGTTTTTGGGTCATCACAAGTAATGTGGAAACGTCAACTCAAGTTCCATATCACACATGCAAGGCTGAACCAAGGTAAAATACCATGGTAAAATCCTCCCTATCTGCTCGTAATTTAGAAAGATCCGCAGTAAATCTCGCTAAGATCTAGCTCATAAAAGTTCGAATTGGTGGAGATGTGAAGTAAATCTATGGATATTGTTGTTAATGAATTTCAATGGTTATTTTGACAAGATGGTAAGGAAATTGAATTGGAATTTGGATTGTTGGTGTTGGGTTTTTGGTAAATTCGAAGATAAATTCGTGAATTATGACATTTTGGAAAAATTAGCGGAATTAATCCCGTGATGGAAATTATTGGTAAAATCCCATGGAAATAGATATGGGTTAACATTGGTATTGTTGTTGTTGATGCTATTGTCGACACTTGGATGTCACAAAAAACAAAGGAAATACTGCCCGATTTTCTGTAACCCCGAAATAACTGATATATAATACTTAAGATTTTGCATGCAAGCAAAACAAGAGTTAACCCAGATCTTATATTTGTAATTAGGTGTAGGGAAAGGACCAGCGTCGGAATAAGGAATACCTCCAAGTCACGTTTTTGGAAGATAAAGGTATGTAAGGTTTTTGCTACCAATTTCCTTGGCACGAATCTTAGAGCCCACTAGCGTGCATAATCAATTCATTCGAATTTCCTATGTTTTTATTGAAAGGTATATTTTATGACGAATTCGTATTTTATGAGGAATATATACATTTTACGAAAAATCTATATTTTATGAAAGGCCATATTTCTACGAATTTTTTCCGACATCGTACGAAACAAAGTAAACGTTCGTTGTCCTGAAGTTTATTGACTCCTAGCTAAAATGTCGGTATACCTCACGAAAGATTCCCACCAAATTAATATAATTATTATCATTTGAGTCATTCTTTGACCTCGATTCGAGTCTCATAAGATATTCGAAAATATAACGACCTTACGTCACTCCGAAAGGCCCGATGTTATTTTCTTTGACTCCTCATGCATTTATATAGATGTGTATATATATATATATATATAAAATATTTTACTACACCGATCCGTGCTATAGTCAACCGGGTACGACACGTAGATGTGCAACCGTTGATCAGTTGGGTATTCATACCGAGTCCCGTAAGGTCCGGGTAAGTTTCACACCGAGTCCCATTAGGGACGGGCACGTTACGATATGATGATGCCTTCCCGGATGCGGGATGTCCCGGACGTGAGAAGGATGATGATATGATGATGATGCTATACACACCGAGTCCCGTAAGGGCCGGGTACGTTTCACACCGAGTCCCGTAAAGGCCGGGTACACTTCACACCGAGTCCCGTTAGGGCCGGGTACATTATATTTATATATATGTATATATTATGTATATTTATTGCATATGAAAAAGGATTTTCTCATGCATTGTATATTGTATGTGTCATTAGATGTTACAGTTTATTACTACTCTCCCATATTTACGCTTATATTTCCCTGAGGTTATTACTTTCCTGCCTTACATACTCAGTACTTTCATTCGTACTGACCGTCCCACTTCTTGGGGTGCTGCATTTCATGCTGCAGGTCCTGACAGGCTGAGCAGGAGGACCTTCTCAGTAGGATCGCCAGTTTCAGCGGGACGTCAGCAAGTACCATTACTAGTTGGGTATTTACTGAGTTTGCATGTTATGGAGATAACAAATGTACATACTCTTAGAGGCTTATAGACAGTATAGTGGGTGACAGAGTCATGCATGGTTTCAGAATATTTATGATGTCCATGCTGCAGCTTTGTCGGCTAGCGTATGTACACAATATTTCACAAAGACGTAAATGTTATCCATATGTTGGGCCTTTTCTGGATGTAGGTGTTCTTATGCATAAATGACAACACATATAATCAAAATAGTGTTATTAAGGTTTTATTATGTCACGTCACGTGGTGCTCGGCCGCTAAGGTCGGGTGCCTGTCATGCCCCTCATCGGGGTGTGACATAAAGCTTGAATTCTCAATCACTTCAAATCTACATTTTTTGTTTCACCAAACTGGATTTCATAAGCAGCAAATATATATTACTCATGGAAGCGCGTGTAATTTTAAGGGAATAGACACTACTTTTTCCTTGAAATAAGGAAAAAAGAATATAAAGAGCATGCCCACAAAAAAATCATTGAATATACAAGCAGATGACAAATGCAATCAAAAAGAGGAAAATCACATGCCTACACAAAAATATACACACAGTGAGAGGGATGCAATTCAAATCCCTACTTACAAGAGATAGAGAAAAGCGTGAGGTTAAAAATCAATTCTATTTATAGAAAAAGAAATTATCAACATACAAAAAAATTCGAAACCCTAACTTTAAAAACATACATAAAGAAACTTTCACCATCAAATAATCCTTTGAAGGAGAAGAAATTAGAAGTACCTGAAAATGATAGAAGAACTGGGTTCTCTATTCCCTTCGGTTCGGGAAAATGAGGTACAAATTTTAAGTAGAAACATAGTTCAGAGTCTAGTTTGTCATTCTTCAACTGAGGTGTGAGGCAAAAAAAAAAAAAAAAAACACCAAGCGAGTTTTAGAGAAATTTAGGGTAAATTTAAGGAGCTTTGATCTGTTCGAAGCAAAGCAACAAAGTGATACAGAGCTTGGATGTGTCCGGAATTTACACTTTCCTTAGTGTTTTAGCAACAAAACCAAAAAGGAAGAACAAAAATTGAAAATAAAAAGTAATTTTTTTTTAGATAAATTGTGTTCTAGTAGGCAGGCCTGTTAGAACTTTTTATTAATAAATGTATAATGTAAAAAATAGTCTATTACATCATGCCTATAATGAACTAGCTAAAATTAAAAACATAAGAGACTGTCCTCCATATCTATCCTGTGTGCCTAAGCTAGTATGCACTTTGTGATCATATTTAGTCAGCTTTGATGATAGTCCAAAACTGTGCACACACCATATTATGATCCATACATGTAATATCATTGTTGATGATCAAGCTGCTAAATCCTCCTTGTTCTAATCCTTAGTTGAGGCAGTTGTGATTTGTCCATATTGAGAATTCTTCTTCCTTCTGGTGGCATGAGTAGAAAGTCATGTACTTTGATCTCTGCATGATCCAAAGCATGATTTGCCAGCAAATCTGCCAACATGTTGCCTTCTCTGAAAATATGATTAATCTGTACATGTATTGCTCTCATGTCCTGTTTGATCTCTTCAATATGATTTCTCAGTTCCCATGGAATGATCCATGTACCTTGTAATATGTTTAGAAGGACAAGTGAGTCAGTCTCCTGTTGCACCTGTTGAATGTTGTGATCTTTACAGAACTTCAGTGCCTGCTTTATAGCCTCAGCTTCAGCTTCCATATTTGTTGCTATTCCCATTTGTTGTGCTTCTGTATAAACCAAATCCCCATTACTATCTCTGATGCAGAATCCATATGAACTGACCCCAGGATTGCCTCTACTTTCCCCATCTGTATTGCATTTTAGTCTCCCTGAAGGTGGCATTCTCCAGACCACCTTAGCATAATAAACTTTTGGTTTATATCTACTAAGGTGCTGATGCATATTTTCCCAATCACCAGATAGATTCTGCAGCCATGGGAATCTCTTCCTTGTCAGTTGATGTAGTATGTGTTGTACTTGTTTTTTCAGTCTGTAGAAAGTAACTTATCCTCCATGTTTAATGGAGTTTCATCTCTTCCATAATGACCAGATGATCACTGCAGGCATTGCTCTATACATAGGCTGCAATTTTGGCTTTGTCTCAGCAGACCACCATGCCATGGTCATTTGATATAGACCAACTCCATCTGTGGGAATACCTGCACAAGAAGCAAAGAACTTCCATAACTTGATAGCTATAAAAGATGTTAGAAATAAATTACCCACAGTTTCCTCCTTATGCTTCTCACAACACTAGCATCTTGATGGTATATTGATCATCATCCTTTTCAATATATCATCTGTAGAGATTCTCCCTTTCCACACTCTCCACATGAAAAAACTTATCTTGATTGGCAAACCTTTCTCCCACATGAACTTATAAATTGTTTATTTGCTCTCTCTGTGTTTGAGAAATTCCCATGTAGATTTAACTGAGAATCTGCCATTTGTTTCCAACATCCAACATGGTTCATCATCTTCATCTTCAACTGGTACTTTGATATTTTCCTTGATATATTGAGCCAATTCCTGATCTAGAGTGACTGTTAACAGTTCCATGTTCCATTCCCCATTCTTCACAAACTGTCTAACCTCTATTTCTTCAACTCTAGCAGCATCAGGAATGATATAATATAATGCCCCAAGTCTTGTCCAGTTCTCATACTAGAAACTTGAAGTTCCATTTCTCAGATACCAAAAGATCTGTGGCACAACTGCATCTCTTATATTCACCATCTTCTTCCAAGTGTGAGATCCTCCTCTATCTACTGCCATAGTAGGATGCCATTTCTTGCAGTATTTGTTCAATATGTAGCTACCCCATAAGCTTCTTTCACATCTGAAATTCCACCACAACTTAGCAAATAATGCATTAGATATTTTAGTTGGTGATCTAAGACCAATCCCTCCTTCATCCTTTGGTAGACATAATTTGTCCCATGCCACCCAATGTTTGCTTTTCACCCCCATTGTATTGCTCCAAAAGAATTTTGCAAAAATCTTATGCAGCTGCCTTATCACCCTAGAAAGAGGATTCATGGCTGACAGTAAATATACTGGCATGGTTTGCAACACATGATTGACCATCACATATCTACCTCCAAAAGATAACAATCAGTTTTGCCAAGACAAAATCCTTTTCATCACTTTTTTGATCAAATCCTCATAATATATTAGTTTCCTTCTTCCGTAAAACACTGGACAACCTAAATATGTGAAAGGAAAGGATCCATTTCTCATCTTAGTATGTCTTTTAATCCGGCTATTAGCTCTGGCAGAAACCTTGTGATGGATATAGTAACAGCTTTTATCAGTATTGACCAGTTGTCCTGAAGCCTTCTCATAATTCCTCAATCTCCTCATCATTTTCTTTAAAGAATATCCATCCCCAGAACAAAACAAGATTGTATCATCAGCATAAGATAAATGATTGATTTGAGTACTCCACTTTGGTATTCCATAGCCTATGAAACTTGGCTTCTCATGTAACTTGTTCAGACTCCTTGTTAAGACCTCTGCTGCTATAATGAACAATGTAGGAGAAAGTGGATCACCTTGCTTTACCCCCCTACTTGATCTGAAAAAACCATGACTTTCACCATTGATTAATACTGAATACCAGGTGTTTGAAAGCAATCTCCATATTAAATCAATGAGAACCTCTCCAAACCCAAACTGTCTTAATACTTTAGTCATAACATCCATGAAAGTCTATCATATGCCTTTTCCATATCTAATTTGATCACCACATTAGTATGTTTAGCTCTCAAATTAATATCTCTGATGATCTCCTGTGCCAGTAATATGTTTTCTGCAATGCTCCTCCCTTTGACAAATCCTGTCTAATTGTGAGAATTAATATTAGGAAGAACCTTTGCCAATCTATTCTGCAGTATTTTTGAGAGTATCTTATTGGAGAAGGAGCTGAGACTGATAGGTCTTATATCACTGAAAGTATTAATCACCTCCTTTTTTGGCAACAAAACCAAATTAGTATGTGTGATGAAATGTGGTATCTCAGATCCACAAAAGAAAGCTCTAACCATTTGAATCACATCCAGCTTGATAACCTCTCAACACTTCTGATAAAACTGTCAAGTGAATCCATCAAGCCCACTAGCACTGTCCCCATTGAGTGAGAACACAACCTCCTTTACTTCACTTTCAGATGGCAACTCCTCCATATTCTTTTGTTGTTCTTCAGTTATCAGCTTAGGAATATTTTTCAGCAATGCATAATCCCCTCCTGAATCTTCTTCACTAAATTGTGACTGAAAGAACCTGATTTCCTCATAACCAATATCTACTTCATTTTCCAACCATGTACCAGAAGGATCTTGTATTCTTTTCAAAGTTAATTTATTCCTCCTGCCCCTTACATATGAATAGAAGAATTTTGTATTTCTGTCTCCATCATTGAACCATTTCATACCAGCTTTCTGCTTCCAATACTCATTCTCCAGGTGTAAAAATCTTGTTAGTTCAGCCTGTGCTTGATGTAACAACATTCTATTCTACCTTGAAGCATTATTTTCAAACTGCAACTCCTTCACTTTTATAGTAGCTTCAATAGTGGCAATCTGCTGAAATATGTTCCCATATGTGTTCCTGCCCCATTGAACAGTGCTCTTTTAAGTTTCTTCAACTTGCGATGAAATACATAAAATGGATTTCCACAGAAATCAGCAGTCCAATTCTCCTTTACCACATCCATAAATGTATGATGCTTTGTCCAGAAGTTAAGAAACTTAAAAGATTTGACAATATGATGTGCATTTCTGTTACACTCAAGATGAAGTGGTGCATGATCAGAACCATCTAATCATATGAGTCGCTGCTGTGGATGGAATTATATCTAACACTTGCTGATTCACTAGTATTCTATATAACCTTTTGAATATGCAATCTTCTTCAGTTCTCCCATTCCACCAGGTGAATTTACTTCCAGTGAATCCTACATCAATCAAAGCACAACTTTGTATACAGGTAGAAAAATCCAAAGTCTCATTAGATGAGACTGGAAGGCCACCTTGCTTCTCCTCATCAGACACTATGACATTAAAATCCCCTCATATAATCCAAGGAAGGTCTTGCTGATTTGCTAAGTCCATCATAGCTTCCCATAACTCCTCCCTCTCTTGTCTATCACATTTAGCATAGACTACTGACACCAGCACTGATTGATTCAAGGATGAGTGATTTAGTTGCAAAG
The DNA here is from genome assembly GCF_019175385.1 of Lycium barbarum. Classification (NCBI taxonomy): domain Eukaryota; kingdom Viridiplantae; phylum Streptophyta; class Magnoliopsida; order Solanales; family Solanaceae; genus Lycium; species Lycium barbarum. The sequence goes on from NC_083337.1 coordinate 27,049,376, forward strand.
TAACTTGTTGTTCTGATTTAGATATAACTACACCAAGCCATTCATCTGTCCAAAAAATCCAGATATTTCCTGAGCAGTTCACCTTGCAATTCTGAAAGCCTAACTTCCTTCTATACTCTTGAATAGCACTAGGATCTTAAAAAGGTTCCATTAGGCCTATGATAGAATAATGATGTCTCCTCTTTAGTTCAATTAAACCTCTCAAAAGATTTCTGAGTGTTAACTGACCTAATATTCCAAAATAAAGCTTTGTTTATCATTGAGAATTATTAGTTTTGTTATTACTCCTCCTTGTTGACACTCTTGCCACTGGAATACTGCTACTTCTGACAGGTTTTTGTTTATTTGTTTCCTGTTTCAATTTCTACACACTTCTAGGGGATAAATCTGCCTCCTGTGCTATATCATCAATGTTCTGATTCAAATCTTCCTCATCTTGGCTATTGAGATCAGCTTGGGCCTGTATTTCATTTTTCTTTCCATGCTGTGCATTCTCTACTTGTTCCACTGGCAAGATGACAAAATTGTTACTCTCTAGTGGCCTTGTGCCTTCTTTTCCTTCTTTACCTTCATGATCGTCCACTTCTTCCTCTGATAGAAGAATCTCATCATGCTCAGCATCCTTCTGCAGCACATCACCTAACTTGTTTTCCTCCTCTATGTTTTTGTGGATTAAGATGTCACTAGTTTCTTCTGAATCATGTTCCTTCCCTTGACTAAATGTATCTGAAATCACCTTAGACACCTGCTGGGATAAAATCTCCCCTTTTATCATTGAGTTGTTTACCAAAGTTCTTCTCAATCCATGCCTTTGCTGATATCCTCTCCACCTTGTTTGATTCATCTATCTGCTTTTTCTTTGCCTCTTCCATCTTCTTTTCCTTGACCTTCTCAGTATTGTCTACAATTTGCTGCACTGTAACTATCTGATTTATAACATCAGACACCTTTGCATCTGAGGATTTCTACACATCAATTACATCTATTATATCCTCATCTGTGTTCTGAAGTGCTGCATATTGATTGTTTTGCAGAGTTTGATTCTCCTTCAGTCTCCAACCATTTTCATCATATTTACCTCTATGAAAGTGCCTGTTATTCCTTTGTTTTCCTTTCTTCTCCTTGAATCCATCCTTGTCATTGCCCTCTAAAGGCTGCACCTTATCTGCTACTTCCTTCCCTTTCCTTATGTTAGCATTAGTCCCTTTGAACTCGTTAATCTCAGACCTGCTATTTTTTGCATTCTTTTGTTCCTTATTCTGCTTTTGATCTGCCTTGCTGATTTCCTCCTGTTCTTTGTCTGAACTTGGTTCTTCCTCCTTGGGATACAACTCTGGATGAATGACATAGTAATCTTGCTCATTATGTCCTTAAAGTTTGTAGTTTTTGCAGTACTTAGGAACATAATCATAATTGATCTTTATCCATTTATCCACAATCTCCCCAGTACTCTTCTTCTTCATTCTTATATTGATTCTCTTTGGGAATTCTCCAAGCAAGTCTACTTCGACCTTCACTCTCGCACAAGTTGGCCTGGTTTTATTGGCTGTGGCCATATCAACTTGTAGGGGCTTTCCAACAGCAGAGGTAAGTGAAAAAAATGCTTCTTTCACAAAATAGTTAGGAGGTAATAATGGGAATGATATCTATGCAATTGCAATCTTCGTTTCCTCCTCTGAATCAAACCATGGATCCCATTTAAACGTACGCATGGGATAGGACCAGTTCTTATTTGGACAGTAAGGTTACGTAATCTTCCAAAGAAGAAGCACGTATTAGGACATACCTATTTCTCAACAAGCCAATAATATACTCTCCTTTCAAACCACATTACTTTGGGATTAATGTTCTAAAGTCTTTTACGTCAGGCCATCCATATGAGAATTTCCCAACGACAGCATATTGTAGTTTTTCCTTAATAATCATCTGCTCAATCTCCTCTTCATCCCATACTACCATGGGCTCTCCATGCAAATATGTGATATTCTTCATGGGTAGCGTAGGGCTATACGTAGTAGTAGAAGTATTAGGGTTAAAGGCTGTTGCATAGGTTTGATTCGGTAAGAGGTGAGTAGGTTGTGTAGGTGTTGTTGTGTGAGCCTGGACAACCATAATAGGCAGCTGTCCAGTGGCCGTAGAGGCCATTGTTGCCGTGAAAAGGTTGTCGTTTTAGGGTTTCGGCTAGTTTTAGGGTTTCGGCTTAGAGAGAGAGTTTTCATTTGGCCGTTGTTGAATTACTTTCAGTAGGGTTTTGCATGAGATTTAACGTAGATGGTTAAAAGTGGTCTAAATAAAAAGTAATTAAAACCGTCCCAATAGATTTGTTTTCCCAAAGAACCGTCGCTGTAGATTGACTTATTGGGACGGTTAGAGTAGTCGTTGCAATAACTATCTCTCTAGCGATGTCTCGTTTGCTAGTGCAACAGTTTAATTGCATAAGTGTCTTAATAGGATAAAAATCTATTGCAACAGCTGAAACCGTTGCAATAGACTAGCTATCGCAATGGTTATGTAACTATTGTAAAAATAAATGTTGCCATAGGCCTAATTTCTGGTAGTGATATATATAACTAAGTTGATAGAATACCAACTTATCAGTAACTCCGTACACAATGACCTTACCTACTTTGAGGTAGTTGATAGTGCTAACAATATTGAAAATATGTACGAGTTATAGGCGAACAACCAAGGATTCATGCAAGTTCGATACTAGGAAAATCTTTCAAATGGGGATTTTAATACGGGATACTTAGAAATCAAGGAAAACATGAGATATTGAGTGATTTTCTTTGATAGTCACCCGATTGGAGAATCTCTATAAGTTGTAATATGTTCAAGCTTGTAAGATTTGCATTGCGATTAGGGATACACTAGTTGAGACAATTGTACTAGATATGAGTTATTTTGACATGCTAATGTGCACAAATTAATTATCTTCTAGCCACTATCCTTGATTATTAGGCAAAGATAGTTAAATTTCGGATACTCAATAAGGCTAGTTGTCCTAAAAAGGAATCAGGTTTCAAAGGTAGGCAAAGTTATATCCTTTATGCTGACTCACCAGTTATTGAAGAAACATTACTTGTATTTGTCAGCAATGGTAAAAGACTTAAGAGTGTAACGATCCCTGGTCATTATTGGACCTTCCACAGCCGGTGTATGAAAACCAAGTGTATCGTCATGAGATTGGTCCACGGAGGATTTTTAAGTGTAATATTTAATCATAATCGAATTAGGTGAGAGTTGAAAAGTTATGGGCCCGGGGGCTGATGCGCTACCGCGGGTAAACAACCGCTATAGCGAGCCCGCTGTAGCAGTCCACTATAGCGGTATATATAGACCAGTACCCGTGTTTAATGATTTTATTTCGAGATTTAACTCCTTTTGTCCACAAAACCCCTCTTCTAAGCCTTCATTAGGGTATTTCCAGAGTAAAACACCGGTTGACTAGGGAAAAGTAGCCCACCAAACATCCTTCACGTGATCTTTTTTAAAGATTTCTCTATCATGATTTCTGGCTTAAAAATGGGATGGTGGATATTCCATGAACGTCCGTGATAGCAGCTCGATAATGAGGTAGGTTATAATTTACTTGAGTTAGAATTTTATTAGTAAATCATATATATGCTATAGAATTGACGGGAGAAACCATCATTAGGTTTTCGGACTCGGAGTTTGGTTGGATATTGTTTAAGTTAAGAAGAATAGTGATCTCTGTAGGCATCGTGCCATTAAGTGAATAAGTGAACTAAGATGCGTAGTTAATAGGCCAAAAAGGGGAAACTAAGTAGCGAATATGGTGTTGTAATTGACCTAGTTAGCAGGGTGGGGTATCTGTGATTACCGAGTTGGACGTAATAGAGTCTTGTGTTACCATGGGGGGGGGGGGGGGGGGGGGGTGACCGGTTGCTAAACTGTAGGCATCCTTATCGGGTATTCATGTTGTCTTTATTTTATGTACCGAGCATGCGGGATTCGTCAGTATTTACTTCCTTGTTGATTCAGGGTGATTCCTTATTTATGTTATTGATGAGTCAAGTCTGAGTCTTGGTATGGCTGTTGCGTGATGAATTGTATTCTTATTGTATACATCTTCGGGTAGTAGCCACAATGTTAGAATGTTGATTACCTAAGTCTGGTTATGACTCGTGACGTGGTGACTTATGTTCCTTGATATTCATTTATTGATTGTTCCTGATCCTAATTGATTGTGGAACGAAAATACACCGAGATGAGAAAGAATATATAAATATGAAAAGGCACATTTGATAGCGGGTAAGGATGTGGCCTAGTTATGGGCTCGTGATTCGAGGTCAGTTCCGGAGTGTGTGGTACATGGATACCATGGGTCCCCTGCAGGTCATGGCTATTTGGGAAAACCTTACCATTTAGCATGTGTGTGCGGATACGATACTAACATTGAATGCATTGTACTGGTGTGTTCATATTTTGTGACGGTGGTAGAGCGGAATCTGATTGGATGACATATAGACACGGTTCATTCTGGTAAGTAAAATTGATTTCCTCATGACTGTGGAGATGATGTGTTTACAAGTGAACTCATCTACCTGTGTATTATAAAAGCTCTTGTATACGTCTAGACTAGGTCCGGGAAAGTTGTAAGCTCAAATTTTATAAGTGTGTCACTTATGTTTTCTCATTTATTTTTACAATTGTCAGTTATTGAACGAAAAAATGAGTTTCAATAATGGATTGGTTGATGAGTATTCGCCTACTAGAAGGTAATCAAGTAGATGCCCACACGATCCGTAATTTGGGTCGTGACAGTTGGTATCAAAGCCCTAGGTTACCGATCTCACTGGTACAAGAGCAATGTCTAGTAGTCTCTTAGAGTGATACGATGACGTCCCTACCCATCCAGATAGGTTACGGGGCATCTAGGAAGCTTCCTTTCTTTCTTTCCTATCATGATATCTCAGTCAGTTTTATCTCTAAGTTGAATCCAATTGGTATCTGGATGATCCCAATTGGTATCTCGATGAGTCCAATTGGTATCTGGTCGATTCCAATTGGTATCTGGCGGTGCCGTCCTATCAATGATCTGTGAATTATGTGTATGTTTTATGTTTGTATGCAATGAGTTCCCTGTGTTGTACAATCCTGTTGGGCCGTAGAAAAACACTCACTGACCTAGATCCTTCACCACAGCGGTGTACGTACTGCCACAGCGGGTTTGCCGTAGCGGTGTACGTACCACCACAGCGGGTTCACCGTAGCGGTACTTAGTCCACTATAACTGACCTTCAAGTTTCCAGGATCCTTGCCGTTGCGAAGCTTTACTTGCCACAGCGGATCCACTATAGCGGAAATCCCACCGCTGCAGCAGTAAAAAATTTCCAGTGACCAGATCCCCTATTTCATAATTTCTCAACCTGTGCAATTCATCCAAAACTCAAGGAAAAATAATAAATTCCAAACACAAAACTTGATATAAGCACCTAGCTCAACGAGGGCAAGTGCCATTCAGTACCAAAATATCGTTATACAAAAACAAAATGCGGAAAAACAAAGGAAGTTGTTTGAAACCAACAACCAAAAAGAAACCAAAACGAAATAAACCATTGTCTTAAAACAAAAGCCCTACAATGGCAAGGGAAATTATACTTAAGAGGGGGGGGGGGGGGGGGGGGGAGAACACTAGGCCACTCCTCGGCTTGTCACCCCGTTACCTCTGGTTGAGACATCACTGCCCAGCCGGGACCCGCTCAGGAAGCAGAACTGATGGGCTTCACGCTTGGTCACCGTGGGCATCTTCCCATTTGGGTTCAAGGTTTTCAGAAGACCCTTGATGCCATCTTCGGAAACAACTTGTTCTGGGCTCGCCTCTTCTTCTTCTCCTTGTCCAAATCCTCCCGGAGCTCCACAAGGGCCTGGGCCAGAGAACTATATACATCCTGCAAGGTGTCCACGGACTCCCGTATCTTGGTCTGCATCTCCATATACCTTTTCACCCTGTCCTCAGTGAAATAATCAGCACCAGCACTAGTATCAGCACTAGCAGCGGCATTAGACAAACCGACCCCATCTTGGTTGCCATCTGCTCCAAGGGGCCTGGGGGCTACGAAGGGCCAACATTATCTCCTCCTCCCTCCTGGCCATTACTCTCCTTGTCATCCGAGTATAAATTTCTCTTCTTGCTGCGAGTCCATGAACCCTTCACCCTTAACAGATCAAATTCAACCTCGCACTCAACCCTCCGGTCCGCAGGCTCTATAGGCACATTTTACCGCTAGCACAAGGAAGTAATAAATGAGGGGAACATCAAACTCGGGCCGTCCTTAACCATGAAGCTCCTCCACTCCTCGATTACCTACATACCCACATTTACAGGCACATCATCCATTACGCAAACAATTACAAGGGCCTGGGTGTAGGTGACATTAGTAGTATTAGTCGAAGGGCGAACCATCCGGGAAACTAGGTTCTGCCATCTTCGAGCATCGGTAGTGAAGTAGGTACTCTTGATCCCGGTTCGGCTAACAACCCAAGTGACATTGCACCTCTTGTTCTCCTTTACCAGCATATTAACCAATCAAGGGCCATTACCGTCGCGGTCTCTAGCTAATATCTCATTCTAAGTAGGATGGGGCAACCCAAAAACTTCATTAATCAACTGTCACGACCCGACTAGGGGCCGTGACGGGTACTCGGGGCTAACCACCGAGCACCACTCGCTCTACTACTCATCATACTTATTAAACATTCTTTTTATCAAAACTCAAAGCATAAGAAAATCATTTCTCTTTTGAGAACATAAATACTTTTATATACATACGCCTCTCGGCTATCAAAATGATAATGTACACATATATACACATATACAATAGTGACCTTGTGAGACCATATAACCCACACTGCGCATCTACGAGCCTCTACTGAAGTGCTAGACATAAGGACGGGACAAGACCCCGTCATACCCAAAACATACATATACATATATAACAAAAGAATAATCAATGGCACCTCCGGAAGATGGAGTGCTCTTCAAATCAGCTAGTAGATCCTACGAGTCTGGATCGCCTCCCGGTCTACCTGTCGGCATGAACACAGTGTCCAAAGAAAACGGACGTCAGTACGAATATTGTACTGAGTATGAGAGGCATAAACAATAATGATACATCAATGAGATAAAGGAAGCATCAATAAGGAGAAACTGTATATGACTATAACTTATAGAAGAAATAGCACATGCTGACTTACTCAGAATCATCATCATCTCATGTATGCAATAATGTATAAGCTGCCCGTCCATATAGGTACGATGTGATAATGTATAAGCTGCCCGTCCATATAGGTACGGTGTGATAATTTATAAGCCTGCATCCAGGCCTCCCGCATCCGGGGTATAAACTGCCCACTATAGTGGTGTGTATGTCTGCCCGCCTTAGCGGTGTCTGCCCGACTATATAGGCACGGTGTAATATCATCATCAGGCGCATATCATAAGCCTATCGTACTATTATCATATTGCAAGCATAATAGCTCATGGATAGTTATACTCTATCGAGGTGACATAAGGTCGTGAACCCCCGATTCCATTATGGACATTTATAAGAATTTCGCCTCACCTTGAAGGAAATAATATATGAGATGAGTGTAAACAATAACTGACCTCTTTAACGTTATAGGAACATCATATCATGAACTCTAAAATCTCTATACTTAACTCATCATCATCATTATCGAACTCATAACACTCTCTTATCTTATTTAGCTCTTCATGATAATAGACTCTTGGCTTTCCGAGATATAGAGAATTCATAGAGAAGGAGGAAAATCATACCATAGGATTCATGCCATAGAAAGAAGAGATTAGCCTCACATACCTTTGTCGTTTAACTAATATATTGTCACGACCCGACTAGGGGCCGTGACGAGTACCCGATACTTGTACCGAGCACTCCTTATCTATCATATTACCTTTACCTCTTAGCAAGCCGTGTAAACAGAGCCATATTTTTTTTTTGAACATTAACATTAGCAGCGTCATTCTGAACATAGGCTAATAAACTTCGTTAGCACTTCATACAACAACATTAACATGCCAAAACACCATATATCTAACTATACTTGACTGACTGTACATATCTGCCTACGAGCCTCTAGACATAGTACACTTATACATAGAAAGGGCCGAGTACTATCGTGCCCGAGATTATATATACACAAAATAGTACCACTGAAATAAGGCTCCGGAACGACTGGACCGCTGTAGAGTACTACTGGCAGAGCTCCTAAGGATCAAGTCCACCTGTCTGCTGACCTGCGCGGCATGGAACGCAGCGTCCACAAGAAGGGACGTCAGTACGAATAGTGTACCGAGTATGTAAGGCATAGAAAATAATACCAGCAGTAACATAGAGTACGATTAATAATATCATGGAGTCACAGGGCATATAACGAGGCGAGAAAGTAACCTGTGCATAGGAAGGCCCCTTTTCAGGCCGGCTGTTATGTAGGCTTGTCCTTTCGTCTTTGAAACGTTTCTTTTCATAAGCATAGGAATTAACATTTATATATTACTTATTCTCGTGTACAGAAAACAGTACATTTCAGTAACGGTACCTTTTATTCACATTTACAGACGCCGAATACATCGGCTCTCCCAAGCCCCCTCCCCAACGGTGTCCCAACACATTACATCATATATAGGTAGCATACATTATATATATATGCAGACGCCACGTACGACTCTCCCATATCCCGCGTCCGGGCATCCCGCGTCCAAGATGGAATCCAGCTGAATCAGGTGGTGATATAACAGTGACCCTTCCACTTTCCCCATACACATATACATATACATTTGCTTATCGTTTATACATATACACGTCTCATATACAATTACTTATCTTATTTATATATACATATCCATACACATATACCTGTTTTATATACATATATCATATAAGCACACAAGAGCCAAGGAAAATCATGTATCCATCGGAGTGATGTAAGGTCGGTGACCTCCGATTACGTTATGGAATGCTAGTTATAGCTTTGTCTCACCTTGAAGGAACAAGTATTTTAAGGCGAGACTATCAACGGAGAATAGTATTACAGTAACCGTAGAATGAAATCGTGGGCATCATAGATGACCGTCATAGGCTTTGGAGTCAGAGAAAATAAAGATATAGCTAGGAAATATAAATACGATTCAAAAATTAGTGTATCACTTTCATGTTTACATAAGATACTTAGCTTAGTCATCTTAGTCATAGAGTCGTTTCGGTCGTACTTATAAAAGGTACATTCTTTTGTCTAACATTGTAATTATCATTATCCTCATAGAAACATTCTCGTTAGAGTAGTCATAGTACTTATCATTCGGTAACGAGATTGGGATCAAAAGTCCCCTTTGGATTTACTTCAAGTAAGTCAACCACGACTATAGGAAAATCCAAGAGTAACGGGCCCACCTCGGGCCGGATGAGGTAGCGTATACGATTTACGTATGTTACGTGTCATAGCGTTACTTGTGAGGGTCTTAGGGTAATCGGGTCCCATTTATACAAGTTCTAAGAGTGTAGGAGGTTTTTCCAACAATTGGCACACTTTCTAGTTCAATTCTATTGAACAAAAAGTGGAAAACTCTAGGTGCGGATTCCGGGGAACCGAGTTGTCCCCGAGGCTCGTACCCAACTTATTACAACTAAGACATGCCATAGAAAGAAGGGTGAAGCCTTACATACCTCTTTCCGCTCCTTTGGCTATCCCGAATTCAACTCGCAAATCCGCCAAAATCTACAAATTGGTCAAGTTTACCAAACATGATTAGTGCCTTTAGAATTGAATTCTTAAAATGATACTTGGCTACCGAAATTTCGGCAGCACTTCCTCTGTAAATATACCATCCTCAACATTCAACTTAGTCAAATTCCAATCAATCACAATCCGGGAATTCAAACCCGGCCAAACTATCAACATAAACTCAACAACCACACTAGCAATTTCCATATTCAACTCAAGGTACATTCCAACACTTTAATTAGCATTCTACTTCCTTCAAGACTTTCCAATTTCAATAAAACAACAACAACCTTATAATACATATTCCAACAACATCATACTAATATCATTACATACCATCCATACAAGAACATTGTTTCCAATATATACAATCTTCCAATTGCCAATACCTCACCAAACTTATCAAGTCTTTATTTGCGATATAACATCTACAACACAACGACTAAGATATTAATTACAACTCGCTCATTATTCTTTCACAACTCACCAATATACACGACTATACATTTAGTATACACGACAACATACACACCACACACTACACGGCCATATCATGCACACACAACTACATTCTATCCAAATTCATTCCACTTCCATTTTCCACATATCATTTACAACCATAACAACCAAACACTAGACAACATAATTGAATCATGACTCCTACACATATATATATATATGCACGGCCATATACTATATTTCTCTCCTTCGTGAATTTCATCCATTTTAGCATACTACAACACATATAAACCATGTATAACACATAAAACAAGATTAGAATTCACCTTTCTTCTTCAACTTCTCACTTGGCTACAACTTGGCGACTTGTATGTTTGTGAGTTTTTCTTGCTCCAACAACAACTCCACCTTGTTAAGCACCCTTTACTTGGTAGGAATTGATTTTTGAATTTTTTTTTATCAATTTTCCTTGGAAATTTTACTATGGCCGAAGGCCTTGAGGGTTTTTTTCTCCTCCTTTCTTTTGTTCTTGCTTTCTTGAAATCTCTAGAAGTTTATGAGATAAAGATGACTTAGTCATCTCTTATAAATTACAATTTAAATCCCACATGGGCTTGGCCCAAGTCCATGGCCGGTTGGGCCTTGTCCATTTCCTTAAAAATTTCAAGCCCACTTATTATTCTTAGCTAGTTCTTGTAATTTATGGAAACAATTTTTCCAACTTCCAAATTTTCCCTTCGTCGTTCTCCATATTTCCACTTCTAGACTTTTCATAAGCAACTCATGTGCCAAACAAAATAAAATATTGCCTTGCTTGTTGTTTTCCCGCGATTGTCTTGAATTATCCGATTTCATAAAATGCGGGATATAACATCCTCCCCCCCTTTAGAACATTCGTCCTCGAATGTTAAACTGGCCTCATAGCCTAGTATCATACTTCGGGGAGGTCTCTTTTGTCAATACCTCATGTCATTTAGCATGTCCCTCTTAGGAGCTTAGGTTGCCCTTTTGCGATCTTTACAGTTGTACTTCCTTCTTCGCGGCGTCTACCGCGTCTATCCCCTCACTAGACATGTTCCCGTATATCGCCAAATCATGGAGTTCTTGCATTAGCTAGTGTGGACTCAATATCGGTCTCTCCCTGTGACACTTGTACTTTTCTCCGTCATTCCCAAAGCTTTCTGTTGTCATGACTTCCCTTTTTCTGTTAGTTTCATCCGTCTCGGCCTATATAATTCGTATGGGGTTTCTAACCACTTTCCACACCCCAATTTACCTTGGGCTGCCTAGTCTTACACTCGTCTCTGGTTTCCGCCTTTATGAGATTTTCAGCATATTTCCCAGGGGGGTCACCCATCATGAAAGTATTCCCACCTGAGCACGCTTAACCTTGAAACTTTAACGCATTTCAGTGTCTCGGTGTTAGTATTTTTACCTCCGCTTCCCCGCACTGCCTATATCACATAATATGGGATAAGTTGGGGTCTTGACAATGTTCAAAATGCCCTCGTAACGCATCTTTCTCTTTTAATGACTATTTTAGCCTTCGTGATCACTACTATTCACTTTTTTTACCATACGATTGCCATATTGCCCCTGTTTAATCTTCACTATTTGCTCCCATCCATACCTATAACTACCTTTTATCGGGGTTTCTAAATTCACACTGGTGGCTGGGACATCTCAGTCGCTATTACTTATCACCGCTAAGTCTTTGGCCCCTTTTGAATTTCTACCTGCCGTTGTCAATTAGTATTCCTGCAGAGATTACATATACATAGAAAGTTTCAAGAAAATCTCATATACCTGTTGCCGATCCATCTTGAGCCTGGCCCGGGGAGCTACCGTGTGAAGTATGTTCTTCATTCTCGTCGGCCTGCTCATCGCTCGTTCGACCTTCGTCATTTCTCGCGTCCGAATCCGAAGAGAATAACGGTGATTCCGGGTTCACTGATGGCAAGAACAAGGGACAGGAGAAATCCGTAGCGCTCTCCGAGGTGGCCGGACTGGCACGGTCCTCCATCACGGGAGTGACTGGCGTACCCCCGGAAGCCTCCTCATCCGTCATCCCAGAAGAGTGCTCTGACGGGTCTGTGCCATCACTATCCTCCTCCCTGGAGGTAAGAAGCTCTGGGGGAGTCATCGCCGAATCCTCTGAGGGATCTGTATCATAGCCACTGTCTGCGGAGTCCCCTGCTCTGGGGGTCAGAATCACTGGAGGGATTGTCGCTGGGTCCTCCGACGGATCCGTGTCATAGCTGTCCTCCGCGGGATCCTCCGCCCTGGGAGTCAGGAAATCTGGAGGAGTTGTGGCTGGATCCTCTGACGTGTCTGACTCAATCGAATAGCCGAGGCTCCCCCTACTCGGCTCTGGAGATACTCTAGGGGCCTTACTGGTGCCCCCATCATCTGAAGCTGATCTCTTCATCGACAGTACTGAAACCATAACATAGGATTAGGAAAGGAATGTGGAAGCCTGGTAGCATAGCTCTATCGCACGATCTTAGAATACAAGGAAGGTCATATTTCCTAAATGCCCTGTAGCCTCCTGTTTATAAGCGTGGCGCGCTACACACTCATAAACAAGACTCTACTGGACACGGCTCGTAGACAAACCTCTAGGACCGAACTGCTCAGATACCACTTTTGTCACGACCCGACTAGGGGCCGTGACGAGTACCCGATACTTGTACCGAGCACTCCTTATCTATCATATTACCTTTACCTCATAGCAAGCCGTGTAAACAGAGCCATATTTTTTTTTTGAACATTAACATTAGTAGCGTCATTCTGAACATAGGCTAATAAACTTCGTTAGCACTTCATACAACAACATTAACATGCCAAAACACCATATATCTAACTATACTTGACTGACTGTACATATCTGCCTACGAGCCTCTAGACATAGTACACTTATACATAGAAAGGGCCGAGTACTATCGTGCCCGAGATTATATATACACAAAATAGTACCACTGAAATAAGGCTCCGGAACGACTGGACCGCTGTAGAGTACTGCTGGCAGAGCTCCTAAGGATCAAGTCCACCTGTCTGCTGACCTGCGCGGCATGGAACGCAGCGTCCACAAGAAGGGACGTCAGTACGAATAGTGTACCGAGTATGTAAGGCATAGAAAATAATACCAGCAGTAACATAGAGTACGATTAATAATATCATGGAGTCACAGGGCATATAACGAGGCGAGAAAGTAACCTGTGCATAGGAAGGCCCCTTTTCAGGCCGACTGTCATGTAGGCTTGTCCTTTCGTCTTTGAAACGTTTCTTTTCATAAGCACAGGAATTAACATTTATATATTACTTATTCTCGTGTACAGAAAACAGTACATTTCAGTAACGGTACCTTTTATTCACATTTACAGACGCCGAATACATCGGCTCTCCCAAGCCCCCTCCCCAACGGTGTCCCAACACATTACATCATATATAGGTAGCATACATTATATATATATGCAGACGCCGCGTACGACTTTCCCATATCCCGCGTCCGGGCATCCCGCGTCCAGGATGGAATCCAGCTGAATCAGGTGGTGATATAACAGTGACCCTTCCACTTTCCCCATACACATATACATATACATTTGCTTATCGTTTATACATATACACGTCTCATATACAATTACTTATCTTATTTATTTATACATATCCATACACATATACCTGTTTTATATACATATATCATATAAGCACACAAGAGCCAAGGAAAATCATGTATCCATCGGAGTGACGTAAGGTCGGTGACCTCCGATTACGTTATGGAATGCTAGTTATAGCTTTGTCTCACCTTGAAGGAACAAGTATTTTAAGGCGAGACTATCAACGGAGAATAGTATTACAGTAACCGTAGAATGAAATCGTGGGCATCATAGATGACCGTCATAGGCTTTGGAGTCAGAGAAAATAAAGATATAGCTAGGAAATATAAATATGATTCAAAAATTAGTGTATCACTTTCATGTTTACATAAGATACTTAGCTTAGTCATCTTAGTCATAGAGTCGTTCCGGTCGTACTTATCAAAGGTACATTCTTTTGTCTAACATTGTAATTATCATTATCCTCATAGAAACATTCTCGTTAGAGTAGTCATAGTACTTATCATTCGGTAACGAGATTGGGATCAAAAGTCCCCTTTGGATTTACTTCAAGTAAGTCAACCACGACTATAGGAAAATCCAAGAGTAACGGGCCCACCTCGGGCCGGATGAGGTAGCGTATACGATTTACGTATGTTACGTGTCATAGCGTTACTTGTGAGGGTCTTAGGGTAATCGGGTCCCATTTATACAAGTTCTAAGAGTGTAGGAGGTTTTTCCAACAATTGGCACACTTTCTAGTTCAATTCTATTGAACAAAAAGTGGAAAACTCTAGGTGCGGATTCCGGGGAACCGAGTTGTCCCCGAGGCTCGTACCCAACTTATTACAACTAAGACATGCCATAGAAAGAAGGGTGAAGCCTTACATACCTCTTTCCGCTCCTTTGGCTATCCCGAATTCAACTCGCAAATCCGCCAAAATCTACAAATCGGTCAAGTTTACCAAACATGATTAGTGCCTTTAGAATTGAATTCTTAAAATGATACTTGGCTACCGAAATTTCGGCAGCACTTCCTCTGTAAATATACCATCCTCAACATTCAACTTAGTCAAATTCCAATCAATCACAATCCGGGAATTCAAACCCGGCCAAACTATCAACATAAACTCAACAACCACACTAGCAATTTCCATATTCAACTCAAGGTACATTCCAACACTTTAATTAGCATTCTACTTCCTTCAAGACTTTCCAATTTCAATAAAACAACAACAACCTTATAATACATATTCCAACAACATCATACTAATATCATTACATACCATCCATACAAGAACATTGTTTTCAATATACACAATCTTCCAATTGCCAATACCTCACCAAACTTATCAAGTCTTTATTTGCGATATAACATCTACAACACAACGACTAAGATATTAATTACAACTCGCTCATTATTCTTTCACACTCACCAATATACACGACTATACATAAAGTATACACGGCCACATACACACCACACACTACACGACCATATCATGCACACACAACTACATTCTATCCAAATTCATTCCACTTCCATTTTCCACATATCATTTACAACCATAACAACCAAACACTAGACAACATAATTGAATCATGACTCCTACACATATATATATATATGCACGGCCATATACTATATTTCTCTCCTTCGTGAATTTCATCCATTTTAGCATACTACAACACATATAAACCATGTATAACACATAAAACAAGATTAGAATTCACCTTTCTTCTTCAACTTCTCACTTGGCTACAACTTGGCAACTTGTATGTTTGTGAGTTTTTCTTGCTCCAACAACAACTCCACCTTGTTAAGCACCCTTTACTTGGTAGGAATTGAATTTTGAATTTTTTTTTATCAATTTTCCTTGGAAATTTTACTATGGCCGAAGGCCTTGAGGGTTTTTTTCTCCTCCTTTCTTTTGTTCTTGCTTTCTTGAAATCTCTAGAAGTTTATGAGATAAAGATGACTTAGTCATCTCTTATAAATTACAATTTAAATCCCACATGGGCTTGGCCCAAGTCCATGGCCGGTTGGGCCTTGTCCATTTCCTTAAAAATTTCAAGCCCACTTATTATTCTTAGCTAGTTCTTGTAATTTATGGAAACAATTTTTCCAACTTCCCAATTTGCCCTTCGTCGTTCTCCATATTTCCACTTCTAGACTTTTCATAAGCAACTCATGTGCCAAACAAAATAAAATATTGCCTTGCTTGTTGTTTTCCCGCGATTGTCTTGAATTATCCGATCGCATAAAATGCGGGATATAACATATATCACTTGCTTGTTCTCCTTCAATGCCCATGTTTCTACCTTCAAGAGAAGTCGCATGAACGTTAGCCAATCTATTACTTAAACGTGATTACTATTTCTAGGAAGATTTGGGCAGCATTTCCTTTGTTTATACACCTTTTCCCATATTCTATATCAACTCCCAAACAACCATAGCAACATTCACAAAATAATAGACAACATTCATCATTCGTCTACGCTATCCGCATTTCCCAATTTCTCTTCATTTTCTCCATAATCATGGTCATGGCTCATTATCGCATTTTCTCACATATAATACTTATTCCATATTCTAAATGTCATTCATAATGTATTTACAATCACAACATACCAATAATCATAATTCAATCCAACTACTATTTCAGAATGACACTATTCACTCATTTATGACCCATTTTCTATAATATTCAACAATCCAAGTGTTTTTACTTCTCAATATCTTAAACATCATGAAAATATCATAAAACGTACCTTAGATAATGTAGTAACAAGCCTTGAGTAGCAATACTCTTCTTGCACCAAAAACCCTAACTCACTTCCTTTGAAATATCTTGGCTTAGATGACTTTGATGTGTTTCATACTCTTGATTCTTGTTGGTTTGATGTATTTGATCATGGATTTCCTTTGAATTCTTGTGGATGAAGTGTATGGAACTTTCTATAGGTCTTGAGAGATGAATAAATAATGTGGGAAATGAAATAAATGAAGTGGGAACATCATTATATAACTAGAAACTATTCAGCTCATCGGGACTTCCACGGACACTTTCACGGTCCGTGGAATATTGTATGGTCTGTGGATCTGGTCGTGGATCACCACCAGGAAATCATCATCTCTTCTGGGTATTCCACGGACCAGTATACGGTCCGTGGAAATGTCACGACCCGACTCGGGGCCGCGACGAGCACCCGGTGCTAGCACACCCGAGCACCCTCTTAGCTTACTCTTATACTTACATCTAGGTGAGCCACATAATCATACATACGTTTCCATTCATTCGTCAACGAGTCCCAATTAGACAACAGTACATTTATATCACCATAGGCATCTATGCCACATCAATGTACATGGGCCAACGTGTCCGACCAAAATGATACACAAAACATAGGCCGACAAGACCGCACATGTCTAACCGTATACACATGACTACGAGCCTCTAGGAAGAGTATAACACATCACATGAGAGGGACAGGACCCCGCTATGCCCATAATTATATACACAAAAGAATAAGTACCCAAAAGCTATGGCTCCGAAGGAAATGGAGCTCCGCTATGTAATCTCTTAATAAGCAGTTATGGATCAAGTCTGTCTCCCTGTGCACCTGCGGGCATGACACAGCGTCCACAAACAAAAGGACGTCAGTACGAAGAATGTACTGAGTATGTAAAGCATGATTAACATCAATATAGAAGCATCATAGACAATATATGAAGTGGCATAGGAGGGAAGACAATAGTATCATCGTCATGGCACTTACCTGCCTTTCATAGGAACTTTCCGTTTCTCATATGTATTTCATAATAGTGCTCGTATTCGTATACATGCCCCTATTCGCATTCATATACCTAGTCTTTTCACATTCATATTCATATTATATACATAGCCATACACTTATATACATACATAGCGTACCCGACCATAAGGTTCGGTGTTTCATACATACTGGGCCAACCAAGACTCAATGTTATTTCTACCTGGCCCAACCAAGGCTTCAGAGTTATCCGTACCATCTGCAGATGTGTGCGCGCGTTACGTAATCATATACATATATATATATATATATATATATATATATATATATATATACATCCATATACATATATTCTACCCGGCATTATAAGCCCGGGGTGTCATTATAGCCCTCACAGGCACATGTGAATATAATAGCCCGTAGGCACCTTTAGCATCATTATTATTATCATCCTCATCACTATCATCATCGTTTTCGCTACATCTCTATCTTATGCTTACTCGTCAATGGGGTGCGTAGTACATTCGTAGCACGTATCAAGGGTCGTGAGCTTATGAGCTCGCAGTGTCAGTCACTTGAATACAACATACTCATATAGAGGATTTAAGAGTTTGGCCAAGGAACCATGCCTTATGAAAGAAGGGTTAGCCTTACATACCTTTTCGTCGGACTATTCTACACTTGCACGCTTCCTTCCAATGCTAGCGTCTATACCTTCATTAATATCATAACAATGGCCATTAGTCATTCACGTTATCCACATTATTTAGTCTCCTTAATTTGCCTCTAATTCACCCATATTCATGGTCATAACATCCAAATTCATCCATTCGTCTAAAGTGTCTAGTTCATGATCTTAATACCATTTATAATGCATTCATATCACAACACAACAACATTCATGATTCAATTCAAACTATTCCTCAAAATGCCACTATTCATCATTCATGACCTACTTGACCATATTTTCTACAATCCATGTATTTCAACTCTTCAATACCTTAAACATCATGTAAAAATCATGAATCTTACCTTAGAAGTTGTAGGAACAAGCTTTGGTTAATAATACTCCACTTTGAGCAAAACCCTAGTTTTTCTCCATTTGCATTTCTTGACTTGAATGGTATTTAATGGCTTGCTTACACTTACTTCACGTGTTTATGTTGTTGGTGACTTATAATCCTTGAAAACTTATGAAATAAATATAGAGAGATGATTCTAGAGAGAAGTGGGGTAATGTAGAAATGAAATAAAACAAGTCTTGGTCCTCATATTTAACGAATTGAAATTCTGTGCTGAGGTGTACAGTGGTCGTCCATGGAGGTTTACAGTCCGTATTCCAATTTACGGACCATCCCTCGTGGTCGTCTTTAACCTTAAGCAGAACCAGAAACTTTGGCTGCATGCATGGTGATTTACGACCATGGTTTACGGGCCGTAAATCACTTTACGGTCTGTCCACCAGGTCGTATTTTACCACCTCTCAGCTGGGCAGAAAGTTGAGACCTTGCATGGAAATTTACGACTGCCAGTTTACGGACCGTATTCCATTTTACGGTCCGTATTTTGCACTTTACGACCACTGGGCAGTTTTTCCAACTTTCCACTTTTCACATTTCTCGACTTTTCATTCTAATCATTCTCGTCCATATACGCACATTGCTCATGAAACATTATACACTCGCACTCCTCGCACACATCACTAGTTCGTTTACTTGCGTACCAACAGGGAATTTTCCGAGGTGCAACATTCTTCCCCCCTTAGGAACATTCGTCCTTGAATGTTAAAGTCTCGGGGAATTCTACAAAAATTTCGCCAGAGTTCCCCTTATAATATGGCGCTAACATCTTGCCACAACAACCCATAATATCGATGCCACACAGGGCCACAACGTAACAACATAAAATATTTTTGGCCACACATGACCCAAAAGCATAAAAGGAAATGCACATACCTTATGATCTTGACGTCTCATCTTGGGCTTCTTCCACGGGCTGAAATAAATGTGGGAATTTAGATCGCATACTTTCTTCTGCTTCCCATGTCATCTCCTCTCAATTACTATTCCTCCACAGAACTTTAATTGAGGCCACTTCCTTGTTCCTAAGCCTCCGTACTTGCCTATCTAATATGGTAATGGGTACCTCTTCATAAGTCAATTTCTCTGTCATTTGCACATCATTGACTGGGACGATCCTGGTGGGATCTCCAACAGATTTTTGAAGCATTGAGACACGGAATACTGGATGGACTGGCTCCAATTCTGCAGGTAGATCTAACTCATAGGCCACTTTGCCTATTTTGCGCACAATCTCATATGGTCCAATATACCGGGGACTGAGCTTCCCCCTTTTTGCCAAATCTCATAACTCCTTTCATTGGCGTCACTTTCAAGAATACCCAATCCTTAACTTGGAACTCTAAGTCCCTTCGACGATTATCCGCATAGGACTTCTGGCGACTTTGAGCCGCTAACAACCTATCTTGTATGAGATTGACTTTCTCTATAGCTTGCTGGACCAAATCTGGCCCTATCAACTTGGCCTCTCCAGTTTCAAACCACCCAATCGGGGATCTACACTTTCGCCTATATAAAGCCTCATACGGTGCCATTTGAATGCTAGAATGATAACTGTTATTGTAAGCAAACTCAATGAGTGGCAAATGGTCATCCCAATTTCCTCCAAGGTCTATCATACATGCTCGTAACATATCCTCGAGAGTATGAATAGTGCATTCAGCTTGCCCATCGGTCTGTGGGTGAAATGTCGTGCTTAGGCGCACTTGGGTCCCTAGACCCTCTTGGAACGATCTCCAAACCTTGGTTGTAAACTGGGTCCCTCTATCGGAGATAATAGATACTGGAACGCCATGGAGTTTCACTATCTGTTTAAGATAAAGCTTCGCATAATCTTCTGCCACATAGGTCGTCCTGACCGGTAAGAAATGAGCTGACTTTGTGAGTCTATCCACAATCACCCATATGGAATCATACTTACGTCGAGAACGGGGTAACCCTGTAATGAAATCCATATTAATCACTTCCCACTTCCAAGTTGGGATTTCTATAGCTTGCAATAATCCACCCGGCTTTTGGTGTTCAATCTTCACTTGTTGGCAATTAGGACATTGAGCTACGAATTCCGCTATATCTTTCTTCATTCCATTCCACCAGTATATAGACTTAAGATCATGATACATTTTCGTCGCTCCGGGGTGTACGGAGTAACGGGAACAATGAGCTTCCCTCAATATTTGGTGACGTAGACCTACCACATCGGGGACACATAACCTGCCTCGACATCGGAGAACTCCGTCTCCCGAAATATCAAATGACTCCTCCTCCTTCTGAGGGAGTGTATCTCTGTATTGCATTAGCATGGGATTCTCATATTGTCACTCTTTTACTTCCCCTACTAGCGATGAAACTGCTGAATTCTGAATAGTAGCTCCGCTGCTACCTGAGTCCACTACTCGGACTCCTAGGCTCGCTAACAGTTGAAGCTCACGGGCCATCTCTTTCTTTTCTGGTTGTGCATCACTTAGACTTCCCATGGATCTGCGGGTAAGAGCGTCAGCCACAACGTTAGCCTTTCCGGGGTGATACAAGATATCAACATCGTAATCCTTTAGCAACTCCAACCATCGTCGTTGTCGCAAATTTAACTCTTTCTGGTTGAAGATATACTGAAGGCTCTTATGATCTGTATAAACATCCACATGGGCACCATATAAATAATGTCGCCATATCTTTAATGCATGGACCACTGCGGCTAATTCTAAATCATGGGTCGGGTAATTCTGTTCATGTTTCCGCAATTGCCTAGAAGCGTACGCAATCACCTTACCGTGTTGCATCAGTACACAACCTAGCCCGACGCCTGAAGTATCGCAATAAACAACATACCCTTCCAATCCCTCTGGAAGTGTCAAGACTGGGGCAGAAGTCAATCTATCTTTCAACTCTTGGAAGCTACGCTCGCAGGCATCTATCCATTGAAACTTAGCTGACTTCTGAGTCAACTTTGTGAGCGGTGCAGAAATAGAAGAGAAACCTTCAACAAATCTTTTGTAATAACCTGCTAAGCCCAAAAAGCTACGAACCTACGTAGGAGTCGTGGGACTTGGCCAAGTCTTCACGGCCTCAATCATTTGGCTATCCACCCGAATACCATCAGCTGCAACAATATGGCCCTGAAATGATACTGAGTTCAACCAAAACTCACACTTGGAGAATTTTGCAAACAACTCTTGAGCTCGCAGAACTCCAAGGACTATACGCAGATGCTCCGCATGATCTGTCTCGGATCTAGAATACACCAGGATATCGTCGATGAATACAATCACGAATAGATCCAAAAAAGGTCTGAATACATTATTCATTAAGTCCATAAACGCTGCCGGTGCATTAGTTAACCCAAACGACATTACTCGGAACTCGAAATGGCCATATCTAGTTCTGAAAGCTGTCTTAGGGATATCTTTCTCCCTAACTCTTACTTGGTGGTACCCAGACCTCAAATCAATCTTTGAAAACCATTTAGCACCTTGCAATTGATCAAATAAATCATCGATCCTCGAAAGAGGATACTTGTTTTTTATCGTCACTTTATTCAATTGCCGATAATCAATGCACATTCTCAAGGAGCCATCCTTCTTTCAGACGGACAATACGGGTGCTCCCCACGGGGATGAACTAGGCCTAATGAAGCTTTTATCAAGCAAGTCCCTCAATTGCTCCTTCAACTCTTTCAATTCCACGGGTGCCATTCTATATGGGGGAATAGATATAGGTGTGGTGCCTGGCAACACATCAATGGAAAAATCAATTTCCCGTTCGGGAGGAAGGCCTGGAAGCTCTTCCGGGAACACATCCGGAAATTCGTTCACCACTGGAACTGACTATAGAGTCGGCGACTCAGCTTCTACATGTTGAACTCGTACTAGATGATAAATGCACCCTTTTGTGATCATTTTCCTTGCCTTTAGATAGGAAATAAACCTACCTTTTGGTGATGCCGCATTCCCTTTCCATTCTAAGACTGGTTCTCCCGGAAACTGGAAATGAACCATCTTCATTTGGCAATCAACATTGGCATAACAAGAAGCCAACCAATCCATGCCCATAATAACGTCAAAATCTACCATTTCTAGCTCATGCAAATCAATCATGGTACGACGATCACAAATCACAATCACACAATTCCTATATACTCGGCTAGCTATTACCGATTCACCCACGGGTGTAGACACCTCAAAAGGTTTGATAGACTCCGGCTCAATTATAAATCGACCCGCAATATATTGAGTAACATATGATAATGTGGAGCCCGGATCAATCAAAGCATATACATCATGAGAGAATACCGATAATATACCTGTGACCAAATCAGGAGAAGACTCAAGATCTTGGCGTCCAGCCAAAGCATAAATACGGTGCTGAGGACCGCTAGTACTGGGAGCTCTGCCTCTACCTCTACCATGGACGACTGGCGCATGTGCACCTGGCCCCGTAGGGCGTACATATGCTGATGATCCGGCTGCCGACCCTGATGGCTGGGTCCTACCTCTACCCTGTACTGAGAGGCAATCACGCATGATATGGCCTGGTTGACCACATGAATAGCAACCATCCGAGCACAATCGGCATCGACCCCAATGCAACTTCCCACACTGGGAACATCGTGGTACAGGAGGCCTTGACTGGCCTGAATCATCTCTGAACTGAGGTCCTGAATAACTGGGACTTGGCCCTGAACGAGCAGATCTATCGAGGCTCTGGCCTGGAAACCGAGGAGATGCACTGGTCATAGAATAGCCTGAATGTCTAGGGAACTGCTGCCTGTGTCCGCCTCTAAACTCGCTTGTCGGACCCGAAGATCTAACTCTCTTGCTATGTCCCCGATCTTGCTCACGCTCACTCCTCCGCTGTTGTAGGCTTTCTTCTAAGTTCTGAGCATGTGCCTGAATGCATGCAATATCCATACCGTCCTGAAGGGACGCAATCAAGCATTTATCCATCAAGTGTGGCCCTAGGCCCTTTACGAATCGGTGTACCCTGTCGCCCATATCTACCACCATGGCCGAAGCATACCTAGCCAAGGAGTTAAAGCGGAGGCTATACTCTAGGGCACTCATACTACCTTGCCTCAAATTTAAGAATTTATCGGCCCTTGCTCGCCGAACTTCTGGAGGCATATAGTGATGGAGAAAAGCATCAACAAACTCTTGTCATACCGGGGGAAGTGCATTGGCCCCCTGTAAAGCCATCCACACCGTATACCACTGGATCGAGACATCTCTCAATCTATATGACGCTAGCTCTACCGACTCGGTGTCTGAAGCATGTATCAACCGGAGCGTCCTTAGCATACCATCAATAAAGTCCTGGGGATCCTCCTCCGGCTTTGACCCAAAGAATTCCGGGGGGTTCAAAGTAATGAAATCACGGGCCCTTGCACTAACAGCCCTATCACCATACACTTAACCTTGCCTCTGAGCCTGGGCCGCAACCAATTGGGTCAACAAATTAATGGCCTCTTTCACATCTTGGCCAGAACCATTCGGTGGAGGAGCTGGAGGTGCTGGAGCCGGGAGTAATAGGCACTGTCTGGGAGGACTGAGATTGAGCCGCACTCTGGGACTCACTTTCCTCTACTACCGGTGGCGGTGCTTTCTTAGCCCGCTTCTCTGCCACCGTCTTGCCCTTTTGGGCTGCCGTAGCCTTTCCCTTTTTAGGCATCTCTGAAATACACAACACACGATTTAGGAGCAAGAATTTCCTACATCATAGCTCTATCGCACGATTCTTATGAAGAAAGAAGGTCAATTATTCCTAAAATGTCCGCAGCTTCTTGTTTATAAGTGTGGCGCGCAACACACCCATAACCAAGACTCTACTAGACACGGCTCGTAGACACACCCTAGGACTAAACTGCTCTGATACCACTTTTGTCACAACCCGACTCGGGGCCGCGACGAGCACCCGGTGCTAGCCCACCCGAGCACCCTCTTAGCTTACTCTTATACTTATATCTAGGTGAGCCACATAATCATACATACGTTTCCATTCATTCGTCAACGAGTCCCAATTAGACAACAGTACATTTATATCACCATAGGCATCTATGCCACATCAATGTACATGGGCCAACGTGGTCGACAAAAATGATACACAAAACATAAGCCGACAAGACCGGACATGTCTAACTATATACACATGACTAAGAGACTCTAGGAAGAGTATAACACATCACATGAGCGGGACAGGACCCCGCTATGCCCATAATTATATACACAAAATAATAAGTACCCAAAAGCTATGGCTCCGAAGGAAATGGAGCTCCGCTATGTAATCTCTGAATAAGCAGCTATGGATCAAGTCTGTCTCCCTGTGCACCTGCGGGCATGACGCAGCTTCCACAAACAAAGGACGTCAGTACGAAGAATGTACTGAGTATGTAAAGCATGATTAACATCAATATAGAAGCATCATAGACAATATATGAAGTGGCATAGGAGGGAAGACAATAGTATCATCGTCATGGCACTTACCTGCCTTTCATAGGAACTTTCCATTTCTCATACGTATTTCATAATAGTGCTTGTATTCGTATACATGCCCCTATTCGCATTCATATACCTAGTCTTTTCACATTCATATTCATATTATATACATAGCCATACACTTATATACATACATAGTGTACCCGACCATAAGGTTCGGTGTTTCATACATACTTGGCCAACCAAGGCTCAATGTTATTTCTACCTGGCCCTACCAAGGCTTCAGGGTTATCCGTACCATCTGCAGATGTGTGCGCGCGTTACGTAATCATATACATACATATATATATACATCCATATACATATATTCTACCCGGCATTATTAGCTCAGGGTGTCATTATAACCCTTCATAGGCACATGTGAATATAATATCCCGTAGGCACCTTTAGCATCATTATTATTATCATCCTCATCACTATCATCATCGTTTTTGCTACATCTCTATCTTATGCTTACTCGTCAATGGGGTACGTAGTACATTCGTAGCACGTATCAAGGGTCGTGAGCTTATGAGCTCGCAGTGTCAATCACATGAATACAACATACTCATATAGAGAATTTAAGAGTTTAGCCAAGGAACCATACCTTATGAAAGAAGGGTTAGCCTTACATACCTTTTCGTCGGACTATTCTACACTTGCACGCTTCCTTCCAATGCTAGCGTCTATACCTTCATTAATATCATAACAATGGCCATTAGTCATTCACGTTATCCATATTATTTAGACTCCTTAATTTGCCTCTAATTCACCCATATTCATGGTCATAACATCCAACTTCGTCCATTCGTCTAAAGTGTCTAGTTCATGATCTTAATACCATTTATAATGCATTCATATCACAACACAACAACATTCATGATTCAATTCAAACTATTCCTCAAAATGCCACTATTCATCATTCATGACCTACTTGACCATATTTTTTACAATCCATGTATTTCAACTCTTCAATACCTTAAACATCATGAATCTTACCTTAGAAGTTATAGGAACAAGCTTTGGTTAATAATACTCCACTTGGAGCAAAACCCTAGTTTTTCTCCATTTGCATTTCTTGACTTGAATGGTATTTAATGGCTTGCTTACACTTGCTTCACTTGTTTATGTTGTTGGTGACTTATAATCCTTGAAAACTTATGAAATAAATGTAAAGAGATGATTCTAGAGAGAAGTGGTGTAATGTAGAAATGAAATAAAACAAGTCTTGGTCCTCATATTTAATGAATTAAAATTCTGTGCTGAGGTGTACAGTGGTCGTCCATGGAGGTTTACGGTCCGTATTCCAGTTTACGGACCGTCCCTCGTGGTCGTCTTTAACCTTAAGCAGAACCAAAAACTTTGGTTGCATGCATGGTGATTTACGACTGCCAGGTCGTATTTTACCACCTCTCAGCTGGGCAGAAAGTTGAGACCTTGCATGGCAATTTACGACTGCCAGTTTACGGACCGTATTCCATTTTACGAACCATATTTTGCACTTTACGACCACTGGGCAGTTTTGCCAACTTTTCACATTTCTCGACTTTTCATTCTAAGCATTCTCGTCCATATACGCACATTGCTCATGAAACATTATACACTCGCACTCCTCGCACACATCACTAGTTCGTTTACTTGTGTACCAACGGGGAATTTTCCGAGGTGCAACAGGAAAGTTTCACGGCCCGTGGTTGTGGTCGCGGAACTCACAGTTCCTTCCGAAGTTGTCCGCGTCTTTTTGTTCAGTAAAAAGGTCATAACTCTTGATCCCGATATCGTGTGAGGGGCCACGACCTATGGTTGGAAATCTCTTTCAATTATCTACAACTTCCCTTCTTAGTGTTTTTCCAAATTCAAAACTTATAATGGCATTTCGGCCCCTCCAATGTCAGATCATCCGAAAATGATTCCTTAAATCGTCCTTTTGGATGGCTTATGCCCATATTTGGCTTATGGGTCCTTCTTAGGACTTCATCAACTTTCATGTACTACTCATATATCTCTTCATTAATGATCAAAACATCCCTATAAATCGTCCTCAAAGCCTTACCAAACAATCCTTAACACAAAATTTTACGGAACCTTCCTAAACCTCACTTATACTCCACTTGTCCTTATCAATTCTTATCTCATCAATTCATATAACTTCAAAATCTTAACGTATGCATTCTAAAACCTCTAATTATCCGTCTTATAATCTTAAGAACTTCCTATTATCCTTAAGCTCATGTTGGTTCATTCACTATGCGACGATATGAAATTTTCAAGGTGCAACATTATTCCCCCTTTTGGAACATTCGTTCTCGAATGTTAAACACTTGGGATTACTACGAAAATTTCGCCAGAGTTTCCCCTGTAACATAGCACTAGCGTCCTGTCACAACAACCCATATTAATATTTCCTTACAGGGCCACAACACAATAACAATATATTTATGGCCACACACGACCAAAATCATGAAAAGTAAGCATATATACCTCATAATGTTAGTGTTTCATCTTGAATCTCTTTAGGGGGTTGGAATAAGTGGAGATATGTGGATTTCATTTTCTCTTCCGCTTCCCGAGTCATTCTTCTCGGTTGTTATTCTACCATAAGACCTTAACTGAGGTCACTTCTTTATTTCGAAGTCTCCGTACTTGCCTATCTAATGTGGCAATGGGTACCTTTTCATAGATCAACTTTTCTGTTACTTGAACATCATTTACTGGCATGATCCTAGTAGGATTTCCAACATATTTACGAAGCATCGAGGCATGGATGGTAGATCTAACTCATAAGCCATCTTTCCTATTTTGCATACAATCTCATAAGGCCTAATGCATCGGGGACTAAGCTTCCCTTTCATTCAGTGATCTTATTGCATTCGTAAATTCTCACATCCTAGGGCTACTGTAGTAAGTGTATAGCATGTACCTATTGTCATATTCGAAGTAATTGTCCTATTTATCCCTAAAAATAATCCCGACTCAACATTTCAACTCAATTTACCATATATTTATCCTTCAACTGACCCGGACTATCGTGACCACACTATTCTTGTTTACCTCTTACTCCTCTTTTAAAGTATCCACTTGGTTCCATTGGCGACATATAATTACTTGCGAGTTACATAATCGTGCTTGTGTGATTCATGTACATACACATCTATACATATACATGTATCCATATCTGCATCCGTATTCATAATCGTACTCATTTACCTATCGTATCCATGGTCATATTTATATACATATCATTTACACTCAAAAGTCTTTTGTCTGTCCATAGCAACTCATCTCGTCGTGCTCTCTTCCTTCCTTTATTTTTTTTTTAATTTTCATATCTTATGTTCTACCATAGAAAACCTTAGGTCCCTCTCTTAATTATCACTCATAAATACCGATATCATTAACAACGACTCTCCCATTAGTGCCTTTGTCTCCATTCCAGTATAGAATCGCCATCTTTTACAATATCCCTTGAGTTATTTGCTCTCAATATCACGGGTCTCAAGGTCTTCACGAATGGTTTCTCGTACAGTCTCAGATGTCCGCTCAATTCGTGTCCGTTTATTTATTGGTTATTAGACTCATTCCTGCATAACTCTCACTTTTGTTTTAGAGTCTATATCTATCACATCTTATGGTCCATCATTTCAATCTCCACACTTGTATCCTCTTTATTCGCTCCCCCCCCCCCCCCCCCTTTAAGGGTTTTACTTGTACCATTTTCAAATTCGTGGCCTCACCTTCAAATCTTGAATTCATATACCCCTCACTATCCTACATCTTATTCATGCCATTTCTTATAGTTTATAGCTACAATAATTCATATGTGAAGTCTTAACATACTCACCTTGCAGTCTTGTAACCAAATAATAAAATCAATACAGCAATCCGAACAAGGATGTATTTTCACTTAGCTCATCTGGTAGTTATGAGTCAATATCTAAATCCACTCCAATTAACAACTTTCTGCCCCGTAGGGATGGTCACAATAGTAGTAGGTCTAGTTGTCCATACCATCCATATAATGTCACTTGCCCTCTTCTTCGATGCTCAAAGTTCACTTGTAACGTCATCTTTATTTTCCAGGGTCTAAGTCTCATATACCACTAATACCCCTTATGCCTCATATTCCTTTTACTCTTGTTTTGCACTCAACACTGATTTCAAAACCAATCATAATCGTAGTATACTTGTTGTTGATGAGAGCTTTACTCAATCACTTTATTGTCGTACAGTAAACTCATAACTCATAATCATCTTTTTCTTTTCAACCCTTTACTTCATATACTTTACTCATTCTAACTTGGTACAGGATATTCGTAGAAGATACCTTTTTTTTCATATTCGTATTAGTCATAACACGACTACTTCTTAAGTGCGCGTACTTCATATATTTCCTTTCCTCTCTATTCTCATTCTTATTCCTTTACATTCCTTCCTCCTTAATTAATCTTATTTCCTCCCCCTTTTATGGTTAATCCTTTATCCTTCGCATGAGGAACTCTATTCCTAACTTAGTACCGCTTTGTCCTTTAGAATATACTACCTTTGTACAATCCATTATTTTCTTCCAAAATTTATTCTGTTCATTCAGATCATCCCCTCTCATCTTTACTGTGTTAATCCTTTCGTTATTCATCTTCCTGTAGTCTTGGTCTTTTACACTCAGCTAAAGATATCACTCATACTCTCGACTATACCAATTACAAACTACTACTACTTTGCCATACCACTTCTTTTCGATTTATTTTTCAAGTTGACCTCCCCCTTTTTGCTGGCTATCATTTCTGTCATTAAGGAATCCCTATGCTGGACTTTCCCCGAACAAGGTCTTTTAAGCTTTCTCATCTACTGCCCCGTGGCTCGCTTGCTGGTTTCACTCTTGCATTCACTCTTTATTCATGTAGAACATGCCACATCCTTAGTCGTTTCCTTGCGATACATTGTATTACAGTTCTTGTTACGTTCTCATTATACCTTGATCATAGTCAACGCTATAGAGTGACACTTCTTTACTTCATTCGCAAGCCTGCTCATAAAATAAAATAAATCTTGCGAAGTAAGCATACTCAACCTGTTACTCTTTCTAATCAGTTCTATTACGCTTACCATATAAATTGTTTTATCAACGTATTCTCATTCACCATAACCCTTCATATTCATACCTCTGTCTCCGGGTACTATTACTTTATTTACTAGTAAACTTATCGTATCTTACTCGCATTTGTCCGTCCAATAAATACTCCGGTATCACACTCTATTGGAGTTACCCTTTCTCTTCCATGTCATGTTTTTGTACTACCAAGAAGTTCTCTTTACCGTATCAGTGTCGCTCTTATAACTACTGTTACTATCAATTCAATAGTATTTAACTTATCTTGTGTAGTTGTTAATGATACTCCTAACTTAATCTCGTCCTTCCATTACCTTGTTGCACAACATCTCTTCTTGTTAGAACATGTCACAATCTTATATCTTATCTCCTTTAGATTCTAGGAAAATTTCGGCATAGTTTCTCTTGTAAACATAACAATCCCAAACCTGCACATAGCCCTGAAAACACGTCCGATGTCTCAGTGGGACATATATCGGAACACACATAATACGTAGCTGAACAACACAAGATCACTTACTATTAAAGGATATAAATAATAGTGCTTGTCTCATAAGTTGTGCCTGCACACTCCGTCTAGGATTCCAATATCTATATACATACACATATTATTTATATTCACTCCCTGTCAATCAGCTTACTCGTATCGTACAATCCTGGCTATCACTTGGTTACTAACAAATGTAGCCATCTCAAATTGTCGGATTGGCTCAGATTTTCACCTCAACACAATCATCACAACGGGGGTGATACATGACAGCATAGGATCTGAATCAATCGATGCACATATATCATAAGAGGATACTAACAATATACCTGGAATAATATCAGGGGAAGACTCAAGATCTTGTCGCTCAGCTAACGCACGGATATGATGCCGGGATCCACTTGGACCGAGTGTTCCTCTTTGGTCTCTATCACCACCTACTAACATTTGTGGCCTTGTCCTTGGGGGGCGTATCAATGATGAAGAGCCAGCTACTAACCCCATAGGTCGAACCTCATCTCTACTACGCCTCCATGGGCAGTTGCGCATAATATGGCCTGGCCGAGCACAGGTATAACAAACGTCCGAGCCCAAGCGGCACGGTCCAGAATGTAACTTGCGACACTGAGTACATCGCGGTACCAAGGATCTCATCTGACTACAACCACTCCGAATCTGAGAACTGGAAACTCTGAGACTCTGGGGTGACCTTGAATAAGTAGGTCCATCAAATCTGGGTCTAGGAAACTGCGGAGGAGCACCACTTGTTGAACGAACTGAGTGCTTAGAGAATTGTTGCCTCGGAGCACCCCTAAACTCATGATCAAACCCTGAAGAATTAGCTCCCTTTCTCCAACCCCTATTATCGTGGCCCACATCTTGCCGCTGAGCTTGAACAGCTACCAATTGAGTCAGTAAAAGAATAGCCTGTCTCATCTCTTGGCCCGAGGTATCTGGTGGAGGAACGGGGGGTGCTAGAGCTAAAATTAAGGCTCCCCTGTGATCCTCTAAAGTGGGCGAAATATGGGAAAACCGAGGTGGGGCCTTTTTCTGGGGTTCTCCCTCTCCCATATCTATAGACGGCTCCCGTTCAAGCCCTTCTTCAACCACTATCTTGCCCTTCTGGGTTGCCATAGCTTTTCCTTTCATCAGCTCTGCTGAAATCATAGCACACTATTAAGGAGAAGATAATCTTATAACACAGCTCTATCGCACGATCTCTTAAGATGAAAGATGATCATTTTTCCTAAATGCCCTGTAGCCTCCTGTTTATTAGTGTAGCGCGCATCACACCATAAACAAGACTCTACTAGACACGGTTCGTAGACACTTCCTAGGACTGAACTGCTCTGATACCACTTTCGTCACAACCCGACTAGGGGCCATGACGGGTACTCGGGGCTAATCACCGAGCACCACTCGCCCTACTACTCATCATACTTATTAAACATTCTTTTTATCAAATTCATACTCAAAGCATAAGAAAATCATTTCTCTTTTGAGAACATAAATACTTTTATATACATACGCCTCTCGGCTATCAAAATAATAATGTACACATATATACACATATACAGTAGTGACCTTGTGAGACCATATAACCCACACTGTGCATCTACGAGCCTCTACTGGAGTGCTAGACATAAAGACGGGACAAGACCCCGTCATGACCAAAACATACATATACATATATACCAAAAGAATGATCAATGGCACCTCTGGAAGATGGAGTGCTCTTCAAATCAGCTAGTAGCTCCTACGAGTCTGGATCGCCTCCCTGTCTACCTGTGGGCATGAACACATCGTCCAAAGAAAACGGACGTCAGTACGAATATTGTACTGAGTATGAGAGGCATAAAAAATAATGATACAACAATGAGATAAAGGAAGCATCAATAAGGAGCAACTGTATATGACTGTAACTTATAGAAGAAATAGCACATGCTGACTTACTCAGAATCATCATCATCTCATGTATGCAATAATGTATAAGCTGCCCGTCCATATAGGTACGGTGTGATAATGTATAAGCTGCCCGTCCATATAGATACGATGTGATAATGTATAAGCCTGAGTCCAGGCCTCCCGCGTCTGGGGTATAAGCTGCCCACTATAGTGGTGTGTATGTCTGCCCGCCTTAGCAGTGTCTGCCCGACCATATAGGCACGGTGTAATATCATCATCATGTGCATATCATAGGCCTATCGTACTATTATCATATTGCATGCATAATAGCTCAATGATAGTTATACTCTATCGAGGTGACATAAGTGTCACGACCCAACCCCGTAGGTCGTGACTAGTGCCCGATCTGGGCACTCAAATGCATTCCAGTATATAGCAGAAGCCGACAAGGCTTTATTTCAACTTTAGCTAATTTCCAGAAATATTTCGGCAGAGTCTCCTTTGTTTTACGGACTATCCCAAATATCCTGCACGCAGAAAATACCAACAAAGGCCACACAGGGCCAACAGAGCAACATTTAAATATATGCGGACCGGCCGCCGCGGCGAATGGGATCGCCCAAACATAACATATACTCCCATCTGTATAGAAAGACCCCAACCCACAAACATATCTACAGACCTCTAAACAGACCGACAGAATCATATGACGGGACAGGGCCCCGCCGTACCCATAAACGAGAATATACATATATAGAAGTGACAGACTATACCAAAAGATGGCTCTGAATAAAAGAGCGCTCCAAAATAGCAGAATAAGATCCTAAGCGGACGGATCAGCAAACCTGTCGTCGGTACCTGCGCGGCATGAAAATGCAGCCCCCGAAGAAAGGGGGTCAGTACGAAATATGTACTGAATATGCAAAGCCTGAATTACAGAAACAAGATCATAACTGGTACAGAACGTACAGAAAGTGAGCAGAAAATCCAAAGTATCAAACACATATTTTCAAAACATGCAGAGTGTGTACAGAAACATATGTCATATCAAATCCGGCCCCTGCCAAGGGACTCGGCAGACAGAACGTGGCCACCCTCCCGACGCTGGTGCCATAACACAGAAGAATCAGAATAGGGTATAACCCCGTAACATAACATATCATATCAGATGGCCATAACAAATCATATCAGAACATGTGTACATGGCACAGCATACTCCACAAACCCATGTACACGTATACCTGCCCCCTCACATCGAGGCACGGGGAACAATGCAGGGGATTACGCTTGACAACATATCCTGGCCCGGGCTCAGTGTGGGAAACATTGGGGCATCCACGAATGGAGTAGTGAGAGACTAATGCAATTAAATTATCATAAGTGTTTCCATAGACTCGATGAGGCATATCAAAGACAAACCGATCCAATGAAGACGGAAGGAATCATAGTAAACGAGTTTCGGATATCATAATGAATTACAGAGTATAACCTTTCTGAAGTCGTTTCGAGTGGCAAAACAATTTATCAGACTTAATGGAATATTTAAAACAATGTTTGTTAGGTAATTAGAATGGTAGTCGAACATTTCTTTCAAAAACCGCTCGAAAATAGGACTTAAGTACAATAAGGGCAAAATCGGGAATAGCGGGCCCACCTCGGGACAAGAAAGGCGGTGGGCTCAAATTACATGTTTTAAGCTTATGAGGTCACCTACAAAGGTTCTACGGACGTTCTATAGCTTTCCATGGAGTTTAGAGAAAGTTTGCATAATTTCCAAGAAAGCATACCAAAAGAGTTTAATCATACTGAAAGGAAAAGTGATATTTTCACTTGCGGATTCCGATGGGCAGAAAGTCTTCCGAGGCCCGAATCCGATTCTAATACACTTAGGCATGCCAAGAGAAGGATCGGGGTAGCTTTACCTACCTTATGAGCTTCTTACACCTTTCCAAGCTCACTTCCCGTTTCGCTCAAAACCTGCAAATGGTAGCATTGACCAGTTACTATTCATGAGACTTAGAAATTCTATTCTTAACCCATACTTGTCTATAAGAATTTGGGCAGCATCTCCCCTATACATATAGCACTCCCGAGATTCAACTCGGCTCAAAATAATCAACAACAACCCAACAACAACATCAGCAACAATCACGACAAGGTACAATATAGTACACAACTAGTCCTCTTTGAACATAATGCAATAACTTCCATCCCGACTCCAAATTTTCGAATCAGCATCGTCATACTCACATTCATTACTAATCAAAACCATTATAATGCCATTCGGAAATATTTCATATCGTTTCTACACTATATACACAAGATATACAAAGTATATACACTTTCCGCCAAAACCATAATTTATCCGGTTCTTCTAATCTTTAACATACACATTCATAACTCAATTTCATCTTCTATATTCATCAACAATCATCATAGTTTGCACCCTAACAACTTAATTCCATAATGTTATAAAATCATAGGCAAACGGCATAAGTTCTCACACTCCATTTCACCGCAGCTTACATCATTTTTCCTACATTTACAATGCAAGAATCACAACAACACAATTAACATATTACACAACATTTAAACCATTTCCATTTCATCATACCTAACCCTACGGCCAACATGTAGTTTTTCCAACTTTCACCAAATTCATTCGATTTTTCTTTCCAATATTAATTCCACCCTACTCACAACTAAAATAAAACGTGAAATTCAACTCATTCCAACTACACATCATAGTGCTTATACACGGCCACATGCACACCCACTTTCTAAACTTCCATGTTACCATATTTTCTACTCATCTCTACTTAATACAACATAAACAAAGGCTTTATAACATATAAAAGAGAATGAATCCTTACCTTTTCTTCCAATCTTCTTCACTTGGGTAACTTGTCAATTTGAAGACCCAAGTCCCCCTTCTTCCAAACCAACTACACCACGTTGTTAAGAGACCTTGAATTAGTATAAAAACCACAAGATAATAATTTTTGGAACAATATTTTTTAGGGTGAATTTTTGAGAGCTTGGCCGAATTGCCCTTATGCTTTGTTCTTGGTGTTCTTGCTTTGCTTTCTCTCTATTGTTCTTGAAAATTCTAAAGGAATGATCTTTAAATAAGTAATTTGGCACATGGAAAATTGCTTAATCCATGGGCTTGGACCACTATG
Organism: Lycium barbarum; assembly: GCF_019175385.1. NCBI lineage: Eukaryota > Viridiplantae > Streptophyta > Magnoliopsida > Solanales > Solanaceae > Lycium > Lycium barbarum. Next base: position 27,085,200 of record NC_083337.1, read on the forward strand.
TGGCCGGCCACCCTCTCTAGTTTGGGCCTCATTTTTCATTTCATGCTTTTGAGCCCAATTGGTTAAAATTCCCGTTTTGTAATTCCCGAAACTAATTTTTGAAATCCCAAATTTGCCCTTAGCGTTCTTCAACACTTCCACATTAGTATTCTTTCATAACAACTCAAGGGTTACATAAATTCAATTATGACCTTATTTCTTACAAGTCCAAATTATTTCCAATTTTCCAAATGTGTGAAAACACGGGATATAACATCCTCCCCCCCTTTAGAACATTCGTCCTCGAATGTTAAATTTAATCTTATAGGGTTTGAAATGGCTTCGGGGGAGTTTCTGTTTATAGACAGCACATATGGTACACACTCATTATTGAAATGGAATTAAGCAAAGATTTGAAATTACCTGAGGGCACTGGGAACAAATGAGGATATTTCTTCTTCATCTCCTCTTCGGACTCCCAGGTCATTTCCTCCCTATTATTATTACGCCACAGCACCTTAACAGAGGCTACATCTTTGTTTCGGAGCTTTCTTACCTGGCGGTCCAAAATGGCTACGGGCTGTTCCTCGTAAGATAACTGCTCCGTCACCTGAATATCATCTGCAGGAAATATTCTGGAGGGATCACCGATGCATTTGCGGAGCATAGATACATGGAATACCGGATGTACCGCTTCCAAATCAGATGGCAGATCTTACTCATAGGCGACATTTTCAATTTTCTGCACAATCAGATAAGGCCCAATGTAACGCGGACTGAGCTTACCCTTTTTGCCAAACCGCATCACACCCTTCATAGGCGATACCTTCAGAAATACCCAATCACCAACCTGGAATTCCAAAGGTCGATGCCGTTTATCCGCATATGACTTTTGTCGGCTCTGGGCTGCCAATAGTCGCTCTCGGATAAGTTTCACCTTATCTACTGCCTGCTGGATCAGATCTGGGCCAACTAATTCTGTCTCGCCAATATCAAACCAGCCGATCGGTGACCTGCATTTCCTGCCATACAAAGCTTCGTACGGAGCCATCTGGATGCTGGAATGGTAGCTGTTATTATAAGCAAATTCAATCAATGGCAAGTGATCCTCCCAGCTACCTCTGAAATCAATAACACAGGCCCGCAACATATCTTCAAGTGTCTGGATAGTGCGCTCGGCCTGTCCGTCACTCTGAGGATGAAAAGCTGTGCTCAGGCTCAGCTGAGTCCCTAATCCTTCCTGAAAAGATCTCCAGAAGTTCACTGTGAACTGAGCACCTCTGTCAGTCATAATAGATATAGGAACTCCATGAAGCTTCACTATTTCTTTAATATAAAGCCTGGCATAATCCTCGGCGGAATAAGTAGTTCTGACGGGGAGAAAATGGGCTGATTTTGTCAGCCTATCAACAATAACCCAGATGGAATCATACTTCCGTGGAGTGCAAGGCAAACCTGTAATGAAGTCCATATTAATGATCTCCCACTTCCACGTCGGAATTTCCATTTCTTGCAACAGTCCACCCGGTTTCTGATGTTCAATCTTGACCTGCTGACAATTGGGACACTGGGCGACGAACTCTGCGATATCCCGTTTCATGCCATCCCACCAGTATAGGCATCTAAGATCATGGTACATCTTCGTAGACCCAGGATGGACAGAATAGCGAGCATAGTGTGCCTCGCCCATAACCTGCTGTCGTAGCCCTGCAATATCAGGCACACACAACCTGCCTCTGTATAGTAAGGTTCCGTCTGGTGTAAACTCGAATGGAGTCTTCTCCTTATCATAGGCTGTGTCTCTGTACCGAGCTAAAACAGGATCTTCATATTGACGCCGCTTGATATCTTCCTTAATAGATGATTCAGAAACCCCTCGGACAGAAATCTATGTACCTCCAGAATCGGCCAGACGAACCCCAAGATTAGAAAACTGATGAATGTCACGTACTATCTCTCTCCTGTCTGGCTGTAAATCTGCCAAGCTGCCCATAGATTTCCGGCTGAGCGCATCTGCAACAACATTAGCCTTGCCTGGATGATACATAATATCCACGTCATAATCTTTCAGGAGCTCCAGCCACCTCCGCTGCCGCAAATTAAGCTCTTTCTGCTTGAAAATATACTGAAGACTCTTATGATCTGTATAGATATCAACATGAACACCATATAAGTAGTGTCTCTATATCTTCAGAGCATGGATTACCGCTGCAAGCTCCAGATCGTGGGTAGGATAATTCTTTTCATGCTTTTTGAGCTGCCGGGAAGCATAAGCTATAACTCTGCCGTGCTGCATCAATACACAGCCTAATCCCATGCCAGAAGCGTCACAATAAATAACATATCCATCGGGTCCCTCTGGAAGAGTCAGAACTAGGGCTGTAGTCAGCTTCTCTTTCAGCAACTGGAAGCTTCGTTCACAAGCATTAGTCCACTGGAACTTGGCTCCCTTCTGAGTTAGCCTTGTCAAAGGCGCTGAAATAGAAGCAAACTTTTCCACAAATCTCCTGTAATAGCCTGCTAACCCCAGAAAACTACGTACCTCCGTGGGCGTCGTGGGTCTGGGCCAATTCTTCACGGCCTCAATCTTCTATGTATCCACCCGGACACCATCAGCTGCAATAATATGTCCCAAGAATGCCACTGAAGCCAGCCAGAATTCACATTTAGAAAATTTTGCATATAATTTCTGATGCCGAAGTACCCCTAATACCGCTCTCAGATGATCTGCGTGCTCTGCCTCGGACCGAGAATAGACCAGAATGTCATCGATAAATACAATTATGAATATATCCAAGAATGGCCTGAATACCCGGTTCATTAGATCCATGAATACCGCAGGAGCATTAGTTAACCCAAATGACATAACTCTGAATTCATAATGCCCATATCTGGTCCAGAATGCTGTCTTAGGAATATCAGCCTCTCGTACCCGTACCTGATGATAGCCTGACCGAAGATCTATCTTCGAAAAATATTTGGCGCCCTGCAACTGATCAAACAAGTCATCAATTCTGGGGAGGGGGTATTTATTCTTTATAGTTACCTTATTCAGTTGCCGATAATCAATACATATACGCAGCGACCCGTCTTTCTTACGCACAAATAATACCGGGGCTCCCCAAGGCGAAGTACTGGGTCTGATGAAGCCTTTTTCTAACAGATCCTTCAACTGCTCTTTCAGTTCTTTCAATTCTGCCGGTGCCATTCTGTACGGGGGAATAGATATCGGCTGAGTATCTGGAAGCAAATCAATAGTAAAATCTATCTCCCGCTCTGGAGGAAGGCCTGGAAGCTCATCTGGGAATACATCTGGAAATTCATTAACCACGGGAACTGACTGAAGAGTCAGCGTTCCTGCTGTTAAGTCTTGTACCCGAACCAGATGATAAATATAACCTTTTCTGATCATTTTCTTCGCCTTAAGGTATGAAATAAACTTACCTTTCGGCGATGCAGTATTACCTGCCCATTCTATAACTGGCTCCCCAGGAAACTGGAAACGAACTACCTTATTTTGGCAGTCAACATTAGCATAACAGGAGGCTAGCCAGTCCATCCCCATAATAACATCAAATTCAATCATATCTAATTCCACCAGATCTTCCTTAGTGTCTCGGCCACATATAGTTACAGAACAGTCTTTATATACCTGTTTCGCTACAATAAAGTCCCCGATCGGTGTAGCTACCTCAAATGGCTCTATAGGCTCGGACGTTATACCAATTTTACTAGCAACAAGGGGCGAAATATATGACAAAGTCGAACCTGGATCAATCAATGCATACACATACCGAGAGAAAACCAATAATGTACCTGTAACGATGTTAGGCGATGCCTCCTGGTCCTGGCGGCTGGCCAAAGCATAAATGCGGTTCGAAGGACCGCTAGTACCAGAAGCTCCACCACGACCCCTGCCGCGACCCTCCGGTCCTGATGTACCCGGCCCTGTAGGGCGCATAGCCACTGACGAAGATGATGACCCGGCGGCTGATCCGGTAGGTTGTACTGCACCACCCAAACTACCCTTATACGGGCAATCTCTCACAGAATGGCCCTGACGGCCACAAGAAAAACATGCACCGGTGGCTCTGTAGCACTCCCCAGGATGGTATCTTCCACAATAAGAACACTGAGGCCTAGGTGGCCTCGTCTGACCAGAACCCCTATCTGTCCGCGAACCTGAAGCCCTGGAGCTCTGACCTGCTCCTGAATACCCACGATCTAAGACAGAAAGAAGGGTAGTATCCTAAATGCCCTGTAGCCTCCTGTTTATAGGTGTGGTGCACAACACACCGATAAACAAGACTCTACTAGACACGGTCTGTAGACATTCCGAGGATGAGCCGCTCTGATACCACTTTTGTCACGACCCAACCCCGTAGGCCGTGACTAGTGCCCGATCTGGGCACTCAAACGCATTCCAGTATATAGCAGAAGCCGACAAGGCTTTATTTCAAATTTAGCTAATTTCCAGAAATATTTCGGCGGAGTCTCCTTTGTTTTACGGACTATCCCAAATATCCTGCACGCAGAAAATACCAACAAAGGCCAAACAGGGCCAACAGAGCAACATTTAAATATATGCGGACCGGCCGCGGCGGCGAATGGGATCGCCCAAACACAACATATACTCACATCTGTACAGAAAGACCCAAACCCACAAACATATCTACAGACCTCTAAACAGACCGACAGAATCATATGACGGGACAGGGCCTCGCCATACCCATGAACGAGAATATACATATATAGAAGTGACAGACTATACCAAAAGATGGCTCTGAATAAAAGAGCGCTCCAAAATAGCAGAATAAGATCCTAAGCGGAAGGGTTAGCAAACCTGTCGTCGGTACCTGCGCGGCATGAAAACGCAGCCCCCGAAGAAAGGGGGTCAGTACGAAATATGTACTAAATATGCAAAGCCTGAATTACAGAAACAAGATCATAACTGGTACAGAACGTACAGAAAGTGAGCAGAAAATCCAAAGTATCAAACACATATTTTCAAAACATGCAGAGTGTGTACAGAAACATATGTCATATCAAATCCGGCCCCTGCCAAGGGACTCGGCAGACAGAACGTGGCCACCCTCCCGACGCTGGTGCCATAACACAGAAGAATCAGAATAGGGCATAACCCCGTAACATAACATATCATATCAGATGGCCATAACAAATCATATCAGAACATGTGTACATGGCACAGCATACTCCACAAACCCATGTACACGTATACCTGCCCCCTCACATCGAGGCACGACGAACAATGCAGGGGATTACGCTTGACAACATATCCTGGCCCGGGCTCAGTGTGGGAAACATTGGGGCATCCACGAATGTAGTAGTGAGAGACTAATGCAATTAAATTATCATAAGTGTTTCCATAGACTCGATGAGGCATATCAAAGACAAACCGATCCAATGAAGACGGAAGGAATCATAGTAAATGAGTTTCGGATATCATAATGAATTACAGAGTATAACCTTTCTGAAGTCGTTTCGAGTGGCAAAACAATTTATCAGAATTAATGGAATATTTAAAACAATGTTTGTTAGGTAATTAGAATGGTAGTCAAACATTTCTTTCAAAAACCGCTTGAAAATAGGACTTAAGTACAATAAGGGCAAAATCGGGAATAGCGGGCCCACCTCGGGACAAGCAAGGCGGTGGGCTCAATTTACATGTTTTAAGCTTATGAGGTCACCTACAAAGGTTCTACGGACGTTCTATAGCTTTCCATGGAGTTTAGAGAAAGTTTGCATAATTTCCAAGAAAGCATACCAAAAGAGTTTAATCATACTGAAAGGAAAAGTGATATTTTCACTTGCGGATTCCGATGGGCAGAAAGTCTTCCGAGGCCCGAATCCGATTCTAATACACTTAGGCATGCCAAGAGAAGGATCGGGGTAGCTTTACATACCTTATGAGCTTCTTACACCTTTCCAAGCTCACTTCCCGTTTCGCTCAAAACCTGCAAATGGTAGCATTGACCAGTTACTATTCATGAGACTTAGAAATTCTATTCTTAACCCATACTTGTCTATAAGAATTTAGGCAACATGTCCCCTATACATATAGCACCCCCGAGATTCAACTCGGCTCAAAATAATCAACAACAACCCAACAACAACATCAGCAACAATCACGACAAGGTACAATATAGTACACAACTAGTCCTCTCTGAACATAATGCAATAACTTCCATCCCGACTCCAAATTTTCGAATCAGCATCATCATACTCACATTCATTACTAATCAAAATCATTATAATGCCATTCGGAAATATTTCATATCGTTTCTACACTATATACACAAGATATACAAAGTATATACACTTTCCGCCAAAACCATAATTTATCCGGTTCTTCTAATCTTTAACATACACATTCATAACTCAATTCCATCTTCTATATTCATCAACAATCATCATAGTTTGCACCCTAACAACTTAATTCCATAATGTTATAAAATCATAGGCAAACGGCATAAGTTCTCACACTCCATTTCACTGCAGCGTACATCATTTTTCCTACATTTACAATGCAAGAATCACAACAACACAATTAACATTTAAACCATTTCCATTTCATCATACCTAACCCTACGGCCAACATGTAGTTTTTCCAACTTTCACCAAATTCATTCGACTTTTCTTTCCAATATTAATTCCACCCTACTCACAACTAAAATAAAACATGAAATTCAACTCATTCCAACTACACATCATAGTGCTTATACACGGCCACATGCACACATGCACACCCACTTTCTAAACTTCCATGTTACCATATTTTCTACTCATCTCTACTTAATACAACATAAACAAAGGCTTTATAACATATAAAAGAGAATGAATCCTTACCTTTTCTTCCAATCTTCTTCACTTGGGTAACTTGTCAATTTGAAGACCCAAGTCCTCCTTCTTCCAAACCAACTACACCACGTTGTTAAGGGACCTTGAATTAGTATAAAAACCACAAGATAATAATTTTTGGAACAATATTTTTTAGGGTGAATTTTTGAGAGCTTGGCCGAATTTCCCTTATGCTTTGTTCTTGGTGTTCTTGCTTTGCTTTCTCTCTATTGTTCTTGAAAATTCTAAAGGAATGATCTTTAAATAAGTAATTTGGCACATGGAAAATTACTTAATCCATGGGCTTGGACCACTATGTGGCCGACCACCCTCTCTAGTTTGGGCCTCATTTTTCATTTCATGCTTTTGAGCCCAATTGGTTAAAATTCCCGTTTTGTAATTCCCGAAACTAAATTTTGAAATCCCAAATTTGCCCTTAGCGTTCTTCAACACTTCCACATTAGTATTCTTTCATAACAACTCAAGGGTTACATAAATTCAATTATGACCTTATTTCTTACAAGTCCAAATTATTTCCAATTTTCCAAATGTGTGAAAACACGGGATATAACAATAAGATCGTGAACCCCTAATTCCATTAAGGACATTTATAAGAATTCCGCCTCACCTTGAAGGAAATAATATATGAGGTGAGTGTAAAAAATAAATGACCTCATTAACATTATAGGAACATCATATCATGAACTCTAAAATCTCTATACTTTACTCATCATCATCATTATCGAACTCATAACACATCTCTTATCTTATTTCGCTCTTCATGATCATAGACTCTTGGCTTTCCAAGATATAGAGAATTCATAGAGAAGGAGGAAAATCATACCATAGGATTCATGCCATAGAAATAAGGGACTAGCCTTACATACCTTTGTCGTTTAACTAATTTATCACTTGTTTGTTCTCCTTCGATGCCCACGTTTCTACCTTAAAGAGAAGTCGCATGAACGTTAGCCAATCGATTACTTTAACGTGATTACTATTTCTAGGAAGATTTGGGCAGAATTTCCTTTGTTTATAAAAATTTGCCCATATTCTATATCAACTCCCAAACAACCATAACAACATTCACAAACTAATAGACAACAATCATCATTCGTCTACGCTATCCGCATTTCACAATTTCTCTTCATTTTCTCCATAATCATGGTCATGGCTCATTATCGCATTTTATCACATATAATACTTATTCCATATTCTAAATTTCATTAATAATGTATTTACAATCACAACATACCAATATTCATAATTCAATCCAACTACTATTTCAGAATGACACTATTCACTCATTTATGACCCATTTTCTATATTCTTCAACAATCCAAGTGTTTTAACTTTCTCAATATCTTAAACATCATGAAAATATCATAAAACTTCCCTTAGATATTGTAGGAACAAACCTTGAGTAGCAATACTCTTCTTGCACCAAAAACCCTAACTCACTTCCTTTGAAATTTCTTGGCTTAGATGACTTTGATGGGTTTCATACTCTTGATTCTTGTTGGTTTGATGTATTTGATCATGGATTTACTTTGAATTCTTGTGGATGAAGTGTATGGAACATTCTATTGGACTTGAGAGATGAATAAAGAATGTGGGAAATGAAATAAATGAAGTGGGAACATCATTATATAACCAGAAACTATTCAGCTCGTCGGGACTTCCATGGACACTTTCACGGTCCGTGGAATATTGTATGGTTCGTGGTTATGGTCGTGGATCACCCCAGGAAATCATCATCTCTGCTGGGTATTCCACATACCAATATACGGTGTGTGGAAAGTTTCACGGCCCGTGGTTGTGGTTGTGGAACTCACAGTTCCTTCCGAAGTTGTCCGCGTCATTTCGTTCAGTAAAATGGTCATACATCTTGATCCTGATATCGTGTGAGGGCCCACAACATATGGTTGGAAATATATTTTAATTATCTACAACTTTATTTCTTAGTTTTTTTCCAAATTCCAAACTTATATTGGCGTTTTGGCCTCTCCAATGTCAGATCATCCGAAAATGTTTCCTTAAATCGTCCTTTTGGATGGCTTATGCCCATATTTGGCTTATGGGTCCTTCTTAGGACTTACTCAACTTTCCATGTACTACTCATATTTATCTTCATTAATGATCTAAACATCCCTATAAATCGTCCTCAAAGCCTTACCAAACAATCCTTAACACAAAATTTTACGGAACCTTCCTAAACCTCACTTATACTCCACTTGTCCTTATCAATTCTTATCTCATCAGTTCATATAACTTCAAGATCTTAACTTATGCTTTCTAAAACCACGAATTATCTGTCTTATAATCTTAAGAACTTCCTATTATCCTTAAGCTCGCGTTGGTTCATTCACTATGCGACGACATGAAATTTTCAAGGTGTAACATCAACTCAGCCCCGACTTTCACCTGGACGCCGCGAATTGTTATCTCCGGGTCTGGAGAGGTCCAATCAACAATGGGGAGCATGGCATAAAACTCCCTGAACCTGTTGGCATTGCAATTTCCAGGGTCCTGGACCAACGTGTTCCACCCAACCTTGCTTTGTTGCTCACTGTAGTGCCTTCGACATTGAGGGCTGACGAACCTAGCAAAAACGGGAGCTGTTTGTTGTTGTTGTTTTCCATCCATGACATAGTAAGACTGTGTACCAATAAAAGGAAACCACGTTAGTTCGATATTGCACCGAGTTCAGTTATCTATAAGGCATGTACAGCCAAGGAAAACCAACAAACTCAACCTAGATGGGAGACTGCTAATAATCCAGATTTTGCTCGAGCAGCCTTTGCCACAGCAGTGGTATAACCACTACAGTGAGGCGGCGCCAGCGAGGAAGGATCCATTGCAACGGACCCATCTTTGCCAGTGAGAAAACCCCTTTTCATCAAAAATTGTGGCAAAAAATTTTGACAAAAATTTGGTAGATTTCGAAATAGATCCGGTAATATGTCAGCATGCATGTCGTTTACACCTCATGAAACACTTTTTTTAACCACAATTAGACTGAAAATTTAAGCATTATCAAAAGAACTAATACCAAATGCACCCACTACCCCTAACAAGGTTTTACCCTCATTTTCAAGCAGATCTTAAGTTACCACTGATGCTAAGAATTTTTGAACGTCGAAAAGATATGCCATAATTTGAAATCACCCTTGCCCAAGGAACCAAAAAAACCCTTATCTCAAACACCCAACATTTCGGCACTAGCCAACAACTTAGGCATGAAAATTTTCAAAATAAGAGGGTCTAGCAATCTCATAGAGTAGTAAAGGAGTGTACATACCTTAACTTAGCCAAATATTTGCAAGATTTTGCTCCATAAATCTGACCCTTGTTATTTCCCCAAAATTTTCTGCCTTTTTTCCTTTATGTTTTGAGGAATCGGTGTTTAATGACGTATGTGGGGAGTCTAAAAGGGGAAGTGGGGGAATATTAGGAGTCTAGGGGAGTGAATGGGGGAGGAAAAATCATGGGGAGTGGAGATGATTTTCGATTAAGGGAGAGGTATGAAAGTGGGAAGGTGAAATATCACCCTCCCCCGTTTTAATTCTGTCTGGGTAGTCCCGCTGTAGTGGCCCTCGATCAACTGCAACGGTATCGCTATAGCGGGGACCTAACCACTGCAGCGGCCTAAGATTTTATTCAGTTCCCTAGTCGCGACAACGACTCGTGGTCCCGCCTTTTCCAGTCATAGGGAATTAAATCGCGTATGAGTCGTAGGTCCCCGGTTGTTTCAATTTCGCGAAATAAGGTTTTCCAAGTCCAGTGCCTCGTTCCCCCATCAGTACGACTGTTCTAATGACGCGTGTCCCGTATAGTCGTCGTATTGATACCCAGTGGCAAGTGAAATCGGGTAAGGAGTTAAAACTTGCATTTTGGTATGAGATGCGTAAATTTATAACGTCTAATATAATATAACCTAGCGACCCCAACCCACTCGACTGCGTTCGGGAATGAACGGTTGTCTTATTGGATATCTGATGTAACGACCCGCCTGGCCGTTATTGGACCTTCTGCAGCCCGTGTATGAAAACCAAGTGTATCATCATGAGATTGGTCCACGGAGGAGTTTTAAGTGTAATATTTAATCATAATCGAATTAGATAAAAATTAAAGACTTTTTGGCTCGAGGGAGGATGTCTTTGCTGCAGCGTGAAACGACTGCCATAGCGAGCCCGCTGTAGCAGATGAGCAGTCGCTGCAACGGTATATGTGGACCAGTACCTATGTTGAATGACTTTATTTCGGGATTTAACTCCTTTTGTCCATAAAACCCATTTTTTAAGCCGTCATTAGGGTATTTCCAAAGTAAAACACCGGGTTACTAGGGAAAAGTAGCCCTCCAAACATCCTTCGCGTGATCTTCTCTATTACGATTTTTGGCTCAAAGACGGGATAGTGGATATTCCATGAACGTTCATCATATATGCACGGCAACGATGTAGGTTATGGTTTTCTTGAGTTAGACTTTGATTAGTAAATCGTATATATGCTATAGAATTGACGGGAGAAAGCATAATTAGGTCTTTGGACCCAGAGTTCGGTTGGATATTGTTTAAGTTAAGATAAATGCTGATCTCTGTGGGCATTGTGTCATTAAGTGAATAAGTGAACCAAGATGCATAGGTAATAGGCCAAAAAGGGGAACCACAGTAGTCAATATAGTGTTGTTATTGACCTAGTTAGGAGGCTGGGGTATTCATGTTGTCTTTATTTTATGTACCGAGCATGCGGGATTCGTCAGTATTTACTTCCTTGTTGATTCGGGGTGATTCCTCATTCATGTTATTGATGAGTCGAGTCTGAGTCTTGGTATGGCTGTTGCGTGATGAATTGTATTCTTATTGTAGGCATCTTCGGGTAGTAGCCACAATGTTAGAAAGTCTATTCCTGAAGTCTGGTTATGACTCGTGGCATGGTGACTTGTGTTCCTTGATATTCATATATTGATTGTTCCTGATCCTAATTGATTGTGGAACGGAAATACACCGAGATGAGAAAGAATATATAAATATGAAAAGTCACATTTGACAGAGGGTGAGGATGTGGCCTAGTTATGGGCTCGTGATTCGAGGTCAGTTCCGAAGCGAGTGGTACATGGATACCATGGGTCTCCTGATCATGGCTATTTGGGCAAACATTACCATTTAGCATGTGTGTACGGATACGAAACTAGCATTGATTGCATTTTACTTGTGTGTTCATATTTTGTGACGGTGGTAGAGTAAAATCTGATTGAATGAAATATAGAAATGGTTCATTCTTGTAAGTGCAATTGATTTCCTCATGACAATGGAGATGAGGTGTTTACAAGTAACCTCATAATCTGGTGATAAATAGAGGGAGGTAGGCTGAGTTGACCCTATTAGCTCCGTATTTGGGAATATGCTGATTTGTTATTATTGAATGCTTTGCTTTAATTGTTCTTACTAGATACTTGATCAGTCGTGTGAGCCTGGTGTCCATTGTAGGTTGTGTGTTGAATGAGTCTAGTCGTCGAATTACTAGTATATAAAGTAAGGAGGAAAAAGATAAGAATTAGTGGTCCCACTCAGTGTCGATTCATAGGGAGATTGAGGTTTGTCCTTTATAAATTAATGTGGTTCAATTGGTCCACGAGTCTATCTTGAATGTAACTGTTGTTGTCTGTTGGTCCTTACTGTCTATTGTTGCATTGACAGGGAAATACGATATGAGTATGTTATGTCAGAACTATTTGAGTATGGGTAGGATTTAAAGAGGTGTTACGACTGTACACATCTATTTATTCTGTTTGACTTTATATTGTGTTGTGTGAATTAATCTTAGTCGACTTATGATGCTTACCAGTACTTGTGGTGTGTTGATACTACGATTGCTACATTTTTTTGGGTGTAGATATGTTTCAGGTTATTGCTTGAAGGTTTCCCTTAGTTGCAGTGGCGGAGATCTTTCTACAGCTTCTGTGCATCTCGTTCCAAGATAGAAGTTGTGTCATTTTATTTTAAGCTATTTTGTGTATTATAGAAGCTTTTGTATGCGTCTAGACTAGGTCCCGGGAAGTTTTAAGCTCAAATTTTATAAGAGTGTCACTTATGTTTTCTCATTTATGTTTATGATTATCAGTTATTAAACGGAAAAATGAGTTTCAATAATGCATTGGTTGCTGAGGGTTCGCCTACTAGAAGGCAATCAGGTAGGTTCCCGTACGATCCGTAATTTGGGTTGTGACATAGAGAGATGAGACACCTAGTTTAGGAACACTACCGAAAGTGAGCGAATTCCCCGAAGATTTACCAAGAATGTTCCTTTTATGATAAATAGATTATAACATTGACTTGGCACCTAACATGCAACTTATATTAATACCCAATTATCCTAGGGCAGCTACAAAGTTGAGGTAACTAAAGGAACAATGGGGGATCTGCCAACAAAGAGTTTTCTCTGACCAACCATATTGCTATATTGTGAATTGATATTGTTTGTGAAAAAGAAAGATGGATCCCTAAAACCGTGAGTAATGACCCGGTCGGTTGTTTGGAGAACCGATGTTCTATTTTGGCGTATTGTCTATTCTAGAAGCTCCATTATAATTATTTTGATTTGCTTGCAAAATTTAATGTCAAACGGATATCATTTGGTTCACTTTGGGAGAAGGTTTCATTTTGGAAATACCGATATTTAATTATTTAGATTAATTGATTGTTTGGGGAAAACGTGCTCTGGTTGGCGATCTAAAGATTTCGTTAGGTTTGTAGTATTATTTATGAGTTGTAGAAATTGACGAAGCTAATTTTAGAGTTCGTTTGGTTAGTTTTTGACAATTAAGTCAGTTTTAGCCTTTAACATGCCTATTTATGGCAAAAAGATGGTCACGGGAAGAAATAAGGCTCGCATAGGAATTTTTTTGTTTCCATTAACTTTGAATTGATTGCGAGAATTGATGGCATGACTCCCGAAACTTTCGAGTGAGTTATGGGTAAGGAAAAGGATAATTTTGAAATTCTTAAGTTAAGAAATGGGAATGGTTGACCAAAGTCAACACTGGGGGTACATGAGTCTTTTTTGAAGTTTCGTCGATTCATTAGGTCTGGATTGTGATTCATGACTTCGTGGAGTCATTGGTTCGTATCCCAAGAGGTTTGGGTGTAATTTAGGTGGTTGGTTGAGAAACTAGATTTTAAGATGATTTGGAGTTGACCACGGTCAACATCGGGTCAAGACAATCCTGTATCGATGTTTTGAAAGTTCTAACAAGTTTGTATGATGATTTTGGACTTGTCAGCAAGTTTTGGTGATATCCCGATAAGTTTCAGATGTATTTGGATTGTATCGCGCTCGTGTTTGAAGTTTTGGCATTGTTTCTTTGGCCATAAGGGGTACCATATTGATTAAACGACCTTTGATTAGTGTTTCGATTGAACCATGATACTATTTTCGTAATTACGGAACCATAGCAAAAAGAATCATCAAATTTTAACATCGTATGAGGGAGTTTTGCCCATTTTAGTGTCAGATGCTGGTGTTGATGTTTTGCATTTGCAAAGTGAAGTGCGTACCTGCGATCCCGCAGCTGCAAAGAATGTTCCGCAGGTGTGGAAAGGATATGTGGCAGGCCGAAGGTGCCACCTTTTTTACGCGGAAGTGGAAATCATTAAGTACATAAAATTCAGACTCCGTTCATTTAGTATTTTGAGCATATCTTGAGTTCTAGAGCTCTCTTTGAGGTGATTTGGCGGTGTTGTTATTGTTTCAACGTAGGGGTAGGTGTATAGCCTTCACTTTGATGTTTCCCCATGATTATTTCGTTGGTTATTGTTGGTAGAATGCCATGTGTGCCATGTGTGATGTTTTGATGATTGACAAAGTAAATAACTTGAAACAAGTAAACCAGCTTAAAGGCATGTATGTGAGAAGAGCTGGTTAAAGGCATGCATGTGAGAAGAGATGCTTAAAGGTATGTATGTGAGAAGAGCTAGTGAATCAGCTTAGACAAAGTCAATGAAGCACAGACAACCAAAGCTAGGTACACGTAACAATAGAACATTAGAACAAAGCTAGACAAACTGGCTGAGATGAAGCAGAGGTTCTAGGCAATATTAAAGGCCTGAAAGAGCATAAAACATAGGATGGATAGAACAGGTCCACAGACTTGATCCATGGCTAAGAGACTACAAAAAAGACTATACACATGAACCCAGATTGCAAACATGTGTGTCAAGGATAGGCAAGTGCAATAATGAAAGCACAAGGTGAATGGAATTGGTTCAACTACATGTTCCATCAAAAGGCATACGCAAAGCAAGGAGATAAAGATGACTCAGTCCCAGAGCAGTTCAGTAGAAGAATAGAACAAGCATGAAAACATGTTCTATCACAAAGATTTATCAGGTGTAGTTGATGAATGGATTAGAAGAGATCATGAAGCAGAAAAGGTGAAGTTGACTCAGATAAAGTATTTTGTTCAAAGTAAAGAGAGCTGCAGACAAAGCATATGAACCAGGTCTACATACATACTCCAACACAGAGCGAGAACATAATTAGAGTCACAGAATGAGATGAGGCTGAAGACATGATCTATTCAAGCAAGAAATAAATCTTAATGAAGAAGAAGAAGAAGATAATCACAGAGCAATAAATTATCAAAGAAACATGTCTGTCAACATGTTTCATCATCTATCACAAAAATTTGCTCAAGACAGAGTTGCAAGAATGAACGAGAAGGAGATGGTGAAACAGGTTAGTTAGCATGTTCCATCTCAGACAGTGCAGTGATTTAGAGGCAAGAAAACTAGGTAGATGAAACAGGTTCGTGACCATGTTCCAACGCAAGTCATACAACAACAAGGATTTGAAGATTTATGGTAAAGACTTGGCAGTCAAGTATGTATATTTCCTTGCCATTTTTGTTGGGATTAGTAAGACTTCATCATGGACAAGAAGCGAAATCAACAAAGAAAGAATCCAAATACAACCCAAACCATAACATTTCATGGGCCTACTCAAAGAGGGTTTTGTGTTTTCCAACCTGTTGTGCACTCAATGTTATAAATATCCAAGTCTTACCAAGTAGAAGGTTTGCACACCCACAAAGAGAGATTTTAGAATATTAAGTAATCAAGAGATATATCAAGAATATTCAGAATCTAGGCGTGTCCCTAATACGAGAAGCCGATTAAAGTAGCTGTAGAATAGAGTTTATATTTGCAGTTCTTGAGTCTAGAAAACTTGCATTAGGTTGGGCTATCGAGTTGTCCTTTATCCTCTTTATTAGAAGCAGTCAACTTAGTACAAAAACGTTGTAAATTCAACATCAAGATGGAGGTCAACTTGAAGGTTGCTGTCTAGTCAAAGGTTGATTAGGAAGATATGAATTATAGGTTAGTTCCTAGGTTATAGAGGTTCTAACTTGAATTTGCAGAGGCTCATCATTGTCGTGGAGTTTGGGGAAAATCTTACAGAGGTGTAGGTTGTGCTTTTTATCACCTTTGTGAGCTAGGTGGTTTCCACGTACAAATCACTGTGTTCTATACTTACCTGCTCTTTACATTTTGTAATACACTAGCATAGATCCTTACGCGAAAATCAGGTATTGATCAGGACAGACAGTTAGGTCGTGCAACTTCACCAAGTGGTATCAGAGCAGGTTCTCCTCAAAGAGGCTAACACCTTGAGATAAGATCATGATGAAGACTGCACTACCTATAGATAAAGGAGAGGGGAATCAATCAAGAGGCCTCTACTAGTCAAAAGCGAGCACTACTTCTTATGGAAGAATAGGATGCAGACCTATCTAATAAGTATGGACAACAATATGTGGATAATCATGTCAGAAGGACCACTGATCCACATGAAGACTATGCATGATGGAACAAGAAGGCTAAAAACTTAAGAATTGTTTAAGAATAGTTCATGGAAGAGGATGTTCCAATAATGGAGCTAAATGCAAGAGCGGTCAACATTCTGCTTTGCAGTCTTGGAAAGGATCAGTGCAATAGAGTATCAGGATGCTCTAGTGTTAAGGAAATCTGGGGTGCCTAACACCTTCCCCGGGGGATTACCAGAACCCTTACCCATACTTTGGTTAGATTAGGTTTCTTTTAAAATTTAGCCATTTTAAATGAACCCTTTTCAAATTACTTTTTCCTAATTTCTTAAAAATTAGGTGGCGACTCTAAAAAATAATGTCCATTTAGAGCACCTTCACATAGAGGTATATTTTTTCCTTTTTCCTGGTACGATTGACAACCGTACTTCCCCAGGACACTTTCCTTTTAAATGAGGCAAGTGCAAATACAAATCGAAAAAAAATATCGAACCGCTACAGATGGTGACTCTGCTGGGGAAAATTTAAGGTTCTGACCATATGGGTTCCGATAATTTGTGCGTTTGTATGATATAAATTGTTTAAGTGACATAAATTATTTATCTATTTAAATTTTCTCAAGAAATATAACTGCCATTCATGCATGCATACTCTGCCACTCCTGGCATTTATTTTATATTTTTTCCAAGGGTGACGACGCGGGATGAGCTGCGGTCATACCTTTACTAAAAATCTTTTTGCTATATTCTTTGGAGGTCTCCAAGGGCGAGTGGGCATGTGGTCATCCTACAGCCTTAGAGAGCCCACCGCCAGCTTGTCCGCTTGGGTAACCTGTGTCATTTGCTTTAAAAAAATCACTCTAGAATAATTAGCATAGAGCGAAGAAAAATCCTTACTGATGTAGCGCATGGTAACCATAGAACGATTTGGGTATCTCAGACCTACCTGAATCGGACAGGATAGACACCTTACTACGTTCAGATGGTGTAAAAACCTGAAGACACTGTATCCTAGTATTTGCTATTTGTAAGCATTATTGTTCCATGTGTGAAACAAATTACTATTCCTAAAGGTGGGGAACTAACAGTGTTCTGTCTTGCAGATGTCTCCTGATGTGCAACTTGATATGATTGTGGGTCCACCACCAGGTTTAGTGATATGGTGGGAAAGTTTGACTATTGATCAGAAGAAAGAGATAAAGGGTTGTATAGGGCACCTACCTTCGTTGGTGAATATGACAGGGGATCCGGGTCTGCTAGAGATTATTACTGGTTGTTGGGACAACGATAGAATGGTGTTCATATTTGGAGAAATATAGATGACTCCCACAATAGAAGAGATTAGAGATGTCTTGGAAAGCGTAGGAAGCGCTAACAGGTCCAAAAAAAAGTTAACCCAAAATATCATTATTCTTCACAAACCTACCCTAAAATAAATCAAAGACATGCTTGTTGTCAACAAAGTTGATTGGGGACAGGGACCCACTATAGCCTTTAGAAAGTTACATGGTAGGTATTCATCCAACTAGGGGTATGAAAACTACATTCTTGAGTTTTCTTCACTCCAATCCTGAGAAGCAAACCGAACATTAGCTTTTATCACTTGCCTATTGGGAACCATGGTATTTCCACTAAATGCATGTCACTACCTGACTAGGGGCCATGACGAGTACCCGGAGCTGACTACCGAGCACCACTCATTATGCTAATCATCATACCCAACCTGAACATACACCACCTCCAAGGCAACACGTAAATATATATAAGCCCTCATGGCTGCAAAAATGATATACAAAAATATACACTGATGTATCCACAAGACAACAACTACCCACGCATCCGTATCTACGAGCCTCTACTAGAGTACTGAGACATAAGGACGGCACAGGAACCCATCATGCCCCAATATATACGCAAAATAATGTATCAAAATGACACCTCCGGAATAGTGGAGTGCTCCTGTGAATCTGCTTAGTAGCTCCTAAGGATCTGGGCCACCTCCCTGTCAACCTGTGGGTATGAACACAGTGTCCAAAAAGAAAGGACGTCAGTGCAAAAAAAGTACTGAGTATGTAAGTCATGAATAATACTAGCATAATAAAGAAGTAATGAAACATGAGGCGAATATATAACCTGTACGTCAATTGCTTCTTAAGGCGAATACTATGCCTGCTTAACTTTTAAAGGAAAACACATATTATGCATATCAAATATACCATCATCGTTAACCCGCTTCCGAGTGACTATCGCACGCCGCCCACTAGTGGTGTCATGTCCGGCCAAATGGGAACGGTGTTATCATAAGCCGCCCGCCTTAGCAGTGTCATGCCCGACCATCTAGGCACGGTGTAATCATAAGCCGCTCGCCTTAGCGGTGTCATGCCCGGCCATCTAGGCACGGTGTAATATCATCATTATATACTTATCATAAAGCATGCATTAAAATCAATTAAATGCAACGACTCTATCGGGGTGACGTAAGGTCGAGAACCCCGGATTCCATTATGGAGTAG
Source organism: Lycium barbarum (assembly GCF_019175385.1). NCBI lineage: Eukaryota > Viridiplantae > Streptophyta > Magnoliopsida > Solanales > Solanaceae > Lycium > Lycium barbarum. Next base: position 27,104,372 of record NC_083337.1, read on the forward strand.
TCATGATCATCATGTCTCACCTTGAAGGAACTAGCATTATAAGGTGAGTCTAGCAACAATGAATAACATCAAGGAATCATATAAGGATCATTAGCTTCATAAGAATATCATATCATGAGCTTTAGGGTCTCTAGATTTGGATATATCGTCATCATTATCACGTTCATAACACGTCTCTTCTCATTATCTTATGAGTAACCCTTGATAGCCACAGACTTATAACTTCCGGATTATGAGAGAGTCATGGAAAGACAAGAGAATGTCATATTATAGGAGTCATGCCATAGAAAAATAAGGGACTAGCCTTACATACTTTTTCGCCTTTCTAACTTGCCGACTAAATGCTTCCTTCCAAGTTCGTAATTCTACATTCAAGGAAATTCATACTAAGATTAGATAATCAGAAACGTACTTGAAGCTAAGCTAAAGCAAAATAAAATTTGGCAGCACTTCCTTTGTTTCTACAACTTCCTCCACATAATATAACAACTCCCAAACATCAATAATCAACTTTCATAATATCATAATCAATTACTTCTTCAAGTTCAACATTATCCAATTCCCACAATTCCCTACCAAAATGATTCATGACTATAACTATGACATAACACCGTATTCATTCTCATATAATACTTGTTTAACGTCATTTGTATCATTTACAACAAGATTATACTCCTAGCATGTCAAGAACTATGATTCAAGTCAAGTTACTATTCAAGAATACCATTATTCCCATATTTGAACTCCATATTCTACGACTCTTGTAACTCTGGGCTGTCAAGTTGTCCGCATAAGATTTCTGGTGACTCTGGGCAGTCAATAATCGATCTCGGATAACCTTGATATTTTCCACCGCTTGTTGAATCAATTCCGGACCTATTAGTTGTATCTCTCCTACTTCAAACCACCCAATTAGGGGTCTACACTTTCTTCCTTGTAAAGCATCATATGAAGCCATCTGAAAACTGGAATGATAGTTGTTTTTGTATACAAACTCAATAAGAGGTAAGTGGTCATCCCAACTAACACTGAAATCTGGCACACATGCCCGTAACATATCTTCCAAAGTCTAAATAGTGCTTTTGGCTTGCCCATCAGTTTGTGGATGAAACACTATGCTAAGCCTTACCTGAGTACCCAAGCCTTCTTGGAAAGACTTCCAAAATTTAGCTGTAAATTGTGCTCCTCTGTCAGTAATAATTGACACTGGGACACCATGAAGTCGCACTATCTCCTTAAGATACAACCTTGCATAATCTTTTGCTGAATATGTGGTTCTGACTGGAAGGAAATTAGCTGATTTCGTGATTCTATCAAGAATTACCCATATGGAGTTATACTTTTGCCGAGAGCGAGGTAAACCTACAATAAAATCCATAGTGATCATTTCCCATTTCCAGGTTGGAATTTCCATGGCTTGCAACAACCCTCATGGCTTCTGATGCTCAACTTTCACTTGTTGGAAATTTGGGCACTGAGCCACAAACTCTGCGATATCTTTTTTCATTCCATCCCACCAATACATTAGCTTAAGATCATGGTACATCTTTGTCACTCCTGGATGAATAGAATACTGAGAATAATGAGCTTCTTCTTGAATCCGACGATGTAGTCCTGCAACATTTGAAACACATAGCCTATCTCGGTACCTAAGAACTCCATCGGTAGAAACTTCAAATGGTGACATTTCTTTCTCAGGAAATGTATTTTTATAGTGACTCAACTGAGGGTCTTCTTATTGGAGTTCTCTCACCTCCATATCTAAGGACGAAATAGCTAGGTTGCGAATACCAATTCTTGCATTCCCCGAATCAATTAGGCGAACTCCGAGGCTGGCTAGCTGGGGGAGCTCACGGGTTAATTCTTTCTTCTCCAGAGGGACCTCACATAGACTACCCATTAATATTCGGCTAAGTGCACCAGCTACTATATTGGCCTTTCTTGGGCGGTATAAAATACTCACATCATAATCTTTCAGTAGTTCTAACCACCGCCTCTGCCAAAGATTTAAATCCTTCTGTTTAAAAACATATTGGAGACTCTTGTGATCTGTATAAATATCAACATGTACACCGTACAAGTAATGTATCCACATTTTTAGTGCATGAATAACCGCGGCCAATTCAAGATCATGGGTCGGATAATTCTTTTCATGTTTCCGCAATTGCCGGGAAGCATAGGAAATAACTTTACCGTACTGCATCAACACACAACCTAACCCAACACCAGAGGCATCACAATACACAACATAACCATCTGGTCCTTCTGGGAGTGTCAGGACTGGGGCTGAAGTTAATCTATCCTTCAATTCCTAGAAACTGCATTCACAAGCATCGGTCTACTCGAATTTTGCCGATTTCTGAGTTAACTTCGTTAATGGTGCTGAGATAGAGGAAAATCCTTCCACAAATCTCCTATAATAGCCTGCTAATCCCAAGAAACTACGGACCTCTTCTTAACAACCTCTATTTTCTGAGTATCAACTCGAATGTCGTTAGCTGAAATGATATGGCCCAGAAAAGTTACAGAATTCAGCCAGAACTCACATTTCAAAAATTTAGCATACAACTCACGAGCCCAAAGAATCCCAAGGACAATACGCAAATGGTCTGCATGCTTTGCTTCTGTCCGAGAGAATACTAAAATATCATCAATGAATAAGATCACAAACAGATCTAAGAGAGGCCAGAATACATTATTCATCAGATTCATAAATACCGCCAGAGCATTAGTCAACCCAAATGACATCACTCGAAACTCGTAATGGCTGTATCTGGTTCTGGAAGCCGTTTTGGGAATATCTTCTTCTCTAACTCTTACTTGGTGATACCCCGATCTTAGATCAATTTTGGAAAACCATTTAGCACTCTGTAGATGATCAAACAAATCATCAATTCTTGGATGCGGATATTTATTCTGTATCGTCACCTTGTTCAATTGCCTATAGTCAATGCACATCCGTAGGGAACCATCTTTCTTTCTCACAAATAAGACAGGTGCTCTCTATGGTGACGAACTATGCCTAATAAATCCTTTCTCAAGAAAATCTTTTAATTGCGCCTTCAGCTCTTTCAACTCTGCAGGAGCCATTCGGTAAGAGGTAATAGATATAGGATTGGTGTCCGGCAACACATCAATAACAAAATAAATCTCTCTTTCCGAAGGAAGGCTTGGAAGTTCGTCAAGAAATACATCAGGAAATTCATTTACTACCGGGACGGATTGAAAAGTCGACAGCTTTGCTTCAGTGTCATGACCTCGGACTAGATGATAAATATAGCCTTTAGCTATCATCTTCCTTGCCTTAAGGTATGAAATAAACCTACCTTTTGGAGATGTTGAATTACCTTTCCATTAAACCACGGGTTCTCCCGGGAATTGGAATCAAACTATTTTGGTTCTGCAATCAACATTAGCATAACAAGAAGCAAACCAATCCATGCCCATGATAACATCAAAATCTAACATTTTCAGCTCAATCAAATCAACTTTAGTCTGACGATCACATACCATAATCACATAATTTTTATACACTTGTCTAGCTATTACTGGATCACCAACCAGAGTAGATACCTCAAAAGGTTTAATTGGCTCAAGTTTCACCCTAATGCGGCCAGCAATATAAGGAGTAATATAAGACAGCGTAGAACCTGGATCAATCAATGCATAAACGTCATGAGAGAATATGGATAGTATAAGTGTAACCACATTCGAGGAGCACTCAAGATCCTGACGCCCGGCTAAAGCATAAATACGGGGCTGGGTGCCACCTAAACTGGATGCTCCCCCTCTACCCCTACCGCGGCCTGCTGGAGTCTGAGGAGTCTGGCCTATCGGCCGCACAGATGAAGAAGAATCGGCTACAAAACCTACGGGCTGAACCCCACCTCTATCTTGCCTCGAGGGACAATCACGCATCACGTGCCCCATCTGTCCACAACCATAACAAACATTTGAACCTTGGCGACACGGGCCCGAATGTAATTTTCTGCACTGACTACATCGTGGAACCGGTGGTCTCCTCTGGCTAGGATCACCTCCAAACTGGGAACCTGAGACCCTCGAACTCTGACCCGGACCAGAATAAATGGGGCGATCAAATCTTCTGCCCACAAACCGAGGAGGTGCACTCATCATGGACTGGCCCGAAGACCTAGAATACTGTTGCTGACCCCTTCTATATCACTACTAGTAGATCTGGCCCCTTTACTCTGCCCTTTATCAATATCGCGCTCACCCTTTTGCGGCTGTTGCTGCTCTTCTAAATTCTGGGCGTGGGCCTGAATACGGGAGATGTCCATCCCCTTTTGCAATGAAGCTGTCAAGCAATCTTTGAACAAATGTAGCCCTAAATCATTCACAAATCTGTGTACTCTATCTCCCATATCGGCTACCATAGTCGGAGCATATCTAGCCAATGAATTAAAGTGAAGGATGTACTCCCGAGCACTCATATTCCCCTACTTTAGATTCAGAAACCTGTCAGCTCGGGCCCTTCGAACCTCGGGTGGAAAATAGTTGCGGATGAAAGCATCTATGAATTCTTGCCAAACTGAAGGAGGTGCATTTTCCTTTCTTGAAGATATCTAATTGTTATACCATAAGACCACTACATCCCGGAGTCTATAAGATGCCAACTCCACTGACTCGGTATCCGAAGCATGGATTGTCCTCAACGTCTTCAATATCTCATCTATATATCCTTGCGGGTCTTCGTCCGGCTTCGACCCAAAAAATTTTGGGCTCTAGCAGTAGTCGCCCTGTCACCTAGACCCGTACTCTACCGCTCAGCCTGAGCGACAACTAGTTATGTCAATAGCTGAATAGCTTCGGTCATTTGTCGACCTGAAGCACCCGGTGGAGGAACTGGAGGCATAAGAGCCAGAGCTGAAGCCCCTCCTTGTTCTTCTAGAATAGGAGGAGTGTTAGAGGTATTAGATGGAGCTTCATTATGGGATTCACCTTCTTTTACATTCATTGGCGGCTCCCTTTCCATCTGCCTTTCTGTCGTAGCCTTGCCTTTCTGGGCGGTTGTGGCTGTTCTCTTTACCGGCATCGCTGAAATCATAACGCACAATTAGAGGAAAGAAAATCTTATAACATGGCTCTATGGCACGATCTACTAAGAATAAGAACGGTCATTTTTCCTAAATGCCCCGCATCCTCTCGTTTATTAGTGTGCCGTGCTTCACACCCATAAACAAGACTCTACTGGACACGGCTCGTAGACACTCCCTAGGACGGAACTGCTCTGATACCACTTTTATCATGACTCGACTAGGAGCCATGACGGGTACCCGGAGCTGACTACCGAGCACCAATTATTATGCTAATAATCATACCCAACCTGAACATAAACCACCTCCGAGGCAACACATAAATATACATAAGCCCTTACGGCTGCAAAAATGATATACAAAAATACACACTGATGTATCCATAAGACAACAACTACCCACACATCCGTATCTACGAGCCTCTACTAGAGTACTGAGATATAAGGACGGGACAGGACCCCGTTATTCCCGAATATATACATGAAATAATGTATCAAAATGGCTCCTCCGAAATAGTGGAGTGCTCCTGTGAATCTGCTTAGTAGCTCCTAAGGATTTGGGCCACCTCCCTGTCTACCTGTAGGTATGAACACAGCGTCCAAAAAGAAAGGACGTCAATACGGAAAATGTACTGAGTATGTAAGGCATGAATAATACTAGCATAATAAAGAAGTAATGAAACATGAGGCGAATATATAACCTGTACGTCAATTGCCTCTTAAGGCGAATACTATGCTTGCTTAACTTTTAAAGGAAAACACATATTATGCATATCAAATATACCAACATCATTAACCTGCGTCCGGGTAAATATCGCATGCCGGCCACTAGTAGTGTCAGGTCCGGCCAAACGGTCACAGTGTTGTCATAAGCCACCCGCCTTAGCGGTGTCATGCTCGGCTATTGAGGCACGGTGTTATCATAAGCCGCCCGCCTTAGCGGTGTCATGCCCGACCATCTAGGCACGATGTAATCTCATCATTATATACTTATCATAAAGAATGCATTAAAATCAATTAAATGCTACGACTCTATCGGGGTGACGTAAGGTCGAGAACCCCCGATTCCATTAGGGAGTAGTCATGATCATCATGTCTCACCTTGAAGGAGCTAGAATTATAAGGTGAGTCTAGCAACAATGAACTACATCAAGGAAACATATAAGGATCATTAGCTTCATAAGAATATCATATCATGAGCTTTTGGGTCTCTAGATTTGGATTCATTGTCATCATTATCGCGTTGATAACATTTCTCTTCTCATTATCTTATAAGTAACTCTTGATAGCCATAGACTTATAATTTTTGGAATATGTGAGAGTCACGGAAAGACGAGGGAATGTCATATTATAGGAATCATGCCTTAGAAAAAGAAGGGACTAGCCTCACATACCTTTTCGCCTTTCTAACTTGTCGACTAAACACTTTCTTCCAAGTTCGTAATTCTACATTTAAGGGAATTCGTACTAAGATTAGATGACCGGAAACGTACTTGAAGCTAAGCTAAAGCAAATGAAAATTGGGCAGAACTTCCTTTGTTTCTAAAACTTCCTCCATATAATATAAAAACTCCCAAACATCAATAATCAACATTCATAATGTCATAATCAATCACTTCTTCAAGTTCGACATTATCCAATTCCCACAATTCCCTACCAAAATGGTTCATGACCATAACTATGACATAACACCGTATTCGTTCTCATATAATACTTCTTTAACGTCATTTGTATCATTTACGACAAAATTGTACTCCTAGCATGTCAAGAACTATGGTTCAAGTAAAGTTACTATTCAAGAATACAATTATTCCCATATTTGAACTCCATATTCTACTCTCTTCTTCAATCCAAGTCTTTCAACCCTTCAATATTCTTAATAACATATAATGATCATAAAACTCTCCTTTGATTATGTCGGAATGAGCCTTGGATGAAAATACTTCACTTGGAGGAAACCCTACTTGCACTGCAAAGAGATTCTTGACTTCTAGCAACCCTGAAAGCACCCATACAGTTGATTTCCTTTGATTATGGTGTTTGATCCTTGATCTCCCTTGTATTTATGTTAATGAAATGTATGGAACCTTATAGAGTTCTTGAGAGAAGTGGAGAAGTTAGAAAAATGAGAAATTACAAGTGAGAACATGTATTTATACTTGACATTCTTCAATGAACTTTCTTCTCTTTCCTCTAATGTCTCTGGACCATTAAGTACCCCTTCTTACTTGTAGGGACATCATATACTTCCCACCTTGCGTTAGTCTATCTACCACATGACGACATGAAATTTTCCAAAGTGTAATAATGCCTCCCTAGTTATTGACATCCGGGTTGTTTTTGTTGCCCATGCTGTTCTTAGGGGGGTTACAACGAATAGGTTACCAAATATTTTGACATCATCCCTATTATCATATCAGATATATACCGGGCTTTAGGAAAATGCCGCAACCATTATTACTATTTCTAGGGTTGAAACCTCATAGTCCAATGGTGGATACTTAAGCAATTAGATAGGAGTTGTTTATCTACCCGTCGAGATCCGATCCTGACAGAGGATGATTTGGGAGTCGCTGCTATGCCTTGCGGGATTCGAGATAAAAGAGGATGAGCTCACATATTTTCCATACTGAGAAGAAGAACATATCAGGTGGAGAGTACCTGATTTTCATTCCAAGAATGTTTGTGTTAAGAGCTGTAGGCATCCATATTTACCGCTTATGGGCATTAGGGGGATCAGACCCTACGCACCATTGAGAGTACTTAGACAGTTTTGTATGAGACAGGTTATTCCATATGTGGGAAATATGGGAGAGTTTGTGCGAGATTATAAAGAAGGTCATATTGAAGGTACAAAAGATACCCAGAAAGATTGGAAGAATGTGATAAAAGAAGATAAGTTAGATGAGGATCTAAACAATCCAAGTCATGATGAAGATTACTACGAGTGGCTTAGGGCCGAGCTAGCTGGTACTGCTACTCTATGGCCGTATTTGTACAAATTTCCCGGAGATAGGGATGTCGCGAATGGGATTCAGTTAGAAGAATGAAATGACAGATGGAAGGAAGTGAAATGGATCATCAAGCAAAAACAGAATATGATCAAGAGATAATTAAGAGTTTGACAGACGAGGCAGATGCCTTATTAAAGAGCTTAGAATGTCTAGACTCTTTTGTTAAGGAAGCCATAGATACGGGGACGCCATTGATTGATGATCAGAGGGATTAATGGATTGGGATAGCATTGACGCCAGCCCATGTAGCCATTCAGACCGCCCTTTGAAGGGCCAAGAAGGCACGAGATGATAGAGAGCAGATTTTTGTATGTGGAGTGGACTTTTTCTGATAATCGCATTTTTATTTACTCTAAAAGCCTTGTGATCCCACTTGGGAAAATATTAATGAAATGCAGAGGGATTTTTATTTTCTGGAACAATATATTTGTTTTACATATGACACAATTCTGCTTCATACTCTAGTAGCCTCGGAGCAATAAGGTATAGGAAAGTGAATAATATATTGTCTAAATGCTTATTTGATATAACTGCTTTGTGTGAAAATCGTATATATTGTTGAAACTCTTGATTGGTGCATATTCCGGTCAGTAACCAAAAGAAAAACCAAGGAAATAACCCCTAAAACAAATTTCGCTCCAATTTTAAAAGGTTGATTTGCTAATAGGAAATGGAGACTCCAGACAGTATGAGTGAGACTTCACCTTACGTTAACCTAGTCAGTGACGATGAGAACGTGGAAGCGACAAGTGAAAAAAATCGACAGTGGGACGATAGAATGGCCCTGGCCACTGCTAGAATGAAAGAAGGTATCCAAACCACTAAGGCGGCCAATGAGAAAATGAAAGAAGCAGAAACTCTCCTGGCTTATGTTGAGGAACTAACTAAGAAACACCCTGCAAATCGGGTAAAACAGGGAAAGACAGCTGAAGCACCACTTGGGAGTTATGTCCCGCTCGGTCAACAAGAAGGGCTTGATCCCATACCGTATGGAAATGATGAACTACTTATCCCCAATCTGAAAGTCTTGGGAGACCTGCATGAATCTCAGCTCAAGGAACCTTCAGTTTCGTGCACAATTGTTCTTAAGGGCACCAGATCACACAATTGGGGTACGCCAGTAGAAATGTCCAAACAAGAACTCTTGGAGACTTTGGGGAGTTTTAGAGTATATGCGCAAAGTACAAATCTGTTGCCGCCATGTGCTCCTTCTATGATTTACAGGAAATGCCTTTACCACCGAAATCAGTCGGGCCATTCAACCAATGAGTGTGGAGCATTGGAAAGGAAGCTTATCCAATGGATTGACCAAGGGAGGATTAGCCAACTATGGGGGCCCCACTCATTCCTGACCATGACCAAGGAAGAAATTATCCAGAAAGGATATAAAAGGTTAGGTTCTGGAGGTGCGACTTCTTTAAATTCGAGGAGTCATATGCCAGGATTCACTTCCTTCTCTGTATCGTGAAGAAGATAAAAGCAGTGACACAAACCTATCAGGCTCGCCCAGGATCTCTAAGAGAAAGGGTTTGCGTGTATCACCATGGCCGCCCTGGCCACGATGTTGAGAAATGTGTGGATTTCAAGCTTGAACTGGAACGCCTCATGAATGAAGGCCATGTTTGGATTGTCGTCGGAAGACAAAGATAGAAGATGAAGATGAAGAAGACAATGAAGACCTGCTTAGTATGGTTGGGTAGAAAAAACCTAAGTATCCCTTTATTGCTTTCAATAAGATAGAATATCCCTTTCCTTTTTTATGTAAACAGAACCGCGCTGACTTAATGTCCCGTGAGGGATACATGGGAAGCCTACATAAGGCCTGGTCAGGGTAGAAAACTAAGTTTTGGGTAGCATAGGAAAAAACCTTTTCTGTGTATGCCTGAATTACGGCTGGACCTAATTTCTCTTTGGTGGGATACATAGGCAGTCTATATAAGACTCGATCCTTTTATAATAAAAAATTAAAATCCCCCTTAGTACAGGATGGGTAGAAGCAAATCAACCATGAAGACCATTTACCATAAAATCAATATTCCTAAAAAACATAAAAAGACCAAAATACCTTTGGAATGTGAATCAGTCAAAAGTTGAAATAAAATATATGAATCTATGTGCTATAAACTGCAAACAATGTGATATCTTTTGTTTCGTGCTTAAATCTAACGCTAACTCGGGAGCTGTTGAGTTGTTTTCTGTTATAGATAGGAGTCGATTCGCTAGCACCGGTTACTCGATAAAAAGCTGCTGCAGCATCCTTAAACCCTCAAGAAGAAAACATGCCTGAAATTCCGCCACCGAACATAACTGCTTTAGTCGAGGGTAACACAACAGCTGACATAGCTGGAATGCCTTTGGAAGAGGCTGTTAACCTGCTGATGACAATTGGCTGAAGCTAGAGAAGAAGCAGCCCACCTGAAGGCTGAAAAGGAAAATGCTACTAATGCTGAGGCTAGAAGATCTCCACCCATTTTCCCAAATCTGGACTTACCAATTCCTGAACATTTCCCACAAACCTAGACTGGGGCTACTATTCAACACTGCGCCAAAATACCACCCATGTGGGGAATTCCTCCCACTAAACACCAGTTTTTCAAACACCCGCTCACGCTACAAACACAAATGCTTATCAAGCCCCTCGGGCAACAAGAGCTCCTGTGATCCATCCTGTACAACCAAATATCACTTTCCAAGGCCACGTCACCCATATTGAATCATCGCCAGAAATAGAGAACATGGAAATGTTCTTTGACACAAAAATAGACAAGATCGAGAAGGAGATGGGGAAGAAAATTGCGGAATTAGAACATGGCTCTAAAAAGAAAGAGGGGTTAAGATACTCTGATTTGTGCATACATCCAGACCTGGGTCTACCAGAAGGCTTCAAAATTCTAAAATTTGACCATTTCAATGGGTCGGGCAATCTCAGAGCTCGCATGAGAGCTTATTGTGACCAGTTGGTCGGAATGGTGGAAATGAAGCTTTGCTCATGAGATTATTCAGTCGAAGTCTATCAGGAACAGCTATGGAGTGGTTTATCTCACAAGATATCAGTCGATGGAAAACATGGGAAGAGATGGCAAGTTCATTCATGGAAAGATTCCGCTTCAATGTGGAAAATGTGCCTGATTGCTTATCATAGGAGAAAGTTCATCAAAAATCGACTGAAACCTACAGAGAGTATGCCAATCACTGGAGAGACGAGGCGGCGCGTGAGGAACCACCTTTGACTGAAGCTGAGCTGCTAGCTGCATTTATACGGTACCAAGAAGCTGACTGTTTTGACAAAATAATAACTATGAAAGGGAGCTCCTTTGCAGATTTAGTCGCTATTGGAGAAGACATCGATGACAACCTTAAGACCGGTAGGATTGTTAGTGTAATAAACAGATCAGGTGCGTCTGGCGTCGCAAGTGGCAAAAAGAAGATAGAAGGCATAGCCTATGTTTCTAGAGCTACTAGCACAAAAAGCTGAGGAAAGGAGATAACCCACAAAAATCAAGATAACTACCAATCACCTCTACCAACCAACTACATAACCACTTTACCCCAGTATACCCCAATGTTTGTGTGCTACGCACAACTTGGCTACCAAGCTCCACAACCAAATTATCAAATACCAGCACCTAGCAACCAAGCTCTACGACCAAATTACCGCATGCCATCACCGAATAACTAAGCTCCATAAAACCAGACTTACCAAAACCAGGCTCACCCAGCAAACTATGAGGCACCCCAAAAAAAACCTATGAGAGTATTCACTCCTTTACCGGAATCAGGGGCTAGTTTGTTTGCCAAACTAAGAGACGTCGAGTGAATGAATATTGTTCCACCAAAACCTGCTAATCCTACGGATCAATGGTATAGGCCGGGTTTCACTTGCGCCTATCATTCTAACCAAGTTGTCCATACCACTGAATATTGCATAAACTTAAGGCACAAGCTATAAATTTGGACACAAATCCCCTCCTGAAACATAGCGGGAATCAGATTCACATGATATAAAGAGGTGATGAATGGGAAGAGAGACCTACAATAATTTGTCCAGATATTGAAGGGTTAGAAATCACTTTCACCTCATTGTCTTTACAAGAGCGAAAAGAAGTGTTAAGCCCTTTGAAAAAGAAATCTGAGACATCTGTTGTATCCAAGAAAGAGCCTTTCGTGCTCAAATATTCCTCAACAGTCGCTCAAATTCAAAATGAGCCGTTCATACTCAAAACATCAGGATCAGTTGAGAATGCACCCTTTGTGATCAAACCACCACATCTGACAGTGGTCAATAAAGGAAAAGATATAGTCGCTATGGTTCAGGGTATGACCAGGTCTGGAAGGTGTTATGCTCCAGAAGCGCCACATCGCAAAAACCCTCAGAAAAGACCAATCACTGAAGGCAAAGCTGAAAACTTTTGGAGGCAAATGCCAGTCAAGGATTATTCGATTGTTGAGCACCGACATAAGACTCCTGCCGAGATGTCAGTAATGTCATTATTACTCAGTTCATCTCAACATAGCTTAGCCTTGATGAAAGATTTGGATGAAGTCCAAGTGCCTGCCAGCACTACAAGTGAAACATTGGCCGATATCGTGGGGTACATTGTATGAGCACATAGGCTATAATTTTTTGACGACAAATTACCAAGAGAAGGCAAGACACACAATAAGGAATTGCACATAATAGTCAAATGTCGCGACAAGATTATCCCTCAAGTGCTGATTGATGGAGGGGCTGGGTTGAATGTATGCCCTGTGATGGCATTGAAACAGCTTGGATATGTTGTTGGCAAAATCTGCCAGAGTCGAACAAATGTAAAAGTGTTACACCGTGGACATCCCGTGTTGTCGTACTGTGAATAGACTAACGCAAGTTCAAGATGAACATGAAGCCCTTATGAAACTAAGGAGAGTATTAAGTAGGTTTGAAGTATATACGATGGGATTTTGAAGTCATATAACTCGAAGAAACTGAATTTGTCGAGGAGAAGTGAAGCATAAGTGGTGTTTGGGAAAGGTCTCGAAAGTTATCGAGTTAAGGAGTATTTAGTAATGTCTTCAAAGGCAGTTATAAGGCTCCTTAGATGGTTAATGAAATATTAAACAAGTGATAAGAAGGTTCTATAAGGGTTAGAGATCAAATGAAGCGACGAGAACAAATTCGGGAAGAGGTTGATTTATACGACCAATTATACGGTCCGTATAACTTTATACGGTCCATATAATAGTCACAGTGAAGGGTCATCACTGGACAGATTATACGGTCACTTATACGGACCATATAAAATTATACGAACCGTATACGTGCCTGTATAATCCATAGCGGGCAGCTTTTAAATTTTATAAAAAGAGGACCCCAAGTTCTTATTTCTCACTTCACCCATTCTCTACACTTCAAGAGAGCTCTAGAATATTCCATACACCATACTAAAACAAATCCAAACGGGAAATCAAAGATCAAACACCAACAATCAAGTGAATCAAGTGTATGGGTGCTCACTAGAGTTTGCAGAAGGCAAGGATTCCTTTTTGTGTTAATGTTGGAGTTCTCTCAAGTGGAGTACCTTGATCCAAAGACAATTCCTACATATTCAAAGGTGAGTTTTACACTTATTTCATGTTATGAAAGGTATTGAGTGGTTGAAAGACTTGGATTAGAGAAGAATGTAGAATATGAGCTCAAATATGGAAATAATGGTATTTTGAGTAGTAAATTAATTTAAGTCATGATTCTTAGAATGAGATGAGCATAATCTTTTTATGAACAATACTAATAAAATTGAGGAAGTGCTATATGAGAATGAATATGGTGTTGTGTTATAGGTATGGTTGTGGATGATTTGAAAGGGAATTGTGAGGATTTAATAAGGTTTAACTTGAAGAAGTTTATTGATTATGCTATTATGGGTGTGTTATTGATGTTTGGGAGTTATTTATTATTATGGAGAAAGTTGTCGAAACAAAGGAAATGCTGCCCAATTTTTGTTAGCCTTTTAGTCACTTTAGTTTAGCTTAGGCATGTTTCCAATGGCCTAACCATGGTGCGGATTCTCGAGAATGTAGAATTGTGATCTAGGAAGCAGAACGTTTGGCCATTAAGGGTACGCAAAGGTATGTAAGGTTAGCCCCCTTTCTTTCATAAATGAATGATTCTTATATTCTATCTTCCATGCATCCAATGACCTTCTTACATCCCAAAAGCTGTAAGTTCATGATTCGTAAGAATTTCCTATGAGCTAGTGATGTGAGATGTTCTATGATAATGATGATGATGCTACTTCTAGAAATTCTGAAGCTTATGAGATGATGTTATTATGAATTTGATAATCCTAATTTCATGATTTCATTGATGTTATTCCTTGTTGTTGTCTCACCTCATGATACTAGTTTGTTCAAGGTGAGATATAGCGATGAGGATAATTCCATAACATAATCGGTGGTTACCGAACTTAAATCACTCCGATAGAGTTATAGCTTTTAGTTGGGCTCTCATGCATGCTCATTTTTATATATGATTACACCGGGCCTAGTTGTCCGGGCAGACACCACTACGCTGGGTGTAAGTGGGCGGCTATGATGATGACAACACCGTGCCTAGTTGGTCGGGTAGACACCACTAGTGGGCGGCATGAGATGTTTACCCTGGACGCGGGCTAATGATTATCACACCGTACCTATATGGTCGCGCAACTTACATATGTATGATATGATATTATTTTACTATAAAAGTTAGCATGCATGACTCCGCCATAAGAGGCAATCAGTTACAGGTTTGCTCTCCATCTTATGCTCCTTTATGTCCTTATTATGATGTTGTACATGCCTTACATACTCAGTACATTGCTCATACTGACATCGTTTTTCTTTTATGGATGTTGTGTTCATGGCCACAGGTAGATAGGGAGATGGACCGAACACCTAAGAATCTTATCAGCGGTTGTACAGGAGCACCCCACTACTCCGGAGGTGCAGCCTATTGGTATATTCTTTTGTGTACATATTTGGGGCATGGTGGGGCCCTGTCCCGTCCTTATGATTCTAGTATTCCTGTTAGAGTCTCGTAGATACTTATGTGTGGGTAGTAGATGCTATGTAACCTCTTCTATGTATATTTGTATATCATTTTTGTAGCCTCGTGGGCTTATGCACATATACATGTTTTGGGAGATATTTGGAGATTATTTTATGATAAGTCTTGTGTTGAGAATGATGTATGTCCAGGTTGAGTATGATAGATAGCATGATGAGTGGTTCTCGGTAGTCAGCTTTGAGTACCCGTCATGGCCCACTAGTTGGGTCGTGACAAAAGTTGTATCAGAGCAGTTCTGTCCTAGGATGTGTCTATGAGCCATGTCCAATAGAGTCTTATTTATGGATATGTGTCACGACCCGACTAGGGGGCCGCGACGAGCGCCCGGTGCTAGCCCACCCGGGCACCCCTTAGCTTACACTTAGGCTTGCATCTAGGTGAGCCACATCATTAATCATACATTTCTAAGCATCAATCATGCTAGTCCCATTGGACAACAACATCTTTAATCATCATAGGCATCTATGCCACAACAATGTACATGGGCCGACGAGGCCAACAAAATGATATACAAAATATAGGCCGACAAGGCCAGACATATATAACCACATACACGTGACTACGAGCCTCTAAGAAGAGTATGACATAACACATGAGCGGGACAGGACCCCGCTATGCCCATAATTATATACACAAAAGAATAAGTACCCAAAAGCTATGGCTCCGGAAGAAGTGGAGCTCTGCTATGAAATCTCTAAGTAAGCAGCTATGGATCAAGTCTGTCTCCCTGTGCACCTGCGGGCATGACGCAGCGTCCGCAAACAAAATGACGTCAGTACGAAGAATGTACTGAGTATGTAAAGCATGATCAACATCGATATATATAAGCATAGTAAACAACATATGAAATAGCATAGGAGGGGGGGGGGGGGGGGGGGGAGACAATAACATCATCATCATCATGGCACTTACGTGCCTTTCGTAGGAACTTTCCATCTCTCATGCATATATGTATACATACATCCTCATCCGTATTCCAATAGTAGTTCTCGTATTCGTATACATGCCCTTAGTCGCATTCATATACATAGTCTTATCACATTCATATTCATATTATACAAGTAGTCATATCATATACATAGCACGTCCACATATATATACATACATAGCGTACCCGACCATAAGGTTCGGTGTTTCATACATACTTGGCCAACCAAGGCTCAAGGTTATATCTACCTGGCCCTACCAAGGCTTCAGGGTTATCCGTACCATCTGCAGATGTGTGCGCGCGTTACGTAATCGTATACATACATATATACATATATTCTACCCGGCACAATAAGCTCGGGGTTTCATTATAGCCCTTCATAGGCACACATAAGTAAAATAGCCCATAGGCACTTTTAGCATCATCATTATTATCATCGTCATTACTATCATCACTATTATCGTTACATCTATACCATAGGCTTACTCATTATATGAGGAGCGTAGTACAAACATAGTGCATATCGAGGATGGTGAGCTTATGAGCTCGGAAGATCAATCATTTGGAGACAACATACACGTATAGAGGATTTTAGAAATTTAGCCAAAGAATTATGCCTTATGAAAGAAAGGTTTGCCTTACATACCTTTTCGTCGCACTATTCTACACTTGTGCGTCCCCCTCCAATGTTAGCGTTTCTACCTTCATTAATACCATAACGATGGCCATTAGTCATTCACATTATCCACATTCCTAAATTTACTTCCATTTGCTCATATCTATGGCTATAACAAACGACTTTGTCCTTTCATATACCATGTCTAATTCATGGTCTTTCAACTTCATTTATAACCCATTCATGTCACCATGTAACAATAATCATGATTCAATTCAAACTATTTCTCAACATGTCACTATTCATCATTCATGACCCATTTTATCATATTTTTTACAATCCATGTATTTCAACTCTCTAATACCTTAAAAACATCATGTAAATATCATGATTCTTACCTTAGATTTTGTAGGAACAAGCGTTAGTTGATGATACTCCACTTTGCGCAAAACCCTAGTTTACCTCCATTTGGATTTCTTGACCTTGGATGATCTTTGATGGTTTTCTTACTCTTGATTCACTTGTTTTATGTTGTTGATGACTTAAAATCCTTGAAAACTTGTATAATAAATGTAGAGAGATGTTTTAGAGAGAAGGGGTGTGATGTGGAAATGAAATGAAATAAGCCTTAGTCCCCTTATTTAATAACTTGAAAATCTGTGTTGAAGTGTACAGTGGTCGTAAACATGGTTTACGACCCGTATTCCATTTTACGGACCGTCCTCCATGGTCGTCTTTAACCATTCTAGGACTAGAAACTCAGGCTGCAGTCATGGTGATTTACGACCATGGTTTACGGGCCGTAAATCATTTTAGGGTCCGTATTCCAGGTCGTGTTTTACCATTTGTTCAACTGACAGAAAGTCGAAGTTTTGCATGCCAATTCACGACCTGCCTGTTTACGGACCGTATACCATTTTACGGTCCGTATAGCACTTTACGACCACCTGGACAGTTGCAAACCTGCAACTTTTCACATTTCTTAGACCTTTCATTCTAATCACCCACATCCATACACATGCATTGCTCATCCCACCTTGCCTTATCTTAGCCAACTTTCTCGTCTTACGTCGGATACCTTTGAAATCTTGCCTAAGGTCATCAAACGTCCTTCCTTACTCATGGAACATCTGACACTTGTAGTCATCACTAGTTCATTCACTTGCGTACCAACGGAAAATTTTCTGAGGTGTAACAGTATGACGCGCGCCACACTTATAAATAAGAGGCTGCGGGGCATTTAGGAATAATGACCGTCTTTCTTCTTTATATATCGTGCGATAGAGCCATGTTATAAGATTTTCTTTTTCCCTAATTGTGTGTTATGATTTCAGCGATACCGGTAAAGAGGAAAGCAACAGTTTCCCAAAAGGGCAAGAATGCGATATGAAGGCAGGTTGAACAGGATCCACCGACAAATATAGAATAGGGTGAGTCCCATAATGTTGCTCTATCTCAGACTTCTCACACTCCGCCCATTGTAGAGGAGCATGAAGGGGCCTCAGCTCTAGCTCCACTGCCTCCAATCCCTACAACAGGTGCTTCGGGCCAGCAGATGATCGAGGCTATTCAGTTATTGACCCATCTAGTTGCTGCTCAAGCTCAGCGGCAGAGTGCGGGTCTAAGGGACAGAGCGGCTAGTGCCAGAGCCCATGATTTTATGAGTTTGAATCCTCCAGAATTTTTGGATCAAAGTCGGATGAAAACTCGCACGTCTTTATAGATGAGATGCTGAGGACGCTGAGAATAATACATGCTTTTGATACTGAGTCAGTGGAGTTGGCATCTTATAGGCTGCGGGATGTAACCGTTCTATGGTATAATAATTGGATATCTTCGAGGAAGTAAAATGCACTTCCCCCGATTTGGCAGGAGTTTTTGGATGCTTTCATTCGCTACTATTTGCCACCCGAGGTTCGTCGGGCCCGAGCTGACAGGTTCTTGAATCTAAAGTAAGGGAATATGAGTGCTCGGGAGTATAGTCTTCTTTTCAATCCATTGGCCGGGTATGCTCCGACCATGGTAGCCGATATGGGAGATCGGGTGCATCGATTTGTGAGTGGCTTAGGGCAACATTTGATTAAAGATTGTTTGACAGCTTCACTTCAAGACGGGATGGACATTTCTCATATTCAGGCCCACGCTTATAACTTAAAAGAGCAGCAGCAACCGCAAACGGTTGAGCGCGATATTGATAGAGGGCATAGTAAGAGGGCCAGATCTGCCGGTGCTAGTAGTGAGTATAGAGGGGGCAGAGGCAACCGTATCCCAGATATTCATGCCAGTCCATGACTAAAGCACCTCCTGGATTTGCGGGTAGGAGATTTGATTGCCCATTTATTTAGGACAGTGTCAGAGCTCGAGAGTTTCGGGTTCTTAGCTCGGGGGTGATTTTAGCTAGAGGAGACCACCAGCCCCACGATGCAGGCAGTGTGGTAGATTACATTCGGGTCAGTGTCACCGAGGTTCACATGCTTGCAATGCCTATGATCAGGTTGGGCATATGATGCGTGATTGTCCATCGGTGAGTGGTAGAGTGGGGCCCAGCCTACCGGATCAGTAGCCGATTCTTCTTTGTCTGTGCGCCCTGTATGGTAGACTCTCCAAACTTCAGCAGGTCGAGGTAGGGGCAGAGGGGTGGCATCCAGTTCGAGAGGCCCTCAGCCCTGTATTTATGCATTTTCAAGTCGACGGGATCTTAGGTCCTCCCTTGACGTTGTCACAGGTATCCTATCAGTATTCTCTCATGATTTTTATGCATTGATTGATCCGAGTTCTACTTTGTCATACATTACTCCGTATATTGCTGATTGTATTGGGGTGAACCCCGAGTCAATTAAACCTTTTGAGGCATCTACTACTGTTGGTGACCCAATAATAGGTAGATGAGTATATAGAAACTGTGTGATTGTGGTATGTGATAGTCAGACTACGACTAATTTGGTTGAGCTGGAAATGTTAGATTTCGATGTTATTATGGGCATGGACTGGTTGGCTTCTTGCTATGCTAATGTGGATTACAAGACAAAAATAGTTCGGTTCCAATTTCCGGGAGAACCAGTGCTTGAATAGAAGGGTAACACGGCATCTCCAAGGGGCAGGTTTATTTCATATCTCAAGGAGAGGAAGATGATTGCTAAGGGCTATATTTATCATTTAGACCGAGTTCATGACATCGAAGCGAAGCCGCCGACTATTCAATTTGTCCCGATATTAAATGAGTTTCCGGACGTATTTCCAGATGAACTTCCAGGTCTTCCACCGGAACGGGAGATTGATTTCACTATTAATGTGTTGCCAGACACCGAACCCATATTTATTCCTCCTTACAGAGTGGCTCCTGCAGAATTGAAGGAGCTAAAGGCACGACTGAAGGATTTGCTCGAGAAGGAATTTATTAGACCCAGTTCATCACTATGGGGAGTACCCATCTTGTTCCTGAGGAAGACAGATGGTTCTTTGCAAATGTGTATTTATTATAGGCAGTTGAACAAGGTGACAATAAAGAATAAATATCCGCTTCCAAGAATCGACGATTTGTTTGATCAATTGCAGGGCGCTAAGTGGTTTTCAAAGATAGACCTAAGATTAGGATATCACCAAGTGAGACTCAAGGAAGAAGACATTCCAAAAACAGCTTTCAGAACTAGATATGGCCATTATGAATTTCAAGTAATGACATTTGGGTTGACTAATGCTCCGGCAGTGTTTATGAATTTGATGAATAATGTGTTCAGGCCTTTTCTAGATCTATTTGTGATTGTGTTCATCGATGACATTTTAGTATACTCTCGGACAGAGGAAAAGCATGCAGATCATCTACGTACTGTTCTTGGAATTCTTCAGACTCGAGAATTATATGAAAATTTGTCAAAATGTGAGTTTTGGCTGAATTCTGTAACTTTTCTGGGCCATATTATTTCAGCTGACGGCATCCGAGTGGATACTCAAAAAATTCAAGCCGTGAAGGCTTGGCCAAGGCCTACAACACTTACAGAGGTCCGTAGCTTTTTGGGATCAGTAGGTTATTATAGAAGATTTGTGGAAGGATTCTCTTCTATTTCAGCACCATTGCCGAAGCTAACTCAGGAGTCAGCAAAATTTCAATGGACCGATGCTTGTGAGCGCAGTTTCCAGGAATTGAAAAATAGGTTGACTTCAACCCCAGTTCTGACACTTCTAGAAGGATCAGAAGGCTATGTTGTTTATTGTGATGCCTCTGGTGTTTGGTTGGGCTTTGTGATGATGTAGCACGGTACGGTTATTGCCTATGCTTCCAGGCAGTTGCGAAAACATGAGAAGAATTACCCGACCCACAATCTTGAATTAGCTGCGGTTATTCATGCACTAAAGATATGGAGACATTATTTGTATGGTGTTCATATTGATAATTATATAGATCATCAAATTCTCCAGTACATTTTCAAGCAAAAGGAGTTGAATCTACGACAGAGGTTATGGCTAGAGCTATTGAAGGACTCTTATGTGAGTATCTTATATCATCCGGGGAGGCCGATGCTCTTTGCAGTAAATCCATGGGTAGCCTCTGTGACATTCAACCAGAGAAGAAAGAATTAGTCCGCGAGCTCCACCAGTTATCTAGCCTAGGAGTCCGCTTAATGGACTTTGGCGATGCAGGGGTTATGGTGCATAATCCATGTGTTTCATCCCTAGATATAGAAGTGAAAAAACGCCAATATGAAGACCGTCAATTGAGTTACTATAGGGATTCCCTTCCCCAGAAGGTAAAGTCACCATTTGAGATTTCTGCAGATCGGGTTCTGAGGTATAGAAGCAGGTCATGTGCCCCGGATGTTGCAGGATTACGTCGGTTGATTCTGGAAGAGCCCATTACTCCAATTATTCTATTCATCCAGTAGCGACAAAGATGTATCATGATCATAAGTCATTATATTGGTGGGATGGAATGAAGAAAGAAATAGCAGAGTTTGTAGCTCAATGCCCAAATTGCCAACAAGTAAAAATTGAACATCAAAAGCCAGGATGGTTGTTGCAAGCTATGGAAATTCCAACCTGGAAATGGGAAGTGATCAATATGGATTTTATTGTAGGCTTACCTCGTTCTCAGCGTAAGTATGACTCTATATGGGTAATTATTGACAGACTTATGAAATCAGCCTATTTTCTTCCGGTCAAAACTACATATTCAGCAGAAGATTATGCAAGGCTATATCTTAAGGAGATAGTATGACTTCATGGTGTTCCAGTATCCATTATCACAGATAGGGGAGCTCAATTTACAGCTAAATTCTGAAAATCATTTCAAGAAGGTTTGGGAACTCAAGTGAGACTCAGCACAGCATTTCATGCACAGACTAATGGACAAGCTGAACGCACCATTCAGATCTTGGAAGATATATTGCGGGGCATGTGTATTGGATTTAGGAGGCAATTGGGATGATCATTTTCCAATTATTGAATTTTACTATAACAACAGTTATTATTCCAGCATCCAGATGACTCTGTATGAAGCTCTGTTTGGAAGGAAGTGTAGATCACCAATTGGATGGTTTGAAGTTGAAGAGACACAACTGATAGGTCCAGAATTGATTCAGCAAGCGATGGAAAAGATCAAGCTCATCCGAGACCGATTGTTGATAGCTCAAAGTCGCCAAAAGTCTTATGCGGACAATCGCCAACGGAACTTGGAATTCTAAAACAATGATTGGGTGTTCTTAAAAGTGTCACCGATGAAAGGTTTAATGAGGTTCTGCAAGAAGGGTAAGCTTAGTCCCCAGTATATTGAGCCGTATAAGATTGTACGCAAGGTGGGCCAAATGGCTTTTGAACTAGATTTACCTCCGGAACTTGAATCAGTCCATCCAGTTTTTCATGTGTCAATGCTTCACAAATGTGTTGGAGATCCTTCTAGAGTCGTGCTGGTAGATGATGTTCAAGTTATCGAGAAGTTGGCTTATGAAGAGGTACCCATTGCTCTATTAGATAGGCAAGTGCGGAAGCTTAGAAACAAAGAGGTAGCCTTAGTTAAGTTCTTATAGAGAAACAATAACAGAGAAAAAATGACTTGGGAGGCAGAAGAAGATATGAAGTCAAGATATCCACAATTGTTTCCACCCCCAGAAGAGGTTCAAGATGAGGCGCAATTATCATAAGATATGGAATGTTTTTCTTTTTTTTATACTTTTGGTCGCGCATGACCATGTTTTCTTGCCATTGTCGTTGTAGCCCTGTGAGGCGATTTTATTTTGGGTTGTTGTGACAAGATGGTAGTGTCATATTACAAGGGAAACTCTGGCGAAATCTTTGTAGAATCCCCGAGAACTTAACATTCGAAGACGAATGTTCTTAAGGGGGGGAGAATGTTACACCTTTGACATCCCGTGTTGTCATACTGTGAATAGACTAATGCAAGTTCAAGGCGAACATGAAGCCGTTACGATATTAAGGAGAGTATTAAGTAGCTTTGAAGTATATACGATAGGATTTTGAAGTCATATGACTCGAAGAAACTGAATTCGTTGAGGATGTCACACCCCACCCTTGGTAGGGCGTGATTAGCACCCGGCACCTTATGGAAACTAAGCGAACTTACTTATAACTTACATCCTTCGTCTCAAATGGAAACAATAGGGTCGAGAGGATAAATACGAACATAATATCATGCATAGTATACGTACATTGGACCCATGGTGCCAACATTACTATCGTCACACTATGACTAAGCTGTACTCAGGAACTGTCTGCAAAGCCTCTATGAACATGACTGAAGTATACAAGTCGGGACAGGGCCCCCGACATACCCTGAACAAAATCATACATACATACATACATACATATATATATATATATATATATATATATATATATATATATATATACTCGGCAGTGCTCCAGGAAAAGGTGAAGCTCACCAATCAGAACCGTTACCTGAAGGCAGCCTACTACGGAAGATCCTTGTCTCTTCTATCTACACCTGCGGGCATGAACGCAGCGTCCGCAAGAAGGGACGTCAGTACGAGCAATGTACTGAGTATGAAAGGAATGAATAGTAACATATTAAGAAATACCGAACATGGAAAATTAATATGATGAACGTATGGGGATAAAGTAATATAAACAAGATCAACTTGTGCCTTTGAATGCCCTTTTAAGGCGAATGTCGTGCATGCTTAGCTTTTTAAGAATTTTTCCATACATATCCAAACTTATATAATATCTCGTCCGGTCGTTAAGGCGCGGTAATATATATATAGATACATATATTTATATACATATATCATTTTACATGGTGTTATCTTACCCGGCCCTTTCGGGACTCGGTGTCATCTTACCCGGCCCTTTCGGGACTCGGTGTTATCTTACTTAGCCCTTTCAGGACTCGGTGGTATCTTACCCGGCCTTTTCAGGACTCGGTGTTATCTTGCCCGGCCCTTTCGGGACTCGGTGGTATATTACCCGGCCCTTTCGGGACTCGGTGTTATCTTACCCGGCCCTTTAGGGACTAGGTGTTATCCCCAGCTGATCAGTGGGATGCAATGCATACATACATACATACACATAAAAATACATAAATGAAATCAACATCATCATTAGCATTACCATTATCATCATATCAATCCTTGAAGGGTCAACCATCACAAGATGAAATCGACTATGTCACGGGAGTCTCGGGAATCATGAACTTAGGTAGCACTGGAAATAGAATATTAATCATCACTATATCCCACCTCGAAGGAACGAGTAACATGAGGTGAGACTATCAACAATAAGTACGGTTAAGGGATTCATGGAATGGCTCAATAATCTCGTAATGCCCTCAAATCATAGCTTCGGAGTTTCAACAGAAGAGAATCATCATCATCATCACAATCATCATAGAACATATTCCATATAACATCATAAAAGGCTTTAAGAGTCATGAACTTCGAGCTTTTGAAAACAAGGCGGTTATGGAAACATTTATGGAATCATAACATAGGAGTCATGCCTTTGAAAGAAAGGGACGAGCCTTAACATACCTGTTCAAGCTCCTATTAGCTACGCTTATTCGTCCGAGCTCGCAAGTCTACATTTAAGAGGATTTACATTAACATTAGCCTCTTTATCGCACACCATTCCAAGTTTCAAATCAAACTATTCTATATTCTGCTAAAAATCGGGCAGCATCTCCCCTGTTTATATGCCTAGCCCGAATTCTCAATTCAACAACCAACGCAACAATAACAATACCAAAATTAATAACATCATTATCCGTAGCAAAGTATTAAATAAAACAGCCCACACACAATTTTCCAACTTCCATAACTACTCAACTCACTATACAATCATTTTACGGCTCTATTTCCGTGAATAAGCCAGTATTAACATAAACAGGAAGAGATCCATACCTTTCTCCCTTTAATATTTCTGTATCTTCACTTATCTACGCTATGTTTAGGCCACAACACGCCGCTATATGATTCTGCAACAATAACTATACGCTATCCAGACTGGAATTTGGGAATTATACCTAGTTTGGGTTAAAAAGTTGGCTTGGGGGGTTGGGGAGAAGTCTACAGATTATTGGACATATCTTGGGGTGTTTGATGAAGAAAAACGAGGGGTAAGACCATTTAAATAGCTATCCAGGTTCTGCCTGGACCGACTTAGAATTCCTTCAACGCGATCGCGCCCCCTTTGGGCGCGTTCGCAGTGGCTTAATTTTTCAGCCTGCGCCTTCGCTCAGTAAAAAGGTCATAGCTCTTGATCCCTATATCGTGTGAGGGCCCACGACATATGGTTGGAAATATCTTTCAATTATATACAACTTTCAGTCTTGGTGTTTTTCCAAATTCCAAACTGATAATGTCGTTTTGGCCCCTCGAAGTCAGATCATCCAAAAATGTTTCCTTAAATCGTCCTTTTGGAGGGCTTATGCCCATATTTGGCTTATGGGTCTTTCTTAGGACTCGCTCAAATTTCCATATATTACTCATATGTCTCTTCATATGTCCTTTGTAAAACTCTGGCGTGTGGGCCCCACTTAGCTTACTGCAACAAGGGCTTTTCGTCAAGTGACATATGAACCGATTCACCCCATATGGTCTCCACATATCATATATATTCCATTATTCACTCTTATAATATAAACTTTCTCCTTAATCCTCACACGACTTTACTCTTGTTCGGGCTCACACTAAGCTGTCTACAGTCTAAGTAGCGCGAATTTTTTCGGGGTGTAACAGAGAAGAAGTGAAGTATAAGTGGTGTTTGGGAAAGGTCTCACAAGTTATCGAGTTAAGGATTATTTAGTAATGTCTTGAGAGGAAGTTTTAAGGCTCCTTAGATGGTTAATGAAGTATTAAACAAGTGCTAAGAAGTTTCTATAAGGGTTAGAGATAAAATGAATCGATGAGAACAAATTCGGGAAGAGGGTGAGTTATACGACCAATTATATAGTTCGTATAAATTTATACGGTTCGTATAAGAGTCACAGTGAAGGGTAATCACTGGAGAGATTATACGGTCCGTATAAGTGTCTGTATAATCCATAGCGGGCAGCTTTTAAATTTTATAAAAAGAGGACCCAAAGTTCTTATTTCTCACTTCACCCATTCTCTACACTTCAAGAGAGCTCTAGAATATTCCATACACCATAATAACACAAATCCAAGGGGGAAATCAAAGATCAAATGCCAACAATCAAGTGAATCAAGTGTATGGGTGCTCACTAGGGTTTGTAGAAGGCAAGGATTCCTTTTTGTGTTAATGTTGGAGTTCTCTCAAGTGGAGTACCTTCATCCAAAGACCATTCCTACATATGAAAAGGTGAGCTTTACACTTATTTCATGTTATTAAAGGTATTGAGTTGTTGAAAGACTTGGATTAGAGAAGAATGTAGAATATGAGCTCAAATATGGAAATAATGGTATTTTGAGTTATAAATTTATTTGAGTCATGATTCATAGAATGAGATAAGCATAATCTTGTTATGAATAATACTAATAAAGTTGAGGAAGTACTATATGAGAATGAACATGGTGTTGTGTTGTAGGTATGGTTGTGGATGATTGGAAAGGGAATTGTGAGGATTGAATAAGCTTTAACTTGAGCAAGTTTATTGATTATGATATTATTGGTGTGTTAATGATGCTTGGGAGTTGTTTATTATTATGGAGAAAGTTATCGAAATAAAGGAAATGCTGCCCAATTTTCGTTAGCCTTTTAGTCGCTTTAGTTTAGCTTAGACATGTTTCCAATGGCCTGACCATGGTGGAGATTCTCTTGAATGTAGAATTGTAAGCTGGGAAGGAGAGCGTTTGGCCATTAAGGGTACGCAAAGGTATTTAAGGCTAGCCCCCTTTCTTTCATAAAGGCATGATTCTTATATTCTATCTTCCATGCATCCAATGACCTTTTTACGTCCCAAAAGCTGTAAGTTCATGATTCGTAAGAGTTTCCTATGAGCTAGAGATGAGAGATGTTCTATGATAATGATGATGATGCTATTTCTTGAAATTCTGAAGCTTATGAGATGATTTTATTATGAATTTGATAATCCTAATTTCATGATTTCATTGATGTTACTCTTGTTGTTGTCCTACCTCATGATACTAGTTCCTTCAAGGTGAGACATAGCGATGATGATCATTCCATAACATAATCGGAGGTTAACCGACCTTACGTCACTCCGATAGAGTTATAGCTTTCACCTGGGCTCTCATGCATGCTTATTTTTATGTATGATTACACCGTTCCTAGTTGGCGGGGCAGACACCCCTAGTGGGTGGCATGAGATGTTTACCTCGGACACGGGAGGCCTGGACGCGGGCTAATGATGATTACATTGTACCTATATGGTCGGGCACCTTATATATGTATGATATGATATTATTTTACTATAAAAGTTAGCATGCCTGACTCCGCCTTAAGAGGCAATCAGTTACATGTTTGCTCTCCATCTTATGCTCTTTTATGTCGTTATTATGCTGTTGTACATGCCTTACATACTCAGTACATTGCTCGTACTGATGTCCTTTTTCTTATGGACGATGTGTTTATGCCCACAGGCAGACAGGGAGACGGACCGGACACCTAGGAGTGTTATCAGCAGTTGTACAGGAGCACCCACTACTCCGAAGGTGCAGCCTATTGGTATATTCTTTTTGTGTACATATTTGCGGCATGGCGGGGTCCTGTCCCGTCCTTATGATTTCGGTATTCCAGTTAAAGGGTCATAAATACTTATGTGTGGGTAGTAGAAGCTATGTGACCTCTTTTGTGTATATTTTTATATCATTTTTGTAGCCTCGTGGGCTTATGTGCATATACATGTTTTGGGAGATATTTGGAGATTGTTTCATGATAAGTCTTATGTTGAGAATGATGTATGTCCAGGTTGAGTATGATAGATAGCATGATGAGGGGTGCTCGATATTTAGCTTCGGGTACCCGTTATGACCCACTAGTTGGGTCGTGACAAAAAGCCTATGATGGCGCAACCAGCGACCCAGTTGTAGAAATAGATCTACACATACAAATTGGTCTCGCAGAATTCGTCGTCATGGATATCAAAACAAGCTACAACTTATTATTAGAAGGACTATGGTTGTACGCCGCTGGAGTCGTAGCATCTTCGTTGCACCAGTCTCTCAAATTCATACGGATAACTCCGTACCAATCATAGAGAAGTCACCAGTTGGTGCTGATTTTCACGCTGTTGAATTAGCCGTGATAGATCATAGGGGAGATGATGAAGATATCCCTATGCCACTAATCTACAAAATGGTTGCTACGACTATGATAAGGAGTGGGTTTGAGCCCGAGAAAGGTCTGGGAAGGAACCTACAAGGAATCAAAGAACCAGTGAATATCAAAAATGGGAAATATCGATTTGGGGTTTGGATACGAGCCATGTGAGACAGAAGAGGAAGAAGCAGAACATTAAACAAGAGGTCCCATTGAAATGAGAAAGCCATTCCCTCATCTATACCAGTCCTTCACAACATGCCCATTAGGTCACAACAGCAAAGATCCAGAAGAGGGTTTAAGGACTTTGTTTTGGGAAGAGGAATGTGCAACTATCATTGAAGAATGCTTCGCAACATTGGAGTGTTATATCCCGTATTTTATACGTTCGGATATTTCAAGGTAGTCGTGGAAAAGCTAAGAGAATGATCATCTCCCAAAAATTTTTTACTGTACAAGTTGGTTATGAATATTAGTATGGAAATATCAGAAAAGGTTAAGGGTAAAAAGAGGAATTCGTAAAATGGTTCATGGAAATAATGCGGAAGGCCAGGGGCAAAATGGGAATTTCACACAAGGATCAGGGATAAAGATTATATTATCTGACTATGAGAATATATATATATATATATGGCATTTGAAGAGCGTAGGAAGTAAATCTATTAACGTGATCACTCGAGGATAGCCCTCGTAACTATAAGCCAAGGTGGGGCCCACCCATCGAGATTTTATTAAAGACATATAAAGAGATATATGGGTAGCACATGTGAAGTTGAGCAAGCCCTAAGAAGGACCCATAAGCCAAAAATGAGTGTAAGCCCTCCAAAAGGACGATTTAAGAAAACGTTTCCGGGATGACCTGACTTGGAGGGGAAAACACGGCATTATACGTTTGGAATTTGGGATAAGCCCCAGACATAAAAGTTGTAGATAATTGAATTAGCTTTCCAATCATAGGTCGTGGGTCCACAGGTGACGTCGGAATAGGGAGATACGGACGTTTTAAGGCAGAAAGGTCAGTGGGCTAGGCCCAAACCGGGCCCAACCGGGTTAGGCCCATGACCCATGCCTATTTAAGTTAAATTCAGCCCCTTTCTCCTCATTTTTCAGACCAAAAAAAACCAGAAACTTCTGGAAAGAGAGAGAGAAGAGACTTGGAGAGAAGAAAACCCTATTTTGATCAAAATCTGAGTCCCGAATCCCGAAGCCCATGAAGAGAAAAGTGTTGTACGCTGCGTTGTCTTCAATTTGAGCTAAAAATCAACCAAGGAGGGGAGTGATAACGTGGTGGCTGCATGAATAAGGTATGAATAAGGTTCCTTTTCATTGTTAACGAGTTTATTTAGAGTTTTAATGGAATAGAATGGAGAGAATAGCTTGATAAATTCGTTTGTTGGTGTTGTGAATTATGGAATGAGAAGTGAAGGGAATATTGGATGAAAATAAATGTATTTAACTTGTAAAAAAAGTGGATAGTGTTGTTATTGATGTTGTTCATAAGAATTCTGACTCCTTTACGAAAATAATTTTGTTTTAAATAAGTATAACGCAAATTTGGTGGGTTGAGAAATCTAGAAAACACTGTGCGGGCAATTTTATGGCATACGTTGTTGTTGGAAAATGGTATTAATACTATTGGAATTGTTGTTGATGTTGTTAGCGATTGAGTTGAATATAAATGAAATACCGTTGAATTGTGTGACGAAGGTTGTTAATATTAGAACATGTTTTGGATTGATTGTTGAAGTTGATAGCATGATGGTTGATATCGTTGAGTTGTGTTAATAATTTGGCCGGGTTTGGATTCCCGGGTTGTTGTTGATTGAAATTGGCCAAGTTGAACTTGGTGGGATGGAGTATTTATAGGGGAAGTGCTGCCGAAATTTCGGTAGCCAAATGTTTCCTTAAGAATTCAACTCTAAGTATCCTAATAAGAGTTTTGGTAAACATGACCAATTTGCAGATTTTGACGAGATTGCAACGTGAATTCGGAATAGCAAAAGAAGCGGAAAGAGGTATGTAAGGTTTCACCCTTCTTTCTATGGCATGTCTTAGACGTAATAAGTTGGGTACACGCCTCGGGGACAACTCTCTTCCCCGGAATCCGCATCCAAAGTTTTCCATTTTTTGTTCAATAGAATTGAACTAGAAAGTGTGCAAATGATGGAAAGACCTCTTAAACCCCTAGAACTTGCATAAGTGGGACCCGATTACCCTAGGACCCTCACAAGTAATGACATGACACGTAATATATGTAAATCATATGCGTCACCCCATCCGGCCCGAGGTGGGCCCGCTACTCTCGGATTTTTCCTTACAGGCTTGCTTGACTTATTAGAAGTGAATCCAAAGGGAACCTTTGATCCCGAGTTTGTTACCAAATGATAAGTACTATGACTCCTCCAACGAGGACCCTTCCATGACGAGAATGATAACAATGACATTACATAAGAGGATATGCCTATGATACGCACTACCGGAACGACTCTATGACCAAGATAACTAAGCTAAGTATCTTATGTAAATATGAAAATGATAAATTAATTTTTGAATCTTATTTATATTCCCTAGCTATGACTTTATTTTCTAAAGATTTCAAAGTCTATGAACTGTCATCTATGATGCCCACAATTTCATTCTACGTTTACTTTAATACAATTCTCCGTTGACCATCTCACCTTAAAATATTCGTCCCTTCGAGGTGAGACAAGAGCGATCACGAGTATTCCATAATGTAATCGGAGGTCACCGGCCTTACGCCGTTCCGATGGCTATATGATTTTTCCTTGGGCTCCCTTGTGTGCTTATATGATATATACATATAAAACCTGTCTATGTATATAAGATATATATATATATATATATATATATATATATATATATATATATATATATATATAACATGTATATGTTTATAAGATATGTATAAGTATATAAAAGATGTATATATATATAAGATAAGTAAATGTATATAAGACATGTATATGTATACAAGCTATGTATATGAATACAAAAATATGTGTACGTATATAAGATGTGTATATGCATACGAAGTACATATATGCAAGCTATGTATATGAACCTGGGTTGGGGGAAAGGATACATGGGGGAATGGGAAGGGAAATATGTTTCACTGCCACCTGATCAGCTAGCTTATCATCCCGGACGCGGGGTGCCCGGACGCGGGATATATGGGTGAGCCGGTGTATATCGGCGCTATGTGGGTGAGCCGGCATTGTTCGGCGCTATGATATGACCTACCATGTCATGACCAGACATGCTATGATAAGAGATGCTATGGTAAGCTATACTATGACATGATATGCTATGATCTGCTACGACAGGACATGATATGACAAGCTATGCTATGCTATGATACGCTATGATATGCTATGCTATGGTAAGACATGCTATGACACGCTATGCGATGACACGACATGCTATAACATGCCATGCTACGATATGAGGTACTATGTTATGATATACTATAGCCTGACACCCTATGACACGATATACTATGACGTGATATACTACGGCAAGACAAGATAAGATATAATACGATATGATACGAGATGATAATATATGACATGAGATATGTTCTATCTTCTATATTCTATGACTCCATGACATTATTAATTATACATTATGTTACTGCTAGTGTTATCTTTCATGCCTTACATACTCGGTACACTATACGTACTGACGTCCCTTCTTGTGGACGCTGCGTCTTATGCCGCGCAGGTCAGCAGACAGGTGGACTTGATCCTTAGGAGTTCTACCAGCGATACTCTACAGCGCTCCAGTTGTCCCGGAGCCTCACTCCAGTGGTACTATTTTGTGTATGTATTCTCGGGCACGACAGTACTCGGCCCTTCCTATGTATAAATGTACTATGTCTAGAGGCTCGTAGACAGATATGCACAGTCAGTTATGTACAGTTAGATATGTGGTAATTTGGTATCTTAATGCTACTATATGAAGTAATAGCGAAGCTTACTAGTCTATGTTCATAATGACGCTGCTAATGTTAATATTCAGTTCAAAAAAAATATATATATATGGTACTATTCATACGGCTTGCTAACAGGTACAGGTAAGATGATAAGTAAGGGGTGCTCGGTACAAGTATCGGGTACTCGTCACGGCCCCTAAGTCGGGTCGTGACAGAAGTGGTATCAGAGCAGTTCGGTCCTAGGAGTTTGTCTACGAGCCGTGTCAAGTAGAGTCTTGTTTATGGGTGTGTAGCGCGCCACACTTATAAACAGGAGGCTACAGGGCATTTAGGAAATATGACCTTCTTTCTGTCTTAGATCGTGCGCTAGAGCGAAGTCATAGGAAATAAGATTCCCTATACTAACCGTCGATTTCCGCAGACGCCTAGTGGTGGCGAAAGAAGGCAGGTGGCGATATGACAAGTCACGGAGGTAAGTCCAGATATTTTGTTCTGTTATTTGGGACTTAAAGTTCCGGATGGTTGGAATATGTCATATAGCTGTATGTTCTGTGAAGTATTATCAATATTTGTTACGTACAGATTTTGAAAAGTAAGAATGGTAAAGGAGGTTCTGCCAGAATAGATACGCCTAACAGGAAGAAACGGGGACAAAAGATACTGTAAGTAGGTAGTAAGTGAGATGCGTTGTTTCAGAAAGGTTATGGATTTGGCATGGCGATGAAGGTGTGATCCTTATCATCAAGAATCTGGGAATCCAGGACGAAGGATAGTCATGCACGTGAATGAAAAGTGAAGGTTGGGGGTCCAAAAAGGGTAAAACGGTAATTATAAAGGAAATGACGTGTTACGAAAATACTTCGGAATCTGTAAGACTTCGACTTGCTCCAGAACATGTAAGGAAGCGGACGCGAAAATATCAGCATTAAGACACCGAATTCCAGTGAAATATTTGGGTTAAGCGTGCTCAGGTGGGAGCAATTCCATGATGGGTGACCCCCTGGGAAGTTGGTAAGAAATTCCACAGATTGAGACATAAGAGACAAATTAAAATCTAGGGTAGTCTAAGGAAAAATTTGGATATACGGGATGGTTGGATACCATAAGAAGACGCGTAGGACGAGGCAGACTAGCTCGGTGAAGGGACAAGGAGTGCGTCACAGCTCGGGAATTAGGATAGGATTGAAAAGCATATGAAAGTATTCTGTGGACTAGTTGATAGTAAAGATATATATATATATATATATATATGAAGGCGTAAGATATCCCACACGTGATTCTATCGGAGGACATGTCAGTTCCAGCAACCGGCGCTACGGTAAGGAAGGCATTGGCCACGCAAGGGTACCAAAGTTAGAGGGACGGCAAAAATAAATGGTACAAGTGCTACCAGGTAAACTACTATTATTTTTACTATAGGTTAAGCTTGGAAATTCTAGTATAACAATATTTGGAAAAGAAAGGGAGTGAGTAGATGGAGACGAGGAGATCAAAGTGTCGGAAGGAATAGTGACTAGGATAGGGGGATTTAAAATACGTATTTAAAATTGCTTTCGGTCGGTTGATAACGGTGTTATTTTATTTTACAGTAATAATAAAGAGGCCACAAATAGTGTCATGACATGTTACGAAACAAGTAAAAACGACGACGAACAAAACCATCAAGAAGAAGAGATAACTGAACCAGAGGGGTTGATAGATGTCGAAGAAGAATACGAGAAAAGACCAATGCCAAACCTAGATGAAACAGAGGCAGTTAACCTATGAAATGAGGAGTTTGTTCGGGAAACTGGAATAAGTGCACATTTGATAGAGATTGAGAAAGAAGGGTATCAGAGCTTATTGAAAGAATATGAAGATGTTTTCTCTTGGTCATACGCCGATATGCCAGGTTTGAGTACGAACATTGTTGCCCATAGGTTGGCGATCCTTGAGGGATTAACCTCGATAAAATAGAAAATCAGGAAGCCTAAATCTGATGTCAGTATCTGAATTAAAGAAGAAGTAGAAAATCAGATTCAGTCGGGAGTTGTGGAAGTGACACCATACCCGACATGGTAGCGAACATAGTCCCGGTATCAAAGAATGATGGGAAAATAAGGATCTATGTGGACTATCGTGATCTTAACCGCGCTAGCCTAAAGGATTATTTCCCACTTCCGAACATTCACATACTCATTGATAACTGCGCTAAGCATGAGGTGAAATTTTTTTTCGGATTTTTACGCGGGCTATCATCAGATACTGATGGATGAAGAAGATTCTCAATAGAAAACATTCATCACACCATGGGGAGTATATCATTACCGAGTAATGCCTTTTTGGCCAAAAAATGCCGGTTCTATTTACATGAGGGCGATGACCGCCATTTTTCATGATATGATGCATAGAGAGATTGAGGTGTATATGGATGACGTCGTCATCAAGTACCGAGTGGGCGAGGACCACCTTGAACATTTAAGAAAATTCTTCGGCAGACTCCGCAAGTACGATTTGAAGTTGAATCCTGCAAAATGCGCTTTTGGAGTGCCTGCCGAAAAAATACTAGGATTCATATTCAGTCATCGTGGTATTGTGTTGGATCCCACAAAGATCAAAGTAATTCAAGAACTCCCACCGCCAAAAACAAAGAAAGAGGTCATGAGTTTCTTAGGAAGGTTGAATTACATTGGACGCTTCATCGCTCAGTCCACAGTAATCATAGAACCAATTCTCAAACTCCTCAAGAAAGATGCTCCGACTAAATGGTTGGAGGACTGTCAGAAAGCCTTTGACACAATTAAAAGATACCTATCAAACCACCCGTTTTGGTTTCGCCAAGGCTCGAAAGTCCTTTGCTGCTGTACATGTCAGTACCAGAAAATGCTTTTGGGTGCATATTGGCATAAAATGTCAAAACAGGCAAGAAAGAGAGAGCCATCTATTACATCAATAAAAAGTTCACACCCTGTGAATCCAGTTATTCCTTGGTAGAAAAGACATGTTGTGCTCTAACCTGGGTGTCTCAGAAGTTAAGACATTATATGGCTGCATACACGACTCATTTGATCTCAAGAATGGACCCCCTAAGGTACATCTTTCGCCAGCCTATACCGATAGGGAAGTTGGCCAAATGGCAAATGCTATTAAGTGAGTTCAATATTCAATATGTCGCACAGAAAGCAGTTAAAGGGCAAGCATTAGCATATTTACTGGTAGGAAGCCCAGTAGATGACAATCCCGTATCTTTGTGGACTTACTTCCCAGACGAAGAGATAATGAAAATTGAGGGTGAAGAAAATGAAGATGAATTAGGCTGGAAAGTATACTTTGATGGAGCAGTCAACTTTAAGGGATCAGGAATCTGAGCCGTTTTGGTTTCAGACCTAGGCTAATATTATCCAGTGGCTGCCAAGTTGAGCTTCAGTTGCACCAACAACATGGCTGAATACGAAGCATGTATCTTGGGTCTACGTTTAGCTCTCCACATGGATGTGAGAGATCTTTAGGTAATATGCAACTCAGATTTGTTAATTCATCAGGTTCGAGGAGAGTGGGCCACCAAAATGAGAAGATCATACCGTATGTCGGACTTGTGCAAAGATTAGCAGATCATTTCCAAGAGGTCAAGTTCAAACACATACCAAGAATCCAGAATGAGTTCGCTGATGCATTGGCAACAATAGCATCCATGATTCAACATCCTGACAGTAGATACATTGATCCTATCAAAGTTGAAATCAGAAATCGACCGACTCACTGTGCTTTTGTAGAAGCAGGTACGTTGACATTAAAATGTTACTGGTGAAGGGAGAATATCCCGAGGGAATCACTGTCAATCAGAAGAAAACTATCAGGAAGTTGGCGAATGGTTTCTTTCTCAACAAGAATTTCATGTATAAAAGAACCCCGAATTTGCAATTGCTTAGATGCTTTGACTCCATCGAAGCCACAAGATTGATTGAAGAATGGAACCTGTGGGCCTTACATGAATGGGTTCGTATTAGCAAAGAAAATTTTAAGAACAGTTTATTATTGCATGACTATGGAGAATGATTGTAGCAAATTCGTCCAGAAATGCCACAAGTGTCAAATTCATAGGGACTTGATAAAGGTCCCTCTGACAGAACTAAATGCTATGACATCGCCTTGGCCATTCGCCGCTTGGGGTATGGATGTCATAGGACCAATTGAGCCAGCTACATCAAACAAACACCGTTTCATTTTGGTTGCCATAGATTACTTCACCAAGTGGGTGGAAGCGACATCTTATGCTTCAGTAACAAAGAAAGTAGTCGCAGATTTTGTGCGCACCAACATCATATGCCGATTTGGCATAGTTGAATCAATCATAACAGATAATGGCGTTAATTTGAATAGCCACTTGATGAAAGAAATTTATGCGCAGTTTCGAATGACTCACCAAAATTCAGCCGCATACTGGCTAGAAATGAATGGAGCTGTGAAAGCCGCCAACAAAAACATCAAGAAGATTCTCAAAAAGATGATTGATAACTATAAAGATTGACACGAACAACTGCCACATGCATTACTAGGGTATTGCACTACTGCCAGGATTTCAACTGGGCCACTCCGTACCTATTGGTGTATGGCACTGAAGCAGTAATACCAGCCGAAGTAGAAATCTCTTCACTTCGAATAATACAAGAAGCTGAGTTGGACGATGCAGAATGGATCTGCAAGAGGTATGAGCAACTAGCTTTGATAGACGAAAAGAAGATGATTGTTGTTTGCCACAGTCAACTATGCTAACAAATAACGGAGCGAGCTTTCAATAAGCATGTGAGAACTAGGGTTTTTCAAATCGGGCAATTGGTGCTCAAATGAATACAAAGGAAAGTTCGCACCAAACTGGCAAGGGCCCTATATGGTGCGAAAAGTACTATCAGGGGGAGCCGTGGTACTTGCTGAGATGGATGGTCAAAAGTGGCCAAGGGCAATCAATTCAGATGCCATCAAGAGACACTACGTGTGAAGAAGAAGACGACTACGAAGATTAAGAATTTTTATAGTTTTGCTGCTTTAATCGCATTTCCTTTGCTTGTAATTTTGCTTTTTTCCTAGAAAACCAAATCCAAAATATGTACAAACTATGCGAGGACCTGATTCCCTATACTTATAAGGGGATACGTAGGCGCTTTCCCATGCTCGATCGCTTTGACCCAAAAATTCAAAATTAAGTATTATGAACTACGTTATGACCTAATTCCCATTTGGGATACGTAGATGCTCTTTTGAGTTCGGTCTCACAAAAAATACCCATATATTTTACCCTGAACTACATTTCGACCTAATTCCCGAAACGGGATAGGTAGGCGCTCTCCCGAGCTTGGTCATTCTAAACAAAATTTCCAATGAACCCTTAGGAAACCTCAGAAATGCTTTAGCAAGAGAGAGACAAAGATAACCCCACAAGGAACTAGGTAGAATTTGTGAGAGGACCTCAAAAATTCTTTAAATGTATCAGTACAAAGGAACGTACTGATTAAAATTTCTACACTGGGGCAGAATTTTTGAGAAGGATCTCAAAAATTCCTCAGGCGCAGTAAAATCCAGAATCGACAAGTACACACTTACACTGGGGCAGAAATTTTTGAGAGGGTCTTAAAAATTCATTCGATATAGCGAAATTCGAGTTGGTACAAAGATGTATACAAAATGGGGCAAAATTTTCCAAAGGGATTCGAAAATTTCACAAGTCGAGATTAAGAAGAAAAAGAGACGGAAGACCTCATTTGAGTAACTAATGTCATGACATTCAAAGGGAGTGTATAAAATATATCGTTTTCAAAACATATATAATATACCAAATATACACATGTTTTTTCCAAAATCATCGCACAATTGTTTTTTCAACTTTGTTAAAAAATGAAAGATATTTTAAGGAAATTGAGCATTCCTTCCTGTCGAAGTGTGAACGGAAGAAGTCCATGCGCAGGGAGAGCGGTCGACCATATAGAAAACTGACAAATGTTTCTGTGGATGCAAGAACAAACAAGCATGGATTCTTTTACACTAACTTGTTTGCTAAGATATTTAGAAAAGGATAATGACAACAAGCCAAGTGAAGAAGAAGCTTCAAGGAAAAGCGGCAAAGAAGAGCATACAAAAGGGTAACGAAGCCCTCCCTAAGTAAAGTTCATTTTAAACTGACAAGTTTGTTCGTTTTGCAGAGCATGAAGATTTTTACAAAAGAAAATTTTAAGACTACAGAAAGATATAATCACGATTTACCGAAGTCTGGTCTCCAGTAAACAACATTGTGTCAAGGTATTGAGACCCCGACCTAGACTTCGCAAGGCTTGCCTTGATACATTGACTATTTAGACGTCTTAAAAATCTACAATTTCAAGACGACGAGTTGATATCGATATTGAAATGCCATATTGACAATCGAGTCTAGTCCTTTCGGAAGATGTGAACCTTGTTGACGGGCCGGTATTCTTCTCGGGAGTAAAAAAGGAAGGTGTCAGTCTTACCACCGGGGTAAGCTTCACTCCTCAAGATGAAAATATGGATTAAATGACTACGTGTTGTAGGGGCTGAGTCATCATCCATATATAGCCAAAAATAGGTAGCATAATTCTGAGGTTGATGTCCACAATCGTTGAAATACGAATGTGATTCCTACATAAAGATTTGCAGTCGCTACTGCAGTCTATTTCAAGTTAACGTAATCCTGGTTTAGGGATAGTGGTAGTCATGAGAAACGGCTTCGCACTGGAGTATGCAGTAGTTAACTTGAATATTCCGACTAAATGTTGTAATTCTGGACACAGAGGTTAGTAGTCATCATAAAAGGAATATGATACTGCACTCTGATGTGCAGTCTACATTTGGTATTTTTGACTCTAAGTGATGTAGTCCCGAACTGGAATACCGCTGACTTTTTATGAGGATAACGATGCAGTCGACAGCAGATTTGCGACAGTCACCGCAGTATGTGAAAATGATGTGAGTCCAAATTTTCAAAGGTGACGGATGTCATAAGAAACAAAAATGATCCCGTACTTGAAAACATGGTTTCATTAGTAGTATCTTGCTTACAAAAATGACAATCGGACCGGGGTGTGTAGGTTTCGCGAAAATGCGATATAGACCGACCTAGATCCCAACGGAATTTATCATTGAACAATGAAAACATCTAAAAATAATGAGAAAAAAGTCGGTCAAAGTATCGTGATTATTATCCAGAGTAGATTATTTTTAATAAAATACATGAAAAACACACACTTACAGGAGAAAAGAGAGAAGACGGACATGCATTTGCGAAAAGACGGACATAATATCGGAGGATGACTTCAATGTCAACAAAATGGAAAAATGCCACTCAGGTATGACAACATTAAAATCAAAATTTTCAAAAATACTAACACGCAGGACTCAGCACTTGGAGATGGCTAAAAGCTACCGAGATAGGAGCAAAAGAGCCAGACTCAAGACATGCAGAGCAAACGTGGAACTTTTCTTGGGCAACCGGCCAAAACCCGTGTACGAAAGTCAAGCTTTTGTTATATCCTGTATTTTGTACATTCGGATGTTCCAAGATAGTCGTGGTAAGTTAAGGGCAAGGCTATTTTCCGGAATTATTTTAATACACAAGTTGTTTATTAGTAGGGAAATATTGAGAAAGGCTAGGGGTAAAAAGGGAAATTCACAAGGTGGTTCATGGTCATATTGTGGAAGGCTAGGGGCAAAAAGGGAAATTCACAAGAAAGTTCAAGAAGGTTCAAGACCAAGCCAACTTGGCCGTGTGGTGTGTGTGTGTGGGTCCCACCCATGGCTTGGCCAATTAACTCAAGCCATGAGGTGGGGGCATGTGGCCACCCTTGTATGGGCTATGCATATATATATATATATATATATATATATATATATGAGAGCTTACAAAGCAAGACAATTATTCATCATTCCAACACAAGAAACTTGAAGGAAAGAAAAAAATGGAGCATTCGGCCATGGCTCGAAAAATTGGTACCTTGGAGTTGGTCATGAAAAAAATATTTTCTTCTAGAAAAACAACCAATTGGAAGGTCCTTATTAACGTGGAGTGGTTGTTGGAACAAGCAAAGTACTTATGGTGCAAGTTGAAAGCCCTAGCCGAATAGAGGAGTTAAAGGATAAGGGTAGGGTTTAACCTCTTCTTTCATGTGTTATGGGTGATTTGTGCATGTTATAGTATGTAGAAATGGATGAAATTCATGAAATACGTATGTAGGGTATGGCCGAATTATGGTGTGTTGCTAAGATAAGACGAATTAATTCTATTTAGTAGTTTGATTGTTGTTGTTGTGGATTCCATAAGAAAAATGAAGGTTTGATGGTTTGAAATGAAGTTGTAGTCATTGTGGGATTGTTGAAGAAGTTAATGTGATATTAGTATGGATTCTTATATTTGTATGAATAATGTCGTTAACGTGAGAATTATTGGTGTAGTTCATGAATTTGAAAGAAGGAAATGTGTTGTTGTTGTCCTTATTAAGTTTTGAAGATTTCGGATTGTTGTTGATAATTTGGCCGAGTTGAATTCTCAGATTGTTGTTGATAAATTGGCCGAGTTGAATTCTCGGATTGTTGATTGATAATTTGGCCGAGTTGGATTCTCGGGGATGGTTGTACATACAGGGGAAATGCTGCCGAAATTTCGGCAGATTATAAGTGAATTTATTTGAAGGACTAAGACAAGCGTATGATGAGGAGTCTAATTATTGTGTAAATCTTCTTGAATGTAGACTAGCGATAGAAAGCTTGGACAATTAAGCGTAGCTAATAGGACGTGGAGCAGGTATGTAAGGCTTACCCCTTCTTTCTTTTGGCATGACCCTTGTGAAACAAACAGACAAAACATATGTATGATTTCAAAGAAACTCCTATTCTTAGAGCCACTAGGGTGGCTAATGTTCTTGACTTTCGAAAACTGTTTTGCTATGTCTTGATATGTGCGTATGGTTCCAAAAGTTCTATTTTGATTTGATCCATAGTGATACTCGAAAGGTACTTGATATGACTATTGCTTTGATTTTCCAAAGATAGATTTTGAAACGTTCAAAGAGGTTTCTGCTCGTGCATGCCTCAATATATCCTTCACTGAGTCCCGGGCCAGGACACGTTCTCATGCGTACTCCACTGCATTGTTCACCGAGTCCCTCACTAGAGGGCCGGGACACGTTATATATATATATAGATATATATATATATATATATATATATATGTATATGATGATATGATGATATGGGGGTGGCGGCCAGGATGGCATATGATGATTCCATTCACTGAGTCCCTCACTAGAGGGTCGGACACGTTATGCATATACGATATATGATGTTGACATGTATGATTTTACCCACCGAGTCCCTCACTAGAGGGCCGGGACCCCCTGGGAAGTGTACTGAAAGTCTTATAGATTTAGACATAAAAGGAAAATGAAAAGCTATAGTAGCCTAAAGGAAAAGGCAGACTAGACTGGTGAAGAGAAGGAGGGTGCATCACAGCTCTGGAATTAGGATGAGTTTGAATAGCGTTTGGAAGTATTTTGTAGGCAAGATGGTAGTAATTATATATATATATATATATATATATATATATATATATATATATATATATATATATATATATATATATATATATGAATGCGTATGATATCCCACATGTGATTGTATCGATGGGCATGTGTATCCCAGAAACCGGTGCTACGGTATGGAAGGTATCAATCGAGTAAGGGTACCGAAGTTCAAGTGACAGCAAAAATAAATGGTACCAGTGTTACAAGGTAAGCTGCTATTATTTTCACAACAGGTTAAGATTGGAAAGTTCTAACACAACGATATTTGGAAAAGAAAGAGAGTGAGTAGATGGAAGGCAAGGAGATCAAAATGTCGGAAAAAGGTGAAAGGTAAGAAACCTCAGTAAGTGAAGCCCCCGAGAGAAACTACCGGCAAAGCACGAGACTATTTGGATAAAAATTCAAAAGATAGGCACGTGAAAAGGATAAAGTGTGGTAATATGGAACAAAAGTGGAATGTGTGGGGTTTGAGAATAGATTTCAATAAGTGGGGCTAAAAGAATAGTGATTATGACAAGGAATGTGAAGTAAGAGAAAGAATGATTAAGCCTTGTGATGACGTTAGGAGATTTCGGCCCTTGAAAGGTATAGAAAGGGATAAATGCGCAGCCATATTAATGTGGTTGCCTCGGACATGGAAGAGCTTTCCTGAAAGGATGACTTAAAAATAGGACGAATTCGCGCGTTTAAAGTAAAATTTCATGAACTTCAGAGCCGATGCCACAAATAACGAGAGAAGAAAGTAATCGAGGAGGAAGAAACCCAAGGAAGGTTAAGGATGAAAGTAGGAAAGGTATACTAACGGGTTAGTCGAAGGAACAGGAGAACAATTGGGAGCAAAATAATTGGAAGTCTTTAACCATAGGAGTAAGAAGGACACCTTAACGAATTAGCGGTAGGAACCCGATTACGCATCAAGGAAAGAACAAGGATGACGGGTCGACACTGTTGATTGAGAAATTAATGGTATGGAATGAGAATTCATGTGAGGTCTGAGAGATTTGATCCCAGAGGAAATGGTATGAAATGCAAGGAACATGCATGGGAGACCGCTCGGTCATAACATCATAAATATAGTTAAAGGTTCGATGAGCGGGGATAGAGAGAGTGTAAACTGTAAGGATTCTGTGCCGAGAGCAAAGGTAGCGGGACGCTCGAAAAATATGGACGCACAGCTGCGATGCGAACGCGTAGTTAGGAAGAATTACGAGTAAGTGAGCTAAATATGTGAAAGGGCTAGTAGTGGATGGAAGAGTATGGATATGTTGACAAAGTGATGACATAGACATAATATGAAAGAAAAACTTAGGGTAAGAGGTTTTCGATAAGTTATGCGCAGAGTTGGAAAGAAAGACGAGGTGTAGGGTATAATCGAAGACTTCATAAAAGGACATAGTGAATCTCGACGTCCCCATGGACTAGTGAGTCCAGGACACCGTTGGTCATAAAAGACAGAGGTATGGAAAGACGAAAAAGAAGACATCGGAATTGGATATCCTTATAAGTATTCTAGTTAAATACTAGAGTGTAAGTAGCAAGAAGATAGACAGGCCAGACTATACAATGACGGAACCCCGTCCTCAAGAAGAAAGTGAAGGGTGGTAGGTAATTATCGTAGACGAGGATACTCGAAGACTGTTGGCGTATAAGGAGCCCCTTAAAAAAAAGGAGGGGGGGGGGGGAGAACATATTGTGTTAGATTTAAAAGGAATCACATCATTTCCAGGCTTCAGAGGAGGAAAATTTATTAGCTCGGGCCCAGAGTTCAAAATATATCGGCTCATCAGAAGGATACCTGAAAAAAGTAGAAACGAACTGACAATAAGTGAACCATGAGGCAGATATGAGGATAAAAGAGGAGTAGCCTATAGCCACATTGGATCGTTAAGTGAAGATTGCG
This sequence comes from Lycium barbarum, assembly GCF_019175385.1. NCBI lineage: Eukaryota > Viridiplantae > Streptophyta > Magnoliopsida > Solanales > Solanaceae > Lycium > Lycium barbarum. Next base: position 27,148,194 of record NC_083337.1, read on the forward strand.
TACCAAAGACGTGGCTTCTATTAAGGTATTATGATGAAACAGTAAAAGAGGGGAGATGACCTAGGAAGTCGAGGACTAGATGAAGAAGAAGTGTCCCTATTTATTTCCTATACCTACGGGGAGTCTAAACTCCTAAATGGGTGATGTTGGCGGATAAATGAGCTGTGTGCGATAACTATAAAGGAGACTCCCCCGAAGTGTTATAAGACCCTATAAGATCAGTTGAACATTCGAGGACGAATGTTCTAAAGGGGGGGAGGATGTTATATCCCGTATTTTGTACATTCGGATGATCCAAGATAGTTGTGGTAAGTTAAGGGCAAGACTATTTTTCGGAATTATTTTAATACACAAGTTGTATATTAGTAGGGAAATATGGAGAAAGGCTAGGGGTAAAAAGGAAAATTCACAAGGTGGTTCATGGTAATATTGTGGAAGCCTAGGGGCAAAAAGGGAAATTCACAAGAAAGTTCAAGAAGGTTCAAGACCAAGCCAACTTGGCCGTGTGGTGTGTGTGTGTGTGGGTCTCGGCCATGGCTCCAAAAATTGGTACCTTGGAGTTGGTCAAGAAAAAAATATTTTCTTCTAGAAAAACAACCAATTGGAAGGTCCTTATTAACGTGGAGTGGTTGTTGGAACAAGCAAAGTACTTATGGTGCAAGTTGAAAGCCCTACCCGAATAGAGGAGTTAAAGGATAAGGGTAGGGTTTAACCTCTTCTTTCATGTGTTATGGGTGATTTGTGCATGTTATAGTATGTAGAAATGGATGAAATTCATGAAATACGTATGTAGGGTATGGACGAATAATGGTGTGTTGCTAAGATAAGACGAATTAATTCTATTTAGTAGTTTGATTGTTGTTGTTGTGGATTCCATAAGAAAAATGAAGGTTTGATGGTTTGAAATGAAGTTGTAGTCATTGTGGGATTGTTGAAGAAGTTAATGTGATATTAGTATGGATTCTTATATTTGTATGAATAATGTCGTTAACGTGAGAATTATTGGTGTAGTTCATGAATTTGAAAGAAGGAAATGTGTTGTTGTTGTCCTTATTAAGTTTTGAAGATTTCGGATTGTTGTTGATAATTTGGCCGAGTTGAATTCTCAGATTGTTTTTGATAAATTGGCCGAGTTGAATTCTCGGATTGTTGATTGATAATTTGGCCGAGTTGGATTCTCGGGGATGGTTGTACTTACAGGGGAAATGCTGCCGAAATTTCGGCAGATTATAAGTGAATTTATTTGAAGGACTAAGACAAGCGTATGAAGAGGAGTCTAATTATTGTGTAAATCTTCTTGAATGTAGACTAGCGATAGCAAGCTTTGACAATTAAGCATAGCTAATTGGACGTGGAGCAGGTATGTAAGACTTACCCTTTCTTTCTTTTGGCATGATCCTTGTGAAACAAACAGACAAAGCATATGTATGATTTCAAAGAAACTCCTATTCTTAGAGCCACTAGGGTGGCTAATGTTCTTGACTTTTGAAAACTGTTTTGCTATGTCTTGATATGTGTGTATGGTTCCAAAAGTTCTATTTTGATTTGATCCATAGTGATACTCGAAAGGTGCTTGATATGACTATTGCTTTGATTTTCCAAAGATAGCTTTTGAAACGTTCAAAGAGGTTTCTGTAAGGGATATCGTCCATAACTTTCTCATACTAACTCGGATTGACTCGAAACGTGTTTATGATCCTCAAGTGTCGATTTATGTACTTATCTATCGAGTCTTAAAATTATTTTATGTGCATATAGTTTCTCACTACTCTGCTCGTGCATTCCTCAATATATCCTACACTGAGTCCCGGGCCAGGACACGTTCTCGTGCGTACTCCACTGCATTGTTCACCGAGACCCTCACTAGAGGGCCGGGACACGTTATATATATATATATATATATATATGATATGGGGGTGGCGGCCAGGATGGCATATGATGATTCCATTCACCGAGTCCCTCACTAGAGGGCTGGGACACGTTATGCATATATGATATATGATGTTGACATGTATGATTTTACCCACCGAGTCCCTCACTAGAGGGTCAGGACACGTTATATGTATATATGATATATGATGTTGACATACATGATTTTCATTTCAAAAGGCAAGTGCATTGATGTTTTTAAAAGTCATACTTGTTTTTGGTAAATCTCTGTTTCAGTTGTGATGCTCTTTACTGTATTTCATGCCTTACATGCTCAGTACATATTCCGTACTGACCCCCTTTCTTCGGGGGCTGCGTTTCATGCCACGTAGGTACACCCAGATGAGTATAAGCCATTATAGAAGATGTTCCAGCGGAATTGGCGAGCTCCATTTCCTCCTGGAGTGTTGCCGAGTCAGAGTATTCATGCTATGGTATATTGGTCGATGTTAGAGACTTTGCAGACAGAGTCATGCGTACATGATGTCAGTCTTGTAAGCGGCTTGGCAAGCCGACATACTATTACGCATTATGTTACGGATTCCATATGATTATAGATTTACTTGACTTGAGAACGACGGAAAAGAATGTTTCTGAAAGCTTTTACTATCTGTTTCATTCTTATTTGATTTAAGAATCCAAAGGGATTATGTGTGTAGTAAGAGTCAGCGGGTTCGCTCGGCTCCGAATATGGGGTCGGGTGCCCATCACACCCTAGCGAGATTAGGGTGTGACAAAGTGGTATCAGAGCAGGTCGTCCTAGGGGTTGTCTGCAAAGTCGTGTCCAGTAGAGTCTTGTTTATGGGTGTGAAGCCGGCCACATTTATAAACAGGAGGCTGCGGGGCATCTAGGGATTGTTGACCTTCTTTCTATCTTAGATCGTGCGATAGAGCCAAGTCATAGGAAATGAGACTCCTGGCACTTACCTTTGATTTAAGTAGAAGCACAATAGCGATGGGAGAAGGAGAGTGAGGATATGGGAAGCCACAGAGGTAAGTTTGACATTTTTGTTCTTTTATCTGGAATTGGAAGCTCTGGGAGTCTGGAATATGTCGTATACATATGTATCTCCTGTGAGGCATTGTTGGTATTTGCTGCGTGCAGATTTTGAATAGTAAGGATTGTTAAGGAGATTCTGTCAGAATTGTTCAAAATCAGGTCATTTAGTTCGGTACGTTTAACAGGAGGAAGCGTGGAAAGGAAATATTGTAAATAGATAATAAGTGGGATGCGTTGTTTTAGAAGAGTTATGGATTTGGCATGGCATGGAGAACGATTGCGATAAAGACGATTAGCAGTCTGAAGGATTAAAATGGATAACATTCGAGGTTTAGTAGGAGCAAAGTCTGTTGGGGGATTCAGGGAAAGTCGACAACCAGTTTCGATGTAGATTATTATATAAGAGTGGCGAGCAAAAGTCCAAAGAGGTGGATAATCGAGTATTTATAGGTAACGGCGACGAAGGTGTGTTCACTACCAACGGTAATCTAGGACGAAAGGTAGTCATACACATAAGTGAAAGGTGAATATTGAGGATTGAAAAGGGTAAAATAGTAATTGTAAAGGAGAAGGACGTGTTACGAGAATGCCTTGGAATCTGTAAGGCTTCGACTTGCTCCATATCATGTAATGAAGGTCATGCGGAAAGGTGGACGCGCTTATATCAGCATCAATGCACCGGATTTCATCGGATGGGTGACCCCCTGGGAAGTGTACTGAAAGTCTTATAGATTTAGACATAAAAGGAAAATGAAAAGCTATAGTAGCCTAAAGGAAAAGGCAGACTAGACTGGTGAAGAGAAGGAGGGTGCATCACAGCTCTGGAATTAGGATGAGTTTGAATAGCGTTTGGAAGTATTTTGTAGGCAAGATGGTAGTAATTATATATATATATATATATATATATATATATATGAATGCGTATGATATCCCACATGTGATTGTATCGATGGGCATGTGTATCCCAGAAACCGGTGCTACGGTATGGAAGGTATCAATCGAGTAAGGGTACCGAAGTTCAAGTGACAACAAAAATAAATGGTACCAGTGTTACAAGGTAAGCTGCTATTATTTTGACTACAGGTTAAGAATGGAAAGTTCTAATACAACGATATTTGGAAAAGAAATAGAGTGAGTAAATGGAAGGCAAGGAGATCAAAATGTCGAAAAAAGGTGAAAGGTAAGAAACCTCAGTAAGTGAAGCCCCCGAGAGAAACTACCGGCAAAGCACGAGACTATTTGGATAAAAATTCAAAAGATAGGCACGTGAAAAGGATAAAGTGTGGTAATATGGAACAAAAGAGGAATGTGTGGGGTTTGAGAATAGATTTAAATAAGTGGGGCTAAAAGAATAGTGACCATGACAAGGAATGTGAAGTAAGAGAAAGAATGATTAAGCCTTGTGACGATGTTAGGAGATTTCGACCCTTGAAAGGTATAGAAAGGGATAAATGCGCAGCCATATTAATGTGGTTGCCTCAGACATGGAAGAGCTTTCCTAAAAGGATGACTTAAGAAAAGGACGGATTCGCGCGTTTAAAGTAAAATTTCATGAACTTCAGAGTCGATGGCACAAATAACGAGAGAAGAAAGTAATCGAGGAGGAAGAAACCCAAGGAAGGTTAAGGATGAAAGTAGGAAAGGTATACTAACGGGTTAGTCGAAGGAAGAGGAGAACAATTGGGAGCAAAATAATTGGAAGTCTTTAACCATAGGAGTAAGAAGGACACCTTAACGAGTTAGCGGTAGGAACCCAATTACGCATCAAGGAAAGAACAAGGATGATGGGTCGACACTGTTGATTGAGAAATTAATGGTATGGAATGAGAATTCATGTGAGGTCTGAGAGATTTGATCCCAGAGGAAATGGTATGAAATGCAAGGAACGTGCATAGGAGACCGCTCGGTCATAGCATCATAAATATAGTTAAAGGTTCGATGAGCGGGGATAGAGAGAGTGTAAACTGTAAGGATTCTGTGCCGAGAGCAAAGGTAGCGGGACGCTCGAAAAATATGGACGCACAGCTGCGATGCGAACGCGTAGTTAGGAAGAATTACGAGTAAGTGAGCTAAATAGGTGAAAGGGCTAGTAGTGGATGGAAGAGTATGGAAATGTTGACAAAGTGATGACATAGACATAATATGAAAGAAAAACTTAGGGTAAGAGATTTTCGATATGTTATGCGCAGAGTTGGAAAGAAAGACGAGGAGTAGGGTATAATCGAAGGCTTCATAAATGGATATAGTGAATCTCGACGTCCCCATGGACTAGTGAGTCCAGGACACCGTTGGTCATAAAAGACATAGGTATGGAAATATCCCTGAAAGAAGTAGAAACGAATTGATAATAAGTGTACCATGAGGCAGATATGAGGATAAAGGAGTCGCCTATAGCCACACTGGATCGTTAAGTGAAGATTGCGTACCAAAGATGTGGCTTCTATTAAGGTATTATGACGAAACAGTAACAGAGGGGAGATGACCTAGGAAGTCGAGGACGAGATGAAGAAGTAGTGTCCCTATTTATTTCCTATACCTACGGGTAGTCTAAACTCCTAAATGGGTGATGTTGACGGATGAATGAGCTGTGTGCGATAACTATAAAGGAGACTCCCCCGAAGTTTTATAAGACCCTATAAAATCAGTTGAACATTCGAGGACGAATTTTCTAAAGGGGGGGAGGATGTTATATCCCGTATTTTGTACATTCGGATGTTCCAAGATAGTCGTGGTAAGTTAAGGGAATGACTATTTTCCGGAATTATTTTTATACACAAGTTGTTTATTAGTAGGGAAATATTGAGAAATGTTAGGGGTAAAAAGGGAAATTCACAAGAAAGTTCAAGAAGGATCAAGACCAAGCCAACTTGGCCATGTGGTGTGTGTGTGTGGGTCCCACCCATGGCTTGGCCAATTAACTCAAGCCATGAGGTGGGGGCATGTGGCCACCCTTGTATGGGCTATGCATATATATATATATATATATATATATATATATGAGAGCTTACAAAGCAAGACAATTAATGATCAACTTCATCAAACCAAGAGAATCAAGTGTAAGAAACGCATTAAGGTTCATCCAAGACAAGAAATTCAAGTGGAAGTGGAACTAGGGTTTTGCTCAAGTGAAGTATTTCCACCCAAAGTCCATTCCTACACCATCTAAGGTAAGTTTTATGGTCTTTCCATGCTGTTTAAGGTATTGAGAGGTTGAAAGACTTGGATTGTAGAAGGAAATAGAAAATGGGTCATGAATGTGAGAATAGTATCATTTTTGAGTAGTAGCTTGGATTGAGTCATGATTCTTGATATGTTGTGATTATACTTATGCTATAATTGACATTAAGAACATGGCATAGACATTATATATGAGTGAATGTAACAGTGTGCTATGACCATGGATATGGATGATTTGAAGTTAATTGAGGAATATGGATGATGTAGGTAAATGAAGACTATTGTTATGATGTTGTGAATGTTATTATAGATGTTTGGGAGTTGATATATGATATGAGGAAGTTGTATAAATAAAGGTGATGCTGCCAAATTTTAGCTTTAGTCAAGTATGCTGAGCTATCGATTATCTAATGTTAGTATAAACTCTAATGAAGGTAGAAACGTGAGCATTGAAGGAGAACGTTCAAGCGATAGAATAGTTGAACAAAAAGGTGTGTAAGGCTAACCCTTCTTTCAATAAGGCATAGTTCCTTGGCCCTATATCTATTCTTTTATGACCCTATAATGTCCTCCAAATGATTTTATCTTTAAAAACTACTAAAGCTCAAGATTCTCGTTATGTTACTATTCTACTAAATTCCTTATATGATGAGCAATCCTCTAAGGATAGATGTAATGAAACGACAATAGTAATGATGCCAAAGATGCTTATGAGCTCTTATGTATATGTGTCTATGTATGACTATTATGTAACACCGAGCTTATATGGCCGGGTATGATATGTATCGCACGTACACCACTGCAGTTGGGTCCGGAAAACCCTGAACCTTGGTAGGGCCAGGTATGTATAATCACCGAGCCTTGCAATGGCCGGGTATGTGAAACACCGGCCCCTCATGGTCGGGTATGCTATGAATACGAATATGAATACGAATTGGATATGAATATGGATGTGAAATGTTAATGAGTACGGATACGAATACGGATACGGATATGGATGTATGTACATAATCACGCATTAGAAATGGAAGGTCCCTATGAAAAGCAAGTAAGTGTTTATAACGATGGTTCTACTACCTCCCATCTTATGCTATTTCTTATGTTGTCTATTATGCTTCTATAATGATGTTTATTATGTTTTACATACTCAGTACATTCTTCGTACTGACGTTATTTTGTATGTGGACGATGCGTCATACTCGCAGGTGGCCAGGGAGACAGGCTTGATCCATAGCTTTATTACTCAGGGACTACGTAGCGGAGCTCCATTTCATTCGGAGTTATAACTTTTGGTATCTATTCTTTGTGTACATACTTATGCGCATGGCGGGGTCCTGTCCCGCCTATATGATGTGACATACTCTTCTTAGAGGCTCGTAGACATGTGTATGGTTAGATGTCTTTATCCTTGTCGGCTTATATTTTGTATATCATTTTGATAGCCTTGTCGGCTTATGTACATTAATATGGGCATAGTTATTGATGGTGATATAAACGTATTGCTGCCCAATAAGATTAGTATGAATGATGGATAGAAATTATGATTAAGCTATGTGGCTCTCCTAGATGTAAATGTGAATATACGTTAAGCGGTGCCCGGGTGGGTTAGCACCGGGTACCCATCACGGCCCTCCGGTTGGGTCGTGACAATCTCGCTTCAACACAAGCTAAGAATCGGCCTAGATTTGAAATATCAAGGCAAACAAAACTATTGGCTAGAGTCTGAACATCTATGGAAAACGGACGCTTGAAAACAACCAGAAGGGCTAAACTCCCCATACTCGTGGCGTTGCGACTCAAGGCATCAACAACAACATTTGTTTTCCCTGGACGATAAAGAATAGAGATGTCATAGTTCTTCAGGAGCTCCATCTATCGGCGCTGTCTGGAATTATGATTTCTCTAGCTAAACATATGCTAAAGACTATAGTGGTCGGTGAAAACCTCACAATGGACACCATACGAGTAATGCCTCCAGATCTTCAAGGTAAAGACCACAACTAGTAATACTAAATCATGGGTAGGGTAGTTCCTCTCATGGATCTTCCACTGACGGGAAGCAAAGGCTATGACACTACCTTCCTGCATCAAAATAACACCTAAACCTACATGGGATGCATCACAATAGACTAAGAAATCCTTACCCTCTACAGGTAATGCTAGAATTGGGGCTGAAGTAAAAAAGGTCTTGAGCTTTTGAAAGCTCTCCTCACAATCATCGGACCATTGGAAGGGAACATCCTTTTGAGTTAATCTGGTTAAAAAAGAAGCAATAGAATCAAAACCCTTCACAAATCGACGGTAATAGCTGGCTAGTCCCACAAAGCTACGAATATTGGTCATAGTAGGGGGCTTCGCCCAATCTCTAACAACCTCAATCTTCTTAGCATCAACCATGATCCCGTCCTTAAACACAACATGGCCCAAGGATGCCAGGGACTCAAGCCGGAACTCGTACTTCAAAAACTAGGCATAAAGTCTCTTCTCCCTTAACAATCGAAGAACAATCCTCAAATGTCGCTCAAGCTCCTCTCTACTCTTAGAATAAGCAAAGATATCATCAAAGAATAAAATCATAAAGGAATCGATACATGGCTTGAAAATTCCATTCATCAAAGTCATAAACACAGATGGGGCATTCGTAAGCTCAAAAGACGTGACAAGGAACCCGTAGTGCCCATAACGAGTCCGGAAGGCCGTCTTCGGAACATCCTCGGCCCGAATCTTTAGTGTTACATCTCGCCTTCCAAAAATGTACCATGTCTCGTACCTTGTAATATATGCTCGTAAAGTGATAATGTTTTTGGGTTTACGGATGATGCAAGCCAGGACGAGCACTTATCGAAGGCTGTAAGATATTGTTAGAAATGTTATTTCATGTATACGAGGTCTAAGTTCATGGGTGACATACGAAAAGTATCAAATATCAAAAAGACTAGAGGTTACGTGAATTGACGATGAAAGAAAGCACTAGGCAGTGCACCTCAACGAGATGGTCGACGAACCTTCGACTGATCGACTGACCGTCGATCTTCACCTTCGAGTTTCCCTCTGAAAATTAGAGGTTGTCGTAACTCGATGGTGCAAGTTGATGGACCATCAAACAGTCGACGGTACCATTGAGCTTCCCGTTGATTGTGAGGCGGGGGAAAATTATTCGTTTACAATAAATAGCATGGACCACGAATACCAAAACACTTGCCCTTTTGAAACATAAATCATGCATGTCAATATCATATATCATACCCGGCCAATTATGGGACTCGGTGAACATGGTCGCCACCCCGTCTTTGGCGCCATAACACAACATAACTCCATAAACACATCATAACGCCATAAACACAACATAAATCCATAAACACATCGTAACGCCATAACTCCATAAACACATCATAACGCCATAACACAGCATAACACCATCATATATATATATATATATCATATTCCGGCCCTCTAGTGAGGGACTCGGTGAACAATGCAGTGAAACTGTGCACGATAACATACCCGGCCCAGGACTCGGTGAAGGACATATTGAGGCATGCACGAGCAGAGTAGTAAGCAACCATATGCAATTTAAATCATATCTGAGACTCAATGGAATAATTAAAACGAACCATCATTTGAAAATCAAGAAAATAGTCATATCAAATACCTTTCGAATGTCACTGTGGATTATATCAAAATAGAACTCTGGAATCATATGTACGTATCAAAACATAATAAAGTAAGTTCTGGTAATCAATAACATTAGCCATCCTAGTGGCTCTAAGGATAGGAATTTCTTTCGAATCATATACACATCGTCTGTTCGTTTCATAAAGATCATGCCAAAAAGAAAGAAGGGTTAACTTTACATACCTCAATTTCCTCAATACACAATACTTCCCAGCGCAACACACAATGGAGTTTAATCTTATATGCTCATACGAGCTCATAGACGGTCGTAGAGAATAAATCCTATTGGAATTGCCTTTATCCTGAAGTGCCCTTCGGTTCACTTGATCTTCTAGGGATGTTGTATAAGAATTAAAACTATATGATGAAATGAAGAGATATACGTGTGTATTTATAGGCTGCAATTCGTTGGTTACAGAGCGGAAAAGAGGGGAAGTATCCCATTGTTGTTCCATATGGATGGAAAATATGAAAGAGGTAAGTTATCAACTTTTTCCCAAAATGATCAAAAAGAGAGATTGATCAAGGATGCTAATTACCACTATATATAATCACGTAAGAAGAAAGTATCAACAAATGTATTCCTAAGTCATAATTTACTACAAGAGTATTTGTTTGCTATTAATGCATTTTCATTACTAAATTACATTGTGGGAGATGAAGATATATTCAAAAAGAGGCACATCAGCAAAGTGGAATATTAATACACATGACACTAGTCACTTACTGCCCCTCCTTCTAAGATTCCACGTGGGTTGGTTGTTGCCACATACTTATTTATCCACTAGCACAATAATTAACCATTTTAATCCTTATCCGTTAATACAATATTAATTCATTACTCTACCACTTATTCCAATATTTAACCAATTACTCACATAATTAATATACTCATTATCATACACATTTGATATACCACTAGTCCATAGCCTCTTTTGCCACACATAAAATATTATTTCCAGTCCTTATTGTCACAGTTTTCTGTCTTAAATCATTTCGGGACTTCATCCTTTGATATACTGAGCTCCTGATTTGCATATTTGAATATGACCAAAATTCTTTACAGTCCATATAACTTGTTCAACATGCCAACTTTGACAAAACTTATTTTCTCCAATTCATTTTACCTACACCACATTTACTTATCACTTGTTAAACATAGTACAAATACTTCTAATGCCAAAAATAATTTTGTCCTTGAACTTATATCGATCAATTTATGACAAATCCAATGTATAGAAGTATCGGATGTAACAAAAAGTACCGGATGTAACATTCTTCCCCCCTTAGGAACATTCGTCCTCGAATGTTTAAACTAGTCTTGTACGCTGTCCTTGGTCCCATTCTTTGGTACATCCCCTTATTGAATCATTATTCCCGTTAACATATCGTATTTAATCGTACCATCACTCTTCTTAATATAACAGGTTCCATCGGTTAGCTGCTCACTTTTTCCGACGCTTGATTCTATCCCTCCTGAAATCTTATCGTCCATTTATCGGCTTCTAACTTGTTTAAATCAGATCATACCCTTCGTAGTCTTTTACCAAACTTACTAACATCATAGGTTTACAAACCTTTCTCTATTCTCGTTGTTAATCTCTTTGTTCTTGAAACTCATAAGTTAGAAAACATGCTTCTGAGAAAGTCACTAACATACCTGGATACCGAACCACGACGCTTCTGGCCTCTTAACTGAGGTCTGAAATAACTATGACCTGATGTACTTTAGTAGCTCGTATCTTTCTCCTTTTTTTTTACCTTACTTACCTTTGAATCGCATAACTTACCTCTTGATGCTCTCATAACCCTCGTCGATTTACTAGACTTTACAATCCCTAGAGTATTTCTGTTATGTCCCGTATTTTCGTATAACGGGAAATCAAGAAATAAATAAGACTTGTGTGTATTGAGGAAATAATTTGATTCAAGTTGCTATGCTCATGTTGATTATGAAATCATTGATGGCAAGACCTCGGGGAAGGCCGAGGGTAAATTTGGAATTTCGGAAATTAGTTCCGGGAATTTCTAAGCGGGATTTTTAAAGAATTGGACCAAGAAGGTTGGCCCAAGAATTTAGGCCCAAAGAGACCATGGTGGCCGGCCCAAAACATGGCCTAAGATCCATCTTAAGTGGCACATGACCCTTTATCCATATATATCCACTTGCCTTTGGAATTATCAAGAAAATAGATCAAAAATCAAAGAACACAAAGAAAAGGGGTTTCGGCCACTAGAGAGAAAAAGAAAGAAAAATATCCAAGCCTTGTTGTTGTTTCAAAAATCTTGAGTTTTACATAGTGGTGAAGTGCTCAAGACGCTCTCCGACGTGATACAAGTAGTTCGGAGAAAGAGCGACGTTTGCGGCAAGTCGGAAACTCAAGAAAAAGGTAAGATTTTTATGTTTTAATGTTATGAAATGGATATGTATGTGTTGGTGATTGAATTAGTGTGAAGATTGTGGGTTGGGGTTGTGTTTGTGCATGACGTGTGTGTGAAAAAAAAAGGGTGTGTTGGCCGTGAGATCCATGTGGTGCTACCCATAAGAATTTTATCTTGTTAAGTTTGAATAATGTGTTGTTGTGATCATTATGTCGTAAAGGATCGATTAAAGAATTGAGTTGGTGTTAGAAAATAATTTCGGACGTTATCGGAAAGTGTATACTTTTGGTATATTTGTGTATATCATAGTATATTTATGATACTAAAGACCTTAATTAAGATTTATGGTTGATGATAACGAATTTGGAATGAAACGACGTAAGTTAGAACGTTCGTCGTAACTTTTGGTGTTTTTGAATGAAAATTGGAAAGTAGTAAACTTTGGGGATGTTCGTATGTGATTTGGAACTTGTATGTAGTGTGTTTGAATAATTGGGAATGAATGAATGAATGGTAATGTGGAAATAGATTTGGCATGTTGAAGTTGAATCAATAATTTTGCCAACTTATGTATTAAAGTGCAATTTTGAAGTTTATGTAATATGATTGTGGTTTGTATGGTTAATGATGTTTGGGTTGTTGTTGTTGTTGTATTTTGAGCCGAGCTAAGTCTCGGGGGTGTTAGATTTATAGGGGGAGTGCTGCCGAAATTTCGGTAGACAAATATAGCCCAAAGACTAAAGTGTTGATTCTCATGAATAGTAACTGGTAAAAGTGACCATTTGCAGTTTCTAGACGAAACGGGAATTGCGATTTGAGGAGTGTAAGGCGCCAACCAGGTATGTAAAGCCTACCTCTCATTCTTTTGGCATGTCCTAGACCCACTAGGTAAATTTCGGAATCACGGGAATAACTCTGCTCTCGGAAATCGAGGTTCAAGTTCGAGCACTATTCATTCAGCGCGATTGAAACCTTTTGGTCCCATTTGGGTAAAAGAACGCTCGTACCTCCATAACTTGTGCTGTTGAGTCCGAAACTCTTTGAAACTTTTGTAAATGACTCTATGGAGCCAAAAATCTGCGATTTGTGTCCGCCGCCTCAATTTGACCCGAGGTGGGCCCGCGAGCCCCGAGGCTCCCCTTATTCGGTTTGTTTGATTCGTTTGTGTCCGTTATGCTCCGCAACTGTCTGTTTGTGACCCAAGGATGTGTTTGAAACTTCTTATGCCATTAATGTACGTTTTGTACTCTGCATGATGTGAGATTTTCGGAAAATGACTTATGAACAATTTTTCTTGAGAATTTGGCAGTTTGGGACTTCGTAACTTTTATACGCAAACCTTGATCAATCTGATTCCTACTCCGAGCCTTCGGGTGTCAGTATATGCCTATACGTAAATTATATGTTGAGTCCGACAAATTATTTTTGATATGCATATGGTTTCTGCACTACTCTGTTCGTGCTGTCTGCTATGATTTCGTTCGTCGGTACCCGGGCCGACTTTGTGATCGTGCGCGCTATTATATATTCGGGAGTTATGATGTGTTACGGTTTCCGAGGCCTCGCCATAGGGCCGGTTACCGCTTATGGAGTTATGATGTGATATGGCATTTGATATGTTCTTATGATATGATGTGTGTGTGATATGATGTGTCTGGAGACTGTACGGAAATTTGAAAACTTCTGGAGTTATGATGTGTTGTGGCACCAGCGTCGGGGGGTGACCACGTTCCTAAACCCTATACATGATTTGATTTGCATTTGTACGTTCGCCTCCCGCACAGGTTTGCTTTGTTTGCGATGTTGGTGTGTTTGCTCTTTCTGACTCCAGCTGTGTTTGTGATTTCTGTACCTTCTGCTTTACATACTCAGTACTTCTCCCGTACTGACCCCCGTTTCTTCGGGGGCTGTGTTTCATGCCCGCAGGTACAGAAGATCGTTTGGGTGGTTCTCCAGTTTAGGCTTCTCATTCTGCTGTGTTGGAAAGCTCCCCTTGATCCGGAGCCTACTTTTGGTACATATCTTTTGTTGTGTCTGTATTCTGTACATTTGGATGAGTGGGTACGGCGGGGCCCTGTCCCGTCCTATGTTCTTATGTTCTGTTTTGTCTAGAGGCCTGTAGTCAGATTTGTGGGTCGTGGGTCTGGTGTGTTTGTATGTGAGTCTGTTTTGCGGTCTTAAGTGGCCCGTACGCTACTATGGCCAAGTCGGCCTCTGAGTTTGTATGTATGTGTATGCATTTGGGGGCGATGTGCATTCCGCCACCCTTCTGATGTGTGTGTGTGAAATTTGGCGATGAACATTCCGCCTCCTTTCTGATTTGTAATTTGTCTGATCTGTACGGGCGTCTGCTTAGAATAAGTGTTCGGTAGATGTCTGATTGCAAGGTTGAGTTCGAATAGCGTATGCTGAGTTCGGTTGAGTTTGAATTGTGATGGTCTGGGTGTGAGTTCGTTTGGGGTGTTCCAGTAGGGCACCAGTCGCGGCCCACGGGGCTGGGTCGTGACAAAAGTGGTATCAGAGCGGTTTGTCCTCGGAATGTCAACAGGCCCTGTCTAGTAGAGTCTTGTTTATCGATGTGTTGTGCACCACATCTATAAACGGGAAGCTACGGGGCATTTAGGATGTTACCCCTTCTTTGGATTCTTAGATCGTGCGACAAAGCTGTATGGTTAGGATGATTCTCCTTTGCGAATTGCTGTGCCTACAGCAAGGCTCCATGGAGCAGAAGTGTCGATATTTGGGAAAAAAAAAATGATTCTGACCCTCTTCCTGCAGGTGATTGTAGGTTGGTGAAGGATGAAGAGGACGGCTTCCGACGATGAGGATGGGGGTGCCAAGAAGGCCCCCAGGCTGTCACCAGGGCCAAGTAGGCAGGGCCCCAGTTACTCGATCGAGACGGATCCTTCGGAGGATTCCCCGGAGGATAGCTACGATACGGATCCGTCGGAGGACCCCTCTACGATTCCCCCAGAGTCCCCGATCCCTGGGGCGGAGGATCCCGTGGAAGATGGCTACGACACAGATATCTCGGAGGATCTGGCGATGACCCCTCCGGAGCTTCTTACCTCCGCGGAGGAGGATAGTGATGAGGCAGGCCCATCGGAGCATTCTTCTGGGATGACGCAGGAGGAGGTTTTCAAATATGCGCCAGCTCTTGTCATTAGGGAGAACCCTGATAGCCCGGCCACCTCGGAGAGTGCTATGGATTTCTCCGGTTCTTGGCCGGGGTCACCGGTGAGCCGGGATTTGTCTGATCGTCCGTACCCCTCCGATTCAGATGCAAGTGATAATGGAGACCAGATAGCCAGGGAGCAGACAGACGTGGATGATAGTGGACATACCTCTCACGGCAGCTCCCCAGGTCAGACCCAATATTGATTATTTATAAGTGTACGAGTTTTTAGAATTTTCTATATGTGTATGTTATTCGCGAAACGTTGTTCTATGAAGACGACGGAAATTTAAAGGAATTAGAGATCTAGTGACCCAAGGTAAGGGTGACTAAATGTCCCCACCGTCCGAGTGATTTTGGAAATTCTGGAGGAAGGTAAACAGGAAAGTGCCTCCGATGCCGTTTGAGTTGGGCACGTGTGGTAAGTGTCGACGACGTTATAATTCTCATTTGAAGTTATCAGCCCTGTGTGGCTGCGTTACGACGTGATATGATGTGTATGTGTGTGCATATGTGTTGGCCCTGTGAGGCGTGGTTGGTATTTCTGGTGTACAGGTTTCGGATAGTAAGAAATACAGAGGAAACTCTGCCCAAATTTTTCCAGAAAAATAGAAGTAAATATGTAGACTAAGTACAAAAGGCCCCGCGATACTTATCGGGCTTTAGTTTTCTTCTGACGGTAGCCAGAGAACACCTTACGGTGGCATTCCTATCGGATCACATCGATTAATTGGAGGCTTAGACTCGTGGGTTAGTTGTGATCATATGTATATGTGTATGAAAGTGAATGTTGGGAATTCAGAAAGGCGACAAGGTAATGGTACGGCTTAGCCGAGAGTGGGACTCGCTACGAAAAATTTCCAAAAAAAAAAAAAAAAATTTGCTAAGACCCCGTTTGGCCTAAAATTACGTGACAAAGGTCGTGCGGGGCAATTGAAGAAATTATATCAGCCCTAACGCGTTAAAAATACGTAAAAGATTCGGGGTTAAGCGTGCTCAAGCCAGAGCAATTCTGGGATGGGTGACCCCCTGGGAAGTAATGCAAAATTTTGCACAAGTGTAAGGATGATTAATGTAAATGAGAATTTGGGGTAACCAAAGATAAATAGAATGTGTGTGGAATAATTAGTGCCCTTTCGAGAGTCGCGCGGAACGAGGCGGACTAAATGGGCAAAAAAGAAAAGGGTATGACACCGCTTGGGAAATTGAACGAATTTGAATAACAGTCAGAGATGCTCGCCAGTAAGGTATGAGTAAACGTGTGTATGTGTATGTGTATGTGTGTGTGTATGATTTCCATTCAGGGCCATGAGGGCTAGGAGCCGAGCCCCGGAAACTAATGCTGTGATAAATAAAGGATAAGCAGTGTGAGCAGTTGGAATGTTTGAAGGAGTCGATACGTAAGACGCAAGGTAAATTGTGTGACGACTGATGGGTGAGTTTGCAAATAAAGGGAAATTCTCATGAATTATTGGAGCCTTAATATAAATGATTTAATCCCAAATTGACATTCTATCCTTGGTGCTTCTGCACTTCCGATGCCGATGAGGCTCTACCTAGTACGCCTCTATATTTCTGAGTTCGACTGCGTTCTTGTTCGATGAACCTTTTGTGCGTTTGATTCTGAATCCGTTTCTGTCTGGCACACCTCTGTGGGTCTGACTCTGGATATAAATTCATCTGATATGCTTCGGTGCGTTTGATTTTGACCGCGTGTGTGTTCGATGCACTTCGGTTTGACTGGTCACGACTTTGTATGAAACAACCCTGTATATTTGATTCCGACTTCGGATCTGTCCGATATGAGTCCGTACGTCTGACTTCGATTGTGAATCTGTTTGGTATACCTTCGTGTGTTTGGTTCTGCTTACGAATGCGTCCGATACTCCTTTGTACGTCTGACTCCGATCTCAGATGTGTCTGATATGCTTCCGTACCTTCGATGATGACTACGAATCCGTCCGCCATGGTTGGGTACGTCTGCCTCCGATTATGAATCCGTCCGGTTTTAGTTCTGAATTTGTTTGGCATGAAGTGTCTGATATGAAGTAAAGTGAGATTACGACTATGTGGTAAGGAAACTCAGGAGTGTGAAAAGAAGATGATATTGACGATGGTGTTTGGAGAGCGTCCGTCCCTTACAAGAATATAGTGCAGAGTTCGGTGATTACGTAGAGTATGAGAAAATGTATTATGAAGGTATTTGAGTCGGTGATGTGAAAAAAAAAAAAAATCTGCCCTAGTATTGGTAAAGCAGCCATGTCGGAGAAATCAATAAGGGACAACTATCAAGAGAACCCTCCCGGAGTAGTATGACGCTCCATAAGGTCGATTTAACATTCGGGGACGAATGTTCTTAAGGGGGGGAGAATGTTATGTCCCGTATTTTCGTATAACGGGAAATCAAGAAATAAATAAGACTTGTGTGTATTGAGGAAATAATTTGATTCAAGTTGCTATGCTCATGTTGATTATGAAATCATTGATGGCAAGACCTCGGGGAAGGCCGAGGGTAAATTTGGAATTTCGGAAATTAGTTCCGGGAATTTCTAAGCGGGATTTTTAAAGAATTGGACCAAGAAGGTTGGCCCAAGAATTTAGGCCCAAAGAGACCATGGTGGCCGGCCCAAAACATGGCCTAAGATCCATCTTAAGTGGTCATGTGCTTAGCACATGACCCTTTATCCATATATATCCACTTGCCTTTGGAATTATCAAGAAAATAGATCAAAAATCAAAGAACACAAAGAAAAGGGGTTTCGGCCACTAGAGAGAAAAAGAAAGAAAAATATCCAAGCCTTGTTGTTGTTTCAAAAATCTTGAGTTTTACATAGTGGTGAAGTGCTCAAGACGCTCTCCGACGTGATACAAGTAGTTCGGAGAAAGAGCGACGTTTGCGGCAAGTCGGAAACTCAAGAAAAAGGTAAGATTTTTATGTTTTAATGTTATGAAATGGATATGTATGTGTTGGTGATTGAATTAGTGTGAAGATTGTGGGTTGGGGTTGTGTTTGTGCATGACGTGTGTGTGAAAAAAAAAGGGTGTGTTGGCCGTGAGATCCATGTGGTGCTACCCATAAGAATTTTATCTTGTTAAGTTTGAATAATGTGTTGTTGTGATCATTATGTCGTAAAGGATCGATTAAAGAATTGAGTTGGTGTTAGAAAATAATTTCGGACGTTATCGGAAAGTGTATACTTTTGGTATATTTGTGTATATCATAGTATATTTATGATACTAAAGACCTTAATTAAGATTTATGGTTGATGATAACGAATTTGGAATGAAACGACGTAAGTTAGAACGTTCGTCGTAACTTTTGGTGTTTTTGAATGAAAATTGGAAAGTAGTAAACTTTGGGGATGTTCGTATGTGATTTGGAACTTGTATGTAGTGTGTTTGAATAATTGGGAATGAATGAATGAATGGACTAATGTGGAAATAGATTTGGCATGTTGAAGTTGAATCAATAATTTTGCCAACTTATGTATTAAAGTGCAATTTTGAAGTTTATGTAATATGATTGTGGTTTGTATGGTTAATGATGTTTGGGTTGTTGTTGTTGTTGTATTTTGAGCCGAGCTAAGTCTCGGGGGTGTTAGATTTATAGGGGGAGTGCTGCCGAAATTTCGGTAGCCAAATATAGCCCAAAGACTAAAGTGTTGATTCTCATGAATAGTAACTGGTAAAAGTGACCATTTGCAGTTTCTAGACGAAACGGGAATTGCGATTTGAGGAGTGTAAGGCGCCAACCAGGTATGTAAAGCCTACCTCTCATTCTTTTGGCATGTCCTAGACCCACTAGGTAAATTTCGGAATCACGGGAATAACTCTGCTCTCGGAAATCAAGGTTCAAGTTCGAGCACTATTCATTCAGCGCGATTGAAACCTTTTGGTCCCATTTGGGTAAAAGAACGCTCGTACCTCCATAACTTGTGCTGTTGAGTCCGAAACTCTTCGAAACTTTTGTAAATGACTCTATGGAGCCAAAAATCTGCGATTTGTGTCCGCCGCCTCAATTTGACCCGAGGTGGGCCCGCGAGCCCCGAGGCTCCCCTTATTCGGTTTGTTTGATTCGTTTGTGTCCGTTATGCTCCGCAACTGTCTGTTTGTGACCCAAGGATGTGTTTGAAACTTCTTATGCCATTAATGTACGTTTTGTACTCTGCATGATGTGAGATTTTCGGAAAATGACTTATGAACAATTTTTCTTGAGAATTTGGCAGTTTGGGACTTCGTAACTTTTATACGCAAACCTTGATCAATCTGATTCCTACTCCGAGCCTTCGGGTGTCAGTATATGCCTATACGTAAATTATATGTTGAGTCCGACAAATTATTTTTGATATGCATATGGTTTCTGCACTACTCTGTTCGTGCTGTCTGCTATGATTTCGTTCGTCGGTACCCGGGCCGACTTTGTGATCGTGCGCGCTATTATATATTCGGGAGTTATGATGTGTTACGGTTTCCGAGGCCTCGCCATAGGGCCGGTTACCGCTTATGGAGTTATGATGTGATATGGCATTTGATATGTTCTTATGATATGATGTGTGTGTGATATGATGTGTCTGGAGACTGTACGGAGATTTGAAAACTTCTGGAGTTATGATGTGTTGTGGCACCAGCGTCGGGGGGTGACCACGTTCCTAAACCCTATACATGATTTGATTTGCATTTGTACGTTCGCCTCCCGCACAGGTTTGCTTTGTTTGCGATGTTGGTGTGTTTGCTCTTTCTGACTCCAGCTGTGTTTGTGATTTCTGTACCTTCTGCTTTACATACTCAGTACTTCTCCCGTACTGACCCCCGTTTCTTCGGGGGCTGTGTTTCATGCCCGCAGGTACAGAAGATCGTTTGGGTGGTTCTCCAGTTTAGGCTTCTCATTCTGCTGTGTTGGAAAGCTCCCCTTGATCCGGAGCCTACTTTTGGTACATATCTTTTGTTGTGTCTGTATTCTGTACATTTGGATGAGTGGGTACGGCGGGGCCCTGTCCCGTCCTATGTTCTTATGTTCTGTTTTGTCTAGAGGCCTGTAGTCAGATTTGTGGGTCGTGGGTCTGGTGTGTTTGTATGTGAGTCTGTTTTGCGGTCTTAAGCGGCCCGTACGCTACTATGGCCAAGTCGGCCTCTGAGTTTGTATGTATGTGTATGCATTTGGGGGCGATGTGCATTCCGCCACCCTTCTGATGTGTGTGTGTGAAATTTGGCGATGAACATTCCGCCTCCTTTCTGATTTGTAATTTGTCTGATCTGTACGGGCGTCTGCTTAGAATAAGTGTTCGGTAGATGTCTGATTGCGAGGTTGAGTTCGAATAGCGTATGCTGAGTTCGGTTGAGTTTGAATTGTGATGGTCTGGGTGTGAGTTCGTTTGGGGTGTTCCAGTAGGGCACCAGTCGCGGCCCACGGGGCTGGGTCGTGACAATTTCATGCCTCTGGTAACCTGTAGACCCTCCGCAGATTCTTACGAATAAAATGAATTTTTCCAAGGTGTTACATTATTTTACCTCAGTAACCTTACATTGCTCTGCTGTATCAATCCATATTCTGGAATCTTCAGCCTCATGTATCACTTCTCGACTTTCTTTTTAAAAGATTTTAACTGTCACTCTACTTCTTAGCTCTTAATCTCAATCCTTAGGGTTGGATATCAAGTAGCGCTAGAGTTCCGTCACGTTATAACTTTACATAGCTGCTCTATGATCTGTCTGTCATTAACTGGTATAATTCTGAAAGAATTTCTGAGTTAACATATAAATTCAGTGTCATCCAGTAACCCGCTTGTTCTGATCGTCTCGCTTAAACCATTTCCCTTAATCCAATTTATGACACTTTAGGCATATTATCTTGTATCGTTTCTTTACCTTTAATTCAAACTCTTCCATTTCCTTTTTACTCAGATTTTCTCTTAGTTCTCCTATCACGCATTAGAATATGCGTAAGTGCTCAAATGAGCCCAAAAGATATCTTAGGGTCGTCTCAGTAGTCTTCATGCTTTACTTGGCCTTCTCCTCTCTTATCTTACAATCGACACTGGGATAAATCTTCAGCTCAGCCATGGCCACGTCCTATTTGCCCGTAGTATTAATTCTATCTCGGTAATTTGACATAAACCATCTTTACACCTTTCCTTAATGCACCCGAAATATCGTGACTACATTGTTATTATTGAATCCTTACCGAATCCTTACTCTTTTTATCAGTGAATCCTTACTCACTTGGTCTCATTCTCAGCATACAAATATCCGTAGGTTATATAACTATTCTTGTACAACTTGTATAAAGTATGCCCAATCTTGGTTAGTCTTTCCTTCTCCTGGTTCATTCTGCTTTACATATCTCATTGGTACTAAACTCACTCATTACCTATTCTGTCATACTCCTTTCCCTTCCTTTATTCACCCCTTTGATTTTCTCATATCCTACTATAGTAGATTTTCTGTCCCTTCGCAATATCATTAGCGAACAGCTTTATTGCCAAATCTTACCCTCTAATCTAGTATAACATTGCTATCCTCTATAATATCTTTTAAGTTACTTGTTATCATTCTCTTGTCGTATTCTTCCTTTTTATAAGCATCCACTTTCTGACGTTATATTATCCAAGATCCTTACCAATAATGCTCAGCACTGTCTCAAATACCATCTTGGCTTTTATCCGTTTATTGCTGGCCTTCAAATCTCACTAACTTGTTTCAGCGAGGGATCTCACTTAAAGTTTTAAGTATTCACATTAAACGTGTTGCAGTGTCAGTTGATTTCATCTTACACTTGCATTTCTCTCACCCGCTTCCCCCCTTTAGGGTGTACCCACATCATTATCTATTTAGACTATACTCTATGTCCCCATTTAAAATTTTCAAATTCATGTGATTCCTTTCCAATACATTTGGTATACTGCACTATATCCATGTCTTCCTTTATATCATCTATAATTTAGATTACCTATGTATGAAACTCCAACACAATCACGAGGCGATGAGAACTCTCGATATATAGTACAAAATCTTGTCTGATGGTCGGTACTCGAGTAATGTAATTAATGTAGCAATTTATCCAAAGCCACATTCCATTCATTCCAATCAGTAATTAGCTAATGCTTATAGTCGTTTCAAATTCTCCATTCAGTAGCACTTATATTCTAATGATAAGTGTCCCAAGCTTTCTTATAACACTATCTTTATCCCAACGGATATCACCTGTTTCCTCTAATAACCTCACAATACATCAGTTTTTTCGCAAATCTACAATCCTTGTCCTTTAAGGATTTCACTATTTTCCGAGGTGAAGTCACATACACGCAGTACTCCTTTATGCCTCATGCTCTTTCATTCTTGTTGTATACCCAACACTAACTTCTGAATTACTCAAAATCATATCAAAGTCGTCTTAATAGTGGTCTTGTCTTACCATCTTCTCATCGTACTACACCTTAAGTTCGTAGCTATATATTTCCGTTTTTTTCTATACCCATACTCAATTAATTACGTCTTTCTTAAGTGCTTCCTTTAGTATTCCTTTCATTTCTCCAGTCTATGTCCATCTTTTATCTTATGCACGAGGAATTTCATGCTACTCCTGTATCCTTCGGTAAACACTATTTCTACATAACCTCTTTCTCATTTTCAAAACGTATTCTGTTCATCCCTATTTGTTCTTATCATCCCAGTCATTTTCTGGCACTCATTCTACCTCGTTGCTCATCTTTCTATAGTTGGTCTTTTATAGTTCCATCACTTATATTACTCGTGTTCTCGACTATACATGTCATAACCTATTACTGCACTATTATCTTGCTTTCTTCTTACTTCGTTCTTTCAATTAACTTCTCCTTCTCTTGTGCTCGCTATCATTTCCGTTATCGCATAATCTTTATTCTGAACTTTCCCTATAGAACTTTATAAGTCTTTCTTATTCGTTCTACATTTGCTTTTTCCATTTCACACTAATCACATCATATCCTTTAGTTACTTCCTTGCTAGGCTTTGCTCATTTCTATAACAATCCTTATGGTATTCACATTACATCCTATTCGTAATCAATCCTCTAACGTAACACTTTTTAACCTTACTCACGATTCTTACTATGTTTTAATTACACTCTGTGGAGTAGGCATACTTAACCCTTCACCCTTTCTGATCAATCTTATCCTCAATATCTCACAAGATATCTTATCAATACCTTTATAATTCGTCATAATTCTTCCTCCTCCGTACTTTTATCTCAATCATACTATTACTCCTTTTAAGCGTAAACTCGTCGTAATTTAACTCTACTTATCAGTTCACTCGATACCTCAATAAAACGTTCAGTTAAGACTTGCCACCGTTTTCTACATCATCCCTTAGTGTCACAAGCTATTTCCAATTTATCCTAGCATTTCATCAACAATGCATGAAACACATGATCCTAGACAACCCACAAGTTTGAGTTTTCCTTCCACAAATTCCATTTCCAATTAGTTGATTAAGAATTACTAAACTCAAGAACATAAAGATATGATGAAATGTTACCTCAAGAACACAAGAACACTCCCACTCCAAGGTTACGTCACCATGAAGCATCCTCCGAAACCACACAAGGAGAACTAGAATCCGACCAGCACCACGGGACTTCTAAAGCTTGATTCGCATAGTTTACCTTCACATTCGTTCTTGGGTCATGAACGAACTATTTAGTTCACAAACTACTTACTGTATGCTTTGTACCCTTCAAATAAAAGTGAAACTTAATTGCTGGACGTTCTTGCTTTTCAACATGAGCTTTTCTAAGGTAAAAATGTGGCTGGGAAATATTCTGGTCCGTTCAAATGAATTCCAAACTTTGCTGCTCATATATGCTTCTTGGAAGCAAAATTTCCCAAATAAGAATGATGCCTCTTACGAATGACATGGGAGGTATCTCTTAAAGCTTTAATCCAACATGATAAATTTACCCTATCGGTATCGACTTTCAAGACATATTATGGACTTATATCTCATTCTTTCCTTTTTCTATTTCTCGAAAAATTTGGGCAGAGTTTCCTCTGTATTTCTTACTATCCCAAAACCTGCACGCAGGAAATACCAACAATGCCTCACAGGGCCAACTTATATACGTATATATTATATCATATCATAGCCGCACGGGGCTCCCCATATCAATAACAGTATAAAGGTGTCGAAACTTACCTCACATATCGCACCTCGAGACATACCTGATCCTTTAACGATCCGTTCTGTTATACCTTCCTATCTACCTTCTCTTTCATTCCTCAACTTTACACTTCAATCATACCTCAATATTCTTACCATATCCGACATGCCTCTTTCGCACCGTTGCTTACCTGTGTACTGTGTAGCTTTTTATATCATCAGTTACTTTCTTCTGTCGATGTCGTTCTTCAGCTGAAATCAAAGGTTAGTAAAAGGAATTTCATTTCCGATGGCTGGGCTCTATCGCACGATCTAGGATAAGAAGGAAAGATAACATCCTAAATGTCCTGTAGCTTCCTGTTCATAGATGTGGTGCACAACACACCGATAAACAAGACTCTACCAGACATGGTCTGTAGACACTCCGAGGATGAACTGCTCTGATACCACTTTTGTTACGACCCAACCCCGTGGGCCATGGCTAGTGCCCGAACTGGACACCCGTATACGAACCTGTTACATATAATCAAACTGCATCTGTGAGTAATATGGAAACTTGCAAAAGAACTCCAACGGTTCATAACGTCGTCATATATGTATATTCAGATAAACTATCTCCTGAAGAGTCACAACTGGTCAAATCATTAAACGATACGCAAGCCGGCAAGGCCGCCACTACTCATCAATATCATGTCATATGCAAGCCGACAAGGCTGCCACTACAGACGGACATCATATCATAGCACATCGTATAGACACAGCTGAAAGAAACTTATACACAACCCTCACATATGTCCACAGACCTCTAAGAGTATCGGTAGCGAAATATGACGGGATAGGGCCCCGTCATGCCCCTTGATAAACATATACATATACATCATAAGATCTGAACCAAAAGTCCAGACTCCGGAACAACGGAGCTCTCCAAGACAGCTGAGTAGAAGTCCCATGCTGAAGGGTCACCAAACCAACTATCTGTACCTGCGGGCATGACACGCAGCCCCGCGAAGAAAGGGGGTCAGTACAGAATATGTACTGAGTATATAAAGCGTGAAATACAGCAAAAACGATCATAACTGAAATAGGGGGTACAGAAAACAAGTACAATGTCCAGAATACCAAAACACTTGCCCTTTTGAAACATAAATCATGCATGCCAATATCATATATCATACCCGGCCAATTATGGGACTCGGTGAACATGGTCGCCACCCCATCTTTGGCGCCATAACACAACATAACTCTATAAACATAACACAGCATAACTCCATAAACACATCATAACGCCATAACACAGCATAACACCATCATATATATCATATTTCGGCCCTCTAGTGAGGGACTCGGTGAACAATGCAGTGAAACTGTGCACGATAACATACCCGACCCGGGACTCGGTGAAGGACATATTGAGGCATGCACGAGCAGAGTAGTGACCAACCATATGCAATTTAAATCATATCAGACACTCAATGGAATAATTAAAACGAACCATCATTTGAAAATCAAGAAAATAGTCATATCAAATACCTTTCGAAAGTCACTGTGGATTATATCAAAATAGAACTCTGGAATCATATGTATGTATCAAAACATAATAAAGTAAGTTTTGGGAATCAAGAACATTATCCATCCTAGTGGCTCTAAGAATAGGAATTTCTTTGGAATCATATACACATCGTCTGCTCGTTTCATAAAGATCATGCCAAAAAGAAAGAAGGGTTAACTTTACATACCTCAATTTCCTAAAGACACAATACTTCCCAGCGCAACACACAATTGAGTTTAATCTTATATGCTCATACGAGCTCGTGGATGGTCGTAGAGTATAAATCCTATTTGAATTGCCTTTATCCTGAAGTGCCCTTCCGTTCACTTGATCTTCTAGGGATGTTGTATAAGAATTAAAACAATATGATGAAATGAAGAGATATCTGTGTGTATTTATAGGCTGCAATTCGTTGGTTACAAAAAGGAAAAGAGGGGAAGTATCCCATTGTTGTTCCATACGGATGGAAAAATATGAAAGAGGTAAGTTATCAACTTTTTCCCAAAATGATCAAAAAGAGAGATTGATCAAGGATGCTAATTACCACTATATATAATCACGTAAGAAGAAAGTATCAGCAAATATATTCCTAAGTCATAATTTACTACAAGAGTATTTGTTTGCTATAAATGCATTTTCATTAGTAAATTACATTGTGGGAGATGAAGATATATGCCAAAAGAGGCACATCAGCAAAGTGGAATATTAATACACGTGACTCTAGTCACTTAATGCCCCTCCTTCTAAGATTCCACATGGGTTGGTTGTTGCCACATACTTATTTATCCCCTAGCACAATAATTAACCATTTTAATCCTTATCCGTTAATACAATATTAATTCATTACTCTACCACTTATTCCAATATTTAACCAATTACTCACATAATTAATATACGCATTATCATACTCATTTGATATACCACTAGTCCATAGCCTCTTTTTCCACACATAAAATATTATTTCCAGTCCTTATTGTCACCGTTTTCTGTCTTAAATCATTTCGGGACTTCATCCTTTGATATACTGAGCTCCTGATTTGCATATTTGAATATGACCAAAATTCTATACAGTCCATATAACTTGTTCAACATCCCAACTTTGACAAAACTTATTTTCTCCAATTCGTTTTACCTTCACGACATTTACTTATCACTTGTTAAACATAGTATAAATACTTTTACTGCCAAAAATAATTTTGTCCTTGAACTTATATCGATCAATTTATAACAAATCCAACATACAGAAGTACCAGATGTAACAAAAAGTACCGGATGTAACAATCTTAAACTATTTCAAGCAAAGATCAAGCCGGAAATCTTTAATAATACATAGAAGGAGCTTGTTCTTACTTCTAGTTGAAGTTGTGGTGGATAAGTTTTAAAGTGAATTTCATCAAGATATAAGGTATGGTTCTCACTTTATTTCCTATGTTGAGTTGATAAAAAGGATTAGCAAGTCCCAAAAGTGAAAATAGTTTTGAAAGAAAGATCATAAAGTAAGGTGTGATAATTGTTGGCTATGAATGGAATTCGAAAAGATGTTTGGATAGGATGTATCTAGTTTGAATTTTGTTTCTTGATTATGTTATTATTGACATTATTATTGGCAATTGGGAGTTGTTTGAAAGATTGGTGGAAGTAGAAGATGTAAAGGAAATTTTGCCCGAATTCTCTTAACCCTAAGTAGTCTCAATGATACATTATACATATGTATTGGTATACATGAACAATTAAGGTTAACTAATATCATATATCTCCATGTCGGGGCTAGGGATGAGTGGGTTTCGGAATAAGGAATTTCTACAAGTAGTGGATTGGCGATTTAGGGTATATAAGGTGTTTGTTTCCCTCTTTCTTTGGAACGAATCCAACTTGAACATGAATACGAGCGTTCCATAACGTTCCACTCTATTTTTATGCTTTGTACTTCAAATTTTAATGCTTTAATTATTTGATTGATTCTTGAAATATTATCATGTTTATTATCATTAAGTCATTTTCTTGGATTCGATATGATTCCATATTTTAGTCGGAGGTTACCGACCTTACGTCACTCGGAAAGGCCCGATAACAGTTAATTGACTTCTCATGCATTATATATGTATATACGTATTGCACTATTTTACTTTATGGCACTGCGCTATAGTTGGTCGGGCAGGCACGTAGATATGCACACCACTGCAGTGGGCATGCTATGAAATACCCTGGACGTGGGATTCCTCGGACGCGGGATGCTGATGATATGATGACGACACGATGATAAGGCTGCTATATGTATATACTTTCATATGTTTTTTTTAAACTCATGCATTGCATATTGCACCTTCTTAGATGACTCAGGTTACTTATGTCTTTTTATATTTATGTGTCACTTATATTATTGTTTCCTGCCATACATACTCAGTACTTTACCCGTACTAACGTCCCATCCTACGGGACGCTGCATTTCATGCTGCAGGTCCTGACAGGTTCACTCGAGAGCATCAACAACTTGATTTCCAGCTTCAGCGGGTGTCAACAAGTGCCAGGCTACATATACTGTACATAAAAGAATTGAAGCCGACAAGGCTACATCATCTAACATATACAAACAACTGTCTACAGACCTCTGTTGGAATAAAAGCTGCAGAAAAGATGGGATAGGGCCCTGTCATACCCATATGCATGTACATCTCAAAAGACTAGCATACCAAAATATACTGCAGCTCCGGATTAATGGAGCGCACTGACCACTGCTGGATAGAAATCCTACTAAGCTGGACCACTTGTCGGTCTACCTGAACCTGCGGGCATGAACGTAGCCCCCCTCCCCCCCCCCCCCCCATCCCGAGCAACAGTGGAGTCAGTACGGATAATGTACTGAGTCTGAAAAGTATAGGAGTAGCATAAGCATAAGAATCATGAACTGAATCTGGAACTAAAATATTACTGACTGTCCACATAGGTTTGTATGAACCAGTATCTGTAAGTATGTGCATAAATCTATATAGCTGCTAATGTCTCTGTGGGTGCATAATATGCATGCTCTCAACTATAATCATACGCATGCCTATCAATGTAGGTCATAGGTATATATGCGTATATAACTCCTGACAAGCATCTTGCATCCTATCATATCATATCGGCCTCTCGACGGCCATCATCATCATATACATTGTTGTGGTACGTGAAGCCCGATCCTTATATCATCATTTTGGTGCACCAGCTGATCAGGTGGTAATGCGTATATAACGCCTGTCCCTTTCCTCATACCCTATATACATATAATAATTGCGTATATAACACCTTCTAGTCACAGGTCAATATGCATATATATATATATATATATATATATATATATATATATATGAATGTAATGCATGAATAAACTGTATACATAAAACTGGACCCATGAACAGAAGGAACAATCACAAAGGGGTACATGAATATCAAAGATGGCAGTACTCCTAGTGCTGCTAAGAGTAGAGTAACATGGAAGTTCGCTTACTCACTTGTTGGCTCATTTCATAAGATTATGCCAAAATGAAGAAGGGACAAGCCTTAACATACCTTAACGACTCTTTAATCGCTTAACGTTCTCCCTCCAAATCGCAAAGTCTACATTCAAGAGGAATTACACTATAGTTAAGTCTAGAAGAAACACTCTTAAGCTCACACTAGCATAGTTAACGAATTAACAAAATTTGGGCAGCATTTCCCCTATATCGTCAACTTCCTCCAAATGATTAAACAACTCCCAAACAACAATAATAACATCCATAATGTCACAATCAAGAAGTCATACTCAATTAAATCCCAAGTCTAGCCAAAATCCCCTTTTTATGTTCACTCACAGTCATCTTCTTCATTACACCATCCATGGCTTTCCACTTTCATTCTTTTCCTTTATAAGGAGTACTAAACCTTTATATCAATTCAACCATAAGAATAAGACGAAGAACATACCTTATAATCATAGAACTTCACTCAACTTCCTCCAAGCTCACATTCAACTCGACATTGAAAAGGAACAAGAAACTTCGCATTACATGGATTACCTTAAGCTCTTGATGTTGATCCTCTCTCTTAATGATATGGAAAAGGTGGGAAGGGTTACGAACCTTCAAAAGATCTCAAGAAGACTCTAAAAAGGTAAGGAAATAAGTGAGAGAAGGTGGAAATGAATTTGGGGCCGTTTGCGTTTTAAAATTGTAGTCAAAATACACCCCGACTAACTTGGCGAAGAGTATGCGGCTCAGCACACTGAGTGTGCAGCCGTACACTCCTCCCTCGGCCTGGGGAGTGTCTTGGACAGAAAGGCCAGAAATATTGGCAAGTTGGAACCCAGTGTGCGGTTCAGCACATTGTGTGTGCGACCGCACACTACCTACTTTCTCCCGGTTTCGTGAAAATGCGATCCTTTCGATTCGTTTGATGTCCAATCCTTATGGAACCTTCTTGGAACTTGTATATAACTTCATTAAACTTATAAGGGACCTTATATCTCTTCCTCAAGGTGATTCTAGGCAAAGCATATCTCAAATGATACGAAACTTCCAAAACATTGTTCAACCTTAAGCTCATCCGACAAACTTGCTTCATTTACCTTTAATGCCTTTGGAATCTTAATTAGAATCCTCAATCATCCCTTTTAACTTATAAGGGATTCGTATCCACTTTAGGTTTAAATTTGCATGTTCACAATGCGAGCGATGCGAAACTCCAAGGTGTAGCATTCCCTTTAAGAACATTCATCCCGGAATGTTAAACTCTCAAGCATTCTATAAAAACATTGCCAGAATTTCCCCTGTAAATGTACCAATCCATCCTATACACAGTAACCCAAAGTAATGCCACATAGGTCTACATGCTAAAATATACAACACCATGGCCACACACGACCAATCACAATAACTATACTTAAAGCAATACCTGGGATGATGATGCTTCACACTGAGTCTCTTGGCATGGCGGAAACAAGTATGGGTACTTTTCCTTCATCTTCTCTTCAACTTCCCAAGTCATCTCCTCGATATTATTATTCCTCCAAAGGACTTTGACAGAAGCTACATCCTTAGTCCGCAATCGACGGACTTGTCTATCCAATATAGCTATAGGGACCTCTTCGTATGATAACTACTCGGTCACGTAGATATCATCTACTGGTACGTCTCTCGAAGGATCTCCTATACATTTACGGAGCATAGACACATGAAATACTGGATGTAAGACTTTAAATCAGAAGGTAGCTCCAACTCATATGCCACCTTTCCCACTGTACGAATAATTCTATATGGCCCTATGTATCGTGGGCTCAATTTACCTTTCTTTCCAAATCTCATTACTCCTTTCATAGGTGACACTTTCAGGAAAATCCAATCGCCTACCTCGAACTCCAACTTGCGTCGCCGATTATCTGCATAGGATTTCTGTCGACTCTGTGCTGCTAACAATCTTTCCCGTATTAATTTCACCTTATCAACTGATTGCTGGATTAAATCTGGGCCCACTAACTGGTTTTCTCCGATATCAAACCATCTTATAGTGGATCTACATCTCTTTCAATATAAAGCCTCATAAGGAGCCATCTGAATACTAGAATGATAGCTGTTGTTATAGACAAACTCGATAACGGGTAAATGATCGTCCCAACTGTCTTGTAAATCGAGTACACAAACTCTCAACATATCCTCAAGTGTCATTATAGTACGCTCCGCTTGTCCATTTGTCTGTGGGTGAACTGCGGTTCTAAGACTCACCTGAGTCCCCAATCCATTCTGAAAGGATTTCCAGAAGTTAGCTGTGAATTGTGCTCCCCTATATGAAATAATGGCTATAGGAACACCATGAAGTCGCACGACCTCTCTAAGATAGAGCTTTGCATAATCTTAAGCTGTATAAGTGGTTCTGACAGGCAAGAAATGAGCAGACTTTATAAGTCTATCAACTACGACCCATATTGAATCGTACTTTCATTGCGTCCGAGGCAACCTGTAATGAAATCCATATCAATAACCTCTCATTTCCATGTTGGAATCTCCATAGCCTGCAATAAACCTTCGGGCTTCTGGTGCTCTATCTTGACTTGCTGACAATTCAGGCATTGAGCAACAAACTCTGCTATATCTTTCTTCATACTATCCTGCTAATATACTTCGTTGATATCATGATACATCTTTGTTGTGCCCGGATGGATAGAATAGCAAGAATAATGGGTTTCCCCCATAACCTGCTGACGGAGGCCTGCAATATTAGGAACGCACAATCTACCTCGATATCTGAGTACTCCATCTCCTGTGACTAAGAAGGGTGTCCTTTCTTTCTGTGGAGCTGTATCTCGGTAATGAACTAAAACAGGATCCTCGTGCTGATGCTCCTTTATCTCAACTACCAAAGATGACGTCGCTTATCATGAACTGTAACTCCTGTATTACCTAAGTGTATCAACCAGACTCCCAAACTAGCTAACTGACAAATATCACGGGCTAGCTCCCTCTTCTCTGGCTGCAAATGTGACAGGCTACCCATAGACTTACGACTAAAAGCATCGGCTACTACATTAGCTTTCCCGGGATGGTACAAAATATCAACATCATAGTCCTTTAACAACTCTAGCCGTCCCCTCTGGCGTACGTTCAAGTCCTTCTACTTAAAGATGTACTGGAGGCTCTAATGGTTAGTATAGATATCAACACTGACACCGTATAAGTAGTGCCTCCTAATTTTCAAGGCATGAATCACTGCAGCTAACTCAAGATCATGAGTTGGAAATGCTTCTCAGCTTTCTAGAAGTGTAAGCAACAACCTTACCGTGCTACATCAATACACAGCCTAACCCAACACCTGAAGCATCATAATAAATCACATAGCCATCTGCTCCTTCTTGAAGAGTCAAAACAGGTGTCGAAGTCAACTTATCCTTCAACGTCTGAAAACTCTGCTCACAAGAATTTGTCCATTGGAATTTAGCTGATTTCTGAGTGAAGTTAGTCAATAGTCCAGAAAGAGAGGAAAATCCTTCTATGAACCTTCTATAACAACCTGCCAAGCCTAAGAAACTATGTATCTTTGTTGGTGCCGTGGGCCTTGGCCAATTCTTTACAGCCTCAATCTTTTGAGCATCTACTCTAATGCCTTCATCCGAAATAATGTGGCCAAGAAAAGACACGGAGTTCTACCAGAACTCACACTTGGAAAACTTGGCATACAGCTCTCTATCTCGATGAACTCCAAGCACTGCTCGTAGATGTTCTACATGCTCAGCCTCTAACGGTGAGTAAACCAGAATATCATCTACAAACACAATCACGAACAAATCTAGGAAGGGTCTGAATACACGATTCATCAAGTCCATGAATACTGCTGGAGCGTTAGTTAATTCGAACGACATAACGCGAAACTCATAGTGGCCATATCTAGTCCGAAATGCCTTCTTCGGAATATCTCCCTCCTTCACCCTAACCTGGTGATATCCCGATCTCAAGTCTATCTTCGAGAAATATTTGGTACCTTGAAGCTGATCAAACAAGTCATCAATTCTCGGAAGTGGATACTTATTCTTCACAGTCACTTTATTCAATTGCCTATAATCAATACATATTCGTAAGGAGACATCTTTCTTTCTTACAAACAATACCGATGCTCCCCACGGCGATGTACTGGGCCTAATGAAGCCCTTCTTAAGCAAATCCTTTAATTGTTCTTTTAATTCTTTCAATTCTTTCAATTTCGCGGGCGCCATTCTATAAGGAAGAATAGATATTGGCTGTGTATCTGGCAATAAGTCAATAGCGAAATCGATTTCCCGCTCTTGCGGAATGCCTGGAAGCTCATCTGGGAACACTTCTGGAAACTCATTCACCACAGGAACGAACTGAAAGGTCGGTGACTCTGCTTGTACATCATGAACTATAACTAGGTGATAGATGTACCCTTTTCTGATCATCTTCCTTGCCTTAAGGTAGGAAATAAACCTACCCCTCGGCGAAACAGCCTTGCCCTTCCATTCTAGGACTGGCTCGCCTGGAAATTGAAATCAAACTATCTTCGTTCTGCAGTCAACATTATCATAACATGAGGCCAACCAATCCATACCCATAATAACATTGAAGTCAATCATGTCTAACTCAATTAAGTTTGCTAGGGTATGGCGATTGAAAACTATCACTACACAGCCTCGATAAACTCGCCTAGCTATAACTGGATCACCAACTGGCGTAGATACCTTAAAAGGTTTGATCAACTCGGGCTCTATCCCAAACTTTCCAGCAACAAATGGCGTAACGTATGATAAAGTCGAACCTGGGTCAATCAGTGCATACACATCATAGGAGGATATTGATAATATACCTGTGACGACATCAGGAGATGACTAACGACCCTATCTACCAGCTAGTGCATATATACAGTGCTGAGGACCGTTCGAGCTGGATGCTCCATTCCTTCCTCTACCTCGCCCTGCTAGTGTCTGAGAAACTTGCCCTGGAGGGCGCACCACAGAAGAAGATCCAGCCGCAGACCTTGTGGGCTGAACCACACCCCCACTCTCTCTCATCGGACACTGTCGCACCCTGTGACCTAGCTGGCCACAAGCAAAGCAACCATTTGAGCCCAGCCGACACTGATCGGCATGTAACTTGCCACACTGGGAGCACCGTGGCAAATGGGTCTCATTTAGCCTAACTCTGGTATGTGCTGAGAGCCTGACACTCTAGAACTCTGGCCCGCTCTGGAATAAGAAAATCAATCCAATCTCGGACCTGAAAAACCGCGGAGATGAACTCCCTGCTAAATGGAGAGGATATCGGGAATACTACTCCCTCTGTTCTCCCCTGGACTCACCCCCGATATCTAGAGATCGGGCCCTCTTACCATGGCCCCGATCACGGTCACGGTCTGTCCTTCGCTGACGCTTGCAGTCCTCCAAATTCGGTGCATATGCCTGTATACGGGAGATGTCCATGCATGGTTGTAATGCGGCAGTCGTACAAGCATCTATCAAATGTGGCCCTAGACCCCCCACAAAGCGATGAACTCTATCCTCGATCTCAGCCACCATGGCTGGGGCATATCTAGCCATTAAGTCAAAATACACACAATACTCCTGGACACTAATACTGCCCTGCTCAATACGGCGAAACCTATATGCTAGGGCTCGACTGACCTCACGAGGTAAATAATGATGAATAAAAGCATCTGAAAACTCTCACCAAATAGCTGGAGGGGCATTCTCTCCCCTAGATAACTCCCAAGTCTGATACCACTCTATTGTAATATCACGAAGCCTATATGAAGCAAACTCCAAAGACTCGACCTCGTGCGCGTGCATGACCCTCAAGGTCCTCTGTATACCATTAATGAAATCTTGGGGGTCCATATTCTGCTTTATCACCGAAAACTCTAGAGGACCTAACCCAAGGAAGGTGTTAACCCTCGAACTACCAGCCCTGTCTGCCTGGTCAACACCAACCCCCTGCCGCTGGACTGAGTGGCTACCAATCTTGTCAATAACTGCACAGCATCCCTCACATCCTGGCCCGGTGCATCCGGCTGAGGAACTGTGGCAGGTGCTGGAGGCGAGGTGTGCGATGTCTCGGACGGGCTCTCACTCTGAATCTCATCCTGAGCCCTCGTAACCTACCGAGTACGGCTAGTGGCCACACCGGCCACTCTCTTGCCCTTCTGGGCAGCTGTAGCCTTCTTGTGAGGCATGGCTGAAATCAGAACAATTCATCAGAAAGTCAACGCTTAACAAATGGCTCTATCGCACAATCTAAGAGACAAAGAATGACATTATCCTAAATGTCTTGTAGCCTCTTATTTATAAGCGTGGTGCATAACACACCCATAAACAAGACTCTACTAGACACAGTCTGCAGACAACCCTAGGACGGAACTGCTCTGATACCACTTCTGTCACAACCCAAACCGATGAGTCGTGACGAGTGTCAGACCTCTAGTGACCAAACACCCCTATACTTATATCTGGACAATACTGAACATCAAGGGCCCATATATAACTGAAATTAAACTCATACTGCCTCATGAAAGGGTGACATCATGAACTCTGTACAATCTATATATATACATACATGCTGAAAGAACAGTGCAAGCTAGCCAGGCTGCTACATAT
Source organism: Lycium barbarum (assembly GCF_019175385.1). Classification (NCBI taxonomy): domain Eukaryota; kingdom Viridiplantae; phylum Streptophyta; class Magnoliopsida; order Solanales; family Solanaceae; genus Lycium; species Lycium barbarum. The sequence continues at coordinate 27,184,327 of NC_083337.1, forward strand.
ACTGTACACAAAAAAATAGAAGCTGACAAGGCTACATCATCTAACATATACAACCAACTGTCTACAGACCTCTACTGGAATAAAAGTTGTAGAAAGGACAGGACAGGGCCCCGTCATACCCATATGCATGTACATTTAAAAAAACTAGCATACCAAAACATACTGCATCTCCGGAATAATGGAGCGCACTGACCATTGCTGGATAGAAATCCTACTAAGCTGGACCACTATTCGGTCTACCTGAACCTGCGGGCATGAACGCAGCCCCCCCGAGAAACAGGGGAGTCAGTACGGATAATGTACTGAGTATGTAAAGCATTGAAGTAGCATAAGTATAAGAATCATGAACTGAATCTGAAACTCAAATATCACTGACTGTCCACATAGGTTTGTATGAACCAGTATCTATAAGTATATGCATAAATCTGTATAACAGCCAATGTCTCTGTGGGCGCATAATATGCATGCTCTCAACTATAATCATACGCATGCCTATCAATGTAGGTCATACGTATATATGCGTATATAACGCCTGAAGAGCATCTTTGGGCATCCCATCATATCATATCGGCCTCTCGGCGGCCATCATCATTATATACATTGTTGCGGTATTAGCAGCCCGATCCATATATCATCATTTTGGTGCACCAGCTGATCAGGTGGTAATGCGTACATAACATGTCACGACCCGACTCGGGGCCGCGACGAGCACCCGGTGCTAACCCACCCGAGCACCCTCGTAGCTTACTCTTATACTTACATCTAGGTGAGCCACATAATTATACATGCATTTCCATTGATTCGTCAACTAGTCCCATATGGACAACCGCACATTTATATCATCATAGGCATTTATGCTACATCAATATACATGGGCCAACGTGGCCGACAAAATGATATACAAAACATAGGCCGACAAGGCCAAACACATCTACCCACACACACACACGTCTACGAGCCTCTAAGAGTATAACATATCACATTAGCGGGACAGGACCCCGCTATGCCCATAATTATATACACAAAAGAATGAGTACCCAAAAGATATGGCTCCGAAGGAAATGGAGCTCTCTATGAAATCTCCGAATAGGCAGCTAAGGATCAAATCTGTCTCCCTGCGCACCTGCGGGCATGACGCAGCGTCCACAAACAAAAGGACGCCAGTACGAAAAATGTACTGAGTATGTAAAGCATGATCAACATCAATATAGAAGCATAATAGATATCATATGAAGATAGCATAGGAGGGGAGACAGTAATATCATCATCATTTCGCTTACTTGCATACATCGTCGTTCGTATCCCATAGTAATACTCGTACCATACTTGTGCTCATATTCGTATACATGTCCTTATCCGTATTCCTATACATAGTCTTTTCACATTCATATTCATATTATATACATAGTCATTTCATATACATAGCATTTACATAGCATACCCGAACTCATGGGATCGGTGTCTTATACATACTTGGCCCACCAAGGCTCAAGGTCATACATACCTGACCCTACCAAGGCATCAGGGTTATCCGTACCCTCTGCAGAGGTGTGCGCGCGTTTCGTAATCGTATACATACTTTATACATAGTCATATACATATAGTCTTACCCGGCATCATAAGCTCGGGGTCTTATTATAGCCCTTCATAGGCACACATACACATATATCGTAGCTCGTAAGCATCTCTAGTCTCATTTTACTCTCATCATCATTTCTATCCTCATCATTATCGTTACATTTACATTATAGACTTACTCGTCATACGAGGAACGTAGTATAAGAATAGTACATATCAAGGGTCGTAAGCTTATGAGCTCGGAATGTCAACCATGTGAAGACAACATACTCATATAGAGGAATTTAGGAATTTGGCCAAGAACCATGCCTTATGAAAGAAGGGTTAGCCTTACGTACCTTTCCGTTGAACTATTCTATGCTTGCACGTTCCCTTCCAATGCTAGCGTTTATACCTTCATTAATATCATAACAATGGCCATTAGTCATTCACATTATCCACATTATCTAGAATTCCTCAATTTGCCTCTAATTCACCCACATTCATGATTATAACACCCATCTTCGTCCATTCGTCTAAAGTGTTTAGTTTATAATCTTAATACCATTTATAACACATTCATATCACAACACAACAACATTCATAACTCAATTCAAACTATTTCTCAAAATGTCACTATTCATCATTCATGACCTAGTTGACCACATTTTCTACAATCCATGTATTTTAATTCTCCAATACCTCAAACATCTTGTAAAAATCATGAATCTTACCTTAGAAGTTGTAGGAACAAGCTTTGGTTGATAATACTCTTCTTTGAGCAAAACCTTAGTTTTTCTCCATTTGGATTTCTTGACTTAGATGATCCTTGATGATTCACTTATCCTTGATTTACTTGTCTTAATGTTATGGATGACTTATAATCCTTGAAAACTCATAAAATAAATGTAGAGGGAAGTTCTAGAGAGAAGTGGTGTAATGTTGTAAATGAAATAAGACAAGTCTTGATTCTCATATTTAATGAATTGAAAAATCTGTGCTGGGTGAACAGTGGTCGTCCATGGAGGTTTACGGTCCGTATTTCAGTTTACGAACCGTCCCTCGTGGTCGTTTTTAAGATTAAGCAGAACCAGAAACTTTGGCCTGCATGCATGGTGATTTACGACCATGGTTTACGGGTCGTAAATCACTTTATGGTCCGTCCACCAGGTCGTATTATACCTCTTCCTCAGCTGGCAGAAAGTTGAAGTTTGGCATGCCAGTTTACGACCTGGCAGTTTACGGTCCGTATTTGCACTTTACGACCACTGGCAGAAAGCTGAAGATTTTGCATGGCAGTTTACGGACCGTATTGCACTTTACGGTCCGTATTTTGCAATATACGACCACTGGGCAGTTTTGCCAACTTTCAATTTTTCTCATTTCTCGACTTTTCATTCTAATCATCCACATCCCTTTACATACATTTCCCATGAAACATTATACACTCGCACTCCTCGCACACCTCATTAGTTCATTTACTTGCGTACCAACGGGAAATTTTCTGAGGTGTAACATTCTACCCCCCTTAGGAACATTCATCCTCGAATGTTAAAGGCTTGGGGAATTCTATAAAAATTTCGCCAGAGTTTTCTCTGTAATATGGCACTACCACCCTGTCACAACAACCTACAATAACAATGCCTCACAGGGCAATAATACAACAGCACTAGAAATTTGGCCACACACGACCTGAATGTATAAAAGGAAAACATGCATACCTTATGATTTTGACGTCTCATCTTGGACTTCTTCCAAGGGCTGAAATAAATGTGGGTATTTGGATCGCATATTCTCTTCTGCTTCCCATGTCATTTCCTCTCGATTGTTATTTCTCCACAGAACTTTAATTGAGGCCACTTCTTTGTTTCTAAGCCTCCGTACTTGCCTATCTAATATGGCAATGGGTATTTCATCATAAGTTAACTTTTCTGTCACTTGAATATCATTCACTGGGGCGATCCTCGTAGGATCTCCAACACACTTCCGAAGCATCGAGACATGAAATACTGGATGGACTGACTCCAAATCTGGAGGTAGATCTAGTTCATAGGCCACTTTGCCTATTTTGCGCACAATTTCGTATGGCCCAATATACCGGGGACTGAGCTTCCCCTTTTTGCCAAATCTCATCACGCCCTTCATTGGCGACACTTTCAAGAATACCAAATCTTTCACTTCGAACTCTAAGTCTCTTCGACGATTATCCGCATAGGACTTCTGACGACTTTGAGCCGCTAGCAACCGATCTTGTATGAGCTTAACTTTCTCTATTGCTTGCTGGACCAAGTCTGGCCCTATCAACTTAGCTTCTCCGGTTTCAAACCACCCAATTGGGGATCTACACTTTCGCCCATATAGAGCTTCATACGGTGCCATTTGAATGCTAGAATGGTAACTGTTATTGTAAGCAAACTCAATGAGTGGCAAATGGTCATCCCAATTTCCTCCAAAACCTATCATACATGCCCGTAACATATCTTCAAGAGTCTGAATAGTACATTCAGCTTGCCCATCGGTCTGTGGGTGAAACGCCATGCTTAGGCGCACATGGGTCCCTAAACCTTCTTGGAAAGACCCCCAAAACTTGGCTGTAAACTGAGTCCTTCTATTGGAGATGATAGATACCGGAATGCCATGGAGTCTCACTATCTCTTTAAGATAAAGTTGGGATTTCTATAGCTTGCAATAAGCCACCCGGCTTTTGGTGTTCTATCTTCACTTGTTGGCAATTAGGACACTGAGCTACGAATTCCGCTACGTCTTTCTTCATCCCATTCCACCAATATATAGTCTTAAGATCACGATACATTTTCGTCGCCCCAGGGTGAACGGAGTAACGGGAACAATGAGCTTCTCTCAAAATCTGATGGCGTAGACCTGCCACATCGGGAACACATAACCTGCCTCAACATCGGAGAACTCCATCTTCCGAAATGTCAAATGATGACTCCTCCTTCTGAGGGAGTGTATCTCTATACTGCATTAGCATGGGATCCTCATATTATCGCTCTTCTACTTCCGCTACTAACTATGAAACTGCTGAACTCTGAATAATAGCTCCACTGCTACCGGAGTCCACCACTCGGACTCCTAGGTTAGCTAACTGCTGAAGATCACGGGCCATCTCTTTCATTTCTGGTCGTACATCACTTAGACTTCCCATCGACCTACGGCTAAGAGCATCAGCCACAACATTTGCCTTTCCGGGGTGGTACAGGATTTCGACGTCATAGTCTTTTAGCAACTCTAGCCATCGTCGTTGCCGCAAATTCAACTCTTTCTGCTTGAAAATGTACTGGAGACTCTTATGATCTGTATAAATATCCACGTGGACACCATATAAGTAATGTATCCATATCTTTAAAGCATGGACCACCGCGGCCAATTCTAAGTCATGGGTAGGATAATTCTGCTCATGTTTCCGTAATTGTCTAGAAGCATACGCAATCACCTTACCATTTTGCATCAATACACAGCCTAGCCCGACGCCTGAAGCATCACAATAAATAACATATCCTTCCAATCCTTCTGGAAGTGTCAAGACTGGGGCTGAAGTCAGTCGGTCTTTCAACTCTTGAAAACTACGCTCGCAAGCATCTGTCCATTGAAACTTAGCTGACTTCTGAGTCAACTTGGTGAGCGGTGCAGAAATAGAAGAAAAAATCCTCAACAAATCTTCTGTAATAACCTGCTAAACCCAAAAAGCTACGAACCTCCGTAGGGGTCGTGGTCCTTGGCCAAGTCTTCACTGCCTCAATCTTTTGGCTATCCACTCGAATACCGTCAGCTGCAACAATGTGGCCCAGAAATGCCACTGAGTTCAACCAAAACTCGTATTTGGAAAACTTCGCGAATAACTCTCGAGCTTGAAGAACTCCAAGGACAATTCGCAAATGATTCACATGTTCTGCCTTGGATCTAGAATACACTAGGATGTCATCGATGAATACAATCACGAATCGATCCAGAAAAGGCCTGAATACATTGTTCATTAAGTCCATAAACACTTCTGGTGCATTAGTTAGCCCAAACGACATTACTCGGAACTCGAAATGGCCATATCTTGTTCTGAAAGCTGTCTTAGGGATATATTTCTCCCTAACTCTTACTTGGTGATACCCGGACCTCAAATCAATCTTTGAAAACCATTTGGCACCTTGCAATTGATCAAATAAATCATCAATCCTCGGGAGGGGATACTTGTTCTTAATTGTCACTTTATTCAATTGCCAATAATCAATGCACATTCTCAAGGAGCCATCCTTCTTCCGCACGAACAATACGGGTGCTCCCCACGGGGATGAACTAGGCCGAATGAAGCCTTTTTCAAGCAAGTCTTTCAATTGCTCCTTCAACTCTTTCAACTCTGCGGTTGCCATCCTATAGGGAGGAATAGATATGGGATTAGTGTCTGGCAACACATCAATCGCAAAATCTATCTCTCGCTCAGGAGAAAGGCCTGGAAGCTCTTTCAGGAACACATCCGAAAATTCGTTCACTACCGGAACTGACTGAAGAGTCGGCGACTCAACTTCTACACCTTGAACTCGCACTAGGTGATAAATACACCCTTTCGTGATCATCTTCCTTGCCTTTAGATAGGAAATAAACCTACCTTTTGGTGATACCGCATTCCCTTTCCATTCTAAGACTGGTTCTCCCGGAAACTGGAAATGAACCATCTTTATTCGGCAATCAACATTGGCGTAACAAGAAGCCAACCAATCCATGCCCATAATAACGTCAAAATCTACCATTTCTAGCTCATGCAAATCAATCATGGTACGACGATAACAAATCACAATCACACAATTCCTATATACTCGGCTAGCTATTACCGAGTCACCCACGGGTGTAGACACCTCAAAAGGTTTGATAGACTCCGGCTCAATTATAAATCGACCCGCAATATATGGAGTAATATATGATAATGTGGAGCCCGGATCAATCAAAGCATATACAACATGAGAGAATACCGATAATATACCTGTGACCACATCAGGAGAAGATTCAAGATCTTGGCGTCAAGCCAAAGCATAAATACGGTGCTGAGGACCGCTAGTACTGGGAGCTCTGCCTCTACCTCTACCATGGCCGACTGGCGCATGTGAGCCTGGACCCCTAGGGCGTACAGATGCCGAAGATCCGGCTACCAACCCTGATGGCTGGGTCCTACCTCTACCATGTATTGAGGGGTAATCACGCATAATATGGCCTTGCCGACCACATGAATAGCAAGCGTCTGAACCTGATCGGCACTGACCCCAATGCAACTTTCCACACTGAGAACATCGTGGTACGGGTGGCCTTGGCTGGCCTGAATCACCTCTAAACTGAGCCCCCGAATAACCCTGACTCGGCTCGGAACGAGTCGATCTGTCAAATCTCTGCCCCGTGAACTGTGGAGGTGTACTGGTCATAGAATAGCCTGAATGGCTGGGAAACTGCTGTCTGTGTCCGCCCGTGGACTCGCTCCTCGAACCCGAAGGTCTGGCCCTCTTGTTATGGCCCCTATCCTGCTCACGTTCATTTCTCCGCTGCTGTAGGTGTTCCTCTAATTCCTGAGCATGTGCCTGAATGCGTGCAATATCCATGCCATCCTGAAGGGACGAAGTCAAACATTTATCCATCAAGTGTGGCGCTAGGCTTTTCACAAACCGGTGCACCCGATCGCCCATATCCGCTACCATGGACGAAGCATACCTAGCCAAGGAATTGAAGCGGAGACTATACTCTGTAGCACTCATACTACCTTGCCTCAGATTCAAGAATTTATCGGCCCTAGCTCGCCAAACTTCTGGAGGCATGTAGTGACGGAGAAAAGCATCGACAAACTCTTGCCATACCGGCAGAGGTGCATTGGCTCCCCGCGAAGCCATCCAAACCGTATACCACTGGATTGAGACATCCCTCAATCTGTATGACGCTAGCTCCACCGATTCGGTGTCTGAAAGCATGTATCAACCGGATCGTCCTTAGCATACCATCAATAAAGTCCTGGGGATCCTCCTCCAGTTTCGACCCAAAGAATTCCGGGGGTTTCAAAGCAATGAAGTCACGGGCCCTTGCACTAACAGTCCTGTCACCTTGCCCTGCGCTTGGCCTCTGATTCTGGGCCGCAACCAACTGAGTCAACAAATTAATGTCCTCTCTCACATCTTGGCCTGAAGCATTCGGAGGAGGAGCTGGAGCTGGGGCTGAGGCTCCCACGTGCTCCTCAGTAATAGGCACTGTCTGGGAGGACTGACATTGAGCCGCACTCTGGGACTCATCTTCCTCTACTACCGGTGGCGGTGCTCTTTCAGCCCGCTTTTCTGCCACCGTCTTGCCCTTTTGGGCTGCTGTAGCCTTTTTCTTTTTAGGCATCTCTGAAATACACAACACACGATTTAAGAACAAGAATTTCTTACATCATAGCTCTATCACACGATTCTTATGAAGAAAGAAGTTCATATATTCCTAAGATGTCCGCAGCTTCTCGTTTATAAGCGTGGCGCGCAACACACCCATAACCAAGACTCTACTAGACACGGCTCGTAGACACATCCTAGGACTGAACTGCGCTGATACCACTTTTTCACGACCCGACTCGGGGCCCCGACGAGCACCCGGTGCTAACCCACCCGAGCACCCTCTTAGCTTACTCTTATACTTACATCTAGGTGAGCCACATAATTATACATGCATTTCCATTGATTCGTCAACTAGTCCCATATGGTCAATCGCACATTTATATCATCATAGGCATTTCTGCTACATCAATATACATGGGCCAACGTGGCCGACCAAATGATATACAAAACATAGGCCGACAAGGCCAAACATATCTACCCCCCCACACACACGTCTACGAGCCTCTAAGAGTATAACATATCACATTAGCGGGACAGGACCCCGCTATTCCCATAATTATATACACAAAAGAATGAGTACCCAAAAGATATGGCTCCGAAGGAAATGGAGCTCTCTATGAAATCTCCGAATAGGCAGCTAAGGATCAAATCTGTCTCCCTGCGCACCTGCGGGCATGACGCAGCGTCCACAAACAAAAGGACATCAGTACGAAAAATGTACTGAGTATGTAAAGCATGATCAACATCAATATAGAATCATAATAGATATCATATGAAGATAGCATATGAGGGGAGACAGTAATATCATCATCATGTCGCTTACTTGCATACATCGTCGTTCGTATCCCATAGTAATACTCGTACCATACTTGTGCTCATATTCGGAGACATGTCCTTATCCGTATTCCTATACATAGTCTTTTCACATTCATATTCATATTATATACATAGTCATTTCATATACATAGCATTTACATAGCATACCCGACCTCATGGGATCGGTGTCTTATACATACTTGGCCCACCAAGGCTCAAGGTCATACATACCTGGCCCTACCAAGGCATCAGGGTTATCCGTACCCTCTGCAGAGATGTACGCGCGTTTCGTAATCGTATACATACTTTATACATAGTCATATACACATAGTCTTACCCGGCATCATAAGCTCGGGGTCTTATTATAGCCCTTCATAGGCACACAAACACATATATCGTAGCTCGTAAGCATCTCAAGTCTCATTTTACTCTCATCATCATTTCTATCCTCATCATTATCGTTACATTTACATATTAGGCCTCAAGTCCAAGGAGGAAATCTATTAGCTCGGAACCAGAGTTTAAAACATATTGGCATATAAAGAGAATACATGAAAGGAGTAGAAACGAATTGATAATGAGTGTGCCGTGAGGTCGACATGAAGGAAAAGGATGGAAGACCCCTTAAGAGAATGTCTCACGTCAACATCAGTTATGGTAGGTTTAGAACAAGGTCTGGGACCCTCATATCGGACAAATTTGCGCTGTACCTAAGTACGCAGCAACATATTCTGAAAAGTAATAAAAGAGTAAGAAAATGCCTACAAGCTAAGCTTACGAAGAATAATGGAGAGAATGATAAGACTCAAAGGATATTTTGGGTGACAACGACTATTGTACCTATATTTGGCTTGGGATTTCTTGAAAGAAAGAAAGAACACAGCGTTGTGAAAGGGCGAAAAGGATTCGTCGGTTATTAGAAGATAGTTCATGGCCCAGTGACTGTGTGGAATATGAGAAAATACGCTATGAAAGTATATGAATCATCGACGTGAAACGATACTCAATCATATTTGTAAAGAATCCACATTGGAGAGTCAACAAAGAATAACTATAAAAAGGACCCTCCCGAAGTATAATGACACCCCATAAGGTTAGTTGAACATTCGAGGACGAATGTTTTAAAGGGGGGGAATTTTGGAAAATGGTTTCATGAATTACAAGAATTAGTCACAAAATAATTGGGTTTGAAAAAAAAAAAAAAAACAAAAAGGCCCAACCATTGGGGTGGCCGGCCATTGCCCAAAACAAAGGACCCAAGCCCATGTAATTCATCCATGTGATGAATAAATAAATAAAAGGCCACATAATTTTTAGAACATTCAAGAGAAATTAGTGAGGGAGGGAACAAAAGAAGAAGAGCAAGAAAAGAAAGGCCATTCGGCCAAGACCCCCAAAAATTAGGTGCGTGAAATCTTGTTCTAAAAATTATTTTTTTTGGGTATTTCCACTAATTCAAGGGTCCTCTACAACGTGGTGTAGTTAGTACGAATAATAACATAACGGTCGGGACGTGGCAAACGACATAATAGGGGTACGCACGAGCAGAGTAGTGCGAAACCATATACATCATAAAATATTTACAAGGATTCGATAAAATAATCCAAACGGTAAATCATTTAGAGAAGGAACCAAACGAGAGTCATAGTACGTACTTTTCGGATGTTACGACAAATTATGTCAAGCAAAGCTTCTGAGATCGTTTATACATATCAAGATAGATCACAGGGCTCAACGGAATAGTTAAAACAATTGTCCTTTAGTACACGGAACAATAACTAAAGATTTCCTTTAAATTTTGCTTGAAAACAAATCAATAGCACAATAGGAGAGGATTTGGAAATAGTGGGCCCACCTCGGGTCAACTGAGGTGGCGCACACAAATTACGTACATAAATCTTTATGGAGCCACTTATGAAAGTTTTAGTGTAATCCGGTTCCATTTGGGGCAAATTATAGATGTTTAGGCAATTGTCTCAACAAGACACGAAGTACTTAATTCAATTCTATTGAATGAAAAAGGGTCAAATTCAAACTCGGATTTCTAGTTATAGAGTTGTCCCCGAGGCTCGTATCCAAACCTATTATGTCTAAGACATGCCAAAAGAAGGAAAGGTAAAGCCTTACATACCTTACTTGCTCCTTACGCCAATCCAGACTCAAGTTCCACACTTCACAAAATCTACAATTTGTCAAAATTACCAAATATCAATTATAAGCCTTTAGGAATTAAATCTTAAACCCATACTTGTCTACAGAAATTTGGGCAGCATCTCCCCAATAAATTCAACATCCCCAAGAATTAACTCGGCCAAAATATCAACAACAACACCCACAACAATACCAACTACATCAACAATAACTACAAAACACATTCTAACATAAATAGTCTTCCTTTCTACATAGTGCAACAGCTTCTATTCCAACTTCACACTTTCAAACTAATATCAACATTTTCATATTCATTTACTAAATTCCAGACCATTCAAATACAATTCGAAAGCATTTCACATTATTCTATAAAATATACAAAAGTTCCACCAAAACCATAATTCGCCCAAGACCTTCAATCTTCGACATAAACATTCACAACACATTTTCATCTTCCAATTTCATGATTTACATTAACTTTCACATAATAATCACACTACCTCCCATCAATGCAAAAGACTATATACAAGTCGCATTAGCTTTTTATAACAACTTTCCAAAACAAGATTACAACTTCATTAGAATCATCATATTCTCGTTTGCATCATAGAATGCATATCAACAACAACTAAATCATTGCATAGAACTTAGTTCATATGTCACACCACACATATACATTCGGCCACCTTCCAACATTTCCAACTTCAACCAAAACCATTAAACTTTCATTTCCAATATAGAGTTCACAACAACCACAACTAAAATACTACATAAAATTAACTCATCTTTGTCTACACAACAACACATATATATATATATATGTGGCCGTGTGCATGTGTTGTTGTGTAGACAAAGATGAGTTAATTTTATGTAGTATTTTAGTTGTGGTTGTTGTGAACTCTATATTGGAAATGAAAGTTTAATGGTTTTGGTTGAAGTTGGAAATGTTGGAAGGTGGCCGAATGTATATGTGTGGTGTGACATATGAACTAAGTTCTATGCAATGATTTAGTTGTTGTTGATATGCATTCTATGATGCAAACGAGAATATGATGATTCTAATGAAGTTGTAATCTTGTTTTGGAAAGTTGTTATAAAAAGCTAATGCGACTTGTATATAGTCTTTTGCATTGATGGGAGGTAGTGTGATTATTATGTGAAAGTTAATGTAAATCATGAAATTGGAAGATGAAAATGTGTTGTGAATGTTTATGTCGAAGATTGAAGGTCTTGGGCGAATTATGGTTTTGGTGGAACTTTTGTATATTTTATAGAATAATGTGAAATGCTTTCGAATTGTATTTGAATGGTCTGGAATTTAGTAAATGAATATGAAAATGTTGATATTAGTTTGAAAGTGTGAAGTTGGAATAGAAGCTGTTGCACTATGTAGAAAGGAAGACTATTTATGTTAGAATGTGTTTTGTAGTTATTGTTGATGTAGTTGGTATTGTTGTGGGTGTTGTTGTTGATATTTTGGCCGAGTTAATTCTTGGGGATGTTGAATTTATTGGGGAGATGCTGCCCAAATTTCTGTAGACAAGTATGGGTTTAAGATTTAATTCCTAAAGGCTTATAATTGATATTTGGTAATTTTGACAAATTGTAGATTTTGTGAAGTGTGGAACTTGAGTCTGGATTGGCGTAAGGAGCAAGTAAGGTATGTAAGGCTTTACCTTTCCTTCTTTTGGCATGTCTTAGACATAATAGGTTTGGATACGAGCCTCGGGGACAACTCTATAACTAGAAATCCGAGTTTGAATTTGACCCTTTTTCATTCAATAGAATTGAATTAAGTACTTCGTGTCTTGTTGAGACAATTGCCTAAACATCTATAATTTGCCCCAAATGGAACCGGATTACACTAAAACTTTCATAAGTGGCTCCATAAAGATTTATGTACGTAATTTGTGTGCGCCACCTCAGTTGACCCGAGGTAGGCCCACTATTTCCAAATCCTCTCCTATTGTGCTATTGATTTGTTTTCAAGCAAAATTTAAAGGAAATCTTTAGTTATTGTTCCGTGTACTAAAGGACAATTGTTTTAACTATTCCGTTGAGCCCTGTGATCTATCTTGATATGTATAAACGATCTCAGAAGCTTTGCTTGACATAATTTGTCGTAACATCCGAAAAGTACGTACTATGACTCTCGTTTGGTTCCTTCTCTAAATGATTTACCGTTTGGATTATTTTATCGAATCCTTGTAAATATTTTATGATGTATATGGTTTCGCACTACTCTGCTCGTGCGTACCCCTATTATGTCGTTTGCCACGTCCCGACCGTTATGTTATTATTCGTACTATGTTAAGTTTGGCCCTAATATGTATGTTATGAATAAGTATATTATATGTATGGATCGGGCTGCACGTTCCGCAGCACTATATTATATTATGGATCGGGCTGCACATTCCGCAGCAGTATATTATATGTATGGATCGGGCCGAACGTTCCTCGGCAGTATATATTATATTATGGATCGGGCCGAACGTTCCTCGGCAGTATATTATATGTATGGATCGGGCCGAACGTTCCTCGGCAGTATATATTATATTATGGATTGGGCCGAACGTTCCTCGGCAGTATATTATATGTATGGATCGGGTCGAACGTTCCTCGGCAGTATATATTATATTATGGATCGGGCCGAACGTTCCTCGGCAATATAAATTATATTATGGATCGGGCCGAACGTTCCTCGGCAGTATATGTTATATGTATATATGGATCGGGTCGTACGTTCCTTGGCACTGCTATGTTATATACGGATCGGTTATATGTATATGCGTAGGGTGACGTATGATGTCAGCACGTATGATCTGTGTTTGGAAAGTAAGTATTTTGGTACTCTGGATGATTTGCTCATTTTCGGTTCTTTAGCTGACATGAGACATCGGTAAGCATGATTTACATTTGGTAAATAAGCACCTTGGTATTCTGACTAATGTACTTACTTTCTTGTACCGTTGTTCCGGTTATGTTTCTATTTTCTGTATTCCATGCTTTACATACTCAGTACATATTCCGTACTGACCCCCTTTCTTCGGGGGCTGAGTTTCATGCCGCGCAGGTACACCCAGTTGATGTCTAGTTATTATAGAGGATGTTCCAGCAGAGTTGGCAAGCTCCATTTGCTCCTGGAGTGCTGCCGAGTCAGAGTTTGTATGTATGCTTCTTCTGGATTGATGTTAGAGACTTTGCAGACAGAGTCGTGGGTATAGTATGTCAGTTCTGGATGCGGCTTCATCAGCCGATATGTCATTCTGTATTATGTGTTAAATTCTGTATGATCATAGATTCTGTTTGATTTGGAAAGCATCGAACAAGAATATTTTGAGAGTTTATTATGTATTTTATCTTTATTTGATCTAAAAAGTCTATTAAGATTATGTGTGTCCTAAAGGTCTGTGGGTTCGCTTGGCTTCGGATGTGGGGCCGGGTGCCCATCACACCCTAGCGGAATTAGGGTGTGACAGCATTGGCATGTGTGATATATTTATCTCTCTGAAAGTAGCATTGATAATAATCTGGCAATCTGGCAAATTGAAAGGACATAACTGAAAGTTGTAAACTTGATAAAAAGGGATTCTTATTCATTTAACAAGCATATTGATCCAAGTTGAGTAACTATCTTTACAAGGATTTCACATGGTTTCCCAGACAATTTTCTTTATGTATTATTAAGCCTTATTTTCTTATTGCTTATTGTCCCCGAGGCACTAACTGAGTACGAAGTACCCAGGAAAACCATTGTTGTTTTTGATGGTATGTTAGGTAATGAAGAGGAGAAGGTTTTTGGTGACTAAAGCGCTAGGAGAACTTGTTGTTGTTGTTGATTTGGTGAGCCCAAATGCTCATTCGTGGGTCATCCTCTATTTATTCATTCCACTTATTCATGTTAGTGTTTCGGGCTGCGTCCCGAGGATTAGACGGCCATTCTTCAATTTTAGAAGCTCCATAGTTTATATTCATTTTGGGGGTAGTGGAAGAGTTATTGCGTAACTCTTTGGGAAATTGTTATGTTTTGGTTAAGTTATGTAAAATTTAAGACTTTCGCTAATTTTAATTTTTCTATCGTGATTTGAATGCATTTATCGATAAACTGCTGGTAATTGAGTAGTGAACCTTACGGGTTCTAGTGTTGGATATTGAATGTTCAGGTTCTTCCGATGTTGTGCATAACGTCAGGTGTCGGTCACGTCTAGGGTGGGTTTTGGGGCGTGACAAGCTTGGTATCAGAGCCTTGGTTTAGATGCATCATACGATTGCTGTCGGTGCCTGGCAAGCTATGTTTGGTGGAGTTTTTCTTGTGCAGCCTGATCATCTGCATGACCGAGAAACTCCCAGGACATTTATAGGTGCTTCCTATTCTTCTTGAATCTAGATTGTGTTGTAGAGCTTGAAGTCCTTATCTTGAATCTAATTCGTTCGTTAATTCGTGCCTTGCAGAAATGTTCCTAACTCGATTAGGAAATAGAAACCCAGGATGTGCCACAGAAACTCAAAATCTGGTGGGAAGAAACGCTGGTAATGGGAATAACACTGGAAATCAAGCGCCACCTCAAGCACCGCTTGCTCCAACTGTTCCTGCCGTGGGTGTGACTGAGATTGGGTCAACGCAGACAGCGATCCAAATGCTAACTGCATTAGTTGCAGCTCAGCATCAGCGCGGGGGTATGGAATCTCATGGTGGTGGTAGGCTTATGAATTTAAAGTCACCAGAGTTCTTTGGGTCATGAGAGTCGGATTACCCCCAACACTTTATAGATGAGACTTTCAAGTCACTGAGGGCATTGAATGCCCAGGGTTCTGAAGCTTTAAGGTTGGTGTCACATCAGCTGAAGACGTTGCTCGCGCTTGGTTTGAGGTGTGGGAGTCTGAAAGAGGTAATGATGGTGTACCTCCTACTTGGTCTGAATTTGAAGAGGCGTTCATGGAGAGGTTTCCGTCTGATGAAGAGAGGTTTTCTATGGCTACAAAGTTCAAGAAACTTGAGCAAGGTACATAATCTGGTCGTGAATACAGCTTGGAGTTCACCCGTCTGTCAAAATATGCATTGTACATGATTCCGACTGAGAAGCATAAGTTGACTCATTTTGTACGTGTGTTGGTCCCACAAATTAAGTCTGCATGTGCTGCTACTTCTACGTCTCCTACTTGCACTTTCTCATCATTACATGGGTTTACTGAGCAACATGATAACTGGAAGATCGATGAGAGGGTGGAGAGAGATCAAAACAATAAGGCTCGATCTACGGGTGGCTTTAGTGGTAATGTTAATGGAGGACAAAGGAAAGGGTACTCAGCATCTACTCAGTCTGGCGCTTATTCTAATGCCGGTGTGCCTTTTGGTAGACAAGGCTAGTGAACTACTAATAATCAAAGCAGATTTTGTCAGAGCAGTAATCGACCAGTTGTGTGGGAGGATCGTATTTGTCATCACTATGGGATTAGAGGCCACATTGAGAGAGAGAGTGTCAAAAATAGTTGTGTGAGATGGCTAATATGTCTAATCAGAGAAATGATTCTCCTTCTTCTACTTTTGTTAAGAATCTGCTTGCCGGCAATGCTACTAATAATCAGAATGCTCGTAGTAATAGTAAAGGAAAGGAAGTTGCTAACACTTCTAATGGAGGAAGAGCTCGACTTTATGGGTTGACTCATAGTGAGACCGCTGAATCCTCCGACGCGGTGGTTACAGGTATTCTTACTATTTTCTTCATCGATGCATATTCGCTGATCGATCCGGGTTCAAACTTATCTTATGTGACCCTATATTTTGCGCTCGATTTTGGTATGGAACCTGAATTGATGTTGGAACCCTTTGCTATCGACACACCTTCTGGTATTCCTGTTATTGCTTCTAGGGTCTATATAAATTACGTTGTTGTGATTAAGGGTCGTGAGACTACGACTGATTTATATGAACTTGAGATAGTGGATTTTGATGTCATTACGGGGATGGATTGGTTATCCGCCTATTATACTAATGCGGATTGTCGCTATAAGTTAGTTCGTTTTGCCTTTCCTGATAAAACTATTATTGTTTGGGATGGTGAAATTGTTAAATCCCAAGGTAGGTTTATTTCATTTCTTAAGGCTCGTAAGTTGATTACTAAGGGGTGTATCTACCATTTGGTTGCGGTTAATCATACAAAAACCGTAGTACCTAAATTTGCATATGTTCCCATAGTTAGTGATTATCCCAAAGTGTTTCCTAAAGATCTTCCTGGTATTTCTTCCTGATAGAGTCATTGATTTGGGGATTGATGTTATTCTCGACACCCAACCAATTTTCATTCCTCCTTATCGTATGGCTCAAGCTGAGCTAAGGGAATTAAAAGACCAATTAAAGGACTTGTGGATAAAGGTTTCATCTGACCAAGTTCCTCACCTTAGGGTGCTCCAGTCTTGTTTGTTAGGAAGAAAGATGGTTCCCTTAGGATGTGTGTTGACTATCGCTAGCTTAATAAGGTGACCATTAGGAATAACTATCCATTGCCTAGGATAGATGATCTATTTGACCAACTTCAAGGTGCTAAATGCTTCTTGAAGGTTGACTTAAGGTCAGGGTATCACCAATTGAAAATAAAGGAGCGGGATATTTCAAAAACAGCGTTTCGTACTCGTTATGGGCACTTCGAGTTTCTGTTAATGTCCTTTGGTTTGACTATTGTGCCTGCTGCATTTATGGACTTAATGAATCGTGTGTTTAAACCTTATCTGGATCGTTTCATTGACGATATTTTGGTGTATTCAAAGAGATGTGAGGATCATGCAAATCATCTATGAATAACCCTGAGAACCCTTGAGGAGAACGAGCTTTATACAAAATTCTCTAAGTGTGAATTTTGGCTTAATTATGTGGCTTTCTTAGGCCATGTGGTGTCTAGCGATGGTATTAAGGTTGACCTTCAGAAGATTTCAGCAGTGAAGGATTGGCCTATTCCCACGAGTGTGACTGATATTTGTAGTTTCTTGGGTTTGGCTAATTATTACAAAAAGTTTGTGGAAGGCTTTTTCATCAATAGCCTTGTCATTGACTAAGTTGATGCAAAAGGCTGCTAAGTTTCGGTGGTCTAAAGCCTCTGAAAAGAATTTCCAGGAGCTTAAGGCAAGGTTGACTTCGGTGTTACACCTTCCGTTTTATTACAAGGAGATTTTGGCTTATTGGTGGTGTGTACCTTCGGTTCAGTAATCCGCACCAGAGCTTTGGACATGAGATATTTTACCTTGTATATGTACAGGAGTATAAGTATACAGTTTTGACATTTCGAGGGGATTAGAAGTGAAACGAATCGAATCGGAGCAAAGCGGAAACGAATCGAATCAGAGCAAAGCGGAGCAATTCAGAAAAATTACTGACTGGCGTCGACGGCCCAAAGGAAGACCATCGACACGTCGACGAGCCGTCTCTGGCACCGTCGATAGGGTTCTGCAATCAGACATCTCAGGCGGCAGTTCGACGGGGCGTGTCGACAACCATTGACCATGCTCGTCGACCTGTGGATCTGGAACTTTCCAGCCCTGGTTATAAATATACGATTCCACATTTTTATCCCATTATTTTCCCCCGAAAAACAAATCCTACATCTCTCTAGAACTCTGCAAAACCCTCCCTCTATTTCTACAACAAAACTATACCAAGAAACCAAGATTAAAAGTCAAGATTAAGAGATTCATATACTAAGAAGCCTATTAGGGTTTGGGAAGAGTAAGAATTTCTTCGGCAGACAAGTAGGGGATTTCATTCTAATGGAGTAGATTGACTCAAGGCTTATTCCTAAATGATTAAGGTGAGTTTTAAGTTTATTTCATGTTATTAAAAGTATTGAGAGGTTGAAAGACTTGAATTATGGAAGGGAGGAGAATATGGAGTGCAAATATGAAAATAGTAATATTCTTGAATCATAGCTCTTGATATGTAATGAGTATAATCTTGTTATGAATAGTATTAAAGATATTGTAGAGGCATTGTATGAGGATGGATATGGTATGGTGCCATAGCTAGGGTTATGAAGGATTTTGATAGGGAATGTTGAGGATTTAATAATATCTAGCTTGATGAAGTTAATGATTAAGGTATTGTGGGTGTTGTTATTGAGGTTGGGAGTAGTTTATTATGTGGAGGAAGTCATCAAAATGAAGGAGATGTTACCCAATTTTCGTTAGCTTTAGCTTTAGCTTAAGCCTAAGTATGTTTTCAATTATCTAATCTTAGTACGAATTTCCTTGAAGGTAGAATCGCAAGCTTTAGAAGCACGCAATTAGACGATAGAGTTGAAGAGATACAAAGGTATGTAAGGCTAGTCCCTTCTTTTCTAAGCCATGATTCCTATGACATGACTTCCTTTATTAGTCCATGACCTTCTTACATTCCGAAAAATATGAGTCGATATTTATAAAGAGCTTCCTATGAGATAAAGATAAGAGATATGTCATGAGTATGATAACGATAATGATGAGTCTAAGCCTAGAGATCCAAAAGCTTATGATATGATATTTTCATGAAGCTAATAACCCTTATACGATTCTTTGATGTTATTCATTGTTGCTAAACCCACCTTATGATGCTAGTTCCTTCAAGGTGAGGTATGATGATTATAATTACTCCATAATGGAATCGGGGGTTCTCGACCTTACGTCATCCCGATATAGTTATAGATTATCTTTGAGTTCTAATGCATGCTTTATGATAAGTGTATGATAATGATATTACACCGTACCTAGATGGCCGAACATGTCATTGCGAAGGCGGGCTGCATACGATTACACCGTGCCTAGAGGGCCGGACATTTCACTGCGAAGGCGGGCTGCATATGATTACACCGTGCCTAGAGAGCCAAACATGACACCACTAGTGGACGGCGTGCGATGGTTACCCGGACGAGGCTTAACGATGATGGTGTATGTGATATGTATGACATGCGTTTTCTTTTAAAGGTTAAGTAGGTTACATCCTTATCTCATGTTTTATGATTTCTTTATTATGTTAGTATTATTCATGCCTTACATACTCAGTACATTTATTGTACTGACGTCCTTTCTTCTATGAACGCTGTGTTCATGCCCACAGGTAGACAAGGAGGTCACCCAGATTCATAGGAGCTGATTAGCTGGCTTGTAGGAGCACTCCATGATTCCGGAGGTGCTATTTTTGATATACTATTTTGTGTATATATATTGGGCATGAAGGGTCCTGTCCCGTCCTTATGTCTAGTACTCTAGTAGAGGTTCGTAGATACGTACGTGTGGGTAGTAGATGTCCCATGATGATCACATTGTATATTTGTATATTATTTTGATAGACCGAAGGGCTTATGCACATTATTGTAGAAATTTTTTGGAAGTGGTAACAATTTCTCTTGGATAGTTGTGTTGTGAATAATAAATGCATTCAGGATGAGTATGATGATTAGGATAATGGGTGGTGCTCGGTATCTAGCTCCGGGTACCCATCATGGCCCCCTAATCGGGTCGTGACATTCAGCTCCTATTCTGACTTTACCCTTTGGGTCCGGCTGCTATGTGGTATATTGTGATGCCTTTAGGATTGGGCTGGGTTGTGTGTTATTGCAGAATTACATGAGAAGAATTACCCGACTTATGACTTGGAGTTGGCTACTGTGGTATTTGCTTTGAAGATTTGGCGTCACTACTTGTATGGTGAGCATTATGATGTTTTCACTGATCACAAGAGTCTACAATATATTTTCAAGCAGCGAGAGTTGAATCTCAGACAAAGGAGATAGTTGGAGTTATTGAAAGATTACGACTTGAATATCTTGTATCATCCGGGTAAGGCGAATGTGGTTGCTGATGCTCTGAGTAGAAAGTCTATGGGCACGTTGGCATAATTGCTTGCACATGACATTCCTATGGGAAGGGAAATTTGAAGACCTACTAATCTTGGTGTCAGACTTGATGAAACCGAAGATGGTGAGTTAGTAGGAATCACGCCAGCATGGTCTGACATTGTGGAAAGGATCAAGTCCAAGCAGTATGACGCTGAACTTTTGATAAAACTGTGTGATTGAGTGGAAAGGGGTGAGTACACTTAATTCACTGTTGGGACAGGTGATAGTGTCCTACGGTTGCAAAGGTGGTTATGTGTTCCTGATGTTGACGAACTTTGACAAGAATTGATGGTAGAGGTGCATAGCTCTAAATACACTGTACATCCGGGGTCCACCAAGATGTATAAGGATTTGAAACAACACTATTGGTGGAAGGGCATGAAGCTTGATATTTCTAACTTTGTTGCTAAGTGTTTGAACTGTCAACAAGTTAAGGCTCAACATCAAAGGCATGGAGGCCTGGCTTAGAATATCGAGATTTCGCAGTGGAAGTGGGAGGTGATCAATATGGATTTCTTTTTGGGTTTACCCCGCACAAAGTGTTATAGCCCGTATCTTGTGTGTTTGGAAATTCCAAAGTCGTCGTGGAAAGTTAAGGGCGAGACCATTTTCAAAAATTATTTTAATGTACAGGTTGGTTGTGGATATTATTTATGAATATTATGGTATGGAAATATTGAGGAAGGTTAAGGGTAAAAAGAGAAATTTGCAAAATGGTGCATGGTAATATGGTGAAAGCCTAGGGGCAAAATGGTAATTTCATAAATGTTCAGGAAAATCCTCGAAATTTCCATGTTGGCCGTGTGGCATAAGTATATGCCCATATTGCTTTGGAGACTAAAGTGTACAAAAGAAGACATTTGGTCTTCTTTGACCATGTGAGAAATTCAAAAGAAATTCAAGAAAAGGAAAGAAAACTCTAGAAGAATAAAGAGGAGGGCATGTGGCTATTTTGTGATTGGAGGGACCTAATATATATATATATATGAGAGGTGGTCATCTTAATTCAAGAATTTGGAGAGAAAGAAAAACAAAAAGAAGGAGAGCAAGAACATAGGCCATTTCGGCCAAGACCTCGAAAAACTAGGTCCGTGAAATCTTGTTTCAAAAATCATTTTCTTCAAGTATTCCTATCAATTGGAGGGTCCTCTATGACATGGAAGAGTTGTTGGGGGCAAGTAGAACACATATTCTTGCAAGGTTATAATTTTAGCCAAGTGAAGAATCAAAGGAGAAAGGTAAGGTTTCATCTTCTTTTGTGTGTTGTGAATGGTTCATATATGTTGTTGTATAGAAAAATGAATGAAATCCATGAGAATATGGAATTTATGTTGTAGCCGTGTGGGTGGTTGACTTATGAAGAAGTGATGAATTAATTTTACTTAGTACCATGATTGTTGTGGTTATAGATGGTTCATGCATACTGTGGTATGTTGAAGTGAATGAAACTCATGAAAATATGTAGTGTGTATGTGTGGCCGTGTGGTGCTTAGGTGGTATGGAAGAGAGTGAGCAAATTTTATCTTGTATGTTGGTTGTTGTTGTAGTAAAATCTATGGTGGAAAATGGAAGCTTAACAATTTTAGTTTAGGTGGTAATTGTTGGAAACTTGTTCTAGAAGTTTATGAAGATTGAATATGATGTTCTTACATGTATGGAATATAAGGTTGTTAGTATGGTGTTGTTGGAATATAAATTATAAGGTTGATTATTGTTTTGTTGGAGTTGGAAAGTCTTGAAGGAAGTAGTATGCTAATTGAATTTGTTACTATGATTGTTGGCAATGTTGTTGATAGTTTGGCCGGGTTGAATTCCCGGATTGTTGTTGATTAAATTGGCTAAGTTAAAGTTTTGGAGATGGTGTATTTGTAGGGGAAGTGCTGCCGAAATTTAGGTAGACAAATGTTACCTTAAGATCCCACTTCTAAATGCTCTAATCAATGTT
Source organism: Lycium barbarum (assembly GCF_019175385.1). Taxonomy (NCBI): domain Eukaryota; kingdom Viridiplantae; phylum Streptophyta; class Magnoliopsida; order Solanales; family Solanaceae; genus Lycium; species Lycium barbarum. The sequence goes on from NC_083337.1 coordinate 27,207,012, forward strand.
TGGTAACTGTGACCAAATTGTAGATGTTGGCGGATTTGCAACTTGAATTTGGAGTAGCATAAGGAGCGGAAAAAGGTATGTAAGGCTTTACTCTTCCTTCTATGGCATGTCTTAGACATAATAGGTCGAATACGAGCCTTGGGGACAACTCTATTCTCCGGAATCCGCACCTAAAGTTACCTTTTTTTCATTTAGAAGAATGGAATTAAAAGTTGTGTAAAATGTTGGAAAAACTTCCTAAACCTCTAGAACTTGCATAAATAGGACCCGACTACCTTAAAACCCTCACAAGTAACGCCATGACATGTAACATATGCAAATTGTGTACGCTACCTCATTCGGCCCGAGGTGGGCCCATTGTTCCCGGTTTTTTTCCTTATTGTTCCGCTTGACTTATTTTGAAGCAGAATCCAAAGGGAACTTTTGATCCTTATCCCGATTATCAAACGATAAGTACTGTACCATTCTAATGGAAATATGTCTATGATGACCATGATAACGATGATGCTAAGGAAGAGAATACGTCTATGATAGGTATGACAAGAATGATTCCATGACTAAGAGTCTTAAGCTAAGGATTCAATATGAGTATGAAAGTGTCCAACTAGTTCTTGATCTTTAATTCTATTCCTTGGTCATGACACTATCTTCTAAAGATTTCTAAGGCATGATCCCCAAGTCGTAAAGTCTCAAATGTCTATGATAGATATGTTGACGATATGTTCCTACTATGAATATGACAATATGACAATGTTAAATTATTTCTTGATATCTCAACTCTATTATGGGTAATGACTACTTTAGAGGTTCCATGTATATGAAACGATGCCTTATGACCCTATTTTATGTTTTCTCATAATGACACTCTTCATTGATAGTCTCGCCATATGATACTAGTTCCTTCAAGGTGAGACAAAGCGGTCACGGTTATACCATAATGTAATCGGAGGTCACCGACCTTACGTCACTCCGATGGATACATGGTTTTCTTTGGGCTCTCCTGCATGCTTATATGACATATGTATATGAGATATGAATATGTACATGGGGTGGGGGAAGGGATACATGGGGATGGGAAGGGAAACATGTTTCATTGCCACCTGGTCAGCTGTCTTATCATCCCGGACGCGGGATGCCCAGACGCGGGATATAGGGGCGAGCCGATGTATTTCGGTGCTATGTGGGCGAGCCGACATTGTTCGGTGCTATGCTATGAAATGATATGATATAACATGATATGATATGATATGACATGATACGATACGATATGATATGATAAGACATGACATGGTATAAGTTCTGTTTTCTATGTCTATGAAAAGGAATGTTTTTAAAAGGGAAAGACAAGCATGCATGGTATCCGGCCTGAAAAGGCATTCCTATGCATAGGTTACCCTTTTATTCTATGACATGTTTTATGTTTCCACGCAGTTATTATTCGTACGCATATTTCTTGCTATGTTACTATTCTTTCCTTACATACTCAGTACATTGCTCGTACTGACCCCTCTTCTTCGGGGGCTGCGTTCATGCCGCGCAGGTACACCCAGAAGAGTTGAAGCTAGCATAGAAGATGTTCCAGCGGGGTTGGTAGGCTCCACTTGTTCTGGAGTGCTGTCGAGTCAGAGTATATGAGCCATGACGTTTTGTTCGATGATAGAGACTTTGCAAACAGAGTCGTGGGTATAGAGTGTCAGCTTTGTATATGGCTTCGTCTGTCAATATGTTATTATGTTTCAGGTCACGGGTCCTATATGATGACAGACCTTGCTTATGGAAATAAAAACAAAATATTGGAGAGCTTACCACGTATTTTATTCTTAATTAATTCAAGGGTTTATATATGTAATAAGAGTCAGCGGGTTCGCTCGGCTCCAGATATGGGGTCGGGTGCCCATCACACCCTAGTAAAGTCGGGGTGTGACAAAGTGGTATCAGAGCAGGTCGGTCTAAGGGTTGTCTGCAAAGTCGTGTCCAGCAGAGTCCTGTTTATGGGTGTGAATCCGGCCACATTTATAAACAGGAGGCTGCGGGGCATCTAGGAAATGTTGACCTTCTTTCTGTCTTAAATCGTGCGATAGAGCCAAGTCATAGGAAATAAGATTCCTTATACTAACCGTCGATTTTCGCAGACGCTTAGTGGTGACGAAAGAAGACAAGTGACAAGATGGCAAGTCACAAAGGTAAGCCTGGATAATTGTTTTGTTACTTGGAACTGGAAGTTCTGATGGCTGGAATATGTCATATAGCCATATGTTTTGCGAAGTATTGTCGATATTTGCTATGTACTGATTTTAAATAGTAGGAGTGGTAGACGAGGTTCTACCAGAATGGATACGTTTAATAGAAAAAGACGAGGAAAAAGGGAATGCCGTAAACAGACAATAAACGGGATGTGTTGTTCTAGAGGACCTATGGGTCTGGCGTGGTGATAAAGGTACGATCACTACTATCGGGAATCTGGAAGTCCAGAATAGGAGTTATCCATATACACAGGCGGAAGGTGAGCGTTGGAAATCGAGAAGGGCAAAACGGTAATTATAAAAGAAAGGACGTGCTACGAAAATGTTTCGGAACCTGTAAGACTTCGACTTGCTCCAGAACATGTAATAAATGTCATGTGAAAAAGCGGACGCGAAAATGTCAACATTAAGACACCGAATTCCAGTGAAGTTTTTGGATTAAGCGTGCTCAGGTGGGAGCAATTTCATAATGGGTGACCCCCTGGGAAATTGGCAAGAAATTCTATATATTGAGACATAAGAGACAAATGAAAAGCTAGGGTAGTCTAAGGAAAACTAGGATATACGGAATGGTTAGAGACTATAAGAAGACATGTAGGACGAGGCAGACTAGCTCGGTGAAGAGACAGAAAAGGCATCACAGCCCTGGAATTAGGCTAAGCTTGAACAACGTTTAGAAGTATTTTGTGGGCTGGTAGATAGTAAATATATATATATATATAAATATATAAAGGTGTGGCGTATCCCATATATGATTGTATCGGGGGACATGTGAGTCCCAGCGACCAGAGCTATGATCACGCAAGGGTACCGAAGTTCGAAGGGTGGCAAAGATAAACGGTGAGACTGTTGCCAGGTAAATTATTATTGTTCTACTATAGGTAAAGATTGGAAATTCTAGTATAACAACACTTGGAAAACAAAGAGTGAGTAGATGGAAAACAAAGGGATCAAAGTATCGTAGGGAGGTGAAAGGTAAGAAACCTCAAAGAGATGAAGGATAAGGGATAGACCAAGATTTCGTAGAAGGACTGTTGGCATATAAGGAGCCCCCTAAAGGGGGGGAGGCCATATTATAGTAGACCTAAAAAGGAATTGCAACACTATCAAGTGTCAGAAAAGGAAATCTATTAGCTTGGAATCAGAGTTTAAAATATGTCGGCGTGTCGCAAAAATACTTGGGAGAAGAGTAGAAGCGAAATAACAATGAGTATAGTAATAGATAGACCTGAGGATAAAGAAACAGCCTACGGCTACATTGAACCATTAAGTAAGGATTGTGTACTAAGACATGGCTTCCGTTAAGGTACGGTGACGAGACAATAAAAGAAAAGGAAGGACCCGGAAAGAACAAGGATAATGAGGTGACACAGTGAGTTAGAAAGAAACCCATGACATGGAACGAGGACTCCTGTAAGGATCCAGGAGTTTGATAGTAAGGAAAGTAGGATAACAGATATGGAATGGACATGGAGAAAGAGGGAAACTATAAAGGAACCCCCTCCCGAAGTGCTGCAAGACCCCACAAGGTCAGTTGAACATTCGAGGACGAATGTTCTAAAGGGGGGGGGGGGGGGGGAGGATGTTATAGCCCGTATCTTGTGTGTTTGGAAATTCCAAAGTCGTCGTGGAAAGTTAAGGGCGAGACCATTTTCAAAAATTATTTTAATGTACAGGTTGGTTGTGGATATTATTTATGTATATTATGGTATGGAAATATTGAGGAAGGTTAAGGGTAAAAAGAGAAATTTGCAAAATGGTGCATGGTAATATGGTGAAAGCCTAGGGGCAAAATGATAATTTCATAAATGTTCAGGAAAATCCTCGAAATTTCCATGTTGGCCGTGTGGCATAAGTATATGCCCATATTTCTTTGGGGACTAAAGTGTACAAAAGAAGACATTTGGTCTTCTTTGACCATGTGAGAAATTCAAAAGAAATTCAAGAAAAGGAAAGAAAACTCTAGAAGAATAAAGAGGAGGGCATGTGGCTATTTTGTGATTGGAGGGACCTAATATATATATATGAGAGGTGGTCATCTTAATTCAAGAATTTTGAGAGAAAGAAAAACAAAATGAAGGAGAGCAAGAACATAGGCCATTTCGGCCAAGACCTTGGAAAACTAGGTCCTTGAAATCTTGTTTCAAAAATCATTTTCTTCAAGTATTCCTATCAATTGGAGGGTCCTCTATGACATGGAAGAGTTGTTGGGGGCAAGTAGAACACATATTCTTGCAAGGTTATAATTTTAGCCAAGTGAAGAATCAAAGGAGAAAGGTAAGGTTTCATCTTCTTTTGTGTGTTGTGAATGGTTCATATATGTTGTTGTATAGAAAAATGAATGAAATCCATGAGAATATGGAATTTATGTCGTAGCCGTGTGGGTGGTTGACTTATGAAGAAGTGATGAATTAATTTTACTTAGTACCATGATTGTTGTGGTTATAGATGGTTCATGCATACTGTAGTATGTTGAAGTGAATGAAACTCATGAAAATATGTAGTGTGTATGTGTGGCAGTGTGGTGCTTAGGTGGTATGGAAGAGAGTGAGCAAATTTTATCTTGTATGTTGGTTGTTGTTGTAGTAAAATCTATGGTGGAAAATGGAAGCTTAACAATTTTAGTTTAGGTGGTAATTGTTGGAAACTTGTTCTAGAAGTTTATGAAGATTGAATATGATGTTCTTACATGTATGGAATATAAGGTTGTTAGTATGGTGTTGTTGGAATATAAATTATAAGGTTGATTATTGTTTTGTTGGAGTTGGAAAGTCTTGAAGGAAGTAGTATGCTAATTGAATTTGTTACTATGATTGTTGGAAATGTTGTTGATAGTTTGGTCGGGTTGAATTCCCGGATTGTTGTTGATTAAATTGGCTAAGTTAAAGTTTTGTAGATGGTGTATTTGTAGGGGATGTGCTGTCGAAATTTCGGTAGACAAATGTTACCTTAAGATCCCACTTCTAAATGCTCTAATCAATGTTTGGTAACTGTGACCAAATTGTAGATGTTGGCGGATTTGCAACTTGAATTTGGAGTAGCATAAGGAGCGGAAAAAGGTATGTAAGGCTTTACTCTTCTTTCTATGGCATGTCTTAGACGTAATAGGTCGAATACGAGCCTTGGGGACAACTCTATTCTCCGGAATCCGCACCTAAAGTTACCCTTTTTTCATTTAGAAGAATGGAATTAAAAGTTGTGTAAAATGTTGGAAAAACTTCCTAAACCTCTAGAACTTGCATAAATAGGACCCGACTACCTTAAAACCCTCACAAGTAACGCCATGACATGTAACATATGCAAATTGTGTACGCTACCTCATTCGGCCCGAGGTTGGCCCATTGTTCCCGGTTTTTTTTCCTTATTGTTCCGCTTGACTTATTTTGAAGCAGAATCCAAAGGGAACTTTTGATCCTTATCCCGATTATCAAACGATAAGTACTGTACCATTCTAATGGAAATATGTCTATGATGACCATGATAACGATGATGCTAAGGAAGAGAATACGTCTATGATAGGTATGACAAGAATGATTCCATGACTAAGAGTCTTAAGCTAAGGATTCAATATGAGTATGAAAGTGTCCAACTAGTTCTTGATCTTTAATTCTATTCCTTGGTCATGACACTATCTTCTAAAGATTTCTAAGGCATGATCCCCAAGTCGTAAAGTCTCAAATGTCTATGATAGATATGTTGACGATATGTTCCTACTATGAATATGACAATATGACAATGTTAAATTATTTCTTGATATCTCAACTCTATTATGGGTAATGACTACTTTAGAGGTTCCAAGTATATGAAACGATGCCTTATGACCCTATTTTATGTTTTCTCATAATGACACTCTTCATTGATAGTCTCGCCTTATGATACTAGTTCCTTCAAGGTGAGACAAAGCGGTCACGGTTATACCATATTGACATAGGGAGGCGGCTGAAATATGCCTAAGAAATACAGACCTTATTTCAAAATACAGGCCGTATTCTTTGGCCATATTTTTCATTAACAAAAATAGTGGAGTCCTGATTCTCCAAGATGCTTTCACACTTAACCCGGATTTACAGAATGTTACATTATCCCCCCCTCAAGATCATTCATCCTCAAATGAGAATCACAGCCTACCAAGGATTCAACTAGCACACAAATTGTTTGAAACAAACGCAAACGATTCGCGTAAGAATAGCTAGAAACTTTAACTCATACCTGTAATAGGGAAAAAGTGAGGATATCTTTTCTTCATGTCCTCCTATGCTTCCCATGTTTCTTTTCGGTATCATGGTTTCGCCACATGACTTTAACTGAAGCTATATTATTTGTTCTCAACCTTCTAACTTGACGATCTAGAATCTGAACTGCTTCTTCTTCATAAGACAAACCTTCATTATTTTCAATCTCTTCATGGTTCAACACATGAGAGGGATCAGGTTGGTACAACCTCAACATCAAAATGTGAAACACAAGATGCACCATTGCCATATCAGATGGTAACTTCAACTCATAAGCCACAATCCCAATTTTCCTAACAATCACATAAGGGCCAACGAATCGAGGACTAAGCTTTCCCTTTTTACCAAACCGCATTACTCCCTTCATCGACGACACTTTCAAGAATACCTTTTCACTAACAGAAAACTCTAGCTCAGGTCCCATCATGTCCGTATAAGACTTTTGTCTACTCTAAGCTGTCTTGAGTCATTGTACAATAAGATTAACTTTCTGGATTGCTTCATGAACCGATTCAGGACCCAACAATTGTACTTCAGTTGGTTCAAACCAACCAATTGAAGACTGACAACACCTCCCATAAAGAGCCTCATAAGGAGCCATCCGAATATTCGCTTGGTAACTGTTGTACGCGAATTCCACAAAAGGTAAATGTTCATCCCAATTTCCTCTGAAACCAATGGCATAGGCTCGCAGCATATCTTCCAAAGTCTGAATATCCCTTTCTGTCTGCCCGTCAGTTTGAGGATGAAAGGCAGTGCCCAATTTCACTCTAGTTCCCAAACTTTCCTGAAAGGACTTCCAAAAATGAGCAGTGAATTGCGTACCTCTATCATATGATGGATGTCGAAATCCCATGCAATCTAACTATCTCTTTTAGATATACCTTGGCATACTACGCTACGGTATATGACGTCTTCATAGGGAGAAAATGGGCAGACTTTATGAGTCTATCCACAATCACCGAAATCAATTAAAACTTGGCCTTTGTGTCACACCCCGACTTTACTAGGGTGTGATGGGCACCCGACCCCGTATCTGGAGCCGAGCGAACCCGCTGACTCTTATTACATATATAAACCCTTGAATTAATTAAGAATAAAATACGTGGTAAGCTCTCCAATATTTTTTTTTCTTTCCATAAGCAAGGTCTGTCATCATATAGGACCCGTGACCTGAAACATAATAACATATTGACAGACGAAGCCATATACAAAGCTGACACTCTATACCCACGACTCTGTCTGCAAAGTCTCTATCATCGAACAAAACGTCATGGCTCATATACTCTGACTCGACAGCACTCCAGAACAAGTGGAGCCTACCAACCCCACTGGAACATCTTCTATGCTAGCTTCAACTCTTCTGGGTGTACCTGCGCGGCATGAACGCAGCCCCCGAAGAAGAGGGGTCAGTACGAGCAATGTACTGAGTATGTAAGGCAAGAATAGTAACATAGCAAGAAATATGCGTATGAATAATAACTGCGTGGAAACATAAAACATGTCATAGAATAAAAGGGTAACCTATGCATAGGAATGCCCTTTCTGGCTGGATACCATGCATGCTTGTCTTTCCCTTTTAAAAACATTCCTTTTCATAGACATAGAAAACAGAACTTATACCATGTCATGTCTTATCATATCATATCGTATCGTATCATGTCATATCATATCATATCATGTTATATCATATCATGTCATAGCATAGCACCGAACAATGTCGGCTCGCCCACATAGCACCGAAATACATCGGGTCGCCCCTATATCCCGCGTCTGGGCATCCCGCGTCCGGGATGATAAGACAGCTGACCAGGTGGCAATGAAACATGTTTCCCTTCCCATCCCCATGTATCCCTTCCCCCACCCCATGTACATATTCATATCTCATATGCATATGTCATATAAGCATGCAAGAGAGCCCAAAGAAAACCATGTATCCATCGGAGTGACGTAAGGTTGGTGACCTCCGATTTAATCCATTGTTTTGTTAATGCAAAATAAGGCCAAAGAATAAGGCCCGTATTTTTAAATACGACCCACATTTTTTGCCGTATTTCACCCGCCTCTAGCAGTGTGTATATAAAACGAGGTTCAGTTAATTTATCACTTATTCACATTCTCATAAATCCTAAGGACGAATATCTTTCTTCCAAGTCTTCAAACATTAAGGTGAGAACATCTTTAATATTATTAATCAATCCTAGCATCAAACCCGTGATTCTTAACATTATTCATGAATGAAAAACCTAGGGTTGCAAGGTAATCTTTCTCAAAGTGATTCAAACTAGGGTTTTGGGTGTTCTTCGTTGTAAAAGTGAATTGTCGAGTTACGTAAGGCTTAATTATGGTATGTCTCTTTTGAAAACCTTATTTCTGATGTATGTCTCCTTTTCAAAAGTTCTTTATTGAATAAAAAGGTGAACTTTTCATACTTTAAAACCCTATTTCATGCTTTGATTGTGGTTGGTGTGCGTGAGGGGACAAGCCCACATTAATCGTTAATTGTATTATATACTATACATGTATACATAATTCTAATCGTTTTCCTCTATAAGTGATAATCAACAATAATGGCTAAGGGATTGGTAATGGCGTTTTATAATGAACTTAAATGCTAATTGATGATGTGACTACCTTGAGATGAATTGTGATTCGGCTTCAATGCTATGAACATTGTTGTTGTGTTTGGCCTAGCTACTTGGGAGGAAGGGTAGTCACTATGGATCTTAGTGTGGTAATTACCTAGCCATTCGGAAGGAAGAGTAGCCATTGCCGGTTTGCTACTCGGGTGCAGTTTATGCCTAGCTATTCGGGAGGAAGGATAGCCATCGAGAGCCTGAGATTCCGATGTGGTGCTTCTAAGCTGTTTAGGGAACCTAAAAGGTCAGCCCTTCATTGTGATTTATTCTTGGGCCTGTATTGGCATGTGTGATATCTTTATCTCTCTGAAAGTAGCATTGATGATAATCTGGCAAATTGAAAGGACATAACTGAAAGTTGTAAACTTGATAAAAAGGGACTCTTATTCATTTGACAAGCATATTGATCCAAGTTGAGTAATTGTTTTTACAATGATTTCACATGGTTTCCCGAACTGTTTTCTTTATGTATTATTGTGTCTTATTTTCTTATTACTTATTGTCCCCAATACACTCACTGAGTATGAAGTACTCAGGCATACCATTGTTGTTTTGATAGTATGTTAGGTAATGAAGAAGGGCAGGTTCGTGGTGACTAAAGAGCTAGGAGAACTTGCCATTTCTCTTGATTTGGTGAGCCCACATCCATTCATGGGTCATCCTCTATTTATTCATTCCATTTATTCATATTAGTTTTCCGGGCTGCGTCCCGAGGATTAGACGGTCATTCTTTATTCTTAAAAGCTCCATAGTTACGTTCATTATGTGGGTTGTGGAAGAATTGTTGCATAACTCTTTGGGCAATTGTTATGTTTTGATTAAGTTATATAACATTAAAGACTTTCGTTGATTTTAATTTTGACATCTTCATTTGAATGCATTTATATATAAACTGCTGGTGATTGAGTAGTGAACCTTGCGATTTCTAGTGTTGGATATTGCATGTTCAGGTTCTTCCGATATTGTGCATGACGTTCGATGCCGGTCACGTCTGGGGTGGGTTTTGGGGCGTGACAGAAATCTGAAAAGCACCAATACGTGGGGCCATAGCTGCAGTAGGATGCATACCCGTGGTCTGTCCCTGCTTGAAAGACCGTACCCCCACTTGAGTATAAGAACCGTCACCTAAAGTAGTCGTTCCCCCTATAGCATGCTGGCCATCCAGATAAAGAGGTACCCGGGGCATGATATCCTAAAACACGAGGTCAGACACAGTATCGGGGGAAATTTGAGCTGCTCCTTCACCACCCCCGACTGCCGGTACTGCCTCTAGTAGCGCTTTGGAGAGGCTGAACATGCTCGCCTCTGATCGACTAAAGGCGCTCCACCCCTGGCTGGTGCGGCTCCACAGCCTCTGGCTCGACCACGGCCTCTCGTGCTCCTCGCCCTCTAGTGTCTGCCGTAGGAGAGGCTCTGGCATCTCATCCCTAGCTATCGTAGCTCGAGTCCTCACCATCTGTGAAAGAACAAAATCTAATCAGATACCAATTTGCAACTTTCAGATACCAATTAGAATAAAGTAGCATGAAGGAATGAAAGAAGGGAAATTTCCTAAAGTCCTATAGTCTCTCGTAGATAAGTATGGAGCTCTTCATACCAATCCGAGTGACTCTACTAGAATTGCTCTTGTACTTATAGGCAGGGTAACCCGAGGCTCTGATACCAACTTGTCACACCACAACTCGGGGAGCGTATGGGTACCTACTGTTATATCCTGTATTTTTGCGCATTCAGATAATTCAAGATAATTGCGGGAAGTTAAGAGCATGGCTATATTGTTGATCTTGTTTGGTACATAAGTTGTTATAAAAAATTTTGATGTGGGAATATTAAGAATGGCTAGGGTAGAAAGGGAAATTCGCAAGATAACTCATAGAAATATGGAGGAAGGCTAAGGGCAAATTTGAAATTTGGAAAATAAATTTTCATGAATTGCAAGACAAAAAAGACAAACAAAAATGGGCTTGAAACAAAAAGGGCCAAGTGTGGCCATCCAAGTGGGGATGGGCCTTGGCCCATATGGTTAAGTTGTGCGTGTGTATAAAAAAGATGACCCATTTGTTATTTTCATCTTCACTTAAGAAGACTCAAGAAACTTTGAGAAGCCAAAAAAATTAAAAGGCCATTCGGCCATGCTTGGTTGAACAAGAACCTTGGAAAAAATTGTTCAAAAATTATTTTCTCCTAGCATTTCTACTAATTGGAAGGTCCCTAGCAAAGTGAAGTAGTCATTGGAGCATGTAAAGCATCCATTCTTGCAAGCTACAAATTCTAGTCAAGTGAGAAGTTAAAGGAGAAAGGTAAGAATTAATCTTTTTTTATATGTTATGGATGGTTGTGTATGTTGTAGCATGTAGAAATGGATGAAATTCATGAAAATATGGATATATGTGTTGTGGCCGTGTGGTTATTGTATGGCATGGAAGAGAATGAATCAATTTTTCTTAAGAATTTTGGTTGTTGTTGTAATGGAACCAATGACGGAAATGAAAGTTTGATGATTCTAGTTGAAGTTGTAAGTGTTGAAAAGTTGTTTAAAAGCTAATGTGATGTCAAAAACCATTTCTTGGATATATGGAAAAATAATGTTGTTAGTGTGTGAATTGTTGGTGTAGGTCATGAATTTGAAAGGAAGAAATGTGTTATTATTGTTCTTGTTGAATTTGGAAGGTTTCAGATGGAATGACATATTGGTTGGATTATTGTGAATATTGTGTGGATTGTTTGAAGCGTTCTTGAATATTTGTTTGAATGGCTTCGGATTAGTACTTGAATGTGTGAGCAAATATGGATTGAATATAAGTGAAACGCCGTTGATGTTTGTAGAAAGAAGTTGCTAATGTTAGTATGCGTTTTGAATCGATTGTGGATATGGTTAGAATAATTATTGGTATTGTTGTTGATATTTTGGCCAAGTTAAATTCTCAGATTTGTTGTTGTATTTTTGGCCGAGTTGAATTCTCGGGGTTGTTGTATTTACAGGGGAAATGCTGCCGAAATTTATTTAATAAAGTGTTGGTTTAGAATTGGACTCTTAAGTGTTATGGCTAATGTTTGGTATGTATGAATATTGTTGTAGATCTTGCGAAGCCAAAGACTTAAGTTCGTATTAGCATAGAAAGCGGGCAAGGTATGTAAGGCTTACCTTTCTTTCTTTTGGCATGATCCTTATGAAATGAGCAAATGACGTATATGTATGATTTCAAAGAAATTCCTATTCTTAGAGCCACTTGGATGGCTAACGATCTTGATTTCCATAAGCTATTTCATATGGTTTTGATGCTTACCCATGATGTCCGAAGTTCTGTTTGATATATTTCCGAATGGCATTCGAAAGATAATTGATATGACTAAAGTTTTGATCTTCAAATGCTAGCACGTTCGATTATTCTATTGAGTCTTTGATATGTTTTGATATGTACATATGGTTCCAAAATCTCTACTTGATTTGATCCATAACGATATCCGAAAGGTACTTGATATGATTGTTGCTTTGATTTTCCAAAAATAGCTTCTGAAACGCTCGTAGAAGGTTTTGTACTTCAAACGCTCGTAACTTTCTTATACTAAGCCGGATTGACCCGAAACTTGTTTCCGAGCCTTCAGGTGTCGGTAAGTATACTTATGTATCGAGTCTTGATTTATATGCATATAGTTTTTCACTACTCTGCTCGTGCACGCCTCAATATGTCTATTCACCGAGTCCCGGTCCGGGTATGTTATCGTGCGCACTCCACTGCATTGTTCACCGAGTCCCTCATTAGAGGACCGGGTACGGTATATGTATATGATGATATGATGAGATGATGATATGTTATGGTGGCCAGGAGGGCATATGATGATTTGATTCACCGAGTCCCTCACTAGAGGGTCGGGTACGGTATGTACATATGTATATGCATGATGATATGATGATATGATTTCACTCACCGAGTCCCTCACTAGAGGGCCAGGTACGGTATATATATATGTATATATAGATGATATATGATGACATGCATGACTCTTTTCACCGAGTCCCTCACTAGAAGGCCGGGTACGGTATATGTATACATGTATTCATGATGACATAATGACATGATTTTATTCACCGAGTCCCACAATGGGCCGGGTACGATATGTGATGTTGGTATGTTTGATTTCGTCTCATACTGCACAGGTAAAGCGGTTCCTTGATTAGCATACTTGACTCCTGGAATCTCTATTTCAGTTATGATCTTTCCAGTTGTATTTCATGCCTTACATACTCAGTACATATTCCGTACTGACCCCCTTTCTTCGGGGGCTGCGTTTCATGCCCGCAGGTACAGACGCGCACGTGAGTGGTCCGTCAGCTTAGGCCATCCATTCTGCTGTGTTGAAGTGCTCCCTTGTTCTGGAGCCTATATTTTGGTACAGACTCTTCCGTTGTATATATGTATGTGTATATTCAGGCGTACGGCGGGGGCCCTGTCCCGTCATATGATTCTATTGTCTTTGTTAGAGGCCTGTAGACATATATGTGGGTCATGGGTCGTTATTGTTTGGTTATGTCTGTGTGATATGCTCCTTAAGAGATTCCATATGCTATGACAACCTTAACGGCTTGTACGTGTGAATACATATGTATATATTTTGGGCAATATGTTTTACGACAGCCTTGGTGGCTTTTGTATGATATGTATGTTATATGCGATCGCTTCAGATGACATCTGTTCTCAGTATCTGTATAAATTAATGTATGTTGGATATCGATAAGTCATTGATATGTCGATTTGGTAAGTAAGTGTAAATGGGTGTCCAGTTCGGGCACTAGTCACGGCTCACGGGGTTGGGTCGTGACACCTACTATTTCCAGCCTCAGTAGGTGGGCCTGTTCTTTATACAAGCAACCAACAGTAAATACATTAATGAAAACCCAAGAATAATGCGATAAGTCTAACATAATATATATAAATACTTAGTGTTGAAGATAAATAAATCCCAAAAATCTGGTCTGTTCATTATAAGAGATACTAAATACTACTACAAGTCTGAATAGTCAATACATCATCTGAAGTACATATTGTCTCTAAATAGAAATGGGACAATAAAGAAGATAGAGTCTCGGGCAGCATGGATCTTCAGTAGCTCACAGAACTCTAGGAATGTCGCCTCGGGATCAATTGCGATGTGTGGAAGTCTCTCCAACAACGAACTCTACACTCATAAAAGAGTACAACAAGGTAGCATTAGTACAAAACATGGTACTGAGTAAGCATCATAGGCCGATAGCAGTTAGATCACGTATGTAAACAAGGAAACGGAAAGATAATCATGCTCACAAACAGAAACAAGGCAACAAGTCCAAGTAGTGCAATCCATAACCAAACAATTTCTCAAGTATTTCACAATCCAAACATAACCAATAATCACCCAATAACTCAAATATCACCGAAGATCAATATCAATCCAAAGGTCAATAAGAACTTATAATGTGTATGCAAATGGAATGCAATGCAATGATACACACATCCTCCGGGGGGATAATGTCCACCTCTCGACAGTCATGACCCATCGAGGACCGCTAAGTCTATGTACCGTCATTCCGTATCACACAATCTAGACTAACTCCTCCATCCAAATCATTGCTAACCACTCCGTATCACACAACATAGAGATGGCTACGCAAGTATATCAATGTCACATGAATAGTACTTACCTCCGTCATCACCATCTTCCAATATCAAAACCAACATAGATATATCATGGATATGAGAAAGTCTGTCATCAATGAGAATATCATAAATAACATATGGATTCCAGTCATTTCACATAAGGACAACCATCATAGCAAAAGTATCACATGAATCCGTTCCTTCCAACGTCTCCCATAATGCATAAAAACTGCCAATTCACATAAGAAAAGCCAAGACTTAACCTAGGGATTCTACAGGCCACGTGCCCGAACACACAACTCACACAACAGTACCAACCTAAGAATTTCATCCCAAACTTCATACCCGAAGGTTCACATGATGTCTCCAACAATTCCCTAGTACTACATACGAGTCGCTAACCGGAGTCTAACAAAAAATGTAAGGCATAACCTACCTGGAGTGCCGAACTGGAATCCTAAACAAATCACGTGAGCGCCTTGCCCTTCCTTAATGTCTCCAAATACTCAGGGACTATTTATAACGTAATAAATATTAGAAATCATGAAGAACAATACCCATATTACAAGGCTTCTAATGTGGTCAACTTAAGCCTATGGAATTTGGGGAAACGGGCCCACAAAGGAAAAATGGGAAATTTGAAGGTGAAACATATAATTCAAGTCTAAGTGATCAAAAACCACTAGTAAATTTCCAAAACAACTAAATATTAAGAAAAGATCGTATTTAAAGAGAAACTCCCAATTTTGGGTATGAACCCCAATTCTCAAGTTCATAAATTTGTCACTAATAATGAAGGAATCATGTTTATAAAGCTATGACCCATCAATTCCATACTAATATAAGCTTATTCCATCAACAAGTAAAGGTTTGATAATCAAAAGTTCATTCAAGAAAGAAACCCCAAAAATCCTCTTTAATCCTTAGGTTATTGGAAGACTTTAGCATGAATTAGAGAGTTTCTAAGGTGGATTATGAATCATAAATGAAGGATAAGGTTAGATGAACTTACCCCAATGAAGAATTGCCTTAGAATATCTTGTTTTGCTCTCAAAATAGCTCTATAACCGAGAGTAATGAATGAGGAGTGATAGGGTTTTAAGAAGGAACATGCAAACACTCATAAAAACGCCCTACGAACTCATCCGTGGCCTCAAATTTCCCAACGGTGGTCTGTTTGACCAATTCAACCCCAATACTCTAAAATTAACTTTCCAACCCAAGTCCCAAAACATACTCTAATGCATTGGGAAGCGAATCGAACATACCAACAAGTCATAAATGACCATCCGAACCTCTCGAAAGCGGTAGATTATCAGAAAAGGTCTGTTTAGCTAAAAGTTAACTTAGGGTCAAACATTTTTGCTTTCAGGCTTATTATAAAAACAATAACTCTAATATTCGCCTAATGACTTCGAAAATCATAACACCTGTTCCCCCAAGTCTAATATAAGCTAATGAAGCTCGGAAAACGGGCAATAGGGTCAAAATTACCGTAACGGCCAAACGGGTCGTTACAAAAAGTTATCTCAGACTGTGTGGTTTTCAGAAGGAAATTAAAATATTTTACTCAGTCTTGTGCATTTAGTTGTATGTTCTATACCATAATACGGCCATGTTCTCCTAAAAGGTCTAACATAATGACTATCGCAGAACTAGCATTAATATTAAATATTGCATATGGCTAGTCATCCAAACATCAGGTATGTATTCTATCTCTTGCAGTCAATTAACTGCTCAGATCTTGGAACAGCTAAAACAACCTATTGTCATTGCCCTAGCCAACTATAGCTATCATTAAGTGTGTGTTGAGAAGTGAAAAGTAAGGCATGATGACCTTCTTGAAAACCTATCTGTTGGCATAAAGCTATGGGTGAAGTTTTGATGATTGACAAAGTAAAGACGCGTAATTAATAAACCAACTTAAGGGCATGATGAAAGTTGAACAAAATCAAATGAAGAAATGACAATAATGTTCCAAGCAAGAAAGCACAGTGATACGAATAGACATTGATATAAACCTCAAGCAAGAATATGAGTAAAGCTACAAGAGTAGTTAAAGAGATAACTCTGGCTGTGAAGCAGAGGTTCCAAACAATGTGAAAGGCCTGAAAAGCAAGCAGAATAAGATGAATAGAAGAGGTCCATAGAAATGTTCCATTGCCAAGACGCTACAGAAAACAACATGCACATGAACCCAGATTGAAAACATGTGTGCCAAGGAAAGACAAGTACAATGAAGAAAGCACACTGTGAATGAAACTGGTCAAAATACATGTTCCATTATAGAGACAGATGCAGACAAGTACCAGTTCAACTCTTGATAACCGAGTAGTTCAGCGAGGAATAGAACAAGCATGAAAACTATCACGACCCGACAAGGGGGCCATGACGGGTAGTCGGAGCAGACTACCGAGCCCCACTTATCATGCTAGTTATCACGCCCATCCTGAATATATATCATCTTCAACACAAGACTTATCATGAAACAATATCCGAATATTTCCCAAAAACATGCTTATATACATAGGCCCATAAGGCTACAAAATGATATACACCAAGAAGAGCATGATATATCTACTACCCACACATATCTATCTACGAGCCTCTAACGGGAATACTATAATCATAAGGACGGGACAGGACCCCGCCATGCCCCAAATATGTACACAAAAGAATATACCAATAGGCTGCACCTCCGGAGTAGTGGGATGCTCCTGTACGACTGCTGATAAGGCTCCTAGGTGTTCGGTCTGTCTCCCTATCTAACTGTGGGCACGAACACAGCGTCCATAAGAGAAAAAGACCTCAGTACAAACAATGTACTGAGTATGTAAGGCATGTGCAATAACACAATCAAGAAATAAGAGAGCATAAGATGAAGAGATAACATGTAACTGAATTCCTCTTAAGGCGGAACCATGCATGCTAACAAGAAAACATAATATCATGTATACATATATATAAACGGCCCGACCATATAGGCACGATGCAATCATCATTAGCCCGCGTTCGAGCTTCCTACGTCTGGGGTAAACATCTCAAGCCGCCCACTAGTGGTGTCTGCTCGGCCATATAGGCACGGTGTAATCATCATTATAGCTGCCCACTACGCCCATTGTAGTGGTGACTACCCAGCCATCTAGGCACGGTGTAATCTTACATATACATAATATGAAGCACGCATGAGAGCTCAAATAAAAGCTATAACTCTATTGGAGTGACGTAAGGTCGGGAACATCCGATTAAATTATGGAATAATCATCATCACTATGTCTCACCTTGAACGAACCAATATCATGAGGCGAGACATCAACAAGAAACAACATCAATGAGATCATGAAATAAGATTATCAATTCTTAATAGCATCATCATCATCTTAGGACATGTCTTATTTCTGGCTCATAAAAAACTCTTAATATCCTTAGACATTCAACTTTGGAATGTAAGAAGGTCATGGAATTATAGAAAAGAAATCATAATATAGGAGTCATGCCTTTAAAAGAAGGGGACTAGCCTTACATACCTTTTCTTCTATTTAACTTTGTCGACTAAACGCTTTCATCCCAAGAACACAATTCTACATACAAGAGAGTTCATACTAAGGTTAGATCATAGAAAATACACTCAAGTTCAATTTACAGCAACTAAAGGGCTAACGGAATTTGGGTAGCATTTTCTCTATTTCTCTAACTTTCACCATATCATAAAACAACTCCCAAAGCATACTATCAACATCAATAATATCATATTCAAGTAATTATATTCGATTTAACATCAACTCCCATCAAAATCCCCTTTTCAAGTTGAACCATAGTCATCTTCCTCACTACAACATCCATGGCTTCTCCACTTTAATTCTTTTCCTTTCCAAGGGATCACTAAACCTTAACATCCATCCAACCATATAAATAAGATGAAAAAAATACCTTATATTCAAGGAATCTCACCCAGCTCAACCCCCTTCAAGATCACGTTCACTCCAACTTTGCAAGGAATCAAGAACAATCACTTTTCTTGGATTACCTTGGGGTGTAAATGATGATTCCCTCTTTAGATGGTTATGGAAAGGTGTAGAGTGGTATGGAACCTTCAATAACACCTTGGAAATGTCTAGAGAGGTGGAAAAATAAATAGAAGGAGTTAGAAATAAACTTAGTGTCGTTTGGGATTTAAAAAGGTGGCATTTTCGCCCCCCGACCGAGTTGGCAGAGAGTATACGACCTTGCACACTGAGTGTTCTATCGCACACTCTCCCCTACACTTAGGAGAGGTTCTGGGAAGTGAGCTCTCCAATTTTGGAGAGGTTGCGCACAGTGTACGGCTCGGCACACTCAGTGTGCGGCTCGGCACACTCAGTGTGCGGCTCGGCACACTCAGTGTGCGGGCGCACACTGCCCTATTTTGCCCGGTTTTGCGAAATCGTGCTCTCTTTGATTCTTTGCGCACAGTGTATGGCTCAGCACACTCAGTGCCCTATTTTTCCCGGTTTCGCGAAATCGTGCTCTCTTTGATTCTTTGATCTCCAATCCTTATGAAACCTTCTTGGAACTTATATAAAACTTCATTAACTATACAAGGGGCTCTATATCGCTTCCTCAAGGTAATTCTAAGCAATGCTTAACTCAAATGATGTGAAGTTCTCCCAAACAAGATTCTACCTTAACTTTCTTCGAGGAACTTGTCCCCTTTTGCCTCAAATGTGTTTGGAATCTTAATTAGAATTATTAAGTATCCTTTATTACTTGTAGGGACTTCAAGTACACCTTAAATTATGTTAGTCTAATCGCCTAACGACAACCCGAAGTTCCGAGGTGTAACATTTTCCCCCCCTAAGAACATTCATCCTCGAATGTTAAGTTCTCGGGGATTTACAAAAATTTTGCTAACTTTTCCCCTGTAATGTGGCACTACCATCCTATCACAACAACCCAAAATGACATCTCTTATTGGGTACAACAACAACAGCAAGAAAACATGGCCACACATGACCAAAAACATCAAAGAGAAAGCATTACGTACCTTAGGACAATGATGTCGCATCTTGAATCTCTTCCAAGGGTGGAAATAACTGCGAATATATGGACTTCATATCTTCTTCTCCCTCCCAAGTCATTTGTTCCCTGTTGTTATTTTTCCATAAGACTGTAACTGAGGCTACCTCCTTATTTCTAAGTTTCCGCACTTGCTTATCTAATATAGCAACGGGCACCTCTTCATAAGCCAACTTCTCGGTAACTTGACATCATCTACAAGCACGATTCTGGAAGGATCTCCAACACACTTGCTGAGCATTGATATAAAAAAAACTGGATGAACTGATTCAAGTACTGGAGGCAAGTCTAATTTATAAGCCAGTTGTCCTACTTTGCACATGATCTTATAATGCCCAATATACTGGTCACTAAGCTTGCCCTTCTTGCCGAATGTCATTACACCTTTCATCAGTGACACTTTCAGGAATACCTAATCATTAACTTGGAATTCTAGGCTTCGCCGACGATTGTCTGCGTAAGATTTCTGGTGACTTTGGGCTGTCAACAATCAGTCTCTGATAAGCTTGATCTTTTCCACCACTTACTGAATCAATTCTGGAACTATTAGTTGTGTTTCTCCGATTTCAAATCATCCAATTGGCGATCTACACTTCTTTCCATATAAAGCTTCATATGGGGCCATCTGGATACTGGAATGATAGTTGTTATTGTATGCAAATTCAATAAGTGGCAAATGATCATCCCAATTACCTCCGAAATCCAACGCACATGCCCACAACATATCCTCCAAGGTCTGAATAGTGCGCTCAACTTGTCCATCAGTCTGTGGATGAAATGTTGTGCTAAGTCTCACTTGAGTTCCCAAACCTTCTTGAAAGGATTTCCAGGATTTACCTGTAAATTGTGCCCCTCTAACCGTAATGATAGATACAGGTATACCGTGAAGTCTCACTACCTCTTTCAGATACAATCTTGCATAGTTTTCTACTGAATATGTAGTCCTGACTGGAAGAAAATAGGCTGACTTCGTGAGTCTGTCGACAATCACCCATATGGAGTCATACTTATGCTGAGAATGAGGCAACCCTACATTAAAATCCATGTTGTTCACTTCCAAATTCCAAGTTGGAATTTAAATAGTTTGCAACAATCCTCTTGTCTTTTGATGTTCAATTTTCACTTATTCACAATTTGGGCACTGTGCTACAAACTCTACTATACCCTTCTTCATTTCATCCCACCAATACATTGACTTAAGATCATGATACATCTTTGTCGCTCCTGGATGAACGGAATAACGGGAGTAATGGGCTTTTTCCAGAATCTGTCGATGTAATTCTGCAACATCCGAGACACATAACTTGCTTCAATCCCTGAGAACCCCATCTACAGAAATCTCGAATGGTGACTTTTCCTTCTGGGGAAGGGTATCTCTGTAATAACTCAACTTAGGGTATTCATATTGGTGCTTTTTCACTTCCATATCTAGGGATAAAACAGATGGATTACGTACCATAACTACTGCATTTCCTGAGTCAATTAAACGGACTCCTAGGCTAGCTAGCTGATGGAGCTCACGGACTAATTCTTTCTTCTCTTGTTGAATATCACATAAACTGCCCATGGATTTGCGGCTAAGAGCATCAGCCACCACATTTACTTTTCCCGGATGATATAGTATACTCACATTATAGTCTTTCAATAACTCCAATCATCGCCTCTGCCGAAGATTCAACTTCTTTTCCTTGAAAAATTATTGAAGACTTTTGTGATCTGTATAAATATCAACACGTACACCATACAAATAATGTCTCCATATCTTCAGTGCATAAATAACCGCAGCCAACAGATCATGGGTTGGGTAATTCTTCTCATGTTTTCGCAACTGCCTAGAAGTATAGGTTATAATCTTACCCTGCTGCATTAACACACACCCCAACCCAGCACCGGAGGCATCACAATAAACAACATAGCCTTTCGATCTTTCTGTAAGTGTCAGGACTGGGGCTGAAGTCAATCTATCATTCAATCCATGGAAGCTGCGCTCACAAGCATCAGTCCATTGAAATTTCACTAATTTTTGAGTTAGCTTCGTCAACGGTTCTGAAATAAAGGAAAATACTTCAACGAACCTCCTGTAATAACCTTTTGTCACGACCCAGCCCCGTGGGCCGCGACTGGCACCCTGCCTGGGTGCCCAGACCGAATCACACATTCATTATCAAATCCAAACCTATTTCAGAGTTTTACGAAATCATATCAAACGTAATTTATATCAAAATATGTCTTAAGCGGTCGCGCCAAATCAAATACCATCTCAAATACAAACTGAGCGGCGGAATAGACCTCGCCGGTCAAAAGTGTAAGCATAAGCATAAGGGCCATTCGGGGCCATCATAACAAACAGGCCGCTTTAAGACCAGAAAAACGAAATCAAACCAACATATACAGGACCCTCACCCCACATATATGACTACAGGCCTCTACGAACTCAAAACAAAGACATATGGTGAGACAGGGCCCCGCCGTACCCAAATAGTCAAATGTACAGAATATATACAAAGCAAAAGGAGTCTGTACCAAAAGTGGACTCCGGATCAAAGAGGAGTACTCCAGAACGACAAAAAGTAAGGCCTACTGTGGAGGATCACCAATGTCTGTACCTGCGGGCATAAAACGCAGCCCCCGAAGAAAGGGGGTCAGTACGAAATATGTACTGAGTATGTAAAGCACGGAGTACAGAAATATGGATCAAAACTGAACAAAATGGAATACAAATCGGTATGTCAAAATCCGTATCAAAATCATATACGTATATATAATGCAAACGAAATCATGCAAACGCTTAGGAACGTGGTCGCCACTCCGACGCTGGCGCCACACACAGCATAACACCAGAAGGTTTCAATCTCCGTACATCCCCGAACACAAACATAATCATAGGTGAGCGTATCGCATCACGAGCCATATCACAGCATAACTCCAAACGGAACCCGGCCCTATGGCGAAGCCTCGGGAACCGTAACACAGCATACGACCGAATTATTATAAGGCGTACGAATCATAACCGGCCCGGGAACCGGTGAACGAAGTCATAATAAGGCACGAGCGGAGTCGTGAGCAAGCAAATGCAAATCATACTTCAAAATAGTCTTTCAAAACATAATAGTTTTACAAATCGTTCCATAGCACAAGATAAGCGAATACTTAGTCGAAACAAAGATCCGTTTCACAAAAGTTTCCAAAGTGGTACGTATGGCTCAAAACGTAACTTATCATATCATAATATTCCAAATATATCTCATAGGAGGGAGTTCCAAAATCGAAAGTATCATATCAAACTTTATTCACAAAGATAGCCCAATAAGGCAAATAGGGCGTATCGGGGTTAGCGGGCCCACCTCGAGTCAAATTGAGGTGGCGAACATATTTTCTGAACATTTATAGGCCAAAGGGGTCATACATAATCATTTCTAAGTTACCCGACCACATTTCGATAGGTTTCGGACGAGTGGTGGCATTCTAGCCAAAATAGAGCCCTTAGGCTTCAATTGAATTGAATGAATAGTAACTTTTCTGTGGATCGGGTTTCGAGGAGCAGAAATGCTCCGGAAGTTCCCATATTCGCCTATCACACTAAGATATGCCAAACGAAGAAGTGGGAAGCTTTACATACCTTACAGACGTCGTATGCTCTCCCAAAAGTCAAGTCCCGTTTCGTCCGAAATCTGCAAATGGTCAAAGTTACCAATTGAGATTCTTAGGCTTAAAATGCCTTTAACTTCATTTTTGTCTACCGAAATTTCGGCAGCATTTCCCCTATAAATCTAACATCCCCGAGACTTAGCTCGGCTCAAAATACATCAATACAACAGCCCACACATCATCAAACAACACAAATTATAATCAAATCATTCTAGCTTCAAAGTTCTACTTTGTTACCTAAGTTGGCAATTTTCACTCAAACTTCCAAAACTCCAATTGTATATCTACATCATTGTATTCATTTCCTCATTCAAACTTATACAATCACATCCTAACTACAATCCAAGCCATACACGAAACGGCCCCAAAACCCATTACTTTCCGAAATTATTCAAAACATCGAAAATTCACGACGAACATTCAAACTCGCGTCGGTTCATTCCGAATTCATTAACATCATTATAAATTCATATTTAAAGTCTTTAGCACTCTAAATATACAATGATATACATAATTATACCGAAGGTATACGCTTTCCGATAATATCCGAAATCATTTTCCAACGCCAATTTAATTCATCAATCAATCATTTACGACACAAGGATCACAACAACACATTATACCAACTAAACAAGATCAATTCACCTCACTTTCTTTTCCCTATGGCTCACGGCCAACACACAATATACACACACACCCACGGCTTTCTATTTACATTAAAAGTCACGGAATTCTCGTCTATTCTCAATCCTTAACATATTCACATCAATTCTATAACATTAAAGGGGCAAAATTCTTACCTTTTCTTGAAGACCCGACTTGTCGTAAACGTAGTTCTAGTGCCAAACTAATTATACCCCGTTGAAGAGGGCCTTGAGTACTTCACAACTATGTAGAAATTAGGATTTTTGGATTAACAACCAAGCTTGGAAATTTTTCTTTCTTTTTCTCTCTAGTTCGGCCGAACCCCTTTTTTTTGTGCTCTTTGAATTTTTTCTTTGTTCTTTGATAATTACCAACTACAATGTGATATATATCCATAACCTTGGTCATGTGCCTAGCACATGACATTAAAGGAATGGGTTTGGGCCATGGTTATGGCCGGCCACCCTCCATCCTTTGGGCCTCAATTTTGTGTTGTATTTTTCTTGCCCCAATTCACTAAACGTCCCATTTTGTAATTCCCGAAACTAATTTCCAAAATTCCAAATTTATCCTCGGCTTTCCCCGAGGTCTTAACATTAATAATTCCATAACCAACATAGTCATATTCACTAACATTAAATTATGTCCTTATAACACACAAGTCGTAATTATTTCTCGATTTCCAATTATACGAAAACACGGGACATAACATTCTCCCCCCCTTAGGAACATTCGTCCCCGAATGTTAGATTAATTTTATAAGGTCTTATGATCAAGGCATGGGTGTCCCTTTTTAATAATGACATACATAATTCATTTTATCAATTAACACAACAAACTAAAAAAAATTAGATTACCTGTGGACGTCGGGAACAAGTGAGGGTATCTCCTTTTCATCTCGTCCTCCGCCTCCCAAGTCATCTCCTCCCGATTATTGTTGTGCCACAGGACTTTGACGGAGGGCACTTCTTTAGTGCGTAGTCTCCGCACCTGTCGATCCAGAATAGATACAGGCTGCTCGTCATAGGATAACTGCTCCGTCACCTGAATGTCATCAACTGGGAATATCCTGGAAGGATCACCAATACATTTCCGCAACATAGACACATGAAACACCGGGTGTACGGCCTCCAAGTCGGATGGTAAGTCTAGCTCATAGGCGACCTCGCCTATCTTTCGAACGATCTGATACGGCCCAATGTACCGGGGGCTCAACTTACCCTTTCTACCGAATCTCATGACACCCTTCATGGGCGACACCTTCAGGAATACCCAGTCGCCGATCTGGAACTCTAACGGTCGACGTCGTCTATCTGTATAAGCTTTCTGTCGACTCTGAGCAGCCAATAACCGTTCTCCAATAAGCTTTACTTTATCTACGGCTTCCTGGATCACATCTGGCCCAATCAGCTTAGTCTCGCCCACGTCAAACCAACCAATAGGAGATCTGCATTTCCTGCCATACAGGGCTTCATACGGTGCCATCTGGATGCTGGAGTGATAACTGTTATTATAGGCAAACTCAATAAGCGGCAAATGATCATCCCAGCTGCCCCTGAAATCAATAACGCAGGCCGGCAACATATCTTTGAGCGTCTAAATAGTGCGCTCGGCCTGCCCGTCGGACTGAGGGTGAAAAGCTGTACTAAGGCTCACCTGAGCCCCTAATCCCTCCTGAAATGACCTCCAGAAATTAGCTGTAAACTGGGTACCTCGGTCAGTAATAATAGATATAGGGACTCCGTGAAGTCTGACTATCTCTCTGATATACAATCTGGCATAGTCCTCAGCCGAATAAGTAGTCCGAACCGGAAGGAAGTGGCCTGATTTCGTCAGCCTGTCAACAATAACCCAGATAGAGTCGTACCTGCGTGGAGTGCGCGGTAACCCAACAACGAAATCCATATTAATCATCTCCCATTTCCAGGATGGAATTTCCATCTCCTGTAATAAACCACCGGGCTTCTGATGCTCGATCTTAACTTGCTGGCAGTTCGGGCACTGACTAACAAACTCAGCAATATCTTTCTTCATGCCGTCCCACCAATACAAACACCTGAGATCCCGATACATTTTGGTGGAACCAGGATGAACAAAATACCGTGCATTGTGGGCCTCGCCCATAATCTGCCGCCGTAAGCCCGCAACGTCCGGTACACAGAATCTGCCGTCATATAATAATACTCCGTCAGGCGAGATCTCAAACTGAGTCTTTGCTTTATTAAGGGCCACATCTCTGTACTGAATCAAAAGAGGATCCTCAAACTGGCGCTGCCTTACCTCCTGAATAATAGATGACTCAGCAACTGAACGAACAGAAATCCCAGAATCTCCAGAATCTATCAAACGAACTCCGAGGCTAGCCAGCTGATGAATATCACGAACCAAATCTATCTTATCAAAGGGAACATCAGCCAGACTGCCCACGGACTTGCGGCTAAGCGCATCAGCTACCACATTGGCTTTCCCCGGATGGTACAGAATATCAACGTCGTAATCCTTTAGTAGCTCAAGCCATCTCCGCTGCCGCAGATTTAGTTCCTTCTGCCTAAAAATATACTGGAGACTCTTATGGTCCGTATAGATATCAACATGGACCCCATATAGATAGTGCCGCCAAATCTTCAAAGCATGAATCACCGCGGCCAACTCAAGGTCATGAGTGGGATAGTTCTTCTCGTGCGGTCTGAGCTGCCGGGAAGCATAGGCTATGACTCGACCGTGCTGCATCAATACACATCCTATCCCAATACCAGAGGCGTCACAATAGACAACATACCCGTCAGATCCCTCTGGAAGAGCCAGAACTAGTGCTGTAATCAATCTCTCATTCAGCATCTGAAAGCTGCGCTCGCAGGCATCTGTCCACTGGAATTTTGCTACTTTCTGGGTAAGCCTCGTCAGTGGTGCTGCAATAGAAGAAAAATCCTCCACAAACTTGCGATAATACACAGCCAATCCCAGAAAACTGCGTACCTCTGTCGGTGTAGTAGGCCTGGGCCAATTCTGCACAGCCTCAATCTTCTGCGTATCGACTCGAATACCGTCTGCGCCGACAATATGGCCCAAGAATGCCACAGAAGTTAACCAGAATTCACATTTAGAGAATTTAGCATATAACTTCTGCTGACGGAGAATGCCAAGTATCGTCCTCAAGTGATCTGAATGCTCCTCGGCTGATCGCGAGTAAATCAGGATGTCATCGATAAACACAATAACAAACATATCCAGGAAAGGCCGAAATACCCGGTTCATCAGATCCATAAATACCGCTGGAGAATAAGTCAGCCCGAAATACATAACTCTGAACTCATAATGCCCGTACCGGGTCCTGAAAGCAGTCTTCGGGATATCTGACTCCCGTACTCGCACCTGATGATAACCTGAGCGCAGATCTATCTTTGAAAAATGTCTAGCACCCTGCAGCTGATCAAACAAATCATCAATCCGAGGGAGGGGATATTTATTCTTTATAGTCACCTTATTAAGCTGCCGGTAATCGATACACATCCGCAATGACCCATCTTTCTTTCTGACAAACAATACCGGCGCTCCCCAGGGTGATGTGCTGGGTCTGATAAAGCCCTTATCCAACAAATCTTTCAGCTGCTCTTTCAACTCCTTCAGCTCAGCTGGTGCCATCCTGTACGGAAGAATAGATATAGGCTGCGTATCCGGCATCAGCTCTATAGTGAATCAATCTCCCGCTCAGGCGGAAGGCCAGGAAGCTCGTCAGGAAATACATCTGGAAACTCACTGACGACCGGAACAGACTGAAGGGTAGGTACCTCCGCGGCAGTATCGTGCACACGAACCAAATGATAGATATACCCCTTCTGGATCATCTTCTTAGCCTTGAGGTATGAAATAAACTTACCCCTCGGCGATGCTGTAGATCCGAACCACTCTATGACTGGTTCCCCTGGAAACTGAAAACGGACTACCTTTTTCTGGCAGTCGACATTAGCATAACAGGAAGACAACCAGTCCATGCCCATAATGACGTCAAACTGAAGCATATCTAACTCTATCAGATCAGCCTTAGTGCTACGATCATAAATGGTCACAGAACAATCTCTATAGATCTGTCTTGCTATAACAAAATCCCCAAATGGCGTAGCTACCTCAAATGGCTCTATAGGCTCAGACACTATCCCAATTTTACTAGCAACAAGCGGAGAGATATATGATAAATTAGAGCCAGGGTCAATCAATGCATATACAGATCTGGAGAAAACCAGCAATGTACCTGTGACGACGTTTGGCTAAGCCTCCTGATCCTGGCGGCTGGCCAAAGCATATATGCGGTTCGAGGGACCGCTAGAACCTGAAGCGCCACCGCGGCCTCGACCGCGTCCTGCCGGTGCTGAAATACCTCGCACTCCAGGGCGTGCAACTGATGGAGCAGAAGAAGAACCAGCGGCTGACCCTGTCTGCTGAGCAGCACTACCAGAACCGCTAGCCAAAGGACAGTCTCTCATAAAGTGGCCCTGACCACCACACGAAAAGCAAGCTCCAGTCGCTCGGTAACATTCCCCGGGATAAGACTTCCCGCAATGAGGACAACGGGGCCTGGGTGGTCTGGCCTGGCTGGGGCCCCTGGATACCTGCAAACCTGCCACTCTAGAGCTCTGACCGGCCCCAGACGGTCCCGTACTATCGAATCTCCGGCTGCCTGACTGAGTACTCCGGCCGGAGGGAGGAAAAGGTCTATCTGACTGCTGCTGCTGAGGCTGTCCGCCTCGGGAATCTCCAGAATAACCTGCGGACCTAGCCCTATTGGGCGGCCTCCTATCTCGATCCCTGCCAGCAGGATCAGACCTGCGACGGTCCTCCATACCCATCGCATAGGCCTGACGTCGGGCAATGTCCATGTCTGCCTGCAATGACACTGCCATACAGCTATCAACCAAATACCGGTCCAATCCCACAACATATCTGTGCATCCGATCGGACATATCTGCTACCACGGCCAGTGCATATCGGGCCAGAGAATCAAACTCAAGATTATACTCGCGAACACTCCGACCCCTCTGCTGCAGACGTAACAATCGATCAGCCCGCGCCCGCCGTAACTCTGGGGGCAAAAAGTGGCGGGTGAATGCTATCACAAACTGATCCCAAGTGGCTGGAGGGGCACCCTCTCCTCCAGACAGCTCCCAAGTCTCGTACCAGTGGGTAGCCACATCTCTAAGCCTGTGCGAAGCCAGCTCAACCGACTCGGTCTCTGAAGCCCTGACCAAGTCCAGTGAGGGTCGCATCCCCCGAATAAAATCATGGGGGTCCTCATCGGGCTTAGACCCGAAGAACTCTGGAGGGCCACATAAGAGAAACTCCCGAACTCTCAGGCTGTCCCGCCTGTCATCGTCATCATCGTCCCTCCGCCCGCGTCTGCGAGCCTGTCCTGCTACCAGTGTAGTCAACAGCTGTACAGCCTCCCTCAGGGTCCGATCCTCCGCCCCTGGCTGAGGAGCTGGAGTCTCAGGAGCGGGTACACGGACCTCTGGAGCTGCTGAAGGTCCTGCTCCAGGCTGTACTAGTGGGGGTGTAGCAGACCCCTCAGAATGAGGCACATCCTCAGGCAAATCATAAACACGAGCCCGGGTAGCTCGCTGTGCCTGGCTAGTCTCTCCCATCCTCGCTTTGCCCTTCTGGGCCGCCGTTGCCTTCTTCGGAGGCATCACTGCAAACACAAAGGCGAGTCAGATCAAAATCATCCTAATAGCACAGCTCTATCGCACGATCTAAGATTCCAAAGAAAGTAACATTCTAAATGCCCTGTAGCTTCCTGCTTATAGATGTGGTGCACAACACATCGATAAACAAGACTCTACGAGACACGGCCTGTAGACATTCCGAGGACAAACCGCTCTGATACCACTTTTGTCACGACCTAGCCCCGTGGGCCGCGACTGGCACCCTGCCTGGGTGCCCAGACCGAATCACACATTCATTATCAAATCCAAACCTATTTTAGAGTTTTACGAAATCATATCAAACGTAATTTATATCAAAATATGTCTTAAGTGGTCGCGCCAAATCAAATACCATCTCAAATACAAACTGTGCGGCGGAATAGACCTCGCCGGTCAAAAGTGTAAGCATAAGCATAAGGGCCATTCGGGGCCATCATAACAAACAGGCCGCTTTAAGACCAGAAAAACGAAATCAAACCAACATATACAGGACCCTCACCCCACATATATGACTACAGGCCTCTACGAACTCAAAACAAAGACATATGGCGAGACAGGGCCCCGCCGTACCCAAATAGTCAAATGTACAGAATATATACAAAGCAAAAGGAGTTTGTACAAAAAGTGGACTCCGGATCAAAGAGGAGTACTCCGGAACGGCAAAAAGTAAGGCCTACTGTGGAGGATCACCAATGTCTGTACCTGCGGGCATAAAACGCAGCCCCCGAAGAAAGGGGGTCAGTACGAAATATGTACTGAGTATGTAGAGCACGGAGTACAGAAATATGGATCAAAACTGAAAGCAAATCAGATAACAAAATGGAATACAAATCGGTATGTCAAAATCCGTATCAAAATCATATACGTATATATAATGCAAACGAAATCATGCAAACGCTTAGGAACGTGGTCGCCACTCCGACGCTGGCGCCACACACAGCATAACACCAGAAGGTTTCAATCTCCGTACATCCCCGAACACAAATATAATCATAGGTGAGCGTATCGCATCACGAGCCATATCATAGCATAACTCCAAACGGAACCCGGCCCTATGGCGAAGCCTCGGGAACCGTAACACAGCATACGGCCGAATTATTATAAGGCGCACGAATCATAACCGGCCCGGGAACCGGTGAACGAAGTCATAATAAGGCACGAGCGGAGTCGTGAGCAAGCAAATGCAAATCATACTTCAAAATAGTCTTTCAAAACATAATAGTTTAACAAATCGTTCCATAGCACAAGATAAGTGAATACTTAGTCGAAACAAAGATCCGTTTCACAAAAGTTTCCAAAGTGGTACGTATGGCTCAAAACGTAACTTATCATATCATAATATTCCAAATATATCTCATAGGAGGGAGTTCCAAAATCGAAAGCATCATATCAAACTTTATTCACAAAGATAGCCCAATAAGGCAAATAGGGCGTATCGGGGTTAGCGGGCCCACCTCGAGTCAAATTGAGGTGGCGAACATATTTTCTGAACATTTATAGGCCAAAGGGGTCATACATAATCATTTCTAAGTTACCCGACCACATTTCGATAGGTTTCGGACGAGTGGTGGCATTCTAGCCAAAATAGGGCCCTTAGGCTTCAATTGAATTGAATGAATAGTAACTTTTCTGTGGATCGGGTTTCGAGGAGCAGAAATGCTCCGGAAGTTCCCATATTCGCCTATCACACTAAGATATGCCAAACGAAGAAGTGGGAAGCTTTACATACCTTACAGATGTCGTATGCTCTCCCAAAAGTCAAGTCCCGTTTCGTCCGAAATATGCAAATGGTCAAAGTTACCAATTGAGATTCTTAGGCTTAAAATGCCTTTAACTTCATTTTTGTCTACCTAAATTTCGGCAGCATTTCCCCTATAAATCTAACATCCCCGAGACTTAGCTCGGCTCAAAATACATCAATACAACAGCCCACACATCATCAAACAACACAAATTATAATCAAATCATTCTAGCTTCAAAGTTCTACTTTGTTACCTAAGTTGGCAATTTTCACTCAAACTTCCAAAACTCCAATTCTATATCTACATCATTGTATTCATTTCCTCATTCAAACTTATACAATCACATCCTAACTACAATCCAAGCCATACACGAAACGGCCCCAAAACCCATTACTTTCCGAAATTATTCAAAACATCGAAAATTCACGACGAACATTCAAACTCGCGTCGGTTCATTCCGAATTCATTAACATCATTATAAATTCATATTTAAAGTCTTTAGCACTCTAAATATACAATGATATACATAATTATACCGAAGGTATACGCTTTCCGATAATATCCGAAATCATTTTCCAACGCCAATTTAATTCATCAATCAATCATTTACGACACAAGGATCACAACAACACATTATACCAACTAAACAAGATCAATTCACCTCACTTTCTTCTCCCTATGGCTCACGGCCAACACACAATATACACACACACCCACGGCTTTCTATTTACATTAAAAGTCACGGAATTCTCGTCTATTCTCAATCCTTAACATATTCACATCAATTCTATAACATTAAAGGGGCAAAATTCTTACCTTTTCTTGAAGACCCGACTTGTCGTAAACGTAGTTCTTGTGCCAAACTAATTATACCCCGTTGAAGAGGGCCTTGAGTACTTCACACCTATGTTGAAATTAGGATTTTTGGATTAACAACCAAGCTTGAAAATTTTTCTTTTTCTCTCTAGTTCGGCCGAACC
The DNA here is from genome assembly GCF_019175385.1 of Lycium barbarum. Taxonomy (NCBI): domain Eukaryota; kingdom Viridiplantae; phylum Streptophyta; class Magnoliopsida; order Solanales; family Solanaceae; genus Lycium; species Lycium barbarum. The sequence goes on from NC_083337.1 coordinate 27,239,528, forward strand.
CCTTTTTTTTGTGCTCTTTGAATTTTTGCTTTGTTCTTTGATAATTACCAACTACAATGTGATATATATCCATAACCTTGGTCATGTGCCTAGCACATGACATTAAAGGAATGGGTTTGGGCCATGGTTATGGCCGGCCACCCTCCATCCTTTGGGCCTCAATTTTGTGTTGTATTTTTCTTGCCCCAATTCACTAAACGTCCCATTTTGTAATTCCCGAAACTAATTTCCGAAATTCCAAATTTATCCTCGGCTTTCCCCGAGGTCTTAACATTAATAATTCCATAACCAACATAGTCATATTCACTAACATTAAATTATGTCCTTATAACACACAAGTCGTAATTATTTCTCGATTTCCAATTATACGAAAACACGGGACATAACACCTGTTAAACCCATAAAACTACGGACTTCTATAGGCGCCGTAGGCCTCAGCCAATTATTCACATAATCAATATTTTGAGTATATACACGAATACCATCAGCGGAGATAATATGGCCCAGAAAAGTCACAGAATTCAACCAGAACTCACATTTCGAAAATTTGGCTTATAGCTCACGAGTCCGAAGAATTCCAAGGACGATAAGCAAATGACCTGGATGCTCTATTTTCGAGTGAGAATATACCAGAATGTCATCGATAAACACAATCCCAAATAGATCCAGGAAAGGTCTGAATACATTATTCAGTAGATTCATGAACACTGCTGGGGCATTTGTAAAGCCAAACGACATAACCCGAAATTCCTAATGGCCATATCTAGTCCTGAAAACCATTTTCGAAATATCTTTTTCTTTAACTCTCACTTGATGATATCCGGATCTCAGGTCAATCTTGGAAAACCACTTAGCACCCTTGTAATTGATCAAACAAATCATCAATTCTCGGAAGTGGATATTTATTCTTGATTGTCACGTTGTTCAACTGTCTATAGTTAACGGACATTTGTAGGGAGCCATCTTTCTTTCTTATGAATAACACAGGTGTTCCCCATGGCGATGAACTGGGCCTAATAAACCCGTTCTCGAGCAAATCCTTCAGTTGTGCCTTTAGCTCTTTCAATTCTGCGGGAGCCATTTGATAAGGAGAAATAGATATGGGTTTAGCGTGTGGCAGCACATCAATAGTAAAGTCAATCTCCTGTTTCGGTGGAAGACCTGGAAGTTTATTTGGAAATAAGTCCGGAAAGTCATTTACTACCGGGACAGATTGAATAGTTGGCCGCTTTACTTCGGTGTCATGAACTCGGACCAAATGATAAATATAGCCCTTAGCGATCATCTTCCTTTCCTTGATATAGGAAATAAACCTACCTATTGGAGATACTGTGTTGTCCTTCCATTTAAGCACTGGTTCTCCCAAAAATTGGAATCGAACCACCTTGGTTCTGCAATCAACATTAGCATAGCAAGAAGCTAACCAATCCATGCCTATAATAACATCAAAGTCCAACGTTTCCAATTCAATTAAATCAGCTACGGTGTGACGATCACATACCATAATCACACAATTTCTATATACTTGTCTAGCTATTATTGGGTCACCAATAGGATTAGACACTTCAAAAGTTTTAATTGACTCGGGTTTCACCCCAATACGACCAGCAATATACGGAGTGATATATGACAAAGTAGAACCCGAATTGATCAATGCATAAACATCATAAGAAGATACAGTCAATATACCTGTAACGATGTCAGGGGAGGACTCAAGATCCTGTCTTCTGGCTAATGCATATATACAGGGCTGTTGAGGGCCACTCGAACTAGATGCTCCCCCTCTACCCGTGTTATGGCCTACTGCAGTCTGGGGAGTCTGCCCTACAAGGTGTACGGATAAAGAAGAGCCGACTACTGATCCTGTAGGCTGGGCCCCAACTCTACCACTCATTGATGGACAATCCCGCATCATATACCAGTCTGACCACAAGTGTAACAAGCATCTGAACCTCGGCGACACTAACCCAAATGTAATCTACCGCACTGGTTGTATCGCAGTAGCGGTAGTCTCCTCTGACTGGGATCACCTCCAAACTAGGAACCTGAAACTCTCGAGCTCTGACCCTGTCCTAAATAAATGGGGCAGTCAAATCTCCTGCCTGCAAAACGAGAAGGTGCACTAATTGCGTACTGGCCCTAATATCTAAAATACTGTTGCCTCTGGCCCCTCCTGTACTCACTACCAACACTGACAGATCTGGCCCTCTTACTATGCCCTCTATCAATATCGCGTTCACCCCTTTGCGGCTGCTGCTGCTCTTTTAAGTTTTGGGCGTGGGCCTGAATACGGGAAATGTCCATCCCTTCCTGAAGTGAAGTTTTCAAGTAATCCTTGATCAAATATGTCCCTAAGCCACTTACAAATTGATGTACTGGGTCTCCCATATCACCTACCATAGCCGGAGCATACCGGGCCGATGAATTGAAGCGAAGACTATACTCTCGAGCACTCATATTTTCTTGCTTGAGATTCAAGAACATGTTAGCTCGGGCCCTTCGAACCTCGAGTGAAAAATAATAGCGAATAAAAGCATCTACAAACTCCTATCAGATCGGGGAAGGTGCATTTTCCTTCCTCGAGGATATCCAATTATTATACCATAGAACGGTTACATCCCGCAATCTATAGGACACCAACTCCACTGACTCAGTATCTGAAGCATTTATTATTCTCACCGTCCTCAACATCTCGTCTATAAATCCCTGCGGGTCATCATCCGGCTTTGACCCGAAAAAAACTGAAGGATTCAAAATCCTAAAATCACGAGCTCTGGCACTAGCTGCTCTGTTTCTTAGACCCACACTCTGCCGCTGAGCTTGAGCAGCAACTAGCTGCGTAAATAACTGAATAGCCTCGGTCACCTACTGACCCAAAGCAACCGGTGGAGGGACTGGAGGCACTGGAGCTAGAATTGAGGCCCCTTCCTGCTCCTCTAAAATAGGTGAAGTATGGGAAGTACGAGATGGAGCCTCATCGTGCTACTGAACCCCCCCCCCCCCCCCCCCCCCCCATATGTATCGAGGACTCCTGTTTAGTCTGCCTTCCTGTCATTGTCTTGCCCGTCTGGGCAGCTGTTACTTTCTTCTTCACCAGCATAGCTGAAATCATAGAGCATAATTAGAGAGAAAGAGGCATCGTAGTTCTATCACACGATCTATGAAGAAGAAGGGCGGTCATCATTTCCTAAATGCCCCGCGCGATTCACAACAACAAACAAGACTCTACTAGACACGGCTCGTAGACACATCCTAGGATGGAACTACTCTGATAGCACTTTTTTAATGACCCGACAAGGGGACCATGACGGGTATCCGGAGCTGACTACCGAGCCCTAATTATCATACTAGCTATCACGCCCATCCTGAACATACATCATCATCCTCAACACAAGACTTATCATGAAACAATCTCCAAATATCTCCCAAAACATGCTTATATACATAAGCCCATAAAGCTACAAAATGTTATACACCAAGAAGAGCATGATATATCTACTACCCATACATATGTATCTATAAGCCTCTAACTTGAACACTGTAATCATAAAGATGGGACAGAACCCTGCCATGCCCCAAATATGTACACAAAAGAATATACCAATAGGCTGCACCTCCGGAGTAGTGGGGTGCTCCTGTACGACTACTGATAAGGCTCCTAGGTGTCCGGTCCATCTCCCTGTCTACCTGTGGGCACGAACACAGAGTCCATAAAAGAAAATAACGTCAGTAAAAAAAATGTACTGAGTATGTAAGGCATGTGCAGTAACACAATCAAGAAATAAGAGAGCATAAGATGAAGAGATAACCTGTAACTAAATGCCACTTAAGGTGGAATCATGCATGCTAACAAGAAAACATCATATCATGCATACATATATATAAACTACCTGACCATATAGGTACGGTGTGATCATCATTAGCCCGCGTCCTGGCCTCCCGCGTCCGGGGTAAACATCTCAAGCCGCCCACTAGTGGTGTCTGCCCGTTCATATAGGTACAGTGTAATCATCATTATAGCTGCCCACTATGCCCATCGTGGTGGTGACTGCCCGCCCAACTAGGCACGGTGTAATCTTATATATACATAATATGAAGCACGCATGACAACTCAAGTAAAAGCTATAACTCTATCGGAGCGACATAAGGTCGGGAACCTCCGATTACATTATGAAATAATCATCATCGCTATATCTCACCTTGAGTGAACCAATATCATGAGGGGAGACAACAACAAGAAACAACATCAATAAGATCATGAAATAAGATTTTTAATTCATAATAGTATCATCATAATCATAGGACATGTCTTATTTCTGGCTCATATGAAACTCTTCATAATCTTAGAATTTCAACTTTGGAATGTTAGAAGGGCATGGAAATTTAGAAAAGAAATTATAATATAGGAGTCATGCCTTTGAAAGAAGGGGACTAGCCTTACATACTTTTTCTTCTATTTATCTTTATCGACTAAACGCTTTCCTCCCAAGCACACTATTCTACATACAAGAGAGTTCCTACTATGGTAAGATATTAGAAAATACGCTTAAGTTCAATTTAGAGCAACTAAAGGGCTAACGGAATTTGGGCAACATTTCCCCTATTTCTCTAACTTTCACCATATCATAAAACAACACCCAATGAATACTATCAACATCCATAATATCATATTCAAATAATTTTATTCGATTTAACATCAACTTCCATCAAAACCCCCCTTTCAAATTGCACCATAGTCATTTTCCTCACTATAACATCCATGGCTTCTCCACTTTAATTATTTTCCTTTCTAGGGGATCACTAAACCTTTATATCCATCCAACCATATAAATAAGATGAAAAACATACCTTATATTCAAGGAATCTAGCCCAACTCTACCCCCTTCAAGATCAAGTTCACTCCAACTTTGTAAGGAATCAAGAACATTCACTTTTATTGGATTAACTTGGGGTGTAAATGATGATTCCCTCTCTAGATGGTTATGGAAAGGTGTAGAGTGGTATGGAACCTTCAATAAATCCTTGGAAATGTCTAGAGAGGTGGAGAAATAAATGGGAGGAGATAGAAATGAACTTAGGGTCGTTTGGGATTTAAAAATGTGGCATTTTCGCCCCCCCCCCCCCCCCCCCCCCCCGACCGAGTTGGCGGAGAGTGTGCGACCTTGCACACTGAGTGTGCGGTCGCACACTCTCCCCTCCACATAGGGGAGGTTCGGGTAGTGAGCTCTCCAATTTTGGAGAGTTGGCGCACAGTGTGCGGGCACACACTGCCCTACTTTTCCCAGTTTCGCGAAATCTTGCTCTCTTTGATTCGTTTGACCTCCAATTCTTATGAAACCTTCTTGGCACTTATATAAAACTTTATTAACCATCCAAGGGCCTCTGTATACCTTCCTCAAGGTGATTCTAAGCAATGCTTAACTCAAATGATGTGAAGTTCTCCCAAACAAGACTCTACCTTAACTTTCTTCGAGGAACTTGTCCCCTTTTGCCTCAAATGTCTTTGGAATCTTAATTAGAATTATTAAGTATACTTTCTTACTTGTAGGGACTTCAAGTACACCTTACCTTGCATTCGTCTAATCACCTAACGACAATCCGAAGTTCCGAGGTGTAACAAAAACATGTTATATCAAAAGAGTCAACAATTATAGTAAGGGAATGATGCAAGGTTTTCAGGGGCAGTGGATGAATGACCCAAACATGAGGAGATTGTGAGCATAGTAGGTTAGGGTGACTCAAGACTCAGAAGATAATGACTCAGAAGTAGTTTGCTCAAATAATGAGAATTCCAGACAAATGACATGAACCAGGTCTGCAAACATGTTCAACCACATAACATGAACATGATAAGAGTCAAACAATTAGGTGGTACCGAACAGGTTTATGAACATGTTCCATCTTAGATAGTGCAGAGATTCAGTGGCAGACGAACCAGGTGGATGAATTAGGTTCCTGAAAATGTCCCAGTGCAAGTCCGACAGTAACTAGGATTTGTAGATTTATGGTAAAGACTTGGCGATCAAGTATCTAGATTTCCTTGCCATATTTTCTGGGATTAGTAGGACTTCTACAAGGATAAGAAGGGGGATCAACAAGGTAAAAATCCAATACAACACAAACCCTAACATCTCATGGGCCTACTCGAAGAGGGTTTTGTGTTTACCAACTTTGTGTGCACTCAATGTTGTAAATATCCAAGTCTTACCAAAAACAAGGTTTGGGCACTCACCAAGAGAGAATTCAGAAAATTGAGAGATCAAAAGATATATCAAGAATATTGAAGAATCCAGGCGTGCGTTCCAAGTGCAAGAAGAAAGATTGAAGGAGTTGTCCTACTGTATAAATATTTCCAGTTCTTAAGTCAAGAAAAATTGTATTAGGTGGGCTATCGAGATGCAATTTATCCGCTTTATTAAAAGTAACCAAGTTAGTACAAAAATGTTGTAAATTCAACTTCAAGTTAGAGATCAACTTGAAGGTTGCTTGCAAGTTAGAGGTTGATTAGGAAGATAGGAACTAGAGGGTTAGTTCCTAGGTTACAGAGGTTGTAACTTGAATTTCAAGAGGCTCATCGTTGTAGTGGAGTTTTAGGGAAAATCCTACAGATGCGTAGGTCGTCATTTTTATTTCCTTTGTGAGCCAGGTGGTTTCGACGTAAAAAACACTATACTCTTCACCTGCCAACTATTTATATTCTGTAAGAAGCTAGCATAGAACAAGTAAAGTAACATGTTCTATCCTTAGGCGAAAAACAGTTATTGATCAGGATAGACACTTAGGTCGTGCAACTTCAACAAGTGGTATCATAGTAGGTTCTCCCCAAAGAGGCTAACTCCTTGGGAGAAGATCATGATGAAGACTGCACTACCTACAGAACAAAGCCGAGGGGAATCAATCTACAAGCCTCCACTATTCAAAAGTGAGCACTACTTCTTATGGAAGAATAGGATGCAGAACTATCTAATTAGTAAAGACTACAATCTGTGGACAATCACGTCAGAAGGAGACTTAATCCCCATAATGAAATGCATAATGGAACATGAAGGACAAAAGCTGAAGAAGAGTTCCGGGAAGAGGACGTTGCAATAATGTAGCTAAACACAAGAGCAGTCAACGTTCTATTCGGCAGCCTAGGAAAGGATCAGTGCAACAGAGTATCAGGATGCTCTAGTGCTAAGTAAATCTGGGATTTTATAGCTCAAAGTCATGAGGGTATGAGTTAAGAAAAGCAATTCAAATTAGATATGCATATGAGGAAATACGAGTTATTTGATATGATGGAAAATGAGCAGTCAGAGATATGTTCAATAGATTTGTCAATATTATTAGTAATCTCAAGGATCTTGGTAAGATCATTACCAACGAAGACCTAGTCAGGAAGATTCTAAGAAGTCTTCCTCCTTTATGGGATCTTAAAGTCCTGGCTATTAGGGAAGTCTGTGAAATAAGCACCATTAAATTAGATGATCTATATATCAACCTGCTAACAAATGAAACAAAGGAAGATCCATTGAAATGAAGAGCCATACCATTCTATTCAGACACTGATAAGGAGGAACTGAAGGTAAAGGCATACTGGAACGGAAATAACAACAAGATATAAGGGAGTAAGGTAGAAAACATTGCTCATAATGATCAACACAAAGGATGTTCAGTCGGTGGAAAATCAAACTGCGTGATTAATAATCGGTCAACTTGGAGATCAAAAGGAAAAGAGCCTTCAACATCAGCATCTGGCATTGAGAAGGACATCTAGGAAGGTACTCTTGATTTTAAAAAGCTTCATGATATCCCTTGAAAAGGGCTAATGACACTGGTGATTAAATTAAGTAATGAGTGTCAAAACATGAGCAATGAAAGAGTCAAGCTGCTTGTTACCATTGCAAGTCTGTTGAAGGGGTCTAGAAGTATAAATAAGAGCAAGAATAAAACAAAAAGGGAAATTGCCCACTAAAGGAACAGGTGGCTCGGTTTGGTTCACGCATCGCGACCTTCCAAACTGAAGCTCTAAAGCTAACCACAGATGCCGAACTCATTATAAGAGGACAAAGCCTAAACCTGTAGAAGTGAATGGGGGAAACATACAGAAACAAAATACACTCAGCAAACAAAGGCAGAAGAAAGGGTCCCAAGCCATGCAAGGGTCGTAAGACGAACGTCTGACTGACCATGATGGGAAAGAGTGACAGAAGCCAAGCAAAACAAAGGTATATGCAAAGGCTTGCTAAACAACTTACAACGGGAATGGAACAAGAATTCTGTCACACTTATTTTAGAAAAGGGATAGATTGGAGAAATAATTGAGAAAAGGGATAAAATTAATGAATGACCTCGGGCTAAGTGTGAAGGGGGAAAAATCCAGAACTCTGAAGAAGACTTAAATTCACTAGAGGATGTTGGCAAGGGAGAAATAAGTGAGGAGAAGAAGAGAAAATGAGAGGGCATCTATCCATTAAAAACTGCCTAGAAGAGATGAGCACATCCAAATTGTAAGTACTCATGTGACCGTGAAACAAGTTGATGAAACATTTCTACCAAGTACAACGAAGGCAGTTATCTAGTACAATTTGCTCAACCTGATCCAGCGAAGCGCTAAAATGCTCAAATTACCCACTAGAACATTAACAAAAAAGGACATCAGATGACTACAACAGGTTATGGAGTGTGCAAAAATGGTAATATGTTAAAAGGATCCTTTATTAATTAAGGAGAAATATTGATCAAAAGGGTGAAAAGGAATAATTATGTTAGTATTAAAAATGATTAAAGCAGCACATTGTTCCTTAAAATTTGCTAGAAATGTTGTAATAGACTGTGTGTTTTTTAGAAAGTAATTAAAATTTTATTCAGTCTTGTGCATTTAGTTTTATATTCTATACCATAATATGGTCATGATCTCTTAAAAGATCTAACTTAAGGACAATCGTAGAACTGGCATTAATATTAAAGATTGCATATGGCTAGTCATCCACACTTCCGGTATGTATTCTGTCTCTTACAGTCAATTAAATGCTCAGCTATTGGAACAACTAAAACAACCTGTTGTCATTGACCTAGTCAGCTATAGCCATCATGAAGTGTGTGTTGAGAAGTGATAAGTAAGGCACGATAACCTTCTTGAAGACATATCTGCTGGGATAAAGCCATGGGTGAACTAATAAACCATCTTAAGGGCATGATGAAAGCCGAACTAGAGCAAATGAAGAAATGGCAATATTGTTCAAAGCAAGATTGCATAGTGATATGCATAGACATTGATATAAACCTTGTACAAGTACATAAGTAAAGCTACTGGAGTAGTTAAAGAGATAACTCTGGTTGTAAAGCAGAGGTTCCAGACAATATAAAGGCCTAAAGAAGCAAGCAGCATAGGATGGATAGAACAAATGCATAGACATGTTCCATTGCAAAGAAGCTACAGAAAACATCATGCACATGAACCCATATTGCAAATATGTGTGCCAAGGCAAGATAAGTACAATGATGAAAGCACAAGGTGAATGTAACTGGTCAAAATACATAGTCCAGTATAGAGTTAGATTAAGACAAGTACTGGCTCAAGGAGATGAGGACTCTCAGTCACAGAGCAGTGCAGCGAGGAATAGAACAAGCATGAAAACACGTTCTATCAAAAGAGTCAACAATTGCAGTAAAGGAATGATGTAAGGTTTAGTGGATAAATGACCCAGACGTGAGGAGATGATACGAATAGAGGGTGAAGGTGACTCAAGAGTCAGAAGACAATGACTCAGAAGTAGTTTGTTCAAATAAAGAGAGCTGCAGACTAAGCACATGAACCGGGTTTGCAAACATGTGCCAACACAGAACAACAACATGATCAGAGTCAAAGAGCTAGACAGGGCTGAAGACATGATTTATTCCAGCAATGAATAAGTCTGAATGAAAAAAAAAGATATACACAAAGCAACACATGATCAATGAAGCAGGTCCGTCAAGACGTTCACTCATCCATAACAAAAGCAAGCTCAATATGGAGTCGCATGAATGAACCAGAAGGGGATGATGAAACAGGTTTGTGAGCATGTTCAATCTCAGGAAATGCAGAGATTTAGAGGCAGACGAAGCAGGTGCTTGAAGCAGGTTCATGAACATGTTCCAGCGCAATTCCTACAACAACTAGGATTTGCAGTTTTATTATATAGACTTGGCGGTTAAGTATGTATATTTCGTTGCCATATTTGTTGGGATTAGTAAGACATCTACAAGGACAAAAAGCGGACAAAAGAAGGAAAAAAATCCAAATACAACACAAACCCTAACATCTCATGGGCCTACTCGAAGACGGTTTTGTGTTTGCTGACATTGTGGGCACTCAATGCTGTAAATATCCAAGTCTTACAAAGAAGAAGGTCTGGGCTCCCACAAAGAGAGTATTCAGAATATTGAGGGATCAAAAGATATATCAAGAATATTCAACAATCCAAACGTGCATCCATAGTGCAAGAATAAAGATTGAAGAATTTATTCTACTGTATAATGTTTTCTGGTTCTTAAGTCAAGAAAACTTGTATTATGTTGGGCTACTGAGTTGTACTTTATCCTCTTTATAAGAAACAGTCAAGTTAGTAAAAAAATGTTTTAAATTCAACTTCAAGTTGGAGATCAACTTGAAGGTTGCTTACTAGTTAGAGGTTGATTAGGAAGTGTAACGACCCGTTTCGTCATTATTGTGGATGTCAAAGAAACCCGCAGACTCTGACTCTTTAAAAATGTTTTCGTCAAGTTATATTTCTGAAAATTGCTAATTCAATCGAACTCATTGTGTGCATCGTGTGAGATCTTGAAATTTGAGCCACCAGGCCCAGTTAGGCCGCTACGGCCGCTTGAAAGGTGTTACAGTAATGGCACTATAACGGTGCTCGCACCGTCAAGACGGCAAGTGTATTGGCCAGTTGCCGCCACGGCGGTCCCTCAACCCCCTTAACGGCACCGTTAAAATGGTTCCCATACCGCTGGAGTGGTGACGTACAGTGAAAATCCCTATTTAAGAGTTCATTTCGGGAATTGACACCACTTTTCTAAAGACCCTAAAGTCCAGCCGCCCCTCAAGGTTTTTTAGAGCTCCAATTCAGATTTTCTTGGAAATGGAAACCCTTCTAACCTCTTCTAACTCCTCATTCTCATGGTTAATTATTCCTATGATCTTCACCTAGAGAGCTAACAAAAGAAGTATCACCAATCCTAGATTTAGAGGGATGATTGGGTTGCTTGTTGTTCACATCGATTCCCTTGATTTAAATCTCTCTTGTCCTTCACCTTAGAATGATTGCCAACTTGGATTTCCATCTTCTTTCCAAATTGCAAATGGGTTTCTCCATAAATCTTGAAATGGCCTTCTATGGAATAGGGTTAAAGATAGTGACTTTACTTAACTAGTAGTTTAAGTGGTTGACTTGATCATGAGTAGAGTTTAAGAAATCTCTTAGCTTTTGATGGTATAAAGAGAGTTCATTAGTGTGAAAAGTCTAGGCAAACCAAAAAAAGTATGGATTCCCAAACATCCGTTATTAATCCGAACCTCCTGGAATGCATTAATGACGAATCCTACTTTCGGGTCTCATGGTTATCTCAAGTTCCCTCGTGCGGATTATGACGTGATGGATTAAATGAAGATCTAGGGATGTTCATGGCACCCGCTCGGCCTCGAGGTAGGTTACGACTTCCTTTTGGTAGACTCTGGTTAGATTTACATATTCATGAATTAGAAGAACAGAGAATGCATGCATAGGTATTGGAGATTTGGGATGGATCATTAGGATGGTACTGTTATGAAACGTTTGTGTTCGGGCTTGTGGCCTATAGATTCCCTAGGATTCTTGTATTGGATTCCCTTGAATATCGATGGATTATTTATGACTTGGAAGTAGTTGTTGGTAATTGCTTTTCAGTGTTCCTCAATGAGAATTTCCGTAGAGTGCGCCTAATTGGTTCTATGCTAATAATAATGAATTTCATTTCGTATTGAAATGGATAAATGTACCAACGATCGTTAAATTGATTCTAGACTAGGTATTAATAAAGTCTTGTAAGTAGAAGGTGAATTATCATGTGTTAACATTGATAGATAGTAAGGAAGTGAGGTAATATTACTATGTTGCTTGTTTGTTCTATTGTGTTAGCTTGATGCCACGTGTTGTTAGAAGATATTGGGAACTGTTGTTCCATCTTGATTGTGATTTGTAGTACTTACTGGTTGATGTTGATACAAGGAAAGAGTTCTATATTACTTGTGTAGTCTTTCATGATATTGTTGGCGTACCATGTTTGGTACTTATGATATTGATTCGATTACTGATGTTGACACATACATTACACACATTCTCATCCTTCATGATACACTGTTGATACATTGATGATACTTGATAAAACACTGTGATGAGTTGGGCTCGATTTTTAAAAGAGTGACATGAGAGTTTGATATTCGATGTTCATCCCGGAATCGTGGATTGAGTGAGTGCATGAACTCCGCGGGTCCCCTAAGGTAGTGCCGGTGAGAACCCTCCGTAGGCAAAGATTCGAAGCTTCGTCTGTCAGTCAGGAAAGGATCCTCGACCAATGAAACTTAGACTTCATGAGTCGCCCTGGGTCGTGCTACCGAGACGTGAAGGTATTCCGTTCCGAGTACATGTGTACACAGCATTGCATGGAATTGCATTTGCATTCATACATTATTGTATTGCATTGCATCATGGCTTATATTGAGATGATTTGGTGTTTTAGTTGTAATGTTGGTTTTCGGATTTGAACATATTGAGACTTGGTACAATTGGGTTTAGAAGCTCTACTTAGGCAATGACGTGTACTTGGTTCCAATTATAGTTGGCTTATACTTGTTAATTTATCTCGTAGATCATTCGTAGGATCAGTTATATGTTTGGCTGACTAAAAGGACGTGGGATAAGTAATAGCATAAAGAAGAGTTGACTTCTATACTAAGAATGGTTGGTATAATGATATATGACTAGTGTGAGATTGTTATGGAATTAACTAATGTTTATTATAGGAGAGTTAAATGATTTTAAGATTCTTGATGTTATAACGAGCGGTAGATAGATGCATGGTATTGATCTAGTTGCTTGTCATGCTTATTCGTAAATTCTTTTACTGATATGTGTTTCTAACCATTGTTGGCCTATGATGCTTACTCAGTACGTGTTGATTGTACTGATACTACCCCTGTTACATCCCTTTTAGGGTGTAGATTATTTCAAGTGATTGACTGCAACAAGTTTGGGAAGACACACGGTACCTATCTTGAAGGTCTCCTCCCACTTCATTCCGGGATGGAGGTTGAGTCTGATAGTTTATTTCATTCTGAATATACATTAGTCGCTCTTGCACTAGTCTAGACTAGGTCGTGGGATTTTAAAATGAGTCTTGTAATTATTTAATGGCTGTAATCATTTGATAAATCTTGGGTTAATATAATTATTGGATTTCTACTGTTAATTATTCATATATTGGATTAAATAAATTGTTTCCTTACTTAGATAATGTGTTAGTTTGATTGAGGGTTCGCCTACCAAGGTGGGAAAAGTAGGTGGCCGCGCGATTCTGAATTAGGTCGTGAAAAGTTGGTGTAAGCTCCTAGGTTACCGGTCTCACAAGTACAAAAACAATGTCTAGTAGAGTCTCGTGTAATGGTACATAGACGTCTGTGCCCATCCACGGGAGGCTATTGGTATCTACACAGGAGAGTGTGATACGTCGCTGTTTCAACTTGATTCGTGTGAGGACCTTATTTGGTTTGTTCCGTGAGTGCAAAATTGTTGAAAGCTGTTGAAGTGATACGGTTCAGTGGTACAGCAAAAGGGGTCCTTCGGCTGTTGTGACGGCATCGCTATGGTGGCGTCTCCACCGCCACAGCGGTTTATCTAATTCTATTCTGACCGTTGTTGTGGTCCCTTTTTTCGCCGAAGCGGGACCTCTGAGAGACTGCAGAAGCGACGTGCCTGAGATCAGAGACCTGCCACTTCCCTGTTTTTCATTACCTTCTCCTGTTCTAAATTCATCCAAAACAGAATGCATAACAAAAGTCTACAAACAACAGTCACACAAAACAAGCCCGACAAGGGCGGGAAATTATCCAAAAACTTACTATAACACAAATCATCAGAAAAACCAAAAAGGAATGGCCAAAACAAAAGACCAAACCACAAAATCCAAACAAGAGAAAACCAACAGAATTGTTTCAAACATCCAAGCCAAGCAAGGCAAACCAAATAAAAATTGTCTGAAAATATAAAGCCCTACGAGGGCAAACAATCATAAATATGAAGGGGAAAAGGGATCTCTAGGCCGCTAGCATGATGGTCGCACCATAATCATCCGAGCTGCCACCACCAATCCACCCTGGTCACCATCCTCCCGGGGCACACTCTCGAAGGAATACTGCTCAGAGTCATCATCATCCTCCACCGGCATCGGCACATTGGGGTACATGTTACCCCACGCTCCCTTGATGTCTCTCTAAGACCTGATGAAGAGGTTGTCACGTGACTTGTTCTTCATCTTCTCTCTGTCAAAGTCATTGTGAATCTCAGTGTGATTTTTAGCCAGCGTGGTGTATGCAGTCTGTAAATTGTTGAGTGACTCACTTCAGAGTCTCAAAATACCCCTTCATCTCCTCTTGTGTGGGGTAGCTAGTGGCAGCTTCTGATGAACCGGACCCATTAAAAGGCATGGACATCGTCTGGAACATAGTGACCATCTCATCAAAAAGCGAGTCCATGCGCTCAAAAGGGCCCTGAATATGAGGACCCTCAGTCCCAGCACTATCTCTAGCCCCAGTGTCTGCCCCAGCTCCACTTCCACCCTCACCTGCATTGTCCACCTTTCTCCTCTTTCGACTGACAACTGCGGTTCTGTAACCCTTCACTCATAGTGGATGAAACGAAGCATCAGAGCGGAGCCAGTCATCGTGACACTCCTCAGGAACCTTAGCCCTTCGGCATAAGGAAGTAATTAGAGACCGGAACATCAAGCTCCCTCCACCATTCTCTAGGAAATCCTTCAACTCCGTAATAATCTGCGCCTCCTACATTTACAGGTATGTCGGCGAGGATGTAACCAACAATAAGGGCACAAGCAACGGTCACATCATGGGTGTTCGAAGAAGGACTGACCCAATGACAAATAAGGTGAAACCATCTCTTTGCATCAGCAGTAAATGATAACTATATATCGCCTCCCCTACTATGAGCCCAAAGGGTCTTCTCTATATCATCCTCATGTACCAGCTTGGAGGCCAGCCACATGAAATCATTCTCAGCTGCTTTCTCCGCATAGGGCTCCTCCAGCTGATCGTCTAGCCTGCAGACCCGATTAATATCCCCTGACCTCTCCTTCACTGGAGTACCCCTTACTATGACCTCCGGACTAGGAGAATCCCAATCAACTATGGGCAGCAGAGCATAAAACTCCCTTACCCATGATTCGTTGCAAAGGCCCGGATCTTTTACCAAACGAGTACACTTTGTCCTTATCAACCTATTCCAGAAATCAGGAGCACGCACTTCCATGTTGAACATGTCAAATCCCCGCTCCAACATGAAAGGAATTGACTTTTGGTTCAGGTGTAATCGCTTACTTTTATGAGTGAGAAGTTTGTCATAAGTGGGCACCTCCTCATTTTGTCGTACATCCTCTTGATTTTGAGACATGGTGCCTGTAAAAGAATTAGAAATGTGTTAAATTCATGTTTTGTCAATTTCATATCATTCTAGTAAGAACAGCGCGAAAAACTCAATCAAATCTATCATATTATGAAAATTGCTCAACCGCAGGATCTAAGGTGTCGTTGTAGCGGTCTGCAAACTGCCATAACGGTACCACCATGATGAACCACAGACCGCCATAGAGGTCTAGTAAAAATTCCAGATAACCGCCACAGCGGTCAGCTAACCGCTGTAGCCGCATCGTCGTCCCGGACAGAACCCCCAAATTTTCTAGATTATGACACCAATCTTCGAGTCAAAAACTTGTTTGTAAGAGCGATCGGGCACGAAATCAGTGAGCATGAAGTTTTAACTCCATAGGGGTGCTATTTCAACAACAAACCAGCCCGAATTTCAAGGAAATCCAAAAATCTTCTTTAAAGAATTTCCTTTACTATGCTTAAGTTTTATGGCTTAAATCAGTGCTATAACCACACTACATTTGAGGAGAGGGTTATCCTAATGATTAACTAGTTCCAATTCCTCTCAAATTTCGTCTTTATAGTGCATCAACCCAAAACCCCTATTTTGTATTAAAAAATCCCATCCTTCTAGGCTTGTTACTCCGTATTTCGATTTTTTCGTTTAACTAGGGGGTGAGGGGGAACAAATTCTTACCTTTGTTTTTGAAGACTTGAAGGAGAGGATGGAAGTTGAAATTTTTCTTGCCTTAAACTATTCCTTTCCTTCTTGTGGATGAGAGAAAATTGGTTGGGGGGGGGGGGGGGGGGGGAGTGCGTGGTTTTGTGTTGAGTGGAATGATAAAGGGTATGGGGAGTTATAATTAGAGTAGAATAGGAGCGGGGGTAGGAATATAGAAGAATGTAGAGAGAGTCTTATGTTATGGGAGTAGTGGCAAGTGAAAAGCAAGAGGCTACTGCCTCTTTATATTTTATCCAGCGAGTCGCCGCTGCAGTGGCAACGTCACCGCTGCAGTGGCACCGTCACTGCTGCTGCGACAGCGTCATAACGGTCAAGCATGCCACTATGATAACTGCCTGCTATTTGTTGCGACCGCAGTGACGGCCTCTAATGGTGCTATAGCGGTGCCGTCGCGACGGTATAGTAGTCGCTGGAGCGGCCTGACCAATCCTGTTCATAAAATTCTAGATACGTTTCAGTATATTTCGAGACTTACATCATATAGTGGACCTCTACTTAATAACTCATTGTCCTTAAGTTATTCTTGTAATAATACTTTGGGAAGCTTATGTAATGCAGCAGACTCCTAATTGCTTGGGACTATAGTGCGAGTCGTGAGAGTAGGTGATGATCACAGTTATGGTGGTGTGTATGTGACCCAGGATGGTCGAGTATAAACCGGTTGAATTCCGTTGAGTAATGTCAGATTGCGTTAAGTCACGACAGGTCCCTCGGCTATGTTATTCATCTATTTTTTTCTTCTGTTAAATTCGCGATACAAGACTAAGAACGTGCTATTAAGGTTCAGGCTGCTAAACGTGTCACCCGTCAGCGCCTGTTCATTCCCTTACCGTTCGAGGACGAACTGTTGTTCAATGAGTATCTGATGTAACGACTCGTTTCGTCGTCACTGTGGATGTCAAAGAAACCCGCAAACTCTAGCTCTTTAAAAATGTTTTCGTTCAGTTATATTTTTGGAAATCGCTAATTCAATCGAACCCGTTATGTGCATCGCGTGAGATGTTGAAATTTGGGCCACCAGGCCCAGTTGGACCGCCACAACCGCTGGAAAGGCGCTACAGTAGTGGCTCTGAGCGGTGCTCTCACTGCCATGGCGACAAATGTATTCGCTAGTTGGCTGCCACGGCAGTTCCTCAGCCTTCTTAGCGGCACCGTCAAAGCGGTTCCTATACTTCTGGAGCAGTGACATATAGTGAAAATCCCTATTTAAGAGTTCATTTCGGGAATTGACACCACTTTTCTAAAACCCCTAAAGTCTAGCTGCCCCTCAAGCATATTTAGAGCTCCAATTCAGATTTTCTAGGAAATGGAAACCCTCCTAGCCTCTTTTAACTCTTCCTTCTCATGGTAAATTATTCCTAAGATCTTCACCTAGATAGCTAAGAAAAGTAATATCACCTACCCGAGATTTAGAGGGATGATTGGGTTACTTGTTCTTCACATGGATTCCCTTGATTTAAATCTCACTGGTCCTCCACCCTAGAATGATTGCCAACTTGGATTTCCATCATCTTTCCAAATTGCAAATGGGTTTCTCCTTAAATCTTGAAATGGCCTTCTATGGAATAGGGTTAAAGATGGTCACTTTACTTAGCTAGTAGTTTAAGTGTTTGACTTGATCATGAGTAGAGGTTAAGAAATTTCTTAACTTTTGATTGTAGAAAGAGAGTTCATTAGTGTGAAAATGTCACACCCCGACTTTACTAGGGTGTGATGGGCACCCGACCCCATATTTCGGAGCCGAGCGAACCCGCTGACTCTTATTAAATGCATAATATCTTTGGACTCTTAAATCGAATAAGAATTAAATACATAGTAAGCTTTCAGAATCTTTCATTTCCCTCGTACTCAAATCAAATGGAATCTGTAATCACATGGACTTTATAACATAACATAAGGTGGCATATCGGCTGGTGGAGCCGTTTACAATACCGACACTCTATACCCACGACTCTGTCTGCAAAGTCTCTAACTTCGAACAAGACATCATAGCATAGTACTCTGACCCGACAACAATCCAGAGCAAATGGGGCTTGCCAACTCCGCTGGAACATCTTCTATAATAGCTTCTACTCATCTGGGTGTACCTGCGTGGCATGAAACGCAGCCCCCGAGGAAAAAGGGGTCAGTACGAGCAATGTACTGAGTATGTAAGGCATGAATAGTAACATAGTAAGGGATATAAATATGAATAATAACATAATGGAAATATAGAGCATATCATAAGGTAGAAGAGTAACCTGTACATATGAGTGCCTCTTAGGGCGGATGTCATGCATGCTTAGCTTTCTTTGAAAAACATTTCTTGTCCATATGTAGAAAATAGAACATATCAGAGCGCCGAACCACGTCGGCTCCCCCACATATGTCCCGCGTCCGGGATGATAAGTTACGCCAACTGACCAGGTGGCAATGCGTCTATAGCGCAATATATGTCCCTTTTCCCCATCTTCCCTATATACATATGCATATACATATATCATATAAGCAGAATGCAGGAGAGCCCAAAGAAAGTCATGTATCTATCGGAGTGACGTAAGGTCGGTAACCTCCGATTATATTATGGAATAATCATCATGACTTTGTCTCACCTTGAAGGAACAATTATTATAAGGTGAGACTAGCAACGAATAACAGCGTTAAGACTCGATGGGTACGTACATAAATCAACACATGAAGGCTCAGAAACAAGTTTCGGGTCAATCCGACTTAGTATAAGAAAGTTATGAACGTTTGAAGTACAGAACCTTTTACGAACGTTTCGGAAGCCATTTTTGGAAAATCAAAACAATTATCATATCAAGTACCTTTCGAACGTGAAATCGTTCTTATCATAGTTATCATAGAAATATTCTCATCCTTGACATTATTATTGCCATTGTGAAACATATCCATCATCATTGTCATAGGAGCTTACAAAATCATAAACCTCTGTTTTGGTAGAATACGAACACTTTGGAAAAACATTTACAAGTTATCGGGAACAGAATCATTCCTTGGAATCATAAGCATCTAACTTTTGAAAACAAGGAAAATATGGAAACAATTATGAAATCATAACATCGGGATCATGCCTTTGAAAGAGAGGGACGAGCCTTAACATACCTGTTCCACGTCCTATTAGCTACGCTTAATTGTCCAAGCTCGTTATCGCTAGTCTACATTCAAGATGATTGACGCAATCATTAGATTCATCACCATATACTTGTCTTAATCCTTCAAATGAATTCATTTATAATCTGCCGAAATTTCGGCAGCATCTCCCCTGTAAATACACCATCCCCGAGAATCTAACTCGGTCCAAATCATCAATCAACAATCCGAGAATTCAACTTGGTCAAACTATCAACAACAATACCATCAATCATACCAACAACATCAACAATCAATTCAAGACGCATTCTAACATTAATAACCATTGTCATACAATTTAACGACATTTCATTTATATTCAATTCAATTCACATAACATTCAAAATGACTCAATCAACATACTACTTCACCCGAAACCTTCCAATTCCAACAAGGACAATAACAACCTATTTCCTTCTTTCAAATTCAATCACAACAACCCATCTTACAATCTTCCAAACAGATGTCTCACTTCCATATTCATGAATTCCACCAACATTTTACATTAACAACTTCATTCATACAAATATAAGAATTCATGCTAGTGTCACATTTACTTCCACCACGACACCACAATGATTAGAACTTCATTTCAAGCCATTAAATCCTCATTTTACATCATCGAATCCACAACACAACAATCAAACTACTAAATAAAATCAATTCATTTGTTCTACACAATGCAACTATAATCGGCCAACAACCCAACATACCAAATTCATGATTTTTATCCATTTCTACACACTACAACATACACAACCATCCATAACATATGTAAAAGAGGATTGAACACATACCTTTCTCACTCAACTTCTTGGTTTGGCTAAGGTTTCCAACTTGCACAACAAATTCTTTGCTTGCTCCAACAATCACTCCATGTTAATTAGGGCCTTCAAATTAGTTGGAATACTAGAAGAAAATAATTTTTCTTGATCAATTTTCATGGCATCATTTGCCCTAGCCATCAATTTTCATGGCATCATTTGCCCTAGCCATGGCCGAATATGGCCCTTCTTTTTCTTCAAGTTTTCTTGAATTTTCATGACAATTATGTCTTGCTTGGTAAGCTCTCTCTCATATATATATATATATAGATCCTTCCAATAACATGTAGACACATGCCCTCTTCTTGAAGTTTCCTAAGAATAAAAAAAAAGATGACTAATTGTTTTATTAGTCTTCACTTTTCCATATATATATATATATATATACCCTACGGCCAAAAGTGACCTTCTTCAAGAATTTTCTTGAACGTTTTGTAAAATTCCCATTTTGCCCCTAGCCTTCCACAATATTACCATAAGCCACTTTGCAAATTTTCCCTTTTTGTCCTTAGCATCTCTCAATATTTACTTACTAATAATGTTCATAAATAATATTCAAAACCAACTTGTGCATTAAAATAATTTTGGAAGATGGTCATTCCCTTAACTTACCACGACTACCTTGAAATATCCGAACGTACAAAATACGGGATATAACATCCTCCCCCCCTTTAGAACATTCGTCCTCGAATGTTCAACTGATCTTATGGGGTGTCATAATACTTCGGGAGGGTCCCTTTTATATTCGTTCTTCTCTTCATGCCCATTCCTTATCCCTCACCCTATTCTCCTTATACTCGAACTCCTGGGTCTTTACACGTGTTAGGCCCCGTGTTTTCGTACAATTGGAAATCGAGAAATAATTATGACTAGGGTGTTAGAAGGATATAAATTAATTTGTGAGAATATGACTATGTTGGTTATGGAATCTTTTATGCTAAGACCTCGGGGAAGGCCGAGGATAAATTTGGAATTTCGGAAATTAGTTTCGGGAATTACGAATCGGGACATTTCAAGAATTGGGCCAAAGAAATTACAACTCAATGAAGCCCAAAAAGAACAAAGGGGGCCGGCCATGTCTTTAAGGCCCAAGCCATTTTTAAAGGGTCATGTGCTATGCACATGACCCCTAAAAGGATATATATTAAGGAATACTTAGTATTATCCAAGAAACAAATCACAAAATCAAGAACTCACCATCAAAAAGGGGTTCGGCCGAAGTGCAAAAAGGAAAGAAGAGAAAAATTCCAAGCTTGTGTGGTGATTCAAAAATCTTGGTTTCTACATATTTGTGAAGCACTCAAGACGCTCTCCGACGTGGTATAATTAGTTTGGCACGGGGACGACGTTTTCGACAAGTCGGGGTTTCAAGAAAAGGTGAGAATTCTTACTCTTTTATGTTATAGAATTGATGTGAATGTGTTAAGCATTGGAAGTAGATGGAGATCCCGTAATTTTAACGTAAATAGAAAGTCGTGGGTGTGTGTGTGTAGTGTGTTTGGCCGTGAGTTATGGAAGAAATAAATGACTTGAATTGATCTTGTTTAAGTTGGCATAATGTGTTGTTGTGATCCTTATATCGTAAATGATTGATTGTTGAATTAAATTGGCGGTGGAAAACGAATTTGGATGTTATCGGAAAGTGTATATCCTTGGTATCTTTATGTATATCAATGTATATTTTGGGTACTAGAGACTTTAGATATGACTTTTTAATGATATGGGTGAATTTGGAATGAAACGACGTTAGTTAGAATGTTCGTCGTGAAATTTGGATATTTTGAAGAACTATGGAAATTTATTGATTTTGATGCAATTTCGTGTATGGCTTAGATTGAATTTGGAATGTGTTTGACTAGTGTCGGATGGGTAAATGAATACAATTATGTGAATATAGAATTGGGATTTTGAAAGTTTGAATGGAAGTTGCCAACTTTAGAAATCATGTAGAACTTTAAAGCTAGAATGGTTTGATTGTTGTTTGGTTTGGTTGTTGATGTGTGGGCTGTTGTGGTTGGTTAATTTGAGACGAGTTATGCCTCGGGGATGTTAGATTTATAGGGGAAATGCTGCCGAAATTTCGGTAGGCAAATATGGAGTTAAAGGCATTTTTGAGCCTAAGGATCTCATTTGGTAACTTTGACCATTTGCAGATTTTTGACGAAACGGGACGGGACTTTTGGAGGAGCTTACGACATCTGAGAGGTATGTAAAGCTTCCCAGTTCTTTATTTGGCATATCTTAGTGTGTTAGTTGAATATGAGACCTTCCGGAGCATTTCTGCTCCTCGAAACCCGATCCACAGGAAAGTTACTATTCATTCAATTCGATTGAAGCCTAAAGGCTCCCTTTTGGCTAGAATGCCATTATTCGTCCGAAACCTATCGAAATGTGGTCGGGTAACCTAGAAATGATTATGTATGACCCTTGGCATATAACTGCTCATAAAAATATGTTCGCCACCTCACTTCGACTCGCGGTGGGTCCGCTACCCCCAAAATGCCCGAATTGCCCTTCGGGCCATCTTTGAGAACAGAGTTGAACGTACCACTTCTGATCTTTGGAACATCCTTCCACGGGGTATGTTTGGACTATTCGATGCACTAATCCATGTCTTGAACTATATAGACCATTTTGGAATCGTTTTGCAAAATGAAACCTTATGTCGACTAAGTATTCGACTATTTTGTAATAGGATATGATTTATGAGTTTACTTTGTTTTGAAACACTATTTTGAAATACGATTTGCATTTGTTTGCTCACGACTCCGCTCGTGCCTTATTATGACTTCGTTCACCGGTTCCCGGGCCGGTTTTGATTCGTGCGCTGTATGATAAATTCGGTTGTATGCTGTGTTACGTTTCCCGAGGCTTCGCCATAGGGCCCGGTTCCGTTTGGAGTTATGCTGTGATATGGCTCGGGATGCGATACGCTCACCGATGAAACCTTCTGGTGTTATGCTGTGTGTGGCGTCAGCGTCGGAGTGGCGACCACGTTCCTAAGCGTTTGCATGATTTCATTTGCATAGTATATACGTATATGATTTCGATACAGATTTTGACATACCAGTTTGTACCCCACTTTGACATTTGATTTGCTTTCGGTTTTTGATCCATAATTCTGTACTCCGTGCTTTACATGCTCAGTACATATTTCGTACTGACCCCCTCTCCTCGGGGGCTGCGTTTTATGCCCGCAGGTGCAGACATCGGTGATCCTCCGCAGTAGGCTTCACTTCTTGCCTTTCGGAGTACTCTTACTTGGTCCGGAGTCCACTTTTGGTACAGACTCCTCTACTCTGTATATATTTTGTATATTTGACAGTTTGGGTACGGCGGGGCCCTGTCTCGCCATGTGTTATGTTTTGAATTCGTAGAGGCCTGTAGTCATCTTTGTGGGGCGAGGGTCCTATGTGTATGTTGTCTGATTTTGCTTTCGGGTCTTAAAGCGGTCCGTTTGATATTATGGCCCCAAATGGCCCTTCTGTATATATTTGTATTTTGACCGGCGATGTCTATTCCGCCGCTTTGTTTGAGGTGGATTTGAAATGACCGCTTAAGACATATTTTCGATATAAATTATGTTTGATATAACTTCTTGAAAATTCTGAAATGAGTTTGGATTCGGAAATGAATAGGCGATTTGGTCTGGGTACCCAGGTAGGGTGCCAGTCGCGGCCCACGGGGCTGGGTCGTGACAAAAGTGGTATCAAAGCGGTTTGTCCTCGGAATGTCTACAGGCCGTGTCTCGTAGAGTCTTGTTTATCTATGTGTTGTGCACCACGTCTATAAGCAGGAAGCTACAGGGCATTTAGGATGTTACTTTTTTTGTACTCTTAGATCGTGCGATAGAGCTGTGCTATTAGGATGATTTTGATCTGACTCGCCTTCGTGTTTGCAGTGATGCCTCCGAAGAAGGCAACGGCAGCCCAGAAGGGCAAGGCGAGGATTGGGGAGACTAGCCAGGCACAGCGAGCTACCCGGGCTCGTGTTTATGATTTGCCTGAGGATGTGCCACAGTCTGAGGGGTCTGCTACACCCCCACTAGTACAGCCTGGAGCAGGACCATCGGCAGCTCCAGAGGACCGTGTACCCGCACCTGAGACTCCAGCTCCTCAGCCAGGGGCGGAGGATCGGACCCTGAGAGAGGCTGTGCATTTGCTAACTACGCTGGTAGCAGGGCAGGCTCGCAGACGCGGGCGGAGGGATGATGATGATGATGACAGGCGGGACAGCCTGCGAGTTCGGGAGTTTCTGCTATGTGGGCCTCCAGAGTTCTTCGGGTCTAAGCCCGACGAGGACCCCCACGACTTTATTCGGGGGATGCGACGCTCACTGGACTTGGTCAGGGCTTCAGAGACCGAGTCGGTTGAGCTGGCTTCGCACCGGCTTCGAGATGTGGCTACCCACTGGTACGAGACTTGGGAGTTCTCTAGGGGAGAGGGTGCCCCTCCAGCCACTTGGGATCAGTTTGTGACAGCATTCACCCGCCACTTTTTGCCCCCAGAGTTACGGCGGGCACGGGCTGATCGATTCTTACGTCTACAGCAGAGGGGTCGGAGTGTTCGCGAGTATAGCCTTGAGTTTGATTCTCTGGCCCGATATGCACCGGCCGTGGTAGCAGATATGTCCGATCGGATGCACCGCTATGTTATGGGATTGGACCGGTATTTGGTAGACAGCTGTATGGCCGTGTCACTGCAGACAGACATGGATATTTCCCGGCTTCAAGCCTATGCGATGGGTATGGAGGACCGTCGCAGATCTGATCCTG
Organism: Lycium barbarum; assembly: GCF_019175385.1. NCBI lineage: Eukaryota > Viridiplantae > Streptophyta > Magnoliopsida > Solanales > Solanaceae > Lycium > Lycium barbarum. The sequence continues at coordinate 27,264,661 of NC_083337.1, forward strand.
CTGGCAGAGATCGAGACAGGAGACCGCCCAAGAGGGTTAGATCCGCGGGCTATTCAGGTGATTCTCGAGGCGGACAGCCTCAGCAGCAGCCGCAGTCTGATAGATATTTTCCTCCTTCCGGCCGGGGTACTCAGTCAGGTAGCCGGAGATTCGACAGTACGGGACCGTCTGGGGCCGGTCAGAGCTCCAGAGCGGCAGGATCGCAGGTATCCAGGGGTCCCAGTCAGGCCAGACCACCTAGACCCCGTTGTCCACATTGCGGGAAGTCTCATCCCGGGGAGTGTTACCGAGCGACGGGAGCTTGCTTCTCTTGCGGTGGTCAGGGCCACTTTATGAGAGACTGCCCATTGGCCAGTGGTTCGGGTAATGCGGCTCAGCAGACAGGTTCAGCCGCCGGTTCTTCCTCTGTTCCATCTGTTGCACGCCCTGGAGGGCGGGGTATTCCAGCACCGGCAGGGCGCGGTCGAGGCCGCGGTGGCGCTTCAGGTTCTAGCGGTCCCTCGAACCGCATATATGCTTTGGCCAGCCGCCAGGATCAGGAGGCTTCGCCAAATGTCGTCACAGGTACATTACTGGTTTTCTCCAGATCTGTATATGCATTGATTGACCCTGGCTCTACTTTATCATATATTTCCCCGCTCGTTGCTAGTAAGATTGGGATAGTGTCTGAGCCTATAGAGCCATTTGAGGTAGCTACGCCAGTTGGGGATTTTATTATAGCGAGGCAGGTCTATAGGGATTGTTCTGTGGCTATTTATGATCGTAGCACTAAGGCTGATTTGGTAGAGTTAGACATGCTCGAGTTTGACGTCATTATGGGTATGGACTGGTTGTCTTCCTGTTATGCTAATGTCGACTGCCAGAAAAAGGTAGTCCGTTTTCAGTTTCCAGGGGAACCAGTCATAGAGTGGTTCGGATCTACTGCATCGCCGAGGGGTAAGTTTATTTCATACCTCAAGGCTAAGAAGATGATTCAGAAGGGTTATATCTATCATTTGGTTCGTGTGCATGATACTGCCGCGGAGGTACCTACCCTTCAGTCTGTCCCGGTCGTCAGTGAGTTTCCAGATGTTTTTCCTGACGAGCTTCCTGGCCTTCCGCCGGAGCGGGAGATTGATTTTTCTATTGAGTTGATGCCGGATACGCAGCCTATATCTATTCCTCCCTACAGGATGGCACCAGCTGAGTTGAAGGAGTTGAAGGAGCAGCTGAAAGATTTGCTGGATAAGGGTTTTATCAGGCCCAGCACATCACCCTGGGGAGCGCCGGTATTGTTTGTCAGAAAGAAGGATGGGTCGTTGCGGATGTGTATTGACTACCGGCAGCTGAATAGGGTGACTATTAAGAATAAATATCCCCTTCCCCGGATTGATGACTTGTTTGATCAGCTGCAGGGTGCTAGACACTTCTCCAAGATAGATCTGCGCTCAGGTTATCATCAGGTGCGAGTACGGGAGTCAGATATCCCGAAGACTGCTTTCAGGACTCGGTACGGGCATTATGAGTTCAGAGTTATGTCTTTCGGGCTGACTAATGCTCCAGCAGTATTTATGGATCTGATGAACCGGGTATTTCGGCCTTTCCTGGATATGTTTGTTATTGTGTTTATTGATGATATCCTGATTTACTCGCGATCAGCCGAGGAGCATTCAGATCATTTGAGGACGGTACTTGGCATCCTCCGTCAGCAGAAGTTATATGCTAAATTCTCTAAGTGTGAGTTCTGGTTGACTTCTGTGGCATTCTTGGGCCATATTATCGGCGCAGATGGTATTCGGGTCGACACGCAGAAGATTGAGGCTGTGCAGAATTGGCCCAGGCCTACTACACCGACAGAGGTGCGTAGTTTTCTTGGATTGGCTGGGTATTACCGCAGGTTCGTGGAGGATTTCTCTTCTATTTCAGCACCACTGACGAGGCTTACCCAGAAAGCAACAAAATTCCAGTGGTCGGATGCCTGCGAGCGCAGCTTTCAGATGCTGAAGGAGAGATTGATTACAGCGCCAGTTTTGGCTCTTCCAGAGGGGTCTGATGGGTATGTTGTATATTGTGACGCCTCTGGTATTGGGATCGGATGCGTATTGATGCAGCACGGTCGAGTTATAGCCTATGCTTCCCGGCAGCTCAGACCGCACGAGAAGAACTACCCACTCATGATCTTGAGTTGGCCGCGGTGATTCATGCTTTGAAGATTTGGCGGCATTATTTATATGGGGTCCATGTGGATATCTATACGGATCATAAGAGCCTTCAGTATATTTTTAAGCAGAAGGAGCTAAACTTGCGGCAGCGGAGGTGGCTGGAGCTACTAAAGGATTACGACGTTGATATTCTGTACCATCCAGGGAAAGCCAACGTGGTAGCTGATGCGCTTAGCCGCAAGTCCGTAGGCAGTCTGGCTGACGTCCCATCTGATAAGAGAGATTTGGTTCGTGATATTCATCAGCTGGCTAGCCTCGGAGTTCGTTTGGCCGATTCTGGAGATTCTGGGATTTCTGTTCGCCCGGTTGCTGAGTCATCTATTATTCAGGAGGTAAAGCAGCGCCAGTTTGAGGATCCTACTTTGATTCAGTACAGGGGTGTGGCCCTTAATAAAGCCACGACTCAGTTCGAAATCTCGCCTGAAGGAGTATTATTATACAACGGCAGGTTCTGTGTACCGGATGTCGCGGGCTTACGGCGGCAGATTATGGGCGAGGCACATTGTGCCCGGTATTCCGTCCATCCTGGTTCCACCAAGATGTATCGGGACCTCAGGTGTTTGTATTGGTGGGACGGCATGAAGAAAGACATTGCTGAGTTTATTAGTCAGTGCCCAAACTGCCAGCAAGTCAAGATCGAGCACCAGAAGCCCGGTGGCTTGTTACAGGAGATGGAGATTCCAGCCTGGAAATGGGAGATGATTAATATGGACTTCGTTGTTGGGTTGCCGCGTACTCTACGCAGGTACGACTCTATTTGGGTTATTGTGGACAGGCTGACGAAATCAGCCCATTTCCTTCCGGTCCGGACTACATATTCGGCTGAGGACTATGCCAGATTATATATCAGAGAGATAGTCAGACTTCACGGGGTCCCTGTATCTATTATTACTGACCGAGGTGCTCAGTTTACAGCTAATTTCTGGAGGTCATTTCAGGAGGGATTAGGGACCTAGGTGACCCTCAGTATAGCTTTCCATCCTCAGACCGACGGGCAGGCCGAGCGCACTATCCAGACGCTCGAGGATATGTTACGGGCTTGCGCTATTGATTTCAGGGGCAGCTGGGATGATCATTTGCCGCTTATAGAGTTTGCCTACAATAACAGTTATCACTCCAGCATTCAGATGGCCCCGTATGAGGCCCTTTATGGCAGGAGATGCAGATCTCCTATTGGCTGGTTTGACGTGGGCGAGACTAAGCTGATTGGGCCGGATGTGATCCAGGAGGCTGTAGATAAGGTGAAGCTTATTCGGGAGCGACTGTTAGCTGCTCAGAGTCGGCAGAAAGCTTATGCCGATAAACGGCGTCGACCGCTGGAGTTCCAGGTTGGCGACTGGGTATTCCTGAAGGTGTCGCCTATGAAGGGCGTTATGAGATTTGGCAGGAAGGGTAAGCTGAGTCCGCGGTACATCGGGCCTTACCAGATTGTTCGGAGGATAGGCGCAGTCGCCTACGAGCTAGACTTGCCATCCGATTTGGAGTCCGTGCACCCGGTGTTTCATGTGTCTATGCTGCGGAAATGTATTGGTGACCCTTCCAGGATATTCCCAGTAGATGATCTCCAGGTGACGGAGCAGTTATCTTATGACGAGCAGCCGGTATCTATTCTGGATCGTCAGGTGAGGAGATTGCGCACTAAGGAAGTGCCTTCGGTTAAGGTTCTATGGCGAAATAACAACCGGGAAGAGATGACTTGGGAGGCGGAGGATGAGATGAAGAAGAGATTCCCCCATTTATTCCCTACGCCTCCTGTAATCTAGACTTTTGTATTTGTTGTACCAATGAACGGACGGACCATGTGTGTTATTTATATAAAAATGGTTTTCCCGTTATGCTTGTGAGCCTTCATAAGATTTGTTTAACATTCGGGGACGAATGTTCTTAAGGGGGGGAGAATGTTAGGCCCCGTGTTTTCGTACAATTGGAAATCGAGAAATAATTATGACTAGGGTGTTAGAAGGATATAAATTAATTTGTGAGAATATGACTATGTTGGTTATGGAATCTTTTATGCTAAGACCTCGGGGAAGGCCGAGGATAAATTTGGAATTTCGGAAATTAGTTTCGGGAATTACGAATCGGGACATTTCAAGAATTGGGCCAAAGAAATTACAACTCAATGAAGCCCAAAAAGAACAAAGGGGGCCGGCCATGTCTTTAAGGCCCAAGCCATTTTTAAAGGGTCATGTGCTATGCACATGACCCCTAAAAGGATATATATTAAGGAATACTTAGTATTATCCAAGAAACAAATCACAAAATCAAGAACTCACCATCAAAAAGGGGTTCGGCCGAAGTGCAAAAAGGAAAGAAGAGAAAAATTCCAAGCTTGTGTGGTGATTCAAAAATCTTGGTTTCTACATATTTGTGAAGCACTCAAGACGCTCTCCGACGTGGTATAATTAGTTTGGCACGGGGACGACGTTTTCGACAAGTCGGGGTTTCAAGAAAAGGTGAGAATTCTTACTCTTTTATGTTATAGAATTGATGTGAATGTGTTAAGCATTGGAAGTAGATGGAGATCCCGTAATTTTAACGTAAATAGAAAGTCGTGGGTGTGTGTGTGTAGTGTGTTTGGCCGTGAGTTATGGAAGAAAGAAATGACTTGAATTGATCTTGTTTAAGTTGGCATAATGTGTTGTTGTGATCCTTATATCGTAAATGATTGATTGTTGAATTAAATTGGCGGTGGAAAACGAATTTGGATGTTATCGGAAAGTGTATATCCTTGGTATCTTTATGTATATCAATGTATATTTTGGGTACTAGAGACTTTAGATATGACTTTTTAATGATATGGGTGAATTTGGAATGAAACGACGTTAGTTAGAATGTTCGTCGTGAAATTTGGATATTTTGAAGAACTATGGAAATTTATTGATTTTGATGCAATTTCGTGTATGGCTTAGATTGAATTTGGAATGTGTTTGACTAGTGTCGGATGGGTAAATGAATACAATTATGTGAATATAGAATTGGGATTTTGAAAGTTTGAATGGAAGTTGCCAACTTTAGAAATCATGTAGAACTTTAAAGCTAGAATGGTTTGATTGTTGTTTGGTTTGGTTGTTGATGTGTGGGCTGTTGTGGTTGGTTAATTTGAGACGAGTTATGCCTCGGGGATGTTAGATTTATAGGGGAAATGCTGCCGAAATTTCGGTAGGCAAATATGGAGTTAAAGGCATTTTTGAGCCTAAGGATCTCATTTGGTAACTTTGACCATTTGCAGATTTTTGACGAAACGGGACGGGACTTTTGGAGGAGCTTACGACATCTGAGAGGTATGTAAAGCTTCCCAGTTCTTTATTTGGCATATCTTAGTGTGTTAGTTGAATATGAGACCTTCCGGAGCATTTCTGCTCCTCGAAACCCGATCCACAGGAAAGTTACTATTCATTCAATTCGATTGAAGCCTAAAGGCTCCCTTTTGGCTAGAATGCCATTATTCGTCCGAAACCTATCGAAATGTGGTCGGGTAACCTAGAAATGATTATGTATGACCCTTGGCATATAACTGCTCATAAAAATATGTTCGCCACCTCACTTCGACTCGCGGTGGGTCCGCTACCCCCAAAATGCCCGAATTGCCCTTCGGGCCATCTTTGAGAACAGAGTTGAACGTACCACTTCTGATCTTTGGAACATCCTTCCACGGGGTATGTTTGGACTATTCGATGCACTAATCCATGTCTTGAACTATATAGACCATTTTGGAATCGTTTTGCAAAATGAAACCTTATGTCGACTAAGTATTCGACTATTTTGTAATAGGATATGATTTATGAGTTTACTTTGTTTTGAAACACTATTTTGAAATACGATTTGCATTTGTTTGCTCACGACTCCGCTCGTGCCTTATTATGACTTCGTTCACCGGTTCCCGGGCCGGTTTTGATTCGTGCGCTGTATGATAAATTCGGCTGTATGCTGTGTTACGGTTCCCGAGGCTTCGCCATAGGGCCCGGTTCCGTTTGGAGTTATGCTGTGATATGGCTCGGGATGCGATACGCTCACCGATGATTATGATTATGTTCGGGGATGTACGGAGATTTGAAACCTTCTGGTGTTATGCTGTGTGTGGCGTCAGCGTCGGAGTGGCGACCACGTTCCTAAGCGTTTGCATGATTTCATTTGCATAGTATATACGTATATGATTTCGATACAGATTTTGACATACCAGTTTGTACCCCACTTTGACATTTGATTTGCTTTCGGTTTTTGATCCATAATTTTGTACTCCGTGCTTTACATGCTCAGTACATATTTCGTACTGACCCCCTCTCCTCGGGGGCTGCGTTTTATGCCCGCAGGTGCAGACATCGGTGATCCTCCGCAGTAGGCTTCACTTCTTGCCTTTCGGAGTACTCTTACTTGGTCCGGAGTCCACTTTTGGTACAGACTCCTCTACTCTGTATATATTTTGTATATTTGACAGTTTGGGTACGGCGGGGCCCTGTCTCGCCATGTGTTATGTTTTGAATTCGTAGAGGCCTGTAGTCATCTTTGTGGGGCGAGGGTCCTATGTGTATGTTGTCTGATTTTGCTTTCGGGTCTTAAAGCGGTCCATTTGATATTATGGCCCCAAATGGCCCTTCTGTATATATTTGTATTTTGACCAGCGATGTCTATTCCGCCGCTTTGTTTGAGTTGGATTTGAAATGACCGCTTAAGACATATTTTCGATATAAATTATGTTTGATATAACTTCTTGAAAATTCTGAAATGAGTTTGGATTCGGAAATGAATAGGCGATTTGGTCTGGGTACCCAGGTAGGGTGCCAGTCGCGGCCCACGGGGCTGGGTCGTGACAACACGAGTCCTCATTCCACGTCATGGGTTTCCTTTTCTGGTACTTGAAAATATTGTGATCCCCTTTTGGCCTAATATAATATGGTCTCTCCCCCCCTTCCCCTTTAAGGGGCTCCTTATATGCCAACAGTCCTTTTATGAAGTCTTCGTTTATACCTTATTCCTCATCTCTCTTTCCAGCTCTGTGCATAACATATCGAAACTTCTTATCCCAAGTTTTCTTTTACTTTCTGTCTATGTCATCCCTTTGTCCAGATTTCCATACCTTTCCATCCCCTATTCGTCCTTTCACTTGCTTAGCTCACTTGCTCGTAATTCTTCTTAGCTACGCGTTTGTGCTGCAGCTGGGCGTCCATATTTTTCGAGCGTCCTACTACTTTTTCCCTCAGCATAGAAACCTTACAGTTTACACTCTCTTTATCCTCGTTCATCGAACCCTTAACTATATTTATGATGTTATGACCGGGTGGTCTCCCCCGCACGTTCCTTGCATTTCATTCCATTTCCTCCTAGATCAAATCTTTCAGACCTCGCCTGAATTCTCATTCCATACCATTAATTTCCAAATCAACAATGTCGACCCATTATCCTTATTCTTTCGTTGGTGCGTACTCGGGTTCCTACCATTACCTCGTTAAAGTATTCTCTTTAATCCTAGAGATTTCCAATTGCCCTACGCCTCAATGCTCTCCTCTTCCTTCACCCAACCCGTTAGTATATTTTTCCTACTTTCATCCTTAACCTTCCTTGGGTTTCTTCCTCCTCGGGCACTTTTCTTTCTCTTGTTATTTGTGGCATCGGCCCAGAAGGTAGTGAAATTTTCACTTTAAGCTCGCAATTCCATTTCATTTCCAAGTCATCTTTTGGAGCGCTCCTCCATGTCCGAGGCAACCGTGTAAATTTTACCATACATTTATCCTTTTATATACTCTCACCTTAACATCATCGCAAGGTCTAAACATTCCTTCTCTTAATTCACGTTCCTTGTCGTGGTCACTATTCCTTTAGCCTCACTTATTGAGATTGGTTCTCGAACCTCATACACTCCTCTTTCTTTTTCAAATATCATTGTATTAGAACCTTCCAATCTTAACCTGTAGTGAAAATGACATCAATTTACCTTGTAACACTTATATCATTTATTCTTGCTGTCACTCGATCTTCGGTACCCTTACTTGATTAATGCCTTCCTTACCGTAGCGCCGGTTGCTGGAACTCCCATGTCCACCGATACAATCATATGTGGGATATTATCCTACACATTCATATATATATATATATATATATTTACTATCAACTAGCCCACAAAATACTTCCAAACGCTATTCAAGCCTATCCAAATTTCAAAAGCTGTGACGCACTTTCTGTCTCTTCTCAGGTCTAGCCTACCTCGTCTTACGCGACCTCTTAAGGTTTCCAGCCATTCCGTATACTCTAGTTTCCCTTAGGTTACTCTAACTTCTCATTTGTCTCTTATGTCTGGATATATAGAATTTCTTGCATACTTTCCATGGGGTCACCCATCCTAAAATTGCTCCCACCTTAGCACGCTTAACCTTGTAACTTTGATGAAATCCGGTGCCTTAATGCTGATATAACCGCGTACACTTCCTCGCATGACCTTTATTACATGATCTGGAGCAAGTCAAGGTCTTATAGATTCCAAGACATTCCCATAACACGTCCTTCCCTTTACAATTACTATTTTACCCTTCACCTTCGTGTATCACTACCTTTCGTCCTAGATTCCCAGATTCCTGATGGTAACGAATATACCTTCGTCGCCGTTACTTACGCATACCCGATTATCAGCCAGTTCGGACTTCCACTCACCATCCTTACCTAATAGTCCACAGCAAAACTAATTGTCGACTTTCTCTGAATCCTTTAGCAGACCTTACTCCTACTAAGCCTCGAACGTTATCCATTTTAATCCTCCGGGCTGCTAATCGTCTTTCTCGCTATTATTTTTCGTGTCATACCAAATCCATAACCTTTCTAAAACAACTCATCCCACTTATCGTCCGTTGGCGATATTTCCTTTCCACGCTTCCTTCTGTTAGACGTACTTAACTTAATGACCTGATTTTTGAACAATTCCGACAGAATCTCCTTTGCAATCCTTACTATTCCAAATCTATATGCAGCAAATACCGACAATACCTTACAGGGCATACATACGTATATGACACATCTCAGCCATCCAGAGCCTCCAGTTTCAAGTAACAGAATAGAATGTCAGTACTTACCCCTGTGACTTTCCATATCGCTTCTCACCTTCTTCCGTCGAAGGCAAGGCTTGTATAAGGAAATTCATTTTCCTATTACTTGGCTCTATCGCACGATCTAAGATAGAAAGAAGGTCAACAATCCCTAGATGCCCCGCAGCTTCCTGTTTATAAATGTGGCCAGCTTCACACCCATAAACAGGACTCTACTGGACACGACTTTGCAGACAACCCCTAGGACGACCTACTCTGATACCACTTTGTCACACCCCGACTTTACTAGGGTGTGATGGGCACCCGACCCCATATTTCGGAGCCGAGCGAACCTACTGACTCTTATTACATGCATAATATCTTTGGACTCTTAAATCGAATAAGAATGAAATACATAGTAAGCTTTCAGAATCTTTCGTTTCCCTCGTACTCAAATCAAATGGAATCTGTAATCACATGGACTTTATAACATAACATAAGGTGGCACATCGGCTGGTGGAGCCGTTTACAATACCAACACTCTATACCCACGACTTTGTATGCAAAGTCTCTAACTTCGAACAAGACATCATAGCATAGTACTCTGACCCGACAACACTCCAGAGCAAATGGGGCTTGCCAACTCCGCTAGAACATCTTCTATAATAGCTTCTACTCATCTGGGTGTACCTGTGTGGCATGAAACGCAGCCCCCGAGGAAAAGTGGGTCAGTACAAGCAATGTACTGAGTATATAAGGCATGAATAGTAACATAGTAAGGGATATAAATATGAATAATAACAGAATGGAAATATAGAGCATATCATAACGTAGAAGAGTAACATGTACATATGAGTGCCTCTTAGGGCGGATGCCATGCATGCTTAGCATTCTTTGAAAAACATTTGTTGTCCAAATGTAGAAAATAGAACATATCATAGCGCCGAACCACGTCGCCTCCCCCACATATGTCCCGCGTCCGGGATGATAAGTTACGCCAACTGACCAGGTGGCAATACGTCTATAGCGCAACATATGTCCCTTTTCCCCATCTTCCTCATATACATATACATATACATATACATATACATATATCATATAAGCAGCATGCAGGAGAGCCCAAAGAAAGTCATGTATCTATCAGAGTGACGTAAGGTCGGTAACCTCCGATTATATTATGGAATAATCATCATGACTTTGTCTCACCTTGAAGGAACAATTATTATAAGGTGAGACTAGCAACGAATAGCAGCGTTAAGACTCAATGGGTACGTACATAAATCGACCCATGAAGGCTCAAAAACAAGTTTCGGGTCAATCTGACTTAGTATAAGAAAGTTATGAGCGTTTGAAGTACAGAACCTTCTACGAACGTTTCAGAAGCCATTTTTGGAAAATCAAAACAATAATCATAACAAGTACCTTTAGAACATGAAATCGTTCTTATCATAGTTATCATAGAAATATTCTCATCCTTGACATTATCATTGTCATTGTGAAACATATCCATCGTCATTGTCATAGGAGCTTACAAAATCATAAACCTCTGTTTTGGTAGAATACCGACACTTTGGAAAAACATTTACGAGTTATCGGGAAGAGAATCATGCCTTGGAATCATAAACATCTAACTTTTGAAAACAAGGAAAATATGGAAACAATTATGAAATCATAACATCAAGATCATGCCTTTGAAAGAGAGAGGCGAGCCTTAACATACCTGTTCCACGTCCTATTAGCTACGCTTAATTGTCCAAGCTCGTTATCGCTAGTATACATTCAAGATGCTTGACACAATCATTAGATTCATCACCATATACTTGTCTTAATCCTTCAAATGAATTCATTTATAATCTGCCGAAATTTCGGCAGCATCTCCCCTGTAAATACACCATCCCCGAGAATCTAACTCGGCCCAAATCATCAATCAACAATCTGAGAATTCAACTCAGCCAAACTATCAACAACAATACCATCAATCATACCAACAACATCAACAATCAATTCAAGACGCATTCTAACATTAACAACCTTTGTTATACAATGTAACGACATTTCATTTATATTCAATTCAATTCACATAACATTCAACACGACTCAATCAACATACTACTTCACCCGAAACCTTCCAATTCCAACATGGACAATAACAACCTATTTCCTTCTTTCAAATTCAATCACAACAACCCAACTTACAATCTTCCAAACAAATGTCTCACTTCCAAATTCATGAATTCCACCAACATTTTACATTAACAACTTCATTCATACAAATATAAGAATTCATGCTAGTGTCACATTAACTTCCACCACGACACCACAACGATTACAAATTCATTTCAAGCCATTAAATCCTCATTTTACATCATGGAATCCAAAACACAACAATCAAACTACTAAATAAAATCAATTCATTTGTTTTACACAATGCAACTATATTCGGCCAACACCCCAACATACCAAATTCGTGATTTTTATCCATTTCTACACACTACAACATACACAACCATCCATAACATCTGTAAAAGAGGATTGAAAACATACCTTTCTCACTCAACTTCTTGGCTTGGCTAAGGTTTCCAACTTGCACAACAAATTCTTTGCTTGCTCCAACAATCACTCCATGTTAATTAGGGCCTTCAAATTAGTTGGAATACTAGAAGAAAATAATTTTTCTTGATCAATTTTCATGGCATCATTTGCCCTAGCCATGGCCGAATATGGCCCTTCTTTTTCTTCAAGTTTTCTTGAATTTTCATGACAATTATGTCTTGCTTGGTAAGCTCTCTCTCATATATATATATATATATATAGCTCCTTCCAATAACATGTAGACACATGCCCTCTTCTTGAAGCTTCCTAAGAATAAAAAAAAAGATGACTAATTGTTTTATTAGTCTTCACTTTTCCATATATATATATATATATATATATATATATATATATATATATATATATACCCCACGGCCAAAGTGACCTTCTTCAAGAATTTTCTTGAACATTTTGTAAAATTCCCATTTTGCCCCTAGCCTTCCACAATATTACCATAAGCCACTTTGCGAATTTTCCCTTTTTGCCCTTAGCCTCTCTGAATATTTTCTTACTAATAATGTTCATAAATAATATTCATAACCAACTTGTACGTTAAAATAATTTTGGAAGATGGTCAATTCCTTAACTTACCACGACTACCTTGAAATATCCGAACGTATGGATATAACAGAAAAGTCTAGCAAATCTAGAAGAAGTTTGGATTCCCAAACTTCCGTTATCAATCTGAACCTTTTGGAATTCTTTAACGACGAATCCTACTTTTGGGTCTCATGGTTGTCTTAAGTTCCCTCGTGAGGATTACGATGTGATGGATGATTTGAAGATCTAGGGATGTTTGTGGCACCCGCTCGGCCTCGAGGTAGGTAAGGCTTCCTTTCGGTAGACTCCGGTTAGATTTACATATTCATGTATCAGAAGAAACAGAGAATGCATGCATAGATATTGGAGATTTGGGATGGATACTTAGGATGGTGCTATTATGTGATGTTTGTGTTTGGGCTTGTGGCCTGTAGATTCCCTAGGATTCTTTTATTGGATACCCTTGAATATCAGTGGATTGATTATGACTTGGAAGTAGTTGTTGGTAATTTTTTTTCAGTGTTCCTCAATGAGAATTACCGTAGGATGCGCCTAATTGGTTCTATACTAGTAATAACGAATCTCCTTTGGTATTGAAATGGATAAATGTACCAACGATCGTGAAATTGATTCTAGACTGGGTATTAATTAAGTCTTGTAAGTAGAAGGTGAATTATCATGTGTTAACATTGATAGATATTAAGGAAGAGAGGTAATATTATTATGTGGCTTGTTTGTTCTATTGTGTTGGCTTGATGCCACGTGTTGTTAGAAGATATTGGGAAATGTTGTTCCTTGTTGATTGTGATAGTATAGTATCTTACTGCTTGATGTTGATATGAGGATAGAGTTCTCTATGACTTGTGTAGTCTTTCATGATATTGTTGGCGTACCCATGTTTGATACTTGTGACATTGATTCAATTACTGATGTTGACACATACATTGAACGTATTCTCATCCTTCATGATACACTGTTGATACACTGATGATAGTTGATGAAACACTGTGATGAGCTGGGCACGATTTTTAAAAGAGTGAAATGAGAGTTCGATATTCGATGTTCGTCCCAAAATCGTGGATGGACTCCGTGGGTCCCCCAGTGTGGTGCCAGTGAGAACCCTCTGTGGGCAAAGATCTGGAGTCTCGTCTGTCTGTTGGGCAAAGATCCGAGACGAGTGGCACTTAGACTTCGCGAGTCACCTTGGGTTGTGCTACCGAGACGTGGAGGTATTCCATCCGAAATACATGTGTACATAACATTACATGGAATTGCATTTGCATTCATATATTATTGCATTGCATTGCATCGTGGCTTATATTGAGATGCTTTGGTGTTTTACTTGTGATGTTGGTTTTCGGATTTGGACATATTGAGACTTGGCACAATTGGGTTTAGATTCTCTACTTAGGCAATAATGTGTACTTGGTTCCGATTATAGTTGCCTTATACTTGTTAATTTATCTCGTAGATCATTTGTAGGATCACATATATGTTTGGCTTACTAAAAGGATGTAGGATAAGGAATAGTATAATGTAGAGTTAACTTCTATACTAAGAATGGTTGGTATAATGATATATGACTAGTGTTAGACTGTTGTGGAATTGACTGGTGGTAATTAGACGAGAGTTAAATGATTTTAAAAGTCTTGATGTTATAACAGCGGTGGATAGATGTATGTTATTGATCTAGTTTCTTTTCATGCCTATTCGTAAAATCTTTTACTGATATGTGTTTCTAACCATTGTCGACTTATGATGCTTACTCAGTACGTGTTGATTATACTAATACTACCCTTGCTACATCGCTTTTAGGGTGTAGAGTATTTCAGGTGATTGACTGCGACATGTTTGGGAAGACGCACGGTCCCTATCTTGAAGGTCTCCTCCCACTTCATTCCGGGATGGAGATTGAGTCTGAAAGTTTATTTCATTCTGAATTTACATTAGTCGCTCTTGTAGGAGTCTAGACCAGGTCGTTGGATTTCGAAATGAATCTTGTAATTATTTAATGGTTGTAATCATTTCATAAATCTTGGGTTAATATAATTATTGGATTTTCGCTGTTAATTATTCATATATTGGATTAACTAAATTGTTTCCTTGGATAATGTGTAAATTTGATTGAGGGTTTGCCTACCGAGGTGAGAAAGGTAGGTGGCCGCGCGATTCTAAGTTGGGTTAAATAAAACACTCACAAAAAAGAAAATAAAAAGTTAGTTGATCCTAACAATGCAACAGAGTGCCTTTCTGCTACCATTCGGATGTTTTCAAGAGGGGGAGAATCAAATGTAGAATAAATGCGGGTTCTGAATATAGCAGCGATATCAAATCTAGATCATGAATCGACATGGAACATCCTTAGCTTCTAAGAATAGAATCATTATGGAGCAGCATTATGTTTACGGTTTGTTCATAAGGATCATGCCAAAAGAAGTAAAGTTAGCCATAACATGCCTCAAGTCGTCAATAAAATCCCCACAATAAGACTGTCGGGCTAGTATTCCAATCTCTATAGTCACTACAGTACACCTAGTAGCCAACATTAAAACAACAACCTCATATAAGCCTCTTTAATACCACATCACTACTTACCCCAAGATTTACATTAAAACAACACAATATACGCTTTGTATATAACACTTATACACTTTTTTCTTCCAATTATACCAAGTATAACATCCTTAATACAATCTCCACACCAACTACTATCCTTACAATAGGGTTTTAGCTTCAAAACACATTAACAACATGACTCAACTTAGATTACATATCGACACAAACTCAAATTCATGTTTGAACCTTCCCTCCAACTCCTTTCCCTCCAAACCTAGAATAATCACAATATAAACTCATAGACATGCAAATAAGATCGAATCTTACCTCAAGAACTCAAGAACACTCCAACTCCAAGATTACTTCACCTTGAATCATCCTCTAAAGCTTCTACAAGAGAGAAAAACAAGCTTCAACCATACTTTAGAAACCTTTAATACTTGATCTCCTCTTTTGATCCCTTGTTTTACTTAGGGGTTTGATAGATATGTGGGAGAGAACTTTCTACAGAGTTAAATATCAGGGGAAGTGGAGAAAATGATATAAAATGAAGGGTATACAAATTATATATAAAAAACATATGAGCCAACTTAAAAACACAGCCACAAGTACGGGCCGTATTGTAAAATATGGTTCGTATTTTGGTTCGTAATTCCCATCAAAATATTTTGCCTCTCTTCCAAGAGAAGTACGGACCGTAGTTTAAATATGGTCCATATTTCTCACATACGGTCGTGATATTGCACTGTCCAAAATAAATTTCGACGAAACGCATTCTTTTCGATTCGTTCATCCACTAATCCTTCAAACACTTGCCAAATATGAACTTAAACCCTCGTACACTTAAGATGAACACGTCTAATCTCACATTTCCTCGAAAATAATTTCACTTTCCACCAACTCATGAAGACACTTAACATACGAAAGTACGGGTTGTAACAAGTTCCTTGGTTATAGAGGTTGTAACTTGAATTTGCAGAGGCTCATCGCTGTAGTGGAGTTTTGGGGAGAGGTAGGTCATGGTTTTTATTGCCTTTGTGAGCCGAGTGGTTTTGACGTAAAAATTGTTGTGTTATTTGCCCACCTATAATTTATATTTTGTAAGAAGCTAGCACAGAACAAGTAAAGTAACATGTTCTATCCTTATATGAAATCAGAAATTGATCAGGATAGACATTTAGGTCGTTAAACTTCCACAAGTGGTATCAGAGCAGGATCTCCCAAAAGAGGCTAACACCTTGGGAGAAGATCATGATGAAGACTGCACTACCTACAGAACAAAGCAGAGGGGAATCAATCTACAAGCCTCCACTATTCAAAAGCGTGCATTACTTCTTATGGAAGAATAGGATGCAGAACTATCTAATAAATATGGACTACCATTTGTGGACAATCACATCAGAAGGAGCCCTAATCCCCATGATGACTATGCATAATGGAACATGAAGGACAAAAACTGAATAAGAGTTCAGGGAAGAGGACGTTGCAATAATGGAGATAAACGCAAGAGCGGTCAACATTCTACTCAGGAGCCTATGAAAGGATCAGTGCAATAGAGTATCATGATGCTCTAGTGCTAAGTAAATCTGGGATTTTCAAGCTTACATTCATCAGGGTATGAATCAAGAAAAGCAATTTAGATTAAATATTCTTATGAGGAAATACGAGCTATTTGATATGAAGGAAACTGAGTCAGTCAGTCGGAGATATGTTCAATAGATTTGTCAATATTATCAGTAATCTCAAGGCTCATGGTAAGATCTTTAACAACGAAGCCCTGGTAATGAAGATTATAAGAAGTCTTCCTCCTTTATGGGATCTTAAAGTCTGAGCTATCAGGGAATCTGTGAAATAAGTAGCATGCTAATAGAAGATCTATATATCAACATGCTAATGCATGAAACAAAGGAAGATTTGTCTAAATCAAGAGCCATACGAGTCTATTCAGATAGTGATAAGGAGGAACTGATTTTACATGCATACTAGAATGAAAATAACCATAAGATATAAGAGAGTAAGGTAGAAAACTTTGCTCATAATGATCAACACAAAGGATGTTCATTCTGTGTAAAATAAAACTCCCTGATTATTAATCGCTCAACTTGGAGATCAAAAGGAAATGAGGCTTCGACATCATCTTCTAGTTCAAGCTCTTAGAAGGATGTAGGAGAAGCTGATTACAATGCTCTTATAGCCATTGAAGATTCAGATTCTGGAATTGAGAAGGACATCTGCGAAGGTACACTTGATTTTAAAAGGCTTGATGACTGTTACACCCCGAAAAATTCCCCGTTGATGCACAGTGAATAGACTAACGAAAGGTACGAAGTATACGCTATTCCAATAAGTGAGAAATGACATTTGATTACCCTAATTGAGATTTGCAAAGACATTCGGAGTAATATGAGAAAGTTTGCCAAGAGAGGGCAAGGGATACGATGTGTAGCGGAAAGGATTTACGAGAAACAAGTTAATGATGATTTAATAGTTTCTTGGAGAAGAATTATAATGTTCCTTAGATCGTTAATGAGGTGTTAAACAAGTATCAAGAATGTTCCATAAGGATTGGAGATCAAACGAAGTGACGAGAACAAGATCAGAGAAAAGATAGGTTACACGGCCAATTATACGGTCCGTATAATCTTATACGGTCCATATAATAGTTCGCAGAATCGTCACAGTGAAGGTCCCTCACTGATGGGATTATACAGTCACTTATACGGACCGTATAAAATTATACGGACCGTATAATATGTCGTATAATGGTCACAGAAGCGAGATGTTGAAGGGGTGATTTCACGGTCACTTATACGGACCGTATAAGTGTCCGTATATTTTCCCGACGGGTCAGACTTTTAAGTTATTAAAAGGGGACCAAGTTCAGTATTTCATTTAATTTTCACCCAACACTTCAAGAACTCTCTAGAACCCTCTCCACTCTTAAATCCATTAGAACTCAAGAGAAATTTATGATCAACTTCATCAAACTAAGAAAACCAGGTGTAAGAAACTCATTAGAGATCATCCAAGTCAAGAAATTTCATTGGAGGTGAACTAGGGTTTTGGCTCAGGTGAAGTATTTCAACCAAAGGCTTATTCCTACACTAGCTAAGGTATGTTTTATGGATTTCCATGTTATTTAAGGTATTGAGAAGTTGAAACACTTGGATTGTAGAAGAATATAGAAAATGGGTCTTGAATGTGAGAATAGTGATGTTTATGAGTAGTAGCTTGGGTTGAGTAATGATTCTTGATATGTTATGATTATAATCATGTTATAAATGATATTGAGAAATGGGATAGACATTGTATATAAGTGAATGTAATAGTGTTCTATGACCATGGATATGGATGACTCGAAGTGAATTGAGGAATATGGATAATGTAGGTGAATAAAGACCATTGTTATGATGTTGTGAATGTTATTATTGATGTTTGGGAGTCGATATATGATATGGAGGAAGTCATATAAATAAAGGAGATGTGGTCTAATTTTTTCTAGCATTAGTCATGTATGCTAAGCTCTCGATTTTCTAATGATAGTATAACTCTAATGAAGGTAGAATCATGAGCATTGAAGGAGAACGTGCAAGTGATATAATAGTTGAACAGAAAGGTATGTAAGGCTAACCGTTCTTTCATAAGGCATGGTTCCTTGACCAAATATCTAATCTTCTATAAGCCTATGATGTCCTCCAAATGATTCTATCTTTAAAAGCTACTAAGCTCATGATTCTCGATATGTTACGATTGTACTAAACTCCTCTTATGATGAGTAATCCTTTAGGGATCGATGTAATGAACGACGATAGTAATGATGCTAAAGATGCTTATGGGCTTTTATGTATATGTGCGTATGTATGGATATTATGAAACCCCGAGATTATATGGCCGGGTAGAATATATATATATTGCGTGCACACCACTGCAGTTGGGTACGGACAACCCTGAGCCTTGGTAGGGCCAGGTATGTATGACCCCGAACCTTGGTAGGGCCAGGTATGAGAAACACCGAACCTTCATGGTCGGGTATGCTATGTAAATGATATGTATATGAATATGAATATGTATATGAATACGAAAATGGATACGAAATGAAAATGAGTACGGAAAAGGATACGGATGTATGTACACAATCACGCATTAGAAATGGAAAGTCCCTATGAAAAGCAAGTAAGTGTTTATGACGATGATTGTACCATCTCCCATCCTATGCTATTTCTTATGTTGTTTATTATGCTTTCATAATGATGTTGATCATGATTTAAATACTCAGTACATTCTTCGTACTGACATCCTTTTGTTTGTGGACGCTGCGTCATGCCCGCATGTGGCCAGAGAGACAGGCTTGATCCATAGCTTTATTACTAAGGGACTACATAGCGAAGCTCCATTTCATTCGGAGCTACAACTTTTGGTATTTATTCTTTTGTGTACATATTTATTGGCATAGCGGGGTCCTGTCCCGCCTATATGATATGACATACTCTCCTTAGAGGCTCGTAGACATGTGTATATGGTTAGATGTATTTTGCCTTGTTGGCTTATATTTTGGATATCATTTTGTTAGCCTCGTCGGCTTATGTACAATTACATGGGCATTGTTATTGATGGTGATATATATATATATATATATGTATCGTTGCCCAATGGGATTAGTATGAATAATGGATGTAAAATATGAATTAGCTATGTGGCTCACCTAGATGTAGATGTGAAAGTATGATAAGAGGTGCCCGGGTGAGTTAGCATTGGGTGCCCGTCGCAACCCTCTGGTTGGGTAGTGACAAAAGTGGTATCAGAGCAGTTCTATCCTAAGGTGTGTCTACGAGCCGTGTCCAGTAGAGTCTTGGTTATGGGTGTGTTGCGCGCCTCACTTATAAACAAGAGGATGCGTGCATTTTAGGAATGAATGACCTTCTTTCTTCATAAGATCGTGTGATAGAGCTACGATATAAGAACTTCCTTCTCCTTAACCATGTGTTATGTATTTCAGAAATGCCTGTAAAGAGAAATGCTACGGCAGCCCAAAAGGGCAAGACAGCGGCAGAAAAGCAGGATGAAAGAGCACCGCCAACGGTTGTAAAGGAAGGTGAGTCCCAGAATGCGGCTCAATCTCAGTTCCCCCATTCAGTGCCTATTTCTGAGGAGCGTGAGGAAGCCTCAGCCCCAGCTCCAGCACCTCCGGCTCCTCCACCGGATGCTTCAGGCCAAGATGTAAAAGAGGCCATTTATTTGCTTACTCAATTGGTTGCTGCCCAGACCCAGCAGCAGGGTACAGGGCAAGGTGATAGGGCTGCTAGTGCAAGGGCCCGTGATTTTATTAGCTTGAACCTTTCGGAATTTTTTGGATCAAAGCTGGATGAGGACCCTCAAAATTTTATTGATGGAATGTTGAGGAAACTTCAGTTGACACATGCTTCGGACACCGAATTGGTGGAATTAGCATCCTATAGATTGAGGGATGTCACGATCCATTGGTACACGGTTTGGATGGCTTCACGGGGAGCCAATGTGCCTCGCCCGGTATGGCAAGAATTTGTAGATGCTTTCCTCCGACATTACCTGCCTCCAGAATTTCGGCGAGCTAGAGCCGATAAGTTCTTGAATTTGAGGCAAGGAAGCATGAGGGCTTTAGAGTATAGTCTCCGCTTCAATTCTTTGGCTAGGTATGCCTCGACCATGGTAGCGGATATGGGTGATCGAGTGCACCGATTTATGAAAGGCCTAGGGCCACATTTGATGGCTAGGTGATTGACTGCGTCCCTTCAGGACAATATGGATATTTCACACATTCAGGCCCATGCTCAAAATTTAGAAGAAAGCTTATAATAACAAAGGAGTGGGCGTGAGCATGATAGATGGTATAACAAGAGGGATAGATCTTCGAGTCCGATAAGTAAGTTTAGGGGCGGGAACAGACAGCAGTTTTCCAGGCATTCACGTTATTCTATGACTAGTGCGCCTCCATGGTTTTCAGGCCAAAGATTTGATAGACTGCTCTTTCCGGGCCGAGTCAGAGTTTTTCCGGTTCGCAGTTCAGAGGTGATTCGGGTCAGGCGAGGCCACCCGTGCCACGATGTTCCCAGTGTGGGAAGTTACATTGGGGCCAGTGCCAATTAGGCTCGGAGGTTTGCTATTCATGTAGTCGGCTAGGCCATATTATGCGCGATTGCCCTTCAGTTGGTAGTAGAGGTGGGACCCATCTTTCAGGGTCGGTAGCCAGATCTTCATCATCTGTACGCCCTATTGGGAAAGGTTCACATGCGCCGGTCGGCCATGGTAGAGGTAGAGGGAGAGTCCCTAGTTCTAGCGATCCTCAGCACCGTATTTATGCTTTTGCTGGACGCCAAGATCTTGAGTCTTCTCCAGATGTTGTCATAGGTATATTATCGGTATTTTCGCATGATGTATATGCTTTGACAGATCCGGGCTCCACATTTTCATATGGTACTCTGTATATTGCGGGACAATTTAGAGTCAAACCGGAGTCGATCAAACCTTTTGAGGTGTCTACACCCGTTGGTGAATCGGTAATAGCTAGCCGAGTATATAGAAACTGTATAGTTGTGATTTGTGACCGTCGTACTATGATAGACTTGCATGAGTTAAAAATGGTGGATTTTGATGTTATTATGGGCATGGATTGTTTGGCTTCTTGCTATACCAATGTTGATTGTAGAATGAAAATGGTTCGTTTCCAATTTCCGAGAGAACAAGTTTTAGAATGGAAAGGGAATATTGCGTCACCAAAAGGTAGGTTTATTTCCTATCTTAAAGCAAGGAAAATGATCACAAAAGGTTGAATTTATCATCTAGTTCGAGTTCAAGATGTAGAAGCTGAACCACCAACTCTTCAGTCAGTTCCCGTAGTGAATGAGTTTCTGGATGTATTCTCGGAAGAGCTACCAGGCCTCCCTCCCGAGCGGGAGATTTATTTTGCTATGGATGTGTTGCGAGACACCAAGCCTATATCTATTCCACCTTATAGAATCACCCCGCAGAATTGAAAGAGTTGAAGGAGCAATTGAAAGACTTGTTTGAAAAAGGCTTTATTAGGCCTAGTTCATCCCCGTGGGGGGGGGGGGGGGGGGGGGGCACCCGTATTGTTTGTTCGAAAGAAAGATGGCTCCTTGCGAATGTGCATTGACTATCGGCAATTGAATAAGGTGACTATTAAGAATAAATATCCTCTTCCGAGGATTGATGACTTATTTGATCAATTACAAGGTGCCAAATGATTTTCAAAGATATATTTGAGGTCCAGGTATCATCAGGTGAGAGTTAGGGAGAAAGATATCCCTAAGACAGCCTTCAGAACAAGATATGTCCATTTTGAGTTCCGGGTAATGTCATTTGGGATAACTAATGCACCGGCAGTATTTATGGATTTGATGAACAATGTGTTCAGGCCCTTCCTAGATCTATATGTGATTGTATTCATCGACGACATCTTGGTGTATTCTAGATCCGAGGCAGAACACGTGGACCATTTGCGTGTTGTCCTTAGAGTGCTTCAAACACGAGAGCTATTTGCCAAATTTTCTAAGTGTGAGTTCTGTTTGAACTCAGTGGCATTCTTGGGGCACATTGTTGCAGCTGATGATATTTGAGTAGATAGCCAAAAGATTGAGGCCGTGAAGACTTGGTCAAGGCCCACAACTCTTACGGAGGTTCGTAGCTTCCTGGGCTTAGCAGGTTATTACAAGAGATTTGTAAAAGGCTTTTCTTCTATTTCTGCACCACTCACAAAGCTGACCCAGAAATCAGCAAAAGTTCAATGGACAGATGCTTGTCAACGTAGTTTCCAAAAGCTAAAAGATAGATTGACTTCTGCCCAGTCCTGACATTTCCAGAGGGATTGGAAGGTTATGTTGTTTATTGCGATGTTTCAGTCATTGGGCTAGGCTGTGTTATGATGCAACATGGTAAGGTGATTGCGTATGCTTCAAGGCAATTACGAAAACATGAGAAAAATTATCCAACCCATGATCTAGAATTGGCTGCAGTGATTCATGCATTAATGATGTGGAGATATTATTTATATGGTGTCCCTATGGATATTTATACAGATCATAAGAGCCTTCAGTATATCATCAAGCAAAAAGAGTTAAATTTGCGGCAACGACGATGGTTGGAATTGCTAAAAGATTATGATGTTGATATCCTATATCACCTCGGAATGGAAAATGTTGTGGCTGATGCTCTTAGTCGTAGATCCATAGGGAATTTGTGTGATGTACGACCAGAGAAAAGAGAAATGACTTGTGAGCTCCAGCAGTTAGCTAGTCTAGGAGTTCGAGTAGTGGATTCAGGTAGCAGGGGAACTACCATTCAGAATTTAGCAGTCTCGTTGCTAGTAGTGGAAGTGAAAGAGCGACAATACGAAGATCCCATGATAATGCATTACAGAGATACACTTCCTCATAAGGAGAAGTCATCATTTGAGATTGCAGGAGAGGGAGTTCTCCGATGCCGAGGCAGATTATGCGTTCCTGGTGTGGCAGGGTTATGCCACCAAATATTGAGGGAAGCCCATCTCTCCCGTTGTTCTGTCCACCCCGGAGCAACAAAAATGTACCATGATCTTAAATCTATATTTTGGTGGAATTGGATAAAGAAAGATATAGCGAAATTCGTAGCTCAATGTCCCAACTGTCAACAAGTGAAAATCGAGCACCAAGAGTTGGGTAGATTGTTGCAAGCTATAGAAATTCCAACTTGGAAGTGGGAACTAATTAACATGGACTTCATTACAGGCTTGCCCCGTTCTCGACGTAAATATGATTCTATATGGGTGATTGTGGATAGACTCACGAAGTCATCTCATTTCTTACCAGTCAGAACTACATGTGTGGCAGAAGATTATACAAAGCTTTACGTTAAAGAGATAGAGCGGCTTCACGGCGTTCCGGTATCTATTATCTCCGATAGAGGGACTCAGTTTGCAGCTAATTTTTGGAAGTCATTCCAAGAGGGTTTGGGGAGTCAAGTGAGCCTTAGCACGGAATTTCACCAGCAGACTGATGGACAAGCTGAACGTACCATTCAGGCTCTTGAGGATATGTTACAGGCAAGTATGATAGATTTTGGAGGTGATTGGGATGATCACTTACCACTCGTTGAATTTGGTTATAACAATAGTTATCATTCTAGTATCCACATGGCACCGTATGAGGCTTTATATGGGAAAAAGCGTAGATCCCCAATTAGGTGGTTCGAGGTAGGAGAGACTAAATTGATAGGGCCAGACTTCGTCCAGCAAGCCATAGAGAAAGTTAAGCTCATACAAGATCGGTTATTAGCTGCCCAAAGTCGTCAAAAGTCCTATGCGGATAATCGTCGAAGGGACTTAGAGTTCCAAGTGAAAGATTGGGTATTCTTAAAAGTGTCACCAATGAAGGGTGTAATGAGATTTGGCAAAAAGGGGAAGCTTAGTCCTCGATACATTGGGCCTTATGAGATTATGCGCAAGGTAGGCAAAGTGGCTTACGAATTAGATCTACCTCCTGATTTAGAGTCAGTTCACCCAGTTTTCCATGTCTCAATGCTTCGTAACTGTGTTGAATATCCTACTAGGATCGTGCCAGTAAACGATATTCAAGTGACAGAAAAGTTGACTTATGAAGAGGTACCCATATCCATATTAGATAGGCAAGTACGAAGGCTTAGAAACAAAGAAGTGTCCTCAGTTAAGGTTTTATGGAGAAACAATAACTGAGAAGAAATAACATGGGAAGCGGAAGCAAATATGAAATCCAAGTACTCGCACTTATTTCAGCCCTCAAAAGAGATCCACGATGAGACATCGGGATTATGAGGTATGTATGTTTTCCCTTTAATGCATTTGGGTCGTGTGTGGCCAAACTCTTGTTATAGCCCGTATTTTGTACGTTCGGATAATTCGAGATAGTCATGATAAGTTGGGGGCAAGACTATTTTCAAAAATTATTTTAATGTACAAGTTGTTATGAATATTATTTATGAATATTATTAGTATGGAAATATTGAGAAAGGCTAAGGGTAAAAAGGGAAATTCGCAAAGAGGTTCATGGTAATATTGTGGAAGGCTAAGGGAAAAATGGGGATGTCACAAAAACAACATTCAAGAAAATTCTTAAAAAAGGCCCCTTTGGCCGTGTACCATAGATGGGGGCCCCACCCATGACCTGTGCCCATATTTTATTTGAGGGACTTAATTATAAATATAGATAAGTGGTGGAGAAAATAATAAGACATAATATTCCCTCACAAGTTCATGAAACTTCAAGAAGAAGAAAAATGGAGAAGCATTCGGCCACCATGGCCAAAATTGAAGCCATGGAAATTGATCAAGAAAAATTATTTTCTTCTAGCTTTTCTACTAATTGGAAGGTCCTCTTTAACGTGGAGTGATTGTTGGAGTAACTAAAGCAATTGTTGTGCAAGTTGTGAACCTAGCCGAGCAAGAAGAGATAAGTGGAGAAAGGTATGTGTTTAATCTTTTTTTTACATGTGTTATGGGTGATTTGTACATGTTGTAGTGTGTAGAAATGAATAAAAATCATGAATTTGGTGTGTTGGGGTGTTGGCAGTGTACATGCTATGTTGTAGGAATGATGAACTAATTTTTATTTAGTATTTGATTGATGTAGTTGTGAATTCCATGATGTGGAATAAGGATTTAATGGTTTGAAGTGAAGTTGTAATCGTTTGTGGATTATGGAAGAAGCTAATGTGATATTAGTATGGTTCCTTATAATTATAAGAATAGAGTTGCAAATGTGTAGGTTGTAAATATAACTCATGAATTTGGAAGTGACACAGATGTTTGGAATATTGTAAGTTGGGTTGTTGTGTTTGAATTTGAAAGAATGAAATGTGTCGTTATTATTCTTATTGAATTTGGAAGGTTTCGGACGAAGTAATATGTTGATTGGGTTGTTTGGAAAATTATGAGAATTGTTTGAAGTATTCTTGAACCATGTTAGGATGATTTCGGATTAATACTTGGATGTGAGATCATTGATGTTAGCTTGACTATATGTGATTGAATTGAATATGAGTGAAATGTCGTGGAGTTTTTTGACAAGGGTTGTAATGTTAGAATATATTTGGATTGATTGTTGAAGTTGTTAGTAAGGTTGTTGGTAATGTTGTTGATAATTTGGCCGAGTTGAATTCTCGGGTTTGTTGTTGATGATTTGGCCGAGTTAGATTCTCGGGGATGGTGTATTTACAGGGGAAATGCTGCCGAAATTTTGGTAGAATGTAAATGAATTCATTTGAAAGGCTAAGACAAGTATATGTTGATGAATCTAATGATTATGTCAATTCTCTTGAATGTAGACTAACAAGTTTAAGCGAATAAGCATAGCCAATAGAACGTGGGACAGGTATGTAAGGCTTACCCTTTCTTTCTTTTGGCATGATCTTTGTGAAACGAGCAAATGACGCATATGCATGATTTCAAAGAAATTTCCTATTCTTAGAGCCACTAGGATGGCTAATATTCTTGACTGCCATAAATTGTTTCATATGGTTTTGATGTATATCTATGATGTCCGAAGTTTGTTGATATGTTTCCGAATGGCATTCGAAAGATAAGTGATATGGCTAATGTCTTGATTTTCAAATGATAGCACGTCTGATTATTCCGGTAAGTCTTTGATACATTTGATATGTACATATGATTCCAAAAGCTATATTTGATTTGATCCATACGATATCCGAAAGGTACTTGATATGATTGTTGCTTCGATTTTCCAAAAATGGCTTCTGAAATGTTCGTAGAAGGTTCTGTACTTCAAACGCTCATAACTTTCTCATACTAAGTCGGATTGACCCGAAACTTGTTTCTGAGACCTCAGATGTCGGTAAGTATACTTATCTATCGAGTCTTGATTTATATGCTTATAGTTTCTTACGACTCTGTTCGTGCAAGCCACAATATGTCTATTCACCGAGTCCCGGGCCGGGTATGTTATCGTGCGCACTCCTCTGCATTGTTCACCGAGTCCCTCTCACTTGCGGGTCGGGACACGTTATATGTATATGTATATGATGATACGGGGATGGCGGTCAGGATGGCATATGATGACTTTATTCACCGAGACCCGCAATAGAGGGCCGGGACAAGTTATGTATATATGGTATATATGACCCTGACATGCATGATTCTATCCACCGAGTCCCTCAATAGAGGGTCGGGACACGTTATGCATACATGATATATTATGATATATGGATCGGGCCGTACGTTCCACGACACTCTATTGATACATTATGATATATGGTTCGGGCCGTACGTTCCACGACATTATATTGATACATGACTTTCATTTATGATTTATGATGATGACATACATGCTTTTTGTTTTAAAAAGGCAAGTGTTTTGATGTTTTAAAAGTTCATACTTGATTCTGGTAAATCTCTGTTGCAGCTATGATTCTCTCCTACTGTAATTCTTGCCTTACATGCTCAGTACATTTTCCGTACTGACCCCTTTTCTTCGGGGGCTGCGTTCATGCCACGCAGGTACACCCAGATGAGTAAAGTACATTCCTAGAAGATACTTCAGTTGGATGGGCAAGCTCCATTTGCCCTGGAGTGTTGCTGGGTCAGAGTATTATTCTATGATGTTTCGTTCGAAGTTAGAGACTTTGCAGACAGAGTCATAGGTATTGGTTGTCAGTTCTGTAAGCGGCTCCATCAGCCGATATGTCATTTTGTGTTATGATAAAGGTTCTATATGATTACAGATTTTGTTTGATTTGAAAGCAACGAAAAAGAATATTTCTGAAAGTTGTGCTCTGCATTTCATCTTTATTTGATTTAAAAAGTCCAAAATATTATGTATGTAATAAGAGTCCGCGGGTTCGCTCGGCTCCGAATATGGGGTCGGGTGCCCATCACACCCTAGTAAGGTTAGGGTGTGACAAAGTGGTATCAGAGCAGGCTGTCCTAGGGGTTGTCTGCAAAGTCGTGTCCAGTAGAGTCCTGTTTATGGTGTGAAGCCCGCCACATTTATAAACAAGAGGCTACAGGGCATCTAGGGATTGTTGACCTTCTTTCTGTCATAGATCATGCGATAGAGCCAAGTCATAGGAAATGAGATTCCTTATGTAAGCCTTACATACGACAGAAAAAGGTAAGTGATGATATGGAAAAGTCATAAAGGTAAGTTTTGATATACTTGTTCTGTTATCCGAAACTGGAAGCTCTGGATAGTTGGGATGTCTCATATAGCCGTATGTTCTGTAAGGCATTGTTGGTATTTGCTGCGTACAGATTTTGAATGGTAAGAATTTGTAAAGGAGACCCGGGCAGAATTTTTCAAAAACAAATCAGGTTATTTGATCTGGAACACCTAACAGGAAGAGCGTGGAGAGGAAATATCGTAAATAGACAATAAGCGGAATGTAATATCTTAGAGGAGCTACGGATTTTGGCATGGTATGAAGAAAAAATTCGAGAAAGACGATTAGCAGTCCGAAGGATCAAAATGGATAACATTCGAGGTTTAGCAAGAGCAAGGTCTGTTAAAGGATTCAGAGAAAGTCGACAATCAGTTTTTTCTGAAGATTATTATGTAAGGATGGTGAGTGCAAATCCAAACAGGCTGATACCCGAAGTATTCATAGGTAACGAAAAAAGAAGGTATATTTGCTACTATCGGGAATCTGGGAATCTCATGGACTATCTCTTTCTGCTACCACATTGGCCCTTCCTGGGTGATATAGAATATCAACATCATAATCTTTTTGCAACTCTAGCCATCTCCTTTGCCGTAAATTCAGCTCCTTCTGCTTAAAGATATACTGGAGACTCTTATGATCTGTATAAATATCAACATGTACGCCATATAGATAATGTCTCCATATCTTCAAAGCATGAATCACCGCTGCCAACTCCAGATCATGGGTAGGATAATTTCTTTCGTGCTTCCTGAGTTGCCGGGAGGCATAGGCTATAACTTTGCCATGCTGCATTAATACACAACCTAGCCCAACACCTGACGCATCACAATAAATAACATAACCATCTGGCCCCTCAGGAAGAGTTAGAACTGGAGCTGTAGTTAACTTTTCCTTCAGCAACGGGAAGCTCCGTTCACAAGCATCGGTCCATTGGAATTTGGCTGCCTTCTGTGTCAGCCTTGTTAAAGGCGCTGAAATCGAAGCAAACTTTTCTACGAATCTCCTGTAATATCCTACTAGCCCCAGAAAACTACGTACCTCAGTAGGTGTTATAGGTATCGGCCAAGTCTTGACAGCTTCAATCTTCTGTGTGTCTACTCGGATACCATCAGCTCCAATAATATGCCCCAAGAACGCTACTGACGTTAACCAGAATTCACATTTACAAAATTTAGCATATAGCTTCTGGTGCTGGAGTATTCTAAGTACCGTCCTCAAATGATCTGCATGTTCCCCTTTTGATCGCGAATAAACCAGAATATCATAAAAAAATACAATCACGAACAGATCAAGAAACGGCTTGAATACTCGGTTCATTAAATCCATGAACACTGCTGGAGCATTGGTCAGCCCAAAAGACATCACCCTAAACTCATAGTGCCTGTATCGAGTCCTGAATGCAGTCTTTGGAATATCCGCCTCTCTCACCCGCACCTGATGATAACCTGACCGCAGGTCTATCTTCGAAAAACACCTAGTGCCCTGCAGCTGGTCAAATAAGTCATCGATCCTAGGGAGAGGATACATGTTCTTTATTGTCACTTTATTCAGCTGTCTATAATCAATACACATCCGCAGCGACCCATCTTTCTTTCTTACAAATAACACCGGCGCTCCCCACGGTGATGTGTTGGGCCTAATGAAGCCCTTCTCTAATAAATCTCTTAGTTGCTCCTTCAATTCTTTCAATTCTGCAGGTGCCATTCTGTAAGGAGGGATAGATATGGGCTGAGTGTCTAGCAATACATCTATAGTGAACTCTATCTCACGCTCAGGAGGAAGACCTAGAAGTTCATCTGGGAATACATCTGGAAATTCATTAACCACTGGGACTGACTGAAGAGTCGGTACTTCTGCTTTCAAGTCATGCACACCAACCAGAAAATAAATATAGCCCTTTCTAACCATTTTCCTTGCCTTGAGGTACGAAATAAACTTACCCCTCGGCGATGCTGTATTCCCCTTCCATTCTATAATTGGTTCCCCTGGGAACTGAAACCGAACTACTTTACCTCTGCAATCAACGTTAGCATAACAGGAAGCTAACCAGTCCATCCCTATAATAACATCGAACTCAGTCATGTCTAGTTCTATCAAATCTGCCTTGGAGCAGCGATTACATATGACCACCGAATAATCTTTATACACTAGTCTTGCTAAAATAAAATCCCCTACTGGTGTAGCTACCTCGAATGGTTCTATGGATTCAGATTTTATCCCAATTTTACTAGCAACAAAAGGGGAAATATATGATAATGTGGAGCCTGGGTCTATCAATGCATATACATCTCGGGAGAAAATCGATAGTATACCTATAACCACATTTGGCGACGCCTCCTGATCCTGTCTGCTGGCTAAAGCATATATGCGGTTTGAAGGACCGCCCGAACTGGAAGCCCCTCCACGGCCTCTGCCACGGCCTGCTGGTGTCGGAATACCTTGCCCCATAGGGCGCCCAGCCACCGAAGAGGAAGAACCAGCAACTGATCCCGTAGGCTGAGCTGTGCCACCTGCACCACCCCCAAGTTGACACTCCCTCATAGTATGGCCCTGACGGCAGCAAGAGAAACAAGCACCAGTAATGAAACGGCATTCCCCTGGATGGCGTCTGCCACATCGAGGACACAGAGGTATAGGTGGTCTCATCTGGCCTGTATTCCTGTGCATCTGGGAACCTGAAGTCATGGAGCTTTGACCAGCTCCCGAATACCTCGTGCTATCAAACCTCCTACCAGTAAATCGTGGAGGTGCACTCCGTGCCGGCTGGGAAGGATATCTACTATACTGTTGTTGGGGCTGCCTGCCCCGAAAATCACCAAAAAAGTACCCAGCTGATCTAACTCTCTTATGCTGACCCCTGTCCTGCTCCCTATCCAATCGACGCCCTCTCTGTCGATCCTCAACCCCCTGGGCATATGCCTGCACTCGAGCGATATCCATACCGAGCTGAGAAGCCATTGCCATACAACTATCAATCAATTAATTATCCAGCCCCATTACGTAACGATGCACCCTATCTGCCATGTCAGCTACAATAGCGGGCGCGTACCTAGCCAGTGAATCAAATTCGAGACTATAATCTCGAACACTTCTGCCATTCTGCCTCAGGTGTAGAAATCTATCAACTCTGGCTCGCCTCATCTCCGGAGGCAAAAAGTGACCCAGGAAAGCCTCCACGAATTCGTCCCATACTGCAGGTGGAGCATCTTCACCTCTGGACAACTTCCAGGACTCATACCAATTTACCGCTACATCACGCAACCGATATGAAGCCAATTCAACCGACTCAGTCTCGGAAGCTTTAGTCACCCGCAATGTACGCAGTATCTGTCGAATAAAATCCTGTGGATCCTCCGCGGGCTTTGACCCGTAGAACTCTGGGGGGTTATAAGTCAAGAAATCATGGACCCTCAAACTATCATATCTGTCCGCATAGTCACCTCCTAACCCGCGTCTGCGAGCCTGTCCCGATACCAACCTGGTCAATAACTGTACTGCGTCTCGCATAGCCCTATCCTCCGCCCCTGGATGGGGAGCTAGAGGCTCAGGTGCTGGAACCTCAGGAGCTTGTGGTAAATCTGTCTCCTGATTTGCAGCTGCTGCTGCCCTAGGCCCCTCTGATAATGGTGGTGTAGCGGAGCTCGCTGACGGAAGCCTAATCTCAGGCACATATTGGGCATAAGCCCTAGTAATCCTCCGGGTCTCACTGGTCTCTCCAACTACCGCCTTGCCCTTATGGGCGGCTGTCGCCTTCTTTGGAGGCATCGCTATAAACATAACAATCTGTTAGGGAAAGATTATCCTGATAATATAGCTCTATCACACGATCTAGAATGAGAAGGAAAGATGACATCCTAAATTTCCTGTAGCTTCCTATTTATAAATGTGGTGCACAACACATCGATAAACAAGACTCTACTCGACACAGTCTGTAGACACTCCGGGGATTGAACCGCTCTGATACAACTTTTGTCACGACCCAACCCCGTAGGCCGTCATTAGTGCCCGAGTTGGACACTCATATCCCCTGTTAACTATAATCTTTTATAACCAGCATATTATGAACTTATTTGTATAAAAAGGCAGGACGCTATTTTAAAGCTGTCACAATTCTGTATGTCGTAGGCACCTGTCTTTCCTGAGGAGTTACAATCTGCAACAACAACATATATATATCTACGCAAGCTGACAAGGCTGCCACTACACGCAACATCCCAAACATATATATATATATGCAAGCCGACAAGGCTGCCATTACGAATGGGTACACCCCAAACATAAGTCGTATTCATATAACGCAACAACAACTATATACAGACCCACACAAATGTCCACAGACCTCTAAGAGTGATGACAGTATCATATGACGGGACAGGGCCCCGCCGTACCCCGAACAAACACATATATATACAACAAAAGGGAGTTATACCACAAGCTAGGCTCCGGGACAAAGGAGCACTCCAAAGTAGCTGAATAGATATCCTAGGCTGACGGATCTCTGAAACGAGCGTCTGTACTTGCGGGCATGAACGCAGCCCCCCGAAGAAAAGGGGTCAGTACGAAATATGTACTGAGCATGTAAAGCATGAAATATAGTAATAGACTCATACTGAGACAAGGTGTGTAGGACCCAATTCAACAAACAAAATTTCATAAAACTTACCTTTGAACATATTTCTTCGGTATCGTTCTCATATCAATATCAATATAGAGTTTTTTAATCAAAGCTGAATGATCATTCTGTATATAACATATATAACGTGTCCCGACCCTTTAGTGAGGGACTCGGTAATTACAATCATAGCATCATAAACATATACATATACGTGTCCCGGCCCTCTAGTGAGGGACTCGATGAATAATGAACATGTGCCCTCCTGGCCGCCATCCCCATATCATCATGTCATCATATCATCATATCATATCATATATATATATAACGTGTCCCGGCCCTCTAGTGAGGGACTCGGTGAATAATGTAATAAATATGCCCACGAAAACGTGTCCTGGCCCGGGACTCAGTGAAGGATATAGCGGTAAGCACGAGCAGAATAATAAGCAACCACATACATGCAAATCATCTTTAGAGACTCAATAGGTAAGTAACTAACCAGCTCTCAAGTGTCAGGATTATAATCATATTCAGTTCTTTTTTTTAAATCTCATTACAAACTATAGCAAGGAACGTTTCAGATTTCATGTACATGTATCAATTTAACGTGGTGTAGCTTTTGGAAGCCAAGTATGCCTCTAATTATGCAATTCTTTAAGAGTAGGAACTTCTATACATCATTTATTAGTCAATCATATAGTAGGCTCGTGACAATAACATTAAGGAATGAATAGAATCATAAGTTATGCTTGGAACTAGAGAGTAGAATTTACCCCAAGGTTCATATCATTTCTTACTTACGTCTAGGACATGCCAAGAAAAAGAAGGAATAGGCTTTACATACCTTTAGCGTTTAGTCGTATTATAACTTGTACTTGCTGCCCAATGGTACTTATCCTATATCAAGATATCAAGAGCTACGATTAGTCTACGAGGGAATTCAATATGTATTTTAACGTTAACAATCCCTTTCTAACATTTAGACGACGTTTCGTTCGTATTCAAACCAACTAGTACTACAAACTAATATTGCTAATCATACTTTCAAGTATCAATCCGAACTTGGTTAAACATGACTTAAGGGAACTTTGGACAGTCCGTACATCATTCAAAACAGTCCCCTATTCACGGCCAAACAGCACGCACAACATTACCATTTTCAATTCGCAGTTTTCCAACTTCAACTACAACGACAACATTACTTATACGATTATTGGAACTGTTTTAGCATCATATTTATTCTTACAATAGCCCACAAACCATTTCAATTTCAACTCGAATCATTAAGCTTCACTTTCACTATACGTTCATAACAACAATCAACATTCAAAACGCACTAATCCACTCCTATCATTAAAATAGTCCAAAGTTTTGGACTGTTTTCCTACTTCAACATAATTCATTTCTTTTACACCCCCAATTCATCTTTCCATAATGCATACAATACACCAAAATGTCCATAACAACAACAATTAAAACATGACACAAAACAGTCCATAACTTCTCTTAAAGCAGTCCCCTACACGGCTTCAACACAACTACAACAACTTCATGATTTTCATCCATTTATCCATACTACAACACATTCAATTCATTCCCAATACATGTACAAGAAGATTAAGCATCATTTCACCTAAGTCTATAGCACACGGCCCACTTCAACTTCAAGAAAAACAGTCCAATACCAACATGCACAATCATAAACATTCAATTCACCATAAAACACATGAGAAGGGATCAATTCTTACTTTGTCACTCAATCCTTCAATCGGCTAGCCCTTCAAATTCACTTCATGAATTTCAACTCTTGTTCTTGCTATTCCAATGAATGCTACACGTTATTGTACTCCTTCAAAGGGGTTAAATTGCTTGAGAAACTGAATTTTGATCAACTTGGAGCAGCCCCATTCTCGGCCAGCTCTAGTCGAGACCCTCTCTCTCTATCTCTAATGTTCTTAACTTTGTGAAGATGCAAATGATTTAGTTAGTGTAGAATGAATCAGCATTCTTACTATATATATGATGTCCATGGGTTGGACATGTGTCCCACTCAATATTTGAGTCAATTATCATTGACCATCTCCACATACATACACGGCCACACTTTGCTTTGTTTAATGGACTGATTTAGTTTTTTAATCCCACTTAATAATCTAATCATGGTTAATTTAACCCCAATTTTCCATTAATACTCCTTTACCAAACGAAATTTTATGGGAAACTTGTGACTTGAAACGAAATCGAAAGTTAAAGTCTCTACTTCGTACCTTAAAATAGTCTTGTTTTTAACTAGTCGCGTTTAGTTTAAAATGTCCCAATGTATAAAAATACGGGATATAACAAAAATAAATGGTGCAAGTGTTATAAAATAAGCTGATGTTATTTTCGCTACAGGTTAAGAATGGAAAAGTCTTAACACAACGATATCTGGAAAAGAAGGAAAGACTGTAGATGGAAGATAATGAGATCAAAGTGTCGGAAAAATATGAAAGGTAAGAAACCTTAGTGGGGAAAATCCCCGAGAGGAACTACCGGCAAAACATGGGATTATTTGGGTAAAGATTCAAAGATAGGCACGTGAAAAGGGTAAAGTGCGGTAATATGGAACAGAAGAGGAATGTGTGAGGCTCGAGAACCAATTTCAATAAGTGGGACTGAAGGAATAGTGACCACGACAAGGAATGTGAAGTAATAGAAAGAATGATAAAGCCTTGTGACGATGTTAGGGGATTTGGTATATAAAGGGATAAATGTGCAGTCGCATTAATGTGATTACCTCGGATATAGAAGTGTTCTCCTGAGAGGATGACTTAGAAATGAAACGGTTTTGCGAGCTTAAAGTAAAAATTTCGCGAACTTCAGAGCCAATGCCACAAATGGCAAAAGAAGAAAAGTGTTTGAGGAGGAAGAAACCCAAGGAAGGGTAAGGATGAAAGTAAGGAGGATACCTTCACGAGTTAGCGATAGGGACCCGGTTACGTACCACGGAAAGAATAAGGATTTGGAAATTAAAGGTGTGGAGCGAGGATTCATGTGAGGTCTGAATGTTTTGATCTTAGAAGAAATGAAAATGAAATGCAAGGAACGTGCGTGGGAAGCCGCTCAGTCATAGCATCATAAATATAGTTAAAAGTTCGATAAGCAAGGATAGAGAAAGTGTAAACTGTAAGGATTTCGTGCTAAGAGCAAAAGTAGCAGGACGCTCGAGACAACATGGATGCACAACTGTAACACTAACGCATAGTTAAGAAAACTTACGAGTATGTGAATTAAATGGGTGAAAGGATTAATAGTGGACAAAATGATGATATAGACAGAAAATGAAAGGAAAACTTATAGTAAGAAGTTTCGATATGTTATGCACAGAGTTGGAAAGAAAGACGAGGAGCCCCTTTAAAAAAGGGGGGGGGGGGTGGGAGAACATATTATATTGGACTTAAAAGGATATCTGAAAGAAGCAGAAGCCGACATGAAGGGAAAGTATAGAAGACACCTTAAGAGAATGCTTCATTCCAATATGAATTATGCTATGTTTATGCTACAATTTGAATCCCTCACATCGGGAAAATTGGCGCCGTACCTAAGTAGGCAGCGACATGCTTTAAGGGGTAACAGAGGGAGCAAGAAAGATCTACAAGCTAAACTCACGAAGGATAATGAAGAGAACGATAAGACTCAAAGGATATTTTGGATGACAACGACTATTACAACGAAAGTATCAACAATTTGTAGTCTGAAATGTTTGAGAGGAAGAAAGAACGCAGCCTATGAATGAAATAAAAGAGTTCATCGGGCACGAGAAAATAGTTCGTGGACTATTAATTATGCGAAACATGAGAAGATACGCTATGGAATTATATGAACCATCGATGTGAAGTGATGCTCGATCATATTTATAAGGAATCCACACCGAAGAGCCAACAAGGAATGACGATGGATGAAACGAGCGCCAACACAAAGAAATTAAAGACAAGTATACTTGAGTTGAGAAATGCGAGGGAAGGAAGTAAAGGAAAAGTTGTAGTAAGAACTCAAGGATGTTGCGAACTAAGAAGATAAGTGAACTCGGATCATAAGTTACCATAGGTATAACTGGACAGCAATACTATAGATAAATGAGAGCAAGGAACAGCCTGTAGCCATATGGGATCGTTTAAGTGAAGATTACATACCAAAGGCATGGCTTCTATTAAGGTATTGTAACGAAACAGTAACAGAGAAGAGATGACCTGGGAAGGACAAGGATAATGAATTGGCGCAATGGATCGGAAAACCCATGACACGAAATGAGGACTCATGTAAAGATAAGGAATGGGCATGAAGAATAACTATGAGAGGGACCCTCCCGATGTATTATGACACCCCATGAGGTCAGTTGAACATTCGAGGATGAATGTTCTAAAGGGGGGGGGGGGGGGGAGGATGTTATAGCCCGTATTTTTTACGTTAGGATAATTCGAGATAGTCGTGATAAGTTGGGGGCAAGACCATTTTCAAAAATTATTTTAATGTACAAGTTGTTATGCATATTATTTATGAATATTATTAGTATGGAAATATTGAGAAAGGCTAAGGGTAAAAAGGGAAATTCGCAAAGAGGTTCATGGTAATATTGTGGAAGGCTAAGGGCATAATGGGGATTTCACAAAAACAACATTCAAGAAAATTCTTAAAAAAGGCCACTTTGTCCGTGTACCATAGATGGGGGGCCCACCCATGACCATGTGCCCATATTTTATTTGAGGGACTTAATTATAAATATAGATAAGTGGTGGAGAAAATAATAAGACATAATATTCCCTCACAAGTTCATGAAACTTCAAGAAGAAGAAAAATGGAGAAGCATTCGCCCACCATGGCCAAAATTGAAGCCATGGAAATTGATCAAGAAAAATTATTTTCTTCTAGCTTTTCTACTAATTGGAAGGTCCTCTTTAATGTGGAGTGATTGTTGTAGTAAGTAAAGCAATTGTTGTGCAAGTTGTGAACCTAGCCTAGCAAGAAGAGATAAGTGGAGAAAGGTATGTGTTTAATCTTTTTTTACATGTGTTATGGGTGATTTGTACATGTTGTAGTGTGTAGAAATGAATGAAAATCATGAATTTGGTGTGTTGGGGTGTTGGCCATGTACATGCTATGTTGTAGGAATGATGAACTAATTTTTATTTAGTATTTGATTGTTGAGTTGTGAATTCCATGATGTGGAATAAGGATTTAATGGTTTGAAGTGAAGTTGTAATCGTTTGTGGATTATGGAAGAAGGTAATGTGATATTAGTATGGTTCCTTATAATTATAAGAATAGAGTTGCAAATGTGTAGGTTGTAAATATAACTCATGAATTTGGAAGTGAGACATGTGTTTGGAATATTGTAAGTTGGGTTGTTGTGTTTGAATTTGAAAGAATGAAATGTGTCGTTATTATTCTTATTGAATTTGGAAGGTTTCGGACGAAGTAATATGTTGATTGGGTTGTTTGGAAAATTATGAAAATTATGATAATTGTCCGATTAATACTTGGATGTGAGATCATTGATGTTAGCTTGACTATATGTGATTGAATTGAATATGAGTGAAATGTCGGGGAATTTTGTGACAAGGGTTGTAATGTTAGAATATATTTGGATTGATTGTTGAAGTTGTTAGTAAGGTTGTTGGTAATGTTGTTGATAATTTGGCCGAGTTGAATTCTCGGGTTTGTTGTTGATGATCTGGCCGAGTTAGATTCTCGGGGATGGTGTATTTACAGAGGAAATGCTGCCGAAATTTCGGTAGAATGTAAATGAATTCATTTGAAAGGCTAAGACAAGTATATGTCGATGAATCTAATGATTATGTCAATTCTTTTGAATGTAGACTAACAAGTTCGGGCGAATAAGCGTAGCCAATAGAACGTGGGACAGGTATGTAAGGCTTACCATTTCTTTCTTTTGGTATGATCTTTGTGAAACAAGCAAATGACGCATATGCATGATTTCAAAGAAATTTCCTATTCTTAGAGCCACTAGGATAGCTAATATTCTTGACTTCCATAAGTTGTTTCATATGGTTTTGATGTATATCTATGATGTCCGCTGTTTGTTGATATGTTTCCGAATGGCATTCGAAAGATAAGTGATATGGCTAATGTCTTGATTTTCAAATGATAGCACGTCTGATTATTCCGTTAAGTCTTCGATACATTTTGATATGTACATATGATTCCAAAAGCTATATTTGATTTGATCCATACGATATCCGAAAGGTACATGATATGATTGTTGCTTCGATTTTCCAAAAATGGCTTCTGAAATGTTCGTAGAAGGTTCAGTACTTCAAACGCTCACAAGTTTCTCATACTAAGTCGAATTGACCCGAAACTTGTTTCTGAGTCCTCAGATGTCAGTAAGTATACTTATCTATCGAGTCTTGATTTATATGCATATAGTTTCTCACGACTCTGTTCGTGCAAGCCTCAATATGTCTATTCACCGAGTCCCTCTCACTTGCGGGCCGGGACACGTTATATGTATATGTATATGATGATATGATGATACGGGGATGGCGGTCAGGATGACATATGATTACTTTATTCACCGAGACCCGCAATAGAGGGCCGGGACGCGTTATGTATATATGGTATACGACCCTGACATGCATGATTCTATCCACCGAGTCCCTCAATAGAGGGTCGAGACACGTTATATATACATGATATATTATGATATATGGATCGGGCCGTACGTTCCACGGCACTCTGTTGATACATTATGATATATGGATCGGGCCGTACGTTCCACGACATTATATTGATACATGACTTTCATTTATGATTTATGATTATGACATACATGCTTTTCGTTTTAAAAAGG
Organism: Lycium barbarum; assembly: GCF_019175385.1. NCBI lineage: Eukaryota > Viridiplantae > Streptophyta > Magnoliopsida > Solanales > Solanaceae > Lycium > Lycium barbarum. Next base: position 27,304,204 of record NC_083337.1, read on the forward strand.
CATGTGTTTTGATGTTTTAAAAGTTCATACTTCATTCTGGTAAATCTCTGTTGCAGCTATGATTCTCTCCTACTGTAATACTTGCCTTACATGCTCAGTACATTTTCCGTATTGACCCCTTTTCTTCGGGGGCTGCGTTTCATGCCACGCAGGTACACCCAGATGAGTAAAGCACATTGCTAGAAGATGCTTCAGCTGGATTGGCAAGCTCCATTTGCCCTGGAGTGTTGCCGGGTCAGAGTATTATGCTATGATGTTTCGTTCGAAGTTAGAGACTTTGCAGACAGAGTCATAGGTATTGGTTGTCAGTTCTGTAAGCGGCTCCATCAGCCGATATGTTATATCCCGTATTTTTGAACGTCAGATTATTTGCTGAGATGGGACCCACACATCGAGATTTTTTTTGGGACCTGAAAATTCATATGAATCACATATGAGAAGTTAAACACAACTCAAGAAGGACCCTTGGGCCAAATCAAAGTGGAAGTCTTCCAAACGAATATTTTAAGAAAACGTTTTCGGGTGATCTGACTTCAAGGGGCGAAAACGGTATTATAAGTTTGGAATTTGGAAACGTACCAAGAACTAGAAGTTGTAGATAATTGAATTAGCTTTCCAACCATAGGTCGTGGGTCCCCAGGTGACGTCGGTACAAGGAGATATGAACGTTTTAAGGTCGAAAGGTCAGTGGGCTAGGCCCAACTCGGGACCAAACCGAGTTGGCCCAAAAAAAAATCAAAAAAATAATAAGGCCCAAACTTTGTGAGGCCCAACCGGCCATGGTTATGGCCCAAGCCCATATTACATAAAATTTGGTCAATAAATAAGATGACTAAGTCATCTTTATCACACAACCTCTAGCATATTCAAGAAGTTGAAGAACAAGAAAGAGAAGGAGAAAAGTTGAAGGCCATTTCGGCCAAGATCAAATTTCCAAGGAAAAATTGATAAAAATTCTTCAAAAATCATTTTCTACCAAGTAAAGGGTGATTAACAAGGTGGAGTTGTTGTTGGAGCAAGAAAAATTCAAAATCATACAAATTGTCAAGTTGTAGTCAAGTGAGAAGTTGAAGAAGAAAGGTGAGTTTTGATCTTGTTTTATGTGTTATATATGGTTTATATGTGTTGTAGTATGCTAAAATGGATGAAATTCATGAAGGAGAGAAATATAGTACATGGCCGTGTGTATGTATATATGTGTAGGAGTCATGCTTCAATTATTTTAATTAGTGTTTGGTTGTTATTGTTGTGAATGATATGTGGAAAATGGAAGTTGAATGAATTTTGAGAAGTTGTAGTGTGTATGTTGGTGTTGGCCGTGTGGTTATGGTGAAAAAATGGAAGAGAATGAGTCAATTTTATTTAGTATGATGTTGTTGGAATACAGATTATGAAGTTGTTATTGTTTTCATTAAAGTTAGAAAGTTTTTGGAAGAAGTAGTAAGTTGATTGAATATGGAAGTTGTTAGTATTGTTGTTGTTGGAATTGTGGTTGATATTTTGGCCGGGTTTGAATTCCCGGGATTGTTGTTGATTGAAATTAGCCAAGTTGAACTTGGTGGGATGGAGTATTTATAGGGGAAGTGCTGCCGAAATTTCGGTAGCCAAATGTTTCCTTAAGAATTCAACTCTAAGTACCCTAATAAGAGTTTTGGTAAACATGACCAATTTGCAGATTTTGACGAGATTGCGACGTGAATTTGGAATAGCAAAAGGAGCGGAAAGAGGTATGTAAGGCTTCACTCTTCTTTCTATGGCATATCTTAGATGTAATAAGTCGGGTACGAGCCTCGGGGACAACCCTAGCCCCCGGAATCCGCATCCAAAGTTTTCCACTTTTTGTTCAATAGAATTGAACTAGAAAGTGTGCAAATGATGGAAAGACCTCTTAAACCCCTAGAACTTGCATAAGTGGGACCCGATTACCCTAGGACCCTCACAAGTAATGACATGACACGTAATATATGTAAATCATATACGTCACCCCATCCGGCCCGAGGTGGGCCCGCTACTCTCGGATTTTTCCATACAGTCTTGCTTGACTTACTTGAAGTGAATCCAAAGGGAACCTTTGATCCCGATTTCGTTACCAAATGATAAATACTATGACTCCTCTAACGAGGGCACTTCCATGACGATAATGATAACAATGATGTTAGATAAGAGAATATGCCTATGATACGTACTACTGTTATGTCCCGTGTTTCGTGTAAGTGAAAAATCGAGAAATAATTGAGATTGGTGTCTTATGAGGAAGTATTTTGAATTTGGTGAATATGGCTATGTTGGTTATGGAATCATTAATGTCAAGACGTCGGGGAAGGCCGAGGGTAAATTCGGAATTTTGGAAATTAGTTTCGGGAATTACAAAATGGGACGTTTTTTGCATTGGGCCAAGATTGGACAATACAAAATTGAGGCCCAAGTCTTTGGGGGTGGCCGGCCACTAGGGTAGCCCAAACCCATCTTTTAAATGTCATGTGCTATGCACATGACTCTCTATAATGGATATATACTAAGTAGCCTTTGGAATTATCAAGAAAATATATCACAATTCAACTTTGAGCCAAGATAGCTCTCGGTCGAGAACCCCATTGGAGAAAAAAAATTTCTTGGCTTTGTTTCTAATCCAAACACCTAGTTCCTTTTGGAATGATTGATGAGTTCGAGGTGCTCTTCGTTGTGGTACAACTAGTTTGACGAAAGGGCGACGTTTGCGGCGAATCGGAATCTTAAGATCAAGGTAAGATTTCTATGTTTTTATGTTATGAAGTGGATATATATGTGTTAGTGATTGGATTAGCATCAAGATTATGGAAGTGTGGTGGGTGTGTGCATGACGTGTATGTGTGTGAGGGGTGTGTTTGGCCGTGAGCTATATGGGGTGGAAGGACATGTGAATTGATTTCGTTTAAGCTTGTTAGTTGTGTTGTTGTGATCTTTATGTTGTAAATGATTGATTAAAGAATTGAGTTGGCATTAGAAAATGATTTCGGACGTTATCAGAAAGTGTATACCTTTGGTATATTTGTGTATATCATAGTATATTTATGATACTAAGGACTTTAAATATGAGTTATAATTGATGTTGATGGATTTGGAATGAAACGACGCAAGTTAGAATATTCGTCGTAACTTTTGGTGTTTTGAATGAAATAGGGAAAGTAATGGATTTTGAGAAACTTTGTATATGGTTTGGAACTTGTATGTTATGTGGTGGAATAATCTTGAATGAATGAATACAATAATGTGGACATGAGTGGAATTGTGAAGTTTGAATATAGGATTACCAACTTATGTATTAAGGTGAAATTTTGAAGCTAGTGTGGTTTGTATTGTGTAATGATGTTTGGGTTGTTGTTGTTGTTGTATTTTGAGCCGAGCTAAGTCTCGGGGGTGTTAGATTTATAGGGGAAGTGCTGCCGAAATTTCGGTAGCCAAGTATAGCCCCAAAGATGAAAATGTTAACTCTCATGAATAGTAACTGGTAAAAGTGACCATTTGCAGTTTTCGGACGAAACGGGAATTGCGATTTGACGAGCGTAAGGTGCCAACCAGGTATGTAAAGCCTACCTATCCTTCTTTTGGCATGTCCTAGTCATACTAGGTTAAGATCGGAATCTCGGGGGTAACTCTGCTCTTGGAAATTTAGGTTCAAGTTTGGGTACTATTCATCCAGCGCAATTGAACCCTTTTTGTTGTATTTGGTTAGAAGAGTGTTCGAACCTCCATAACTTTTGCTGTTGTGTCCGAAACTCTCCGAAACTTTCGTAGATGGCTCTAGGGAGCCTAAAGTCAGTGATTCGTGTTTGCCGCCTCAATTTGACCCGAGGTGGGCCCGTAAGCCCTGAGGCTTCCCTTATTCGGTTTGTTTGGTTCGCTTGTGTCCGCTATGATCAGTGATCGTTTGTTTATGACTCAATGGTGCGTTTGAAACTTCCTATGCCGTTAGTGAACGTTTTGCACTTCGACTAATGTGAAATTTTCGAAAAATGACCTATGAACGGCTTTCAAAAAAATCTGGCAGTTTGGAACTCCGTAACTTTTATACACAAATTTTGATCAATCTGATTCCTACTCCGAGCCCTCTGGCGTCGGTTTGTGCTCATCTGTAACTATATGTTGAGTCCGTTAATTTACTTTTGATATGCATATGGTTTCTGCACTACTCCGTTCGTGCTATTTGCTATCCTTTCGTTCGTCGGTACCCGGGCCGACTTTGTGATCGTGCGCGCTATAACATATTCGGGAGTTATGATGTGTTACGGTTTCCGAGGCCTCGCCATAGGGCCGGTTACCGTTCATGGAGTTATGATGTGATATGGCATTTAATATGTTCCGATGATGTGATGTGTGTGTGATATGATGTGTCTAGAGACTGTACGGAGATTTGAACACTTCTGGAGTTATGATGTGTTGTGGTACCAGCGTCGGGGGTGACCACGTTCCTAAACCCTATACATGATTTGATTTGCATATGTACCTTCGCCTTCCGCACAGGTTTGCTTTGTTACGTTGACGTTGTGTTTGTTCTTTCTGACTCCAGCTGTGTTTGTGATTTCTGTACCTTCTGATTTACATACTCAGTACTTCTCCCGTACTGACCCCCGTTTCTTCGGGGGCTGTGTTTCATGACCGCAGGTACAGAAGATTGTTTGGGTGGTCCTCCAGTTTAGGCTACTCATTCTGCTGTGTTGGAGAGCTCCCCTTGATCCGGAGCCTACTTTTGGTACATACCTTCTGTTGTGTATGTGTTCGGTACATTGTGGATGTGTGGGTACGGCGGGGCCCTGTCCCGTCATATGTTCATATGTTCTGTTTGTTTAGAGGCCTGTAGTCAGATTTGTGGGTCGTGGGTCCGGTGTGTTTGTATGTGAGTCTGTTTTGCATTCTTAAGCGGCCCGTACGCTACTGTGGCCAAGACGGCCTCTGAGTTTGTATGTGTGTATGTGCATTTGGGCGATATATATTCCGCCCCCTTTCTGATGTGTGTGTGTGCATTTGGGCGACGTATATCCCGCCATCTTTCTGATTTTTTTTTATTTGACTAATCGGAACGGGCGACCGCTTAAGATAAGTGTTCGATAAATGTTTGTGTCTGGCGTCTGTTGTTCATTTCAGTTCAGATAACGTATGTTGAGTTTGAACGAGTCTGTATACGACGATCTGGTTGTGAGTTTGTTTGGGGTGCCTAAGTAGGGCACCAGTCGCGGCCCACGGGGTTGGGTCGTGACAAAAGTGGTATCAGAGCGGTTTGTCCTCGGAATGTCTACAGGCCGTGTCTAGTAGAGTCTTGTTTATCGATGTGTTGTGCACCACATCTATAAACAGAAGGCTATAGGGCATTTAGGATGTTACTTTCTTTGGAATCTTAGATCGTGCGATAGAGCTGTGCTATTAGGGTCATTCTGATCTGACCTGTTGTTGTGTTTGCAGTGATGCCTCCGAAGAAGGCAACGGCGGCCCAGAAGGGCAAGGCGAAGGTAGGAGAGACCAGTCAGGCACAACGAGCTACTCGGGCTCGTGTCTATGATTTGCCTGAGGTTGCACCTCATTCTGAGGGGTCTGCTACACCCCCATTAGTACAGCCTGGAGCAGGACCTTCAGCAGCTCCATAGGTCCGTGTACCCGCTCCTGAGACTCCAGCTCCTCAGCCAGGGGCGGAGGATAGGACCCTGAGGGAGGCTGTACAGTTGTTGACCACGATAGTAGCGGGGCAGGCTCGCAGGCGCGGGCAGAGGGACGATGACGATGAGGACAGGCAGGACAGCCTGAGAGTTCGGGAGTTCTTGTTATGCGGCCCTCTAGAGTTTTTCGGGTCTAAGCCCGATGAGGACCCCCATGACTTTATTCGGGGGATGCGACGTGCATTAGACTTGGTCAGGGCTTCAGAGACCGAGTCGGTTGAGCTGGCTTCGCATAGACTTCGGGATGTTGCCGCTCACTGGTATGAGACTTGGGAGTTATCTAGGGGTGAGGGTGCTCCTCCAGCTATGTGGGATCAGTTTGTGACTGCTTTTACCCGCCACTTTCTGCCCCCAGAGTTACGACGGGAGCGAGCTGATCGGTTTTTACATCTGCAGCAGAGGGGTCGAAGCGTTCGTGAATATAATTTGGAGTTTGATTCCCTGGCCCGGTATGCCCCTGCCGTGGTGGCAGATATGACAGATCGGATGCATAGGTATGTTATGGGGTTGGATCGTTACCTGATTGACGGCTGTATGGCGGTGTCATTGCAGACAGATATGGACATTGCCCGTCTACAGGCCTACGCCCAGGGGATGGAGAACCGACACCTTGTAGATAGGCCCAGCAGAGAGTATGATGGGAGATGGGCCAAGAGGGCCAGATCAGCGGGGTATTCTGGAGATTCTCGGGGCGGGCAGCCTCAGTATCAGTCCAGTGGGTACTTTCCTCCGTCAGGCCGGGACACACAGTCTGTTAGTAAGAGATTTGATGGCGCAGGACCGTCCAGGGCAGACCAGAGTTCCAGAGCCCCAGGTCCTCAGGCGAGCAGGGGTCCTAGTCAGACTAGGCCACCTATGCCCCCGTGTTCGTATTGTGGAAGATCGCACCCAGGTGAGTGCTTCAGGGCCACAGGGGCCTGTTTTGCTTGCGGCCGCCAGGGCCATATCATGCGGGATTGTCCGTGGGCAGGCGGTTCCGGTAGCGCAGCACCGGCGATGAGATCCGTTGCTGGTTCGTCATCTACCCCTTCGGCCACGCGCTCCACGGGGCGAGGTATGGCAGCACCGGCGGGCCGCGGTAGAGGCCGTGGTGGGGGTTCAGATTCTAGCGGTCCCTCGAACCGCATCTATGCTTTGACTGGTCAGCGGGACCCAGAGGCACCCCCAGACACAGACCCAGGTATATTACTAATCTTTTTCTGAATGAATATGTGCAATGATAGGTCTGTACTTCAGTATTATGCGATATTCTCTTTTAGTGTGTCAGTAAAAGTAGGGTAAGAATTCGAATTAATGAAAATATCTGAGGCTGTTATCTGTACATGTGGGAGGAAAATATATGGAATTTGGAAGGCTAGAACGATAAACCACACAGCCAGGAAAGCAAACGACCTCTTTGGGTCGGGGTGGGACCCGCTACGAAAAAAAATTCCGAAAAATTTGCTAAGACATCGTTTGGCCCTAAAATTACGTGACAAAGGTCGTGCGGGGCAATGGACGAAATTATATTAGCCCTAACGCGTAAAAATGCATGAAAGTTTCGGGGTTAAGCGTGCTCAAGCCAGAGTAATTCTGGGATGGGTGACCCCCTGGGAAGTAATGCACAATTTTGCACAAGTGTAAGTATGATTAATGTAAATAGGAATTTGAGGTAACCAAAAGGCAATAGAATGTGTGTGGGGTAATTAGTGCCCTTTCGGGAGTCGCGCGGAACGAGGCGGACTAAACGGGCAGAAAGAAAAAGGGTATAACGCCGCTTGGGAAATTGAACGAACTTGAATAACAGCCAGAGATGTTCGCCAGTAAGGTCTGAATAAGTGTGTGTATGTGTATGTGTATGTGTATGTGTATGTGTGTGTATGATTTCCATTTGGTGCCATGTGGATTAAGAGCCGAGCCCCGGCAACTAATGTTGTGATAGATGAAAGGTAAGCAGTGCGGATAAATAGAATCTTTGAAAGAATCGATACGCGAGACGCAAGGTAATTTGTGTGACAACTTGGCGAATAAATTACCAATAAAGAGAAATTCCCATGAAGCATTGGAGCCTTAATATGAACGATTCGATTCTAAATTGACATTCTATCTGTTGTGCTTCTGCACTTCCGATTCCGATAAGGCTCTGCCTAGTACGCCTTTGTATTTCTGAGCTCGATGATGTTCCCGTCCGATGAATCTTTGTGCGTTTGATTCTGGATACGTTTCTGTCTGGCACACCTCTGTATGTCTGACTCTGGATATCAACCCGTTTGATATGTCTCTGTGCGTTTGATTTTGATCGTGCGTATGTTTGATACATTTCGGTTTGTCTGATCACGACTCTGTATGAAACAATTCTGTATATTTGATTCTGATTTCGGATCTGTCCGATATGATTCCGTACATCTGACCCCGATTATGAATCTGTCTGATACGTCTCCGTGTGTTCGGTTCTGATTATGAACCCGTTTGATACACCTTTGTACGTTTGACTCCGATCTCAGATTTGTCTGATATACTTCCGTACCTTTGATGTTGACTACGAATCCGTCCGCCATAGTTGAGTATGTTTGCCTCCGATTATGAATCCGTCCGATATGCTTATGCGCGTCCGGCTTTAGCTCTGAATCTGTTTTGCATGAAGTGTCTGATATGAAGTAAGGTGGGATTTCGACGATGTGGTAAGGAAACTCAGAAGTGTAATGAAAAAATGATATTGACTATGATGTCTGGGAAGCGTTCGTCCATTACAAGAATATAGCGTGTGGTCCGGTAATTACGTGGGGTATGAGAAAGTGTATTATGAAGGCATTTGAGTCAGTGACGTGAAAATTTGCCCCCTAATGTTGGTAAAGGAGCCATGTCGGAAAAATCAATAAAGGACAACTATCAAGGGAACCCTCCCGGAGTAGTACGACACCCATGAGGTCGATCCAACATTCGAGGACGAATGTTCTTAAGGGGGGGAGAATGTTATGTCTCGTGTTTCGTGTAAGTGAAAAATCGAGAAATAATTGAGATTGGTGTCTTATGAGGAAGTATTTTGATTTTGGTGAATATGGCTATGTTGGTTATGGAATCATTAATGTCAAGACGTCGGGGAAGGCCGAGGGTAAATTCGGAATTTTGGAAATTAGTTTCGGAAATTACAAAATGGGACGTTTTTTGCATTGGGCCAAGATTGGACAATACAAAATTGAGGCCCAAGTCTTTGGGGGTGGCCGGCCACTAGGGTGGCCCAAACCCATCTTTTAAATGTCATGTGCTATGCACATGACTCTCTATAATGGATATATACTAAGTAGCCTTTGGAATTATCAAGAAAATATATCACAATTTAACTTTGAGCCAAGATAGCTCTCGGCCGAGAACCCCATTGGAGAAAAAAAATATTTCTTGGCTTTGTTTCTAATCCAAACACCTAGTTCCTTTTGGAATGATTGATGAGTTCGAGGTGCTCTTCGTTGTGGGACAACTAGTTTGACGAAATGGCGACGTTTGCGGCGAATCGGAATCTTAAGATCAAGGTAAGATTTCTATGTTTTTATGTTATGAAGTGGATATATATGTGTTAGTGATTGGATTAGCATGAATATTATGGAAGTGTGGTGGGTGTGTGCATGGCGTGTATGTGTGTGAGGGGTGTGTTTGGCGGTGAGCTATATGGGGTGGAAGGACATGTGAATTGATTTCGTTTAAGCTTGTTAGTTGTGTTGTTGTGATCTTTATGTTGTAAATGATTGATTAAAGAATTGAGTTGGCATTAGAAAATGATTTCGGACGTTATCGGAAAGTGTATACCTTTGGTATATTTGTGTATATCATAGTATATTTATGATACTAAGGACTTTAAATATGAGTTATAATTGATGTTGATGGATTTGGAATGAAACGACACAAGTTAGAATATTCGTCGTAACTTTTGGTGTTTTGAATGAAATAGGGAAAGTAATGGATTTTGAGAAACTTTGTATATGGTTTGGAACTTGTATGTTATGTGGTGGAATAATCTTGAATGAATGATACAATAATGTGGACATGAGTGGAATTGTGAAGTTTGAATATAGGATTACCAACTTATGTATTAAGGTGAAATTTTGAAGCTAGTGTGGTTTGTATTGTGTAATGATGGTTGGGTTGTTGTTGTTGTTGTATTTTGAGCCGAGCTAAGTCTCGGGGGTGTTAGATTTATAGGGGAAGTGCTGCCGAAATTTCGGTAGCCAAGTATAGCCCCAAAGATGAAAATGTTAACTCTCATGAATAATAACTGGTAAAAGTGACCATTTGCAGTTTTCGGACGAAACGGGAATTGCGATTTGACGAGCGTAAGGCGCCAACCAGGTATGTAAAGCCTACCTATCCTTCTCTTGGCATGTCCTAGTCATACTAGGTTAAGATCGGAATCTCGGGGGTAACTCTGCTCTTGGAAATTTAGGTTCAAGTTTGGGTACTATTCATCCAGCGCAATTGAACCCTTTTTGTTGTATTTGGTTAGAAAAGTGTTCGAACCTCCATAACTTTTGCTGTTGTGTCCGAAACTCTCCGAAACTTTCGTAGATAGCTCTAGGGAGCCTAAAGTTTGTGATTCGTGTTCGCCGCCTCAATTTGACCCGAGGTGGGCCCGTAAGCCCTGAGGCTTCCCTTATTCGGTTTGTTTGGTTCGCTTGTGTCCGCTATGATCAGCGATCGTTTGTTTATGACTCAATGGTGCGTTTGAAACTTCCTATGCCGTTAGTGAACGTTTTGCACTTCGAGTAATGTGAAATTTTCGAAAAATGACCTATGAACGGCTTTCAAAAAAATCTGGCAGTCTGGAACTCCGTAACTTTTATACACAAATTTTGATCAATCTGATTCCTACTCCGAGCCATCTGGCGTCGGTATGTGCTCATCTGTAACTATATGTTGAGTCAGTTAATTTACTTTTGATATGCATATGGTTTCTGCACTACTCCGTTCGTGCTATTTGCTATCCTTTCGTTCGTCGGTACCCGGGCCGACTTTGTGATCGTGCGCACTATAACATATTCGGGAGTTATGATGTGTTACGGTTTCCGAGGCCTCGCCATAGGGCCGGTTACCGTTCATGGAGTTATGATGTGATATGGCATTTGATATGTTCTGATGATGTGATTTGTGTGTGATATGATGTGTCTGGAGACTGTACGGAGATTTGAACACTTCTGGAGTTATGATGTGTTGTGGCACCAGCGTCGGGGGTGACCACGTTCCTAAACCCTATACATGATTTGATTTGCATATGTACGTTCGCCTTCCGCACAGGTTTGCTTTGTTACGTTGACGTTGTGTTTGTTCTTTCTGACTCCAGCTGTGTTTGTGATTTCTGTACCTTCTGCTTTACATACTCAGTACTTCTCCCGTACTGACCCCCGTTTCTTCGGGGGCTGTCTTTCATGCCCGCAGGTACAGAAGATCGTTTGGGTGGTCCTCCAGTTTAGGCTACTCATTCTGCTGTGTTGGAGAGCTCCCCTTGATCCGGAGCCTACTTTTGGTACATACCTTCTGTCGTGTATGTGTTCGGTACATTGTGGATGTGTGGGTATGGCGGTGCCCTGTCCCGTCATATGTTCATATGTTCTGTTTGTTTAGAGGCCTGTAGTCAGATTTGTGGGTCGTGGGTCCGGTGTGTTTGTATGTGAGTCTGTTTTGCGTTCTTAAGCGGCCCGTACGCTACTGTGGCCAAGACGGCCTCTGAGTTTGTATGTGTGTATGTGCATTTGGGCGATGTATATTCCGCCCCCTTTCTGATGTGTGTGTGTGCATTTGGGCGACGTATATCCCGCTATCTTTCTAATTTTTTTTTTATTTGACTAATTGGAACGGGCGACCGCTTAAGATAAGTGTTCGATAAATGTTTGTGTATGGCGTCTGTTGTTCATTTCAGTTCAGATAACGTATGTTGAGTTTGAACGAGTTTGTATACGACGATCTGGTTGTGAGTTTGTTTGGGGTGCCTAAGTAGGGCACCAGTCGCGGCCCACGGGGTTGGGTCGTGACAACTACCGGAACGACTCTATGACTAAGCTAAGTATCTTATGTAAACATGAAAATGATAAACTAATTTTCGAATCTTATTTATATTTCCTAGCTATGACTTTATTTTCTAAAAGATTTCAAAGTCTATGAACTGTCATCTATGATGCCCCGATTTCATTCTACGTTTACTTTAATATTATTCCCCGTTGGTAGTCTCACCTTAAAATACTCGTTCCTTCAAGGTGAGACAAAGCGATCACGAGTATTCTATAATATAATTGGAGGTCACCGACCTTACGTCACTCCGATGACTACATGATTCTTCTTTGGGCTTTCCTGCGTGCCTATGAGACATATGTATATAGGATACGTAAACGCATATAAGACATGTAAATGTATGTAAGACATGTGTATATATTTTTAAAACATGCACATGACGAAAGAGCTAGAGCGCTATAGACGCTGATACATGCACATGATACACGTATATGTATATGATAAAAGCACCAGAGCGCTATAGACGCTGATGTACCTACATGACACACGTATATGTATATGATAAAAGAGCTAGAGAGCTATAGACGTTGATATATGTACATGATATATGCATATGTATACGGGGGAAATGGAGGTAAGGGCAGAGCGTTATGAACGCATATCCACCTGATCAGTTGGCATTACATGATATGATATCGTCCCGGACGCGGGATGTGTATATTTATGGTTAAATGGATCGGCTGCCGACGCCTCGGCAATATGAGATGTCCTATTTTATATGTATATGTATATGAACAAGGAAAGATTCTTAAAGGAAAGCTAAGTACGCATAGCACCTGCCAAGGGTATATATATATATATACAGGTTATGTTTCTACCTCAGGACATGTGCTATTATTCTCTTATGTCGTTATTTCTGTTTTATACTTTCTGTATGATACTATTCATGCCTTACATACTCGGTACACTATTCGTACTGACGTCCCTTCTTGTGGACGCTGCGTTTCATGCCGCGCAGGTCAGCAGACAGGCGGATTTGATACTTAGAAGCTCTACCAGCAGTGTTGACAGTGCTCTAGTTATTCCGGAGCCTCACTTCCTTGGTACTATTTTGTGTATATATATTCGGGCACGACAGTACTCAGCCATTTCTATGTACAAGTGTACTACGTCTAGAGGCTCGTAGACAGTTATGTACAGTCAGTTAAGTACAGTTAGATATATGGTGTTTTGGCATGTTAATGTTGATGTATAAGTGATAACGAAGTTTATTAGTCTATGTTCAGAATGACGCCGCTAATGTTAATGTTAAAAAGAATGGCTCTGTTTACATGGCTTGCTAAGAGGTAAAGGTAAAACGATAGACAAGGGGTGCTCGGTACAAGTATCGGGTACTCGTCACGGCCCCTAGACGGGTCGTGACAGAAGTGGTATCAGAGCAGTTCAGTCCTAGGAGTTTGTCTACGAGCCGTGTCCAGTAGAGTCTTGTTTATGGGTGTGTTGCGCGCCACACTTATAAACAGGAGGCTACAGGGCATTTAGGATATGTGACCTTCTTTGCATTCTGAAATCGTGCGATAGAGCTAAGTTGCCAGGCTTCCATATTCCTTTTCCTAAACCAGTGTTATGGTTTCAGTAATGCCGCCGAAGAAAAAGGCTACGATGGCCGAGAAAGCCAAGGGGGTGGCGGCCAGCAGAGTTGAACGGGAGCTAGAAGAAGAAGAATCTCATAATGAGGCTCCCCCTCAGACTGTTCCTGCTCCCCCTGCACCAGCAGAGCAGGAAAGAGTTCCAGCTCCAGCCCCCGCACCTCCAGTTCCACCGCCAGCAGTTCCGGGCCAGCAGATGGCAGAGGCCATCCAGTTATTAACCCAGCTCGTTGCCGCACAGGCTCAGCGGCAAGATGTAGACCTGGGAGGCAGAGCGGTAAGTGCAAGGGCCCGCGACTTTATCACCCTGAAGCCTCCAGAGTTTTATGGATCAAAACCAGAGGAGGACCCGCAGAGTTTTATAGATGAGATGCTGAGGACTCTGGGGATCATACATGCTTCGGATACGGAGTCCGTAGAGTTGGCTTCATACAGGCTGCGGGATGTGGCAGTTCTGTGGTACAGTAGCTGGATATCATCGAGGGGAGCAAATGCACCCCCTCCGGTTTGGTAGAAGTTCACTGAGGCGTTCCTGCGACATTTCCTACCGCCAGAGGTTCGACGGGCTCGAGCCGATATGTTCTTGAACCTGAGATAGGGAAATATGAGCGTTCGAGAATACAGCCTCCGTTTTAATTCATTAGCCAGGTATGCCCCAGCCATGATAGCGGATAAGGGAGATCATGTACACCGATTTCTGAGTGGGCTAGGGCCACATTTGGTTAAGGAATGTTTGACAGCTTCACTCCAGGACGGGATGACTATTACTCGAATCCAGGCCCACGCCCAAAATCTGGAGGAACAATATCAGCCACAGCGAGAGGAGCGTTACCCAGATAGGGGTTCCAGAAAAAGGGGCAGGTTTTCCAGGACTAGAAGCGAGTACAGAGGGGGACAGGCACAAGAGCTATTCAGGCATTCAGAACAACCGGCGGCCAGTGCACCGCTTCGATTTACGGATAGGGGACTTGACCGTTCTACTCACTTGTGACCAGATCAGGGTACTAAGGCGTCAGGATCCCAGTATAGAGCTGATTCTAGCAGGATGATGCCACCCCCGCCACGGTGTGGGCGATGTGGTAGACCACATTCTGGAGAGTGTCGCGCAGGTACAGGTGCATGTTATACTTATGGGCGGGTTGGCCATTTGATGCGTGATTGCCCACTGAGGTATGAGGGAGACCAAGCCCAGCCCGTCGGGTCCGCGGTTGGTTCATCGTCGACCGTACGCCCTCTTGGACAGACTTCCCAAGCTCCAGTGGGCCGCGGCCGAGGTAGAGGAGGGACACCTAGTTCAGCTGGTCCTCCGCACCGCCTATATGCATTGACAGGACGACAGGACCCTGAGCCTTCCGCAGACGCGGCTACAGGTACTTTTTCGGCACCTTCTATGATATGTATGTCAATTGATTCGGATTCTATCCTATCCTACGTTGCCTTTATATTGCTGATCATATTAATAATTCAGAAATTATGACGAAAGGTAGCCATACGCACAGGTAAAAAGACGAATACTAGAGATTGCGGAGGTTAGAACCGTAAATAAAAGAAGAGATGTGTTACGCGGTGTTTCGAAAACTGCTAAGACCCCAACTCGTTCCATAATATGTGATATAAGTAGTGCGAGGGAGTGGGGGCAAAAATACTAACGCTAAGACGTTGAAATGCACTAAAGTTTCAAGGTTAAGCGTGCTAGGGTGAGAGTAATTTCATGATGGGTGACCCCCTGGGAAATATGCTGAAATTTTCACAAATGTGGGAACAAGAGACGAATGTGAAGCTAGGTAGTCCAATGTAAATTAGAGTGTGTGGAGTGGTTACAAACCCTATAAAAGTCATGTAGGCTGATACGGACAAGACTAACGGAAGAGGAGAAAGCGTGACAGAAAGGGGACTTATTAACGTGGGGCCAACATTCGGAGCTTACTCAATGGACTTGCGACATAAAAGCGACCTAAGCGACATGTGAGATGTCTACGAAGGAGACCTCCCCCGAAGTATTATCATACACTATGAGGCCAGTTTAACATTCGAGGACGAATGTTCTAAAGGGGGGGAGAATGTTATATCCCGTATTTTTGAACGTCAGATTATTTGCTGAGATGGGACCCACACATCGAGATTTTTTTTGGGACATCTGAAAATTCATATGAATCACATATGAGAAGTTAAACACAACTCAAGAAGGACCCTTGGGCCAAATCAAAGTGGAAGTCCTCCAAACGAATATTTTAAGAAAACGTTTTCGGGTGATCTGACTTCAAGGGGCGAAAACGGTATTATAAGTTTGGAATTTGGAAACGTACCAAGAACTAGAAGTTGTAGATAATTGAATTAGCTTTCCAACCATAGGTCGTGGGTCCCTAGGTGACGTCGGTACAAGGAGATATGAACGTTTGAAGGTCGAAAGGTCAGTGGGCTAGGCCCAACTCGGGACCAAACCGAGTTGGCCCAAAAAAAGAATCAAAAAAATAATAAGGCCCAAAATTTGTGAGGCCCAACCGGCCATGGTTATGGCCCAAGCCCATATTACATAAAATTTGGTCAATAAATAAGATGACTAAGTCATCTTTATCACACAACCTCTAGAATATTCAAGAAGTTGAAGAACGAGAAAGAGAAGGAGAAAAGTTGAAGGCCATTTCGGCCAAGATCAAATTTCCAAGGAAAAATTGATAAAAATTCTTCAAAAATCATTTTCTACCAAGTAAAGGGTGATTAACAAGGTGGAGTTGTTGTTGGAGCAAGAAAAATTCAAAATCATACAAATTGTCAAGTTGTAGTCAAGTGAGAAGTTGAAGAAGAAAGGTGAGTTTTGATCTTGTTTTATGTGTTATATATGGTTTATATGTGTTGTAGTATGCTAAAATGGATGAAATTCATGAAGGAGAGAAATATAGTACATGGCCGTGTGTATGTATATATGTGTAGGAGTCATGCTTCAATTATTTTAATTAGTGTTTGGTTGTTATTGTTGTGAATGATATGTGGAAAATGGAAGTTGAATGAATTTTGAGAAGTTGTAGTGTGTATGTTGGTGTTGGCCGTGTGGTTATGGTGAAAAAATGGAAGAGAATGAGTCAATTTTATTTAGTATGATGTTGTTGGAATATAGATTATGAGGTTGTTATTGTTTTCATTAAAGTTAGAAAGTTTTTGGAAGAAGTAGTAAGTTGATTGAATATGGAAGTTGTTAGTATTGTTGTTGTTGGAATTGTGGTTGATATTTTGGCCGGGTTTGAATTCCCGGGATTGTTGTTGATTGAAATTAGCCAAGTTGAACTTGGTGGGATGGAGTATTTATAGGGGAAGTGCTGCCGAAATTTCGGTAGCCAAATGTTTCCTTAAGAATTCAACTCTAAGTACCCTAATAAGAGTTTTGGTAAACATGACCAATTTGCAGATTTTGACGAGATTGCGACGTGAATTTGGAATAGCAAAAGGAGCGGAAAGAGGTATGTAAGGCTTCACTCTTCTTTCTATGGCATATCTTAGATGTAATAAGTCGGGTACGAGCCTCGGGGACAACCCTAGCCCCCGGAATCCGCATCCAAAGTTTTCCACTTTTTGTTCAATAGAATTGAACTAGAAAGTGTGCAAATGATGGAAAGACCTCTTAAACCCCTAGAACTTGCATAAGTGGGACCCGATTACCCTAGGACCCTCATAAGTAATGACATGACACGTAATATATGTAAATCATATACGTCACCCCATCCGGCCCGTGGTGGGCCCGCTACTCTCGGATTTTTCCTTACAGTCTTGCTTGACTTACTTGAAGTGAATCCAAAGGGAACCTTTGATCCCGATTTCGTTACCAAATGATAAATACTATGACTCCTCTAACGAGGGCACTTCCATGACGATAATGATAACAATGATGTTAGATAAGAGAATATGCCTATGATACGTACTACCGGAACGACTCTATGACTAAGATGACTAAGCTAAGTATCTTATGTAAACATGAAAATGATAAACTAATTTTCGATTCTTATTTATATTTCCTAGCTATGACTTTATTTTCTAAAAGATTTCAAAGTCTATGAACTGTCATCTATGATACCCCGATTTCATTCTACATTTACTTTAATATTATTCCCCGTTGGTAGTCTCACCTTAAAATACTCGTTCCTTCAAGGTGAGACAAAGCGATCACGAGTATTCTATAATATAATTGGAGGTCACCGACCTTACGTCACTCCGACGACTACATGATTCTTCTTTGGGCTTTCCTGCGTGCCTATGAGACATATGTATATAGGATACGTAAACGCATATAAGACATGTAAATGTATGTAAGACATGTGTATATATTTTTAAAACATGCACATGACGAAAGAGCTAGAGCGCTATAGACGCTGATACATGCACATGATACACGTATATGTATATGATAAAAGCACCAGAGCGCTATAGACGCTGATGTACTTACATGACACACGTATATGTATATGATAAAAGAGCTAGAGAGCTATAGATGTTGATATATGTACATGATATATGCATATGTATACGGGGGAAATAGAGGTAAGGGCAGAGCGTTATGAACGCATATCCACCTGATCAGTTGGCATTACATGATATGATATCGTCCCGGACGCGGGATGTGTATATTTATGGTTAAATGGATCGGCTGCCGACGCCTCGGCAATATGAGATGTCCTATTTTATATGTATATGTATATGAACAAGGAAAGATTCTTAAAGGAAAGCTAAGTACGCATAGCACCTGCCAAGGGTATATATATATACAGGTTATGTTTCTACCTCAGGACATGTGCTATTATTCTCTTATGTCGTTATTTCTGTTTTATACTTTCTGTATGATACTATTCATGCCTTACATACTCGGTACACTATTCGTACTGACGTCCCTTCTTGTGGACGCTGCGTTTCATGCCGCGCAGGTCAGCAGACAGGCGGATTTGATACTTAGAAGCTCTACCAGCAGTGTTGACAGTGCTCCAGTTATTCCGGAGCCTCACTTCCTTGGTACTATTTTGTGTATATATATTCGGGCACGGCAATACTCAACCCTTTCTATGTACAAGTGTACTACGTCTAGAGGCTCGTAGACAGTTATGTACAGTCAGTTAAGTACAGTTAGATATATGGTGTTTTGGCATGTTAATGTTGATGTATAAGTGATAACGAAGTTTATTAGTCTATGTTCAGAATGACGCCGCTAATGTTAATGTTAAAAAAAAATGGCTCTGTTTACATGGCTTGCTAAGAGGTAAAGGTAAAACGATAGACAAGGGGTGCTCGGTACAAGTATCGGGTACTCGTCACGGCCCCTAGACGGGTCGTGACACGATATGTCATTTTGTGTTATGATAAAAGTTCTATATAATTACAGATTTTGTTTGATTTGAAAGCAACGAAAAAGAATATTTCTGAAAGTTGTGCTATGCATTTCATCTTTATTTGATTTAAAAAGTCCAAATGATTATGTATGTAATAAGAGTCCGCGGGTTCGCTCGGCTCCGAATATGGGGTCGGGTGCCCATCACACCCTAGTAAGGTTAGGGTGTGACAACTCTATTGCTATTAGGTTGTGGCCTTGTGAGGCATTGTTATTATGGGCTGTTGTGACAGGATGGTAGTGCCATATTACAGGGGAAACTCTGGCGAAATTTTTATAGAATCCCCGAGAACCTAACATTCGAGGACGAATGTTCTTAAGGGGGGAAGAATGTTACACCCCGGCAAAATCCCCGTTGATGCACAGTGAATAGACTAACGAAAGGCACGAAGTATACGGTATTGCAATAACTGTGAAATGACATTTGATGACCCTAATTGAGATTTGCAAAGACATTCAGAGTAAGATGAGAAACTTTGCCAAGAGAGGGCAAGGCATATGATGTGTATCAGAAAGGATTTACGAGTAATAAGTTAATGATGATTTAATAGTGTCTTGGAGAAGAATTATAACGTTCCTTAGATCTTTAATGAGGTGTTAAACAAGTATCAAGAAGGTTCCATAAGGATTGGAGATCAAACGAAGTAACGAGAACAAGATCAGAGAAAAGATGGGTTACACGGCCGATCATACGGTCTGTATAATCTTATACGGTCCATATAATAGTCCGCAGAATCGTCACAGTGAAGGTCCCTCACTGATGGGATTATACAGTCACTTATACGGACCGTATAATTTGCCGTATAATGGTCACAGAAGCAAGATGTTGAAGGGGCGATTTCACAGTCACTTATACGGACCGTATACGTTTATACGGACCATATAAGTATCCGTATATTTTCCCGACGGGTCTGATTTTTAAGTTATTAAAAAGGGGACCAAGTTCATTATTTCATTTTATTTTCACCCAACACTTCAAGAACTCTCTAGAACCCTCTCCACTCTTCATCCATTAGAACTCAAGAGAAATTTATGATCAACTTCATCAAACTAAGAAAGCCAAGTGTGAGAAACTCATTAGAGATCATCCAAGTCAAAAAATTTCATTGGAGGTGAACTAGGGTTTTGGATCAAGTGAAGTATGTCCACCCAAGACTTATTCCTACACCATCTAAGGTTAGTTTTATGGTCTTTCCATGTAATTTAAGGTATTGAGAAGTTGAAACACTTGGATTGTAGAAGAATATAGAAAATGGGTCTTGAATGTGAGAATAGTGATATTTATGAGTAGTAGCTTGGGTTGAGTAATGATTCTTGGTAGTTATGATTATAATCATGTTATAAATGATATTGAGAACATGGGATAAAATTTATATATGAGTGAATGTAATAGTGTGCTATGACCATGGATATGGATGACTCGAAGTGAATTGAGGAATATGGATAATGTAGGTGAATAAAGACCATTGTTATGATGTTGTGAATGTTATTATTGATGTTTGCGAGTCGATATATGATATGGAAGAAGTCGTATAAATAAAGGAGATGCTATCCAATTTTGTCTAGCTCTAGTCATGTATTCTAAGCTATCGATTTTCTAATGATAGTATAACTCTAATGAAGATAGAAACGCGAGCCTTGAAGGAGAATGTGCAAGTGATAGAATAGTTGAACGGAAAGGTATGTAAGGCTAACCCTTCTTTCATAAGGCATGGTTCCTTGACCAAATATCTAATCTTCTATAAGCCTATGATGTCCTCCAAATTATTCTATCTTTAAAAGCTACTAAGCTCATGATTCTCGATATGGTACGATTGTACTAAACTACTCCTATGATGAGTAATCCTCTAGGGATCGATGTAATGAATGATGATAGTAATGATGCTAAAGACGCTTATAGACTTTTATGTATATGTACCTATGTATGGCTATTATGAAACCCCGAGCTTATATGGCCGGGTAGAATATATATATATTGCGCGCGCACCACTGCAGTTGGGTACGAACAACCCTGAGCCTTGGTAGGGCTAGGTATGTATGACCCTGAGCCTTGGTAGGGCCAGGTATGTGAAACATCGAACCTTCATGGTCGGGTATGCTATGTAAATGATATGTATATGAATATGATATGTATAGGAATATGAATATGTATATGAATACGAAAATGGATTCGAAATGAAAATGAGTACGGAAACGGATACGGATGTATGTACACAATCACGCATTAGAAATGGAAAGTCCCTATGAAAAGCAAGTAAGTGTTTTTGACGATGATACTACCATCTCCCATCCTATGCTATTTCTTATGTTGTCTATTATGCTTTCATAATGATGTTGATCATGCTTTACATACTCAGTACATTCTTCGTACTGACATCCTTTTATTTGTGGATGCTGCGTCATGCCCGCAGGTGGCGAGGGAGACAGGCTTGATCCATAGCTTTATTACTCAGGGACTACATAGCGGAGCTCTATTTCATTCGGAGCTACAACTTTGGTATTTATTCTTTTGTGTACATATTTATGGGCATTGCGGGGTCCTGTCCCGCCTATATGATATGACATACTCTCCTTAGAGGCTCGTAGACATGTGTATATGGTTAGATGTATTTGGCCTTGTCGGCTTATATTTTGGATATCATTTTGTTAGCCTCGTCGGCTTATGTACATTGATATGTGCATTGTTATTGATGGTGATATTTATATATATATATATATGTTTCGTTGCCTAATGGGATTAGTATGAATAATGGATGGAAATATGAATCAGCTATGTGGCTCAGCTAGATGTAGATGTGAAAGTATGATAAGAGGTGCCCGGGTGGGTTAGCACCGGGTGCCCGTCGCGGCCCTCCGGTTGGGTCGTGACAATGACATTCCTAGAAAAGGGCTAATGACATAGGTGATCAAATTAAGTAATGAGTGTCAAAACATGTGCAATGAAAGAGTCAAAGTGCTTGTTACCATTGCAAGTCAGATGAAGGGGTCCAGAAGTATAAAGAAGAGCAAGAATAAAATAAAAAGGGGAAATCGCTCACGGAAGGAACAGGTGGCTCAACTTGGTTCACACATCATGACCTTTCAAACTGAAGCTCTAAAGCGGACCACAGATGCCGAACTTAGTAAAAGAGGACAAACCCTAAACCTATGGAAGAGAATACGAGGAACACATACAGAAACAAAAGACACCCAGCAAACAAAGGCAGAAGAAAGGGACCCAAGCCAAGAAAGGGTTATAAGACCAACCTCTGATCGACCATAAAGAGAAAGAGTGATGGAAGGCAAGGAAAAAAAAACGTATATACAAAGCCTTGCTTAATAACTTGCAACAGGATGAAACAAGTATTCTGTCACACTTATTTTAGAAAAAGGAAGAATTGGAGAAACCACTGAGAAAAGGGACGAAATTAATGAATCACCTAGGGCTAAGTGTGAGGGGGAACAAATGCAGAACTCTGAGGAAGACTCAAATTCACCAGGGGATGTTGACAAGGGAGAGATAAGTAAGGCGCAGAAGAGAAAAGGAGAGAGCATTTAATCATTAGAAGCTTCCTGGAAGAGAAGAGCACATCGAAATGGTAAGTGCTCATGTGACCGTGAAACAAGTACGTAGAAGAACCTGTTCTACCAAGTAGAACGAAGGCAGTTATCTGGAATAGGTAGCTCAACTTGATCCATCGAAGCGCTAAAATGCTCAAATTCCTTAATAGAACATAAACATAGAAGGACATCAGAAGACTACAACAAGTTATGGAGTGTACACAAATGGTAATATGATAAAAGGTTCCATCGCTAATTAAGGTGAAGTATTGATCAAAAGGATGAAAAGGAATAATCATGTTAGTATTGACAATGATTAAAGCAGCACATTTTTCCTTAAAATTGGCTAGAAAGGTTATCTCAGACTGTGTGTTTTTGAAAATACCAATTAAAATGTTTTACTTAATCTTGTGCATTTATTTTATGTTCTGTATCATAATATGGTCAGGATCTCCTAAAACGTCTACTAAAAGGTCTAACATAAGGACTATCGCAGAACTGGCATTAATATTAAAGATTGCATATGGCTAGTCATCCACACTTCAGGTATGTATTATGTCTCTTGCAGTCAATTAAATGTTTAGATCTTGGAACAACTTGTTGTCATTGCCCTAGCTAACTATGGCCATCATTAAGTGTGTGTTGGGAAGTGAAAAGTAAGGCACGATGACCTTCTTGAAAACTTGTCTATTGGCATAAAGCCCTGGGTAATGTTTTGATGATTCACAAAGTAAAGACTCGAAACTAATAAACCAGCTTAAGGGCATGATGAAAGATGAACTAAAGCAAATGAAGAAATGACAATAATGTCTCGAGCAAGAAAGCACAGTGATACAAATAGACATTGATATAAACCTTGAGTAAGCAAGTCAGTAAAGCTACTGGAGTAGTTAAAGATATAACTCTGGTTGTGAAGCAGAGGTTCCAGACAATGTAAAAGGCCTGAAAAATAAAGCAAAATAGGATAGATAGAATCCATGTTCCATTTCAAAGAAACTACAGAAAACAACATGCACATGATCCCAGATTGAGAACATTTGTGCCAAGGCAAGACAAGTACAATGACTGGGTGAATTGAACTGGTAAAAATACATGTTCATTACAGAGACAGATGCAAACAAGTACTAGTTCAAGGAGATGAGGACTCTCGGTCACAGAACCGTTCAGTGAGGAATAGAACAAGCATGAAAACATGTTCTATTAAAAGAGTAAGAAATTGCAGTAGAGGAATGATGTAAAGTTTTCTGCTGCAGTGGATGAATGACCCAGACCTGAGGAGATCATGATAATAGAAGGTGAAGGTGACTCAAGACTCAGAAGACAATGACTCAGAAGTAGTTTGTTCAAATAAAGAGAGTTGTAGGCAAAGCACATGAACCAGGTCTGCAAACATGTTCCAACACAGAACAAGAACATGATCAGAGTCAAAGAGCTAGACAAGGCTGAAGGTATGATTTAATCCAGCAATGGATAAGTCTGAACGAGGAAGAAGACAGACACAGAGTAACACATGATCAATGAAACAGGTGTGTCAACACGTTTCATCATCCATCACAAAAGCAGGTTGAAGATGGAGTCGTAGGAATGAACGAGAAGGGGAAAAAGAAACAGGTTTATGAAAATGTTCCATCTCAGATAGTGCAGAGATTTAGAGGCAGACGAACCAGGTGGATGAATTAGGTTTGTGAAAATGTTCCAGCGCAAGTCCTATAGCAACTAGGATTTGCTAATTTATGGTAATGACTTGGCAGTCAAGTATGCAGATTTCCTTGCCATTTTTGTTGGGATTAGTAAGATGTCTACAAGGACAAGAAGTGGACTCAACAAGGTTAAAATCCAAATACAACCCAAACCCTAACATCTCATAGGCCTACTCGAAAAGGGTTTTGTGTTTGCCGACCTACTGTGCACTCAATGTTATAAATATCAAATTCTTACCAAGAAGAAGGTTTGCGCACCCACAAAGAGCGAATTTAGAATATTGAGGAATCAAAAGATATATCAAGAATATTAAAGAATCCAGGCGTGCGTCCCAAGTGCAAGAAGAAAGATTAAATGATCCGCTCTACTGTTTAATGTTTTCCAGTTCTTGAGTCAAGAAAACATGTATTAGGTTAGGCTATCGAGTTGCAATTTATCCACTTTATTAGAAAGAGCCAAGTTAGTACAAAGAAGTTGTGAAATCAACTTCAGGTTAGAGATAAACTTGAAGATTGCTTGATAGTCAGAGGTTTATTAGGACGATAGGAATTAGAGGTTATTTCATAGGTTGCAGAGGTTGTAACTTGAATTTGCTGAGGCTCATCGTTGTAGTTGCTCAACAAGGTTCAGGCATCGCAGCTTTTCAAATCAAAACTATGAAGGTTATCGTAGATGCATAACTCATTCTAAGAGGAACAAAGGTAGAACCTTTAGAAAAGAACGGAGAGAAGAAAAATAGGAAGAAAAGACACCCAACAAACATAGGAAAAAAGAAAGCGACCCAAGCCAGGCAAGGGTCGAAAGACTAACCTCTTATCATCCATGGAGGGAAGACTGATAGAAGGCAAGCAAAACAACAATATACGCAAAGGCTTGCTATGACCTTACAACAAGAATAAATTAGAAATTATGTTCACTCTTATGATGAAATAGGGAAGGTTGAGAGAGAAAATTGAGTAAAGGGATTGTCACGACCTAACTCGTGAATCATGCGAGCACACGCACTAACCCCCCTGGTGGATGAACCCTTCGCTTATAACATGCTATTAAATCAATCACAAAAGTAATACAAAAATAACTAAGTCTCAATAGATATAAATAATAAAGTAAGTGCGGAAGTAAGAAATACTACAACCTAAGGATCTAGTCTGAAACGAGTTCAAGAGCCACTATTACTAGCACAATGTCTGATTATTAGAACTAGTCTCATAAATACATGATAAAAGCTGCCTCAACTGTAAAAGGAAAGACAGTATAAGTAGGATTCCCCCGGCTTCAGATCCATCACGTAGGTCACCTTGGAAACTCTGGTAAGTAGGCCTCGGGATCACTCGCGAGTTTGAGAGGTGGAACTAGCGACAAACTCTTCACTCAAGGAAAAAGTGATACAAGAGTAGTATAAGTACAAACACACGTACTCATAGGTATCATAGGCCGACAATGATTAGTTTACATATATAAAGGAAAGGAACAAACAGGTAGGCAGATAAGCGATCAAGTACAGTCAATGAACATTATTAAGTACAAGACCAGTCAATGTACAATATTAGTAAATTTATAAGATCAGCCAAATGTATAAGATGCTATGTACACACCCAATAGACAATCCAATGCACTGGCAAACTTTCCAATCCGTACACACATGCTAAGGGAAATACCTCATAACCATGACCCATGCGGGAACCGCGAAGTCCATGTACCCCTCTTCCTGGCAAATGACCTTGGGCACGAGCACTTTCTCGCTCCGGTAAAAGACCTCGGAGAAGGAACACATATTTTCGCTCCGGTAATGACCTCGGATCACGAGCACTCATCTCTCTTTTACGCTCTTCGTTAAAGACCTCGGAGGCTACTTGTTACACCCCGGAACCTTGGGTTGCTAAGAGATGTAGGGACTAACGAAAATTAAGGCGAATATGATGTCCCTATAAATAAAAAGGGATACTTAAGAATCCCAACGTAAATTTTCGGAAAAGTTAAAGGCAAGGGAGAAAAAAGTCCGTTAAATGAAACTTCACCGCAGTCTTGCAAAAAGGGGGTTCGACGGTCGTCCTTTGTACTGTCGAACTGGTCGACGCCCCGTCGATAACACCATAAAACTGAGCTGGAACGAAGACCCCTCGACGAACAGGTCCACGCTCCGTCAATCAGTTCGACGGACCGTCCGTCTCACCGTCGAATGAGGAGAAATAACAGATTGTTCACTGGAAATTTGACAATATCGACGATCTGATCGACGCCCCGTCGATCCAATCGATGCTCCATCGATCGCACCGTACATCACAGACGGGACTGATTTCATGAATAATTATAAGCCCCTCCTACATTTTTATTTCATTTCATCTTCTACTCTCTTCTCTCTAAGAATTCTCTAGAACCTTCTCCACCATTCTTCCATAAGAAATCAAAGGAAATCCATGGTCGACTACACCAAATACATGAAATCAAGTTTATGAAACCCATTAAAAGTTCATCTAAGTCAAGAAAACTCAAGAAGAGTGAGTTAGGGTTTTGGTGCAAGAAGAGAAGTTCCAGTCAAAAGCTATTCATCCATCATTTGGTGAGTTTTATGACCCTTTTTATATGGTTTGAGTGGTTGAAAGTTGAAACACATGAATTGTGGAAAGACATAAAAATTGGGTCATGAATGTGTGAATAGTGATTGATGTGAATTATGGATGTTGGTATGCTGTGATTGTGAATATGTCATAAGTCACATTTAGACCATGAAATAAGTATTATATGTGAGAAAACGCGATAACGAGTTATAATCATAATTGTGGAGAAATCTAAGGGAAATATAAATGATGATTGTTGATGCTATATTGTGGATGTTGTTATTAACGTTGGGAGTTGATATAGAACGTGAGAAAAGTAGTATAAACAAAGGAAGTGCTGCCCAATTTTCCCTAGAAATAGTGAAATGTTCTTATAGCCGAGTAACTAATGTTAATGCGATTCCTTTCGAAGGTTGAAACACGAGCATTGAAGGAGGACGAGCAAGCGATAGCTTAGTTAAACGACAAAGGTATGTGAGGCTAGTCCTTTCCTTCTATGGCATGAATCCTATAATGTAACTTTCTTTCTTCTCCATGAATCTCTTAAGTTCAGAAAAGATACGAGTTGATATCCCTAATTTGCTACACAAGGTAATGAGTTAGAGTATAGGAATTCTAAATGTTCATGAGATGATGTCATTGATGCTTAAACTCACCTCATATACTCTTCCCTTCAGGGTGTGGCAGAATGTTAATGAGTGCCCATAATGGGATCGGGGGATCACGACCTTACGTCACCCCGATATAGTGTAGTTGTTCTTGAGCCCTATGCATGTACTATGATAAGCATGTTATGATGAGCATACTATGATGAGCATGTATGATGATGATATAACACCGCGCCTATTTGGCCGGGCAGTCACCGCTAAGGCGGGCAGCTATACTATACACCATGGCCAACTGGCATGGGTAGACACCACTAGTGGGCGGTAGGAGATGATACCCCGGACGCGGGAGGCCTGGACGCAGGCTAATGCTAATGATTATCACACCGATCCAATATGGACGGGCAGCTTGTATATTTATGCATTTACGATATGATGATAATTATGAGTAAGTCAGCATGCATCACTTCTTTTCTATGTGACAGTCAGATACAGATTTTCCTCATTGATGCTTCCTTTATTTCATTGATGTGATATTATTGCTTATGCCTCTCATACTCACAATGTTCGTACTGACGTCCTTTTTCCTTGGACGCTGTGTTCATGCCCACAGGTAGACAGGGAGGTGATCTTGCCCCAGATTCATAGGAGCTGTCAGCTGTTGAGAGCACTCCATTGTCCCGGAGGTGATAATGGTCTTCCTTTTTCTGTACATATATGCTTTGGGTACGACGGGGTCCTGTCCCGTCCATATGTCTAGTACTCTAGTAGAGGCTCGTAGATGCGCAGTGTGGGTTAGATGGTCTCACAAGATGCTATTATATGTATATATTACTTTGAGGGCCGAGAGGTGTATATATATATATATATATATAAAGGTATGTACGTTTTCATATAAGATATGATTTTCCTACAATTGGAGTATAATATTGATAAAAGCATTAGATGGGAGTGATAAGCAGTAGAATGAGGGGTGCTCGATGGATAGCCCCGGGTACTCGTCGCGGCCCCTGGTCGGGTCGTGACAAAAGTGGTATCAGAGCAGTTCAGTCCTAGGAAGTGTCTACGGGCCGTGTCTAGTAGAGTCTTGTTTATGGTATGTTGCGCGCCATATCAATAAACAAGAGGCTACAGGGCATTTAGGAAAAATGACCATCCTTCTTCTTACGAAATAGTGCGATAGAGCCGTGTATAAGATTTTATCCTCCCTAATAGTGTGTTGTGATTTCAGAATGCCGCCAAAGGGGAAAGCTACAGTTGCCCAAAAGGTCAAGACTACGACGAACAAGCAAGTATTAAGGGAGCCACCAACGGATATAGAAGAAGGCGAATCACATAATGAGGCCTTATCTAATACTTCTACTACCCCGCCTAATGTGGAAGAGCAAAGAGGAGCTCCAGCTCCAATCCCTTCTCCAGTTACTTCGGGTCAACAAGTGACCGAGCCCATACATCTACTGACACAGTTAGTTGCCGCTCAGGCACAACGGCAAAATGCCAGTTCAAGTGATCAAGCAGCAAGTACCAAAGCCCGTGATTTTATGAGTCTAAACCCTCCGGAGTTCTTCGGGTCGAAGCTGGATGAAGACCCGCAAAGTTTCATAGAAGAGATGTTGAGGACATTGAAGATTGTCCATGCCTCCAAAACTGAATCCGTGGAGTTGGCATCCTATAGGCTCCAGGACGTGGCAGTCTTATGGTATAACAACTGGGTATTGTCAAGAGGAGAGAATGTGCCTCCTCCGGTTTGGAAAGAATTTGTTGATGCCTTCATCCGCCACTATTTGCCACCCGAGGTCCGCCGAGCTAGAGCAGACAAATTTCCAAATTTGAAACAAGGGAGTATGAGTGCCCGGGAGTATAGCTTGATATTTAATTCCTTGGCTAGGTATGCCCCAACTATGGTGGCCGATATGAGGGATAGGGTGCACAGGTTTGTGAGTGGCTTGGGGTCGCAAATTTTCAAGGACTGTTTGACGGCTTCGCTATAAGATGGGATGGATATTTCTCGAATACAGGCCCATGCCCAAAATTTAGAGGGCCGACAAAAACTCCAAAAAAGTGATTGTGATATTGATAGGCGACAAACCAAGAGGGCTAGGTCTATGGGGTCAGGCAGCGATTATAGAGGGGGACCAATGCAGACATCTTCTAGACCTTCAGGCCAGTCGGTGACTAGCGCACCTCCTCCGTTTACGGGTAGGAGATTCGATCGCTCCTTTCGTTCAGGACAGGGTCAGAGTTCGAGGGCCTCAGATTCTCAGTTCGAGGAAGATTTTATAGTTAGAGGAGACCCTCAGTACAGCAATGCAGCCAATGTGGTAGACTACATTCCGGCCAATGCCGCCAAGGTTCGGATGCTTACTATACTTGCAGTCAGGTGGGGCACATGATGAGAGATTTCCCGTCGGCGAGTGGCAGAGTTGGGGTTCAGCCCACAAGTTCAGTAGCTGGTTCTTCCTCAGTGCGTCCGGTAGGGCAGGCTCCTCAGATGTCAGCGGGCCAAGGTAGAGGCAGAGGGGCAGCATGTACTTCAGGTGCTACTCAGCCCCATATATATGCTCTAGCTGGATGACAGGATCTTGAGTCCTCCCCTTGATGTGGTTACAGGTACATTATGCATATTTTCTTATGATGTGTATGCCTTGATAGATCCGGGTTCCACTTTTTCTTACATTACCCCGTACGTTGCTGGTCGCATTGGGGTGAAACCTGAGCCAATCAAGCCTTTTGAGGTGTCTACTCCGGTTGATGATCCCGTGATAGCTAGACAAGTGTATATAAATTGTGTGATAGTGATGTGTGATCGTCAAACTAAAGCTGATTTAGTTGAACTTGAAATGTTGGAATTCGATGTGATCATGGGTATGGATTGGTTGGCCTCATGCTATGCTAATGTTGATTGTCGAATGAAAGTAGTTCTGTTCCAATTTTCGGGAGAACCCGTGTTGGAGTGGAAGGGTAATACAGTGTCTCCAAGAGGTAGGTTTATTTCCTATCTCACGGCCAGAAAGATGATAGCAAAAAGATACATTTATCATCTAGTCCGAGTTCAGGATACCGAAGCTAAGTTGCCAACTTTCCAATCTGTCCCGGTCGTAAATGAATTTCCAGATGAACTTCCAGGCCTTCCTCCGGAAAGAGAAATTGACTTCGCCATTGATGTGTTGCTGGACACCAAGCCTATTTCTATTCCTCCTTATCGAATGGCTCCGGCAGAATTGAAAGAGCTAAAGGCGCAATTAAAAGATTTGCTCGAAAAGGGGTTATCAGGCCCAGTTCATCGCCGTGGGGAGCACCAGTCTTGTTTGTCATAAAGAAGGACGGTACCCTACGAATGTGCATCGATTATAGGCAGTTGAACAAGGTGCTGATAAAGAACAAATATCCTCTCCCAAGAATTGACGATATATTTGATCGGCTGCAGGGTGCCAAATGGTTTCTAAAATAGACTTGAGGTCGGGTTATCATCAAGTGAGGGTTAGAGAAGAAGATATTCGTAAGACAGCCTTTAGAACAAGATATGGCCATTATGAGTTTCGGGTGATGTCGTTTGGGTTGACCAACGCTCCGGCCGTGTTTATGAATTTGATGAATAATGTGTTCAGACCACTCTTGGACTTATTTGTAATAGTATTCATTGATGATATTTTGCTGTATTCTCGCACAGAATCAGAACATGCCGATCATTTGCGTATCGTACTTGGAATTCTTCGAGCACGAGAGCTATATGCAAAATTTTCAAAATGTGAGTTTTGGCTGAATTCTGTAACATTTCTGGGCCATGTTATTGCAGATGATAGTATTCGAGTTGATACTCAGAAAATTGAGGCGGTAAATAATTGGCCGAGGCCCACAACACCTATCGAAGTTCGTAGTTTTTTGGGATTGGCAGGTTATTACAGAAGATTCGTAGAGGGCTTCTCATCCATTTCAGCTCCCTTGACAAGGCTAACCCAGAAATCAGCTAAATTCCAATGGAATGATGGTTGTGAATGTAGTTTCCAGGAGTTGAAAGGCAGATCGACCTTAGCTCCGGTCTTAACACTTCCTGAAGGGTCAGATGGCTACGTGGTATACTGTGATGCTTCAGGTGTTGGGTTAGGATGTGTGTTAATGCAGCACGACAGAGTTATTGCTTACGCCTCGAGACGGCTGCGGAAGCATGAAAAGAACTACCCAACTCATGATCTTGAATTGGCTGCAGTTATTCATGCGTTGAAGATATGGAGGCATTATTTGTATGGTGTGCATGTTGATATTTATACAGATCACAAAAGTCTCCAATATATTTTCAAACAGAAGGAGTTGAAACCTACGACAGAGGCGGTGGCTAGAATTGCTGAAGGATTATGATGTGAATATTTTATACCACTCCGGAAAAGCAAATGTGGTGGCTGATGTGCTTAGTCGCCGATCCATGGGTAGTTTATGTGAAGTCTCTCCGGAAAAGAAAGAAATAGTTCATGAGCTTTACCAACTAGCTAATCTCGGAGTACGGGTAATTGATACAGGTAGTGCAGGGATTAGCATTAATGATCCCGCGGTTTCGTCTCGGAATACAGAAGTGAAAGAGCGTCAGTATGAAGACTCGCTCCGAGCATGTGTGCTGGATTTCGGTGGTAGTTGGGATGATCATCTACCCCTTATTGAGTTCGCTTATAATAATAGCTACCATTCGAGTATCCAAATGGCCCTGTATGAAGCTTTATACGGGAGAAAGTGTAGGTCCCCAATTGGGTGGTTCGAAATAGGGGAAGTACAATTAATAGGCCTCGAAGTGATTCAGCAAGCAGTAGAAAAAGTCAAAGTAATCCGGGATCGGTTGTTGATAGCTCAAAGCTGTCAAAAATCTTACGCGGACAACCGCCGGTGAGACTTAAAGTTTCAGGTTGATAATTGGGTATTTTTGAAGGTGTCGCCAATAAAAGGAGTGATGAGATTCGGCAAGAAAAGTAAGTTAAGTCTTCGATACATCGGACCTTACAAAATTATCCGTGAGGTCAGCCAAGTAGTCTATGAATTGGATTTGCCTGCAGAGCTTGAATCAGTTCATCCAGTCTTTCATGTTTCAATGCTCCGCAAGTGTGTTGGAGATCCCAAGAGAATTGTTCCTATAGGTGATATACAAGTGACAAAAAATCTAGTGTATGAAGAAGTACCCATTTCCATCCTAGATAGACAACTACGCAGACTTCGAAACAAGGAAGTGGCTTCAGTTAAGATCTTATGGCGGAATAACAATCGATAAGAGATAACTTGGGAAGCAGAAGAGAAAATGAAATCTAGGTATCCGTGCTTATTCCAAACCCCAGGAGAGGTCCAAGATGAAACACCGGCACTACAAGGTATGTATGTAGTAAATGAAGTGTAATAATTATAGTATCTGAATACCCCTACTCCCATCATTACTCAGAAATTATGCCCCCTATTTTTTTCAGCAGCTTTCGTAAGTCTTTCTTACAGTTTTATGGTGTTGCAGCCCTGTGAGGCAAATTATTATGGGTTTGTCACGACCCAGCCCCGTGGGCCATGACTAGTGTCCGAGCTGGACACCCATCGAGCGTCTGTCCCTGCGGGCATGAAACGCAGCCCCCTGAAGAAAGGGGATCAGTACGGAATATGTACTGAGTATATAAAGCATGAAATACAGTAAAATGGATCATAACTGAAATAGGGAGTACAGGAGACAAGTATAATATCCAGAATACCAAAACACTTGCCCTTTTGAAACATAAATCATGCATGTCAATATTATATGTCATACCCGACCCATTATGGGACTCGGTGAATAAGGTCGCCACATACCATCCTTGGCGTCATAAACACATCACAACTCCATAAACACATCATAACGCCATCATATATATATATATATATATATATATATATATATATATATATATATATATATATATATATATATATATTTATATATATATATATATATCATATTCTGGCCCTCTAGTGAGGGACTCGGTGAACAATGCAGTGAAACTGTGCACGACAACGTATCCTGGCCCGGGACTTAGTGAAAGATATATTGAGGCATGCACGTGCAGATTAGTGAGTAACCATATGCAAGTTAAAACATTATCAAAGACTCAATGGAATAATCAAAACGAACTATCATTTGAAAATCAAGACAATAGTCATATCAAATACGTTTCGAATGTCACAGTGGATTATATCAAAATAGAACTTCTGGAATCGTATACACGTATCAAGATATAATAAAATAGCTTCTTGAAATCAAGAACTGTAGCCATCCTAGTGGCTCTAAGAATAGGAACTTCTTTGGAATCATATACACATCGTCTATTC
This sequence comes from Lycium barbarum, assembly GCF_019175385.1. Classification (NCBI taxonomy): domain Eukaryota; kingdom Viridiplantae; phylum Streptophyta; class Magnoliopsida; order Solanales; family Solanaceae; genus Lycium; species Lycium barbarum. The sequence continues at coordinate 27,337,609 of NC_083337.1, forward strand.
GTTTCATAAAGATCATGCCAAAAAGAAAGAAGGGTTAACTTTACATACCTGTTAAAGGTTAATCGTAGTCACGTTCGCTTCGTCGCCCCTTTAGCCTATTTAATATGAAAGTAATGCTATCGTTAGTAAACTATACTTCCTAGCTTATGACTCTGTAACCAATCGCTTACTAGATTCATTCTTTGATTTATACTTTCTTAACTAGGATTTTCATTAGTTAAGAACTTAACGGAAATCGGGCAGCATTTCCCCTATATACTCGCCTAACCCGAACTTTCAATTAACCTCCTGTTCTCACAGAAATACCAACAATGACATTAATAGAGATATGCATATAAAACCCTTACAATTCAGCCCATAAACAACTCTAACAATCCAATAACCATTCTTAATCACTTTCCAATCCAAATCGTTAACGTTTCAAGATTATACATCGAACAAACCAACACACGCTTGTATAAGATACGTTATACACTTATTTCTTCCCAAATTAAAAATCAGCATCAACAACAACACGACCACAACACGAACAACAACATATGAACATAAATCATACTTTTAATCCTTTCAACCCACAATTTCATATAACAACAATTTCGTGCAATTTCTTACTTCCAATTTCATCCAATCCAATTTTTATCCTTCCATTACAACACTATTAATACCATTACACAACAAAATAAGAAAATCTTACCTAAATTTTCTCGGAGGAATTTCTACACTTAATTGCTCCAATTTCACAATTTCTTCTTCCTCAATTCAATATCCAATGTTGCTATCACCTCCTTGAACTTGTAATTCACTTGGAACTTGATCAAATATGCAACAAATCATTTTTTTTCCTCAATCACCATGGCTGGCCGAGAGCAGCCATGAAAGTTATATTTTTTTTCTAACATTGATTTTTTTGTTAAAATGAAATCAATTGTGGAATTGTTCATTATCCAATTTTTTATATATGGTACTTCTTGTATTGACACGTCCCCCCCCCCCCCCCCCCACCTCTAATGACTCACCAAAAGATTTTCTTGAATTGTTATTATATATTTTTTTATTTCGGGTGGGGCCCGCAACTAAAAATTAAATTAATTAACATAAATTTAATAATTATTCCTTACTTAATAATCTAATCATAATTAATTGGTCCCTAATCTCCAATAACATTTCTACACTAAATAAAATTTATACACAATTTGTGTACTAATTAAAATTGAGAATTAAAAGTTCCTATTTCATATCTGAAAATAATCTCGTGTTTAACTTAAGTCGATTAGCTTGCGAATAAATCGACGTATAAAAATACGGGATATAACATCCTTCCCCCCTTTAGAACATTCGTCCTCGAATGTTAAGCTAGTCCTGCACTCCTAATATTTCCTTAAATGTTCTCTTATTGAATTATACTCCTTACACGCCTCTTTCGTTGGTAGATTCCCTTCAATCTGTTATAGTACATTTCAGATCTCTACGTAACCATTCTTGTAATATTTTTTCTTTCTGTTGCTTCTCGAGGTAATAATTCCACGTCATTATCTTTACCCTCCTCTTTATTTCGCAGTCGGTTGTCAGTTATATTGCGAGCCCTTCTGCGGAAATGTTACTGTCTCTCTTGTTTGCATACTGTTTAGTTGTACTGTCACTGATTTATTCGGACCTGTACTCATGGTGTATGTAGTCATTAGTTACTCCTTAAGATGATGTATCGTTCACTTCACTTTACCTTCTGATCTTTAAACAAGATCTTGTAACGTCCAGACATCCCTCATATTATAATTTCACATAGCTGCTCTGTGATCTGTCTATTATTAACTGGTATAATCCTGAAGAATTATTTTTTTTGATTTGACATATAAATTCACTGTCATCCAGTAACCCGCTTGTTCTGATCGTCTCGCTTAAACCATTTCCCTTAATCCAACTTATAACACTTTGGGCATATTATCTCGTGTTGTCTCTTTAGCTTTACCTCAAACTCTTCTATTGCCCCTTTACTTAGATTTTGCTTTTAGTTTTCCTGTCACATATTATGCTGCAATCTTTACACGAATATGTGAAGGTGCTCAAATTAGCCCGGGAAATACCTTAGCGTCATTCCACTAGTCTTTATGCTTTACCTTGCATTCTCCTCTTGTATCATCCAATCGGTATCGGGGCTCAACTATGGCTCTTGCCCTCAGTACTAATCCTATCTCGGTACTTTGGTTCAAACCATCTTATACCTTTCCTTAATGTATCCAAAATATCACGTCTGCATTGTCATTACTGAATCCTTACTTTTGTTATCAAGTACGCACTTGGTCTCATTCTTAATATACAAATGTGTATAGATCGCATAACTATTCTTGTATAACTTGTACAAAGTACATCCAATCTTAGTCATGGTCTTTCCTTCTCCTGATAAATTCTGCTTTACATCTCTTATTTGTACCAAAACTCACTTGCTGTCTATTTTGTCGTACTCCTTTCCCTTCCTTTACTTACCATTAAATTTTCTCATATTCTACTATAGGAGATTCCCTATCCCTTCGACTTTGCTACTTATAAGTAACAATATCATTAGCAAGCAACCTCATTGCCAACGTCTTAACCTCTAATCCAGTATAGCATTGCTATCCTTTATAATACCTTTTTAAGTTACTCGCTACCATTCTCTTATCGCATTCTCTCTTTTTATAAGCATATACTTTCTAATGTCATATTATCCAAGATCCTTACCAATAATTCTCAGCACTGTCTCAAATACCATCTTGGCTACTATTCATTATCGCTGGCTTTCAACTCTTACTAACTTGTTTCAGCAAGGGATCTCACTCGAAGTTTAAGTATCCATATTAAATATATTGCAGTGTCAGTTGTTTTCATCTTACACTTGCATTTCTCTCATCCGTTTCCTTCCTTTTGGGTGTACTTACATCATTATCTATTTATATTCTGCTCTATGTCCCCATTCCCAATTTCAAATTCATCTGATACTCTTTTTTTTTCCCCAGCTCACTTAGTATACTGTACCATATTCATGTCATTTCTTTATAATCTGTAACTTTGATTATCCGGGTACGAAATCTTAACAAAATCTCGAGGCGACTAGAACCCTTCTATGTCTCCCCCCAAGGCCACATTCGACTTACTCCAATCAATAATTAATTGGTACTTGTAGTCATTCCAAATTCTCAATTAGGTAGCACTTATATTCTGATGATAAGTGTTCAAAGTCCTCTTGTAAAATTATCTTTATCCAAACCTGTATCATTTGTTTCCTTTAATAGATTTACCCTGCATTATTTATTCCTCAGGCCTACAGTCCTTGTCCTTTAAGAATCTAACCATTTCTGAGGTGAAGTCACATACATGCAGTACTCATTTATGCCTTATGCTCTTTCACCTTTGTCGTGTACCCAACACTAACTGACTTCTAACTTACTCAAGATCATACTGAGTTCATCTTAATAATGGTATTATTTTATCACCTTGTCGTCGTACTACACCTTTAAGTTCGTCACTATGTATTCCCCTTTAATCTTTCACTCGTACTCAATTAATTTTGTCTATCTAGGGTGCTTCCTTTAGTATTCCCTTACCATTTCTCCAATCTATGTCCATCTTTAATTCTGTGCACGAGGAATCTCGTGCTATCTCTGTATTCTCTGGAAAACACTATTTCTGTATAATCCCATTCTCATGCTCAGAACATATTCTGCTCATCACCATTTGTTCTTACCATCCCAGTCATTTTCTGGCACTCATTCTGCTTCACTGCTTATCTTTATAGTTTGGTCTTTCACAGTTCAATCACTTCCATTACTCGTGCTCTCAGCTATACATGTCATAACCAATTGCTGTGCTGGTATCTCGCTCACTTTCGTTTCCGTTACCGCATACTCTTTATTCTGAACTTTCCCTATAGAACTTTATAAGTCTTCTTCTTGCGTTCTACACCTTGCCTTTCCATTTCACGTGTGACTTTATACTTTAGTCACATGGATCACGTCATATCTTTTAGTCACTTCCTCACTGGGCTTTACTCATTCTCATAACAATCCTCGAAACCACCACAAGAAGAGGAACTAGAATCCGACAAGCATCACGGGGCTTCTAACGCTTGATTTACATAGTATACTTCCAGATTTGTTCTTGGGTCGTGAGCGAACTATTTAGTTCATAGACTACTTACTGTATGCTTCGTACTCTTCGAATAAAAGTGAAACTTAACTGCTAGACGTTTTTGCTCTTCAACACGAGCTTTTTCTGAGGTAAAATGTGGCTGGAAAGTATTCTGGTCCGTTCAAAGGAATTCCGAACTTTGCTGCTCATATTTGCTTCTTCAAAATCAAATTTCCCAAGTAAGAATGATGCCTCTTACGGTTGACATGGAGGGTATCTCCTAAAGCTTTAATCCAACATGATAAATTTACCATATCGATGTCGACCATATAATTACTATTATTATCAATTCAACAGTTAATTACAACATTGTTAAATCATATCATTACTGTTGACACGACCTCTAAAGGATATTACAAACTTATATCTCATTCTCTTTTTATTTCTATGAAAATTTTGGCAGAGTTTCCTCTGTATTACTTACTATCACAAAACCTACACGCAGGAAATACCAACAATGCCTCACAAGGCCAACATACACAAATATATTATATCGTATCGTAGCCGCACCGGGCTCTCCATATCAATCACAGGATGAAAATGACGAACTTACCTCGTATGTCCAACTCAAACTGTACCGGTCATACTTTTCTGTTTATTTTCCCTTTCAATATTTAACTGCAGGTTTCAATCATATCTGCAACATCCACACTATGTCTAACATATATTCTGCTTACCGTTACTAATTCCTTTAGCTTCTTCGGTGCACACCTTATAGCTGAACTTATCAACAATATATATACATTCAATCCATTTTCCTATTATACTTACCATTACTTACCCTGATGATGGCCAATTTGCCCTTCTGTATATACAAATTCTCATAACGTAACCTCAATATCCAACTTTCACCTGTATGTATAACTACTTTCCATCCTAGATTTCAAAATTCCCATGGTGATGGGAACACCTTGGTCGTTGTTACTCATAAATAGTTGGTTGTTGGCCCCTTTAATTTTCGCTGGCCGCTAGTAGGTAATAATCTATAGCAAATGCGCATACATAGGAAATTTCAATAAGGTCTCATATACCTGTAGTCGATCAGTCTCTAGTCTGATCTGGTGATCTATAATGCGAAGTGTACTCCTCATCATCATCTGCCCGCCATCTACTAGTCTGGCCTTCATCACCTTCCTCATCGGAGTCCAGGGAATGTAGATGACCAGGCAACTCCTGGTTTACCGACGACCAGGAAGGGGGCTGGAGTAATCTGTAACGCTTACCGGGGTAGTCGGTCTAACGTGGTGTCCTGCCATAGGAGCAACTGGTACGGTTTCGGGGACCGCCTCCTAGATGTCAAAAACTCCGGAGTAATTGTCATTGGGTCCTCCGATGGGTCAGTCTCGATAGAATAACTGAGGCTCCTCCTACTCGGTCCTGGAGCCTGGGGTCCTGAATTTACCCTAGGGGCCTTCTTAGCACCCCCACCATCTGCAGCTGGCCTCTTCATCTTTCGCAATTCTGCACCTACATACAGGAAAAGAGGTCAGAAACAGTCTTTCCTAGACTCTGGCTCTATCGCACGATCTAAGACAGAAGGAAAGACAATATCCTAAATGTCCTGTAGCTTCCTGTTTATAGATGTGGTGCACAACACACCGATAAACAAGACCCTACTAGACACGGTCTGTAGACACTCCGAGGATGAACTGCTCTGATACCACTTTTGTCACGACCCAGCCCCGTGGGCCATGACTAGTGCCCGAGCTGGACACCCATATGTACCTGTTAGACATAATTAGACGGACACTATAGACAACATAGGGATCTACATAGGCCCAAAGGTTACCAGTCAATCATAACGTAATAAATACGCAAGCCGACGAGGCTACCACTACATGTCAATATACTACGCAAGCTGACAAGGCTACCACCACTTATCGATAACATAAGCAAGCTAGCAAGGCTACTACAACAAACAGAAACATCCATAATAAACTATATAGACACAGCTGAACATAATCTATATACAACCCACACACATGTCTACAGACCTCTAAGAGTATCAACAGTTAAATATGACAGGACAGGGCCCCGTCGTGCCCCTGGACAAACATATATAAATACATCAGGAGATCTGTACCCAAAAGTCTAGGCTTCGGAACAACGGAGCTCTCCAAGACTAGCTGAATGGAAATCCTAAGCTTGGGGATCACCGAATCGAGCGTCTGTACCTACGGGCATGAAACACAGCCCCCCGAAGAAAGGGGGTCAGTACGGAATATGTACTGAGTATATAAAGCATGAAATACAGTAAAAGGGATCATAACTGAAATAGGGAGTACAGGAGACAAGTATAATATCCAGAATACCAAAACACTTGCCCTTTTGAAACATAAATCATGTATGTCAATATTATATGTCATACCCGGCCCATTATGGGACTCGGTTAATAAGGTCGCCACATACCATCCTTGGCGCCATAAATGCATCATAACTCCATAAACACATCATAACGCCATAAACACATCATAACTCCATAAACACATCATAACGCCATCATATATATATATGTATCATATTCCGGCCCTCTAGTGAGGGACTCGGTGAACAATGCAGTGAAACTGAGCACGAAAACGTATCCTGGCCCGGGACTTAGTGAAAGATATATTGAGGCATGTACGAGCAGAGTAGTGAGCAACCATATGCAAGTTAAAACATTATCAAAGACTCAATGGAATAATCAAAACGAACTATCATTTGAAAATCAAGACAATAGTCATATCAAATACCTTTCGAATGTCACAGTGGATTATATCAAAGTAAAACTTCTGGAATCGTATACACGTATCAAGATATAATAAAATAGCTTCTGGAAATCAGGAACAATAGCCATACTAGTGGCTCTAAGAATAGGAACTTCTTCGGAATCATATACACATCGTCTATTCGTTTCATAAAGATCATGCCAAAAAGAAAGAAGGGTTAACTTTACATACCTGTTAAAGGTTAATCGTAGTCACGTTCGCTTCGTTGCCCCTTTAGCCTATTTAATATGAAAGTAATGCAATCATTAGTAAACTATACTTACTAGCTTATGACTCTGTAACCAAATCGGGATTCATTCTTTGATTTATACTTTCCTAACTAGGATTTTCATTAGTTAAGAACTTAACCGAAATCGGGCAGCATTTCCCCTATATACTCGCCTAACCCGAACATTCAATAAACCTCCTGTTATCACAGAAATACCAATAATGACATTAATAGAGATATGCATATAAAACCGTTACAATTCATCCCATAAACAACTCTAACAATCCAATAACCCTTCTTAATCCTTTTCCAATCCAAATCGTTAACGTTTCAAGATTATACATCGAACAAACCAACACACACTTGTATACGATACGTTATACACTTCTTTCTTCCCAAATTAAAAATCAACATCAACAACAACACGACCACAACACGAATAACAACATATGAACATAAATCATACTTTTAATCCTTTCAATGCACAATTTCACATAACAACAATTTCGTGCAATTTCTTACTTCCAATTTCATCCAATCCAATTTTTATGCTTCAATTACAACACTATTAATACCATTACACCACAAAATAAGAAAATCATACCTAAATTTTCTCGTAGGAATTTCTACACTTAATTGCTCCAATTTCACAATTTGTTCTTCCTCAATTCAATATCCAATGTTGCTATCACCTCCTTGAACTTGTAATTCAGTTGGAACTTGATCAAATATGCAACAAATCATTTTTTTTCCTCAATCACCATGGCTTGGCTGAGAGCAGCCATGGAAGTTATATTTTTTTTCTAACTTTGATTTTTTTGGTAAAATGAAATCAATTGTGGAATTATTCATTACCCAATTGTTTATATATGGTACTTCTTGTATTGACACGCCCCCCCCCCCCCCCCCTCTAATGACTCACCAAATGATTTTCTTGAATTGTTATTATATTTTTTTTTATTTCGGGTGGGGCCTGCGACTAAAAATTAAATTAATTAATTTAATTTAATCATTATTCCTTACTTAATAATCTAATCATAATTAATTAGTCCCTAATCTCCAATAACATTTCCACACTAAATAAAATTATACACAATTTGTGTACTAATTAAAATTGAGAATTTAAAGTTCTTATTTCATATCCAAAAACAATCCCGTCTTTAACTTAAGTCGATTAGCTTGCGAATAACTCGACGTATAAAAATACGGGATATAACAGGGTTGTTGTAACAGGATGGCAGAGCCATATTACAGGGGAAACTCTGGCAAAATTTTTGTAGAATTCCCGAGTACTTAACATTCGAGGATGAATGTTCCAAAAGGGGGGAAGAATGTTACACCCCGGAACCTTGGGTTGCTAAGCGATGAAGGGACTAATGAAAATTAAGGCGAATATGACGTCCCTACAAGTAAGAAGGGATACTTAAGAATCCCAACGTAAATTTTCAGAGATGTTAAAGGCAAGGGAGAAAAAAGTCCATTAAATGAAACTTTACCGCAGTCCTGCAAAAAGGGGGTTCGACGGTCGTCCTTTGTGCCGTCAAACAGGTCGACGCCCCGTCGATGGCGCTATAAAACGGAGCTGGAACGAAGACCCCTTGACGAACAGGTCCACACTCCGTCGATCAGTTTGACGGACCGTCCTTCTCACCGTCGAATGAGGAGAAATAACAGATTGTTCACTGGAAATTTGATGATATCGACGATCAAATCGACGCCCCGTCGATCCAATTGATGCTCCGTCGATCGCACCGTACATCACGGACGGGACTGATTTCATGAATTAATATAAGCCCCTCCTCCATTTTTATTTCATTTCATCTTCTACTCTCTTCTCTCTAAGAACTCTCTAGAACCTTCTCCACCATTCTTCCACAAGAAATCAAAGGAAATCCATGGTCAACTACACCAAATACATGAAATCAAGTTTATGAAACCCATTAAAAGTTTATCTAAGCCAAGAAAACTCAAGAAGAGTGAGTTAGGGTTTTGGTGCAAGAAGAGAAGTTAAACTCAAAAGTTGTTCATCCATCATTAGGTGAGTTTTATGACCCTTCTTATATGTTTTGAGTGGTTGAAAGTTGAAACACTTGAATTGTGAAAAGACATAGAAATTGGGTCATGAATGTGTGAATAGTGATTGATGTGAATTATGGATGTTGGTATGCTGTGATTGTGAATATGTCATAAGTGACATTTAGACCATGAAATAAGTATTATATGTGAGAAAACGCGATAACGAGTTATAATCATAATTGTGGAGAAATCTAAGGGAAATGGTGAATTGTGGTAAAAGTAGATAAATGATGATTGTCGATGCTATATTGTGGATTTTGTTATTAACGTTGGGAGTGGATATAGAAAGTGGGAAAAGTAGTATAAATAAAGGAAGTGCTGCCAAATTTTTCCTAGAAATAGTGAAATAGTTCTTATAGCCGAGTAACTAATGTTAATGTGATTCCTTTCGAAGGTTGAAACACGAGCATTGAAGGAGGACGAGCAAGCAATAGCTTAGTTAAACGACAAAGGTATGTGAGGCTAGTACTTTCCTTCTATGGCATGAATTCTATAATGTAACTTTCTTTTTTCTCCATGAATCTCTTAAGTTCAAAAAAGATACGAGTTGATATCCCTAATTTTCTACACAAGGTAATGAATTAAGAGTATAGGACTTCTAAATGTTCATGATATGATGTCATTGATGCTTACACTCACCTCATATACTCTTCCCTTCAGGGTGAGGCAGAATGTTAATGAGTGCTCATAATGGGATCGGGGGATCACGACCTTAGGTCTGCTCGAACAATACCGAGTCTCATTGAATTATATAAGAGCCGTCCAAATGTTATTTCTTAAACATGGACACATGAAACACCGGATGAATACCTGACAAACCTGGTGGTGAAGCGAACTCATAAGCCACCTCACCAACACAGTGAAGAATCTCGAAGGGACCAATTAATCTCGAGCTCAACTTGCCCTTCTTCCTAAATTGCATCATACCCTTCATTGGTGAAACCTTCAATAGAACCTGATCACCAACCATGAACTCCAAATCCCGGACCTTCCGGTCCGTATACTCCTTTGGCGCTACTCTGTGCCGCAAAAAGCTTTTCCTGAATCAGCTTCACCTTATTCAAGGACTCTCTCAACAAATCAGTACCCCAAGGTCTTACCTCGAAGGAATCAAACCAACAAATCAGGGCGCGACATCTACTACCATACAAGGCCTCAAACGGAGCTATATCAATGCTCGAGTAGTAAATGTTGTTCTACGCCAACTCAGCCAAGGGTAAGCGTTTGGCCCAATGACCACCAAAATTGATCACACAAGCTGAAAACATATCATCTAACACATAAATAGTCCCCACAGACTGACCATCAGTCTGCAGGTGGAATGTAGTATTGAGGTCAAATTGGATCCCCAATTCCTTCGTCAAAGTCTTCAAGAAATAGGAAGTGAACTGAGTCCCTCGATCTAAGATGATGGAAATGGGCACGCCAAGTAATTTGGCGATCTCTCTAATGTAGATCCTAGCTAACTTTTTCGAGTTGTAAGTAGTCTGAACTAGAATGAAGTGCACGGACTTAGTCAACCTATCAAAATAACCTAAAAGGCATCAAACTTGCCCAAAGTCTTCGGTAAACCGACCAGAAAATCCATACCTATTCTCTCCCACTTTCACTCTGAAATGGGCATCCTCCGAGTCATACCACCCGGTCACTGGTGCTCCTACTTAACCTCTTGCAATTCAAACACTGAGATACAAAGTCCAGTATGTCCCTCTTCATCCTACCCCACTAGTAATGATGTCTCAAGTCACGATACATCTTTGTAGCACCAGGATGAATGGAGTATCTAGAACTATGAGCCTCTTTCAAAATCAACTGAATCAAACCACCAACTCTAGGAATGAAAATGTCCTGCTTAATCCTCAAAACACCCTCTTCATCAAGAATAGCCTTCTTAGTTTCCCCAGTTAGCATCTTATCCCGAATCTTACACAATTTCACATCCTCAAATTGATGAGCCTTAATTTGTTCCAAAAGAATGGCCTCTCATCATACTATTAGCAAAACACTGAAGCTCCATGGCTAAAGGATGCTCCCCAAAATCAATCGCTCCAAGCTACCCATACTCACTGCCTTTCTGCTAAACTCATCAGCTACCACATTAGACTTTCCCAGATGATAAAGAATGGTCATGTCATAATCCTTGAGTAACTCCATCCACCTACGCTGCCTCAAATTCAGATCCCTCTGAACATATGGTGAAGACTATGATGATCCGTGAATACCTTACAATGGACTCCGTATAGGTAATTCCTCCAAATCTTCTAATAAAGACTACCGTCGCCAACTCTAAGTCATGAGTAGGGTATTTCTTCTCAGGGATATTCAACTTGTTACACCTTGGACATTTTATATCATTGTGCTGTGAATAGACTAACGCAAGCTTAAGGTGAGAATAAAGTCCATGTGATCATAAGGAGAGTACTTAGTAGCTTTAAAGTGTATACGATAAGATTCCAAAGTTATATGAATCGGTGAAACTAAGTTCGCTGAAGGAAGAAAAGTATAAGTCGTGTTTGGGGAGGTTTTTGCAAGTATCGAGTTAATGATTATTTAGTAACATCTTGGGAAGGAGTTATAGGGCTCCTTAGATGGTTAGTGAAGTCTAAAACAAGTGCCAAGAAGACTCCATAAGGATTTGAGATCAAACGAACTGACGAAAACAATTTTGAAAAAGGTGAGTTATACGACCACTTATACGGTATGTATAACGGTTACAGCGAAGGGTCATCACTGGTGATATTATACGGTCAGTTATACGGACCGTATAAAATTATACGGACTATATAAGTGTCATTATAATCTCGTCGGGCAGCTTTATTTTCTTGTTATAAAAAGATGACCCAAGCCCTTATTTTTCATTTCCCATCTTCTCCACAACTCTTGAGAGCTCTAGAATATTCCATACACCATATCAACACAAACCCAAGAGAAATCAAGGATTAAATGCCAAGAACCAAGAGAATCAAGTGCAAAGAGGCTCACTAGGGTTTATAGAAGTCAAGAAATCCTTTGGTATTGAAGTTGGGGTTTCTCTCAAGTGAAGTAAATTCATCCAAAGTTTATTCTTACATAATCAAAGGTTAGTTTTACATCTATTTCATGTTATTAAGAGTATTTGGTTGTTGAATAGCTTGAATGAGGGGAGGATGTGGAAGATGAAGCTCACATATGAATTTAATGGTATTCTTGAGTAGTGAATTAATTTGGGTCATAATTCCTAGTATACCATGAGTGTAATCTTGTTATGAGCGACACTAATGATGTTGCGGAAATATTATATGAAAGTGAATACAGTGTGTTGTAGTTATGATTATGGATGATTTTGAAAGGGAGGCTTAAGAACTAAACAATGCTTAATTGTAGAAGTCTATTGATTATGATATTATGGGTGTTGTTATCGATGTTTGGGAGTTGTTTACTATATGGAGGAAGTTTTTGAAACAAAGGAAATGCTGCCGAAATTTCATTAGCTCTTAGTCGCTTTAGTTTAGACTTAAGTATGTTTTAAATGATCTAATTTAGTACGAATTCTCTTGAATGTAGAGTTGTGAGCTTGGAAAGAAAACGTCTAGTCGTTAAGAAGACGTTAAGGTATGTTAAGGCTAGTCCCTTTCTTTCAAAGGCATGATTCCTATATTATGATTTCCTCTATACATTTCCATATCCTTCTTACATCCCAAAAGTTGAAAGTTAAAGATTCTTAAGAGCTTCTTATGAGAAGGAAATGAGATGTCTCTTATGATAATGATGATGATGATGATTTTATTTCTAGAGGTTCCAAAGTTTATCAATTGATGCTATTATGAGCTTAATGACCTCGTTTCATAATTTCTTTGATGCTATTCATTGTTGACCATCTCACCTCATCATACTAGTTCCTTCAAGGTGAGACATAGCGATAGTGTTTGTTCCATAATATAATCGGAGGTTACCGACCTTACGTCACTTCGTTAGAGTTATAGCTTTTACTTGAGCTCTCATGCATGCTTTATGATATGTATATGTGATTTTACACCGTGTCCAGTTGGCCGGGCAGACACCACTATGATGGCGTAGTGGGCAGCTGTGATGATAATTACGCCGTGCCTAGTTGGCCAGGCAGACACCACTAGTGGGCAGCATGAGGTGGTTACCCCGGATGTGGGCTAATGATAATCATACTGTACCTATATGGTCGGGCTGTTTATCAATGTATATATGATATGATGATGTTTTAAATATAAAAGTTAGCATGAATGACTCCGCCTTAAGAGGTGATCAGTTAGAGGTTATCTATTCATCTTATGCTATCGTATTTCTTGATTATGCTGTTATACATGCGTTACATACTCACTACATTGTTCGTACTGACGTCCTTCCTTTTTTGGATGCTGCGTTCATACCTGCAAGTAGGCAGGGAGACGGCACAGACACTTAGGAGATCATTAGCAGATATACAGGAGCACTTTACTGCTTCGGAGTTGCAGTTTATTGGTATATTCTTTTGTGTACATATCTGGGGCATGCCGAGGACCTATCCCATCCTTATGATTTCCATGCTCTAGTTAGAGGCTCGTAGATAAATATGTGTGGGTAGTAGATGTCTTATGATCTTCTTAGTGTATATCTTGTAAATCATTTTGTAGCCTCGTGGGCTTGTACATATACGCATATTTTGAGGAGTAATTGAAGATCGTTTCATAGTAAGCTTTACTTGAGAGTTGTGTTCATCCGGGTTGATTATGGTAATGAGCATGATGAGTGGTGCTCGGCAGGTTAGCTCTGGGTACCCGTCATGGCCCTCTAGCTAGGTTGTGACACAACTGCCTCAAAGCTACGCGATTGCCTTACCCTCTTGCATCAACACACAACCTAAGCCAATACGAGAAGTATTACAATAAACTTTAAAGTCCTTACCCTCCACATGTAAAGCCAAAATATGAGCTGAAGTCAATAAAGCCTTAAGCTTTTGAAAGCTCTCCTCACACTAATCGGAGCACTGAAAGGGCACATCCTTCTGAGTCAAATAATTCAAATAGGAAGCAATAGATGAGAACTCCTTCACGAACCGACGATAGTAGCTCACTAAGCTCACAAAACTCTGAATCTCAGTCACCGAAGTAGGCCTAGCCCAATCTCGAGTTCGCTCGATCTTCCTGGGATCAACCATAATCCCATCCTTGGACACAACATGTCCTAAAACTGCCATGGAACTGAGCTGGATCTCAAACTTGGAAAACATGGCATGCAACTTCTTTTCTTCAAACAACCCAAGAACTATCCTCAAATGCTTCTCATTGTCTTCCTTAATACAAGAGTACACCAATATGTCATCAATTAAAATAATCATGAATGAATTAATATATGGCTTGAAGATGCCACTCATCAAATCCATGAAAGCTGCAGGGGTATTTGTAAGCCCCAAAGACATCACAAGGAACTCATACTGACCCTAATGGATCCTGAAAGTTATATTTGGAATATCCTCGACTCTAATCTTAAACTCGTAGCCCGATTTCAAGTCGATCTTAAAAAAAATGGATGCACCTTGAAGCTGATCAAACAAGTCATCGATGCAGGGTATCGAATACTTGTTCCGAACGGTAACCTTGTTCAATTGCCAATAATCGATACACATCCGCATAGAACCATCCTTTTTTCTTCACCAACAACACAGGGCAACCCCAAAAGGAAATACTAGGTCTGATGAACCCCTTACTCAACAAGTCTTACAATTGCTCCTTTAATTCCCTTAACTCTGCCAGAGCCATATGGTATGGTGGAATAGAAATAGGCCGAGTACCGAGCTCCAAGTCGATGCAAAAGTCAATATCGCAGTCAGGCAACATACCTGGCAAGTCTGTGGGAAAGACCTCAAACCACCCAATTGGGGATCTATACTTTCTCCCATATAAAGCCTCATACGGTGCCATTTGGATGCTAGAATGATAACTATTATTATAAGAAAATTCAATAAACGGTAAATGATCATCCCAATTACTTCCAAAATCCAACATACAGGCCCGTAGCATATCCTCGAGAGTCTGAATGGTACGCTCAACTTGTTCGTCATTCTGCGGGTGAAAAGTTGTGCTAAGACTCACTTGAGACCCCAAACCTTCTTGGAAGGATTTCTAAAAATTTGCTGTAAACTGAGTTCCTCTATCAGAGATAATAGATACTGGAACACCGTGAAGCTGCACTATCTCTTTAACATAAAGCTTTGCATAATCTTCTGCCACATATGTAGTTCTGACTGGTAAGAAATGAGCTGACTTCGTGAGTCTATCCACAATCATACATACGTCGAGAATGGGGTAAGCCTGTAATGAAGTCCATGTTAATTACTTCCCACTTCCAAGTTGGAATTTCTATCACTTGCAACAATCCGGCCCGCTTTTGGTTCTCTATTTTCACTTGTTGACAGTTGGCACATTGAGCTACAAATTTTGCTATATTCTTCTTCATCCCATTCCACCAATGTATAGATTTAAGATCATGATACATTTTCGTTGCTGTGGGGTGGATAGAATAACGGGAGCAATGAGCTTCTCTCAATATTTGGTGACGTAAACCTGCCACATCAAGAACACATAATCTGCCTCGGCATTGGAGAACTCCATCTCCAGAAATCTCAAATGATGACTTCTCCTTCTGAGGGAGTGTATCTCTGTAATGAATTTGCATGGGATCTTCTTGTTGTTGCTTCTTCACTTCCACTACTAGCGACGAGACTACTGAATTCTGAATGGTAGCTCCCATGCTACCTGAGTCCACTACTCGAACTCATAGGCTAGCTAACTACTGAAGCTCACGAGCCATTTACCTTTTATCTGGCTGAACATCACACAAACTTCCCATAGATCTACGACTAAGAGCATCAGCCATAACGTTAGCCTTTCCGGGATGATACAGGATATCAACATCATAGTCTTTTAGCAATTTCAACCACCGTCGTTGCCGTAAATTCAACTCTTTCTACTTGAAGATATACTGAAGGCTCTTATGATCGGTATAAATATCAACGTTGACACCATATAAATAATGTCTCCACATCTTCAATGCATGAATCACCGCAGCCAATTCAAGGTCATGGGTTGGATAATTTTTCTCATGTTTCTATAATTGCCTTGAAGCATATGCAATCACCTTACCGTGTTACATTAACACACAGCCTAGCCCAATATCCGAAGCGTCGCAATAAACAACATAACCTTTCAATCTCTCTGGAAGTGTCAGGACTTGGGTAAAAGTTAATTTATCCTTTATCTCTTAGAAACTATGCTCGCAAGCATCTGTCCATTGAAACTTGGCTGATTTCTGGGTCAGCTTTGTGAGTGGTGCAGAAATAGAAGAAAAGCCTTCTACGAACCTCCTATAATAACCTGCTAAGCCCAGAAAACTACGAACCTCTGTAGGAGTCGTGGGCCTTAGCCAAGTCTTCACGACCTCAATCTTTTGGCTATCAACCCGAATACCATCGGCTGAAACAATGTGCCCCAAAAATGTCACTGAGTTCAACCAAAACTCACACTTAGAAAATTTGACAAATAACTCTTGAGTTTGAAGAACTGTAAGGACAGTACGTAAGTGATCCGCATGTTCTGCCTTGGACCTAAAATACACCAAGATATCGTCGATGAATATAATCACAAATAAATCTAGGAAGGGCCTGAACACATTGTTCATCAAATCCATAAATACTGGTGGTGTATTAGTTAGCCCAAACGACATTACCCGGAACTCAAAATGGTCATATCTTGTTCTGAAGGCTGTCTTAGGGATACCCTTCTCCCTAACTCTCACTTGATGATACTCGGATCCCAAATCTATCTTTGAAAACCATTTGGCGCCTTGTAATTGGTCAAATAAGTCATCAATCCTCGGAAGAGGATATTTATTCTTAATCGTCACCTTATTTAGTTGCCATTAGTCAATGCACATTCCCAAGGAGCCATCTTTCTTTCAGAAAAACAACACGGGTGCTCCCCACGGGGATGAACTAGGCCTAATAAAGCCTTTGTCAAGCAAGTATTTCAATTGCTCCATCAACTCTTTCAACTCTGCGGGAGCCACTCTTTCAACTCTGCGGCAACACATCAATAGCAAAATCAATCTCTCCTTCCGGAGGAAGGCCTTGAAGCTCTTCCGGGAACACATCTAGAAACTCATTCACCACGGGGACTGACTGAAGAGTTGGCGGTACAGCTTCTACATCTTGAACCCGAACTAGATGGTAAATAAAACCATTTGTGATCATTTTCCTTGCCTTTAGATAGGAAATAAATCTACCTTTTTGTGATGTAGTATTTCCCTTCCATTCTAAAACTAGTTCTCCTGGAAACTGAAAGCGAACCATTTTCATTCTACAATCAACATTGGCGTAGCAAGAAGCCAGCCAATCCATGCCCATGATAACATCAAAATCCACCATATTTAACTCGTGTAAGTCAACCATAGACGATGGTCACAAATCACAACTACATAATTTCTATACACTCGGCTAGCTATTACTGATTCACCCACAGGTGTAGACACCTCAAAAGGTTTGATCGACTCTGGTTTGACTCAAAATCGACCCGCAATAGATGAAGTAACATATGGCAATGTGGAGCCCTGATCTATCAAAGCATATACATCATCAGAAAATACCGATAATATACCTGTGACAGCATCAGGAGAAGACTAAAGATCTTGGCATCCAGCCAAAGCATAAATACGGTGCTGAGGACCGCTAGAACTGGGGACTCTCCCTCTGCTCTACCATGGCCAACTGGCGCGTGTGAACCTGGCCCCATAGGGCGTATAGATGATGAAGATCCAGCTACTGACCCTGAAGGCTGTATCCTACCTCTACCACCAACCGAGGGGCAATCACGCATAATATGGCCTGGCCGACCACATGTATAGCAAACCTCTGAACCTAATAGGCACTGGCCCCAATGTAACTTCCCGCACTGGGAACATCGTGGCACGGGTGGCCTCGCCTGACCTGAATCATCCCTGAACTGAGAACCTGAAAAACTCTGACTCGGCCCGAAATGAGTAGATCTATCAAATCTCTGGCCTGTAAACCGTGGAGGCGCACTAGTCATAGAATGGCCAGAGTGCCTAGAAAACTATTGTCTGTGCCTGCCTCTAAACTCAATCATCGGACCCGACGATCTAGCCCTCTTGTTATACCCTCTATCATGCGCACGCTCACTTCTTTGTTGTTGTTGGCTTTTCTCTAAATTTTTTGCATGGGCTTGAATGCGTGAAATATCCATGTTGTCCTGAAGGGACGCAGTCAAGCACCTATCAATCAAATATGGCCCTAGGACTCTCACAAATCGGTGCACTCGGTCACCCATATCTGCTACCATGGCCGAAGTATATCTAGCCAAAGAATTGAAGCGGAGACTATACTCTAAAGCAGTCATACTCCCTTGCCTAAGATTTAGGAATTTATTGGCTCTAGCCTGCTGAACTTCTGGAGGCAAGTAGTGTCGGAGGAAGGCGTCTACAAATTCCTGCCATACCAGGGGAGGTGCATTTGCTCCCCGTGAAACCATCCAAACTCTGTACCAATGAACCACAACATCCCTCAATCTATAGTATGCTAACTCCACCGATTCGATGTCTGAAGCATGTATCAACCGAAGTGTCCTCAACATCCCATCAATGAAATTCTAAGGGTCCTCATCCGGCTTTGATTCAAAAAATTTCGGAGGGTTCAAGCTAATAAAATCACTGGCCCTTGCACTAACGGCCCTATGACCTTGCCCTATACCTTGCCGCTGAGTCTGGCGGCAACCAGCTGAGTAAGCAAATGAATGGCCTCTTTTACATCTTGGCCTAAAGCATTCGGTGGAGGAGCTGGAGGTGCTGGAGCTGTGGCTAAGGCTCCCTCATGCTCCTCAGAAATAGGTACTGAGTGGGAGGACTGAGATTGAGCCGCATTCTGGGACTCACTTTCCTCTACAACCATTGGCGGTGCTCTTTCAGCCCGCTTTCCTGCCACTGTCTTGCTCTTTTGGCTGCCGTAGCTTTCCTCTTTATAGGCATCTCTGAACTACACAATACATAGTTAAGGAAGAGAGAAATCCTTTTATTATGGCTCTATCGCACGATCTTATGAAGAAAGAAGGTCATTCATTCCTAAAATGCCCGTAGTTTCCTGTTTATAAGTGTGGCGTGCAACACACCCCTAAACAATACTTTACTGGACACGGCTCGCAGACACACCCTAGGACAGAACTGCTCTGATACCACTTTTGTCACGACCCAACTGGAGGGCCGTGACAGGTACCCGGCGCTAACCCACCCGGGCACCTCTTATCGTATGTTCACATTTACATCTAGGTGAGCCATATATCTTAATCATACTTTCTATCCATCATTCATACTAATCCCCTTGGGCAACAATACATTTATATCACTATCAACAACTCTGCCCATATCAATGTACATAAGCCGACGAGGCTAACAAAATGATATACAAAATATAAGCCGACAAGGCTAAATACATCTAAGTATATACACATGTCTACGAGCCTCTAAGGAGAGTATGTCACATCATATAGGCGGGACAGGACCCCGCAATGCCCATAAGTATGTACACAAAAGAATAGATACCAGAAGCTGTAGCTCCGAATGAAATGGAGCTCTTCTACATAGTCCCTGAGTAACAAATCTATGGATCAAGCCTATCTCCCTGGCCACCTGTGGGCATTACGCAGCATCCACAAACAAAAGGACGTCAGTACGAAAAATGTACTGAGTATGTAAAGCATAATCAGCATCATTATAGAAGCATAATAGACAACATAAGAAATAGCATAAGATGGGAGCTAGTAGAACCATCGTTATAAACACTTACTTGCTTTTCATAGGGACCTTTCATTTCTAAGCGTGATTGGGTACATACACGTGTACATATACATACATCCATATCCGTATCCATATTCATATCCGTATTTATATCCATATTCATATTCATATTCATATTCATATTCATATTCGTATTCATAGCATACCCGACCATGAAGGTTCGGTGTTTCACATACCCAGCCATGGCAAGGCTCGGTGATTATATATACCTGGCCCTACCAAGGCTCAGGGTTATCCGTACCCATCTGCAGTGTTGTGCGCGCAATACATGTCATACCCGGACACATAAGCTCGGTGTTACATAATAGTCATACATATACATAAGAGCTCATAAGCATCTTCGACATGATTACTATCATCGTTTCATTACATCTATCCTTAGAGGATCACCCATCATATAAGGAATTTAGTAGAATCGGAAACATAACGAGAATCATGAGCTTTAGTAGCTTTAAAGATACAATCGTTTAGAGGTCAATATAGTCTCATGAAAGGATAGATATATAGCCAAGGAACCATGCCTTATTGAAAGAAGGGTTAGCCTTACATACCTTTTATTTTAGCTATTCTATCGCTTTGTCGTTCTCTTTGAATGCTCACGTTTCTACCTTCATTACAATTTATACTAACATTAGACTATCGATAGCTTAGCATACTTGACTAAAGCTAGAGAAAATTGGGCAGCATCTCCTTTGTTTATACAACTTCCTCCATATCATATATCAACTCCCAAACGTCTATAATAACACTCACAACATCATAAGCAATAGTCTTTATTCACCTACATTATCCATATTTCCCAATTCACTTCTAATCATCCATATCCATGGTCATAGCACACTA
The DNA here is from genome assembly GCF_019175385.1 of Lycium barbarum. NCBI lineage: Eukaryota > Viridiplantae > Streptophyta > Magnoliopsida > Solanales > Solanaceae > Lycium > Lycium barbarum. Next base: position 27,358,516 of record NC_083337.1, read on the forward strand.
TTACATTCACTCATATACAATGTCTATCCCATGTTCTTAATATTATTTATAACATAATTATAATCACAACATATCAAGAATCATGACTCGTTCCAAACTACTACTCAAAAATGCCACTATTCTCATATTCATGACGCATTTTATATCTCCTTCTACAATCCATGTCTTTCAACTTCTCAATACTTTAAACAACATGGAATGACCATAAAACTTACCTTAGATGGTGTAGGAATGGACTTTGGGTGGAAACACTTCACTTGAGCAAAACCCTAGTTCCACTTCCACTTGGATTCCTTGTCTTGGATAAGCCTTAATGAGTTCCTTGCACTTGATTCTCTAGGTTTGATGAAGTTGATCATCAATTTCCTTTTAATTCTTGTGGAAGAGGTGTGGAGAAATATTCTAGAGAGTTCTTGAGAGTAGGGGAGTGAAGATGAAATGAAATGAAATGAACTTGGGTCCCCTTTTTAATAACTCACAATCTGTCCCGACTAAGTTCTACGGACCAACATACGGTCCGTATAATTCATATGGACCGTATGTGTGGCCGTAGATTTGGTCCAGAGAGGGCTGCCATTCTGGGCAGAATATATGGCCTAACATATGGACAATATATTTTATACGGCCATTATGTTGGACCGTATAACGCCCGGTTTTTTCGAAACTCGTTCTCGTCGACTCGTTTGATCTCCAATCCTTATGGAACCTTCTTAACACTTGTTTAACACCTCATTAAAAATATAAGGGACGCTATAACTCTTCTCCAAGTCATCATTAAGCCATCATTAACTTTTTACTTGTAAATCCTTTCCGATACATAACGTATACCTTGCCTTTCTTGGAAAACTTTCTTCTCTTAATCTCGAATGTCTTTGAAATCTCAATTAGGGTCATCAAATGCTATTTCTTACTTATTGAAATATCGTACACTTCGTGCCTTTCATTAGTCTATCCAATGTGCATTAACGAAAAAAATTTTGAGGTGTAACACAATAAAAACAAACTCCAGGGGAAAGAGTGTCTATACTCATGTCTCGTATATGAGCCAAGTAAGCTAGACACCCCTTATCCACCAACTTCCTTTCCTGAAGGAATGATATAATCTTCTGAGGAGAAGGTCTAGGAGTACCATTCCACTCTAATCTCAGACTGTCTAGCATAGCTAACGTGACTGTCTTGGAATGATAGTCTAGAGTCACGTGGGAAGGAGATAACCAGTTCATGCCTAATATAATATCAAAGTCCACCATAATAAAGATCACCAAGTATACCTATTTATCATATCCCATAAAATTAACCATGCATGAATGATAGACTTGATCTACTACTACAGAATCTCCGATCGGAGTAGAAACACGTACCGGTATTCAAAAAATCACAACTCATTCCAAAGCAGTAGAGAAATATATAGACACATATGAGAAGGTAGAACCCAGATTAAATAATACCGAGGCTTCCCGATGACAAACTCAAATAGTACTTGTAATGACTGCATCGGAAGCTTCCGCCTCTGGCCTCCATCCGGAAAGCATAATAATGAACTCGTCCTCCATTGGACAGTGCACCTCCCCAACCACCCTAGCTAGACATAGCTCCCTCTATCATGGACTTTGAACTTCCTCTGTCAGACTGATGAACACCCCTCCCAGACTGATATCCACCTCTGCTAGGCTGCGACCCGCCTCTGCCGAAAGATCTACCTCGGCAAACTGAAGGTGCTGGAGTCCTGGGGATCTGAAACCTGAAACCCTATTGGGATCTACTCTGTCTACATCTAGGACACTCTCTAGCAAAGTTCCTCGGCTCACAACACTCAAAACAACCCCTGACTAACCTGGGCTATGCTACTGACGTTGAACAACTGGTATATCCACCACGGTTTGAAGGTTGAGAGTAGGAACCTTGAGAAGTCTGCCCAGTGCTCAGCTCACTCTACCCAGAAAGAACACCACCTGATATCTAAAGGGATTACTGGTTGGGGCGGCAATAACAGTGCTCATGAATCCTGCCCGACTAGCCCCCACCTCTCGAAGTAGAACTACGAAAACTGCCAAACTGGCAGATCCTCTTGTCGCTGCCCTCACCATGTGCTCGAATCCTAGCAGACTCAACCTCTGTAGCATGATCAACCATAGAATGAAATGAAGAATCCATAGCTACTAGTTGTAGAGTAGCCAGCTTTAACGGAAGCACTAATCCCTTGACAAACCTCCCCACCCTCTCTATCTCATTGGGGATCAGCTGAACAATATAAGGAGCCAAGGAATGAAATCTGGCCTCATACCCTGCGATAGACATACCTCTCTACTCCAACTCATTGAACTAATCGCACCTCCTATCTCTCAAAGTACGAGGGACGTACTTCTCCAAGAACACCTAATAAGTCAAATGAGGTGACCTGCTCGCCGACACTCAACATAGGACCTATACAACATCTTTGCATCTCCACGCAACTGGAAGGAAACATAATCAACCCCATGTGAATAAACTATGCCCAGCTTGTGAAGCCTATCATAACTGTCTATAATAAACTCATAAGCTTCCTCTCCAGGAGTACCAAAGAATTACTTTAGCTTAATCTTGATGAACCTACCAAAAAATCCTGCTGTTCAACGGTCATCGTCGGAAAGAAGTGAATGCAAGTGCTGGGATCTCATAAATATAGAGAGCCACCGCAGCAGCAGGCTGCGCCCGTTGGGTCTGATACTGCTCAGGAGTCTGTCCTCCTGCTCTAATCTGAAATTCACCTGGAGTAGCTAAGAGGGTGCCTGACTAAGGCAAACCCTCGAGAAGGCTGCAGATGCGAATCATGACATCCTGGAGTACATGATTCGTAATAACCCTGGGCTAAGCCTGGGCAGGTCCCAGCTCCTCCTCATCCATGGGCTCGTTCTCATGCTGGACCTTTGGTTGATGAGATACTGATCTGGCTCAGGTCTGAACGAACACATAGGCCCTACCCCTGGCCGGTGCCGCACCACATCCTCTACCTTAGCTACGGCCTTGACCTCGTGCTCCCGCCCTAGCATTGGGGCAGGCACTTCATCCCACCCAATAGTCGCACGCGTCCTCACCATCTGTGAGAGAATAGAAGTGAAGTTAAATACCAATTTGACCTTCTAAATACCAATTTGAATAAACCATCAAGAAAGAAATGAAAGAATTGAAAATTTCCTAATTGTCTTACAGCCTCTCACAGATAAGTACGGAGCTCATCGTAACAACCTGCAATACTCTAGTAGACATTGCTCTTTTACTTGTAAGACCGGTAACATAGGGCTCTGATACAAACTTATCACGACCTAACTCGTGAATCGTGCGGGCACCCACACTAACCCCCTTGGTGGGCGAATCCTTCCCTTATAACATGCCATTAAATCAAGTGTGAAAATAACTAAGTCTCAATAGATATAAATGATAAAGTAAGTGCGGAAGTAAGAAATACTACAACCTAAGGATCTAGTCTGAAAAGAGTACAAGAGCCACAATCACTAGTACAATGTCTGAATACTAGAACTAGTCTAATAAATACATGATAAGTACACATATGCTAAGGCGATGCGATGCAATGAAAGGCAATGTACTAGACAACTTTCCAATCCGTGCACACAAGCTACGGGCAATGCCTCATAGCCATGATGCATGAGGGACCCGCAAAGTCCATGTACCCCTAGTCCCGGGAAATGACCTCGGGCATGTAAGAACAAACAGAAGAAGATTTACTCTATACTCGATAAGTACCAATACGCAATGAGGGAGTTGATCCCATTTTCTATAAGTGAATGAGTCCTACCTATTTATCATTAGAAGACTCTTTCGCTCCGGTAAATTGCCTCGGATCACGAGTACACATTTTCGCTCCGGTAACAACCTCGGATCACGAATTCTCATCTTAAGCTTACGCTCTCCGATAAAGACCTCGGAGGCTACTCTCCCTCACTTATCATCATTTCCAATCACTGTTCATATCAATCAACATATCAAATAAGTATGCATGCCGTGCATGACATCAACACCAACAATAATTCATATTAAAAACTCATCGATACTTGCCATAAAGAACACATTGCAAATTATGCTTTTTCATATTCCTTCTTTCCGGATAATAAGTAAGATATCAAGAGAGGGATGAAGATATCAAAGTGAAGAAATACAGACACAGAGCGAAGAGCATGATACATGAAACAGGGTTGTCCACATATTCAATCATCCATCACAAAAATAGGCTCAAGATAGAGTCGTAGGAATGAACGAGAAGGCGATGATGAAATAGGTTGTGAACATGTTCCATCTCAGACAGTACAGAGATTCCGAGGCAGACGAACCAGGTAGATGGAACAGGTTCATGAACATGCTCTAGTGCAAGTCCTACAACTACTAGGATTTGCAGATTTATTGTAAAGACTTGGCGGTCAAGTATGTAAATTTCCTTGCCATATTTATTGGGATTAGTAAAAATTCTACAAGAATAAGAAGCAGACTAAAACAAGGAAAAAATCCAAATAAAACACAAACCCTAAAATCTCATGGGCCTACTCAAAGAGGGCTTTGTGTTTGCTGACCTGCTGTGCACTCAATGTTATAAATATCCAAGTCTTACCAAGAAGAAGGTTTGCGCACCCACAAAGAGAGAATTCAGAATATTGAGCGATCAAAAGATATATCAAGAATATTCAAAAATCCAGGCGTGCGTCCCTAGTGCAAGAAGAAAGATTGAAGGATCTGTTCTACTGTATAATGTTTTCTAGTTCATAAGTCAAGAAAACTTGTATTAGGTTGGGCTATCGAGTTGTACTTTATCCGATTTATTAGAAGCAGTCAAGTTAGTACAAAATCATTGTAAATTCAACTTCAAGTTGAAGATCAACTTGAAGGTTGCTTGCTAGTCAGAGGTTCATTAGGAAAATAAGAATTAGAGGTTAGTTCCTGGGTTACAGAGGATGTAACTTGAATTTGAGAAAGCTCATCATTGTAGTGGAGTTTTGGGGAAAATCCTACCTTTGAGGTATAGGTCATAGTTTTTATTACCTTTGTGAGCGGGGTGGTTTAGACAAAAAAAACATTGTGTTCTTTACTTACCTGAAATTTATATTCAGTAAGAAACTAGCACATAGCAAGTAAAGTAAGGTGTTCTATGCTTAGACGAAAATCAGCTATTGATCCGGATAGACACTTGGTCGTGCAACTTCAACACGTGGCATCAGAGCAGGTTCTCCTCAAAGAGGCTAACACCTTGGAAGAAGATCACGATGAAGATTGCACTACCTACATAACAAAGTATAAGGGGAATCAATCTACTGGCCTCCGCTATTCAAAAGCGAGCACTACTTCTTATGGAAGAATAGGATACAAATCGATCTAATAAGTATGTTCTATAATCTGTGGACAATCACATCAGAAGGACCCCTAATCCCCATGAAGAATATGAATGATGGAACAAGAAGGAAAAAACTGAAGAAGAGTTCATGGAAGAGGATGTTGCAATAATGGAGCTAAACACAAATGAGGTCAACATTCTACTCTGTAGCCTAGGAAAGGATCAGTGCAACAGAGTATCAGGATGCTCAAGTGCAAAGGAAACCTAGGATTTTCTAGCTCACACTCATGAGGGTATGACTCAAGAAAAGCAATTCGGATTAAATATGCCTATGCGGAAATACGAACTATTTGATATGAAGGAAAAGTTGTCAGTCGGAGATATGTTCAATAGATTTATCAATAGTATCAGTAACCTCAAGGCTCTTTGTAAGATCTTTACCAATGAAGACCTAGTCATGAAGATTCTAAGAAGTCTTCATCCTTCATGGGATCATAAAGTCCTGGCTATCAGGAACTCTGTGAAATAAGCACCATTCGAATAGAAGATCTATCTATGAACATAGGGCATGAAAGAAAGGAAGATCTGTTGAAATCAAGAGCCATACTAGTCAATTCAGGCAGTGATAAGGAGGAACTGAAGCTATCGACATACTGGAATGGAAATAACCACAAGATATAAGAGAGTAAGGTAGAAAACTTTTCTCATAATGATCAACACAAAGGATGTTCAATCTGTTGAAAATAAAACTCCCTGATTAATAATCGCTCAACTTAGAGATCAAAAGGAAAAGAGGTTTCGACATCACGATCTAGTTCAATGTCCAAGAAGGATGTAGGAGAAGCTGATTACAATACTCTTATAATCATTAATGCTTCAGACTCTTGTATTGAGAAGGACATCTGGGAAGGTACTCTTGATTTTAAAAGGCCTGATGACAATCCTAGAAAAGGGCTCATTAGACCGGTGACCAAATTGAATAATGACTGTCAAATTATGAGCAATGAAAGAGATTGTTCTGGTTGTGAAGCAGAGATTCCAGACAATGTAAAAGGCCTGAAAAAGTAAGAAGTATAGGATGGATAGAGCAGATCCATAGACATGTTCCATTATAAAGAGGCTACAAAAAAAAGTAGGCACACGAACCCAGATTGCAAACATGTGTGCCAAGGCAAGACAAGTACAATAATGAAAGCACAGGTTGAATAGAACTGGTCGAAATACATGTTCCATTACAGACAGAGATGTTGACAAGTACAAGTTCAAGGAGATGATATTGCAAACATGTTAGAACACAGAACAAGAACATGATTAGAGTCAAAGAGATAGACAAGGATGAAGACAATATTTATCCTGGAAATGAATAAGTCTGAATAAAGAAGATGACAGACACAGAGCAACACATTATCAATGAAACAGGTCTGTCAACATATTCCATCATCCATCACTAAAACAGCCTCAAGATAGAGTCACTGGAATGAACGAGAAGGGGATGATGAAATAGGTTTGTGAACACGTTCCATCTCAGACAGTGCCGAGATTCAGAGGCCGACAAACCAGCAGGATGAAATAGGTTCGTGAAAATGTTCCAGTGCAAGTCCTACAACATCTAGGATTTGCAGATATATGGTAAAGACTTGGCGATCATGTATGCTTATTTCCTTGCCATATTTATTGGGATTAGTAAGACTTCTAAAAGGATAAGAAGTGGATTCAACAAGGCAAGAATCCAAATACGACACAAACCCTAACATCTGATGGGCCTACTAGTAGAGGGTTTTGTGTTTGCCGGCCTGTTGTGCACTCAATGTTATAAATATCCAAGTCTTATCAAGAAGAAGGTTTGTGCACCCACAAATAGAGAATTCAGATTATTGAGCGATCAAAATATATATCAAGAATATTAAAAAATCCAGGCGTGCGTCCCTAGTGCAAGAAGAAAGATTGAAGGATCCGTTCTATTGTATAATGTTTTCAAGTTCTTAAGTCAAGAAAACTTGTATTAGGTTGGACTATCGAGTTGTACTTTATCCGATTTATTAGAAGTAGTCAAGTTAGTACAAAATCATTGAAATTCAACTTCAAGTTGAAGATCAACTTGAACGTTGCTTGCTAGTCAGAGGTTCATTAGGAAGATAAGAATTAAAGGTTAGTTCCTGGGTTACAGAGGATGTAACTTGAATTTAGAGAGGCTCATCATTATAGTGTAGCTTTTGAGAAAATCCTACAGAGATGTAGGTTATGGTTTTTATTGCCTTTGTGAGCCGGGTGGTTTCCATGTAAAAATAATTGTGTTCTTTACTTACCTGCAACTTATATTCTATAAGACACTAGCATAGAATAGGTAAAGAAATGTGTTCTATCCTTAGGAGAAAATCAAGTATTGATCAGGATAGACATGTAGGTCGTGCAACTTCAACATTGTCAAAGTCATGTTATCCAGTTTCTAAGAAGGATTTTCAACTGTTGTTCACACTATTGTAATCCTAAGTAGCACAGCTATTTAAATGAAGTAAAAATGGCTCAAATCTCACCCACATCACTCTCTAACCACGGAAACAAAAAAAGGAAAAAAAAATCCTCTTCAGTTCCGATAAATTCTTCCCTCTCATACTCTCAAAAACTCCTTTACCTCATATCGTAATATTTAAGTGCTCTTTCTCCTTAATCAACGCCTTCCCAGTTATATACATGTACATAACCACAGAGGATATGAAAAAAAAAATTCGATGGAGCATATAGACAGGGGGAATGTTATAAAATCTCTAAAACATAGGAGAGTGAGGGAGAAATCAGTAAAGAAACATCTCTTCAAGGAAACTGAATAGCTTGATACTAAAAGCTCAGTTCAGGATAACGACATTATCAAAATAGGAAGAATGAGAGATGAAGTCATAAAGGTTTTTGAAGAATAAGGAAGGATGAAACAAAAAAGAACCCTATGCGAAAGAACAATCCGGTTCTTTGCCCTCATAGGCAAAATCGGTGGATAATAGATAGTGGGATCTTCTTGGGTTTTGGGATGGAGCATGATCTGAATATCGAGCTACAAGTGGCAGAAGGTATTCTGAGAGGCATAAATTTTAATATCCTATTAGATATTGGCTGATTCAGATCAAAGAAAGAACAATGACAATCCTTCCACTGATTTTGATGATAATTGGGTCAAAGGTGATCGTCACTCAAGCGAGATGAGCTCGTGGTCTGAAAATGAAACTACCTTTAGAGCCAAAATCCCTTCTCATCTCCTAGATAGGACTTCCTAGAATATGGTCCAAAAAATTATCTTCCTTGTAACAATTCTTAACGTCTAAGTTCCCAGTCTAGTATAAATTGTATGTGTATTTAAATGAATCAAGAGACTGGAATTGTACTGGTTGATGTAAATAAAAGGAATTGGTGATTAACCGTTGTATACCTTATAATTATGTGCCTTCTCTATGTGAGTCGAATGTTTTGACTTATTGAGTGATTGTCCTAGTATATTGTGTATATGTGATAGCCTAGTGGCAATAAGTTTAATATTAAAAGGTGTTTGATTGGTTCTGAGATTAACGTTTTAGTGATGCCAAAAGGGGAAAAATTAATTAACTGTGCTTACTTGCTTTTTGACTCATGCTAACCTGGTTTAGCTTAAGAAAATCTAGACTATCAGATGATTGTTGGAACATGTTACATAGTTGACTAAAAGATAGGTATTTGTCATCATCAAAAAGGTGGAATTTGTTGGTAGAATGTCATGTGTGCCATGTGTGGAGTTTTTATGATTGACCGAGTATATAACTCAAAACAAGTAAACCAGCTTAAAAGCATGGGTGTGAGAAGAGCTAGTGATTCAGCTTAGACAAAGTCAATGAAGCAGAAGCCACCTAAGCTAGGTACACGTAACAATGGAACAAAGCTAGACAAATTGGCTGAGATGAAGCAGAGGCTCCAGGCAATATAAAAGGCTTGAAAGAGAATACAACATAGGATGGATAGAACAGGTCCACAGACATGTTCCATTGCTAAAAGGGTACAGAAAAGAGCATACAAATGAACCCAGATTGCAAACATGTGTGATAAGGCAAGACAAGTACAATGATGAAAGCACATGGTGAATGGATCTGGTCCAACTACATGTTCAATCAAAAGGCAGATGCAAAACAATGAGATGAAAATCACTCAGTCCCAGAGCAATTCAGTAGAAGAATAGAATGAGCATGAAAAATGTTAGATCACAGAGAGTCATTAGGTGCAGCTTTTGAATGGATGAGAAGAGATCATGAAGCAGAAAAGGTGAAGATGACTCAGATAAAGTATTCAGTTCAAAGTAAAGAGAGTTGCAGACAAAGCATATGAACTAGGTCTGTAAACATGCTCCAACACAGAGCAAGAATATAATTAGAGTTACAGAGTGATATGAGAATGAAGACATGATTTATTCCAGCAAGAAATAAATCTGAATGAAAAAAAATACATACACGGAGCAACAAATAATTAATTAAGCAGGTTTGTTAACATGTTCCATCATCTAGCAGAAAAACAGGCTCAAGACAGAGTTGAAGGAATGAACGAGAAGGGGATGATGAAACAAGTAAGTGAAAATGTTCCATCTCAGATAGTACATAGATTCAGAGGCAGACGAACCAGGTGGATGAAATAGGTTCATGAACATGTTCTAGCGCAAATCCTACAACAACTAGGATTTGCAGATTTATGGTAAAGATTTAGCGGTCAAGTATGCAGATTTGCTTGCCATATTTTTTGGGATTAGTAAGATTTATACATGCACAAGAAGCGTACTCAACAAATAAATAATCCAAATACAACACAAACCCTAACATCTCATGGGCCTACTCAAAGAGGGTTTTGTGTTTGCCGACCTGCTGTGCACTCAAATGTTATAAATATCCAAGTCTTACCAAGAAGAAGGTTCGCACACCCACAAAGAGAGATTTCAGAATATTGAGCAATCAAGAGATATATCAAGAATATTCTTAAACTTGGCGTGTGTCCCTAGTACGAGAAGACGATTGAAGAAGCTGTAGAATAGAGTTTATATTTGTAGTTCTTAAGTCTACAAAACCTATATTAGGTTTGGCTATCAAGTTGTACTTTATCCGCTTTATTAGAAGCAGTCAACTTAGTACTAAATTGTTGTAAATTCAACTTTTTGAGGTCAACTTAAAGGTTACTTGCTAGTACGAGGTTGATTAGGAAGATAGGAATTAGAGGTTAGTTCCTAGGTTACAAAGGTTGTAACTTGAATTTTCAAAGGCTCATCATTGTAGTGGAGTTTAGGGAAAATCCTATAGAGGTGTAGGTCATGGTTTTTATCACCTTTTTGAGCCGAGTAGTTTTCACGTAAAAATCAATGTGTTCTTTACTTACCTGTTGTTTACATTCTACAAAAAACTAGCTTAGAACATGTAAAGTAATAGGTTCCATGCTTAGGCAAAAATTAGATACTGCGTAGGATAGAAAGTAGGTCGTGCAACCTAACAATTATCGTTTTACCCGTGCTTGGGTTATAGAAGTTGGAGTTTTGAGCCTAAGGATAAGAGAATGAAAAATCTCAAGTTGGGAATTGATTCATGGATGGAATTTGGTGATTTGTATTATCTAGACTATATAAGTTATGGGTAAATCGATTTTCAAATAAAATTTCAGATTATCCCTTGGGGGCTCGGGGTTACCTTTTGGGGTTTATTTTTGGGTTCCAAATTAAAGTGTAGAAATATGGGTATCATTGGACTTGTTTAAACTCATAGAGCTCTATTTGGACTATATTGGAACAAATTTTACAAAGAAATTATAGTTTTGACCTTCGAGGCTCAGGATTGGCTTTTTTGGTGACTTTTTGGACCTGAATTATTATCAGAGCAATATGGGTGCCTACAGGCTCGTATGCTTACATAAATATGTATTTGAACAGTTTGGGATGGTTCAGAGGCTTTGAAGGAGGGGAAGGTTGTGTCGTGATCGCTTGAGCTTTGGACTTCAAATAAACCAAGTTGAGACCTTACTTGAATCTATTTGAAGCGTCGTGGTTGGTTAAAATAGACTAATAAATAGAGAGTAATGGGGTAATGATGTGGCATGATTTTACGCCACTATCGATGCTTTTTAACTATAAGTTTTATTTGTTTTTAAGCAAGTCTATGTCATTTTACGTAGTTTTTATCATGTTTCAGGTAATACGAGGTCCCTAGACCCTATGTATGGAAAACAAGCAAAAAAAGTTGCAAAAACTGGAAATAACTGGAGGTTCTGGAAATTATTGGCGAAATATTGCTCTGCGCGGTCGCGCAGTAAGTTCGCGCGTTCGCGGTCACGCGCGTTCGTGACTCTGTGCGAACGCGCAGTAAGTTCAGGCGTTCGCGGTCACACGCATTCGTGACTCTGCGCGATCGCGATACTTCTTCACGCGTTCGCGATACATAAACGAAGAAATTGCACGCGATCGCGCAGTGACGTGGCGCGATCGCACTGAAGGTTTTTCGGGAATTTTCAACCAGAACCTGGGATTTGACGATTTCTTCCATTCCAGTTCATATAAATAGAAAATTAGGGCAAAACATCAGATATCTTTGGCTCTACACAAGTTCTTGGAGGCTAGGGTTTCACACCAACACATTGGAGGAGAAGATTGGAATCACTTTAATGAGATATTCTTAATCCTTTCTTCAATTTCTTGTTTGGTATTGAATATTTATGTGTGTAGTATTTCATTTCAATACTTGAACCTTGTTTATGGAAGTATATATTGTTTAAGTTTGGATTGAATCTCTTGTTTTGCTTATGTGTTGAATGATTTTATTCCTAATGAAGTGAGTTATTGTTTCTTTAATAAATCTCATTTTGAATGATTCTTAAGGGAGTAGCTAACCCTAAGACTTGCCCATTTATTTCGGTTTAAACTTGGAAGAGGCAAACTCGGGATTGGGAAAGATTAATTAACAAGAATTTGGGGCGTTAACCCTCATCTAATGGAAATCGACCTAGGGATAGGCGACACCACTTATAGCCATATTCCGGTGTTCTTAATGCTCCTAATTGCTTTAGGGATATTCAATTAGGTAGTCTAGTTAGTCTTCGGAAGAAGCTAATCTAGAGTCATTATCCGAGGCTAAGTAATATAAACTCACCATTATTTGTAAATCATGAAGTACATTGGATCGTTACTTGAGCGTAGTTTCCCTTGTATCCATGCTTGTGGCCATTGATCATTTTACTTGCTTTCTAGGTTAGTTTACATTTTTGCATTAGCTATAATTTTCTCTCAAACAAAACCAAAATATTATCCATCGTTTGGCTTTAGCTATTGTTAGTGATGATTCCTAATCTGCTTAAATCACCTTCATATTGTTCTCTGTGGGATTCGACCCCAACCTTGTTGGGTTACTATATTTGACAACGTCCGCGTTATACCATTACTAGGTGTAATTTGAGCGTATCAAATTTTGGCGCCGTTATACCATTAATATGTTTTGAGCAGGTTGGGTTTTCAGAAGAACCACAAATCAGTAGCTGTTGGTTTCTGCTTATTTTCTGAATCTGGAAAAACAGGGCCGAATTTATCCCTTCGCGATCGCGCCTAGAACCCACGCGATCGCGTTAAATTTTTTTTAAAAAAAGAGTAATTTACTCTGCGCGACCGCGCCACATCGCCACGCGATCGCGCAGAGGCGCGTTTTTAAGTTAATAAACAGACCTGGGGGTTAAAATCCCCCATTTTCCTCCCATATTCCTCCCATTTCCCTAATTCTCTCTCAAACACAATTTTAATTTTTTTGGAAAAATTCTTGAACTTGCAACCACAAGGTATGTGATTCCTTCATTGTCTTGTTCATAGGGTTGTTTTTATCATCATTCCATGTTAGAAATTGTGAAAGAATTTTTTTTCTTTTACTTGTTTAAGCCTAAATATATGATGAAATTGTTGAATTTGTTGTTATATAAATTATTGTTTGTTGTTGAGTGATGTGAGTTGAGAGTTGGGTGCCGATATAAGAAAACAAATGGGGCAAAATAAGTGCTTAGAATCAATGAATTGAAGCCCCAAAAATGATGCCCATAACCTGTTTGTGAAAATGCTTGGGAGAATCTGAAACGATTCAGCGCGATCGCGCCGATAATAGCCGCGAACGCGCTGAATAATGGACCAAAATTAGCGCGATCGCATACTGTTGAACCGCGATCGCGGTTAAGGAAGTCATAAAAATGACGCGATCGCGTCAGTTCCCTGCGCGATCGCGCTGAAGGAATACAGCAAAATGGCGCGATCGCGACTCCTTGTCACGCGATCGCGACTCCTTGTCACGCGATCGCGCTGAAGAAAAAATCCCAGTTCACAAACAGAATACTCGCACAGAGCTGTTCAAAACTTGGGTGCCCAATGTCCTTAACCCAACTCCTCATTATACATCATTGTAGGTGTTCATATGCATTGTGTTTGTTTTGTAGGTACTTAAACTCAAAAAATGGCTTCATCATCCAGTGCTGCCCAAGTACCCTTGATTGAATACTATGACACCACCTCCTTTCAGTCAGCAAAATGTTCGAAGCTATATGATAGACTGCTGGGAAAGAGCTTCATTGAAAAGAGGGGCTTTGTAATAGAAAATTTGGAAGAAAAGATGCCCGAGTTCTATGGAAGGTTGGTAACAAGCGGCTGGATACGCTTTGCAGATGAACCAATCATGGCAAATCATACCCTGGTGCGGGAATTCTACGCAAATGCTGCAGAGGCAGACATTACACATAGAGCAATTGTCAAAGTCAGAGGTGTGGATGTCCTGTGCAATGCCTCAAGAATAAATGCCTATTACAATCTGCAGGATGGTGACAACAGCGAGATGGCACAGATATACGAAAACCTGCGGCAACAATGGTTTGTGACCCACCTTCACGGTGGGGAACAACCTAAGTGGCTAAACCCAATGCAGAAAAGGATTGACTCTGCAGAGTTCACTGCTGAAGCCAAAACTTGGCTTGATATTGTCACATCCAGGGTGCTGCCTTCAAAACATGATTCAGAGGTGCCGCTTGAGAGGGCTAAAGTAATTTGTGCTGTGATGGAAGAAGGATTGCCTGTTGACGTAGGGAGACTCATTATGCAGGAAATCCGGGAGGTGGTGCTTGAACGGACTAAGAGCTTATTCTTCCCATCATTGATCACTTACTTGTGCTCCACTGATGGAGTGCCCACAAGACCAGGCGACAAAGAAAAAGGTCCTGGTGGACCGATTTATCCGTTGAAAAAGAGAGGGCCTGGTAATGTACAGAAGAAAAGGAAGATTGATATAGCAACATCATCATTTGAGCAGTTCACATCTACTGCATCAGATTCTATTGGTGGGGCATCTGCCCCCCCATGGCTATACCAATCTTGCCACCACTGCAAGAAGCCGCCAGGCCTTTCCAATATATCTCCACCCAGGTCCATGGGGTGGACAATCGGCTTCAGCAGCTAGTGCCTAGTCTCCCTGCGGGCCCACATGGAGAAGGCACATCTACAGCTCCCTCTGTTCCTATTGGTCCAACATTAGCAGGTGTGGTGGGGGACATGAAGCATATCAAAGAAAAGCAGGGAAAAATAGAGAGGAGGCAGAAAAAGGCAAGGGAGCATGCCAAGAAGCAAAGCAAATTCCTGAACAAAATGATGAGCATTCTGAGGAGTGTATCCGGCGCACAGCATGAAGAGGAGGAAAATGAGGATGATTTTGTCCTGCCAGAGCCCAGCAGCTCCAGTTCAGAGGGTGAGCAGAGATGACCATAGCACGCAGTGCTAGGAGGTATGAAAAAAAAAGGTTTTTCTGTGTTGATGTACTGCAGTGAGGACACTGCAAGTTTTTTAGTTAGGGGTAGGAACCTCCTCGGTTTTTCTTTGCCAGAGTTCTTTTCCTGAGGGGGGTTTTTATTTTGTTGAAACTGGCATGTTTAGGATGTTACTTAGGTTGAATAGAGTAATTTTGTTTTATTTGGTACTACTTGGCAACTAATGGCATGTATTGTGTTTTGTTGAAATTTTTGGACCCCTCGAAAATTTGAAAAATGCATACTTAGAACAGTTATTGTCTGACATGATTGATTCTTTATATGACATTGTGATTATGGGGGTGTTGTGTGTGATGAATTACTACTTAGGAGGTCACAAGTATAAAAATTATTGTCCTTATGCTGATGTGTGTGTGAAGTGTTAGTTTAATTCTGTTTATGCATGTATAATCTTGAACTTGCCCGGTTGGTCTTGTTTGAAATGCGAAAGTTAGTTTGGTTGTGAAATGATCTTAGGCTTTCTTTGTGTAAATAAGTCACTGTGCCTAAATAAGCCTCTCCAAAAGCTGAAAATACCCCTTGTTTTCCCTTTTGAGCCTTTTTTGACCTTTTTCTTGGCTAGCCAATTATGAAACCTTACCCTTTGTGAAATTAATACATCTTCACACCCGTTCCCTCCTTGATGCTATTAATTAGATGAGGCAAAATGCCTAAGTTGGGGGTGAATTAAAGTGGAGTATATGTTCAAAACATAAGTTGGGGGTGGTGGAGTTTGCTAGTGAAGATTCGATGTGGTAGCTGCGTATATATATATACATAAAAAAAAAAAATATATCAGAAAATTGTAACGCAAAAAGAATTGTAAGTTGGTTAGAAGTAAAACCACATCGAGGTCGAAAACTGAAAGAAAATAAAGGGGTGGAAAGAAAAGAGGCGAATTAAGGTGACAAGATGTTGTAGTGTTCAAGGAGGGTGAGTCACTAATATCCAAAAAGTATCCGACCCGTCCCTAAACCTACATTACAAGCCGAAACAAGTCCTAATGAGATCACAACCGAACGATCCTAGGATGAGAACATAATGGTATAACGCGGACGTTGTCAAATATAGTAACCCAACAAGGTTGGGGTCGAATCCCACAGAGAACAATATGTAGGTGATTTAAGCAGATTAGGAATTATCACTAACAATAGCTAAAGCCAAACGATGGATAATATTTTGGTTTTGTTTGAGAGAAAATTATAGCTAATGCAAAAATGTAAACTAACCTAGAAAGCAAGTAAAATGATCAATGGCCACAAGCATGGATACAAGGGAAACTACGCTCAAGTAACGATCCAATGTACTTCATGATTTACAAATAATGGTGAGTTTATATTACTTAGCCTCGGATAATGACTCTAGATTAGCTTCTTCCGAAGACTAACTAGACTACCTAATTGAATATCCCTAAAGCAATTAGGAGCATTAAGAACACCCGAATATGGCTACAAGTGGTGTCGCCTATCCCTAGGTCGATTTCCATTAGATGAGGGTTAACGCCCCAAATTCTTGTTAATTAATCTTTCCCAATCCCGAGTTTGCCTCTTCCAAGTTTAAACCGAAATAAATGGGCAAGTCTTAGGGTTAGCTACTCCCTTAAGAATCATTCAAAATGAGATTTATTAAAGAAACAATAACTCACTTCATTAGGAATAAAATCATTCAACACATAAGCAAAACAAGAGATTCAATCCAAACTTAAACAATATATACTTCCATAAACAAGGTTCAAGTATTGAAATGAAATACTACACACATAAATATTCAATACCAAACAAGAAATTGAAGAAAGGATTAAGAATATCTCATTAAAGTGCTTCCAATCTTCTCCTCCAATGTGTTGGTGTGAAACCCTAGCCTCCAAGAACTTGTGTAGAGCCAAAGATATCTGATGTTTTGCCCTAATTTTCTATTTATATGAACTGGAATGGAAGAAATCGTCAAATCCCAGGTTCTGGTTGAAAATTCCCAAAAAACCTTCAGTGCGATCGCGCCACGTCACTGCGCGATCGCGTGCAATTGCTTCGTTTATGTATCGCGAACGCGTGAAGAAGTATCGCGATCGCACAGAGTCACGAACACGTGTGACCGCGAACGCGTGAACTTACTGCGCGTTCGCACAGAGTCACGGACGCGCGTGACGGCGAACGCGTGAACTTACTGCGCGACCGCGCAGAGCAATATTTCGCCAATAATTTCCAGAACCTCCAGTTATTTGCAGTTTTTGCAACTTTTTTTGCTTGTTTTCTATACTTAGGCTCTAGGGACCTCGTATTACCTGAAACATGACAAAAACTACGTAAAATGACATAGACTTGCTTAAAAACAAGTAAAACTTATAGTTAAAAAACATCGATAGTGGCGTAAAATCACGCCACATCAGGTAACCGAGGGGGGATCCCATTAATTATGAGGTATCAAGCACTTGTATTGAGTACCGGTGCCATGTTATGGGTATCTACGTATATGTACATTGTATAGCCCGATCGGAATGCCATGCTTTGGGCATTAGCTAATAGCATTAGCATTAGATTGACTTGTGATTCATGATTGGGAAATGAGATCCATTTCTTATTGTTTCTATGCTTACCACTTGTCTTACTTATGATTATGTGTTCTCATCACTCTGAAGTACTCAATTAAAAGTGGAAAAGAGATTAAGATTGAGTCTTTATTGCTTAACTTGATTGATTATGGTTTTACATGTCATACTCATGCTTTTATATGGCATCTCATTCATATTATAAGATACATATGTGATGTCCGAGGGGAAATGGTTTCGGATAGAGTGACAGTGATATTATGAGCCTGATTGGCTAGATACAGGTAATGTGAGCCTAAGGGTTGAGTACTGTGATTTGAAGCCTACGGGTTTGAGTATTATGATTTGAAGCCTTAAGAGGCTTGGAAACCGAAGGGAAATAATTCCGGGTGATGTATGGACCTCGCGAGTCCTCTATGGGTCACCATTCATAGTATTTGAATGTGTGTGTATTGGTGATGGAAAGGCCTTGCATTTTATAGCATTTGTATATCATATCATCTTATTGGTTCCTTATTTGGATGACGTGCTGAAACTGTTGATTGAGATGTATTCACTTGCTTATTTGGCTACTTAGTCGGACATTAGGACTTAAAGGCTTCTTGCCTAGGCTTGTAACCAATGATTATTGTATTTATTATTATGATGGACTAATATCGGTTACGTATAGAAGTAGTCTTCGAAGACCAACCCTCGTCTCTATTTTAGTTTAAGCTCGGTCGACGATGCTTCTTAGCATATGTTGATTACCCGTACTCACTCTACAATTGCTGCATTAGTGTGCAGAGTCTATCCTTAGCACTAATGTAGCTCGAGGCTTTATTGATCGTTCAGGAGCCTGTCTTGGAGGTTTTGGGGTGAGCTGCTAGCTGATCTGTGGCCCCAGGTTCTCTCGTGCTTTTCCATCATTCTATCTTATGTTCTATTCAGACAGTTTATTCAGATGATATTCTAGACTTGTATTTACTATCCCAATAATTCTTCTACTTGTGACACCAAGTTTTTGGTGGTTGTACATATTCTGCATAATTATGAATGTGAGACTTATTTTATGACTCTTAAATGTATTTATTTGTTCCTTTCTGCAGAAAATACCTGTTATAATTAGCATATTCAGTTGTGGATGGTTCACCTCCTGGGTGGGGGTAGTTTCCTTTACGCCTTTGCAATTTAGATCGTGCCATATTAGTATTAGAGCTTTAGGTTTACCGATCTCATGACTACAAGAGCAATCTCTAGTAGAGTCTTGCAGATTGGTATGTAGACGTCCATGCCCATCCTCGAGAGGCTATAGGACATATAGGAAACTTTCATTCCCTATCGCGCGTATGTGATTCATTTATGGTCTAAATTTCATTATTCCAATCTCTCACTGATGGTGAGGACACATACTTGGATTCGCTCAATAGCAGCTGGCTGCAACTTCATTTGGTATGGTAAGTGATGTGAAAACATGATGAGGACGCGTGAATAAATTTAGATTATACATATGACTTAAAAACTTATTAATCGGGCAAGAAGAATATTTGATGAGGCTATGAAGAGAGGTTTGGAAAAAATATAAACGTGAAAGATGACCTTTTGTGATAAGGTATGAGGAAGTAGGACTTCGTATTAGGGTACGTGGAGTCTTCAGTTACTTGACAAAATCGGGATGTAGTGAAAGGAATTTGAATAGGCCATTCTCAGTTATAGGAAGAGCACAATGGTGGATGTGCTCATCTGGAAAAAAGTTACTATGGATGATAGACTTATGTAGGAATAGTCGAGTGTAGTGTTTTAGAAAAGGTCGTGTTTGAAGGTTCGCTTGATATATCAGGGGTATCGTGATAAGGACTCATTTGAGCTATGAGCTTGTTGATTTTGTGAGACTACTCTGTTTATGAAGTGAATGCTAAAAGTCCATGAATTGATCGATAAGTTGACTACATCGTAGGATTCTGGATAAGCAGTGACTGACTAATAAAAATGACTCTAGCGATGGATGAGTGTGATAATTTAATTACTTGAAGAGTTATCAGTTATTCCACCTAATTTGGAGAAGAAATGTGGATATTGTTTATGTGATGCGTTTGGCTTTAAGGAATGTTCAGTTTTAAGGTTCGAGTGAGGTAAGGGAAACTTTGAGACACTGAAGGTTGTGGTTTAGTACTACCTTCTTGATTGGTTTATCTATTTTAAGAGATTTATGATATTTCTATCCACCCCACGAGTGGGTTTGAGTGATTTTCGAGTGATAATGATATGAGTGATTTTCGATTGATAATGATATAAGTGATTTTGAATTGTATATGGAAACTAAAGAATTAAGATAAGGGCATTATAGTATCTATTTTGGAGGATTAAGGTTCATAAGACTTGAATTTAAAGCAGCGTGACCACTTGAATCATGTACGGGTTATGGCGACATTGTATTATATCATTCAAATATGGCATAAAAGTGATAAGTATGAATAAGGAAGAAAGTCTATGGACAACTTGACTTAGTGTATGACAAGTGCCATCAGGATTTTACGATTGAAGATTGATGAGGGGATAACTTGTGTAGTACCAAGATGAATAATTTCATGGCATCCTTGAATGTCCGAGCTAGAGTTGATTGATAAGAAGAAATCTCTAATGAAAGTTGAAGTCATAATTTTGAGGTACGACTATATCCGTGGTAATAGACTATGTCGAAGTGGTGATGGTTAGATAGTATGGTTTGAGAATTTCAAATACGAATGACTTGAGAGTATTTGTGCATGGTAAGGCAGACGGATCGTAAGATTGTTACTTTTGGATCTGCGAAAGGCGTAATAAGTATTGTACTTGGAGATTTTATGGTTGTGAAGGGTGAAGTATGGGGAAATAGGCCATATGTTTGAGTGTTCGGGGTGATGAACAAGTTTAGTGAAAGTACAAAGAGGAGAGTTCGGTGTAATTAGATTCTTTGTAGTTTATCGTATTTGGGTGACTAGGGTAAGTTAAGAAATATGAAGATTTAAAGTCATAAGGTATAGTTAATCAGTACTCGGTTGGCGACTTAGGGGAATTTCAACTTTTGGAGGTTGGGAACAACGACATGAGGTTGAGGATTCAGGAACAATGGATTATAATAGGTCACCACAGAGTTATGGAAGGCTTACTCTTCACTTTATAAAGATCTAGAGACAGTTCGAGTGATTATTGGTGGCATTCAGGGAATTATGCATTTTAATCGGGTCAGGTTTGTTCATTTAATGGCAGGAGGCTTTTGGATATATTACCAAATGATTTATGGCTATTCGAGTAACCTATATCTAAAGATTTGATGAATTTCAATTCGGGATAGAGGTATGGTAGGTTTATAGAGCGTTATTGGAGTTTACAAGGAGAATTGATAACATTTTGTTGATGGCAGCTTACGGGGAAATTGTAATGGTCTACGTGGATACTTGGTGATGTTTTGAGGAGGCACAAACGGATAGGAGAATTTTTTTGGTGGTCAGTTGATTTTTTGTACTGATTTGGCACGACAAGCTAATCACTAGGATGATGCGCATTGTATGTTATTTTAAGGGTTAAGAGGAATTGAAAAATGGGTGTTGGCTTAGTAGTTTCAGCTCATTGAAACAAAGCTAAGATATTTTGAATTTGCGCAATCGGCCTTGGATAAGGTAAATTTTTTACGGAAATGCTAAGAATTGACTCGGTGCAAGCACAAATTCTTTTGTTGTCAAAATGAGTCATGATTTAGACTCTTGGTGTGTGACAAAATGTTTTATACAGATTATTGGTACTAAAGACAACTTTGAATGGTGTGGATGAAAGATAATTACAATGAGGGTACTTTGCGGGTATAGGTTTGACAATGGGTTGCGGCTTCAGCAAAAGGATCGTCGCAACTATGATAATAATTATAGAATTAACCAATTGCGTTCAGAGTTATGGTTATAGTCAAAGTAAGGTATTTCATGTGGAGTCGATCAAATATATGTGAATCAGATGATTGAGCCAAGTTAAAGGAAGATTTGGCGGGTCAATGAAGCAAGCGAAGTACTATGGGCTTTGTGGTAGGATTACCACAGACTTTAAGAAAGTTTGGTACTACTTGGGTCATTGTGGACTATTTGACTAAGTCGGCTCTTTTCGTACCGGTTTAGACTACTTACAATCTTGAGAAGTTGACAGGATCTACATCTGAGAGATAATTCGTTTGCATGGGGTACCTATTTCTATCACTTTTGATAGGGTCACGCAGTTTACATCACATGTCTGATAGTCTATGCATAAGGGATTGGGTATTTAGGTTGAGCTTAGTAAAGCCTTTCACCCTCGTTCTTGCCTTTGGCGGAGTTTGCTTACAATGATAGTTGCCATTTGAGACATTATAGGGTAGGAGATGTCGTTATTCGGTTGTTAGTTCGATGCGTTCGAGGTTAGGCCTGGAGTTCAGACTTGTTGAGGGACTTTTTTAGACAAGATCAAATTGATTCAGGAGAGGCTACTCATGGCTTTGTGTATACAAAAGAGTTATGTGTATCGGAAGGTCCTTGATTTGGAGTTCGTGGTTGGCAAACAGGTTTTTTGTTGAAGGCTTCTCCCATGAAGGGTTTGATGAGGTTCAGAAAGAACAACAAGTTGAGCTCGAGGTATATTGGTCATGAGATACCTCAACATATTGGTGAGGTGGCCCATAAGTTAGCTTTGCTACCTAGCTCATCGGGTGTTCACCTCATATTTGATATTTTGATGCTCAAGGTCTACCATTCGTATGGTGCTCATGTGATTCAATGGGCTTCAGTGTTGCTTGGTCAGAACTTGACTTATATGAAAGAGACAGTAGCCATTTTGGATAGGCGGATTCAGAAGTTGAGATCCAAAGAGGTAGTTTCAATGAAGGTCCAATAAAGGCATCGTCCGGTCGAGGACGCTACTTGGGAGACTGAGTCGGACATGCGGAGTGGATATCCCAACCTTTGTGGTTGTTCAAATACCTTCTTTCTCTTTATGTCCGAGGACGAACGTGTGTTTATCTCACGACTCAATTTCACTAAATCTCAAATTCATTTATAAGAAAATAAGTGTTGTAAACATTACAATCCCCAAGAACTGGTGTGACTCGTATAAGAGCAACTACAATATGTTAATACACAAGTCGGAAGGACAATGTAAATAACAATAAATCTCAAATTCATTTATAAGAAAATAAGTGTTGTAAACATTACAATCCCCAAGAACTGGTGTGACTCGTATAAGAGCAACTACAATATGTTAATACACAAGTCTGAAAATCGAATAAAAAGTTGTCTGAATGACGAAATATAAAGACACGATAGATAAGCCTCCAGGCAGCGACTCGTCAGATGCTCACCCTGGGTACACGCAAGCCAAGCCTTGAAACTCAGCCTCGAGAAGTAGACGCGGAACATTTCTCAAACTCTACACCCCGAAAAGGAGTGTAGCAAGATAGCATCAGCACAACAACTCGTACGGAGTAGGCATCATAGGCCAACAACATTTAGTTAACATATATAAAGGAAGAGACAGAAGAATAGACATGCTCACAATCAAGTATAAAGCATAACCACATATCCAAAAATAACAGTTCCAGTACCGAAATATCCAAGAAACCCTCAACGAATAATATCTAGAATAAGCCTATAGTGAAGCATCTAAACCCAAGTCTTGCCAAGGTTTCCACAATTCCTCAGAATAACAAAAAAGTCTAGTACTACCAACAATATTATCCGAAACATCAAGTCTTAACCTAGGAAAAAGTCTCTAATCCTCGAATCCATTAATTTCCAAGTATATATTAATCAGACACACGGCGATCTCAAATCAGTAACAAAACAGGAAGTCAATGTTCATAAACACCATACAAATACAATAATTAACCACAACTGGAAATCAGATGTATGAGTGAATGAAATATGAATGCAATGCAATGATACACACATGCTTCGGGCGAAAATAACTCGTCGCCTCGACAGTCATGACCCATGGGGGACCCGTAAATTCCGTGTACATGCGGCTGAACGCACAGCCCAATCCAATAGTCAGTGTTGTGGAACGTGAAACCCAATCCCATTTAGTGTTGCGGTACGTGCAACCCCATCCCAGTTAGTATTGCGGTACGTGCAACCCGATCCCAGTCAGAGTTGCAGCGCGCAACCCGATCCCAATCTACATATGAATGAGTGAATGCATAATAACAATGCCAACATGAATGTATCATTGCTCGTGTCATACAAGGACACATCACAACAACAATATCAATACCACAACTTTCCTTTCCTTTCCAACAACATCCACATATGATAATTACGATTCTTAAATCATAAGGTATATCACTAAGCATCGATCTAAGATCATTCAGTGTTCTATTTTCATCAGATGTCATTATTAGTACCAGGTCATAATTCAATATTAATATATGTATGAAATGATAATCTATGCCATGTATGATATCATCATCAACATTATTCATAAGTCAAGCTTTTATCCGAGTATTATCATATGCATACATCACTATCCAGGCCTAATCTCAATATCCTTCGTTTTCCAACGAGTCTCCAATAACACATGCAATCCTCCAAATCATATAGTAATACCTAAGCATGATTTCTAAAGTTACTAACAGGCCACAAGCCCGAACACATAAGGTCACAAACCAAGTAGAACATAAGAAGGCGACAAGCCATAATCATAACAACAAGGCAAACGTCACGATCAACAGCAACCAACCTAATAGAATTCCATCCCAACTCCTTACCCGAAGGCGTAACATGCTGTCTCAGACAATCACTAACTCTACATATGCTTCACTAACCGAAATCTAACCATAAGGTAAGTCGTAACCTACCTAGAATGCCGAACAGGAGCCACGAACAACCACACCTTTGCCTTGCCCTTTCTTAGCGTCTCCAAATACTCAATGTCTAGTTATAAATGTAATCTAGATTAGAAACCATGAAGAACAATACCTATATTGCTAAGCTTCTAAATAAGGTCAAATCCAACTTATGAAAGTTGGGGAGACGGGCCCACAAAGGTATAACGGGAAATTCTAAGGTGGAATATGCAAAACAAGTCTGGATGATCAAAACCCACTAATCAATTGCTAGATTAACTCAAGATTAAGCTAAATTCATATTTAAAGCAAAACACCCAAATTTGGGTATGAACCCTAATTCTTCAATCCTCAAATTAACCATTAATAATGGAAGAAATAAGCTTAACAACAAGGAATACATCAAACTCTATGGTTGTACTAGTCAATTTCATCAACAATTTCCACTTAGGAAGTCAACCCATTTTATAAATTTCTCATGAAAACCCACTTTTCTTTTCTCTTTGATCCTAGCATGGATTAATGATTAGGAAGGGAAACTAAAAAATTCTAAGGCCAGGGATCTTTCCTCTATGAAGAATCTGGTCAAAAGCTCTCAAATTCCCCCCAAGATGCTAAAGAAATAAAGTAATGAAGTGATATGGGTTTCAGGTTTTTTAAGTTAAAAAGTAGAGAAATAATTTGCCCGTCAACGGCTACGGCGGTCCACAGGGCCTCTATGGCGCATGCACTGCGATGCATAAAGGCACGCTACGGCGGCCCCAACTAAATATCAAAAGGCTGCTATGGCGGTTGAGATACTGCTACAGCTGTTTATCACCAACAACAGAAAACCGCTACCGCCGTCGGTCCTTGCACTGTGGCGGGACTGCCACGGCGCCCCTGGTGCAGCTAGGGCACCCACACCTGGTACCAGAAAAACTGCTTTTTGGCAAACTTTAACATGAAATCCGACTATCACTCGAGGCCCCACAGGTACAAAACAAATATGTCAACATACATAAAAATGTGGTACAAATTCACCTATGGCCTCGAATTTCCCAACGGAGGTCTATTTGACTGACTCAACCACTAATGGCCTAAAGCCAACTTTACAGCCAAAGTCCCAAAATGCTAGAAAGTGTATTCGGAACCGAATCAAACCTGCTACCAAGTTATAAATGACCATCCGGACCTCTCGAAATCGACGGAATTCCAAAAAGGTCTGTCTACCCAAAAGTCAACTTTGAGTCAAAATGGTTCACTTAGAAGCTCGATTTTCTAAAAGTCATACTTAAACTAGCCCAATGTCCTTCGGAATTGTGCCACCTGTCCCTGCAGGTCAAAATGGTACTAATAGGGTTTGGGAATGGGTCAACAGGGGTAAAATAGTCAAAAGTACAATAACGACTGAACGAGTCGTTACATCAGATACCAATTAAACAATCGTTCATCCTCGAACGAAGAAAGAGAGTATGGAAGTTGACGTTAATCAAGGAATCATTATCATAATAACACGGAAGCCTCTACGGCACAAAGTATGCCGTAATTACTGCCCTCTCACCCTATTAGTCAATCTTCTTCTAACTTAGCTAAAAGACCCAACATCCATATTACCATACTCAAACTGTTCTCATAGTTGATCCCCGAAATAAAGAGCCGCTCTTACCATAATTTCTTGATTTGACATAACCATACCCCGCAAAGCGATCAATAGGTCCCACAAACATCCTTCAAAATAACACAAACATTCAGATATAGACCCAGTCATAGCCCACTATGAACCAGTAAAATATTATGATCCCGTTAACCTTCTTTCACCCCTCTAAAGCCATTCCTCATACCACGATTTCTTAGAACCTCATAAACACAAGCACAAAACAATGACTTACTCTTTCTAGAAAAGAATTCTTGCTAAATGAAGTAACTTTGAGCAATTCCATCAAACTGATCTTTCTCATATCCGACTTCGCTAGTTCCAAGTCTTTTTAAACCTTCAAATCATAATACCGGAAACATACCACTGAATACCTTGCCGATCCAAGTTCGTAAATAACCATCTGATCACTCTAAAGACCACCAGCAACCGTAGTACCTCCTCAAATCACTATCAAGTATTGACGAAACCATTATATCTGTCCGACTAGCTGCCCCGATAAAATACAATTAAGTGCACTCGCAACCCTAATAACGCTCAGAAAACCTGTCATCCCTCAAACCTGAACTGAAGCTCATCGAATTTGTGAAGGTGAGTTACAAGGAACTCATAAGTCCTTGGAGATATGAACACAATCCATAAAGTTTGAATCAAATGATACTAACCCAGAATGAATGCACAAACCCTGAATGCCATCAATAGCTACTCGAACTAACTCCAAATTTTCGTAACCAATCACAGTCCCACCATACACCTGTGGCAGAAAATTCTAATATGTTCCTCATGCATAATCAATCATGTCTGTCACCCTCGACTCCAAAAGAAGAGTTATATCCACGCTGTCAACTGAGTACCGAAGAACTACACCTTATGGCCCACGACATAACCAAACACACCAACTCAATACTGACCCTTATGTCTATTCTATCAAGTATGATCGCAACATAACTCTCAAATCATCTAGCTCTTGATTCCCAAATTTTCTTATCATTACTCTAAATGTGAAGACCCGACGAACATACCTCTTTGCGAAAAGACCCAATCCACAACCTCCCCGCATCTCAAGTCTCCACTCGTCACAAGTATTCCTACTTCCCAATCTAGAACCAATAACCACTTTCCTAGAAGGACCCACAAGCCACGAGCAATAATTACGTCGAAGCCCAACTTAACCTTTCACGGCCGAATATGAAATCCACTCTCATACCAATTGCAACCTTATTCTCACAAGCACGTCAGATAACAATTTTTCACTTCCTGATATTGGAGATTATTCAATCCAATTCCTCTTGCTTACTCGTCCATCCCATTAACACGAAAAGTAGTCATACCATAAATACCCTAAGAATTCGTACTTCGATGCACGCTTTCCACAAAAGTCATAATTTATGTCCTTTATTATCAATTCCTCTTCTTTATTACACGTGGTCAATATACTCTTGCCAAATCCACTGGTCCTTACAAAACTTTCGCTCGTCCCCTTATATCGACATCTAATACCCTGCCACTGATAAGTCATTAACCTGCCATAGGTACACCCGTGCCACGCACACCATCACAAAGCCTTGACGAAGTTGGAACTTTTCCCAGAACCAATCATATCATCAAACAAATGTTCTTGTCAAACTGAGAACGTACTTTCTCTCCTTCCGAGCAACCCAACATTTGACCCTCTGTACCATCTTTCCTATTTTTTTCAACAAACCCCTACAATAAGCCAGTCTTAACCATAATCCCGCTTAACTGAATCCGCAAGCCATAACTAGAAACTGAACTTGGTCACGCATCCGAATTTGGATGACACATATCATACCGTACCACAACACGTCATAACAAAACCGATCGCATACAAAATTCCAAAATGAGTTTTTCACCACTCATGAGAGAAAAAACAAGGATATTCAGATACTAATTAGAATCGACTAGGTACTAATTCGAATGAAGTAGCACGAAGGAATGAAAGCATTTGAAGTTTTCTAAATGTCCCATAGCCTCTAGCAGATAATTTCAGAGCTGATCGTACCGATCCGCAAGAATCTATATAACGACCCCCTTGGTCGTTATAGTCTTTTCGGCACTTTTAACCCTTTTCCCAGCTTGGCTAGCCGGCTTCTGACTCGAAGGGACTGCTGACACGTTTCTCGAGGTGTTTAGACTTGATTTGGATGACCTTTTGTGCAATTTGGGCTTAAAGCGAAAAAGATTTGACTCAAAGTTGACTTTCGGGTAAACGGGCCTTTTTTGGAAATTCGTCGATTTCGAGAGGTCCGGATGGTCTTTTAGAACTTGTGTGTGAATCTGGTTCTATTCCCAATGCACTCGGATACATTTTGAAACTTGGGTTGGAAAGTTGGAATAGAGGTATCGGAGTTTGACTCGGTCAACCAGACCTCTATTGGGAATTCTGAGTCCACGGGTGCGTTCGTAGCATGTTTTTATGTAAGTCTATGTATGTGGGTTATGAGCAGATGGCCTCGGGAGGTAGTCAGAAATTCGGGTTGAGTTGTGAAATGGGAATAGTTTTCTGTTGTCTGGTGCCCGCTTTGGAGGCACCAGCTTGCGGTAGCGGTACCACTGTAGCGGTCACCCTACCGCTGAAGCGGTCTGTGCCATTTAGGCATGACCACTATAGCGGTCATGGGACCGGTGTAGCGGTCATGGGACTGCTAAAGCGGCACCGCTAGAGCGATAATATTGTTGTGAAAGTGGTTGACGGGTAGTTAATTCATTAAATGAAGTTTTAAATGCCTTAAGCGCCTCATTTATTACCATTTCGAAAATTCAGCTCTTGGGAATAATTCTAGAGGATTCTTGGAGAAGATTCTTGGTGGTAAGTCCTACTATTCTCTTTGCTATTCCGTTATTCCTAATCATCTTAGAATCCCTTCTGTTGTAAGTTCATTAAGTAATGGAAGATTAAAGTGGGTTTAATGAATATTTAACCTAGGCTTCTAAATCATGATTTGTCGGTTGGGTTAGCTTCAATAAGCATTGAATTTATGATTAGAACCCTTATTTCATAACTCCTTCCTAATTAGAGGCTAATTTGTGGATTTAGAAGTTAGGGTTTATACCCAAATTTGAGGGTTTTACCTAGAATTCGAATTAGAGTGAATTGTTGATTATTCTAGCTTGCTAATGACGGGGATTGATCATCTAGAAGTTTAATTTCATGTTGTGACCTTTAGATCCCTAATTTCAACCTTCTAGTTCATAAACCCTATTCTATAGATTGGGTATTTGGGTACTGATAGAAGTGGGGTTGGTTTGGATGTTCTTCTTGGTTCTAGTTCTATTATTCGAATATACTTAGACTGTCTTGAAATTGAGGCTCAGCGGAAAGGGAAGGCGCCGGAGTGATTGTTGGTGTTATTGTTGTTCGGCCTTGCAGGTAGGTTACGACTTACCCTATAGTGCGACTTCGTTTAGCGAAGCATATATTTAGATGATATTGTCAGAGAAAGCATCTAAACCTTCAGGTATGAAGTTGGGTTGGATATTGTCTTAGGTTGAGCCCTGTTGTGTGATTGGGGCTAGCCACCAGGTTGTGTTGTGATTTGATTTTTCTATTGTTATTGGTTGGTGCTGCATGGTGATAGTAGTTATGGGAGACTGTTGATATATCTTGTTCATGATATTTTGGTACCTTACTTATTGATGTTTGATGCAAGGATGGTAATCTATATTGCTTATGTAGCCTTTTTCATGATATTGGTTGTGTACCCTTGCTTTGTTACTTGTGATATTGATCTGATTATTGACATTGAACTCATTCATTGCATGAATTATCATCCATCATGATATATTGTTGATACATTGATGATACTTGAGGAAGCATATTAATGAGCTAGGCTCAGTTTGGATGAGAGTCACGTGTGGTCCGATATCCGATGGTTGTCCCGGAATCGTGGTTGAGTGGTAGCGGTATCCGAGGTTATTGCCAGACCGTGAGGTACATGGACTCCGCGGGTCGCCCATGGGTTGTTCTGATGAAAATCCTCCGTGGGAAAAGTTTTGTAGTCTCGTCTATCTGTTGGGCAAAGATCCGAGAAAAGTAGTAAATGGACCTTGCGAGTCACCCTGGGTTGTGCTACTGAGACGTCGATACTTCCATCTGGAGTACATATGTACGCAGCATTGCATTGCATTACATTTGCATTTATACATTATTGTGTTGCATTGCATTATGGCTTATATTGTGATGGTCTGGTGATTAACTTGCATTATTTGGATTCAGACTGTATATATTGAGACTTGGCACCCTAGGGTTTAAATGCTACAACCTGGGTGATGACGGTTACTTTGTTCAGGCTTGTGTTTGATTTATACTTCTTGATTTATCTTTTTATCTTACTTTATTATCTGGATTATGTTAGCTAAACTTAGTCAGCCTATGATACCTACCGGTGCTGTGTTTTTATACTGACCTGCACTTGCTGCATTCTTTTATGAATGCATAATTCCAGGTTAGATCTACTTCCATTTCTCATGGCTGATAGTCGCTCCGAGATCTGCTTAGAGTCTACAGGGTGAGCATGAGATGTCAGTTGCCTTGAATATTCTTCTTATTCTATGTCTTATTTTTCAATCTGAGACATATTCAGACTTGATGTATTATTGATATTCCAGACATATATTTCTAGCTAGATGCTCTTGTATAGATTAGACTAGACTCTAGGGTGTATTTTCTTATTTCTGCACTTATTTTATATTATTATCATCAGACTTACGTGATTTATTCTCTCCCGCTTAGTTAATTATCTATTTACGTTTTTACTATCGTTAGGTTGAGGGTTCACCTATCGAGGTTGAAAAGGTAAGTACCCAAACGACTTAGCTAAATTGGGTCGTGACAAGTAGGTATCGGAGCCCTAAGTTACCCGGTTTATAATACAAGAGCGTGTCTAGTAGAGTTTTGTGGATCTGTACGATGAGCTCCTTACTTATCTGCGAGAGGCTATATGACATTTCGGAAATCTTATTTCTTTCATTCTTTTGTGTTACTTTAATCTAATTGGTTTCTGGAATAATCAAATTAATCTCTGACTCTTATCTCTTCTCTCATAAATGGTGAGGACTCAAGCTATGATAGCCCGAGGCTAGTGCCAGAGCCTGCAGCTATGGCTGGTACCAAAGGGCGACGATAGCCAGAGGGCGCGGTAGCGCTAGAGGTCGCGTGGCTGCCCCAGTCAGGGGTAGGGCTCCTGTGGTAGGACAGTGGCGTGAGAGATCTCTGTCTCTAGAGCCTAAGGTACAATAGGATCGAGCCCAGACCGTCGAGGATTATGTGGCTCCAGCACTGACAAAGCCCGAGATCACTACTGACCAGACTATGTAGGACACTATGGCTCGTGTTCTACTCAACTTAGATGCCCAGCAGGTTGCCGCTAGTTTCACTATTCCGAGTGGTGGTTCGCAGACTAGAGTTGGGGTGCAGACCCTGAGCAGATACCTACTCGGGTAGCATACCCTGCTGCAGCTATGGCTCCCCGTATTGATATAGTGCCAGCCTCGGGTGATGATCTCAGGCCCGTGGAGGCTGCTGTTATGACGGTTACTGATTAGGATCTTGTTGGGAGGTATAGAAAGTTGGAGCCACGGAGGTTTTCAGGTACTTCTGCAGAGAATGCTTATAAGTTCCTCTTGGATATACATGAGTTAATACATAGGATGGGGATCGTAGAGACCCATGGAGTTAACTATGTATCCTATTAGCTTCGCAAAAACGTGAAGACTTGGTAGAGGTATTTTGTTGCTTGCAGACCTGAGGGTTATCCTCCCCTAACTTGGACTCAGTTCTACTGGGCCTTCCTTGAGAAGTATGTGCCCTGGTCTTTAAGAGAGGCGCGTAGGGAGGAGTTTCTACATATTTAATAGAGGGTGTATCTGTGGAGGCCTATGTGACCCTCTTTCAGTATCTGACCCGTTATTCCACTCTCTTGATTCCTACTGAGCCTGACAGGATTAGGTGTTTTGTTGGTGGGCTAGTCGGTTTTCTTCAGATGGAGGCTGTGAGGGCTTCCTTCCAGTCCATCATTGAGCATTCTTCTTGGGTTGAGGCCGCTAAGGCCCGTGTATATGGGGGTGGTGGTGAGAAGATTCAGCGTCAGATTGGGAGTTATGGTGGTTCTAGTTCGAGAGGCGCCGGTCAGTCTTCGAGGTTGTATCAGCCATATTCTGGCTGCCTTGTTGACTCAGCTTTTCAGTCTTCTTCCAGTGACCCACCTAGATAGAGAGCTCCTAAGAGTTTTTTTTCTAAACCGGTAGACAGGGTTGTTTCATCCGAGTCCTCAGCTTTAGTTTATTAGTCTTCGTCCCCTCCGACCTGTTTTGCATGTGCAGAGATTGGGCATATTGCTAGGAGATGTTGTCGACCAAAATGGAATTATTAGCCACAGAGGACTCCGACATTATCTGGTGGTCGAGGTAATGCTTCTCAGAGGGGCGGTGCTTAGTCAGGCCGCGGTGGTTTGCAGGGTTCTAGAAGCATATCCCAGACATTTAGAGGTGGGTCCCAGAGTACGAGTCGAGGATCTCAGATTGGACGTGGTGGGGCTCTTTGTTACTCATTTTCAGGTAGGGCCGAGGTAGAGGCCTCAGATGCTATTATTTCAGGTACCATTTTTGTCTGTCATAGAGCAACATCTGTGTTATTTGATCCTGATCCACTTATCCATATATGTCTGCATATCATGCCGTCTATTGGGATTTGCCTTGTGATAGCATAGCAATACTTGTTCATGTATGAACTCCGGTTGGAGATTTTGTGGTCGTTGATCGAGTTTTATCGATCTTATTTGGTTACTGTTATGGGGTATAACAATAGGGTAGATATGTTGATTCTTGATAGAGTGGACTTTGATATTATCTTGGGTATGTCCTGGCTTTCTCCTTATCATGCGATCTTGTACTATCACGCCAAGACAATTACTTTAGCCATTCCGGGCATTCCTAAACTTGAGTGGAGGGGTACCCCTAGTCCCGCTCCGAAGAAGATCATTTCCTTCTTTCAGGTGAAGCAATTAGTCAATAAGGGGTATTTAGCTTATCTGGCTCATGTGCTTGAAATGACTGTTGCATCTCCACCCCTTGAGTCCATTCCTATTGTGAGCGAGTTTGCGGAGGTATTCTCGTCGGATCTGCCGGGTATGCCACCCGATCACAACATTGACTTCGGTACTGACTTGGATCTGGGCACTCGTCTTATTTCTATTCCGCCATATCGGATGGCACATGCCGAGTTGAGAGAGCTTAAGGAGCAGTTGCAGGATTTGTTGAGCAAAGGGTTCATTAGACCAAGTGTCTCCCCTTGGGGTACTCCTGTGTTATTTGTGAAGAATAAAGATGGAACCATGAGGATATGCATTGATTATTGCCAGCTGAACAAGGTAACTATTCAGAAGAATTGTCCTATGCCTCGTATTGATGACTTGTTTGACCAGCTTTAGGGTGCTTTAGTGCTTTCAGGCTACCACCAGTTAAAGATTAGGGCAGAGCATATTCCGAAGATCACCTTTCGAACAAGATATAGAAACTATAAGTTTCTGATAATGTCTTTTGGGCTTAATAATGCCCCGGCAGCATTTATGACGTTGATGAATGGCGTCTTTAGGCCATTCGTTGACTCTTCCGTGATTATGTTTATTGATGATATCGTGGTGTATTCCAAGAGTAGAGAGGAGCATGACAGCCATCTTCGTACTGTTCTTAGGCTATTTAAGAGGCATAGCTTGTTTGCTAAGTTTTCGAACTGTGTGGCATTCTTGGGCCATGATTGTGTCTAAGGATGGGATTGTGGTTGACCCACGGAAGATTGAAGCTGTGAGGGGTTAGGCGAAGCCCACTACTATTACCGAGGTTCGTAGTTTTATAGGTTTGGCCAGCTACTACCGCTGCTTTGTGAAGGATTTTGCTGCTATTGCATCATCTTTGACCAGATTAACTCAGAATGATGGTCTCTTCTGGTGGTCCAATGATTGTGAGGAGCGCTTTCAAAAGCTCAAGCTTCATTTGACTTCAGCCCCAATCTTAGCCTTACCCGTTGAGGGTAAGAATTTCACGGCCTATTGTGATGCCTCCCTTATAGGATTGGGTACTGTGTTGATGCAGGAGGGCAGAGTGATAGCTTATGCGTCCCGTCAGTTGAAGATTCATGAGAAAAATTACCCTACCCATGATTTGGAGTTGTTGGTCGTGCTCTTTGCTTTGAAAATTTGGAGGAATTATTTGTACGGTGTCCATTGTGAGCTTTTCACCTATCACCGTAGCCTTTAGCATGTGTTTACCCGGAGAGATCTTAATTCCAGGCAGCCCCGATAGATGGAGCTCCTGAAGGACTATGACATCTCTATTCTTTATCATCCTTTATCATCTCAGAAAAGCCCGTGTTGTGGCTGATTCCTAGAGTCGTAAGGCAGTGAGTATGGTGAGTTTAGCTCGTTTGATCATCTTCGAGCGTCTGTTGGCCGTGGAGGTTCAGTCTCTAGCCAATAGTTTCGTTCACCTTGATATTTAGCACCAGACAGGGTTTTGGCTTGTGTAGAGGCCAGGTCATCTTTATTGGATCAGATCAGGGCTCATCAGTTTGAGGATGCTCAGTTGAGTAGCATTCGAGATAGGGTCTTGAGGGGTGAGGCCAAGGAGGCCATGATTGATTCTGGGGGCATTTTGAGGATTAAGGTCCGCGTGTGCATTCCTCGTGTTGGTGATTTGATTCAGTTGATCTTGAATGAGGCTCATGGCTCTCGATATTCCATTCATCAAGGGGCGACTAAGATGTATCGGGATTTGAGGTAGCACTATTGGTGGCGTCGGATGAAGAGAGATATAGTTGATTTCGTGGCTAAGTGTGGGAATTCTCAGCAAGTAAAGTATGAGCACCAGCGACCCAGCGGTGTACTTCAGAGGATGCCCATTCCCGAGTGAAAGTGAGAGAGGATTGCCATGGATTTTGTTGTGGGTCTTCCGAAGGCCCTGGGCAAGTTTGATTCTTTTGGGGTGATAGTTGATCGTTTGACTAAGTCCACTCATTTTGTTTCGATTCAGATTTCTTATACCGCGGAGACGTTAGCCGAGTTATAGATTCGAGATATTATGAGGTTGCATGGGGTTCCTATTTCTATCATATCTGATTGGGGTACTATCTTCACTTCCTGTTTCTGGAGGGCCTTTTATGAAGAGTTGGGTACCCGATTAGATCTCAGTACAACTTTTCATCCCCAGACCGATGGTCAGTCCGAGCGGACCATTCAGGTGCGTGAGGACATATTGAGAGCTTATGTTATTTATTTTTGCGGTCATTAGGATCAGCACTTACCCTTAGCAGAGCTTGCGTACAACAATAGTTATTATTTCAGTAGTGGTATAACATCTTTTGAGGCTTTATATGGTACGAGATGTAGATCTTTTGGTGGCTGGGTTGATGGGTTTGAGGTTCGACCTTGCGGTACGGATCTGTTGAGAGAGGCCCTTAATAGAGTGAGAGTTATTCAGGTCAAGCTCTAGGCTGCTCAGAGTTGGCAGAGGATGTATATGGACCGGAAGGTCCAAGATCTAGAGTTTGCTATTGGTGACCAGGTTCTATTAAAGATTTCACCCATTAAGGGTGTTATGAAGTTTGGGGAGAGGGGAAAGTTGAGCCCCAGGTATAGTGGCCCATTTGAGATTGTTGACCGTGTTGGCGATATAGCTTATGAGTTGGCTTTGCCGCCAGGCTTTGCAGGAGTTCATCAGATTTTTCATGTTTCTATGTTGAAGAAGTACCATGCCGATGGTACTTACATCGTTTGTTGGGATTCGATATAGCTTGATGAGAATTTGACCTATGAGGAGGAGGCTATTGCGATCTTGGATAGGCAGGCTCGGAAGTTGAGGTCGAAGGAGATTGCTTCTATGAAGGTGCAATGGAAGCACCGTTCTGTTGAGGAGGCTACTTGGGATACTGAGTCTGATATGCGTAGCCGATACCTCGCTCTTTTCTTTTTTTCGTTCGAGGACGAGCAATGGTTTAATTGGTATCTGATGTAACGACCTGCTTGGTCGTTATAGACTTTCCGGCACTTTTTACCCTTTCCTGAGCTTGGTTAGCTCCTTTTTGACTCGAGGGGACCATTGACATGCTTCTCGAGTTATTTAGACTTGATTCGAGCGACTTTTTGTGAAATTTGGGCTTAAAGCGAAAAAGCGCCGACTCAAAGTTGACTTGTGGGTAAACGGAACTTTTTCAGAAATCGGTGGATTCCGAGAGGTCCGGATGGCCTTTTAGAACTTGTGTGTATATATCTAGTTCAGTTCCTAATGCACTCGAATGTATTTTGAGACTTGGGTTAGGAAGTTGGAATAGAGGTATCAGGGGTTGACTCGATCAGCGAGACCACTGTTAGGAATTTTGAGGCCACGGGTGCGTTCGTAGCATGTTTTTGTGTGAGTCTGTGTATGTGGGTTATGAGCCGATGGCCTCGGGAGTTAGTCAGAAATTTGGGTTGAGTTGTCAAATTGGAATAGTTTTCTGGATTTTGGTGCCCGCATTGTCGGTACCAGCATCGCGGCAGCAGTAGCATTGTAGCAGTCACCCTGCCGCTAAAGGTGTCTGTACCATTTAGGCATGACCGCTGTAGCGGTCATGGGTCCGCTGGGGCAGCACCGCTGGAGCGGTAATATTATTGCGAAAGCGGGTGACGAGGAGTTAGTTCCTTAAATGAAGTGTTAAATGCCTTAAGTCTCTAATTTATTACCATTCCGAAAATTGAGCTCTAGGGAACAATTCTAGAGAATTATTGGAGAAGATTCTTGGTGGTAAGTCCTTTAAATCTCTTTGCTATTCAATTATTCCTAACTATCTTAGAATCGCTTCTCTTGTTAGTTCATTAAGTAATGGAAGATTAAAGTGGTTTAATGGATATTTCATCTAGGCTTCTAAATCTTGATTTGTTGGTCGGGTTAGCTTTAGTAAGTATTGAATTGATGATTCGAACCCATATTTCATAACTTCTTCCTAATTAGATGCTAATTTGTGGATTTAGAAGTTAGGGTTTATACCCAAATTTAGGAGTTTTGCCTAGAATCCGAATTAGAGTTAATTGTTGATTATTCTAGCTTTCTAATGATTGGAATTGATCATCTAGAAGTTTTATTTCATGTTGGGACCTTTAGATCCCTAATTTCACCCTTCTAGTTCATGAACCCAATTCCATAGGTTAGGGATTTGGGTATTGATATAAGTGGGGTTGGTTTTGATGTTATTCTTGGTTGTAATTCTATTATTTGAATATGCTAAGACTATCTTGAAATTGAGACTCAGCGGAAAGGTAAGGCGAAGGAGTGATTGTTAGTGTTATTGTTGTTCGGCCTTCCAGGTAGGTTACGACTTACCCTATGATGATACTTCGTTTAGCGAAGCATATATTTAGATGATATTGTCGGAGAAATCATGTAAACCTTCTGGTATGAAGTTGAGTTAGATATTGTCTTAAGTTGGGCCCTGTTGTGTGATTGGGGCTAGTCACCCATTTGTGTTGTGATTTGATTTGTTCTATTGTAATTGGTTGATGCCGCGTTGTGACAGTAGATATGGGAGACTGTTGATATATCTTGTTCATGATATTGTGGTACCTTACTTGTTGATGTTTGATACGAGGAGAGTGTTCTATATGGCTTATGTTTCCTTTTTCATGATATTTTTGGCATACCCTTACTTGGTACTTGTGATATTGATCGGATTATTGACATTGAACTCATTCATTGCACGCATTGTCATCCTTCATAATATATTGTTGATACATTGATGATACTTGAGGAAGCACTATGATGAGTTGGGCTCAGTTTTGATGAGAGTGACGTGAGGTCTAATATGTAATGGTTGTCCCGGAATTGTGGCTGAGCGGTAGCGGTACCCAAGGTTATTGTCGGACTGTAAGGTACATGGACTCCGGGGGTCCCCCATGGGTTGTGCTGATAACAATCCTCCGTAGCCAAAGATCCTGAGCCTCGTCTGTCTGTTGCGCAAAGATCCGGGACGAGTAGTATATAGACCTAGCGAGTCTCCCTGGGTTGTGCTACCGAGACGTCGATACTTCCGTCCGGAGTACATGTGTACACAACATTGCATTGCATTTACTTTAATTACATACATTATTGCATTGCATTGCATTATGGCTTATATTGTGATGATCTAGTGATTTACTTGCGTTATTTAGATTCAGACTGTATATATTGAGACTTGGCACATTTGGGTTTAGATGCTATAACGTAGGTGATGACGGTTACTTGGTTTTGGCTTGTGTTTGATTTATACTTGTTGATTTATCTGCTTATCTTACTTTATTGTCTGGATTATGTTAGCTAAACTTAATCGGCCTATGATACCTAGCAGTACTGTGATTTTGTACTAACCTGCACTTGCTGCATTCTTTATGAATGCAGAATTCCAGGTTGGATCTACCTGCGTTTCTTGTGGCTGACAGTCGCTCTGAGATCTGCTTAGAGTCTACAGGGTGAGCATGAGACGTCTGCTGCCCTAAAGATTCTTCTTATTCTATGTCATATTTTTCATTCTGAGACATATTCAGACTTGATGTATTATTCATATTCTAGACTTGTATATTTCTAGCTAGATGCTCTTGTATGGATTATACTAGACTCTGGGGTGTATTTTTTTTTTATTTTCGCACTTGTTCTATATTATTATCGTCAGAGTTACGTTTATTCTCTTCCTGTTATTTAATTATTTAATAACATTTTTACTATCATTGGGTTGAGGGTTCGCTTACTGAGGTGGGAAAGGTATGTGGCCACACGAGATAGCTAAATTTGGTCGTGACACTCTGCTAGACATGCTCTTGTACTTATAGACCGGTTAACCTAGGGCTCTGATATCATCTTGTCCCAACTCAATTGCACTAAGTTGCACGGGCACCTACCATTCCGCACCTCGGTAGGCGAACCCTTTCTTTTACTAGCATACAACTAAAAATGTGGAAGGACAATGTAAATGTTACACCTCATAAATTTTTGTGCCATAAGTAAACTATCGTAAGCTCGTAGAGGCCATGGAACCCCTATAAGGTTAAGAAAGACTTCTAACAATTGTTCAGCATGTACCGTAAGGTTTCGGGGTTAAGCGAATCAGTGTTATAACCCGTACTTTAGGGGTTAAACTAGGAGTTCTTAATGTGCCAAGGAAGTTTTGTTTTAAGGTACTTGAATCATATAATATTCGTATCTTAAGTTTTGAAGTCAAGCAAGTTGTAAAATAAAAGTCGGCGAAAAGTATCGCAAGTTACGTTCATAAATTTTGCTTAAATTTAGGTCTAATGTTACTGAGCTTTTCTCCCAATATACTTGGAGTTACGGGGTCATCCGCTTATCAAATTGAGGTCTATGAGTCTAGTTTCCAACGCATTAAACCGTTCATCCATATGACATCAGAATAGAGAGATATTCACGTTTTGGCTAGACTACACAGTCAGCCTAGCTGGGACCCACTTGGGGCGATGGCCGACTTTGCTTTACACTATATGCGTTCCCAGCCTCATTATCTCAGTATTATTCAACCAAACCTCGTCCTAAGGTTCCTTAAAACCCTCCCCAACAGTTCATAGTCATTCAAGAACCAAACATAAAGATTTGATGCAAGTCTTACCTTGGGAATCAACTTAAGTGAAAGGAAATCACTTCTATCGTATTCTGTTATTATTAAGGAGAACACTAGCAGGGAGATGCTTGGAACTCGACTTGGGGCTACTGTATAAGGTGAGTATGTTATGTTCCGGGTTGTGCTTATGATTATTTTGATGTTGGTTAAGGTGAATTGATGAAATAAACATGAACTTGCGAATAGAGTTGTTATTTGGAAAGAGTTGAGCTTGTGGGTTGTTTTCTTGATATGATTATATGGTATACGTCTGGAATCAGTAGTAACTGATTTACTTATCATGTTAAGGATGTTGTTCAGTTAAGAAAGGAAGCTATAAAAGATGATGTGGGTTATACGTGTCTCAATTCGAGCTTGTCGCTCGTTGTGAAGCGTTCTGAAGTTGTTAGTGATATATATGTCATGTTGTAGATATTTGTGTTGTTGTTTTGGGTTGTTGTTTAGATATAGATAATTGTGAGAAACTACTTTTATATGGGAGATGCTGCCTGATTCGTTTTGGGATCAAGTTATCGATTGATAAACATGATACAACCCTACGTCACTCCAAGAACTCTGGATAACATTTTATGAGTCATTCATGCATTGTGTGTGTATATATATACACACACACTTTCTAACACCGATCCGCTTTATAGTCGGCCGGGTAGGCACCTATTGTGCAACCACTGATCAACTAGGTATTCACACCGAGTTCTATTGTGGCCGGGTAGTTCCACATCGAGTCCTATTAAGGCCGGGTAGCGTATATTGACGACATAGCCCCATTTAGTGGCTTATATGTAGTATGCAAATATGATTTTTATTTAAAGGAAGTATGCTTAGTTTACGACCTTATAGGCATTCAAACATACAGGTTGTTTCTCTTATCTCATATTATTTCTATGTTTCTTACATACTGTCTTCCATGCCTTACGTACTCGGTATATTATTCGTATTGACTCCCCTATTTCTTGAGGGGGAGGTGGGTTGCATTCATGCCTGCAGATCACAGGATATAGGTTGGTGACCCATCTGTTAGGATACCAGCTCTACGGTCAAGGTTTTTTCACTTCACTTGTTTCGGAGGTGCCAGGAGTCAGCATGGTCATATATATATATATATATATATATATATATATATATATGTATATACTTATGTATGGGTATGGCGGGGCCCTATTTTGACCACGTCATGTATGTTTTCTAGTAGAGGCTTGTAGACAGTTATGTATATTCTAATAATGTCAAGACTAGATGTTTCATATGTTGTCACACAGGTGATCATGACAGCCTTGTTGGCTCTTACAGTATGTCCAGCATATCCATATATGGTATAAGGATGGAATCAGTAGTAAATGATTGTGGGATGTTTTCTTGATATGATTATATGGTATAAGGCTGGAATCAGTAGTAAATTATTTGCTTATGATGTTAAGGAAGTTGTTAAGTTAAGAAAGGAAGCTATAAAAAATGATGTGGGTTATACGAGTCTCAATTCGAGCTGGTCGATCGTTATGAAGCGTTATCAAGTTGCTAATGATATATATGTAGTGTTTTGGATGTTTGTGTTGCTATTTTGGGTTGCTGTTATGATATAGATATTGGGAGAAACTAGTGTTATAGGGGAGATGCTGCTCGTTTCATTTTGGGATCAAGTTATCAATTGATATACATGATATACGAAAGCCATCTAAAGTCATATATGTATTCCATTGTTATCGGATTGGCACATTAATAATGGGAAGTTCGTGGTTGTGTTTCTTGGACGATGTGAGGTATGTTAAGGCTATTCCTTTTCTTCATTTTGGCATGACCTTTATGATACGAAAAAAATAAGCAAGCGAACAAATTTCAAAACAATCCTACTCCTGGTGTACTAAAGACAAATGCATCCTCGATTTCATATGTATATCTTGGTATATTCTATGTCCATGGCTTTACAGAGATACCGTATATTGGTATTAGTAGTCTCACAATGTTTCTTAGAGGTGTTACGACCATACGTCACTCCAAGAACTCTGGATAACATTTTATGTGCCATTCATGCATTATATATATATGTACTTTCTGACACTAAGCCGCGCTATAGCCAGCCGGGTAGGCACCTATTGTGCAACCACTGATCACCTGGGTATCCACACCGAGTCCCATTATGGCCGGGTAGTTCGACACCGAGTCTTATTAAGGTCGGGTATCTTATATTGACGACATATCCCCATTGAGTGGCTTATATATAGTATACAGATATGATTTTTATTTAAAGGAAGCATGCTTAATTTACGCCCTTAGAGGCATTCAAACATACAAGTTGTTTCTCTTATCTCATATTATTTCTATGTTTCTTACATACTATCTTCCATGCCTTATATACTCGGCAAATTATTCGTACTGACTCCCCTATTCCTTGGGGGGATACGTTCATGCCCGCAGCTCTCAGGATACAGGTTGGTGACCCATCTATTAGGATACCATCTCAGCGGTCGAGGTTGTTGCACTCCACATGTTTCGGATGTACCAGGAGTCAGCTTGGTCATATATATATATATATATGTATTTACTTATGCATGGGTATGGCGGGGCCCTGTCCTAACTACGTTATGTATGTTTTCCTTTAGAGGCTTGTAGACAGTTATGTACATTCTGATAATGTCAAGACTATATGTTTCATATGTTGTCACACAGGTGATCATGACCGCCTTGTTGGCTCTTGCAGTATTTCCAGCATATCCATATAGATGAGTCCTTCAGACTATTTGATATAGACATGTTTACCTTATGAATCTATCGAGTATCATCTGATGGCCCTATCGGCCTACCTATATTCATAATGATGTCACAGATATACGTCAGATGGTACTTGACTAGTACAGTCAGGTGCCTGTCACGGCCCTCAAGTTGGGTAGTGACAAAAGTGGTATCAAAGAAGTTTTATCCTAGGGTTGTCTACAAGCCGTGTCTAGAAGAGTCTTGTTTATGGGTGTGTTGGGTGCCACACTTATAAACCAGAGGCTGCAGGACATTTCAGATGGTTACCTTCTTTTCTATTCTAGATTGTGCGATAGAGCCAAGTCGTAGGATATGAGATTTCCAGTCCTAATCCTGATTGTTTTTGTAGCTGTAAGATAGCTTCCATGGGAAAGAAGATTAATGGTTCAGGGGCCTCCAGAGTGAGATATTCTTATGATACAGACCCATCGGAAGATGAGCCCTCTATTGAGACAGATCCATCAGAAGCTATGCCCTCCATAGAGAAAGACCCGTCTGAGATTCAGGAGGACTTTACTGGGGAGGTACAGGATAGGCAAGTATTGGGAGATGATCACTCGAATAATCCCAAATTTACAGTATCTACAGAACATGGATCAAATGAGAATAATGGTAAGTCTGGGAGAATCAGTACAATTGGTACGTTTATTGAAGGTATGGGCGTCATGGGACAACCTGTAAAAGGGCAACCAGAAGAAGAACTCCCCCAGCTACCGTTGGATCGACTCATACTGTCACACTCTAACAATGGTAGGGCATGACGGGCACCCGACTCTCATCAGAGTCGTGCGAACCCTCAGACATTCGCTCTATCAAACCCTGTCATTTCAAAAACTTTTAAGAACATAAAACTTCTCCAAATAGAAATCATTATCTTTATAACGGTTATGAAAACTTTCAATCAAAAAAAGTACTTTAAACCAATTGAAATCATCTAAAATACATACTCTTTTAAAATCCACAAATGACTCAACTGACATCACTTTTTCAACATCTCAATAAACATACCACAGGACACTATCTGCAGAAGTATCTAAGAAGTAAACTGAACATTATGAGTCAGGACAGGGCCCTGACATACCCATAATCATACATATCTATACATGACTTGGCACAGCTCCAGAATGAGGTGGAACTTGCCAATCCCAACTGATGTCAAGCACCCTAGCTATACACTTAACTTGCCAAACAATCTGGGCTGCGGGCATGAATGCAGCGTCCCCAGGAAAAAGGATATCAATACGGACAATGTACTGAGTATGTAAGGTGGTAACAAATCATAATCATAGTAGAGACGAAATCACAATCTAAATCAATACCTGCAGCCTTCGCGGGAAGAAATATAAATGTGCACACGAAGTCTCAAAACAATCTTTGAGTAAATAATGCAATCCAACACACATGCCGCTTTCGACATGTTAAAAGAATGGTCCCTTCGGACAGCTGCTTCCGGCTAGTATCACAATAGTCCCTTCGGACAACCACTTCCGGTATAATAATGATGGCCCCATCGAGCAGCCGCTTCCAGCTTAATAATGATGGCCCCTTCGGGCAGCCGCTTCCGGCTTAAAAATGATAGTCCCTTCGGGCAGCCGCTTCCGGCTTAATATCACCATCATGTCAACACAAACCCAATTCACAAATATCAATTTCAATTCAAAGCATAAGTCACTAATCAATTCATCACAATCCAGTTTTTAGCCTTAGTCTTTCACAAGAAGTTATCAAATTTGTATCTCACTAGATTTAGGAGGACATACTTCCAGGTTTGAGGGTAGAATTGTTATGAAATTCTTACTACTTATATTCTACTCAATTTCATCTTATTGCCCTACCCAAAGAATAAATGATCATATCAATACAAAGGGATGATACTATGCAATGTAAACATAAATCGTAATGAAATGAAGTAGTAAACTCTCGCACCCCCTTCGGAGTGGTTTTGAAAAATCAAACACTATGTTTTCTTTAGTATAAAACTCATTTCCTCGAAATCATTAGTAAAACCATATACATAACTCAACTTTGCACCTTATGGGTGTTCCCTTCGGAAAAGAATAGGAGTACAATATCAAT
The DNA here is from genome assembly GCF_019175385.1 of Lycium barbarum. NCBI lineage: Eukaryota > Viridiplantae > Streptophyta > Magnoliopsida > Solanales > Solanaceae > Lycium > Lycium barbarum. Next base: position 27,403,107 of record NC_083337.1, read on the forward strand.
AAGCCATCACAAGAAACATTTAGACCTTGCTCGTCCAAGAATGGAATCATATGGAGTACATATAGAATGAATAACAACAAGGATAATGCCAAAGAAAGAAAGGTTTGTCTTACATACATTGTCGCTTACGTTATTAGCTTAACTTATGCTTCCAAACACTGGTCAATCTACAATCAAGGTAAAGGAAACCGTAGACAACTTGAAAGAGGTTCATATACTTATCTAAGCTCGTAATTAACTTACGTAAATTCGGGCAGCATTTTCCCTATAATCTTTGCTTCCCTATAATTCCAATTCAAATTAACAACACAATCAGCAACCAACAACAACAAGAACCATCTCATATAAGCCTCTTTATACTCAAAGCATCAACTTCCAAAGATATACACCAAAACAGCCCGGTATACGCTTTGTATACGATGTCTTCATACACTTTATTCTCCCAAATTCAAGAACAACAACTTATCAACAACATCAACAACAATATCAACAATCCTTTTATATAAATATCCAACTAATTCTATCCATTTAATCATACCAAAATAGCCCCCAAGTTATTTGTTATCCAAAAGTGATAACTGAACTTTCAACGTCTTTTTCTCTATTCTAACCCATCAAATCTATCAATGATCATTGTAAGAAAATCATTAACATATTAAACATACCTTGTATGATCAGCCACCACGAAAAAAAATCCCCCAAGTTCAAATTTTAGCTTAAAACGACGGCAACAACTTGTACTACACTTTACTCTTCACGAGCCTCGAAATTCGGAACCTCGAACTTGATCAAAATTTGGTTTCTCTCTCTAAGGGCTCTCTTCCCTCTCTCTAAAATGCTCAAATCTTTTTTGGGATTAAATGTGAAGAAATTTCACGAATTTAGCCCTTATATAGGGGTCTTGAGACGGTTTCCACCGACCTTGAGTCGTGTTGGGCCGAGCCAACTGCCCAGCTTGACCTTTTTGCCTCAAAACATCTATAACTTTTTATCCCTACATTGTGTGAAGGCCCACGACCTATGGTTGGAAAGCTAATTCAATTATCTACAACTTAATATTTGGAGTTTTCCCAAATCTCAAATAATTATGGGTTTATGGCCTCCCGAAGTAAGATCACCCGAAAATGTAACTTAAAAACATCTTTTTGGAGGGCTTACACTTGGATTTGGCTCAAGGGTCCTTCTATAGTTGTGTTTAACTTCACATATATTGTCCATATAACTTTTCATATGAACTTTATAAAAACCCCATGATGTGGGCCCCACCTCAGCTTACGGTTACGAGGGCTACATATCTTTTAACGTGTCATTCCAATCATACTGTACTAATTCCAAATATCATACTAATGCTATCCTCATGCTAATATAGTAGAATTTCATCCTTTATACTTGTAATATTTGCTCCTCCTTGAGCTCACATTAAGCCGTCTGCAGCCTTAGTAACATGAAATTTTCTAGGGTGTAACATCCTTCCTCTCTTAGAAATATTCGTCCTCGAATGTTAAATGAAGACTAATACTCGTATCCAATTTCAACACTTACTAATATAACACACCCCTTCACAATTCCTAGGGTCCTTGTCGATACTTATCTTTCCTCTATAAGCTTCAACTTCCCTTAACCTCATTGATGCTTTCCGTCATATTGATTTTTATGAGGGACACATTACTCCCATTCCTCAAACACATAATCATGTTTCTTTCTCTTCCTTGTTCCATTCTTTACTCGTTTTAGCTTACTTTTTTTCTTATACTAACTCACCTCTCGAACGACTCTTTGCTTATCATTTCTCCCCCTCTTAAGTCTCTTCTCATAATATTATCACATTATTCGAATCACATCAATCTTAGTTCATCAACTTTACTTCTAATCCCTGAGAGAACTTAACTAAACCCTCGACTCACTTCTTTATCCTCGAGTAATTTCAACCTAACTCTCAAACTCATTCTGAACCCACCATATAACCCTCCTTGCAGTCTGATTTACAACTATTATTAACCTTTCCTTCTTCAGTTTACACTTGTGTATCTTACTGATCATAGCATACATATATATACAGATCACAATCAATTTTAACAAAATTTTGGCCGAACCTCCTCTGTAATTTGTACTACCCACCTGTACATAGCTAACCAACAAGGCAACAATCAAAATATATCAACATGCCTCACAGGGCCACAATCATCTTACAACACCCTATACATACCTGTACAAATGCTCTTCACAATAGCATTCTCAATTCGATAAGAAGCATACCTTTCTTACTGCAATCCTTAACCTGCAGCACTCACCTCAAATAGCAATCATTAATCATTAGAGAACTTACCTTTCTTACGAGCAATTCCAATTTTGCAATCATAGCTTCACTTTACAATCACTTAATAAATATTCAAATCTTAAAGTTAGCGGCAAGGATTCAAAGACTATAACATAGCTCTATAGCACAATCTATCATCTGAATGAAGGGAAACGATCCTAGATGCCCTGTAGCCTCCTGCTCATAAGTGTGGTCAACAACACACCCATGAACAGGACTCTACCTGACACGACTATGCAGACAACCCCTAGAACGAACTGCTCTGATACCACTTTGTCACACCCTAACAATGGTAGGGCATGACGGGCACCCGACTCTCATAAGAGTAGTGCGAACCCTCAGACATTCGCTCTATCAAAACCTGTCGTTTCAAAACTTTTAAGAACATAAAACTTTTCCTAATAGAAATCATTATCTTTATAACGATTATGAAAACTTTCAGTCAAATAAGTACTTTAAACCAATTGAAATCATCTAAAATACATACTCTTTTAAAATCCACAAATGACTCAACTGACATCACCTTGTCAACATCTCGACAAACATACCACAGGACATTGTCTGCAGAAGTGTCTAAGAAGTAAACTGAACATTATGAGTCAGGACAGGGCCCTGACATACCCATAATCATACATATCTATACATGACTTAGAACAGCTCCAGAATGAGGTGGAACTTGCCAATCCCACCTGACGTCAAGTATCCTAGCTATACATTTAACATGCCAAACAATCTGGGGCTGCAGGCATGAACGCAGCGTCCCCAGGCAAAAGGACGTCAATATGGACAATATACTAAGTATGTAAGGGGGTAACAAATCATAATCGTAATTTGACTTACGAGAGAAGAAATCACAATCTAACTCAATACATGCAGCCTTCGCTGGAAGAAACATAAATGTGCACACGAAGTCTCAAAACAATCTTTGAGTAAATAATGCAATCCAACACACATGCCGCTTCCGACATGTTAACAGAATGGTCCCTTCGGGCAGCTTCTTCCGGCTAGTATCACAATAGTCCCTTCGGACAGCCGCTTCCGGCATAATAATGAAGGCCCCATCAGGCAGCCGCTTCCGGCTTAATAATGATGGGCCCTTCGGGCAGCCGCTTCCGACTTAACAATGATAGTCCCTTCGGACAGCCGCTTTCGACTTAATATCACCATCATGTAAACACAAACCCAATCCACAAATATCAATTTCAATTCAAATCATAAGTCACTAATCAATTCATCACAATCCAGTTTTTAGCCTTTGTTTTTCATAAGAAGTTATCAAATTTGTATCTCACTAAACATAGGAGGACATACTTCCAGGTTTGAAGGTAGAATTGTTATGAAATTCTTACTACTTATATTCTACTCAATTTCATCTTATTTCCCTACCCAAAGAATAAATGATCATATCAACACAAAGGGATGATACTATGGAATGTAAACATAAATCGTAATGAAATGAAGTAGTAAAATCTCGCACCCCCTTCAGAGTAGTTTTGAAAAATCAAACTTTATGTTTCCTTTAGTACAAAACTCATTTCCTCTAAATCATTAGTAAAACCATATACAAACCTCAACTTGGCACCTTATGGGTGTTCCCTTCGGAACAGAATAGGATTACAATATCAATAAGCCATCACAAGAAACATTTAGACCTTGCTCGTCTAAGAATGGAATCATATCGAGTACATATAGAATGAATAACAACAAGGATCATGCCAAAGAAAGAAAGGTTTGCCTTACATACCTTGTCGCTTACGTGATTAGCTTAACTTATGCTTCCAAACACTGGTCAATCTACAATCAAGGTAAAGGAAACCGTAGACAACTTGGAAGAGGTTCATATACTTATCTAAGCTCGTAATTAACTTCCGTAAATTCGGGCAGCATTTTCCTTGTAATCTTCGCTTCCCTCTAATTCCAATCCTAATTAACAACATAATCAGCAACCAACAACAACAAGAACCATCTCATATAAGCCTCTTTAAACTCAAAGCATCACCTCCCAAAGATATACACCAAAACAGCCCGGTATATGCTTTGCATACTATATCTTCATACACTTTATTCTTCCAAATTCAAGAACAAAAACTTATCAACAACATCAACAACAATATCAAAAATAATTTTATATAAATATCCAACTAATTCTATCCATTTAATCATACCAAAACAGCCCCCAAATTACTTGATATCCAAAAATGATAACTGAACTTTCAACGTCATTTTCTCTATTCTAACCCATCAAATCTATCAATGATCATTGTAAGAACATCATCAACATATTAGACATACTTTATATGAGCAGCCACCACGAAAAAAACATCCCCCAAGTTCAACCTTTAGCTAAAAACGACGGCAACAACTTGTACTACACTTTACTCTTCACGATCCTCGGAATTCGGGACCTCGAACTTGATCAAAAGTTGGTTTCTCTCTCTAAGGGCTCTCTTCCCTCTCTCTAAAATGTTCAGATCTTTTTTGGGATTAAATGTGAAGAAATTACATGAATTTAGCCCTTATATAGGGGTCTTGGGCCGTTTCCACCGACCTATAGTCGGGTTGCGCCGAGCCCACTGCCCAGCTTGACCTTTTTGCCTCAAAACATCTATAACTTTTTATCCCTACGTTTTTTTGTTGATTGATATGGATTTCCTAGCATAATTATAGGAGTAATTGATATAGATTGATTATGTAATGATTGTTTAATATTCTCCTTTATTATGTAATATTCTCTTTCTTTATTTAGTTATAGGAATTATTGTATAAATACCCATTGTCATGGGATGTAAATTATCCAGAAATACAAAGAATACTTTCTCTTCTTCTTGAAATTCTACATGGTATCAGAGCCATTGCTGCCCTTTAGAGGTGAGTTATCTCCCTCGCAGCACTAGGGTTCCTTTTTTTTCTCAAAGAGGTCGAGTTTTCTCTCTCTTGGTGGCTGTCCGCAACACAAGCTCCTTCCAGTCAGTTTTTCAGAATATATTTTCTTCCGTTGGAGTTACTAGAACATTTCGAGTCAGCCCTACCAGTTTTTGATTTTTTCCGACCACCGAAAATTAAGGTTTCGGCGTGGCTGCCATTTTTTCCGGCGAGATCTACTGTTTTTAGAGATCTGCAATTTTATTTTCCGGCAATATTTTGCACCTGCAGCCACTGTTTCAGATTTTTACGGCGTGTTTTCCGGTGACTTTTCAGGTTCAGATTTTTCTTCTTTTTTCGACATTGTTTACCCACGGCATCTATCTGTGAGATATTTCTCTAAATTATTTAGATCTATGACTATTCAAACTATGAGAGATACAAAGGGAGCAGATAATAGTTCTCTTTCACAAATCAGTGTTGGTCCGTCTAATATTGCAGAAAATGTGGAGACGTTTAGAGACGCTACTTTTGGAGAGACTTTGTCTCCGGATGAAGTTCAACAACTTCGTCGTCTTTTGAACAAACTTGACTCTTCCAGTGTTGCTAGTTTCAATTATGTGCAGTCAAGTATTGCCTTTAGTGCTCAGCTTAATTCCTGGATTATTGATTCTGGTGCAAATAGACACATGACAGGCTCTTCTAAAGGCCTTCAAAATTACTCTCCTAGTCCCAAAGGGGATTATGTCCGAATAGCCAATGGCTCCTTAACCCCTTTCTCTGGAACAGGTTCACTGATTTGTACCCCTGATATTACCTTATCATCCATTCTTCATGTTCCTGACTTTCTTGTTAATCTATTATCTGTTAGCGCTATCACAAAAGCACTAAACTGTAGTGTAAAATTCTTTCCTGATCGTTGTGTTTTTAAGGACCTTCAAACAGGGAAGAAGATTGGCAGTGGTAGATTGTATGATGGCTTATATTTGATCAATGGAGCTCGAGATTCTGGCCAGGCTTATATAAGAACAAATAAGAAAGTCAACCAAGAAATAATGTAGTGGCATAAACGGTTGGGACAACCTTCCTTTTTTGCTTTAAAAAGGTTATATCCTTGTTTATTTTCCAGAACTCAGTTTGAATCTTTGTCTTGTGATGCTTGTGAATATGCCAAGAACACAAAAAACTCTTATCCTCTGAGTGACAATAAAAGCACAATTCCTTTTTCGACCATTCATTCTGATGTATGGGGCCCTACCACTACAAGAAAAATGACCATTAGCGAAGGGAAAGCTGGTCCCTAAAAGTGTGATTCTAGTCCCTAAAGGTCAATAGCGATCAGAAAAATCTGGTCCCCACCCGTCGCTATAGGCTCCGCCGCTAAAGGTCAATAGCGACGGGATTTTATTACTGGTCCTTAAAGAGTTTTAACGACTGGAGGAATTCTGCTCCCTAAAACACTTTTAGGGACCATAAATCTAGTCTCAACGCATGGATTAACTGGTCCCTAAAAATTTTAGCAACCAGTTTCTACTGGTCCTAAAAAGTAATTATGATTAAAATGTGGTCTTTACCTGTCATTTAGTTTTCAAAATTATACAATTACCAGTATAGACAATCACAGGCACAGCAACAAAATTATCAACAAAAAATGAATGCTTTCATCTACAAATATTAGAATAGGAAATTAATTGCAAAAAAAGTACTAACATCTAGCTTGTAATACAACCAACTGTTTACACAACTACTCAGCACAATACAATTTTTTTTCCTAGCTACTTGTATGAAGTATTCAATACTCTCATCTTGACTTGTAACTAAAACTCTTCAAACCCTGTAAACAATAAACAGTAAAATCTCTTTAGAAAATCATAAAGATCGAATTAAGCATCTAAAAGATAACATAAATGGAGTTCATCACTTTCTTCAGCAATACACGAAAACTGAACACATCTTGTTAATTAGTACTTTGTAAAACCAACACTTGAATTTGTCTCAGCAATTATCACCAATTAGATCATAGAATTAGACTTAAAAATAGTTTCCCGTCATTGTGTTTTGCTACAAAACTTGAAACTTTCATTTCAGTACGAAGTTGAAGCAACCTCTTCAAAGTAACACTGAAGAAGTCTTGACCCGTCAATGAATTTAAAGGGAAGAGCTTTGGAACTGTAGTAGAGGGACCAAAGATAAACATTTCGTGTCTTGATTTCCTATTGCTTTTGCGTTAATTCATAGGCAGGGTCGTGAGAATCCTGGAATGACAAGTTATAGGATCTTAGAAAGCATTTGAAAAGCTACTTTTCAAGCTAAAGATATGCTTAGATAGACCTCGTTCTTAAGAGGAAGACGAAAAAACAAAGAAATAACCATCTACTTCCCTAACCCCCATTGAGAAAATAGGAGATGGAAAATATAATGAATAAAAGATGAGAGGAGATTCTACATATTACTTGCGGGTTCTTCACCTCATACAGTAATTTATCCTTCCTTGTGCTCTGTTTCAACTTCTTACTAAAAGTATCCACTATAATATGTTCATTTTTTCTTGTTATCTCAAGTGGATCTATACTATTATATTGTAGCAGCAGCCAACTTTTGAGACCGATTTGCATAGGCTTTTCAGTTTCAAATTTAACAAGTTAAAGAAGACTGATAAGTAAAGATTGAAGAGTAGAAGGTTTTAACACCAATTCAATTGATTATGGCAACCTTGTGACTGTTCATACTATCAAATAAAAGCTCAAATATAATATTTTTAGTCCTGCTGCTAAGAGCATTTTTTTTAATGAAGTTGTAGAGAGGCAATTTGCAAAAGAAAAAAGTATGAGAAAGCATTGTTTGCCTCAATAAAATGTCTAAGATCATCTCTTGAGAAACTATACATTACTCACCTTCGAAGAGAGTGACTTCTTCACTTTGTCGACCCTTTCTTCAACTTCCTTCCGATGCTTCTTGTCCGATTCACTCATTGTATCTGCCCATTTGATTTTCTCTAGAATTGAGATAAGAAGATTGTCTGATGTAGTCAACCTGCGTTTTTCATCAAAAAATGGAATAAATTTACGAGTTGACAGATTACAGTTAAATCTCACAGTTAGCATGCAAAACATTCAAAGATCACAAGGACCTCTTGTAAAACGACACACACCAGAGTAACACCACACTTTACACAAAAACGTCAAACGCCAAATGCCTCTAATCTTATCCCTCACCTAAATTCGGTGGTATACCACAACTCCGCAGATTCAATTTACATTTGATTTATGGCATAGAAAGCTGAGTGGGATTGTACTTGGTAAAACAGATATCATATACTTTCCATCGCCGAAGTTACAAATTTACATTGCACAAGTTGTCTTCTTCATAGTTGCAATAAGAGAAAATAAGTATAAATAGAAATTGAAAAATAGATAAGTATATGTAGTTGTAAAAAATGGCAAGAATTAGGCTGGAAGACTTTTTTATTAGCTCAAAAACAATTAAAATGTATGATCATCTAGACATGATTTCCCTTTCATTTTTTCTGAGTAGACATGGAAACAGCCTCTTGTAGAAATGCAAGGTAAGGCTGCGTACAATAGACCCTTGTGGTCCGGCCCTTCCCGGACCCCGCGCATTGCGGGAGCTTAGTGCATCGGGCTGCCCTAGATAAGTTTACTAATAATACATGATTTTTCTGTCATACGAGAGTGTACTTGAATGAACATTCATAAAAACATGCAACTGGAAGGCAAGTAAGCAGCCTTTTCATTGACCTATGAGTCAGCATCAGTTAGCAAATAACCACTGAGGCGTTCCAAACTACCAACTAGTTCGGAATTCTTCCATCTGGTGGACCCCACAGCATGGTGAGATTTCTACCGTCTTGGGGAAGTGTAGGGGCTCAAGCAAATTTATGCAGTCCAATAGCATTGGCTTACTGACATTTTAAAAAATGAGGTCCTAGATTGAATCACTTATGGGTCTCGGGATTGGCTTACAGGATACTATCATTGAAACTAGAACAGATAAGGAATAACATGCTTCTACATCGAAATGGCTACTAATAATGGGTTAAAATCCAGACTACATTCCTAAACTAGTGGACATAGATGCACCATCTAGGCAAAGTTTGTGTTGAACACTCTCAGCACAACTTTGCGTCAAACATGACTCGGACACATGCTCGACATGATTTCATACGTATCCAATTTCTTGACTAATACATCACTCAACTGATACGAAGACTCCACAAGGACACATCTGAACACCAATACTCAACAATCTCTTTTTTTTTTTTTTTTGGAAAAGGTCTTCAAAAACTGACATGCAAAGTGCAGCTCCGTTAGTGATTATGAAGCAAGGAGAACAAGACATGAGGGGGACCAGAAAAGAACATCAACAACAACTCTTAAGACCAGCTAGTCGTGAACAGAAGATAGGCAACAGAATCTCAATAGGAATATCATATCGTAAAGTCAACAGACAGCCCGAAGCCCAAAATAACTAGATAACATGCTCAAACTCAGAAAATAGGGTATGATACAATGACATGGCAATCAGAGCCATCTAAATAAGAACATAGACATACCAATCAGTTAATGTCTGTAGCATATTCCCCAATTGACCAGGTCTGAGGTCCCTCCCTGCAGCAAATAGTACCTATAATTGTGTGGAGACAGTTAATTACCCCATGTCAGCCCATTGAACCCAAGAGTTGGAGAAACAACAAAACATCATACCAACCTCAAAACATCTTTTCAACTGATCCAGCTTTCCTCTAACTATACCCTATCCATGGATGCAGAAAAATGGAGAATTAGTGCATTTTTTAATAACAGACTACAAATAAAATCAATTACTAGCAGCGAAGCCGCACCACCCCCAATCCCCCCCCCCCCCCCCCCCCCAAAAAAAAAGGGAAGGAAAAGGCAAAAGTAAGCCACAAATATCCTATGAGGCAACAGAAACCGCATTAAAAGACTAAGCTGAACTGCTATCCAGAAGGCAAAATAACCTATCCCTAGGACATCAATAGAAGCAAAGTCCTACTATAAACTTTAGTCCACGACATTTCCAATAGTAGAAACTGGAAAGTGCAATCATATCTCTATTCATAACACAATGATCCAGGAAGTGAGAGCTAATACTCACCACATACATGCACTCATTTATGAGAAAATCTTCAAGTTCATGCACATTCGTGACATCCAACTCCTGCATAAGTTGATCATATGGAAGCTCCTGGAAAGAAGAAATTGGCAGTGACTCTAATAACAAAGGACATAAGAGAAAACGAAGTCAAACAAGTAGTAAATATGAACATCATTATCAAAGGTTGTTGAAATATGAACAGAGTTGTCACGATGAAAGTCATGAAACACAAAAAAGAAAGAATGTTAAGGACTAAAAAACATAACGCATAGATTTTATTCTTTTCCGCTATGAGAAATGAACTTGAGAGATATGCTAATCATGCAAGCCACCGATGAAAACATGTCACGAGCAGTACGATATACAGAGCTGTTGACAATGAGCGAGGTTACCATATAACAAAGTCTCCAGTATTAACTTGAATAACATTCCAAATAGAATATTTTATCATAGTTGGATGACTACACTCACATGCTCCATAACAACAAAAGGAAGGAAACAACACTGAACACATTCAAACTAAGGGAGGCCTAAGCAAACAACTTTAATAGTAATGATCCAACCCAATGGCAATGCTTTACATGCATCAATAAGTGAAATTTTCCCAAGATATTTTCCATAATCTGTATTTTAAGCAATTATTGTCGATAAATTTTCACCCCTTTAGTACTAGGAACAGCAAGAAGGAAATCAAACCTAAGATAGTCTCTCTCTTTTTCCAGAGAAAGAGTAAATGTGTAAGAAATTTAGACACAACCCTTCTTTCTAGTGGAACTTTTTCTTCCTTCAGACATCATTACTAAAAAATACTAAAAGTAAGTGTAAAATGCTAAATAAAAGAAGAAATATACTACTACAAATGGCGCTTCTCAAAGTAGCACCGATATTTTACAAAAGAAACTAGCATATTAGCAGAACATGAAGATCACTAATAGAGTACTATCTTTTTTTTTTCTTTCAAGGAATAAAGTAATGAAAAATCAAATAAGAGGTGGGCTAAAAACATAATAAAAAAGCACCAGCCAACTTAGATAGCTTAATAAAAGTAAAACAATGCACCCAAAAATATATAGGTAAGACCATTTTATCTTTCGAAGAGTTATTGAACGAGATTGCTCGGCTGAAGGTTCTGATTTAAGGGACTAGCTCATTAGCGGTAAAGTGCTTTTCCAACTAGAATTTAGAGTGAAAATGGAAAACTACATTGTATAGGTCACTTGAGTACGCCGTTAGTTCTACACGTAAATATTAATCCAGGACAAAAAGTGCACTGGTTATGGAAACTAAAAGTACAGTTTGTGCAACTGGTTATGTTTGAGGAATTATTTTGATTCAAACCATCAACATTAATATTTAGTTGTACAAATTAATAACATAATGAATTTGAAAAACCATACCTATTTCAAATGATTGGTTGTACTGCATAACTTTTTTTTTTTTTTGAAATGGAATGATTGGTTGTGCTGCATAACTTGATCAGTAGATAGAGAAGTTTGAATAGCATCTTGCATTCCTTGAGTAACAGACATGGTAGAATATATTTTTCTAATGTTTGAAAGTGGTGGCATACTCTGACTACACAAACAACACTCCAAAGGAAAGATCCAACCTCACTTCAAGATATACATAAAGAGAAAATAGAGTTAAGTCCTTTACCTCGCCCCTTCCCTATAGCACCTGGTGCAACAAATGCATATTTGGTAGTAGCTTTCAAAGTAGATGTCACCGCATTTTCGGTCTTTGATGGTTTCATATTAAACCTGCAAAAAAAAAAAAAACTCAAAAATCATGTATTTCACCCTCATCCTCGCACTCTTTTACTTCATTATTATCTTCATCTTCACATTGAGTAGTGGCTCACCCAAAATTTCTCCATGGTGATACCAAAAGGTATAATTTTGAATTATTCCATATACTTTCAAATGTGTCTCCACTGTCTTGCGTGTTCCTAATGTTGTGTTATAACATTTGACATATGGCCATCGTATTTGATACAATTTTCCTGTTCTTCTAAAAGCATAAACCAAAAACTTTTGCACCATCGATTAAGTAGGTTTCATCAAGTCAATTATCAACAAGTGGCGTCCAATGCTTACTTGGTGCCATAACCTTGGATTAAATAAAAATCAGATGAAGAAAATTAGGATTAAAAAAGTACTAAGGTGCACCTTACTTATCAAAACGAAAGGTACTAAGCACATTACTTTTATTAAACTTGCCGACTCATCTTTATGATTAAAACTTCCTATGACATCACAAGAATGAGATAAGCTACTGATTAATATGCATAGCGTATAACATACAATTGCTCAAGCACATGAGAAACTAAAACACATAAGACACTTTAAAGCTAACTCACTGAATTTTCTATCTTAACTTAAAAAAAAAAAAAAAAGATATGATACACTAGCTATTATCCCACAATAACAAAAACTATAATGACTAAGGAGAACTAAAGCAACCTATTGGCAAGCACAAGAACATGGAAATAATATATTTCTTCAACATATAAAAAAATCAGTCAGTACACTCTATTTATGCAGTGACAAAATAATACTTGCACTCCATCAAAACAGGCCCTACAATATAATGACTTGAATCAAAACTGAGTCCATATTATAATGCTCGAACTGAAGTAATTTTTTGGCCTAACACAACAGAGTGACAGACACACACACAAACACATTTTATAACTTCACTAAAATGAAAGACTAAAGTATAACCACACAAGAAAGCTACAAATGCACATTACAAAAATAGGTAAACCAAACCTTGAGGCCCAACTTTATAAAACTTCTGTTGTAAATCTTTTCTGACAATAAAACAGCAAAAACACCACATTTATAACTGAAAAACTCCCTTAATCCCAATTTTAGAACACTTTCAATATAATGAACTTTTTCTTCCTTCAGACATCATTACTAAAAAAATACTAAAAGTAAGTGTAAAATGCTAAATAACAGAAGAAATATACTACTACAAATTGCACTTTTCAAAGTAGCACCGATATTTTACAAAAGAAACTGGCATATTAGCAGAACATGAAGATCACTAATAGAGTACTATCTTTTTTTTTTCTTTCAAGGAATAAAGTAATGAAAAATCAAATAAGAGGTGGGCTAAAAACATAATAAAAAAGCACCAGCCAACTTAGATAGCTTAATAAAAGTAAAACTATGCACCCAAAGAATCAACCCGCAAAATCGTTCTCTAATGATTCATCTGAGAGTGTAAAACTTGGGGAAAAAAACACAAAAACCGAAATAAGGCATCCGCATTTTTAAATCTGAAAGCATTCGACACTCTGAATCATAATTCAACACTCTGAATACACTTCTGGAAATCAAATTATCAATTAGGAATCCCAAATAAATACGAGGTCACTTTTTTTTTGAACTGGCAGATAGCTTTTATTGCAGTATTACAGGATAAATTTAAAACTCAAGCACAAATGAAAAGTGCAATTTTAGTATCTATGCAATAGTCATAATTCCAGATGGTTTGGGCATGTGAAGAGGAGAGATACAGATGCCCCAGTGCGGAGGTGTGAGAGGTTGGCCATGGATGGTTTCAGACGAAGTAGGGGTAGGCCGAAGAAGTATTGGGGAAAGGTAATTAGACACGACATGGCGCAATTACAGCTTACCGAGGACATGACCTTAGATAGGAGGGTTTGGAGGACCCAAATTAGGGTAGAAGGCTAGTAGATAGTCTCGTTATCCGTTCTTATTAGTAGTCGCATTATTGCAATATAATTTCTTATGCTCCGATTTCTGCTATTATCTGTTATTATGTGTTATTTCCTGTGCTTTGGTTATCCTGTGTCATCTGCTCTGATTTATGCTATTATCGGTTATTTTCTGTGCTCTGATTATCCTGTATTATCTGTGTCGCTTGCATTATTTCATTTCCATATCACTTTAAATCTCTTATCCGAATCTCTTAACCTTATCTAACCGTATCTGACTTCTTTTTATGCTTTTATTGAGCCGGGGGTCTTTCGGAAACAACCGTCCTACCTTGGTAGGAGTCAGGTCTGCGTACACTCTACCCTCCCCAGACCCTACGATGTGGGATTTCACTAGGTTGTTGTTGTTGTTTATGCAATAGTCATAATTCCATACCACTTAACTTAATTGGAGCAATATGAACATAATTGTTTTGCACAACTACCAACTAATGTACAATTTTCATCGAGTAGCAAAATAATAATTGGCAAAGAGCGTTATTTGATTTCCTATCAGTTGAATAGGATATAGTCCCGTGCTTAGATTGAACTATAGGGCTTGAGTAGTTGGTAAGTTTTAACAAGTGCGAGGCAAATAGGGAAGAACATCAAGAGGGTAGATACTGCAGACGTTAAATTGCAGTAGAAACATACTGCAGAGGTTAAATTGCAGTAGAAAAACACCAAAAAAAAAATATTTGACAAAAAACCTATGATATGTCTTATCCTTTCCTCATTATTTTGTTTTGATAAGTAAACATGTTAATACAGAAAGCAATATTTGGGATGCAAATCATATAGGAAGTTGTATGCAGAAAACCCATCAAAGAAGACAAGAACTCCATACCCAACAGAAGAAAGCCCTTTTTCATTTGCTAATCATTTTCACTGATTATACAAATAAAGAAAAAACACCAGATTGTCAAACCTTTTACCAATTTAATGTTAGAGAAGAAGAATAACAAGAGTAACTCGAATCAAGCGAAGCAATAAAGCGAATTTAGTACATAGAGAAAAAAAAAAGAACAACTCGAAATAGGAGGCATACCTAAGATCCAAAAACGAGCGAGATGGAAAATTAGGGCAGACCTACAATCTGTGTTTTCCCAAAACACAGATTTACCCGACGGCCAGAGCTATGGAAGAGTACGCCGACGGTGGGATGTGTAGAACTATAAACTAGGGCAAAGCTGTGAGGCCTTTGTTTTGAGAGTTTATCTTAATTTTTAGAACTTTTATTTTAGTAATACTACTTTAACTTTGGCGCCTTGTTTTTTGGGTGAAAACTTTAGTTTTCATTTTAGTACAGTTATTTTGGCGCTGATTTTTGAGAAAACAATAGTATTTTAATATTTTAGTAGTATATTGGGGGCATTCAATCCCACTCAAGACCCCTCAATTACAATTTGGGACCAGTTACTGATTTTTTTGGGACCAGATTTAGTACCTTCGCAATAAAATACAACATTAAGGACTAGAATATAGTCTCGTCCCAATAAGTATACTTTTAGAGACAGGATTATTAACTCGTCCCTAAATGTTGGTCTTAGATAATCCTTTTTCTTGTAGTGTACTGAAACGCCTTCTTTGTCTGGTAGTCAATGGTTTGTTACTTTTATTGATTGTTGCACTAGAATAACATGGGTATATCTGTTGAAAGCCAAAAGTGAAGTTTTCACATGTTTTCAGTCATTTCATAAGATGATCTGTACTCAATTTGAGGCTAAGATAAAGATCTTTCGAACTAACAATGGTACAGAATACATGAATAAAACTTTTGGAGCTTACTTGGAGTCGTTTGGGATAATCCACCAAACTAGTTGACCTTATACTAGTGCACAAAATGGGGTTGCTAAAAGGAAAAATAGGCATTTGTTAGAAGTAGCAAGATCCTTTTTGTTTACCATGAATCTGCCAAAAGCTTACTGGGGGGATGCCATTCTAGTAGCAACCTACCTCATCAATAGAATGCCACTTAAAACTCTCAACTTTCAGAGTCCTTTGGAAGCTTTAAAGGGTAGAAATGACTATACTGTTCCTCCCAAGATATTTGGATGTGTTTGCTTTGTTCACATTAGGAACTCCGGAAAACTTGATCCTAGAGCTCTTAAGTGTGTCTTTATTGGGTATTCTCCAACACAGAAAGGGTATAAATGTTATCACCCTTCTTCCCGAAGAACCTTCGTTAGCATGGATGTTACCTTTCGAGAATCTGAGTCCTATTTCAGTATTACACCATCACCTCTTCACGGGGAGAATTATAAGGAAGAAGATATGGTTTTTCCGAATTCCACTGTTGAAACAAGAGAAAATGAAATTGGAGAAAGAATCCAGGGGGAGACTGTTGGTCGTTTTGATAGGCCTGATTTGATGACTTACTCAAGGAGGAATAGAGCAGAAGAAGCTATCATGCAATCTACCGAAGTCGAACCTTCTTCATCTGGTGAGTCATCTATAGTTCCTAATGAGTTAGATTTGCCTATTGCTCAGAGGAAAGGAGTCAGATCTTACACCAAACACCCCTTGTCTAACTTTGTCTCTTATAATTCTTTGTCTCCCTCCTATAGAGATTTTTCCTTGTCTATTTCTTCTGTGTCTATTCCCCAGAATTGGAGGGAAGCTTTTGCAGATTCCAAATGGAAGCAAGCTATGCTTGAAGAAATGAAGGCCTTGTCAAAAAATGACACTTGGAAACTTGTCACACCACCTCCAGACAAAAAACTAGTTGGTTGTAAATGGGTCTTCACTGTGAAACATAAAGCTGATGGTTCGATTGAAAAATTCAAAGCGAGATTGGTGGCTAAGGGATTTACTCAGACCTATGGAGTGGTTTATCAAGAGACATGTGACCCTGTTGCAAAAATGAACACCATTAGAATTCTTTTGTCTTGTGCAGCTAATCTTGATTGGGACTTACATCAGTTTGATGTGAAGAATGCATTTCTTCATGGAGACTTAGAAGAAGAAGTGTATATGGAGATTCCTCCTGGTTTTGGTAATTAACAAAGTCAAGGAAATGTATGCAGACTGAACAAAGCCTTGTATGGACTAAAGCAGTCTCCCAGAGCTTGGTTTGACAGATTCTGCAAAGCAATGATCTCTTTCGGTTAACAACAAAACAATGCTGATCACACTCTTTTCATAAGACATCAAAAGGGTAAACTCACTCTTCTCGTAGTTTATGTTGATGACATAGTAATGACAGGAGATGACAAGGAGGAAATGACCCGATTGAAGAAGTTGTTGGCTCAAGAATTTGAGATCAAGGATCTTGGAAAATTGCAATACTTCTTGGGTATTGAGGTTGCTAGATCAAATAGAGGAATATTTATTTCCAAAAGAAAGTATATTCTGGACCTCTTGAAAGAAACTAGTATGACAGGTTGCAAGCCAGGAAAATCACCTATGCAGAACAATCACAAACTACAAAGTGGAGTTGGAAAGTCAGTTGATAAGAAGAGATATCAGAGGCTGGTTGGAAGACTCATTTATCTCTCTCACACTAGACCAGATATAGCTTATTCAATCGGTCTGGTGAGTCAGTTCATGCATGATCCTCGAGATCCTCATATGGAAGCTATCTTTCGCATTTTGCAGTATCTGAAGTCTGCGCCAGGGAAATGTCTACTTTTCTCCAGACATGGTCACCTCAAAATAGAAGCCCTTACAGATGCGGATTGGGTAGGATCTCTAGATGACCGAAGATCTACATCCGGTTACTGTACACTCGTAGGAGGAAACCTAGTCACTTGGAGAACCAAGAAGCAAAGTGTTGTTGCTAGATCAAGTGCGGAAGCAGAATATAGAGCTATGGCTCAGGGTGTTTGTGAACTTTTATGGTTACGAAAGCTATTAGAGGAATTTAGATTGTCTGAAAAGGGAAAGATTTCCTTGTATTGTGACAACAAAGCTGCAATCAGTATAGCTCATAATCCAGTTCAGCATGACCAAAAAAAGCATGTTGAAATTGATCGACACTTCATCAAAGAAAAAGTTACGGATGGTGTCTTGAGTTTATTCCATGTGTCATCAGGAAAGCAGCTAGCTGATGTGTTTACGAAAGGCCTCGCCAAACAGAATTTCCATACACTAGTTTGCAAGTTGGGCATGTGCGACATCTTTGCCCCAACTTGAGGGGGAGTGTTGATTGATATGGATTTCCTAGCATAATTATAGGAGTAATTGATATAGATTGATTATGTAATGATTGTGTAATATTCTCTTTGATTATGTAATATTCTCTTTCTTTATTTATTTATAGGAATTATTGTATAAATACCCATTGTCATGGGATGTAAATTATCAAGAAATACAAAGAATACTTTCTCTTCTTCTTGACATTCTACATGTGTAAAGGTCCACGACCTATGGTTGGAAAGCTAATTAAAATTATCTACAACTTTAATATTTGGAGTTTTCCCAAATTCCCAAATAACGATGGGTTTATGGCCTCCCGAAGTTAAATCACCCGAAAACGTAACTTAAAAACATCTTTTTAGAGGGCTTACACTTGGATTTGTCTCAAGGGTCCTTCTTGAGTTGTGTTTAACTTCACATATATTGTCCATAACACTTGTCATATGTCCTTTATAAAACCCCATCATGTGGGCCCCACCTCAGCTTACGGTTACGAGGGCTATATATCTTTTAATGTGTCATTCCAATCATACTGTACGAATTACAAATATCATACTCATGCTAATAAAGTAGAATTTCATCATTTATACTTGTAATATTTGGTCCTCCTTGAGCTCACATTAAGCCTTCTGCAGCCTTAGTAACACGAAATTTTCTGGGGTGTAACATGTACCTCGTACCGGATCAGAGTTCCAGAATAGGGCCAATGTAAGAATCTTAGTTTTTGGAGCTTCAGAATATGAGCGATCGTATAAGGAAGTACAGTTTATCGTTAAATGAATTCTAGGGTGCTACAGGTGAGTTATGTAATGTTTGTATGGATTTTAGCGGTAAATACATATTCACTTATTAATTGTCTACAGGGGTTGATTGACGAATGGTTTAGAAGGGAAAAGTTGGGGTTTTAGGGATAGATGTTCAGAGATGATTTATGAGACGAGCATTATTATTTCGTATTCTTTTTATATTAATCAGCCCAGTGTGGTTGAGTCGTCTACTCTAAGTGTTTCTTTATTTTGCCTTATAAGGAACGAGATGCGTTTTCTGGGCTGTGTGCAGGTTTGGGATTGTTATTATTATAGAAACGAAATTTCTCAGGGAGTTAAAGAAAATTGTAGATATCTTCAAGTGGAATTATTATGAGAGGTAAGAAAGGTTCTGGTAAAGAGTAATTACAGATGAGTTACCAGTCAATTATGGAATAGATTTAGCAGGTATGCATTAAGTTGGAAAGAGTAAATAGCATGATAATGTTAAAAGTATATAAGAACAAAATATAAGAACATGAAGAGGAAGCTATGAATTTCTTTAAGTGTGAGGTTGAGAGAGACCTTGCGTAATGAAAGAGCCAAAAGGATAAGCTGCTTTAGAAGAAGTTCACTTATTAGGGAAAAGTTGACCGACCCTTATATGTCTTTGTAAGATCGAGTTATGAAATGAACTCTATATATATATATATATATATATATGAAACATAGGTATGGACCGGCAGGTTAGAACTTGATCCGTGATTATGGAAGAGAGTATTCATGTTACTACGGTCGAGTCCTACGTACTTTAGCGATATTATGAGATAACAGACTGAAAAAGGAGTTTTATGGGATTTGAAATTTACTAAGGAAAATTACATAACAAGAGTTCATGGTTATTGATACAAAAGGGAACGAGAAGTAAAGAAAGAAAGAAAGAAAGAAAGGATACAGGGCTATGATAATGGAAATAAGATAAGGATGATCAATGAGACAAAACGATGACTAGGGGCGAGTGTCGACTATGTGAAATGCATATGGTTAAAAGAAGAAGATTATGTTACAAATAGAGAAAAAGAAGTAGAGAAGGAATGAATAGCGGGACATCCATTCGTTATAGTATCTTGATAAGTAGAATGTACGAGAGGAACCATCCCTTGTGAACACCTCGACGATAAGTAAGGATGTTATTGGATATCATAGGGTAGTTATAGTCTTGCATTGTACTGTAAATGATAAGTAATTAATGCGACTAAGGCGTGAGGCAATAAGATTATTATGTTGATAAGAATAACTTATGCATTATTAAAAGGATGACTCTACGCCTATATAACCTTCCTTCAAGGAACCTTGAGAGGATCACACTTTGCCACGTTACTATATATTGGATATCAAGGAAGAAAATGCCTATGATAATGTGGACTGATCAAAGAAGATTATGGAATCACTTGAGCAAAGAAACGAGAAGCACGCCAAGAAAATGGATAAGATTTGATCTTAAATAATCAGCAGACTAATCTTGTGTACCTATAAAGGCAATTACTGATAGAATCATATTCCAAGTAAGCTATACGACAGTGTCTTAGGAAGAGATCAATAAGAAAGGCCAGATCAATAAATGGTAAGTTTACGGATGATGCGATTGAAGAAATATAGAATGGTCATGGGTTGTGTATGCGAAACACGACTAATATGTGAAGTGATTTGTGGGTCACGATAAGCATGTGAAAGGAAATAGACGGCAAAGGGATCTACCATACGGGTTCAGGGCTGTAGTAAACAGATGATGACAAACGATTTGATCTTCCATAGTATAAGGCAATAAAGCATGCGAAGAAGTAAAGGCGAAGTGATAGAAAATATGAATTGTAAGACGAAGGCGCGACAGAAAATCCCTAGATACCCGCAAGATGAGGTAAGTTGCGGAACAAAGTCGAAGGATGGGCATATGATAGAATAAAGGTAATAGTTTCATATGCAGATGGACGTTACATAGACAAGTTACCCATATTTCAAGCGTTATCCGATAGGGTAGAAGATGAAATTACAGTTAATTACCTCAAACGGATGCTCTTAAGAGGTTCGGTTCATTGCGGAGCCTCATTAACATAAAGTTTATAAGTTCTTTAAGAAGATACATTTAGTCAATATTTTGAATTTGGTATGAGAATAAGGATAAGAGAGAATCGGCCACCCCGAAAGAAGATTTAAATTTAAGAAGAGGTTTCCTATCCACTATGTACCCTTGAATGGACAAGAGATGGAATGATATCGATATGTAGTGAAGAAATCACGTGGTTGACTTAATAAGCGACTATGGAGGATATGACTATAAGACTATGAGAAGAAGAAATAACTGACAAGGGTAAAAAGATATTTAGAGTGATTAAGTATAGACAAGGATCGACAAGCTGATTGAGGGAAATTGTGGAATGACTCAACCCCCAATTTTAAGTCAAAGTTGAAAGGTGAATGTAGTTGTTCCTAAAGTTATCATACTGCTAATGAGGTCTTTTAGGGAAAAGAAGAAGATGAAGTAAAACACAAAAACGGATGAGGTATTATTTTAGTGTTTATTGGACCAACTTAAGTATTCGTACGGTGCAATATAAATGGAATTCATGTTTCAAGTAAGTTATATTGTGATGTCTTAAAATGAAATATGTGGAATGAAGAAGCGATAGGGAGAATAAAAGTATAAGATAATGGAGGATTTGATTAAGATATGCGAGCGAAAAGACATTGAAGGTTAAAATGATGGTAACTCTACTTTAACATTCGAGGACGAATGTTACGAATGGGGGATGGAAGTTACACGTCATAAATTTTTGTAACATTTGTGTCATAAGTGAACTAACATAAGCTTTAACAGGCCATGGAACCCCTATAAGGTTAAGAAATAGTTCTAACAATTGTAAAGCATGTACCGTAAGGTTTCGGGGTTAAGCGAATCAGTGTTATAACCCATACTTTAGGGGTTAAACTAGGAGTTCTTAATGTGCCAAGGAAGTAGTGTTTTAAGGTACTTGAATCATATAATATTCGTATCTTTAGTTTTGAAGTCAAGCAAGTTGTAAAATAAAAGTCGGCGAAAAGTATCGCAAGTTACGTTCATAAATTTTGCTGAAATTTGGGTCTAATGCAACTGAGCTTTTCTCCTAATATACTTGGAGTTACGGGGTGAACCACTTACCAAATTAAATTTCTATGAGTCTAGTTTCCAACGCATTAAAATTTTCATCCATAAAACAACATAATAAAGAGATATTCACATTTTCGCTAGACTATGCAGTCAGCCTCGCTGGGACCCATTTAAGGCGGTGGCCGACTTTGCTTTACAATATATTCGTTTCCAGCCTCATTGTTTCATTATTATTCAGCCACAACTCTTCCTAAGGTTCCTTAAAACCCTTCCCAACAGTTCATAGTCATTCAAGAACCAAACATAAAGATTTGATGCAAGTTTCACCTTGGGAATTAACTTAAGTGAAAGGAAATCACTTCTATCGTATTGTATAGTTATTAAGGGTAAACACTAGCTAGCAGGAGCTTGGAACTTGACTTAAGGCTACTTTATAAGGTGAGTATATTATGTTCCTAATTTTTCTTATGAGTATTTTGATGTTGGTTAAGGTGAATTGATGCAATAAACATGAACTTACGAATAGAGTTGTTATTTGGAAAGAGTTGAGTTTGTGGGCTGTTTTCTTGATATGCTTATATGGTATAAGGCTGGAATCAGTAGTAATTGATTTCCTTATGATGTTAAGTATGTTGTTATGTTATGAAAGGAAGCTATAAAAAATGATGTGGGTTATACGAGTCTCATTTCGAGCTTGTCGATCGTTATGAATCGTTATGAAGCGTTATGAAGTTGTTAGTGATATATATGTCGTGTTGTTGATATTTTTGTTGTTGTTTTGGGTTGCTGTTGAGACATAGATATTGGGAGAAACCAGTGTTATAGGGGAGATGCTGCCCGTTTCATTTAAGGATCAAGTTATCTATTGATATACATGATATACGAAAGCCATCTAAAGTCATATATGTATTCCATTGTTATAGGATTGTCACATTAATTATGGGAAGTTCGTGGTTGAGTTTCTTGGACAACGTGAGGTATGTTAAGGCTATCCCTTTTCTTCATTTCTGCATGACCTTTATGATATGAACAAAATAAGCAAGCGAACAAATTTCAAAACAATCCTACTCCTAGGTGTACTAAATACACTTGCATCCTTGATTTCATATGTATATCTTGGTATATTCCATGTCCATGGATTTTTAGAGATACAGTATATTGGTATTAGTAGTCTCACAATGTTTCTTGGAGGTGTTACGACCCTACGTCTCTCCAAGAACTCTGGATAACATTTTATGAGTCATTCATGCATTTTATTGTACTTTTTGACCGCTGTAGTCGGTCGGGTAGGCACCTATATTGAAACCATTGATCGGCTGGGTATTCACACCGAGCACCATTGTGGCTGGGTAGTTCCACACCGAGTCTTATTAAGCCTGGGTAGCTTATATTGACGACATATCCCTATTGAGTGGCTTATATATAGTACAAAGATATGATTTTTATTTAATGGAAGCATGCTTAATTTACGCCCTTAGAGGCATTCAAACATACAAGTTGTTTCTCTTATCTCATATTATTTCTATGTTTCTTACATACTGTATTTCATGCCTTACATACTCGGTACATTATTCGTACTGACTCCCCTATTGTCACAATCCGTCTAGGGATACCCGGAGCTAACCACCGAGCACCACTCATTCTATTACTCATCCTGCGTTCATTCATTATTCTCATGTTTATAATCATAGGAAAACCATTTTAATTGGTAACATAATTACCTTTATATACATAAGCCCTTTGGCTATCAAAATAATACATATATACAATAGGAAACCATGAGACCATACTACCCACACATGCGTATCTACGAGCCTCTACTAGAGTACTAGACATATGGATGGGACAGGACCCCGTCGTGTCCAAAACATACATACACAAAAGAATAAATCTATTACACCTTGGAAATTTCATGACATCGCATAGTGAATGAACCAATGTGAGCTTGAGGGTAACATGAAGTTCTTAAGACTATAAGATGAATATTTGGTGGTCATAGCATGCGTACGTTAAGATCTTGAGGTTATATGAATTGATGGAATAAGGATTGATAAGGATAACTGGAGTTTAAGTAAGGTTTAGGAAAGGTTTCGTAAATTAATTGCGTTAAGAATTGTTTGGCAAGGGCTTGAGGGTTAGTTATAGGGATGTTTGGATCATTGACGAAGTATTAAACAAGTGTTAAGAAGGTTGTATAAGGATTGGAGATCAAACGAAACGACGCGGACAACTTTGGAAAAAGTTGTGCGTTCCACGACATGTTCCACGGACCGTGAAACTTTCCACGGACCGTATAATGGTCCGTAGAATACCCAGCAGAGATGATGATTTCTTGGTGGTGATCCACGACCAGTTGTACGAGCTGTACAATATTCCACGGACCGTACAAGTGTCCATGGAAGTCCCGACGAGCTGAATAAGTTCTGATTATATAAATGTGTTCCCACTTCGTTAAATTCATTTCCCACATTACTTCATCTCTCTCAAGACCTCTAGAAGGTTCCATACCTTTCATCCACAAGAATTCAAAGGAAATTGATGATCAACTTCATCAAACCAACAAGAATCAAGAGTATGAAACCCATTAAAGTCATCTAAGCCAAGAAATTTCAAAGGAAGTGAGTTAGGGTTTTTGGTGCAAGAAGAGTATTGCTACTCAAGGCTTGTTCCTACAATATCTAAGGTAATTTTTATGATATTTTCATGATGTTTAAGATATTGAGAAGTTGAAACACTTGGATTGTGAAGAATATAGAAAATAGGTCATAAATGTGGGAATAGTGCTATTGTTGAGTAGTAGTTTGGAATGAATCATGAATATGGATATATTGTGATTGTAAGTAGATTATGAATGACATTTAGAACATGAAATGAGCATTATACGTGAAAGAACGTAATGGTGAATTATGACCATGATTATGGGGAAATTGAAGTGAAATTGTGAAATGCGGATAATGTAGATAAATAATGATTGTTATTTATGATATTATGAATGATGTTACGGATGTTTGGGAGTTGACATGGAAAATGGAGGAAACCATATAAACAAAGGAAATGCTGCCCAATTTTATTTAGCTTCAATAAGCACGTTCTTATAGTCGCTTAGCTAATGTTAATGCGAATTCTTTTGAAGGTAAAGACGTGAACATTAAAGGAGAATGAGGAAGCAATAGAGTAGTTAAACAACTAAGATATGTGAGGCTAGTCCTTTCTTTCTATGGCATGAATCCGATGGTATGATTTTACTTCTTCACCATGAACCCTCTATATCTAGGAAAACTAATAGCTTATGTTCATGAATAGCCATATGAGATGAGAGATATATCATGCGTTCAGTAATGATGATGATGAGTTAAGTATAAAGATTCTAGAGTTCATGATATGACGTTCCTATAACGCTAATGATGTCGTATGTTGTATACACTTACCTCATACATTATTTCCTTCAAGGTGAGGCAGAATACCATTAGGTTAAGTATGTTATTCATTGTATCCACTCACCTTATATAATATTTCCTTCAAGGTGAGGCAGAGTATCATAAAGTTAATGATGTCACATATTGTATACACTCACCTTATATATTGTTTCCTTCAAGGTGAGGCAGAGTACCATAAAGTCGATGATGTTATGTATCGTACACACTCACCTTATATATTACTTCCTTCAAAGTGAGGCAGAATGCTTGTAAATGTCCATAACGAAATCGGGGGTTCACGACTTTAGGTCACCTCGATAAAGTATAGCTATCCTTGAGTTATTATACATGCATTATGATGAGTATATGTTCATGACATTACGCTGTGCCTATATGGACGGGCAGACACACACCATTATAGTGGGCAGCCTATACCCCGGACGCGGAGGCCTAGACTCAGGTTAATTACTATCACATCGTACCTATATGGACGGGCAGCTTATACATATATATTTATGCATACATGATATGATGATGATTATGAGTAAGTCAGCATGTGTTATTTATTTATAAGTGACAGTCACATACAATTGCTCCTTATTGATGCTTCCTTTATCTTATTGACGTATCATTATTGTTTATGCCTCTCATACTCAGTACAATGTTCGTACTGACGTCCGTTATATTTGGACGTTGTGTTCATGCCCACAGGTAGACATGGAGGTGAGCTTGATCCAGAATCGTAGGAGCCAGTAGCTGATTTGAGAGCACTCCATTGTTTTTGAGGTGCTTATGGTTATTCTTGTGCGCACATATGTATATTTTGGGCACGACGGGGTCCTCTCTCGTTCTTATATCTAGCACTCTAGTAGAGGCTAGTAGATACGCAGTGTGGGTTATATGGTCTCACAAGGTCATTGTTGTATATATATGTGTATATTATCATTTTGATAGCCGAGAGGCTTATGTATACAAAAGTATTCATATTCTCTAATGAAAAATGATTGTCTTATGATTTGAGTATGAATTTAATGAAAGAAGGCCTATTAAGTATAATGAGTAGCAGAACAAGTGGTGCTCGGTGGTTAGCCCCGGGTACCCGTCACGGCCCCTAGTCGGGTCGTGACAAAAGTGGTATCAGTGCAGTTCAGTCCTAGGAAGTGTCTAGACCCGTGTCTAGTAGAGTCTTGTTTATGGTGTGTTGCACACCGCACTAATAAACATGAGGCTACAGGACATTTTGGGAAAATGTCTATCTTTATTCTTATGAGATCGTGCGATAGAGCCGTGTATAAGATTTTATCCTCCCTTAATAGTGTGTTATGATTTCAGAAATGTCGCCAAAAGGAAAAGCTACAGCCGCCCAGAAACGCAAGACTACGACAAAAAGGCGGGTAGAAAGAGAGCCGCTAATGAATGTAGAACACGGCGAGTCACATAATGAGGCCTTATCTAATACTTCCTCCACCCCGCCTAATGTAGAAGAACAAGGAGGAGGTTCACCTCCAGTCCCTCCACCGGTTGCTTCGGGTCAACAAGTGACCGAGGCTATTCATCTATTGACACAGCTAGTTGCCGCCCAGGCACAGCGGCAAAATGTGAGCTCAAGTGATCGGGCAACTAGTTCCAGGGCCCGTGATTTTATGAGTTTGAATCCTCCGGAGTTTTTCGGGACAAAGCCGGGTAAAGACCCGCAAGGTTTTATTGATGAAATGCTGAGAACATTGAGGTTTATTCATGCCTCCAAAACTTAATCTATAGAGATGGCATCTTATAGACTCTTAGATGTGGCGGTATTGTGGTACAATAATTGGCTAGCATCAAGGATGGAAAATGCGCCTCCTCCCCTATGGCAAGAATTTGTAGATGCTTTCATCCTTCATTATTTTCCACCCGAGGTCCGCCGAGCTAGAGTGGATAGGTTCTTAAATCTAAAACAAGAAAATATGAGTGCTCGGGAGTATAGCCTCCAATTTAATTCTTTAGCTAGATATGCCCCGACCATGGTGGCCGATATGGGAGACAGGGTACACAGGTTTGTGAGTGGCTTAGAGCCACACTTATTTAAGGATTGTTTGACGGCTTCATTGCAAGATGGGATGGATATTTCCCAAATACAAGCCCATGCCAAGAATTTAGAAGGACAATGACAGCAACCACAGAGAGGTGATCGTGATAGTGATAGAAGGCAAAGCAAAAGGGCTAGATCTATGGGGACAAGCAGTGATTATAAAGGGGGATCGAGGCAGATATATTCTAGACACTCAGGCCAGTCGGTGACTAGTGCACCTCCCCGATTTATAGGTAGGAGATTTGACCGCTCCTTTCGTTCAAGACAGGGTCAGAGTTCGAGGGCCCCAGATTCTCAGTTTGGGGGAGATTATAGCCAGAGGAGACCCCCAGTGCTGCAATGCAGCCAGTGCGGTAGATTACATTCCGGAAGGTGTCGCCAGGGTTCAGATGCTTGCTATGCCTGCGGCCGGGTTGGGTATGTGATGCGAGATTGCCCGTCGATGAGTGGCAGAGTTGGGGTTCAACCAACAGGATCAGTGGCTGGTTCCTCTTGAGTTCGCCCGGTAGGGCAGACTCCCCAAATGTCAGCAGGTCGAGGTAGAGGCAGAGGGGAAGCATCTACTTCAGGTGCCACTCAGCCCCGTGTGTACGCTTTAGCCGGACGACAGGATCTTGAGTCCTCCCCGGATGTGGTTACAGGTACATTGTCCATATTCTCCCATGATGTATATGCCTTTATAGATCCGAGTTCTACTTTATCATATATTACCCCGTATGTTGCTGGTTCTATTGGTATGAAACCTGAGCCAATTAAACGTTTTGAGGTATCCACTCCGGTTGGTGATCCCGTGATAGCTAGACAAGTGTATAAGAATTGTGTACTTGTGATATGCAATCGCCAAACCAAAGCTGATTTAATTGAGTTGGAAATGCTAGATTTTGATGTGATTATAGGTATGGATTGGTTGGCATCATGTTATGCTAATGGCGATTGCCGAATAAAAGTAGTTCGATTTCAATTTCCGGGAGAGCCCGTGCTTGAATGGAAGGGTAATACACCATCTCCAAAAGGTAGGTTTATTTCACACCTTAAGGAAAGAAAGATGATAGCCAAGGGCTATATTTATCACTTAGTCCGAGTTCATGATGCAAAAGCAAAGTCGCAAACTTTTCAATCCATTCCGGTAGTGAATGAATTTTCGGATGTATTTCCAGATGAACTTCCAGGCCTTACTCCAGAAATAGAGATTGACTTCGCCATTAATGTGTTGCCAGACACCAATCCCATTTCTATTCCTCCTTATCGACTGGCTCCGGCAGAACTGAAAGAGTTAAAAGCACAGTTGAATGATTTGCTTGAGAAGTGGTTTATTAGACCCAGTTCTTCACCGTGGGGAGCATCAGTCTTGTTCGTGAGAAAGAAAGATGGTTCCCTACGAATGTGCATCGATTATAAGCAGCTGAACAAGGTGACAATAAAGAATAAATAGCCTCTCCCAAGGATTGATGATTTGTTTGATCAAGTACAGGGTGCCAAGTGGTTTTCTAAAATAGACTTGAGGTCGGGAATCATCAAGTAAGAATTAGAGAAAAAGATATTCCTAAAACAGCTTTCAGAATGAGATATGGCCACTATGAGTTCCGAGTGATGTCGTTTGGGTTGACCAATGCTCCGGCCGTGTTTATGAATTTGATGAATAATGTGTTCAGACCACTCTTGGACTTATTTGTGATAGTATTAATTGGTGATATTCTGGTGTATTCTCGCACAGAATCAGAACATGCAGATCATTTACGTATCGTTCTTGGAAATCTTCGAGCCCGAGAACTAAATGCAAAATTTTCAAAGTGCGAGTTTTGGCTGAATTCTGTAATATTTCTGGGCCATGTTATTTCAGATGATGGCATTCGAGTTGATACTCAGAAAATTGAGGCTGTGAAGACTTGGCCAAGGCCTACGACGCCTACAGAAGTTCGTAGTTTTCTGGGATCGGCAGGTTATTATAGAAGATTCGTAGAGGGATTTTCTTCCATTTCATCCCCATTGACGAAGTTAACCCAGAAGTCAGTTAAATTTCAGTGGGATGATGCTTGTGAACGTAGCTTCCAGGAGTTGAAGGGCAGATTAACCTCAGCGCCAGTCTTAACACTTCCAGAAGGGCCAGATAGTTATGTTGTGTACTGTGATGCTTCCGGCGTCAGGTTAGGATGCGTGTTAATGTAGCACGGTAGAGTTATTTCTTACGCTTCAAGACAGCTGCGGAAACATGAAAAGAACTATCGAACTCATGATCTCGAATTGGTCGCAGTCATTCATGCATTAAAATTTTTGGAGACATTACTTGTATGGAGTGAATGTCGATATTTATATAGATCAGAAGAGTCTTCAGTACATTTTCAAACAGAAGGAGGTAAATCTGAGGCAGAGGCGGTGGTTAGAGTTATTGAAAGATTACGATGTGAATATTTTGTACCACCCCAGAAAAGCAAATGTAGTAGCCGATGCGCTTAGCCGCCGATCAGTGGGCAGCCTATGTGAAGTTCCTTCGGAGAAGAAAAATTGATTCATGAGCTCCATCAACTAGCTAATCTTGGAGTATGTCTAATCGATTCAAGTAGAGCAGCAGTTAGTGTTAATAATCCCACAGTTTCGTTCTTGGATTTGGATGTGTAAGAGAGTCAGTATGAACATCCCCATTTGCGCCATTACAGAGACATATCTCATGAAAAAGAGAAGTCTCCATTTAAAGTTTCTATGGATGAAATTCTTAGATGACGAGGCAGGCTATGGGTGCCGAATGTTGCAGAATTGCATCGTAGAATTCTAGAAGAAGCCCATTATTCTTGGTATTCTATTCACCCAGGGGCAACAAAGATGTATCACGATCTCAAATTGATGTATTGGTAGGATGGCATGAAGAGAGATATAGCGGAATTTGTAGCCCAATGCCCAAATTGCCAACAAGTAAAGATTGAACATCAAACACCAGGAGGATTATTGCAAGCAATAGAAATCCCTACTTGGAAATGGGAAGTGATCAACATGGATTTTATTGTGGGGTTACCTCATTCCCGAGGCAAGTATGATTCTATATGGGTGATCGTAGACAGACTCACGAAAGCAGTGAATTTTCTTCCGGTCAGGACTACATACTCGGTTGAAAATTATGCAAGGTTGTGTCTCAAGGAAATTGTGCGGCTCCATGGTATTCCACTCTCCATTATTACAGATAGAGGAGCCCAATTTACAGCCAAGTTCTGGAAGTCTTTTCAAGAAGGTCTACGTACCCAAGTGAAGCTTAGCATGGCATTTCATCCGCAGATCGATGGACAGGCTGAACGTACTATTCGGATTTTGGAAGATATGCTACTGGCATGTATACTAGATTTTCGGGGTAGCTGGGATGATCACTTGCCTCTAATTGAATTTGCATATAACAATAGTTATCATTCCAGTATCCAAATGGCTCCGTATGAAGACTTATATGGAAGGAAGTGTAGGTCCCCAATTGGATGGTTTGAAACAATAGAAGTACATTTAATAGGCCCTGAATTGATTCAGCAAGCGGTAGAAAAGTCAAGGTGATCCGAGATCGATTGTTGATAGCCAGAGTCGCCAAAAATCTTATGTGGACAACCGCCGGCGAGACTTGGAATTTCAAGTTAATGATTGGGTATTTTTCTAAGGTGTCGCCAATGAAAGGAGTGATGAGATTTGGCATGAAAGGGAAGCTAAGTCCACGATACATTAGACCCTACAAAATTATCCGCAAGGTGGGTCATGTAGCTTACGAGTTAGACTTGCCTTCAGAGCTTGGATCAGTCCACCCAGTCTTCCATGTTTCGATGCTCCGCAAGTGTGTTGGAGATCCTATGAGGATTTTTCCGATTGATGATGTTTAGGTTACAGAAAAGCTAGCATACGAAGAAGTGTCTATTGCCATCTTAGACAGGCAAGTACGAAGACTTCGAAATAAGGAGGTAGCTTCAGTAAAAGTGTTGTGGCGAAACAACAACCGAGAAGAAATGACTTGGGAAGCAGAAGAGAGTATGAAATTCAAGTACCCGCATTTATTCTAACCCCCTGAAAAGATTCAACATGAAACATTGACATTATAAGGTATGTACGCTTTCTTTCCGTGTTTTTGGTCGTGTGTGGCCACAAATATATTGAAATTGTGTTGTAGCCTTGTGAGGCAATGTTATTATGGGTTGTTGTGACAGGACGGTAGTGCCATATTACAGGGGAAACTCTGGCGAAATTTCGTAGAAATCCCGAGTGTTTAACATTCAAGGACGAATGTTCCAAAAGGGGGGAAGAATGTTACACCTTGGAAATTTCATGACATCGCATATTGAATGAACCAATGCGAGCTTGAGGGTAACAGGAAGTTCTTTAGACTATAAGATGAATATTTGGTGGTCTTAGCATGCGTACGTTAAGATCTTGAGGTTATATGAATTGATGGAATAAGGATGGATAAGGATAAGTGGAATTTAAGTAAGGTTTAGGAAAGGTTTCATAAATTAATTGCGTTAAGAATTGTTTGGCAAGGCCTTGAGGGTGAGTTATAGGGATGTTTGGATCATTTATGAAGTATTAAACAAGTGTTAAGAAGGTTGTATAAGGATTGGAGATCAAACGAAACAACACGGACAACTTCGGAAAAAGCTGTGAGTTCCACAACATGTTCCACGGACCGTATAACGGTCCGTAGAATACCCAGCAGAGATGATGATTTCCTGGTGGTGATCCACGCCCAGTTGTACGAGCCGTACAATATTCCACAGACCGTACAAGTGTTCGTGGAAGTCCTGACGAGCTGAATAAGTTCTGATTATATAAATGTGTTCCCACTTCATTAAATTCATTTCCCACCTTCCTTCATCTCTCTCAAGACCTCTATAAGGTTCCATACCTTTCATCCACAAGAATTCAAAGGAAATTGATGATCAACTTCATCAAACCAACAAGAATCAAGAGTATGAAACCCATTTAAGTCATCTAAGCCAAGAAATTTCAAAGGAAGTGAGTTAGGGTTTTTGGTGCAAGAAAAGTATTGCTACTCAAGGCTTGTTACTACAATATCTAAGGTAAGTTTTATGATATTTTCATGATGTTTAAGATATTGAGAAGTTGAAACACTTGGATTGTTGAAGAATATAGAAAATAGGTCATAAATGTGGGAATAGTGCTATTGTTGAGTAGTAGTTTGGAATGAATCATGAATATGGATATATTGTGATTGTAATTATATTATGAATGACATTTAGAACATGAAATGAGCATTATACGTGAAAGAACGTAATAGTGAATTATGACCATGATTATGGGGAAATTGAAGTGAAATTGTGAAATGCGGATAATGTAGATACATGATGATTGTTATTTATGATATTATGAATGATGTTACGGATGTTTGGGAGTTGACATGGAAAATGGACGAAATCATATAAACAAAGGAAATGCTGCCCAATTTTATTTAGCTTCAGTAAGTACGTTCTTATAGTCGCTTAGCTAATGTTAATGCGAATTCTTTTGAAGGTAAAGACGTGAACATTAAAGGAGAATGAGGAAGCAATAGAGTAGTTAAACAACAAAGGTATATGAGGCTAGTTGTCATATCCCGTATTTTTAATCGTCGAGTTATTCCCAGGCTAATCGACTTAAGTAAAGACAGGATTATTTTAGATTTTAAATATGAACTTTTAATTTTCAGTTTTAATTAGTACACAAATTGTTTATAAATTTTATTTAGTATAGAAATGTTATTAGAGATTAGGGACTAATTAATTATGCTTAGATTCTTAAGTAAGGATTAATGATTAATTAAAATTAATTAATTTAATTATTATTTGTGGGCCCCACCCGAAATAAAATAAAAAATATATATAATTCAAGAAATTAAATTGGTGAGTCATAAGGGGGGGGGGGGCACGTGTCAATTTAAGGGACACCATATATATACAAGGTTGGATGAACAACTTAGCAATTCATTTCATTTCACCAAAGATTAAAACTTAGAAAAAACAAAACATTGCCATGGCTGCCAAGCTCTCGGACAGCCATGGTTTTTGAGCAAAATATTTTTTGTTGCATATTTTGATCAAGTTCCAAGTGAATTACAAGTTCAAGGAGGTGATAGCAACATTGGATATTGAATTGAGGAAGAAGAAATTGTGAAATTGGAGCATTTAAGTGTAGAAATTCCTCCGAGAAAATTAAGGTAAGATTTTCTTATTTTGTGGTATAATTGTATTAATGGTGTTGTAAGGGAAGGATTAAAATTGAATTGGGTGAAATTGGAAGTAAGAAATTGCATGAAATTGTTGTTATATGAAATTGTGGGTTGAAAGGATTAAAAGTATGATTTATGTTCATATGTTGTTATTCGTGTTGTGGTCGTGTTGTTGTTGATGTGGATTCTAAATTTGGAAGAAAGAAGTGTTTAACGTATCGTATACAAAGCGTGTGTTGGTTTGTTCGGTGTATAATCTTGAAACGTTAACGATTTGGATTGGAAAAGGATTAAGAAGGGTTATTGGATTGTTAGAGTTGTTTATGGGCTGAATTGTAAGGGTTTTATATGCATACCTCTATTACTGTCATTGTTGGTATTTCTGTGATAACAGGAGGTTAATTGGAAGTTCGGGTTAGGCGAGTATATAAGGGAAATGCTGCCCGATTTCCGTTAAGTTCTTAACTAACGAAAATCCTAGTTAAGAAAGTATAAATTAAAGAATGAATCCTGTAAGCGATTGGTTACAGATTTATAAGCTAGGAAGTATAGTTTACTAACGATAGCGTTACTTTCTTATTAAATAGGCTAAAGGGGTAACGAAGCGAACGTGATTACGATTAACCTTTAACAGGTATGTAAAGTTATCCTTTCTTTCTTTTTGGCATGATCTTTATGAAACAAGCAGACGACATGTATATGATTCCAAAAGAGTTCCGATTCTTAGAATCGCTAGGATGGCTAATGTTCTTGATTTCCAGAAGCTATTTCATTATGTCTTGATACGTGTATGCGATTCCAGAATTTCTATTTGATATAAACCATAGCGATATTCGAAAGGTACTTGATATGACTATTGTCTTGATTTTCAAATGATAGTTCGTTTTGATTATTCTATTAAGTCGCAAATATGATTTAATTTGCATATGGTTGCTCACTACTCTACTCGTGCATGCCTCAATATGTCTTTCACTGAGTCCCGGGCCAGGATATATTTTCGTGCACAGTTTCACTGCATTATTCACCGAGTCCCTCACTAGAGGGCCGGGATATGATATATATATATATAATGGTGTTATAATGTGATGGAGTTATGATGTGATGGTGTTATGATGTGATGGTGTTATGATGTGACAGTGTTATGATGTGTTTATGGCGCCAAGGATGGTATGTGGCGACCTTCTTCACCGAGTCCCATAATGGGCCGGGTATGATACATGATATTGACATGCATGATTTATGTTTCAAAAGGCAAGTGTTTTGGTATTCTGGATGTTATACTTGTCTTCTGTAGCCCCTATTTCAGTTATGATCCCTTTACTGTATTTCATGCTTTATATACTCAGTACATATTTCGTACTGACCCCCTTTCTTCGGGGGGGGGGGGGGGGGGGGGGGGGGGGCTGCATTTCATGCCCGCAGGTACAGACGGTCGATTCGGTAATCCCCCAGCTTAGGATTTCCATTCAGCTGTCTTAGAGAGCTCCGTTGTTCCAGAGCCTAGATTTTGATACAGACCTTCTGATGTATATATATATATATATATATATATATATATATATGTTTTTCCAGGGGTACGACGGGGCCCTGTCCCATCATATTTCACTGTTGATACTCTTAGAGGTCTGTAGACATGTGTGTGGGTTGTATATAGATTATGATCATCTGTGTTTATATAGTTGTTGTGGATGTTTCTGTTTGATGTAGCAGCCTTGCCAGCTTGCATGTGTTATCGATATGTAGTGGCAGCCTTGTCGGCTTGTGCTACTATAATGATATATAGTGGCAACCTCATTGGCTAGCGTATTTATTACGTTAAGATTGATTGGGAACCTTTGGGTCTATGCCGATTCCCATGTTGTCTATAGTGTCAATCTGATTATGTCTAACAGGTACATATGGGTGTCCAGCTCGGGCACTAATCATGACCCACGGGGCTGGGTCGTGACACTAGTCCTTTCTTTCTATGGCATGAATCCGATGGTATGATTTTATTTCTTCTCCATGAATCCTCTATATCTCGGAAAACTAATAGCTTATGTTCATGAATAGCCACATTAGACGAGAGATATATCATCAGTTCAATAATGATGATGATGAGTTAAGTATAAAGATTCTAGAGTTCATGATATGACGTTCCTATAACGCTAATGATGTCGTATGTTGTATACACTTACCTCATACATTATTCCCTTCGAGGTGAGGAGGAATACCATTAGGTTAAGTATGTCATTCATTGTATCCACTCACCTTATATATTATTTCCTTCAAGGTGAGGCAGAGTATCATAAAGTTAATGATGTCATATATTGTATACACTCGCCTTATATATTGTTTCCTTCAAGGTGAGCCAGAGTACCATAAAGTCGATGATGTTATGTATCGTACACACTCACCTTATATACTACTTCCTTCAAGGTGAGGAAGAATGCTTGTAATTGTCCATAACGAAATAGGGGGCTCACGACTTTAGGTCACCTCGATAAAGTATAGCTATCCTTGAGTTATTATACATGCATTATGATGAGTATATGTTCATGACATTACACCGTGCCTATATGGACGGGCAGACACACACCATTATAGTGGGCAGCTTATACCCCGGACGCAGGAGGCCTGGACGCATGTTAATTACTATCACACCGTACCTATATGGACGGGCAGCTTATACATATATATTTATGCATACATGATATGATAATGATTATGAGTAAGTCAGCATGTGTTATTTCTTTATAAGTGACAGTCATATACAGTTGCTCCTTATTGATGCTTCCTTTATCTCATTGACGTATCATTATTGTTTATGCCTCTCATACTTAGTACAATGTTGGTACTGACGTCCGTTTTCTTTGGGCGTTGTGTTCATGCCCACAGGTAGACAGGGAGGTGAGCTTGATCCAAAATCGTAGGAGCCAGTAGCTAATTTGAGAGCACTCCATTGTTCTGGAGGTGCTTATGGTTATTCTTTTGTGCACATATGTATATTTTGGGCACGAGCATATGTGCACGACGGGGTCCTATCCCGTCCTTATGTCTAGCACTCTAGTAGAGGCTCGTAGATACGCAGTGTGGGTTATATGGTCTCACAAGGTCATTGTTGTATATATATATATATATATGTGTATATTATCATTTTGATAGCCGAGAGGCTTATGTATACAAAAGTATTTATATTCTCTAATAAAAAATGATTATCTTATGATTTGAGTATGAATTTAATGAAAGAAGGCCTATTGAGTATAATGAGTAGCAGAACGATTGGTGCTCGGTGGTTTGCCCCGGGTACCCGTCAAGGCCCCTAGTCGGGTCGTGACAAAAGTGGTATCAGAGCAGTTCAGTCCTAGGAAGTGTCTACGAGCCGTTTCTAGTAGAGTCTTGTTTATGATGTGTTGCGCGCCACACTAATAAACAGGTGGCTACAGGACATTTAGGAAAAATGACTATCTTTATTCTTATGAGATCGTGCGATAGAGCCGTGTATAAGATTTTATCCTCCCTTAATAGTGTGTTATGATTTCAGAAAAGTCGCCAAAGGGAAAAGCTATAGCCTCCTAGAAAGGCAAGACTACGACAAAAAAACGGGTAGAAAGAGAGCCGCCAATGAATGTAGAAGAGGGTGAGTCACATAATGAGGCCTTATCTAATACTTCCTCCTCCCCGCCCAATGTAGAAGAACAAGGAGGAGGTTCAGCTCCAGTCCCTCCACCGGTTGCTTCGAGTCAACAAGTGACCGAGGCTATTCATCTATTGACACAGCTAGTTGTTGCCCAGGCACAGCTACAGAATGTGAGCTCAAGTGATCGGGCAACTAGTTCCAGGGCCCGTGATTTTATGAGTTTGAATCCTCCGGAGTTTTTCGGGTCAAAGCCGGATGAAGACCCGCAAGGTTTTATTAATGAAATGCTGAGAACATTGAGGATTATTCATCCCTCCAAAACTGAATCTGTAGAGATGTCATCTTATAAACTCTGAGATGTGGCGGTGTTGTGGTACAATAATTGGCTAGCATCAAGGATGGAAAATGCGCCTCCTACCCTATGGCAAGAATTTGTAGATGCTTTCATCCGTCATTATTTTCCACCCGAGGTCCGCCGAGCTAGAGTGGATAGGTTCTTAAATCTAAAACAAGAAAATATGAGTGCTCGGGAGTATAGCCTCCAATTTAATTCTTTAGCTAGATATGCCCCGACCATGGTGGCCGATATGGGAGACAGGGTACACAGGTTTGTGAGTGGCTTAGAGCCACACATATTTAAGGATTGTTTGACGGCTTCATTGCAAGATGGGATGGATATTTCCCAAATACAAGCCCATGCCAAGAATTTAGAAGGACAATGACAGCAACCACAGAGAGGTGATCGTGATAGTGATAGAAGGCAAAGCAAAAGGGCTAGATCTATGGGGACAAGCAGTGATTATAAAGGGGGATCGAGGCAGATATATTCTAGACACTCAGGCCAGTCGGTGACTAGTGCACCTCCCCGATTTATAGGTAGGAGATTTGACCACTCCTTTCATTCAAGAAAAATTCAGAGTTTGAGGGCCGCAGATTCTCAGTTTGGGGGAGATAATAGCCAGAGGAGACCCCCAGTACCGCAATGCAGCCAGTGCGGTAGATTACATTCCGGACGGTGTCGCTAGCGTTCGGATGCTTGCTATGCCTGCGGCCGGGTTGGGCATATGATGCGAGATTGCCCATCGATGAGTGGCAGAGTTGGGGTTCAACCTACAGGATCAGTGGTTGGTTCCTCTTCAGTGCGCCCGGTAGGGCAGACTCCCCAGATGTCAGCAGGTGGATGTAGAGGCAGAGGGGGAGCATCTACTTCAGGTGCCACTCAGCCCCGTGTGTACGCTTTAGCCGGACGACAGGATCTTGAGTCCTCCCCGGATGTGGTTACAGGTACATTGTCCATATTCTCCCATGATGTATATGCCTTGATAGATCCGGGTCTACTTTATCTTATAGTACCCCGTATGTTGCTGGTTCTATTGGTGTGAAACCTGAGCCAATTAAACCTTTTGAGGTATCTACTCTGGTTGGTGATCCCGTGATAGCTAGACAAATGTATAAGAATTGTGTACTTGTGATATGCAATCGCCTGACCAAAGCTGATTTAATTGAGCTAGAAATGCTAGATTTTGATGTGATTATGGGTATGGATTGGTTGGCATCATGTTATGCTAATGTCGATTGCCGAATAAAAGTAGTTCGATTTCAATTTCCAGGAGAGCCCGTGCTTGAATGGAAGGGTAATACAGCATCTCCAAAAGGTAGGTTTATTTCCTACCTTAAGGAAAGAAAGATGATAGCCAAGGGCTATATTTATCACTTAGTCCGAGTTCATGATGCAGAAGCAAAATCGCCAACTTTTCAATCCTTTCCGGTAGTCAATGAATTTCCGGATGTATTTCCAGATGAACTTCCAGGCCTTACTCTAGAAAGAGAGATTGTCTTCGCCATCGATGTGTTGCCGGACACCAATCCCATTTCTATTCCTCCTTATCGAATGGCTCCGGCATAATTGAAAGAGTTAAAACCACAGTTGAAAGATTTGCTAGAGAAGTGGTTTATTAGACCCAGTTCGTCACCGTGGGGAGCACCAGTCTTGTTCGTGAGAAAGAAAGATGGTTCCCTACGAATGTGCATCGATTATAGGCAGCTGAACAAGGTAACAATTGTCACACCCCGACTTTACTAGGGTGTGATGGGCACCCGACCCCATATCTGGAGCCGGGCGAACCCGCTGACTCTTGTTACGTATAGAAACCCTTGAATCAGTAAAGAAAGAAATACATAGTAAGCTCTCCAATATTTTTTTTCATTTCATAAGTAAGCTCTTACATCATGTAAGACTCGTGACATAAAACATAATAGCATATCGGTTGCTGGAGCCGCTTACAGACTGACAACCCAATACCCATTGCTTTGTCTGCAAAGTCTCTAACATAGAACAGAACATCATAGCATATACTTGGACTTGGCAATTCTCCGGGACAAGTGGAGTTCGCCATCTCCGCTGGAACATCTTTAGTAAGGTCATCTAATCATCTGGGAGTACCTGCGCGGCATGAAACGCAGCCCTCGAAGAAGAGGGGTCAGTACGAGTAATGTACTGAGTATGTAAGGCATGAATAGTGACATAATAAAGGAATATGCAGTATGAATAATAACGGAATAGACATATGGAGCTTATCTTGGAACAGAAGTAACCTGTACATATGAATGCCTTTCTGCGGATGCCATGCATGCTTAGTTTCTTTTTCAGAAAAACGGTGCTTCTTATTTACATGTACAGAAAACAGAACATTTCAGAAAACGGTGTCCTTTATTTACATTCACAGACGCCGAGTACATCGGCTCTCCCACCCCCCTCCCCAACAGTGTCCCAACATATTATATATATATATATCACATATACAGACGTCGTATCCGGCTCTCCCATATCCCGCGTCCGGGCATCCCGCGTCTGGGACGAAATCCAGCTGAATCAGGTGGTGATATAACAGTAGCCCTTCCCCTTTCCCCATATACATATACATATACATATTCACATTCATATACATATGTTATACAATTGGCATGCATGAGAGCCCAAAGAAAGTCATGTGTCCATCGGAGTGACGTAAGGTCGGTGACCTCCGATTACGTTATGGAATAATCATGGTCACTTTGTCTCACCTTGAAGGAACGAGTATTTTAAGGCGAGACTACCAACAGAAAATAGCCTTAAGAGAGAGCATAGAATGAAATCATGGGCATTATATCTGTCAATTCATATGCTTTGAAGTCTTTTAGAAACTAGTGTTATAGCTACGGAATAAAATTAAGGTTCAAGAACTAGTATAACACTTTCATATTCACATTGGATTTTTAGCTCAAGGCTCTTAGTCGTGGAATCATTCTTGTCGTACTTATCATAGGCGTATTCTCTTTTCTGACATCATCGTTATCATTATCGTCATGGAAGTATTCTCGTTGGGATAGGTACAGTACTTGTCATTTGGTAATGGAATAAGGATCGAAGGTTTCTTTTGCATTCAGCTTCAAAGTAAGTCAAACGGAACAATAAGGTAAATCCGGGAACCAGTGGGCCCACCTCGGATCAAATGAGGCGGCGTACCAAATTTACATATGTTACATGTCATGGCGTTACTTGTGAGGGTTTTAGGGTAGTCGGGTCCTATTTATGCGAGTTCTAGAGGTTTAGGAAATTCTTCCAACATTTTGCACACTTTTTAATTCAATTCTACTGAATGAAAAAAGGGAAACTTTAGGCGCGGATTCCGGAGAATGGAGTTGTCCCCGAGGCTCGTATTTGACCTATTATGTCTAAGACATGCCAAAGAAGGAAGGGTGAAGCCTTACATACCTTTTCCGCTCCTTTTGCTTCTCCAAACTCAAGCTCCAAATTCACCAAAATCTACAAATTGGTCACATTTACCAAACCTTAAATAGAGCATTTAGAAGTGGGATTTTAAAGTAACATTTGTCTGCCCAAATTTCGGCAGCATTTCCCCTGTAAATACATCGTCCCCAAGAATCTATCTTGGCCAATTTCAATCAACAACAATCCGGGAATTCAACCCGGCCAAACTATCAACACAATGCCAACAATCATACCAACAATTTCAATAATTTTACTCAAAACACCTTCTAACATTAATAACTCGTTTCACATAATTCAACGGCGTTTTGTTTAGATTCCAACCAACTACCACAACATAATCCGCAACCTTCCAAATTAAATGAAACATCAATAACACATTTCTTACCTTTAACTTCAAGAACCACATCAACAATCTACACGTCGACGACTTCATTTCAAACTACCAAACCATCATTTTCATCATAGAATCCACATTAACAACAACTAGAATATCAAATAAAATCAATTTACCATAGCTACCAAAATAGCCCCTTAGTCGGCCACAACTACATCATGCATATTTCCATGGATTTTCATTTTTTTTTCATGCATTACAACAACAACCAACCTACTACATAAATTTAGTTCATTATACTTACATTCAACAACACATACAAGGCCACACACACACCATGCTCGGCTACAATTTCAACATCCATATTTTCTTATGAATTCTATTCTTTCCCACATACTACAACATACCAAACCACTCATAACACAATTAAGGAGATGAATTTTTACCTTTCCTTCACAACTTCTCAACTTAGCTAAGGTTGGAGTTTTGCACCAAAGAATAATTCTCTTGCTTCAACAATTATACCATGTTGGAGAGCATCTTTGAATTAGTAGAAATACTATGAGAAATAAATTTTTGGGGCAAGATTTTTGGTCTTCTCTTTCTCCTCCTTCTTGGCCGAATTGGCCCCTCCTCTTTCTTCTTCTTCTATATTTTTTTTCCTTTCTCTACAACTTCTTGATTTAAAAAGATGACCTCTCCTATCTATATATATACTTGGCTTCTTCAGGCATGTGAGAAGCACATGCTCTCTTTATTCATTTTTTTTTCTTCTTCTAGAGCTTTCATCCTTTTTCTTGAATTCTCTTAAATAAAAGATGACTTACTTGTTTCATTTTAGCCACCACTTCTTTATATATACACTTAGGCCCCTTAAGTAAGAATGTGGACACTTGGCCATCCTTTCTTTCTCTAGAGAATTCCCCCTTTGTTTTTTGAATTTTTCTTAGAATAAAAGATGACCTAATACCTTACCATGTACACTTTGGTCCCTCAAGAACTTTCTTGAATGCCTTGTGAAATTCCCATTTTGCCCCTCGACTTTCCTCAATATTACCATTTACCATTTTGAAATTTCTCCTTTTTGCCCTTAACCTTTCTCAATATTTCGGTCCAATAATATTCATAAACGATATTCATAACTAATTAGTGCACAAATGTTTTTTGAAAATGGTCTCGCCTTTAACTTTCCACGACGACTTTGAAATATCCAAACGTGCAAAATACGGGCTATAACAACAATAAAGAACAAATGGCCGAAGCGCTTAGCTGCCGATCAATGGGCAGCCTATGTGAAGTTCCTTCGGAGAAGAAAGAATTGATTCATGAGCTCCATCAACTAGCTAATCTTGGAGTACGTCTAATCGATTCAGGTAGAGCAGGAGTTAGTGTTAATAATCCCACAGTTTCGTCCTTGGATATGGAAGTGAAAGAGTGTTAGTATGAACATCCCTATTTGCGCCATTACAGAGACATATCTCATGAAAAAAAGAAGTCTCCATTTGAAGTTTCTATAGATGGAATTCTTAAATGGTGAGGCAGGCTATGTGTGTCGAATGTTGCAGAATTGCGTCATAGAATTCTAGAAGAAGCCCATTATTCTCGGTATTCTATTCACCTAGGGGCAAC
Source organism: Lycium barbarum (assembly GCF_019175385.1). Lineage (NCBI taxonomy): Eukaryota > Viridiplantae > Streptophyta > Magnoliopsida > Solanales > Solanaceae > Lycium > Lycium barbarum. The sequence continues at coordinate 27,446,199 of NC_083337.1, forward strand.
AAAGATGTATCATAATCTCAAATTGATGTATTGGTGGGATGGCATGGAGAGAGATATAGCGAAATTTGTAACCCAATGCCCAAATTGCCAACAAGTAAAGATTGAACATCAAAGGCCAGGAGTATTATTGCAAGCAATAGAAATCCCTACTTGGAAATGGGAAGTGATCAACATGGATTTTATTGTGAGGTTACCTCATTCCCGAGGCAAGTATGATTCTATATGGGTGATCGTAGACAGACTCACGAAAGCAGCGAATTTTCTTCCGGTCAGGATTACATACTAGGTTGAAAATTATGCAAGGTTGTGTCTCAAGGAAATTGTGCGGCTCCATGGTATTCCACTATCCATTATTACAGATAGAGGAGCCCAATTTACAGCCAAGTTCTGGAAGTCTTTTCAAGAAGGTCTAGGTACCCAAGTGAAGCTTAGCACGACATTTCATCCGCAGACTGATGGACAGGCCGAACATACTATTCGGACATTAGAAGATATGATACCGGCATGTATACTAGATTTGTGTAGTAGCTGGGATGATCACTTGCCTCTAATCGAATTTTCATACAACAGTAGTTATCATTCTAGTATCCAAATGGCTCCGTATGAAGCCTTATATGGAAGGAAGTGTAGGTCCCCAATTGGATGGTTTGAAACAATAGAAGTACAGTTAATACGCCCTGAATTGATTCAGCAAGCGGTAGAAAAAGTCAAGGTGATCCGAGATCGATTATTGACAGCCCAGAGTCGCCAAAAATCTTATGTGGACAACCGCCGGCAACACTTGGAATTTCAAGTTAATAATTTGGTATTTTTGAAGGTGTCGCCAATGAAAGGAGTGATGAGATTTGGCATGAAAGGGAAGTTAAGTCCACGATACATTGGACCCTATAAAATTATCCGCAAGGTGGGTCATGTAGCTTACGAGTTAGACTTGCCTTCAGAGCTTGGATCAGTCCACCCAGTCTTCCATGTTTCGATGCTCCGCAAGTGTGTTGGATATCCTACAAGGATTGTTCCGATTGATGATGTTTAGGTGACAGAAAAGTTAGCATACGAAGAAGTGCCTATTGCCATCTTAGACAGCAAGTACGAAGACTTCGAAATAAGGAGGTAGCTTCAGTAAAAGTGTTGTGGTGAAACAACAACCCGAGAAGAAATGACTTGGGAAGCAGAAGAGAGTATGAAATTCAAGTACCCGAATTTATTCCAACCCCCTAAAGAGATTCAACATAAAACATTGACATTATAAGGTATGTACGCTTTCTTTCCGTGCTTTTGGTCGTGTATGGCCATAAATATATTGATATTGTATTGTAGCCCTATGAGGCAATGTTATTATGGGTTGTTGTGACAGGACGGTAGTACCATATTACAGGGGAAACTCTGGCAAAATTTTCGTAGAATTCCCGAGTGTTTAACATTCGAGGACGAATGTTGCAAAAGGGGGGAAGAATGTTACACCTTGGAAATTTCATGACATCGCATATTGAATGAACCAATGTGAGCTTGAGGGTAATAGGAAGTTCTTAAGACTATAAGATGAATATTTGGTGGTCTTAGCATGCGTACGTTAAGATCTTGAGGTTAATATGAATTGATGGAATAAGGATGGATAAGGATAAGTGGAATTTAAGTAAGGTTTAGGAAAGGTTTCATAAATTAATTGCGTTAAGAATTGTTTGGAAAGGCCTTGAGGGTGAGTTATAGGGATGTTTGGATCATTGATGAAGTATTAAACAAGTGTTAAGAAGGTTGTATAAGGATTGGAGATCAAACGAAACGACGCGGACAACTTCGGATAAAGCTGTCAGTTCCACGACATGTTCCACGGACCGTGAATCTTTCCACGGACCGTATAATGGTCCGTAGAATACCCAAAAGAGATGATGATTTCCTGGTGGTGATCCACGACCAGTTGTACGAGCCGTACAATATTTCACAGACCGTACAAGTGTCCGTGGAAGTCCCGACGAGCTGAATAAGTTCTGATTATATAAATGTGTTCCCACTTCATTAAATTCATTTCCCACATTCCTTCATCTCTCTCAAGACCTCTGAAAGGTTCCATACCTTTCATCCACAAGAATTCAAAGGAAATTGATGATCAACTTCATCAAACCAACAAGAATCATGAGTATGAAACCCATTAAAGTCATCTAAGCCAAGAAATTTCAAAGGAAGTGAGTTAGGGTTTTTGGTGCAAGAAGAGTATTGCTACTCAAGGCTTGTTCCTACAATATATAAGGTAAGTTTTATGATATTTTCATGATGTTTAAGATATTGAGAAGTTGAAACACTTGGATTGTTGAAGAATATAGAAAATAGGTCATAAATGTGGGAATAGTGCTATTGTTGAGTAGTAGTTTGGAATGAATCATGAATATGGATATATTGTGATTGTAGGTTGATTATGAATGACATTTATAACATGAAATGAGCATTATACGTGAAAGAACGTAATAGTGAATTATGACCATGATTATGGGGAAACTGAAGTGAAATTGTGAAATGCGGATAATGTAGATAAATGATGATTGTTATTTATGATATTATGAATGATGTTACGTATGTTTGGGAATTTACATGGAAAATGGAGGAAATCATATAAACAAAGGAAATGCTGCTCAATTTTATTTAGCTTCAGTAAGCACGCTCTTATAATCGCTTAGCTAATGTTAATGCGAATTGTTTTGAAGGTAAAGACGTGAACATTGAAGGAGAATGATCAATCAATAGAGTAGTTAAACAACAAAGGTATGTGAGGCTAGTCCTTTCTTTCTATGGCATGAATCCGATGGTATGATTTTCCTTCTTCTCCATGAATCCTCTATATCTCGAAAAACTAATAGCTTGTGTTCATAAATAGCCATATGAGACGAGAGGTATATCATGAGTTCAATAATGATGATGATGAGTTAAGTATAAAGATTCTAGAGTTCATGATATGACGTTCCTATAACGCTAATGATGTCGTATGTTGTATACACTTACCTCATACATTATTCCCTTCGAGGTGAGGCAGAATACCATTAGGTTAAGTATGTCATTCATTGTACCCACTCACCTTATATATTATTTCCTTCAAGGTGAGGCAGAGTATCATAAAGTTAATGATGTCATATATTGTATACACTCGCCTTATATATTGTTTCCTTCAAGGTGAGCCAGAGTACCATAAAGTCGATGATGTTATGTATCGTACAGACTCCCCTTATATACTACTTCCTTCAAGGTGAGGCAGAATGTTTGTAAATGTCCATAACGAAATCAGGGGTTCACGACTTTAGGTCAGCTCGATAAAGTATAGCTATCCTTGAGTTATTATACATGCATTATGATGAGTATATGTTCATGACATTACACCGTGCCTATATGGATGGGCAGACACACACCATGATAGTGGGCAGCTTATACCCCGGACGCGGGAGGCCTGGACACATGTTAATTACTATCACACCGTACCTATATGGACGGGCAGCTTATACATATATATTTATGCATACATGATATGATGATGATTATGAGTAAGTCAGCATGTGTTATTTCTTTGTAAGTGACAGTCATATACAGTTGCTCCTTATTTATGCTTCCTTTATCTCATTGACGTATCATTATTGTTTATGCCTCTCATACTCAGTACAATGTTCGTACTGACGTCTATTTTCTTTGGACGCTGTGTTCATGCCCACAGGTAGACAGGGAGGTGAGCTTGATCCAGACTCGTAGAAGCCGGTAGCTGATTTGAGAACACTCCATTGTTCCGGAGGTGCTTATGGTTATTCTTTTGTGCACATATGTATATTTTGGGCACGACGGGGTCATTTCCCGTCGTTATGTCTAGCACTCCAGTAGAGGCTCGTAGATACGCAGTGTGAGTTATATGGTCTCACAAGGTCATTGTTGTATATAAATGTGTATATTATCATTTTGATAGCCGAGAGGCTTATGTATACAAAAGTATTTATATTCTCTAATGAAAAATGATTGTCTTATGATTTGAGTATGAATTTAATGAAAGAAGGCCTATTGAGTATAATGAGTAGCAGAACGAGTGGTGCTCGGTGGTTATCCCTGGGTACCCGTCACGGCCCCTAGTCGGGTCGTGACAAAATCAATGGCACCGCTGGAACAATGGAGTGCTCTCAAGGCCTGCTAATAGCTCGTACGAGTCTGGACCACCTCCCTATCTACCTGTGGGCATGAACACAGCGTCCAAAGAAGATGGACGTCAGTACGTACATTGTTCTGAGTATGTAAGGCATGAATGAAATGAACATAATAGAGAAATCATAAGACATAAGGTGAAGAATCGATATAAACTGCTTGACTTTTAAGAGTGTGAGCATTTTAATCGTATCACATATCATGAAATCACACATATCATCATATCACATTTATCATATCACATACACCCTCTTCGTTAACCCGCGTCCGGGTAATCATAATATGTCTCCCACTAGTGTTGTCATGCTCGGCCCTCTAGGCTTGGTGTAATCATAAGCAGCCCTCCTTAGCGGTGACATGCTCGGCCAATTAGGCACGGTGGAATCATATGCAGCTGGCCTTCGCGGTGACATGCCTGGCCAAATAGGCGCGGTGGAATCATATGCAGCCCGCCTTTTCGGTGACATGCCCGACCAATTAGGCACGATGGAATCATATCATCATACACTCAACATAAACTTATCATCATCATACATTTATGATAACACATGCATTAAAACTTAAAGGCAACTATAGCTATGTCGGAGTGACATGAGGTCGTGAACCCCGGATTGCATAATGGAGTGATCATATTCATCATATCTCACCTTGGAGGGACTAACATTTAAGGTGAGTGTACACCAGGAACAACATCAATGGAACCATACTTAGGATTATTAACCTCATGGACATCGTACCTTACGTTAGGAATCTTTAGACTTAAACTCATCATCATCATTATCATGCTCATGTCCTATCTCTTTTATTTATCTTATACATATCTAGCTCGTTGTAGTCATAGACTCATGATTTCCGTTATATAGGAAAATCATGGAAAAATAGGAAGATTCATGCCATAGGAGTCATGCCTTAGAAGGAAAGGAGTAGCCTTACATACCTTTTCGTTTAGCTATTCTATCGCTTGATCGTTCTCCTTCAATGTTCTCGTTTCTACCTTCAAGAGAGTTCGTATTAACATTAGCTAATCGATTATATGAACGTGCTTACTAAAGCTAAAGAAAATTGGGTAGCATTTCCTTTTTTTATACAACTATTACACCTTGGAAAATCCCTTGTTATGTACAGTGAATTGGCTAGCAAAGGACATAGCGTATGCGATGTTTTGATGAGTAAGATATAGTATTTGATGACCCTCAACGAGATTCCAAAGTCATATAATGCAAGGAAAGAAAGTGGCCAAGGAAAGCGAATCATATGTTGTGTATCGGATAAGAATTTCGAGCAACGAGTCTATGATGGCATAATGATGTCTGAGAGAAGAGTAATAACTCCCCTAAGATTGATATTGAGATGTTAAACAAGTGCCAAGAAGGTTCCATAAGGATCGGAGATCAAACGAGTCGACGAGAACGAAAACGGAACCACTGGGCATTATACGGCCCAACCTACGGACCGTATAAATTGTACCGGCCGTATGTTGGACCGTATAATTGGCCAAGGAGGGCAGCAGCTACTGGACCAAACATACGGCCACACATGCGGTTCGTATAAATAGTACCGACCGTATGTTGGTCCGTATAACATGGTCGGCCAGATTTTAAGTTTAAGTATAAGGATCCCTTTTTCATTCCATTTCATTTCATTTTCACTCCACACCTCAAGAAACATCTAGAATACTGTAACACCCCGTAAACTTGAACTAGGTGTGAATGTGTAAAAATATTGTATTAAGATGATATCATATCTATATGAATCCATTCTTGATGAATTCGGGTGGAAGATGGTTGTTTTGAAGTCAAACCAATTAGTGAAGTTCTTAAGGCCTCTTAAATTCGCCTAAGTTTTGGTAGGTCTGTCTTCTAGACGATTTTCGTGAAAATGTGTTGCGAATTTGGAAAACCCTCCTACATGAAAGTTGTAGCCCTTTGAAATATCTTTCCAACGGTAGGTCACCCAGCCCAAACGGAGCTACGTACAAGAAGTTATGTCCATTTTACCGAACACTGTGCAGAACCGACCCATGCCGCCTTTTCCGGCGCGTGAGGGTGCGTGCGATGTCCCAGCATCGCGGGCCGATCACGCAAGTCTGAGTATTGAGCTGCAGAGAATTGCGCGATGGTCCCGCATCGCGGACCAATCGCGAATCGGGTCCGATTCGGGTCAAAAATTCGGGTTTACGCGTTTTAAGTTATATTTAAGGTTTGGGGTTTATTTCCCCAGCACCCCATTCACGAAAAATTACCCTAAAGTCAATAAGAACAAGTCCCAAGCCTCAAGAACCATACAAGGTAAGTGTTATCATGATTCTAGGTTGAATTCAAGTTCCTAATCCCTTTCTAACATGATTTTATGACCAAAACCTAGGGTTTGCAACATAATTCTTCCCAAAGTGATTCAAGCTAGGGTTTGGGTGTTCTTCATTAGAAAAGTGATTTGTTAAACCTTGTTTAACAAATTAAGGTATGTCTCCTTTTTTTAAAACCTTATTTTGGTTGTATGTCTCTTTTAAAAATCATATTTTGGCTATAAGGATGATTTGTATGTCTCCTTTTTTTTAAAACCTTATTTTGGTTGTATGTCTCTTTTAAAAATCATATTTTGGCTATAAGGATGATTTGTATGTCTCTTTTAAAATCACTTTTGAAACCATTGTTGGAAGTATTAATTTTATTGAAGATTCTTTAATGAATGAAAGGAAAAGTAATTCTTCTCATGGTTCTTGAACTCCAATTCATGACTAAATGGTGGTTAATGTGTGTGAGGGGACAAACCCACATTAAACCTAGATTGTAACAAACCCTATATATGTATATGATATTATAAATGTCTTCCTCTATAAGAGATGCTTAATAATGAAGGATAACGATTGGTAATGATATTGGAATTCTCTTGATGGATGATTTAACTAGTTACTTGAAAGGTTGTTGACTCATAAAAGTATGTTATTACGAATTGTGGAAATTGAAACTTGTTTAAAGAAGTGAAACGTTTTTAGGACATTCTTTGAAACGATTTATCTTTACGATATGGCATAACGAACCTTAATGGTAAATGGTGATGTGACTACCTTGAGATGAATTGTAATTCGACTGTTATGCTATGAACTCTGTTGGTGTGCTTATGCCTAGCCATTCGGGAGGATGAATGGTCACCGAGGATCTCATATTCCGGTGTGCTTACGCCTAGCCATTCGGGAGGATGAGTGGTCACCGAGGGTCTCATATTCCGGTGTGCTTATGCCTAGCCATTCGGGAGGATGAGTGGTCACCGAGGATCTCATATTCCGGTGTGCTTATGCCTAGCCATTCGGGAGGATGAGTGTTCACCGAGGATTTCATATTCTGGTGTGTTTATGCCTAGCCATTCGCGAGGATGAGTGGTCACCGAGGATTTTATAATCCGGTGTGGTGCGCTGTGACAAGGGAACCCTATGGTGATCCCCTCGATGTGATTGATTCTTGGGCCTGTATCGGCATGCATGATATTCGAAATCTCTCATGGAACTGTTGTTGACAATCATGACCAATTTGAAAGGCATAATTGAAAGTTGTAACTTGACAAAAGACTTTATAATCGGTTTTGATAATTCTTATTGAGATACACATGCTGAATACTTGTTTTATATTGAGTACTGGTTTTGTAAACTGTTTAACAAATGATATTAAGAATCAAAAAGTGGAATGACTGCTTTTATGCCATCTTCTGAGAACTGATTTCTTTATGTATTATTATATTTTATTTTTATAATATTTGTTGTCCCCGAGACACTCACTGAGTACCCAGTACTCAGGCATACCATTGTTGTTTTTAATGGTATGTTAGGTATCATTGAGGAGCAGGTTCGTGATACGCCTACGACTTAAGAGAACTTGCTGCTTCGAGACTATTTGGTGAGCCCACATGATTGTCTGTGGGGCACCATTCTATCTTTACTCTTCGTCTTTTAGTTTCGGGCTGCGTCCCGATGATTTAGACATTCATCATTATCTTAGAAGCTCCATAGTATACGTTCTTGTGGGTAGTTGTTGAGTTATTGATTAACTCTCGGGCACGTTATTACGTTTGACTAAGTATTTGGTGAATAAAGACTTCCGCTGATTTAATTTATATATTCATGATTTGTTACATTTACTTTATAACCTATTGGAGGCGAATGTTGAACCTGGCGGGTTCAAGTGTTATTATTGTATCGTTTAGGTTCTTCCGAAGTTGTTCATGACGTCGGATGCCGGTCATGTCTAGGGTGGGTTTTGGGGCATGACAAATACTCTCTAATATTCTTCAACAAGAGAATCAAAGGAAAACCAATATCAACAACACCAAATCCATGAAACAAAGTGTATGAAACCCAAGTAAAGTTTATCTTCCTCAAAGAAAACCAAAAGAGGTGAGATAGGGTTTTGGTGCTAGAGGAGAAACTCCACTCAAGACTTGTTCAACCATCATCTAAGGTAAGTTTCATGACTAAACCATGTTGTTTAAGGTATTGTACGGTTAAGATACTTGAATTATAGAAAGACATAGGAAATGAGTCATTAATGAGTGAATAGTGTCATGTTTGGATGGTAGTTGGATTGAATCATAAATGTTGGTGTGTTGTGATTATGAATACGTCATAAATGACATTTAGACCATGACATAACTGTTATACATGAGGAAATGCGATAGTAAGCTATAACCATAAATGTGGAGAAATTGAAGAGAAATGGTGGATTGTGGTCAATGTATATGAATGATGACTGTTGATTGCAATATTGTGAATGTTGTTGTGAGCGTTTGGAAGTTGATATAGAACGTGGGAAAAGTAGTATAGACAAGGAAATGCTGCCCAATGTTTCCTAGCTTTAGAAAGCCCGTTCTTATAATTGCTTAGCTAATGACGATATAAATTTTCTTGAAGGTAGAACGTGTGCATTAAAGGAGAACAGGCAAGCGATAGCTTAGTTAAACATCAAAGGTATGTAAGGCGTATCTCTTCCTTCAAAGGCATGAATCTTTCAAACTTTCCATGATCCTCCTATATGATGGGACTTAGGAGTCCTTAAATATACTAAATTACATACGAGCATGATGATGATGATAACGAGTTACAGTATAGAGGTTCGATAGTTCATGATATGATGATCCCATAATGCTAATAAAGTCATTGTTGTAAACACTCACCTTATGCACTACTTCCTTCAAGGTGAGGCAAGGTACTCATAAATGTTCATAATATAATCGGGGGTTTACGACCTTACGTAGGGGTGGGCACTGTATGGTATATACCGAATACCATACCGATACCGACGTTTTTAATACCGCGGTTTTAGTATTATGGTATTTGGTATGGTATTTGGTATGAATTTAAATTTTCTTTGGTATTCGGTATGGTATTTGGTATTTATAAAATGGATACCGAAATACCGTATACCATACCGAAGTTTAGACTACATATATACAATCCATATATATTATATTTACTACTGCTAAATATATAGACTAGTTTTCGTATAAAAAATTACATCACATCTCATTTAATTCCAATTTGTATCTAATAGAAAATTGTACCATCAAAGCTAACTTTTTATCCAATATTTTCATGCTTTTAGTCTTTCACATATGCCGAGGCCTAGAAGCAGCCTTTAATTTGTCTCTGCTATTTTTCCAATACATTAAGACTTGAAATGGTGGAAATGGCTTATTCTCTCTACTGCTGAATGAAAGTTTTGGTGTAAAATTGTTTAGGACCGAAGATTATGCTTAATTTTGGCTAATGTTGTTTAGACTTTGAAACTTTGACTACTCTATCGTGATTCAAATGTCCGTTGTGCAATTAATTAACGAAGAAAATTGCTTGTACTTTCTTTTAAATACATCTATTTGTGTATGGTGTTAGTTTAATATAATTGAGAAATCTCGAAGTCATAATCCTTTATTACATGAGTATATACGTAAGTCGAAGTCAAATAAACTATGGTTACCGAATTACCGTACCGTGAAATACCGAAACCGAACTTAAAAATATGGAACCGTACCGAATTAATTTGGTATGGTAATGGTATCGTATTTTTAAAAACCGAATACCGAAGTTACCGAACCGAAGTTTCAAATACCGTACCATACCGTACCATGCCCACCCCTAACCTTACGTCACCCCGACATAGCCATGGTTTTCTTCAAAGTCTAATGTATACTCCTAATGCTAAATGTGAACTGATGTAAAGTCATGGTATGCTTATAAGATGATCAATATTGCTAACTTATAATACACCTATGTTATGTATGAATATGCCAAGCTATGATAAGATTATGATACGTTCATCAGATGTGCAATAGTGATGGGTAATGATTGATTTTGTTATGATGAGATTCCATCGTCACTAGATGGTCGGGCATGTCACCGCTAAGGCGAGCTACGATGTTACACCGAGCCTAGAGGGCCAGGTATGATCACCACTAGTGGGCGACATATGATGGTTACCCGGACGCGGGATAACGATGTGATACGTGATGTGACAAGATATGTAATGTGATGAGATATGTAATGTGACGAGACATGTGATGTGATGACATATGTACCATGATTATGTAAAATATGATATATGTACGAGATGTATTTTCTTATAACACTCTTGCAGGTTATATCTTTCTCTTATGGCTCATGATCCTTCTATTATATTTATTTCATTCTTGCCTTACATACTCAGTACAATGTTCGTACTGACGTCCGTTTTCTTTGGACGCTGTGTTCATGCCCACAGGTAGACAGGGAGGCGAGCTTGAGCCAGACTCGTAGGAGCTATTAGCCGATTGAAAGCACTCCTTTGTTCCGGAGGTGCTTAATTATTCTTTTGTGTATATTTATATATATTGGGCCCGACGGGGTCCTGTCCCGTCTACGCGTTTTGTACTTCCGTAGAGGCTCGTAGATACACAGTGTGGGTTATGTGGTCGGATAACCCACACTGTGATATTTCACTGTTGATACTCTTAGAGGTCTGTAGACATATATGTGGGTTGTGTATAAGTCCTGTTCAGCTGTGTCTATACAATTATGATATGATGTTCGCCTGTAATGGCAGCCTTGTCGGCTTGCGTATGATATTGATATGTATTGGCAGCCTTGTCGGCTTGCGTATCATTTTATGATTTGATTAGTCGTGACTCCTCAGGAGACAGTTTATCTGGATACATATACATATGATGACTTTATGAACCTTCAGAGTTCTTTTGCAAGTTTCCATGTTGTTCGTAGTTTCAATTTGACTATGTCTAAAAGGTACGTATATGAGTGTCCAGCTCGGGCACTAGTCATGGCCTATGGGGTTGGGTCGTGACAATTACTTACGAATTCGATGGGATCATTGAATAAAGGGAGTTTTACCAGAAGAATATTACGACTTAGAACTTTCATTTTTGTATCATTGTGGTTATAGAGAATTTCCAATAGTTTACCAAAGGATTAGGAAATTCTCGAAAATTATGAAGCCTTTAATGAGTCAACGAGGGACACCTACAACAGGACATCTCGGATTGAATTTATTTAGACTCTACAGATGTGAATCAATACCATTATCATGGCCATATGGAAGAAAAGAAGTGGAAAAGGTTTACAAACCATGTGAGACTTAATACCATTATTGAGCAAAACAAAGGATCGACAATCCGAGTATCAAGGAGGATTATATCAGGAAAATGACTCACGTATATCTCTTGAAAGGATATTCCTGAGGAATCAAGGGAGTATTGCAACCGAGAGCCATTACTAAGAAGGAAACTCGTTTTCAACTATTCAAAGGGAATATTATAGATAGTGCATGATAGAGGATTAAAATGATGACTCCAAGAAGAAGGTACGCTGCAGACTATATGACCTAAATAAAGAGTAGAAGTAGACTTATAAGAATTATAAGAGGGAACAAGAGGAACCAATATGTGATGGCAAACCTACCCAAGGGAAAGACAACTCCTAATATACAGTGTTACTGGAAAGATAACTCAAAAACAAGAAAAACTTGACTTAAGCTTCAAGTGTAGATGGATATAGTAAGTGCAGTCAATTATGGAAGTACCTAAATTATGATCACTTTCTTTGAAAATTCAATATTGACTGATGTCAAATGGAGAATTGTATTAAGCCAAGCAAAGAAAGGCACAGCATGATAGATGAGTTCTAGTTAGAATTGATTCGTTATAAGATCACCATAACTAGTATACTTATACAGGACTAGTTTAACATTCGAGGACGAATGTTCTAAAGGGTGGAAAGGATGTTACATCCCGTGTTTTCATGCAACGGAAATCGTGAGAGTTAAATGAAATTAGTAACGGAAACGAGGTAATCCACCAAGCTTATAGGTGGTTAGAGTAATGGTACAAATGTGTTGTAAATATTAGAAGTTAAACAAATCGAAAAAAATAAGCTTCGTCGAGGTTTGAAATTTATTTGAATGAAATACGGTCCAAGCTATAATACCACTTATTTTTGTACCAAGAAATTGTACCATCCAGCATGAGCAAATTTACCCGAGCCCAGAGGATTTGGTCGTATTGAAGCATGAAAATCAAGAACTTGGTGTATATAAGGAATGAAGTCCTGAAATGATTTAGGACTCAACAAGTGGGACGACGGTGATTGGAAATAATATTTTGTGTTTACCAAAAGAGTCTATGAATTAGTGCTATATCACATGATCATGACAGTATTGAAGTGTGTTAAAAGTGATTAATATTAAAGTGAATTGACATCAAGAATTAATTATCCGGATATTGGTTAAATGCTGGAATAAAATGGAAGACAAGGGATTTAATTGTTGGATAAGTTTAGTGGGGGACTAGACTTTAATTATGAAATTAGTGGATAATAATAATCATGAAGCCACTTTCAACGTGTAACTCTTGTAAGTGACCATCATATAACTCATTAGTATATATATATCTAGTTGTGGTAAATTTGGAGCCAAGTCTTCATTACTTATAGATGAAGGATATTCGACACTTGAATTCACATTGCAAAATACTTCTTCATGTCCAAAAAAAAAAAAAAGGCACCAGCATCTTGTAAGCTCCATTGTTGCCTTAATTTAGTTCTTATAACTTGCACAATCAACTATATTTCATATTTCCATTGATGGGGGCAGAACATATCTCTTGTAGCAGAACGTGAAATCTCGATTTCTCGGCAGCAACGTGTCTCATTCCTTAGGGGGAATGGGTGTAATTCTTTTGATGGAGCAGCGTAGCGTGCTTTTACACTACTTCGTTCTCGTCGTTTCTCTTTTCATCGCTATAAGATTCCCCTTCTTCTTCATGTATATGAACTGGTATACGCTCTAGATATCTCTTGGTGTTAAGAACTTACGAATCGAGAGTTGGAAGTCGAATATGGGTTATTATAGTTGTTGGTTTGTTTTGAAATAGGGTATATGATATTTCATAGATAGAAGCTAATGGTAGGGATTTGGTTATGTTTTTGTTGTCATCGATATGTAGTTTGAAGGAAAGAAAAATTGGAAAGGTGTGTTTGATAATCGTATCCGGGCTTGTCGCTCATCGTGAAATGGTTATGACTTGTTGTTGCTACATGGTATATTGGTATTTATGTGTATACTAGCTGGATTGTTCTGGTTGTTGTTGTTGATATATGAAGTTTGGGAAAATGAGAAAAACGGGGGAGGTGTTAACCATTTTGTTTTAGGATAAATTAAAGTTTCATTATACGATTAAGAGAATCGTTTGTATAATTAACGATAGTGTCATTGTTGGTATCATATAGATCGTGGAGCCAATACGAGTTGAGTTCTTGAGCTATTGAGCTAAGACCAGGTATGTTAAGGCTATCCCTTTCTTTCATTTTGGCGTGATCCTTATCATCTGAACGAACACAGTGTGCTAGCGAGTTCAAAAGATTCTATTCTTAGATAGTGTAGAGATATTTGTATCCTTGGCCTCCTATGGTGTTTGTCCATAACTCCCAGAGACTTATCATACTAGCTTCTTATGTCACCAGAGAAGTTCAGAGTACCCTTTTCAAAGTTTTACATGCATTTATATATATTATATTATATATGGATCAGGTCGTACATTCCTCGATACTATTATATTATATATGGATCAGGCCGTACGTTCCTCGACACTATTATATTACATATGGATCGGGTCGTACGTTCCTCGACAAAATTATATTATGTATGGATCGGGCCGTACGTTCCTCGGCACTATTATGTTATATATGGATCGGGCCATACGTTCCTCGGCACTATTGTATTATATATAGATCGGGCTGTATGTTCCACAGCACTATCAGTTAAATTATAATCTATGCCTATCATACGCCATAGAGTCAGTTTCAGTCATATAGAGTTACGCAAATATTCTAAGATGTTAGCCTCAGACGCATTCAATTATTGAGACTAGTTTTCATGATTCATCTGTACTTTGATGTTCTTATGCCTTACATGCTCAGTACATTGTTCGTACTGACGTCCCTTTTCCTGGGGGCGCTGTGTTCATGCCACACAGTCCCAGATTACTTTGCAGGTAAAAGTATTCAGCTAGAATGGTTGGCTATCAGTTGGGATTGGCATACTCCACTTTCTTTCTGGAGCAGTGCCGAGTCATTATGGTTATCATATATGTGTATGGGTGTGTCAGGGCCCTGTCCTGACTCATATGATTCAGGTGTTTACTCTTAGAGACGTTGCAGACAGTGTCATATGGTTAGTATGTTGAGATGTCATGTGTTGAGTAAAGCGACCATGTAGGCCGATATGTCAGTTTGACTTACTCGGTTTTTGATTAATTGAGTATCGTTCGCAAATTTCTATGGTTTGACGGAAAGTAATTTATTATATTTCTGAAATTTTTCTATATGTCCAGTTTCATTATGTGAATGCCACGGGGTTTGCCCAGCTTAGCTATAAGTAAGAGTTGGGTGCCCATCATGCCCTATCGGAATTGGGGTGTTACAATTTGAACGTTTGTGTACCGGCGATGGAAAGACCTTGCATTGCATATTATTTGAATATTATATCATCTCATTGGTTTGTTGTTTGGTTGATGTGCTTAAACTGTTGATTGAATTGTATTCACTTGCTTATTTGGATACTTAGATGGACTTGAGGACTTAGAGGCCGCTTACCTAGGTTTGTAACCAGTGATTATTATGATTGTTTTTATGATGGACTAACAAAGGTTAAGTGTGGAAGTAGTATTTGAAGACCAACCCTAGTCTCTATTATAGATTAGGGTCAGTCGACGATGCTACTGAGTACACATTGATTTACCGTACTCACTCTACACTTGCTGCATTGGTGTAGAGAGTTTGTCTCTAGCACTAATGCATCTTGAGGCTTTGTCGATCATTGAGGAGCCTGTATAGAGAATTCGAGCTGAGCTGCTAACTGATCTATGGCACCGGAGTTACTCGCTTTTTCACATTATTCTGTCTTATCTTCTATTCAAACAATGTATTTTGATGATATTCTAGACTTGTACTTTCTATCTTAGTAGTTCTTGCACTTGTGACACCAGGTTTTGCGTGGTTGTACTTGTTATAATTGGCTTAATCAGTCGTGGATAGTTCACCTGCCTGGTGGGGGTAAGTGTCTTGACGGCTTTAGAATTTGGGTCGTGACACCGTGCATGGACAACAATATTTAAACCATGTAATGATACGTAATAAATATCCATTGTCTAGTAAGATTACTTGTTTGATCAATTACATAGAGCCTTCCATTTTTAAAAGATGATCTTCAATTTGGATATCACCAACATAAAATTAGACAGAGATATATTTCGAAACAACCTTCAGAACTTGGTAAATGCATTATGAGTTCCTTGTGATGTTTTTTCGAATTGACCGATGCTCAAACTGCATTTATGGAGTTAATGAATAAGATTTTCAAGTCGTTTCAGGGAAATTTATTAGTGATTATTGATGATATTATGGTATGTACTTTTCACCAAGAATAAAATGAGGATCGCCTAAGGATTGTATTGCATACATTACGGGAACATCTACTTTATGAAAAGTTCTATAATTGTGAATTTTGGCTAGACTCAAAGACATTTCTCATGAATATTGTATCTAAGGATAAGGCCGACTATCTGTATAGAGATTCATAATTTTTGGGGCTTAGCAGGCTAATACAGGCGTTTCATGCGGGATTTCTTTAGAATAGTAAACCACTGACAAAGTTAACATAGGAAAATGTAAAGTTTCAGTGGAAGGAGGAATTTGAGCAGAGTTTTCAGAAACTTAAAACATATTTGACAACTGCAAAATGTTATATTTACAATCGAGATTTGAAAGATTCACGATGTCCTGTGATGTTTGGAGATTGGGATTAGGTTTTTTTTTATTTACGTAAAATATTCGTATGATGACTAATGCTTTGAGAAAGTTCAAGAAGAACAAGCAGAACTGTCTCACTCACGATTAGAAAATGACCGCAATGATATTAGATCTGAAGAGTGGAGACATTACTTATACGATAAAACTTGTGATACTTATACTAACTACAAGAATTTTCAAGTACATTTTCGAGTAAAGAGATTTGAATCCTTTGCAACACGGATGGATGTAATCACTCAACGACTATGATTGTACTATTTTGTATTTTACGAAAAAAAGCAATGTGGTTACTGATGCATTAAGTAGAAGATCTATGGGTAGTTTGGCCCATATAGCCGTGCAAGAGGCTTTTGGCTAATGATATTCACAGACTAGAGGGTGGAGGTATCTGATTTAGTGTGGAAAAATTCAGACACATTGTTGGCTTTTGTTCAAGTTAAATCTTCATAGGTAGAGGGCGTAACAACCACTCTAAATGAGGATGCCCGTTTATGCAAATACCCAGATGAGGTCCTAGTTAGTAAAAGTAAGGATATAATTATGGTCAGTGATGGCATTCTCCAACTAGGCAACCGATTATTTACAATAGACGTGGATGGATTAAGATAGGCTATTCTTTGAGGAAGCCCGCAACTCTATTTATACCATACTTCCTGAATCAAGTAAGATTTATTGTGACCTGAAGAAATTATATTGGTGGAAATAGATGAATAAAGATGTCGTTGACCTTGTTTCTAGTTGTTGGACTTGTTAGTAGACCAAGGCTGATCGTGAATGACTTGCAGACCTACTATAACTGCTAGATATCTGAAGTGAAAATGAGAAATAGCTATCATGGATTTTTGGACTGGCTTCTCCTAAACTTATATGTTATAACTCAGTGTGGGTATAGATTGGTTTACAAATTTACAGTCAAAACTATAATAGTGCGATGAGTTATGCACAAATATACATGAGCAGAGCTTCCTGATTCCATGAGGTTCCATTGTCTACCTTCTTTAATATGAGATCACAATTTACTTTACACTGTTGAAAATCCTTCTAAGAAGCATTGGGTTGGCGTTCATTCATAAGCGGATTGGTTGTCCCAGCGTACTATACAAATCTTGGAGGATATATGTTGAGATAATGCATTATTGATTTTGAAGGGAGTTTGGGTGCTTTACTTACCAGTCATGCTTCAACATGGGGAGGTGAGACCGGCACCGGTGGCTTTCTTGACCAAGCGTACCAACCTTCATTACATATAATTCCAACACACAGAACCAACGGAGGCTGGCAAGGCCAACACATGATGACCTGAAGACAAGAAGGATATGACACATCGTTAGATCAACATCCCAAAAGATATATAAACATGGGCCGACAAGGCCACCATATGTATTCGCACATCAACCTTAAGGATGAAAGGCCACATAATCTAATGCACGTAACGTACGTCTAAAAGCATTTAAGAGTACAACATCTGATATCTAGTTTGGACATATCCCGAACCTACCCATAAAGTAAATACATGACCATATACATATCAACTAGACTCGGCTAACTCTAGGAAGAAGTAGAGCTCACCGAACAACCGCTGAACTCTGGGGACCACCTACTGTGGAGGTTCGTCAACCTGTCTACTCGAACCTGTAGCATGAAATGTAGCACCCCTGGCAAAAGGGATGTCAGTACGAAAGAATGAACCGAGTATGTATGGCAACTGAATAACATGTGAAAGAGACATCAAGTGTAAAAGAGTATAAGAGACATCAAGTGGAAAAGTGTGTGTGTGTGTGTGTATATGTATGTATGTGTACATATATATATATATATATATGCATATGCAAAGGGTCTCGTGTGTATAATAACATACCCGTCTGATCAGAGGTGTGCATAATAGGTGTCGTACCCAGCCGATTATAGCTCGGTGGTGTGTAATAATACTGTACATATGAGTAATACTTAGGCTTACCATTTCATTACATTATGAGCTATTCAAAATGACGTAAGACCGTTAACCTTCTGAATAAGATTATGGATGATACTTTCGTCAAATACTTCTCAGAATAGAATCAAGAACTACAACCTAATGCAAACTCAATCGACAGAACTACCACAAATGAATAAAATATTATACTTTTGAACAACATGAATAAAGTAGTTATGGTAGGACGTTTTCTTTAAGTTTCCCATTGAAAGATAGTGTACAAGTGGATTCATGCTAAAAGGAGAAAGGAACAACATTTATGTAATGACCTGGTCGTTTGTTTTGAGAATCGATGCTCTGTTTTGCGTGTTATCTATTCTAGAAGCTCCATACTAATATTTTGACTTGCTTGCAGAATTTGAAGTCAAACGGATAGCATTTAGTTCAGTTTGGGAGAAGGTTTCATTTTGGAATATCCGGTATTTAATCATTTGGATTAATTACTCGTGGTAAATCACGGATTTGAGGACAAGATGATGGCTTTTTGAATGGGTTTTCTGAATTTCGACTAATTAAGCTATGGGTAAACCGATTTTTAATAAAATTGCAATTTTGCCTTTGGGGCTTGTGGTTACCTTTATGGTTCTGCATTAAAGTATAGTAAAATGGGTATCATTGGATTCATTTAACCTCGTAGACTCGTAGAGTACTATTTTGCCTATATTGAACCCGATTTTGCAATGAAATTACAGTTTTGACCTTCAGGGCTAGGGATTGGCTTTTTGGGTGACTTTTTTTACCCGAATTATTAAAATATCACTATGGGTGTTTATGGACTCGTGTGTTAATGTAGAATTTATATTTGATAGATTTGGACCATTTGAAGGCACTCTGGAAGGGGAAGGCTCGGATTTAATTATTTATGGCTTCTGCTCTGCTTTGAGGTAGATTACGGCTTAATCTTTAGACTCTGATTGGAGGACGTATGTAATTTATAAATACTGAAGGGGTATTGGGCTTGAAAGGGGTCCCACATTAGTGACTATGATGATAATTTGTGTGAGTACCAGTGTATTTGTATTGGTAATTAATGTTAAACAAATGTATTGTGATGGGGAATGCATATTGAGCCTACAGGCAATTGAGGTGGTGATAAATTCCCCGGATTGGTGTGATTGTTGCTTATGTGGCTATGATACCCATGTTTAATTAATATTCGTGATTATTGATTCGTTTTACCTTCATCACTCTACGTCTCATCTAATTCACGAAGGAGGAGCCAATCTTGAAATTGAGTTGATATTATGCAATGGCATTGTATATGCATAACCATTCCATATATTCATGATATTTTTCACATATGATATTATGCATGCTACATTTATTCATACTTATATACATGATGGATGAGTTGTGAAAGGGAGATACAAGATGGTCTAAAAGGCCGACATTAATGTATGAGAAGTGTACTCATAGTTCGGCAGTAAAGTCGAGCAGTATTGTCACGACCCAACCAGAGGGCCGTGACGAGCACCCGGTGCTAGCCCACCCGGGCACTTCTCAACATACCTTTTCATTTACATCTAGGTGAGCCACATATCAAATCATACATTCTATTCATTAATCGTACTAATCCCATTAGACCATTAATACATTTATATCATCATTAACAACTATGCCCATATCAATGTACACAAGCCGACGGGGCTAACAAAATGATATCCAAAATATAGGCCGACAAGGCCAAACACATCGAACCATATACACATCTCTACTAGCCTCTAAGAAGAGTATGTCATATCATATAGGCGGGACAGGACCCCGCTATGCCCATAATTATGTACACAAAAGAATCAATACCAAAAGCTATATCTCCGAATGAAGTGGAGCTCCGCTATGTAGTCCCTGAGAAATATAGCTATGGATCAAGCCTGTCTCCCTGGCCACTTGCAGGCATGACACAGTGTCCACAAACGAAAGGACATCAGTACAAAAAATGTACTGAGTATGTAAAGCATGATCAATTGCAGAGGTGCGCGTGCGTTTCATAAATATATATATATACATATTCTACCCGACCTTATAAGCTCGGGGGTTCCATAATAGTCATACATAGACACGCGTACATAATATCTCATAATCATCTTTAGCATCGTTATCGTCAGTATCGTTATCACTATCATCGTCGTCATCATTATCGTTATCACTATCATCGTCGTTCTTTACATCTATCCTTATAGGATGAATCGTCATATGAGGAATTTAGTACAATCGTAATACATATCAAGGATTATAAGCTTCGTAGCTTTTTGAAGATAGAATCATTTGGAGCGCATCATAGGCTCCTAGAGGATAGATATTTGGCCAAAGAACCATGCCTTATGAAAGAAGGGTTAGCCTTACATACCTTTCCGTTCAACTATTTTATCACTTGCACGTTCTCCTTCAATGCTCACGTTTCTACCTTCATTAGAGTTATACTACCATTAGAAAACCGATAGCTAGCATACATGACTAAGGCTAGAGAAAATTGGACAACATCTCTTTTATACGACATTCCTCCATATCGTAAATCAACTCCCAAACGTCAATAATACATTCACAATATCTTAACAACAGTCTTTATTCATCCACATTATCTATATTTCTCAATTCACTTCCAATCACCCATATCCACGGTCATACCACACGACTACGTTCATTCATATACATTTCCTATCCCGTGTTCTTAACATCATTTATAACATATCCATATCACAACACATCAAGAATCTTGACTTAATCCAAGCTATTACTCAAAAATGACACTATTCCCATATTCAAGACCCATTTTCTATATCCTTTTACAATCCAAGTGTTTCAACTTTCAAATACCTTAAACAACATGGAAATACCATAAATCTTACCTTAGATGGTATAGGAATAAGCTTTAGGTGGAAATACTTCACTTGAGCAAAACCCTAGTTTCACCCCCAATGAGATTTCTTGACTTGGATGATCTTTAATGAGTTTCTTACACTTGGTTTGCTTAGCTTGATGAAGTAGATCATAGATTTCTCTTGGGTTCTTGTAGATGAAGAGTGGAGAGGGTTTATAGAGAGTTCTTGAAGTATGGATGAAAAATGAAATGAAAATACTAACTTGGTCCCTTTTTAATATCGTGAAAATCTGATCTATCAGGTAATTATACGGACACTTATACAGTCCATATAAACTTATACGGTCCGTATAAGTGACCGTGAAATTGCCCCTCTTTCCACTCGATTCTGTGACCATTTGACGGCACTTTATACGGGCCGTATAATTTTATACGGTCCGTATAAGTGACCGTAAAATATCACCCATGAGGGACTTCACTGTGACAATCCTACGGTCCATTATATGACCGTATAACATTATACGGACCGTAAAATCGACTGTATAACTTATCTTTCCACTGATCTTTTTTCTTGTCACTTCGTTTGATCTCCAATCCTCAGGGAACCTTCTTAGCACTTGTTTATCACCTCATAAACAATCTAAGGGACGTTATAACTCTTCTCCAAAGCACCATTTAGTTATCATTAACTCGTTACTCGTAATTTCTTTCCGATGCACATCGTATGCCTTGCCTTCTCTCGGCAAACTTTCTTCTCTTATCTCGAATGCCTTTGAAATCTTGATTAGGGTCATCAAACGTCATTCCTCTCTTATTGAAATATCGTATACTCATACTCTTCATTAGTCTATTCACTATGTATCAACGGAAATTTTTTCGAGGTGTAAGAAGTATAGTCGAGCGGTATAGTCAGGTTCTCACAGTTCAGCGGTAAACTCGGGCGGTATGGTGGGGTTCTCGAAGTTCAGCGGTAAAGTGGGGCGATTCAGTGAGTGGTCACAATTCGAAGGGAAATAACCCTAGGCAGTATAGTGATAGGTGGTATATGGACCTTTCGAGTCCCCTATGGGTCATCACTATATGGCATGGCCTATAACATGTTTGTACCAGGATAGATATTGTCAAGTGCATTTCATTCATTCATTCATTCTACCATTCTTCCTATTTGATTACATGCTTACCTGTTACCTTATATGAAACATGATTTCTTGTTCATAACTAGGGGGTTTAGCTGTTTTAGTCCAATATGTTCTTGTGTTTAGTCTTTATATGCTTTATGCGTGTTTCCTTCATTTCCAGCCTATGATACCTACAGAGTACTAGTGGTTGTACTCATACAACACTCCCTACGCTCTTTGTCGTGCAGATTAGGTTCCAAGTATGAGTAGGACCGGCAGAGCCATTTGAGTTTAAGAACGTAATCTCAGGAGATCACGGTGAGCTGTTCGCCCGATCTAAAACACCCTTCTCCCTCTATCTTGTATTTATTCTTGTCTTTCTTTTGTATCTAGACAATGTATCAATGGATTTCTGCCTTGTATTGCATTTGTTATGGCTCTGGTAAACATGACATTAATCTGGGGTTGTATTTATATTTACGCACCTGTTTCTTAATGAAAATACTTAGTATTTTGACATTTGACTTATCTCTTTACTTTCCTCTTATCTAAATCAATTGAATTGACAAATGGTTGGGTTGTCTTACCTAACAGTTGGGATAGGTGCCATCACGATTTTGGATTTTGGATCATGACACTCTACATACCTTAGATAACACCCCTTCACTAATCAGCCCGTCCAACTTACATTAATCTACAACAAACGATAATAGCACTAATGTTAAGCTAAGGGAAGACACAACAACGATATAAGGAGCAACAAGCTCGCTATACGATTAACTAAATGGGGTTTCTCTTACGCCCTCCTTTCTTCCAAGCGCATAAAACCAACAGCAACTCAAAAACACATATATCTAATCATAAATATCACCCATCACTTCGACACTACAAGAACAGTCCCATAACAAAATAAGAACAACACCCAACAATCGGTTTATGACTTCCCATGACCGTCTTGTAACATCCCAATTAAACAACAAATCCAAAGCTGATACAAACTCATACACATGAAGGAGAGGAATATCCTTACCTTAGATATCAAGTAAAAGTGTTTTTACACCTTACTTCAACTTGAAGGAAGTTCAAATCCTGCAAAAGCATGAGGAAAATGAGTTAACTAGCACCACGATATTACCGAAGGAAGATTCACGTTGAAACCTTGATGAACTTGGTCTTGATAATCTATAAACCCTTGGAGAGGATTTAGAGAGCCTTAGGATCTATTTTGGAGTGTTAAATGTGAAAAATGAGGTTGTCACCGCTTTGGATAGAATTTATAGTTTTTCTACCGCCTCAGCTTATGGAGCAACATGTGGCCATGTTGCACCGTACATTGCCATATTTCCTAGAAAAACTCTCTGAATCTTAATTAGGCTTCATCAGACGGTAGATATACGGCAGTACCTGCAATATACGGTCCGTATCTGCAATATACGGTCCATATCACTCCACAAGTGAGAAACTTCTCCGAAACTCATTCCCTTCAATTCGTTTAACCTCCAATTCTTACGAAACTTCCTTAACACTACTTTGAAACATCCGCAACCTTATTAGAGACCTTAAGCCCTCCAAGCTCATATGGATTAACTACGCTACATTCTAGGAAAAAAGCATGGGGTGTCACATTACCATTAGCAGAATATGCCTACAACAATAGCTTCCAGTCAAGCATTTAGATAGCTCCATACAAAGCCTTGTATGGTAGGGATGTTGTTCTCTCATCAGATGGTACGAAGTTGGCGAGCCTAAGGTATTATGACAAAACTTGGTACAAGAAACTATTGATAAGATCCAATTTATTAGGCAAAAATTACGCACAATACAACGCAAAAACAAGAGTCTTATGCAGAAAAGAGGAGAAGGTACTTATTGTGTGCAGTTGGGGATAAAGTTTTCCTTCGTGTATCCCCGATGAAAGATGTGATGAAATTTGGAAAAAAGGGAAGTTAAGGCCAAGGTTGTAGGACCATATGAGATACTTTATTGTGTTGGAACTGTGGCGTATCATTCGGCACTTCCTCCTGAGTTGTCTTTTTATTCATCAAGTATTTCAGTGCCAGTGCTGCAAAAATACAAGTCGGAGTCTGACTACTCTAATGTGCTTAAATCATTGACTGTACAAGTTGATAGGTACTTTAACTTATGAGGAGGAGTCAATGGCTACTGTGTGGACAAGCAAGTAAGAAAACTGAGATAAAAAATATTGTATATGTTTAAGTCTTATAGTGAAACCATACCGCGGAGGAAGCTACATGAGAATTGAAAGATGATATGAGAGTCAGATATCACTTATTTCAATCTACAGGTACACATTTGTTTTAAATTGGGGAATGTAATACCCCTACTTAAAATAAGGATATTTACATAAATAGTTATGAAAAAATAAAAAATGAAACAAGAAAATAAAATAAGAAGAAGGGAACGCAAGTGGGCCTTATCTCCATTACAAAGGTAAATAGGGAAAGGGATATAAGCTGAAGATAGTTGGGCAGAATAGATTTAGCGAGCCACTTTTGAAAAAAAAAAAAGACATTGTGGTTCTGCTCTCTTTCGGGTGAAGGAGCACAAGGAGAATTCAACGCGGAGGAATAATTAAAGAGAGAAGAAGAGGATAACACCAAATTTTGGAGGCACACACATCCAAAAAGAACCTTGGTTTTCAACCGATTGAGTTAGTAAGAACCGAGAACTCAAGCACCTTTAGTATTGCAGGTATCATCGAAATACTTTAATTGGGTCTTGATGACAAATTCTTTAATTGGTTATTTTTTTACTGAAAATATAAGCAATCTAATAAAAATTGAATATATTGTTTAAGTACCACGAAGAGACAGAGCTACAAGTGTATATGCAAGTGAAGTACTTATTTTGGGAACCTATCTTGATAAAGAGATGTTGCAGTTTTTAGCTTAAACAAGTATTAGAATTTCAAAAATCCATTTTGGAATCATATATATTCCACATTAACTTTGCTTATAGTCTCAAAATTTACATATGACTTGAGGGATGCAAATAAGGTACAGAACCATTCTCGTGTGGTGTGGGCCAAATCCAACTTGACAAATTAAGAGTAAAACAATAAATCATAAGGAAGCCGAGTAGTTTGCTCACGGTGACGCGTTAAGCATTTCGACACGAACACTATGAGTAGTAATCTTACCATAATTTGCATTTCCATAACTGGCACGATTTATACATGATTTTGAAAATAAGATGTGTTACCAATGCTTTGAAATTACATGTGGGACAAGTCCTTAACTTGATATGGTATTGAACAGTTTATTTTAAATGTTTTCACCATTACTAGATATCTTTTACCGTTACTTGAGATGTTTACCATTATTTAAAATGTTCTCACTATTACTAGACATGTTTTCTTGTTACTTGAGGTATGATTACCGTTATCTAAATGAAATTACATGATTTGACAAGAACTGAAATGACCTGTACCGTTTTCAAAATGCTTTTATACGAATATTTACTGTTTTAAAAGAATGGGAGAGACTTTGAAGGATAACGTAGCTAACAGCAGGCTCATTAGACCTGGTGTACCTTGTATTTACAAATTACAGATTAATGTTACAGCTAGCCCTTGCTAGTGGGAAGGTAGAACTAGCATATAGTTACAATTTTCCCTCGAGTTGGGACAGACAGTATATTTGACTCCTTTATGAAGTGGTCCAAAATGACACCGATTACATGATCCTTTCTTGGAAACCTTCAAAACATAAGATTTGATATGACAATGTTTATAGAGTTTATTACCGAATTGTTAATCGGTTTCTGCTTACATGAAAAAAGGAAAGACTGATTATTGTTACCGTTTTTGAAAGGGCATTTATGTCATGATATTTTCTGATTATTATACAAGCATGTTTTCTAACTTGTCCCTGTATCACTGTTATTTTTGTTTTGATAAAAAAAACAAAAAAAAAAAACTGTCCCCGCTGAAAACGGTTGTGGCTAAGTGTTATTATTGACTGAGCTAGCGACTCACTCCCAGCTATTTTTTACACCGACCGCAAGTGACATTGGCGAGGATTTCGTTAATTAGAGCACACTAGTTTACAATGTCGGGCGAGCCCCGCATGGCTTCGCATACGCAAGAAGTTATTTGTTTACCATAGTTCTTTTCTTTAAAAAATCCTTAGAGTCGCTTTGTTAGTCATTTTACTAGTTTCATGAGAATTCTGTTATTATTATAGAATTGTGACTAGTGTTACACATTCTTTCTGTATTTTGGAGACGGCCTTAGTATTTCCATGTGGAGAACGGTAGATTAATAAGGATGATTGTGGTTTACTTTGGTTAATATTGGCTTGTTATGTTGTTGATTTTGAGACAGGTAAATTTTGGATAGTCCTAAAAAAGGGAAAACTCTATCTTACTTTCTGTAAAATTCATATTCAGGCTTGCTTTGAGATCATACCCCTTAACACCGGTCATGGCCCTAAATTGGGTTGTGACACTTGCATAGGTGAGAGCAACCACCGTAGCTGTGGCGTTGCATGTGCGGCCAAGTCTTCGCATGAGCGAGCTTTGCCTGGTCCATCCTTCTTCGTAGGTGCGACCATCTTCTCCATATATGCGGTATGTAGATGCAACACGTGCTGTGGGTGTGATCGCACCAGAATTAGTCGAACCATAGAATTTCCTACAATAGTCCATACATGAAATTTATAGCCCATAGGTTAGGGCATACATGGAAACCTTTATGTCATGACCCAATTTCACTAAGTAGTGCGGGCACCTACCTTTCCCACCTCAGTAGGCGAACCCTTAACTAGACATTGACAATATTGGAAAAATGGTGGAAGAAGTAAAATAGCGAAAGCCTCACAAATATAATATAAATAAGAAAGTGCGGAAGTAAATGAAATTCGCCCCAGTATATGGTCTGGTCATACAAGAGCATCTAACTAAATACTACAAATCTGAATAATAGTAATACAACAATTATCTCAAAGATCATGTCTCAGAATAGAAATAAAGACATAAGGATAGAAAGAGTCATCTGTCACGACCCAACCAGAAGGCAATGACGGGTACCTGGAGCTAGCCGACCGAGTACCTAAAAACGTACATCTCATAGCCATATCTAAGTGGGACATAAAGATAACTCATAAATATCACATCTAGAAAGGGTACATGCCCAAAAGATATATATATATATATATATATATATATATATATCTGTGTGTGTGTGTGAATGTACATCATCAAACTGTGCCCACATATACGAGTCGACAAGGCTGACAAAGGATATATCAAAAACATAGACCGAGAAGGTCATAAAATATCTAGCTGTACACATCTATCGACGACCCCGCCATGCCCATATATACACAAAAGAATCATACCACTATGATCTACAACACCAGACCAATGGAGTGCTCCTGGACCAACGCTTAAGGGGCAGCCTAACGATATGTGTTGTCTCCCTGTCTACCTGCAGGCATGAACGCAACATCTACAAATAAAAGGACGTCAGCACAGACAAAGTACTGAGTATGTAAGGCATAACAATAACATAAGAGAGACATAAGGAAACTATAATGTAAGTGGATGCAACCTGTATGTCTGAACTGTCCCTTAGAGTAAATCATGTATATAATTTCTATACATCTGAACTGCTTCAGAGGGATGATAATATGCATAAATGTTGTGCATTCATACATAAGGTCATACATATACATATATGCGTATATAATGCCTATCAAGCCTCTGTGGGAATCCCATCATATTGTATCGGCCGACATCATCATCATCACCATTATTATCATCGTATCATCATATGACCAGCTGATCAGGTGGTCGTGCGTATTTAACACCATCACCTTCTCCATACCCCATACCTATATATACATAATACATAATATACATGCATATAATGCCTGAGGGGTCTCGGGTCTGTATATGCATATGCGTATATATATAAGTGAAATACAATGCATAAAACATTATAGGAGTACAAGTGGCTCTGAAGACCAAACTAGATCTAAGCAATATTTTTTGAAGATAACACTATAGATCATGAATCAAATGGATTAGCGTCACATGTACGCTCGATTCACAAAGATCATGCCAAAAAAAAGAAGGGGATAGCCTTACATTGCACGTTGTATCCTTGCTAATCAATTGTCACGACCCAAACAGAGGACCGCGACGGGCACCCGGTGCTAACCCACCCGGGCACCTCTTATCATACTTTCACATTTACATCTAGGTGAGTCACATAGCTAAATCATACTTTCTATCCAGCAATCATACTAATCCCATTGGACAACAATGCATTTATATCATCATTAGCAACTATGTCCATATCAATATAAGCCGATGAGGCTAAAATAATGATATCCAAAAGGTATAGGCCGACAAGGCCAAACACATCTAACCATATACACATGTCTACGAGCCTCTAAGGAGAGTATGTCATATCATATAGGCGGGACAGGACCCCGCCATGCCCATAATTATGTACACAAAAGAATAAGTACCAAAAGCTGTAACTCCGAATGAAATGGAGCTCCGCTATGTAGTCCCTGAGAAATAAGGCTATGGATCAAATCTTTCTCCCTGGCCACCTGCGGGCATTACGCAGCGTCCACAAACAAAAGGACATCAGTACGAAGAATGTACTGAGTATGTAAAGCATGATCAACATCATTATGAAAGCATAATAGACAACATAAGAAGTAGCATAGGATGGAAGATAATAGAATCATCGTCACAAGAACTTACTTGCTTTTCATAGGGACTTTCCATTTCTAATGCATGATTGTATACATACGTCCATATTCGTATCCGTATTCATATCTGTACTCATATTCATATACATATCATTTACATAACATACCCGACCACAAAGGTTCGGTGGTTTCACAAACCTGGCCATGACAAGGCTCGGTGTCATACACCTGGCCCTACCAAGGCTTAGTGTTATACATACCTGGCCCTACCAAGGCTCAGTGTTTTCTGTACCCAACTGCAGTGGTGTGCACGCGATAGGTGCCATACCCGGCCATATAAGCTCGATGTTACATAATAGTCATACATACTAAAATCCGTATACATAGGAGTTCATGAGTATCATCGTCATCATTGTCGCTCTTTCACTTCCACTACTAGCGACGAGACTGCTAAATTCTGAATGGTAGTTCCCCTGATACCTAAGTCCACCACTCGAACTCATAGGCTAGCTAGCTGTTGGAGCTCACGAGCCATTTCTCTTTTCTCTGGTCATACATCAGACAAAATTCCCATATATCTACGGCTAAGAGCATCAACCACAACATTTGCCTTTCCGGGGTGATATAGGATATCAACATCATAATCTTTTAGCAATTCCAACCATCGTCGTTGCCGCAAATTCAACTCTTTCTGTTTAAAGATATACTGAAGGCTCTTATGATCTGTATAAACATCCACATGGACACCATACAAGTAATGCCTCCACATCTTTAATGCATGAATCACTGCAGCCAATTCTAGATCATGGGTTGGATAATATTTCTCACGTTTTCGTAATTGCCTTGAAGCATACGCAATCACCCTACCATGTTGCATCAACGCACAACCTAGCCCAATGCTTGAAGCATCGCAATAAACAACATAACCCTCCAATCCCTCTGGAAGTGTCAGGACTGGGGCAGAAGTCAATCTATCTTTTAACTCTTGGAAACTACGTTCACAAACATCTGTCCATTGAAACTTTGCTGATTTCTGGGTCAGCTTTGTGAGTGGTGCAGAAATGGAAGAAAAACCTTCAACAAATCTCCTGTAATAACCTGCTAAGCCCAGAAAGCTACGAACCTCCGTAGGAGTTGTGGGCCTCGGCCAAGTCTTCACGGCCTCAATCTTTTGGCTATCCACCCGAATACCATCGGCTGCAATAATGTGCCCCAAAAATGTCACTGAGTTCAACCAAAACTCACACTTAAAAAATTTGGCAAACAACTCTCGAGTTTGAAGAACTCTAAGGACAGTACGCAAATGATCCGCGTGTTTTGCCTCGGGTCTAGAATACACCAAGATATCATCGATGAATACAATCACAAATAGATCTAGGAAGGGCCTGAACACATTTTTCATAAAATCCATAAATATTGCCGGTGTATTAATTAGCCCAAATGACATTACCCGGAACTCAAAATGGCCATATCTTGTTCTGAAGGCTGTCTTAGGGATATCTTTCTCCCTAACTCTCACTTGATGATACCCGGACCTCAAATCTATCTTTGAAAACCATTTGGCACCTTGTAATTGATCAAACAAGTAATCAATCCTCGGAAGAGGATATTTGTTCTTAATCGTCACCTTATTCAATTGCCGATAGTCAATGCACATTCACAAGGAGCAATCTTTTTTTCGGACGAACAATACGGGTGCTCCCCACGAGGATGAACTAGGCCTAATAAAGCCTTTCTCAAGCAAGTCTTTCAATTGCTCCTTCAACTCTTTCAATTCTGCGGGAGCCATTCTATAAGGAGGAATAAATATAGGCTTGGTGTCTGGCAACACACCAATAGCAAAATCAATCTCCCGCTAGGGAGGAAGGCCTGGAAGCTCTTCCGAGAACACATCCGGAAACTCATTCACTACGGGAACTAACTGAAGAGTCGGCGGTTCAGCTTCTACATCTTGTACCCGAACTAGATGATAAATGAAGCCTTTTGTGATCATTTTCCTTGCCTTTAGATAGGAAATAAACCTACCTTTTGGTTACGCAGTATTCCCTTTCCATTCTAAAATTGGTTCTCCCGGAAATTGGAAGCGAACCATTTTCATTCTACAATCAACATTGGCATAGAAAGAAGCCAACCAATCCATGCCCATAATAATATCAAAATCCACCGTTTTTAACTCATGCAAGTAAATCATAGTACGACGGTCACAAATCACAACTATGCAGTTTCTATATACTCAGTTAGCTATTATCGATTCACCAACGGGTGTAGACACCTCAAAAGGTTTGATCGACTCCGGTTTGACTCTAAACCGACCCGCAATATACGGAGTAACATAGGACAATGTGGAGCCCAGATCTATCAAAGCATATACATCATGAGAAAATACCGATAATATACCAGTGACAACATCAGGAGAAGACTCAAGATCTTGGCATCCAGCCGAAGCACAAATACGGTGCTGAGGACCGCTAGAACTGGGGACTCTCCCTCTACCTCTACCATGGCCGACTGGCGCATGTGAACCTGGCCCCATAGGGCATATAGATGATGAAGATCCAGCTATCGACCTTGAAGGTTAGGTCCTACCTCTACCACCAACTTAGGAGAAATCACGCATAATATGGCCTGGCCGACCACATGAATAGCAACCCTCTTAACCCAATCGGCACTGACCCCAATGTAACTTCCTACACTGGGAACATCGTGGCATGGATGGCCTCGCCTGACCCGAATCTCCTCTGAACTGCGAACCGGCAAAACTCTGACTCGGCCCAGAAAAATTGGACCTATCAAATCTCTGGCTTGAAAACTGTGGAGGCGCACTAGTCATAGAATGGCCAGAATGCCTAGAATATTGCTCTCTGTACCCGCCTCTATACTCACTCATCGGACCCGAAGATCTAGCCCTCTTGTTATACCCTCTATCATGCTCACGTTCACTTCTTTGTTGTTGTAGGGTTTCTTCTAAATTTTGAGCATGGGCTTGAATGCGTGAAATATCCATATTGTCTTGAAGGGACGCAGTCAAGCATCTATCCATCAAATATGACCCTAGGCCTTTCACAAATCGGTGCACTCGGTCACCCATATCCTCTACCATAGCCGAAGCATACCTAGTCAAAGAATTGAAACGGAGACTATACTGTAAAGCACTCATGCTTCCTTGCCTCAAATTCAAGAACTTATCGGCTCGAGCTCGCCGAACTTCTGGACGCAAATAATGTCGGAGTAAGGTATCTACAAATTCTTGCCATACCGGGGGAGGCGCATTGGCTCCTCGTGAAGCCATCCAAACCGTGTACCAATGAACCGTAATATCCCTCAATCTATAGAATGCTAACACCACCGATTCGGTGTCCGAAGCATGTATTAACCGAAGTGTCCTCAACATTCCATCAATAAAATTCTGAGGGTCCTCATCTGGCTTTGATCCAAAGAATTTCGGAGGGTTCAAGCTAATAAAATCATGGGCCCTTGCACTAATGGTCATATCACTTTGCCCTGTATTTTTCCACTGAGTCTGAGCAGCAACCAACTGAGTAAGCAAATGAATGGCCTTTTTTACATCTTGGCCTGAAGCATCCGGTGGAGGAGCCGGAGGTGCTGGAGCTGGGGCTAAGGATCCCTCACGCTCCTCAGAAGTAGGCACTGAATGGGAGGACTGAGATTAAGCCGCATTCTAGGACTCACTTTCCTCTACAACCGTTGGCGGTGCTCTTTCAGCCGGCTTTTCTGCCACTGTCTTGCCCTTTTGGGCTGCCGTAGCCTTTCTCTTTACAGGCATCTCTGAAATACATAACACACGGTTAAGGAAAAAAAAACTTATATCATAGCTCTATCGCACGATC
The DNA here is from genome assembly GCF_019175385.1 of Lycium barbarum. NCBI lineage: Eukaryota > Viridiplantae > Streptophyta > Magnoliopsida > Solanales > Solanaceae > Lycium > Lycium barbarum. The sequence continues at coordinate 27,479,145 of NC_083337.1, forward strand.
TTATGAAGAAAGAAGGCCATTCAGACCTAAAATGCCCGCAGCCTCTTGTTTATAAGTGTGGCGCGCAACACTACTATAACCAAGACTCTACTGGACACGGCTCGTAGACATACCCTAGGAAAGAACTACTCTGCTACCACTTTTGTCACGACCCAAACAGAGGGCCGCGACTGGCACCCAGTGCTAACCCACCCGGGCACCTCTTATCATACTTTCACATTTACATCTAGGTGAGCCATATAGCTAAATCATACTTTCTATCTAGCAATCATACTAATCCCATTCGACAACAATGCATTTATATCATCATTAGCAACTATGTCCATATCAATATAAGCCGACTAGGCTAACATAATGATATCCAAAAGGTATAGGCCGACAAGGCCAAATGCATCTAACCATATACACATGTCTACGAGCCTCTAAGGAGAGTATTTCATATCATATAGGCGGGACAGGACCCCACCATGCCCATAATTATGTACACAAAAGAATAAGTACCAAAAGATGTAACTCCGAATGAAATGGAGCTCCGCTATGTAGTCCTTGAGAAATAAGGCTATGGATCAAGTTTGTCTCCCTAGCCACCTGTGGGCATGACGCAGCATCCACAAACAAAAGGAAGTCAGTACAAAGAATGTACTGAGTATGTAAAGCATGATCAACATCATTATGAAAGCATAATAGAGAAAATAAGAAGTAGCATAGGATGGAAGATAGTAGAATCATCGTCACAAGCACTTACTTGCTTTTCATAGGGACTTTCCATTTCTAATGGATGATTGTGCACATACGTCCATATCCGTATCCGTATTCATATCCGTACTCATATTCATATACATATCATTTACATAACATACCCGACCACAAAGGTTCGGTGTTTCACATACCCAACCACAAAGGTTCGGTGTTTCACATACCCGACCATGACTAGGCTCGATATCATACGTACATGGCCTTACCAAGGTTCAGTGTTATACATACCTGGCCCTACCAAGGCTCAGTATTTTCTGTACCCAACTGCAGTGGTGTGCACACGATAGGTGCCATACCCGGCCATATAAGCTCGATGTTACATAGTAGTCATACATACTTAAATCCGTATACATAGGAGTTCATGAGTATCATCGTCATCATTGAAATCATCATTTTCATTATATTTATCCTTAGAGGATCAACTATTATATGAAAGAGGCAATAGAATTGTGAACGTATCAAGAATCGTAAGCCTTGGAAACCTTAGAGATAGAGTCATTTGGAAGAGATTATGGAACTCATGAAAGGATACATATAGCAAGGGAACCATGCCTTAATGAAAGAAGGGTTAGCCTTACATACTTTTCCGTTCAACTATTCTATCACTTGCACGTTCTCCTTCAATGCTCACTTTTGTACCTTCATTGGAGTTATACTATCATTAGAAAACTGATAGCTTAACATACATGACTTAAAGCTAGAGAAAATTGGACAGCATCCGCTTTATTTATGCGACTTCCTCCATATCATATATCAACTCCCAAACGTTAATAATACATTCACAACATCATAATAATAGTCTTTATTTACCTACATTATCCTTACTCCTCAATTCACTTCCAATCATCCATATCCTTGGTCATTGCATACTATTACATTCACTCATATACAATGTTTATCCCATGTTCTCAATATCATTTATAACATGATTATAATTATAACATATCAAGAATCATTACTCAACCCAAGCTATTTCTCAAAAATGACACTATTCCCACATTCATGACCCATTTTCTATCTCCTTCTACACAATCCAAGTGTTTTAACTTCTCAATACCTTAAATAACATGGAAAGATCATAAAACTTACCTTAAATATTGTAGGAATAAGATTTGGGTGGAAATACTTCACTTGAGCCAAAACCCTAGTTCACCTCCAATGAAATTTCTTGACTTGGATGATCTCTAATGAGTTTCTTACACTTGGTTTTCTTGGTTTGATGAAGTTGATCATAAATTTCTCCTGTGTTCTTATGGATGAAGAGTGGAGAGGGTTTCTAGAGAGTTCTTGAAGTGTTGGATGAAAAATGAAATGAAATAATGAACTTGGTCCCTTTTTAATAACGTAGAAATCTGATTTGTCATGAAATTATACGGACACTTATACGGTCTGTATAAGTGACCGTGAAATGTCTTTGAAATCTTAATTAGGGTCATCAAATGTCATTCCTTACTTATTGAAATACCGTATACTCGTGCTCTTCATTAGTCTATTCACTGTGCATCAACGGGGAATTTTCCGAGGTGTAACATCAATGCATATCTACCCGAGTTTGCAAATCTACATTCAAGATGATTCATACTAAGGTCAAGCCATTGAGACTCTCATAAGTTCAACTAAAATAATACTTGAGCTAATGAATATCAGACAACATTTCCTTTATATCTTTTACATTCACCAATCCTCCAAACAACACCCAAATATCACAACTATGCTAACAATTCCATACATAAGAGATTATATACAATTTATACTTAAATGAATTCAAAACTTCATTTCAAATTCCATTCATAATCAACAACTACAACACAATACTTATAACTTTCCCTACCATTATTTCCTTCACTTTTATGACTTATTAACCTCCAAATCAACTTAATATAAGTAATAAAAGGAAGAGCATACCTTATACTTGGAGAACTTCACTCATACAATCTTGTTTTTAAACCAAATCCACCACAACTTCAACTAAAAGCAAGAACCATCATCTTCCATAAACTAGCTCAGGGTTCTTAAAGATTGATTTCCACTTGAATTACCTTAGGAGGTGTATGGATATGTAGAGATGGTGGAGAGAACTTGAAGAATCTAGAAAATTTTGATTATTGGGTGTAAATAATGACCCAAGGTCATGCCCATTTTATTTATAGGAGAGAGGAATTTTCCACCACCTATAATTAGATAGCAAGGTCGACGGTTCGTCAACCATTCGACAGTCCGTGGACTTGCAACCGTCGAATGGAGAAAGTCTCTGATTCTCAGAGGGTTGTTCGATGGTGTGAATCGACTGTCCGTTGAGCAGTCGAGGGTCTATCGAGTTGCCCAGTTATCTTACTCAGTTTTTTTTTGGTTCACTCAGCCTTCAATCTTCCTTATACTTGTTGAACATAACTTAAACTCCCATATACATAGAATAATCATGTAGAATCTCTTATGACCTTGACAAAAACTTTACTTTCTAACTCCACGTCAGCTATCATAATGTGAAACTCAACGTATAAAATATGGGGTGTAACATCCCCCCCCCCCCCCCCCCAAGGAAAATTCGTCCTCGAATGTCAAATTCTTAGGATTTTTTCAGAAATTTTGGCGGAGTCTCTCTTATAAGTATACCACTATTATCCTTTCACAATAACCAAACATATACAACGCCTGACAGGGCCATAATAAACAGTAGAAATAATGGCCTCACACGACCAGAAATCACACAAAGAAAGCATTACACACCTGAAGACAATGATGTCTCTGTCTGAATCTCCTTTGGTGGTGGAAACAAATGCGGGTACCTGGATCTCATATCTTCTTCAACTTCCCAAGTCATTTCCTCAATATTCCTGTTCCTCGAAAGGACCTTAACTGATGCTATATCTTTATTTCTCAATCTTCGAACTTGTCTGTCTAGAATAGCAATGGGAACCTCTTCGTATGATAGTTCCTCAATAACCCGAGCTTCATCTACGGGTACGACTCTGGAAGGATCTCTAGTACACTTACGAAGCATTGATACATGGAATAATGGATGGACTGGTTCCAAATTTGGAGGCAAATAAAACTCATAGGCCACCTGGCCTACCCTACATATAATCCTGTAAGGTCTAATATACCGAGGACTGAGCTTACTCTTTTTGCCGAATCTCATGACGCCTTTCATGGGTGACACTATTAAGAATACCCAGTCATCAATCTGAAATTCTAAATCTCGTCGACGGTTATTTGGATAAGACTTTTGACGACTCTGGGCTGCCAATAATCGATCCTAAATAAGTCTGATCTTCTCCACCGCTTGTTGGATCAAGTATGGTCCTACTAACTTATTCTCCCCCACTTCGAACCATCTAATTGGTGATCTACATTTCCGCCCATATAAAGCTTTATACGGGGCCATCTGGATATTGGAATGGTAAATAATATTATATGCAAACTCGACAAGTGGCAAATGATCATCCCAGCTACCTCTGATGTCTAATACACATGCCTTTAACATATCTTCGAGGGTCTGAATAGTACGTTCAACTTGTCGATCTGTCTGGGGATGAATGTTGCACTAAGGTTCACCTGAGTCCCCAAACCGTTTTGAAAAGGCCTCTAGAAATTTGCTGTAAACTGTGCACCTCTGTCGGAGATAATAGATACAGGAACACTATGGAGTCGGACTGTTTCCTTTATATAAAGCTTCGCGTAATCCTCGGCTAAGTAAGTAGTCCTGACTGGCAGAAAATGGGCTGATTTAGTAAGTCTATCAACAATTACCCATATGGAATCATACTTACGCTGGGAACGAGGCAAGCCCGTAATAAAATCCATATTTATTGCTTCCCATTTCCACATTGGAATTTCCCTGCAATAACCCATCGGGTTTTTGATGTTCAATCTTCACCTGTTGGAAGTTAGGACACTGGGCCACGAACTCTGCTATGTATTTTTTCATTCCATCCCACCAATATAACTCTCTAATGTCGTGATACATATTCATCATTCCAGGGTGAATAGAACAACAGGAGTAGTGAGTCTCTCTCATAATCTGCTGACGAAGTCCTGCAACATTTGGAACACATAATCTATCTCGGTATCTAAGGACTCCATCCACAAAAATCTCGAATAGTGACTTTTTCTTCCGAGGAGTTGCGTCTCTATAATGAACAAACATGGGATCCTCGTACTGATGCTCCTTCACTTAAGCTACTAAAGATGAAACTGCCACATCATGAATAGTAATCCTCATATCGCTCGAGTCCAATAATCGAACTCCTAGACTAGCTAACTGTTGAAGCCGACAAACAATCTCCCTTTTCTCTGGCTGGACCTCACATAAGCTACCCATGGATTTTCGGCTAAGAGCATCGGCCACTACGATCACCTTTCCAAGATGATATAACATACTACATCATAATCTTTTAATAACTCTAACAATCGCCTCTACTGTAAATTCAACTCCTTCTGCTTAAATATAAATTGGAGACTCTTATGGTCTATATAAATATCCACATGAACACCATAGGAGTAATTCCTCCACATTTTCAATGCATGAATCACCGCGGCTAACTCTAGATCATGTGTTGGATAGTTCTTTTTGTTATTCCGCAACTGCCTTGAAGCGTAAGCAATAACTTTACCATGCTTCATCAATACACAACCTAGCCCAACACCTGAGGCATCGCAATAAATAACATAGCCCTCCGATCCTTCTGTAAGTGCGAGAACCAGGGCTGAATTCAATCTCTCGCTCTGGTGGAAGACCTGGAAACTCATCCGAAAATACATCTAGAAAATCATTAACTACTGGAACAAATTGAAAAGTCGGTGGCTTCGCTTCTATATCCTGAACCTGGACTAACTGATAAATGCAACAGTAGGAAATTTAGGTCCACCCATAAAGGGTGCATAAGGCCCATTAGGGTAATTAAACTTATCCTAATATTTCCTATATAATAACATTTACGGTGTAAAATAAAAATACACTTCTGCAATATTTTTCTGTTCTTCTCTTCTCTACAATATATTAGGGTTTAGACTGTGATTTAGGGGGTTGCTCCAATATATCGTGACAACCACCACCGGCCAGTAATTCCAGCTGCGCTTCGACTTCCGCTTCCGCTACACGAAGAAAACGTAAGTTCTCCTTTTATGGTTTACGCGCTATCTAATTAATTTAGGTTAATGTGTTATGTGTGAACCTACATTGGTATCAAGAGCCATAGGGTTGATTTTCTGGTCTGACAAATAATTATAGATCTGTTCTGATTTACTGTGTGTATCCAGAACTCAGTATTTTTTTTTTGCGCTGTGCAATTGGAAATAATAAAACTTTGTAGTATACTGATTTAAAATTACGTGTTAAGTCAGGTTAATGTTTTCTTATATCTGGATATATTTCGACTCCGAACCTTTATCAATTTTTTTCTACTGATATGAAATAAAGTTTTAAAATATGTTAAATATTTCGATTTTAACCGATAATAGATTCTGAAATCAGTTTTCAGAAGAAAAAAAAAGTTTTTTTTGGGCTGTTTTCTCAATCAGTACCCGTTTTGTCACCGCCTGATATCGCTGCCTACCACTGTCAAACGAACGGTGGCTGTGCCGGGGATAAGAAGTTAAAAGATGCAATGGCTTCTTCCTTCCATCTTCGCTAATGGCAGAAGCAAAATAAAAATAAAAAGAAAACGGAGCTTTGTGCTCTAACATGGCGGCATTAAACAAAGAGGAAGAAAAGATCAAGTTTTTTTCTCTCTTTCTATCTTAAAAAATAAAAAAATAAAAATATAGGAGCAGAGGCATCAATTTTTTTTTCTAGCCACAAGGACTAAGAAGAGAAGAGAGAAGCAAAGGTTTCCCTTCTCTGATGGCTGAACTGATATGGAGCTTGGTGCTCCATCGGCGGCGGAAAACATAGAGAAGAAGAGATGAAAATTATATTTTTTTTTGTAAAGTGCCCAGCAGCAACAGATAATTAGAAAGCAAAGAAACTTGTTTCTCTAACCCTAGATTCATATTTTTTAATGGGTTTGAGTAGTTTTTTTTTCTTGGTAGCATTAGAAGACTTGGGCTTAGAGCCCATATCATTTTTTTTTTCGTTTTTGCTACAGAACTAGTGAATGGGCTAAAGGTCCAGTTTACACATTGCTGCATTTGTTTGGGCAAATGGCCTGATTTAAAAGGTTTTGATTTTATAATTTAAATCCAGATTAAGAAAATTGACTATATGGACTTAATTTTCAGAATATAAATTTAGTATTTATGTTTTTTAATGAAATTAATTATTATCCCAATTAAAAAAAATGTTAATTAGTTTGTCAAATATGTTTAACATGTTTAAAAATGTTAATTTGTCTAACATGAGATTTATTTGCTAATTTTTTTAGCAAGTTTAAAATGATAATTAGTTTAACATTAGATTTATTTGATTGTTTTGTTTAGCATGCTTAAAATGTTAATTTGTTTAACATTAGTTCTTTTTGTTGATGTGCTCAACATGCTTGAAATACTAATTAGCTTGACAATAATGTTATTTGTCATTTTTTTTATGCTTGGAAATTTTAATTAGTTTAACGTTAATTTCACGTTAATTTGTTTGGTGTGTGCTAAACGCTAATTAGTTTAACATCATTATGGTAAAGTCTATGTTAATATTCTTAGCATGTATAATCTGTTAATTAGTTTAACACATTTTATGTTAATTTAGCATGAAATATATGTTACTTGGTTTAACATTAATCTTGCTTGTTAATTTGTTTAACATGTTTACTATGTTAATTAGTTTGACATTAAAATTTAATGTGAATTTATTAGCATGCGTATAAAAGTTAATTTGTTCAACTGATAATCTATATGGGATTATAAAATCATGATAGACAATTATGTTGCCTAACTATGATTAAGATGCTAAGCTAGGTAATTGACTAGGCTAATTTTCATGATATTTTAATTTCTGGATGATGATTGGGAACATAGTGAACTCTCGACTCCATGATTAATATATGTGTTTATTACCTTAGTCAATTGATACTTAGTTTCATAATATGTATGTGTGTTGAACATAGTGCCTTGCGTTTTATTATTTTAATGGTTCTCATTATTTTTTTGTGTGTTAAAGAATGACTACTGCTTCAAAAAACATTGTTGCTGAGCTTAACAAAGGGTTGAAACTCAATGGTGACAACTATGAAACTTGGAGTTTGAAAGTTCAATATGTGCTGGAAGAGCAAGAGGCTCTAGAGGCCATTAACAATGTCATGAATGAGCCTGAGGATGGCAACACGGTTCAACATAGGCGTGACCGTGAAGCGTATTATACTTGGAGGAAAAAGGACTCCACTACTCGCATTACGTTGCTAAACTCCTTTGATGATGACATCCTAAGGGAGTTCAAGTATCACCAAAGGGCTATGGAACTTTGGATTTCTTTGAAGAATAGGTTTGGTACTTGTTCTACTGCAAGGCTAAGATCCTTGACGATCAAGTTTGACTCATACAAGAAACGCCCAGAGCATTCAATGAAAATGCATCTGAGGCAAATGACAAACATGATCGGGGTGTTAAAAGATGTTGGTCATGTGTTGACCGATGAACAACAAATTCAAGCTGTCATACGCTATTTGCCTAGTTCGTGGGATCATATGAAGATGCACTTGACTCATAATGAAAGTATCACAACTCTGGAAGATGTCCGGAGGCATCTTGAGTTAGAAGAGGAACGACTTGAGGCTGCAAAGCCAATAGCTGAGTTGTACATGGAAACAGCCTCCAAAAAACAAGGGTGATCCAAAGCGAAAGAACTGGGGAAAGAAGAGAGGGCCACCTCTAACTCAGCCAGCTCAGCCTGCTAAACGAGCAAAGACTGCAAAAGGAAAGAATAGACGTCCCAAACGTGTCAATGTTGCTAAAGTGAAGTGTTATAATTGTGACAAGAAGGGTCACTATGCTAAGGATTGCTCTGAGCCTCCTAGAAAGGTATTTCATAAAATTCGAATTAGTGAACTTTGTGTTTCTAGTTCTGTTTTACTAACTGAATCTAATCCTTTGTGGATTGTAGACTCGGGAGCAACGGACCACATAGCTTGGGAGCGTAATGCTTTTGTTGAATTTCGGCGAGTTTCACGTGAAGCAAAGTAGATATATATGTGGGAAACAACAATAAAGTTGTTGTTGAAGGGATCGGTACATGCAAGTTAGTCCTGCGTGGCGGTCGAGACCTAATTCTGCATGATGTCCTCTATGCACCAATAATTCGTCGGAATGTTATTTTAGTGTCTGTTTTGCTTAGGCTAGGATTTAGCTTGTTTTTTCATGACACTTATCTCAATTTGACTTGTGATTCAACAGTAGTTGGTTTTGGTCATGTGACTAGAGGTTTATTTATTATGGTTTAGGATTATGGTTCATTCAATAATAATGCTAGTTTTTCTATGTTTGCTTCTACAAATAAATATGATAGTGATGTAAACATATGGCATGCTAGACTTGGTCATATTGGCCAACAAAGAGTGCAAAGGTTAGCGAAGCAAGGTTTGCTTGCTGGCATTGAACATGTGGAATTGTCCACTTGTGAAAATTGTCTAGCGGGAAAATCTACACGAAAACCTTTCGGTAAAGCAACTAGAGCTGAATATCCTTTGCAATTAGTCCATTCTGATATCTGTGGGCCTATGAATATTATAGCTAGGCATGGAGCAAGTTATTTCATTACATTTATTGACGATTTTACCCGTTTCAGTTATGTCTATTTAATTTCCCACAAATCTGAAGCAATAAGTTGTTTCAAATGCAATATGATCTTAGTGGAAAATCAATTAGACAAGAAGATAAAAGCTCTTCGAACTGATCATGGCCAGGAATACTTATCGACTCAATTTAATGGGTTATGTGATGAAAAGGGAATAGTTTATCAGTTGACTATCCCAAATACTCCACAACAAAATGGTGTTGCGGAGAGAAGAAACGGAACTCTCCTAGAAATGGTTAGGTCAATGATGGCACAAGCCAACCTCCCAATTAATTTTTGGGGTGCTGCTTTGCTTACTGCCACCTATGTACTTAACTGAGTGCCTTCAAAATTAGTTGCAACCACTCCATATGAGTTATGGACTGGAAGACATCCTGACCTGAGTGTATTAAGACCTTGGGGTTGTGCTGCATATACACATGATTCCTCTCACAAATATGGCAAATTGGGTCCGAGAGGAAAGAAAAGTATCTTTATAAGGTACTCCGAAACCTCAAAGGGTTATGTGTTTATAGGTCAGCAAAACAGTGGAAGTGTAATTGAATTTGAATCACGAGATGTCACATTCTTAGAGAATGACTTTCCTAAGAAGGGAGAGGTAGGTCAAGACCTATCATTGTTTGAGCTAGAGGATCAAGACGTACAAGGATCTCTTCATTCGAGTGGGAGTATTTTAGCAGGTGATCAATTAGTTTCTCATCAACAACCTCTTCCATCATCAGGTGCGAATGAAAGTAATCCTTTTACACTTAATGAAAGTGACCACATGGATCTTGTTCCAAGTGGGAGCGAGATGGTCACCGATCTTGTTCCGAGTGGGAGCAGGTTAAGTGTTCTTTATCCGAGTGGGAGCAGTTTAAGTGTTCTTAATCCGAGTGGGAGCAACGTTGATCCAATTGGGAACAATGATGAATCACAAACTAGACGTGGTTCTCGTAAAAAGACTCCCCGCCGACGATTTGACATTGAAGGTGGTGAATTATTTATGATGCTCCTGCAAGATGAAAATGAGCCTAAAAATGTAAAAGAGGCTCTCTCATACCCTTCTAAGGACAAATGGACAAAATCAATGGAAGATGAGTTGGAGTCTATGAGAGGCAACAAAGTTTGGGAACTAGTTGACCTCCCTCAGGGACGCAAAACTATTGGGAGCAAATGGGTTCTCAAAATAAAGCTCAAGGCTGATGGCACAGTTGAAAGATATAAGGCTCGACTAGTGGCAAAAGGGTATACACAACAGAAAGGAATAGACTACGACGATACTTTCTCGCCTGCTGTTAGGTTTACCTCTGTTCGTCTTGTTCTAGCTATAGTTGCAAGCTTGGATCTTGAGTTACATCAAATGGATGTAAAGGCTGCCTTTCTCAATGGAGAATTAGATGAAGAAATTTATATGGAACAACCTGAATGTTTCATTGAAAAGGGTCACGAACAAAAGGTTTGTAGACTTTTGAAGTCTATTTATGGCCTCAAACAATCTTCAAGGCAGTGGTATATACGTTTTCAGAATGTTGTTGTATCCAATGGTTTTATCATGATGGATGAAGACCATTGCGTTTATACCAAAAGATCAAGAAACAAGTTTGTGATTTTAACATTGTATGTAGATGACATACTTATAGCTGGAAATGATAAGGAGTTCATTACTGAGATAAAGTCATGGTTATCATCCCAATTTGAGACGAAAGATATGGGTGAAGCTGCATATATTCTTGGAGTTATGATTTCAAGAGATCGTCCAAAGAAACTATTATATCTTTCCCAAGAGAATTACATTAGAAAAGTTCTTGAACGATTCAATATGCAAAATAGTAGCCCTGTTGATACTCCTATCAGTAAAGGCCATGCCTTGGGTAGTCAAATGTGTCCTAAGACTCCTGAAGAGAAAGAAAAAATGAGCCGAGTTCCTTATAGGAGCGCAGTCGGAAGTCTAATGTATGCTATGGTGTGTACCAGACCTGATATCTGTCAAGCAGTTGGCTTGGTAAGTAGATATCAAACCGACCCAGGTTTAGCACACTAGCAAGCAGTAAAGAGAATCATGAGATATCTGAAGGGAACTGCTGATTATGTACATTGTTACCAAGGCGACAAAGATCTGCGATTAGTTGGATACAGTGATGTTGATCATGGAAGAGATCTAGACGAGAGAAAGTCTACCTCAGGATATGTTTTCTTACTCAGTGATGGCGCCATATCATGGAGTAGTAAGAAATAGTCATGTATATCACTATCTACTATGGAAGCCGAATATGTGGCTCTCGTATCAGCAACACAAGAAGCTGTTTGGTTGAAAAGGTTCTTGGAACACTTATTGGATATCACAGAAGATGCTGAACCAGTGTTAGTCTACTGTGACAGTGAGGCTGTAATTTCCTCTACCAAGGACCCTAAGTTTCATTACAAAACCAAACACATAGATATCAAGTATAACTATGCGAGAGACATGGTTAAACGCAAGGTAGTGAACATGAAGTATGTGTCTACAAAAGATATGTTAGCAGATCCATTGACCAAGCCTTTGTCTAGAGATGCATTTGTGAGACACACTAGGTCTCAAGGCTTGCGTAAATTCTAAGATACTTCATTTTGTTTAATTTCCCCATGTTCACAAGACTGATGTTCTTTAATTATCAATAAAGTTGATTTACATACATACATATTTTACATGTTGAATGTCATGTGCATTCATTACTTATTTGTTTTTTTAAGTATGTCGGGTAGACAAGAGGTTGACCTTCTCACACAGGTAACCGCCTCCTTATCTTAGTGATGAGTGGAGATGATATTGGATTTTAAGAAAAATTATCAAATGGATAATTTGAGAGCTTTCAACTTAAAATCATAAACGTCGCATAAATAATGACATAAGGTCGTTAAGGTGAAAAATGTTCACCTAGTCTACTTACTGAGCCGGATGTGAGTTAAAAATGATATAGTAGATAAGGAACTCAAATTTAGATACTTATGGTGTCTAAATATCATCTGTATAGCATTCTTTATGAGATAAAGACTGTCACACCCTCATCTTCATAGGGCATGATGGGCACCCGACTCTCATCAGAGTCGAGCGAACCCTTAAACGTTTGCTTTTCCAAAACCTGTCATTTTAATAACTTTTTAAACATGGAACTTTTCCAAATAAAAATAATTGTCTTTATACAGATTATGAACACTTTCAATCAATTACGTACTTTAAACAAACTGAAATCATCTGAAAATACATACTCTTTTAACATCTACAAATGATTCGCACTTCTCGACGCCCTATCCACATGACACTGTCTGCAAAGTCTCTAACATATACAAAATACCATGACATAAGTACTTTGACCCGGCAACACTCCGAACTGAGATGGAGCTCGCCAATCCCGCGGAAACACCTTCTAGCAAAGTCTTCTACTCATCTGGGTGTACCTGCGTGGCATGAAATGCAGCCCCCGAATTTGCCCTTAGCCTTTCTTAATATTTCCACATCAATAGCTTTCATAAACAACTTGTGTGCTAAACAAGATCAAAATTATAGTCTTGTCCTTAACTTCTTGGAATTGTCTTGAATTATCCGAATACGCAAAATATGGGATATAACATCCTCCCCCCTTTAGAACATTCGTCCTCGAATGTTCAACTGACCTTATGTTTCTTATAACACTTCGGGGAGATCTCTTTTATAGCTATCGCATATAGCTCATTCTTCAATCCACATATCCGCTTTGGAAATTCAGATTACCTGTAGGCATAGGGAATAAGTAGGGGTACTTCTTCTTCATATTTTCTTCGGCTTTCCAGGTCATTTCCTCTCTATTATTGTTTTTCCACGGTACCTTAACAGAAGCCACGTCTTTGGTACGCCATCTTCACTTAGGCTACTCTAGCTTCCCATTTGTCTCTTATGTCTAAATCTATAGGATTTCTTGCACACTTCCCAGGGGGTCACCCATCCTAATATTTCTCTCAACTTAGCACGCTTAACCTCGAAACTTCGATGGAATTTAGTGCATTAATGCCGATATAATCGCATCCACCTCTTCGCGTGACTTTCATTGCATGATCTGAAGCAAGTCGAAGGCTTACAGATTCCGAGACATTCTCGTAACACGTCTTTCTCCTTAACAATTACTAATTTCGCCTTTTCAATCCCTAATGTTCACCTTTCACCTTCATACCCCAACTTTACATTTCAATCATATTTCAATAATCTTACCTTATCCAACATGCCTCTTCCGCACCGTTACTTATCACTGTACATTGTAACTGCTAATGTCATCGGTCGCTTTCTTCTGTCGATGTCGTCCTTTAGCTGAATTCAAAAGTTAGTACAAGGGACTTCATTTCCTACGACTGGACTCTATCGCACGATCTTAGATATGAAAAAAAGAATGACACCCTATTAATGTCTCGTAGCCTCCTGTTTATAGATGTGGTGCACAACACACCGATAAACAAGACTCTACTAGACACGACTTTGCAGACAACCCCTAGGACGAACCGCTCTGATACCACTTTGTCACACCGTCATCTTGATAGGGCATGATGAGCACCCGACTCTCATCAGAGTCGAGCGAACCCTTAAACGTTCGCTTTACCAAAACCTGTCATTTCAAAAACTTTTTAAACATGGAACTTTTCCAAATAAAAATCATTGTCTTTATACAGATTATGAACACTTTCAATCAATTACGTACTTTAAACCAACTGAAATCATCTGAAAATACATACTCTTTTAACATCTACAAATGATTCGCACTTCTCGACGCCCTATCCACAGGAAATTGTCTGCAAAGTCTCTAACATATACAAAATACCATGACATAAGTACTTTGACCCGACAATCCCGCGGGAACACCTTCTAGCAAAGTCTTCTACTCATCTGGGTGTACCTGCGTGGCATGAAACGCTGCCCCCGAAAAACAGGGGGTCAGTACGGAATATGTACTGAATATGTAAAGCGGTAACAAATCATAACCACAGCTTAATTTAGGAGAGAAGAAATCACAATCAAACTCAATACCTGCAGCCTTCGCTGGAGAAGCACAAATGTATACACGAGGTCTCAAAACAATCCTTAAGTAAATAATGCAAGCGAATACACATTCTTTAAGCAAATAATGCAATCTAACACACGTGCCGCTTCCGACATGCTAACCAAATAGTCCCTTCGGCGGCTGCTTCCGGCATAGTAATGAAGGCCCTTCGGGCAGCCGCTTCCGGCTTAATAACAATGATGGCCCCTTCGGGCATGCCGCTTCCGGCATAATAATAATGATGGCCCCTTCGGGCAGCCGCTTCCGGCTTAATAACAATGATGGCCCCTTCGGGCATGCCGCTTTCGGCATAATAATAATGATGGCCCCTTCGGGCAGCCGCTTCTGGCTTAATAATAATGATGGCCCCTTCGGGCAGCCGCTTCCGGCTTAATAATAATGATGGCCCCTTCGGGCATGCCGCTTCCGGCATAATAACAATTATGTCAACACAACTTAATCCACGAATATCCATACAAAGAAATGATGCTATGGAGTGTAAACATAAATCGTAAATGAAACAAAATAGTAAAATCTCGCACCCCCTTCGGAGTGGTTTTAAAAATCTAAATAGTAAAATCTCGCACCCCCTTCGGAGTGGTTTTGAAAGTCTAACCTTAGGTTTCCTTTAATATAAAACTGATTTTTCTCGAAATTATTAGTGAAACCATATGCGCAACTCAATTGGCATAACATAAACTGAGGCCATATGTTATATAGCACGCTCAGACGCGTCATGAAATTATTTAGAAAAAAAAAACCATTATGGACGTCATGTATGAAATCAAACCCTTTTCATTTGTCTCCTTCGAGACTCACAAATTTAAATGTAAAATGCATAGGTAAGAGAAAGACCTTATGAATGTCCACTTCGGGATTTAGACAGCGTTATGAAGTCGCACAACTTCAGAATGCCCCTTCGGGCTTAAGAGGTCAATGAACTCAGGATATCCTACATCTAGGAATGATTTCATTATGGATATTGTTACACTACGTTTCCAAAACAATCCGAGTTAGCATATGAAAGTTAGGAACGTTATTCCATTTATAGAAACCTCTACGAACGGTTTAAAGCAATCCGAGACTGTCTACGAAAGTTAGGGACATTAACACTTATAGAACTCCTTTAAAAAAACAAGAACCTCTTTATGCTTTGTTCGTTATTCAATCATATGATAATCTCGACAATACTAAGCATACTCACATCAAGAAGTGAATAAGAATCATTAACAACCTCAGAATCAAGAATAGAGTTACCCCAAGATACGTATCATAACTTACTTAGCTCTAGGACATGCCAAAAGAAAGAAAGGGTAAGCCTTACATACTTTGACCACTTTCTACGCTAATCCGAACTTAAGTCTTTGGCTTCGCAAGATGTACAACAATATTCATACGTACCAAACATTAGCCATAAACACTTAAGAGTCCAATTCTAAACCAACACTTTATTTACAGAAATTTCAACAACATTTCCCCTGTAAATACAACCATCCCCGAGAATCCAACTCGGCTAAATCATCAACGACAAATCCGAGAATTCAACTCGGCCAAATTATCAACAACAATACCAACAGTCATTCTAACAATATCAACAATCAATTAAAAACGCATTCCAACATTAGCAACTTCTTTCTACAAATTTCGACGGCGTTTCATTTATGTTCAATTCATAATTGCTCACATATTCAAGTACTAATCCGACCCCTTTCAAACAATATTCAAGAATTCTTCAAACAATCCGCACAATATTCGAAATAATTCAACCAATATGCCAATCCACCCGAAACCTTCCAAATGCAACAAGAACAACAACAACACATTTCCTTCCTTCAAGTTCATGAATTATACCAACAATTCACACACTAACAACATTACCTTTACAAAAAGTGACATTAAAATCACATTAGCTTCTAAAACAACTCTCCAACACTTACAACTTCAACTAGAATCATCAAACTTTCATTTCCATCATAGATTCCATTGCAACAACAACCAAAATACTTAAGAAAAATTGATTCATTCTCTTCCATACCACACAATAACCACACGGCCACAACATATATCCATATTTTCATGAATTTCATCCACTTTTACCTACTACAACATACATAACCATCCATAACATATAAGAAGAGGATTAATCCTTACCTTTTTCCTTTAACTTCCCACTTAGCTAGGATTTGTAGCTTGCGAGAATGAATACTTTACTTGCTCCAATGACTACTTCACTTGGCTAGGGACCTTCCAATTAGTAGAAATACTAGGAGAAAATAATTTTTGATCAAATTTTTCCAAGGTTGTGGCTTGATGTATATGGCCGAAATGCCTTGTTGGTTTTTCTCCTTCTCAGAGTTTCTTAAGATTTCTATGGATGAAATGATAAATATGACCATTTAATCTCTTTTATACACATGCACAATTTTTCCATATGGGCCAAGGCCCATCCTAGCTTGGACGGCCACATGGCCCCTTATTCAAGCCCATTTCTTTTTTTTTTTGTAATTCATAAAAAATTATTCTCCAAATTCTGAATTTGCCTTAGCCTTTCTTAATATTTCCACATCAATAGCTTTCATAAACAAGTTGTGTGCTAAACAAGATCAAAAATATAGTCTTGTCTATAACTTCTTGCAATTGTCTTGAATTATCCGAATACGCAAAATACGGGATATAACATCCTCCCCCCCCCCCCTTTAGAACATTCGTCCTCGAATGTTCAACTGGCCTTATGGGGTCTTATAACACTTCGGGGAGATCTCTTTTATAGCTATCACATACAGCTCATTCTTCAAACCACATATCCGCTTTGGAAATTTAGATTACCTGTAGGCATAGGGAATAAGTAGGGGTACTTCTTCGTCATCTTTTCTTCGGCTTTCTCTATAGGATTTCTTGCGCACTTCCCAGGGGGTCACCCATCCTAATATTTCTCTCAACTTAGCACGCTTAACCTAGAAACTTCGATGGAATTCGGTGCATTAATGCCGATATAATCGCATCCACCTCTTCGCGTGACTTTCATTACATGATCTGAAGCAAGTCGAAGTCTTACAGATTCCGAGACATTCTCGTAACACGTCTTTCTCCTTAACAATCACTAATTTTGCCTTTTCAATCCCTAATGTTCACCTTTCACCTTCATCCCCGAACTTTACATTTCAATCATATTTCAATATTCTTACGTTATTCAACATGCCTCTTCCGCACCGTTACGTATCACTGTACATTGTAACTGCTAATGTCATCGGTCGCTTTCTTCTGTCGATGTCGTCCTTTAGCTGAAATCAAAAGTTAGTACAACGGACTTCATTTCCTACGACTGGACTCTATTGCACGATCTTAGATATGAAAGAAAGAATGACACCCTATTAATGTCTCGTAGCCTCATGTTTATAGATGTGGTGCACAACACACCGATAAACAAGACTCTACTAGACACGACTTTGCAGACAACCCCTAGGACGAACCGCTCTGATACCACTTTGTCACACCCTCATCTTGATAGGGCATGATGGGCACCCGACTCTCATCAGAGTCGAACGAACCCTTAAACGTTCGCTTTACCAAAACCTGTCATTTCAAAAACATTTTAAACATGGAACTTTTCCAAATAAAATCATTGTCTTTATACAGATTATGAACACTTTCAATCAATTACGTACTTTAAACCATCTGAAATCATCTGAAAATACATACTCTTTTAACATCTACAAATGATTCGCACTTCTCGACGCCCTATCCACAGGACATTGTCTGCAAAGTCTCTAACATATACAAAATACCATGATATAAGTACTTTGACCCGGCAACACTCCGAACTGAGATGGAGCTCGCCAATCCCGCGGGAACACCTTCTAGCAAAGTCTTCTACTCATCTGGGTGTACCTGTGTGGCATGAAACGCAGCCCCCGAAGAACAGGGGGTCAGTACGGAATATGTACTGAATATGTAAAGCGGAAACAAATCATAACCACAGCTTAATTTAGGAGAGAAGAAATCACAATCAAACTCAATACCTGCAGCCTTCGCTGGAGAAGCATAAATGTATACACGAGGTCTCAAAACAATCCTTAAGTAAATAATGCAAGCGAATACACATTCTTTAAGCAAATAATGTAATCTAACACACGTGCCGCTTCCGACATGCTAACCAAATAATCCCTTCGGCGGCCGCTTCCGGTGTCACGACCCAGCCCCGTGGGCCACGACTGGCACCCTACCTGGGTACCCAGACCAAATCACATATTCATTTACCAAATCAGAACGTATTTCAGAATTTCATAAAAGTCATATCAACATAGGTTATATCAAAATATGTCTTAAGCGGTCGCACAAATCAAAATGTCATATCGAATCCAAACGGAGTGGCAGAATAGACATCGCCGGTCATAAGTGCAAATATAAGCATAAGGGCCATTTAGGGCCATCATAACAAACTGACCGCTGTAAGACCAGAAAACAAAATCAAACAAACATACATAGGACCCTCGCCCTACATATATGACTACAGGCCTCTACGAATTCAAAACAAAGACATATGGTGAGACAGGGCCCCGCCGTACCCAAATAGTCAAATGTACAGAATATATACATAGCAAAAGAAGTCTGTACCAAAGGTGGACTCCGAGTCAAGAAGGAGTACTCCGAAATAGCAGAGAGTGAAGCCTACAGTGGAGGATCACCAATATCTGTACCTGCGGGCATGAAACGCAGCCCCCGAAGAAATGGGGTCAGTACGAAATATGTACTGAGTATGTAAAGCACGGAGTACAGAAATATGAGCCAAAACTGAAAGCAAACCGGATATCAAAAGGGAAGTACCAATCAGTATGTCAAAATCCGTATCAAATCATATACATATACATAATGCAAACGAAATCATGCAAATGCTCGAGAACGTGGTCGCCACTCCGACGCTGGCGCCACACACAGCATAACACCAGAAGGTTTCGAATCTTCGTACATCCCCGAACACAAACATAAGTGAGCGTATCGCATCACTAGCCATATCACAGCATAACTCCAAACGGAACCCGACCCTATGGCGAGGCCTCGGGAACCGTAACACAGCATACGACCGAATTATCATAGGGCGCACGAATCATAACCGGCCCGGGAACCGGTGAACGAAGTCAAAATAAGGCACGAGCGGAGTCGTGAGCAAACAAATGCAATTTATATTTCAAAATAGCCTTTCAAAACTTAATAATCTCATAAGTCATTTCATAAACCAAAATAGTCGAATGATTAGTTCATACGAAAGTTTATCTCACAAATTGTTTCCAAAGTGGTACGTATGGCTCAAACGAAACTTACATATCATAATAGTCAAAACATATTTCATAGAGGGAAGTTTCAAGGTCGAAGATCTCATATCGAAGTTTATCTAAAAAGGGAGCCCAATAGGACAAATAGGGCGTCTCGAGGTTAGCGGGCCCACCTCGAGTCAAATTGAGGTGGCGAACATAATTTACGAATATTTAGAGGCTAAAGATCATACATAATGATTTCAAAGTGACCCGATCACATTTCGATAGGTTTCGGACATTTGAGTGCATTCTAGCCAAAACAGAGCCTTTAGGCTTCAATTGAATTGAATGAATAGTAGTCATTTTGTAGATCGGGTTTCGAGGAGCAGAAATGCTCCGGAGGTTCCAATATTCACCTAACATACTAAGACATGCCAAACGAAGAAGTGGGAAGCTTTACATACCTTATGGACGTCTTATGCTTTCCTTAAAATCAAATCCCGTTTCGTCCAGAATCTGCAAATGGTCAAAGTTACCAATTAGAGATTCTTAGGCTTAAGATTTCCATTAACTTGATTTTTGTCTACCGAAATTTCGGCAGCATTTCCCCTATAAATCTAACACCCCCGAGACTTAGCTCGGCTCAAAATACATCAACAACAACAACCCAAACGTCATCAAACAACACAAACCATAATCAAATCATTCTAGCTTCAAAGTTCTATCTTACTACACAACTTGGCAACTTTCATTCAAACTCCACAATTCCAATTATGTTCCAAACCATATACAAAATTTCCCGAAGTTCATTACTTTCCATATTCTATCCAAAACATCAAAAGCCACGACGAACATTCTAACTTGCATCGTTTCATTCCGAATTCACTAACATCAACTAAAAGTCACATTTAAAGTCTTTTAGTATCATAGATGTACAATGATATACACAAATATACCAAAGGTATATACTTTCTGATAATATTCCGAAATCATTTTCCAACACCAATTCAATTCGTTAAACAATCATTTACGTCATAAATGTCACAACGACACAATAAACAAACCAAACAAGATCAATTCACATTTCTTTCTTCTTCCTAGGGCACACGGCCATGACATCAAATATACATACACCCACGGTTTTGCACACACATCAAAACGACGGAATTCTCGTCTATTCTCAATCCTTAACACATTCATACCAATTCCATAACATTAGAGTAACAAAATTCTTACCTTTTCTTGAAAATCCGACTTGTCGCAAACGTGATTCTTCCGCCAAACTAATTGTACCCTGTTGAAGAGGGTCTTGAGTACTCTACAAATATGTGAAAATCATGATTTTTGGATTAGAATCAAAGGCTTGGGATTTTTTTTTTCCTTTCTCCTATTCTCGGCCGAGAGCCTTATCTATGGTGTTCTTCAATTTGTTTTTTGTTTTTGATTTAATGCTTGATAATTACATAGAAGATGTGGATATACATCAACTTAAGGGTCATGTTCAACTCACATGACCACTTAATAAGAGGCTTGGGCCAAGCCAAGTGGCCGACCACCTCTTTGATCTTGGGCCCAATCTTTGTTGTTCAATTTTCTTGGCCCAATTGATTAACGTCCCGTTTTGTAATTCCTGAAACTAATTTCCGAAATTCCAAATTTACCCTCGGCCTTCCCCGATGTCTTAACATTAATGATTTCATAACCAACATAGTCATATCCACTAAAATCAAAATATTTCCTCATAACACACAAGTCTTGATTATTTCTCGATTTCCAATTATACGAAAACACGGAGCATAACATTCTCCCCCCCTTAAGAACATTCGTCCCCGAATGTTAAATAAACCTTATAAAGTCTCATGACCAAGGCGGGGGAGTTCTTTATTATTAGTGGCATACAATTTTTTTTTATCAACCAACATAACCAACTGAAAGGTTTAGATTACCTGTGGACCTCGGGAACAAGTGAGGGTATTTCCTTTTCATCTCGTCCTCCGCCTCCCAAGTCATCTCCTCCCGATTATTGTTGCGCCACAGGACTTTGATGGAGGGCACTTCTTTAGTGCGTAGTCTCCGCACCTGTCGATCCAGAATAGATACAGGCTGCTCGTCATAAGATAACTGCTCCGTCACCTGAATGTCATCAACTGGGAATATCCTGGAAGGATCACCAATACATTTCCGCAACATAGACACATGAAACACCGGGTGTACGGCCTCCAAGTCGGATGGTAAGTCTAGCTCATAGGCGACCTCGCCTATCTTTCGATAGATCTGATACGGCCCAATGTACCGGGGGCTCAACTTACCCTTTCTACCGAATCTCATGACACCCTTCATGGGCGACACCTTCAGGAATACCCAGTCGCCAATCTGGAACTCTAACGGTCGACGTCGTCTATCTGCATAAGCTTTCTGTCGACTCTGAGCAGCCAATAATCGTTCTCGAATAAGCTTTACCTTATCTACAGCTTCCTGGATCACATCTGGCCCAATCAGCTTAGTCTCGCCCACGTCAAACCAACCAATGGGAGATCTGCATTTTCTGCCATAAAGGGCTTCATACGGTGCCATCTGAATGCTGGAGTGATAACTATTATTATAGGCAAACTCAATAAGCGGCAAATGATCATCCCAGCTGCCCCTGAAATCAATAACGTAGGCCCGCAACATATCTTCGAGCGTCTGAATAGTGCGCTCGGCCTGCCCGTCGGACTGAGGGTGAAAAGTTGTACTAAGACTCACCTGAGTCCCTAATCCCTCCTGAAATGACCTCCAGAAATTAGCTGTAAACTGGGCACCTCGGTCAGTAATAATAGATATAGGGACTCCGTGAAGTCTGACTATCTCTCTAATATACAATCTGGCATAGTTCTCAGCCGAATAAGTAGTCCGAACCGGAAGGAAATGGGCTGATTTTGTCAGCCTGTCAACAATAACCCAAATAGAATCATACCTGCGTGAAGTGCGTGGTAACCCAACAACGAAATCCATATTAATCATCTCCCATTTCCAGGCTGGAATTTCCATCTCCTGTAATAATCCACCGGGCTTCTGATGCTCGATCTTAACTTGCTGGCAGTTCGGGCACTGACTAACAAACTCAGCAATATCTTTCTTCATGCCGTCCCACCAATACAAACACCTGAGATCCCGATACATTTTAGTGGAACCAGGATGAACAGAATACCGAGCATTATGGGCCTCGCCCATAATCTGCCGCTGTAAGCCCGCAACGTCCGGTACACAGAGTCTGCCGTCGTATAATAATACTCCTTCAGGCGAGATCTCAAACTGAGTCTTTGCTTTATTAAGAGCCACATCTTTATACTGAATCAAAAGAGGATCTTCAAACTGGCGCTGCTTTACCTCCTGAATAATAGATGATTCAGCAACTGCACGAACAGAAATCCCAGAATCTCCAGAATCCGCCAAACGAACTCCGAGGCTGGCCAGCTGATGAATATCGCGAACCAAATCTTTCTTACCAGATGGTACATCAGCCAAGCTGCCCATAGACTTGCGGCTAAGTGCATCCGCTACCACATTGGCTTTCCCCGGATGGTACAGAATATCAACGTCATAATCCTTCAGTAACTCAAGCCATCTTCTCTGCCGCAAATTCAATTCTTTCTGCTTAAAAATATACTGGAGACTCTTATGGTCCGTATAAATATCGACATGGACCCCATATAAATAATGCCGCCAAATCTTCAAAGCATGAATCACCGCGGCCAACTCAAGATCATGAGTGGGATAATTCTTCTCGTGCGGTCTGAGCTGCCGGGAAGCATAGGCTACGACTCGACCGTGCTGCATCAACACACAACCTATCCCAATACCAGAGGCGTCACAATAGACCACATACCCATCTGATCCCTCTGGAAGAGTCAAAACTAGTGCTGAAACTAACCTTTCTTTCAACATCTGGAAGCTGCGCTCGCAGGCATCGGTCCACAGAAACTTCGCTGCTTTCTGAGTAAGCTTCGTCAGTGGTGCTGCAATAGAAGACAAATCCTCCACGAACCTGCGATAATATCCGGCCAATCCCAGAAAACTGCGCACCTCCGTCGGTGTAGTAGGCCTGGGCCAATTCTGTACAGGCTCAATCTTCTGCGTATCGACCCGAATACCGTCTGCACCGACAATATGGCCCAAGAATGCCACAGAAGTCAACCAGAATTCACATTTGGAGAATTTAGCATATAACTTCTGCTGACGGAGAATGCCAAGTACCGTCCTCAAATGATCTGAATGCTCCTTGGCTGATCGCGAGTAAATCAGAATATCATCAATAAACACAATAACAAACATATCCAGAAAAGGCCGAAATACCCGATTCATCAGATCCATAAATACCGCTGGAGCATTAGTCAGCCCGAAATACATAACTCTGAACTCATAGTGCCCGTACCGGGTCCTGAAAGCAGTCTTCGGGATATCTGACTCCCACACTCGCACCTGATGATAACCTGAGCACAGATCTACCTTCGAAAAATATTTAGCACCCTGCAGCTGATCAAACAAGTCATCAATCCGGGGGAGGGGATATTTATTCTTAATAGTCACCTTAGTCAGCTGCCGGTAGTCAATACATATCCGCAGTGACCCATCTTTCTTTCTAACAAACAATACCGACGCTCCCCAGGGTGATGTGCTGGGTCTGATAAAGCCCTTATCCAACAAATCTTTCAGCTGCTCCTTCAACTCTTTCAACTCAGCCGGTGCCATCCTGTACGGGGGAATAGATATAGGCTGCGTATCCGGCATCAACTCTATAGTAAAATCAATCTCCAGCTCAGGCGGAAGGCCAGGAAGCTCGTCAGGAAATACATCTGGAAACTCACTGACGACCGGAACAGACTGAAGGGTAGGTATCTCCGCTGCAGTATCGTGCACATGAACGAAATGATAGATATAACCCTTCTGGATCATCTTCTTAGCCTTGAGGTATGAAATAAACTTACCCCTCGGCGATGCTGTGGATCCGAACAACTCTATAACTGGTTCCCCTGAAAACTGGAAATGGACTACCTTTTTCTGGCAGTCAACATTAGCATAACAAGAAGACAACCAGTCCATACCCATAATGACGTCAAACTCAAGCATGTCTAACTCTATCAGATCAGCCCTAGTGCAACGATCATAAATAGTCACAGAACAATCCCTATAGATCTGTCTCGCTATAACAAAATCCCCAACTGGCGTAGCTACCTCAAATGGCTCTATAGGCTCAGACACTATCCCAATTTTACTAGCAACGAGCGGGGAAATATATGATAAAGTAGAACCAGGGTCAATCAATGCATATACAGATCTGGAGAAAACCAGTAATGTACCTGTGACGACGTTTGGCGAAGCCTCCTGATCCTGGCGGCTGGCCAAAGCATATATGCGGTTCTAGGGACCGCTAGAACCTGAAACGCCACCGCGGCCTCGACCGCGTCCTGCCGGTGCTGGCATACCTCGCCCTGCCGGGCGTGCAACAGATGGAGCAGATGATCAACCGGCGGCTGACCCTGTCGGCTGAGCCACACTACCAGAACCGCTGGCCAACGGACAATCTCTCATAAAATGGCCCTGACCACCGCACGAAAAACAAGCTCCAGTAGCTCGATAACACTCCCCAAGATGAGACTTCCCGCAATGAGGACAACAGGGCCTGGGTGGTCTGGTCTGGCTGGGACCTCTAGCCATCTGTGAACCTGCCGCTCTGGAGCTCTGACCGGCACCAGACGGTCCCGCACTGTCAAATCTCCGGCTGCCTGACTGAGTACTCCGGCCGGACGGAGGTAGCTGTCTGCCTGACTGCTGCTGCTGAGGCTGTCCGCCTGGAGAATCCCCGGAATAACCTGCGGACCTAGCCCTCTTGGGCGGCCTCCTGTCCCGGTCTCTACCAGAATGATCAGACCTGTGACGGTCCTCCATACCCATCGCATAGGCCTGAAGTCGGGCAATGTCCATATCTGTCTGCAATGACACTGCCATACAGTCGTCGATCAAATACCGATCCAATCCCATAACATATCTGTGCATCCGATCGGACATATCTGCTACCACGGCCGGTGCATATCGGGCCAGAGAATCAAACTCAAGATTATACTCGCGAACACTCCGACCCCTCTGCTGCAAATGTAAGAATCGGTCGGCCCGTGCCCGCCGCAACTCTGGGGGTAGAAAGTGGCGGGTGAAAGCAGTCACAAACTGTCCCACGTAGCTGGGGGAGCACCCTCACCCCTGGATAACTCCCAAGTCTCATACCAGTGAGTGGCAACATCTCGAAGCCTGTGCGAAGCCAGCTCGACCGACTCGGTTTCTGAAGCCCTGCCCAAGTCCAGTGAGCGCCGCATCCCCCGAATAAAGTCATGGGGGTCCTCGTCGGGCTTAGACCCAAAAAACTCTGGAGGGCCACATAATAAAAACTCCCGAACTCTCAGGCTGTCCCGCTTGTCATCATCATCATCGTCCCTCCGTCAGCGTCTGTGAGCCTGTCCTGCCACCAGTGTAGTCAACAACTGTACAGCCTCCCTCAGGGTCCTATCCTCCACCCCTGGCTGAGGAGCTGGAGTCTCGGGAATGGGTACACGGACCTCTAGAGCTGCTGAAGGTCCTGCTCCAGGCTGTACTAGTGGGGGTGTAGCAGACCCCTCAGAATGAGGCACAACCTCAGGCAAATCATAAACACGAGCCCGGGTAGATCGCTGTGCCTGACTAGTCTCCCCCATCCTCGGGTTGCCCTTCTGGGCCGCTGTTGCCTTTTTCGGAGGCATCACTGCAAATACAAGAACGAGTCAGATCAGAATCATCCTAATAGCACAGCTCTATCGCACGATCTAAGATTCCAAAGAAAGTAACATCCTAAATGCCGTGTAGTTCCCTGTGTATAGATGTGGTGCACAACACATCGATAAACAAGACTCTACGAGACACGGCCTGTAGACATTCCGAGGACAAACTGCTCTGATACCACTTTTGTCACGACCCAGCCCCGTGGGCCGCGACTGGCACCCTACCTGGGTACCCAGACCAAATCACATATTCATTTACCAAATCCGAACGTATTTCAGAATTTCATAAAAGTCATATCAACATAGGTTATATCAAAATATGTCTTAAGCGGTCGCACAAATCAAAATGTCATATCGAATCCAAACGGAGCGGCAGAATAAACATCGCCGGTCATAAGTGCAAATATAAGCAAAAGGGCCATTTAGGGCCATCATAACAAACTGACCGCTGTAAGACCAGAAAACAAAATCAAACAAACATACATAGGACCCTCGCCCCACATATATGACTACAGGCCTCTACGAATTCAAAACAAAGACATACGGCGAGACAGGGCCCCGCCGTACCCAAATAGTCAAATGTACAGAATATATACATAGCAAAAGAAGTCTGTACCAAAAGTGGACTCCGAGTCAAGAAGGAGTACTCCGAAATAGCAGAAAGTGAAGCCTACAGTGGAGGATCACCAATATCTGTACCTGCGGGCATGAAACGCAGCCCCCGAAGAAAGGGGGTCAGTACGAAATATGTACTGAGTATGTAAAGCACGGAGTATAGAAATATGAGCCAAAACTGAAAGCAAACCGGATATCAAAAGGGAAGTACCAATCAGTATGTCAAAATCCGTATCAAATCATATACATATACATAATGCAAACGAAATCATGCAAACGCTCGAGAACGTGGTCGCCACTCCGACGCTGGCGCCACACACAGCATAACACCAGAAGGTTTCGAATCTCCGTACATCCCCGAACATAAACATAAGTGAGCGTATCGCATCACTAGCCATATCACAGCATAACTCCAAACGGAACCCGGCCCTATGGCGAGGCCTCGGGAATCGTAACACAGCATACGGCCGAATTATCATAGGGCGCACGAATCATAACCGGCCCGGGAACCGGTGAACGAAGTCAAAATAAGGCACGAGCGGAGTCGTGAGCAAACAAATGCAATTTATATTTCAAAATAGCCTTTCAAAACTTAATAATCTCATAAGTCATTTCATAAACCAAAATAGTCGAATGATTAGTTCATACGAAAGTTTATCTCACAAATTGTTTCCAAAGTGGTACGTATGGCTCAAACGAAACTTACATATCATAATAGTCAAAACATATTTCATAGAGGGAAGTTTCAAGGTCGAAGATCTCATATCGAAGTTCATCCAAAAAGGGAGCCCAATAGGACAAATAGGGCGTCTCGGGGTTAGCGGGCCCACCTCGAGTGAAATTGAGGTGGCGAACATAATTTACGAATATTTAGAGGCTAAATATCATACATAATGATTTCAAAGTGACCCGATCACATTTCGATAGGTTTCGGACATTTGAGTGCATTCTAGCCAAAACAGAGCCTTTAGGCTTCAATTGAATTGAATGAATAGTAGTCGTTTTGTAGATCGGGTTTCGAGGAGCAGAAATGCTCCGGAGGTTCCAATATTCACCTAACATACTAAGACATGCCAAACGAAGAAGTGGGAAGCTTTACATACCTTATGGACGTCTTATGCTTTCCTTAAAATCAAATCCCGTTTCGTCCAGAATCTGCAAATGGTCAAAGTTACCAATTAGAGATTCTTAGGCTTAAGATTTCCATTAACTTGATTTTTGTCTACCGAAATTTCGGCAGCATTTCGAAATCTAACACCCCCGAGACTTAGCTCGGCTCAAAATACATCAACAACAACAACCCAAACGTCATCAAACAACACAAACCATAATCAAATCATTCTAGCTTCAAAGTTCTATCTTACTACACAACTTGGCAACTTTCATTCAAACTCCACAATTCCAATTATGTTCCAAACCATATACAAAATTTCCCGAAGTTCATTACTTTCCATATTCTATCCAAAACATCAAAAGCCACGACGAACATTCTAACTTGCATCGTTTCATTCCGAATTCACTAACATCAACTATAAGTCACATTTATAGTCTTTTAGTATCATAGATGTACAATGATATACACAAATATACCAAAGGTATATACTTTCTGATAATGTTCCGAAATCATTTTCCAACACCAATTCAATTCGTTAAACAATCATTTACGTCATAAATGTCACAACGACACAATAAACAAACCAAACAAGATCAATTCACATTTCTTTCTTCTTCCTAGGGCACACGGCCATGACATCAAATATACATACACCCACGGTTTTGTACACACATCAAAACGACGGAATTCTCATATATTCTCAATCCTTAACACATTCATACCAATTCCATAACATTAGAGTAACAAAATTCTTACCTTTTCTTGAAAATCCGACTTGTCGCAAACGTGATTCTTCCGCCAAACTAATTGTACCCCGTTGAAGAGGGTCTTGAGTACTCTACAAATATGTGAAAATCATGATTTTTGGATTAGAATCAAAGGCTTGGGAATTTTTTTTTTCCTTTCTCCTATTCTCGGCCGAGAGCCTTATCTATGGTGTTCTTCAATTTTTTTTTTGTTTTCGATTTAATGCTTGATAATTACATAGAAGATGTGGATATATATCAACTTAAGGGTCATGTGAAACTCACATGACCACTTAATAAGAGGCTTGGGCCTAGCCAAGTGGCCGGCCACCTCTTTGATCTTGGGCCCAATCTTTGTTGTTCAATTTTCTTGGCCCAATTGATTAAAGTCCCGTTTTGTAATTCCCGAAACTAATTTCCGAAATTCCAAATTTACCCCCGGCCTTCCCCGATGTCTTAACATTAATGATTTCATAACCAACATAGTCATATCCACTAAACTCAAAATATTTCCTCATAACACACAAGTCTTGATTATTTCTCGATTTCCAATTATACGAAAACACGGAACATAACATCCGGCATAGTAATGATGGCCGCTTCGGGCAGCCGCTTCCGGCAGCCGCTTCCGGCTTAATAACAATGATTGCCCCTTCAGGCATGCCGCTTCCGGCATAATAATAATGATGGCCCGTTCGGGCAGCCGCTTCCGGTTTAATAACAATGATGGCCCCTTCGGTCATGTCGTTTCCGGCATAATAATAATGATGGCCCCTTCGGGCAGCCGCTTCCGGCTTAATAATAATGATGGCCCCTTCGAGCAGCCGCTTCCGGCATAATAATAATGATGGCCCCTTCGGGCATGCCGCTTCCGGCATAATAATAATGATGTCAACACAACTTAATCCACGAATATCCATACAAAGAAATGATGCTATGGAGTGTAAACATAAATCGTAAATGAAACAAAATAGTAAAATCTCGCACCCCCTTCGGAGTGGTTTTAAAAATCTAAATAGTAAAATCTCGCACCCCTTTCAGAGTGGTTTTAAAAATCTAAATAGTAAAATCTCGCACCCCCTTCGGAGTGATTTTGAAAGTCTAACCTTAGGTTTCCTTTAGTATAAAACTGATTTTTCTCGAAATTATTAGTGAAACCATATGCACAACTCAATTGGCATAACATAAACTGAGGCCATATATTATATAGCACGCTCAGACGCATCATGAAATCATTTAGAAAAAAAACCATTATGGACGTCATGTATGAAATCAAACCCTTTTCATTTGTCTCCTTCGAGACTCACAAATTTAAATGTAAAATGCATAGGTAAGAGAAAAACCTTATGAATGTCCCCTTCGGGATTTAGACAGCGTTATGAAGTCGCACAACTTGAGAATGCCCCTTCGGGCTTAAGAGGTCAATGAACTCAGGATATCCTACATCTAGGAATGGTTTCATTATGGATATCGTTTCGCTACGTTTCCAAAACAATCCGAGTTAGCATATGAAAGTTAGGAACGTTATTCCATTTATAGAAACCTCTACGAACGGTTTAAAGCAATCTCAGACTGTCTACGAAAGTTAGGGACAATAACACTTATAGAACTCCTTTAAAAAAAAACAAGAATCTGTTTATGCTTTGCTCGTTATTCAATCATATGATAATCTCGGCTATACTAAGCATACTCACATCAAGAAGTGAATAAGAATCATTAACAACTTCGGAATCAAGAATATAATTACCCCAAGATACGTATCATAGCTTACTTAGCTCTAGGACATGCCAAAAGAAAGAAAGGGTAAGCCTTACATACTTTGACCGCTTTCTACGCTAATCCGAACTTAAGTCTTTGGCTTCGCAAGACCTACAACAATATTCATACGTACCAAACATTAGCCATAAACACTTAAGAGTCCAATTCTAAACCAACACTTTATTTACAGAAATTTCAGCAGCATTTCCCCTGTAAATACAACCATCCCCGAGAATCCAACTCGGCCAAATCATCAACAACAAATCCGAGAATTCAACTCGGTCAAATTATCTACAACAATACCAACAGTCATTCTGACAATATCATCAATCAATTCAAAACGCATTCCAACATTAGCAACTTCTTTCTACAAATTTCGACGGCGTTTCATTTATGTTCAATTCATAATTGCTCACATATTCAAGTACTAATCCGACCCCTTTTAAACAATATTCAAGAATTCTTCAAACAATCCACACAATATTCGAAATAATTCAACCAATATGCCATTCCACCCGAAACCTTCCAAATGCAACAAGAACAACAACAACACATTTCCTTCCTTCAAGTTCATGAATTATACCAACAATTCACACACTAACAACATTACCTTTACAAAAAGTGACATTAAAATCACATTATCTTCTAAAACAACTCTCCAACACTTACAACTTCAACTAGAATCATCAAACTTTCATTTCCATCATAGATTCCATTACAACAACAACCAAAATACTTAAGAAAAATTGATTCATTCTCTTCCATACCACACAATAACCACACGGCCACAACATATATCCATATTTTCATGAATTTCATCCACTTTTACCTACTAAAACATACATAATCATCCATAACATATAAGAAGAGGATTAATCCTTATCTTTTTCCTTTAACTTCCCACTTAGCTAGGATTTGTAGCTTGCGAGAATGAATACTTTACTTGCTCCAATGACTTCTTCACTTGGCTAGGGACCTTCCAATTAGTAGAAATACTAGGAGAAAATAATTTTTGATCAAATTTTTCCAAGGTTGTTGCTTGATGTATATGGCCGAATGGCCTTGTTGGTTTTTCTCCTTCTCAGAGTTTCTTGAGATTTCTATGGATGAAATGTTAAATATGACCATTTAATCTCTTTTATACACATGCACAATTTGTCCATGTGGGCCAAGGCCCATCCTAGCTTGGAAGACCACATGGCCCCTTATTCAAGCCCATTTGTTTTTGTAATTCATAAAAAATTATTGTCCAAATTCTGAATTTGCCCTTAGCCTTTCTTAATATTTCCACATCAATAGCTTTCATAAACAACTTGTGTGCTAAACAAGATCAAAAATATAGTCTTGTCCTTAACTTCTTGCAATTGTCTTGAATTATCCAAATACACAAAATACGGGATATAACAAAGACATGCGCTCCCTGGGAAAGGAGAAAATGGTGTAGCATGTGTTTCATACCATGTGTGCTAATGTCGACCAATTGGGTTAACATAAGTCCATTCTCAACTTATTGTTGTGTGAGACCCAGAGCCTTTATGGTGGCTCAAGATTTGTACCCTTTGTGACTCGGATCAGATACTTGAGACTTAGTTTGATGTTAGCTATCTTAGTGTGCTTCCAAAAGACCATTCATACAAATTCGGTCTGGCAGAGTATATCTAGAAAAATAGTTAACCTAATGTTAAGAGGATCGTGAGAAGAGGAAGATCATTGATGAAATCTCATTAATTTGTATCCACTGGTGCACCAATTATAACTTATGAGTTACAATTGTGAATACAAGAAATAATGATATATGAGATTTTGGAGATTATATCAAATGTGATTCATATGATCTGGTGTACTGCATACTTTATGATCTACTTGCAGGTTTGCACTCAACGAGAGGCTATATACTCCTAACAGATGTATAACACTTAACTCTCACAGTATGCTGGTCGCACGGTCTACTTCCCTGTATGAATGATTGCGGAGATGAGTTGAGAAAATGTTTCTCAAATTAGATGAGCACTCCCATGATGTGTGAGTGGGAGATGTAGGAAATTTTGGTCCACCCATAAAGGGTGCTTAACGCCCATTAGGGTAATTAAACTTAGCCAAATATTTCCTATATAATAACACTTACGGTGTAAAATAAAAATACACTTCTGCAGTATTTTTCTGCTCTTCTCTTCTCTACAATATATTAGGGTTTAGACTGTGATTTAGGGGGTTGCTCCAATATATCGTGACAACCACCATCGGTCAGTAATTCCAGCCGCGCTTCGACTTCCGCTTCCGCTACACGAAGAACACGTAAGTTCTCCTTTTATGGTTTACGCGCTATCTAATTAATTTAGGTTAATGTGTTATGTGTGAACCTACATAACCTTTAGCAATCATCTTCCTTGCCTTGAGATTGGAAATGAACTTACATTTTAGCAATGCTGTATTACCCTTCCATTCCAAAATTGGTTCTCCCGAAAACAAAAATCCAACCATCTTCATTCTACAATCAACATTAGCATAACAAGTGGCCAACCAATCCATGCCCATAATTTAAATCAAAGTCGATCATATCTAACTCAATCAAATTCGCCATAGTATGACAATCACAAACTATAACCACACAATTTCTATATACCCATCTAGATATCACTGGATCATCAACGGGTGTAGACACCTCAAAAGGTTTGATCGACTCGGCTTTTACCCCAAACTTAGCAACAACAAAAGGAATAATGTACGACAATCTAGAGCCTGGATCAATAAATGCATATACATCGTGAGAGAACGCTGATAATATACCTATCACAACATCGGGTGAAGACGCGAGGTCCTGTCGAACCACCAGTGCATAGACGCGGTTTTGAAGACCACTTGAATTGGGTTCTCCACTTATACCTCTACCGTGACCGGCTGGAGTTTGAGAAGTTAGCCCAGGAGGGCACACGGATGATAAAGAACCAGCTGCAGACCTCATCAACTGAACCACACCTCCACCACCTCTCAAAGGAAAATCTCCCATAATGTGGCCTGGCCGACCATAGGTATAACAAACTTTTGAACCCAAATGACACTGCCCCGTATGCAACTTACCTCACTGAGTACATCACGGTAAAGATTGCCTTATCTGACTGGAACCAATCCTGATCTGGGAACTGGTAGCTTTAGAACTCTGAGTTGGCTCAAAACGAGCGGGTCCATCAAACCTAGGTCCTGTAAACTATGGAGGCGTACTGGCTACTGAATAAGTGAAGCACCTGGAGAACTGCTGCCTCGGACCACCTCTGAACTCACTATCAAATCCTGAGGATCTGGCCTTCTTACTCTGACCTTTGTCATACTCATGCTCACCCCTCCGCTGCTGCTAGCGCTCCTCTAGATTCTGAGCGTGCGCCGGGATGCGAGAAATATCCATACCTAGCTGCAGTGCAGCTGTCAAGCAATCATCAATCCAATGTGGCCCCAATCCACTCACAAACCGGTGAACACGATCTCCCATATCAACCACCATAGCATGAGCATACCAAGTCAATGAATTAAAATGAAGGCTATACTCCCGAGCACTTATGTTCCCCTATCTAAGGTTCAAAAACCTATCATCTCTGGCCCATCGAATTTCTGGCGCCAAATAATATATAAGAAAGGCATTTACGAACTCTTTCCATATGGGTGGAGGCACATTAACCACTCTAGAAGATATCCAGGTATCTTACCAATGAACAACCATATCCCGTAATCTGTAAGAACCCAACTCTACCGACTCGGTATTTGAAGCATGCATTACCCGTAACGTCCTCAACATCCAATCGATAAGGTTCTGCGGGTCCTCATCTGGCTTTGACCCAAAGAATTATAGAGGGTCTAAATTAATAAAATCACGAACCTTGGAACTAACAGCCCTAGCGGCAAGACCTGTACCCTGATGCTGGGCCTGAACGGCTACTAACTACGTCAATAACTGAATAGCCTCTCTCATCTCCTGACCTGAGACATCTTATGGAGGAACTGGGGGTGCTGGAGCTGGAGCTGGGGCTGGAGCTCCTCTATGCTCCTCTGGAGTGGGCGGAGTATGGGAGGTCCGGGTGGTACCTCATTCTGGGACTTGTCCTGCTTAACATTTATAGGCGGTACCCGTCCAGTCCTCTTACCTACCACTGACTTGCCCTTTTGGGCTGCTGATGCTTTCCTCGTCACAAGCATTGCTGAAATAATAACATATTGTCAGAAAAGAGGGATCCTTATAATATGACTCTATCGCATGATCTAAGATAAGAAAGAAAGGTCAATCATTTCCAAATGCCCTTCAGCCTCCTGTTTACAAGTGCGGCGCGCTTCACACCCATAAACAAGACTCTACTGGACACGGCACATCAACAAACCCTAGAACAAACTGCTCTTATACCACTTTTTTATCGACCCAACCAGAGGGTCATGATGAGCACTCGGAGCTAGCCTACCAAGTACCTCAAAATGTACATCTCATAGTTATATCTGAGTGGGCTATAAAGATAACTCATAAATATCACATCTACAAGGGGCACATGCCCAAAAGATATATATATATATATATATATCTGTGTGTGTGTGTGTGTGTGTGTGAATGTACATCATCAAACTGCGCCCACATATACGAGTCCACATGGCTGACAAAGGATATATGAGAAACATAGACTGAGGAGGTCATAAAACATCTAGCTGTACACATCTGTCTATAAGCTTCTACACAGAATACATAACATAGTAAGGACGGGACAGGACCCCGCCATGCCTAAGGATCTGTGTCATCTCCCTGTCTACCTACGGGCGTGAACGCAGTGTCCACAAATGAAAGGACGTCAGTACAGACAAAGAACTGAGTATATAAGGCATAAGAGTAACATAAGAGAGACATAAGGAAACTATAATGTAAGTGGATACAACCTGTATCTCTAAACTGTCGCTTAGAGTAAATCACGTATATAATTTCTATACATCTGAACTGCTTCAGAGGGCTAATAATATGCATAAATGTTGTGCATGCATACATGAGGTCATACATATACATATATGTGTATATAATGCCTATAAAGCCTCTATGGGCATCCCCTCATATCGTATCGACCGGCATCATCATCATCACCATCATCATCATCGTATCTTCATATGACCAGCTGATCAGGTGGTAGTGCATATATAACGCCTTCACCTTCCCTATACCCATACCCTATCCATATATATACATAGTACATAATATACGCGCATATAGCGCCTGAGGGTTCTTGGGTCTTTATATATGCAAATGTGTATATATATAAGTGCAATGCAATGGATAAAACATGATAGGAGTACAAGTGACTCTAAAGACCAAACTGGATCTAAGCAATATTTTCTGAAGATAACACTATGGATCATGAATCAAATGGATCATTCCTAACTCTAAGAGTAGAGTCATTATGGATTAACGTTACATGTATGCTCGATTCACAAAGATCATGCCAAAAAGAAAGAAGGGGATAGCCTTACATACCTCGTCGTCTCCTTGCTAATCAATGCCTATCTACCCGAGTTTGCA
Source organism: Lycium barbarum (assembly GCF_019175385.1). Classification (NCBI taxonomy): domain Eukaryota; kingdom Viridiplantae; phylum Streptophyta; class Magnoliopsida; order Solanales; family Solanaceae; genus Lycium; species Lycium barbarum. The sequence goes on from NC_083337.1 coordinate 27,515,456, forward strand.
AATCTACATTCAAGAGGATTCATGCTAAGGTCAAGCCATTGAGACTCTCATAAGGTCAACTAAACTAGTACTTGAGCTAATGAAAATCAACGACATTTCCTTTATATCTTGTACTCACCAATCCTCCAAACAACACCCAAATATCACAACAATGCCAACAATTCCATAAATAAGAGATTCAATCTAAAACTTCCTTCCAAATTCCATTCATAATCAACAACTACAACACAATACTTATAACTTTCCCTACCATCATTTCCTTCACTTTTATGACTTATTAACTTCCAAATCAACTTAATATATGTAATAAAAGGAAGAGCATACCTCATACTTGGAGAACTTCACTCACACAATCCACAACTTCAACTAAAAGCAAGAACCATCATCTTCCATAAACTAGCTTTGGGTTTTTAAAGCCTGATTACAACTTAAATTAGCTTAGGAGGTGTATGGATATGTAGAGATGGTAGAACAAACTTGAAGAATCTCGAAAATTCTGATTATTGGTTAACTAATGACCCAAGGTCGTGCCCCTTTTAATTTTTAAGAGAGAGGAATTTTCTACCGCCTGTAATTCGACAGTCTGTCAACTTGCAACCTTCGAATGGTGACAGACTCTGATTCTCAGAGGGTTCTAAGACAGTACGAATCGACGGTCCGTTGACTTGAAATCGTCGAGTTGCCCAGTTATCATACTCAGTTTCTTTTCGTTTGTTCAGCCTCCAATCTTCTCGATACTTTTTGGATATAAATTAAATTTCCATATACACAGAATAATCATGTAGAATCTCTTATGACCTTGACAAAAACTTCACTTTCTAACTCCACGTCAGCTATCTTACAGCGAAAGTCAACGTATAAAATACGGGGTGCAAAATCATCGGGCATCGAACCTCCTCATGCTCACCCTGAAGGACTCGAATCAACCATCCTCGAATATCAATCACGAGGAGTAGAAGTCGATCTCACCTGGTACGCTACATTGATAAAAGAATGCAACAAGTGCAGGTCATTACAAATAAAACATACTGGTAGGTATCATAGGCCGACTAAGATTAGCTAACATATACCAAGACAATAAAGTAAGATAAATAGGTAAATCAACAAGGTATAAGTCAACACTAGCCAATAACCAAATACAAGTCATCACCTATGTTATAGCATCTAAACCCAACTGTACCAAGTCTTAGTATAATCAATCTGAACCAGTACATCATAATAGTATCACCACAAGCCATCACCTATGTTATGGCATCTAAACCCAACTATACCATGTCTCAGTATAATCAATCCAAATCCGTATATCACAGCCATATCACAATAGAAGCCAAAATGATACAATGTAATGCAATAATGCATGAAATGTGAGTGCAATGCATATGCACCGTACATATATGCTGCAATGATGGAACATTACATCTCCGCAGCACAACCCATGGGGGAACCACGAAGTCCATGTACCTCACGATTCCGGCAACAACCTCGGCAATCGCAGCCTCACGATTCAGGTAACAATCTCGGCAATCGCTACCTCACGATTCTGGCAAAAACCTCGGCAATTGCTACACTCATCCTCGATTCCGGGATAAACATCGGACATCGATCCTCACGTCACTCTCATCCTACTGAGCCCAGCTCATAATAGTGTTTCCTTGTATATCATAAATGTATCAACAGTATATCATAAAGGAAGAGAATGCGTGCAATGTATGATTTCAATGTCAATAATCAAATCAATCTCAACAGTACCACTCATGGTACATAAGTAATATCAATAGTAAGGCTACACAATAAGCCACAATGGAATCACAATCCCCAATAATACCTCCCAGGGCACACAAGTATTATCAATGATAAGGCTACACAATAAGCCGCAATGGAATCACAACTCTCAACTGTACCTCCCAGGGCGCTCAAGTAATATCAATGATAAGGCTACACAATAAGCCACAATGGAATCATAACTGTCAACAGTACCTCTCAGGTCATACAAGTAATATCAATGATAAGGCTACACAATAAGCCACAATGGAATCACTATGCTTATCTTAGCATCAATCAAGTAAAGTACCGCAATATCAAAACCATGATATATCTCTAATCACCAATGTCCGATGTCTCAATCTAGCAACTAGCCAATAAGTAAATAGAACAAGATAAGTGAACAACGCAATGGGGTGGGGGTGGCTAGCCCCCAAATCGAAGAACAAGGCCCAACCTAAGACAATATCTAACCCAACTTCATACCTGAAAGTTTAGATGCATTTCCCGAAAATATCGTCTAAACATATGCTTCGCTAATCGAAGTCTCATCATAAAGTTGACCATAACCTACCTTTAAGGCTGAACAACAAAGTCTCCAATAATCAAACCTTAGTCTTCCCTTTCCTTTGAGCCCCGTGATAACAAAAGTCTAGACAAATCTGAATCATAGAATTAGAATCTACAAGGACATCATTCAAATCCTACTTCTATTCTAGACCAAAATTCCTAACCTATGAAATAGGGTTTATGAACTAGAAAGGTGAAATTAGGAATCTAAAGATCTCAACAAGAAATTAAATCTCTAGGTGATCAATTCCCATCAATATCAAGCTAGAAGAACCAACAATTTATTGAAATTCGAATTCTAGGCAAAACTCCTAAATTTAGGTATGAACCCTAACTCCCAATTCAATAATTAGACCTTAATCAAGAACTAAACATGTTACTATAACTTATATTCATCAAATCCCTGCAAAATAAAGATAACCAAACCACTAATTTCAGATTTATAGCCAAGAAATCATTTAGGAAGAAACCCATTAAAACCCACTATTGATACCCAACTTATTGATGAACTAAGCATGAACCATGAATTTCTATGGTGATTTAATGATTAAAGAATGAAGTATAAGGTTGAGGAAACTTTCCACAAAGCTTAGCCTCTTCAAGAACTCCAAAAACCCTCTCCAATAACCTTTAGATGAATTGGGGAAATGTTTAGAGACTTAGGGGTTTTTATCACTTAAACTATTCAGTTACTGCCCGACACCCGCTTCCGTGACCAGCAGACCGCTTGAGTGGCACCGCTTCGGCGGTCCCATGATCGCTACAGAGGTCATACCTAAAACCACACTGGCCGCTTCAGCCGCAGGGTGACCGCTATAGCAGTACCGCTGCCGCGGTGATGGTGCTTCCAAAGCTGGTACCAGACACCAGAAATCCAAAAATTTCACATTCTTAACCAGAATTTTCGACCATCTTCCGAAGCCATCTGCTCGCCTACCAAGTATGCAGACATACACAAAAACACGGTACGAATGCACTTGTGGCTTCGGAATTCCCAACAGAGGTCTCGTTGACCGAGTTAACTCCCGATACCTCAAAATCAACTTCCCAACCCAAGTCCCAAAATGCACCCAAGTGCATTAGGAATCGAACCGAATATACGCACAAGTTCTAAAAGACCCTCCGGACCTCTCGGAATTGATGGATTCCAAAAAAAGGTCCGTTTACCCAAAAGTTAATTATGAGTAAAATGGTTTTCACTTAAAAGCCAAATTTTCCTAAAAATTACCCTAATCAAGTTTGATGACCTCGAGAAGCGTTCCAATGGTGCCCCCGGTCAAATATGAGCTAATAAAGCTCGAAAAGGGATAAAAAGGGTCGGGAATGTAATAACAACCAAACGGGTCGTTATACTTTAACTTGGAAGTAGGCTATGTTTTTGGGGCTCCATTTAAGCCCCAAGGTACTGTCCGTAAGTAGATTTTATGGCTTGTAAGTAAGAAATACATCTGTACCTTCTGCTATATTTAAAAAAAAAACTATTCAGTAAAATATAACTTTTTGTACAGAGTTTCGATTGATCTAATATTTATATGGTTGGAAATCTATCTCAAAGTGATACAACTTCTGTTCACAGAGTTTTCCCAGATTCCCTCCTAATTGCACCTTTCAATTTGCGTTGGGCTTAGGGAAACCTTTAGACCTCAAATTACATCCAAAGGACCTTGCATAGCTTATGCAACATGTTGAGTACTCCATTCAGAACTAACCACCAACATTTAATGATTTCAAACCTTACTTGAATTTACAGAGTGTAACATTTTTCCTTGTTGTGAGTTTCTTCCTCTTGTTTAGAAGTGGAAAAAAATTCCGCGCAATTATACCTAACTCACTTGATAGTTTTGTTAATGAAGTCACCTTAATTTTCCAATCTTTACCAACTGAATCTCTATCACTATCTTTTTCCTCATAGACCTCTTCATTTTCTCAAGACCTTTTCCCCTAATTTTGTTCGACCATTCTTAATTCTAGTTGTATCATCTGATTAAGTAAAGGCCAATTCAAAATAATATCTAAAATGCAAAAATAAGGGTGTATACATTATAGAATTTTCCAGCTTAAAATTCAGAACATTATGCTTAAAGTTTAACGTGATGAAAGCTTTAATTGTTTAAATTTTCACTTCAAACCTGGAAAGTGACTAATAGATATGTTCTTATTAATATAAGGAATGGTATTACATATGGTAGTAGTAGGAGTACATTTATTTGTCTCATTGGTAAATTGAGTAGCTGAAACAGTTTCCCTAATAATATTTTTTTTACTTGTAGACACGTCCTCCTGGTGCTATGGCTTTGCAGAATGCTACAAAAAACATATTATAATTATAGTATGTTCATAATACATTACTCTTTATTGGTAAACCAAAAGTTAAAATCACTTTTGTATTTATTCTAAAAGACGAGTTCAATCCATCTTCAAAAATTAAGATCCGTTAGGGTCTGTTGGAGGCTACTCTACCTTAAATCCTATATCACGCCTATATAAAGCAGAACCTATTCCCTTGAAAAGGGATCTCGAATATCTCATAAGATTTTGTGTATACACGAAGAGATCATCAAGGCCTTACATATTGTTTTTCACAAAGCCTCTGCCTGACTCTCCTCGCAATTGCATGCATCATAAGGAGGTCGAGATCATCCTACGAATACGCTACTAATGCCCTTGAATTATGGAGAGAATTTAGGAGAGACGAATTAAGGGAATAGACAGAATTGTACCCACATTTTTTATAAATAAAATTATGTTTTTTCATATTTTATTTTGTGATTGTAGTTTATAGGAAAAGTTTGTTGCAAACAATGACTCATGATCATGTTCAAAGATCAGTCAAAAAACTATTGTTAGTGTAATATTCTCCTACTTTGGGGTTATTTTATACTTGTGTCTCTCTATATCACATTGTAATACTTTTAGCTGACGAAATTCGTTCCCTCCACTCTCTTCTCCATGCAAAACCGTAAAGAAGAGTAAGCCCTAAAAAGGGTAGTGGTAGGTGGCTGTCAAGCAATGACGATTCTATTCAGTTCCCATTTCCCTCCTCTTTCTTCCTCAATGATAAAAAAATCCTCCCATCCAACAGAATGAAGTCTCGACCTATTTTTCCTAAGCCGTGCGAGCACTTAACTTCCTAATTTGGTAAGCGAACTCTCAACCCAACAATGAATAAATACATAAAAGAATTGAATTAAGCAACATAATAGAATAAATACGTATGTCCTACAGTATATATAAATATATATAAGTAGTAGAATAGTGCGGACTAATAATAACACCCTCAGGGTCTAGTCTAAATAAAACAAGAGCATCTAAAAGGAGAATAATACAAATTCGGAATACTAATACATAAAGTGTCTATGTCTCTGAATAGAATAAGACATAAAGATAGAAAAGTCTTCAAGGCAGTGGACGGCCATACTCACCCTGGAAACTCGAAGAGAAAGCTGAAGTGACTATAAGCCACGCGTCCCGGAAGTGGATCCGACCTGATACTCTGCATTAATGAAAGAATGCACCAAGTGTAGGTCAGTACAAAACAATAGTACTGGTCGGCATCATCGGCCGACTAAGCATAGCTAACACAATCCAGATAATAAAGCAGATAAGCAGATAAAACCAACAAATATAAGTCACAAGTATCGAACTCAAGTACACGTTATTGCCTAAGTAAAGCGTCTAATCCCAAATGTGCCAAGTCTGAATATATCAAGTCTAAATCCAACATCACAAATACAACACCAAAACATCTCAGAATCAAGCCATAATACAATGCAATGCAATAATGTATGAATGTAATGCAATGCCATGCAAAGGCGGTGTACACAGGTACTCCGGACGGAATTATCGAAGTCTCGGTAGCACAACACAGTGTGACTCGTGATGTCTAAGCACCACCCGTCCCGGATCTTTGCCCAACAGACAGACGGGACCCCGGATCTTTGCCCACGAGGGGTTCTCACCGGCACCACTCTGGGGGACCCGTATAGTCCATGCACTATCAACGATTTCGGAACTAACATCGAACATCGCCATGCAATCAATGATTTCGGAATTAATCATCGGACATCGGCCATCTCATGTCACTCAAGTAAAGAGTTATATCAAGTATCAACAGTATCACAACAGTGTATCATTAAAATGAGAGTGCGTGCAATGCATGAATTAACATCAATAATCATGTTCACTAGCACAAGTACCAACAGTGGGTACGCCAATAATATATCTGAATCACAAGTACCAACATTGGGTACGCTAATAATGTAACCGAATCACAAGTACCAATAGTGGGTATGCCAACATTATATCCGAGTACGAATACCAATAGTGGGTATGCCAATTATATCATATTCAAGATGATAAAACAGAATCCAATATCTATCAACAAATCATGGCATCAAGGCAGCATAATAAAATAATCAAATAAATCACAACAGGGTGGCTAGCTCCAACACACAACTGGGCCCAACTTAAGGCAATATAAAACCCGACTTAATACCTGAAGGTTCACATGCTATCTCGAACAATATAATCTAAATATGTGCTTCGCTATATGAGTCTCACCAAAGGTAAGCCACAACCAACGTGGATGGCTGAACCACAACAACAATAACTCATTCCTTTGCCTTGCCTTTCCGTTGAACCTCAGAACCAAAGTAGTCTAAGCATAATCAAATTCTAGATTAGTAATCATGAAGAATCATACTAATATTGCTACTATTCAATTTAGGGCAATTCTAATCCTAGAAATTGGGAAAACAGGCCCACAAGGGCAAAACGGGGTATTCAGAAGCAAAATACCAAATTAAGTACTAGGTGATCATAACCCAATCACTAATTTCTGATTTAACTCAAGGATTAGCCTAATTTCTGATTTCAAGAAAGCCTTTGACCGCTCCAGCAGCAGGGCTACCGCTCCAGCGGTACAGTTGTGTTACATCGCGTAGTTTCGTATGTTGAGATTCGAGCTACGTTTCTGGAGGTATGTCAGCTTATGTGTGTTTAACTTATGGTTATAAGGATTTAAGTTCATATAGTAAGCTATGAAAGGATTGAAGGGCAAGTGAATTAAGGAAATTAAATTTATTGGAACTTGGAAGAAAATATGAGGAGCAATTTTGGCCCAACATGGATAAAGAATATCTTTTAGTAGATGAGGAGTTTTGAAGCAAAGTAAAAGCCTAAAATAAAATTCGTCGTGTCTAGTTTCCAGCGCAACAAACCACACGTCGATACGGCATAGAAGTGGAGAATTATGAACGTTACAAGTTAGGCTGACAGAGCAGAAACGCTGCTACAGTAACTGCTACAGTGACCGACCCGAATTTGACCTACTATTTAAGGATCAAATCAGATCCCAAACCTCATTTTTCAGCCAAGAATTTTCCAAATATTTCCCAAATCTTCTAGAAAATTCTCCTAACTTCTATCCACTAGATTTTAACGCGAATTAAGTATAATCTCCAGATTTAAGATTGGACATCGCGTAGTTATGATTATACTATCATATTGTGGTGAATCTTGGTTGGAATTCAAGGCAAATATTGGAGATATCATGGTACTAGCGAGAATAAGGTATGAATCTCTCCTTATTAATATGGATATTAGTTTATTTATCGAAGTAGAGTTGTAGAATAATCGTATAGTGGATTTGTTGGTGGAAAAATTGGACAAATGTCGTTTGGGATATTTTACGGAATATTTTGGTGTTGATAATATTGTTGTTGATGTTGGTATTGTTGTTGTTGCTGTTGTTGGTTGCTGAATTGAGATTTCGGGTTAGGCATATAAACAGGGGAGATGCTGCCCGAATTTCGGCAAATTCTAAAGGGATTTTAATTAAAAGCTTAAGACAAGTGTATGATGGTAAGCCTAATAATATTATCAACGATTTTATATGTAGATTACAAGTCAGGAGATAAGTGGGAAGGGCAAGGACAAATATTCCAGGTATGTTAAGGCTAAACCTTTCTTTCTTAAGGTATGATTCCTTTGTTGTGAACCTACACATGACATATTCAATAAAAACATTTCTAAAAGTACCTAACCTTACAGTTCCCGATGTTCTTGTGATATCCTTGAGCTTGTTTCATGGCTATTGATGTTACTCATTGATGTTGATCTCATCTTCTGACTTTGTTCCTCCAAGGTGAGACGTGTTCATGATGGCAGTTCCATAATAATAATCCAATGAGTTTAGGAACAGGTTCTTAAGGAATGTTTTATAGGACATGAATAAAGTGCTAGTAGAGGATCTCTAATGAGGTATTTAATGTTCGAAGAGAGATTCATGTTGTATCTTAGGAATTGATTATAGTCTAGTCAAGCGGGAAGAAGTACTTATGGCCTGAGCTGTGCTTATAAGTCTTATGTGATTTTGTAGACCCTACGAGTTAAGTGATGATGACCACGGGAAAGGCATAGAGATTACTTGTAGATGTTTAGTTATGATGTTGATTATAATTACCACTGGTCTACGACCAGTCGGGTAGATGTTACCACCGGGCTACGGTTGGTTGGGCAGATGTATGTATGTATATATTTACCACTGGACTACAGCCAGTCCGGCAGTTACCACCGTGCTATGGTCGGTCGGGCAGTTATCGCTGATCAGTCGGGTAGTTGTGCTCTACCGTCAGGCGATAATCGGACGGGCAGTTATTACCACTGGACTGCAACCGGTCGGCCAGTTACCACTGATCAGTTGGGCAGTTAGTATAGGATGATTAGTATGATAGGGGCACAGTACTGTACATAGATATGGTTAAGCATGCGAGAGTATAGAGAGATATGTATCATATATGGATCGGGTTGCACGCCGCAACACATGTTCCGATAACATTTGATGATAAGGTAACCAGGACTATGGTAGGGTATACAGACCTAGTAAAGATCGCAAGAAGATGAAGTGGTATATATACATATGCTAGATTTCCACCGGTAGTTCAGAAATGCAAGGTTGATTCTTATTCTTCTCATCTTTAGTATATGGCTATTTTGTTGCACTTGCTGCCTTGCATACTCAGTACATTGCTCGTACTAACATCCCTTTGCTGGGGGCGCTACGTTTCATGCCCGCAGGTCTTGAGATACAGCTTGACGGATCTTTCAGTAAGGATACCAGCTTAGCAGGAAGAGTCGTGGCACTCCACTTGCTTTGGAGTTTCCCTGTGAGTCAGCATGGCTGCATATGCATCTGCATGGGTATGGCGGGGCCCTGTTCCGGCCACTTTATGTCATGTACTCTTGTAGAGGCTCGTAGACAGATATGCACAGTTAGATATCTTATAACTATCTCGAATTATACTATGTTGTATCATTATTATGGATAGCTTTACCGACACGTGCACTCGAGATTCGTTTGAAGACATAAGTATGTTATCTTTTGGGCTTGTGCCCCTATGGCTTATAGTACCTTGGTCTTATGTTGCCTTTCGAGATATAGAAAACGTGAGTTACAGTTTGGTTCGCTCGGTTCCCGTAGGGTGCCGAGTGCCAGTCACGCCTTACAAAGGTTGGGGTGTGACAAGTTGCCCCTGTGATTGTGTCGCCAAAGCAGGCACCAGACACTAGAAAACTCCCGAAGGTTCACCAATTGATCCAATTTTTCGACTAATTCCCGAGGCCATCTGCTGACATACCATACACATCGACACCTATAAAAACACGCTACCAACGCGCCCGTGGCCTTGAAATTCCCAACAGAGGTCTCGTTGATCGAGTTAACCTAGAAAAACGTTCCTATATTTCATAAAAGTTGCCTGAATCCAATCTAAATGTCTCGAAAAGCGTGCCAATCGTCCCCTCGGGTCAAAAATGAGATAATCAATGCTTGGGAAAGAACGAAAATGCCGAAAAGACTATAACGATGAAACAGGTTATTACATCAGATACCAATTAGACCGTTGCTCGTCCTCGAGCGAAGAAAAGAAAAGAAACGGGAAACTACCTAAATCAATAAACAATTAAGGATATCGGCTACACATGTCGGACTCGGTCTGCCAAGTAACCTCCTCAACAGGATGGTGCTTCCATTGCACCTTCACAGAAGAAATCTCTTTGGACCTCAACTTTCGAACCTGCCTATCTAAGATCCCGATAGGCTCCTCCTCGTAAGTCAAATTCTCATCAAGTAATATAAAATCCCAACAAACAATGTTGGTACTGTCGGTATGGTACTTCTTCAGCATCGAAACATGAAAAATAGGATGAACTCCCGCCAAGCCTGGCGACAGTGCCAACTCATAAGCTACATCACCCATACGGTCAACAATCTCAAATGGGCCAATATACCTGGGGCTCAACTGCCTCTTTTACCAAACCTCATAACACCCTTTATGGGTGAAACCTTTAGTAGGACCTGGTCACCAATAGCAAACTTAAAATCTCGGACCTTCCGGTCAGCATACATCTTTTGCCGACTCTAAGCTGCCAAAAGCTTGGCCTAAATAACTCGCACTCTATCAAGGGATTCTCTTAACAAATTTGTACTCTTTGGCCGAGCCTCGAACCCATCAAACCAACCAATCGGAGATCTACATCTCCTACAATAAAAAGCCTCAAAAATCGCCATACCAATACTCGAATTATAACTGTTATTGTACACAAACTCTACTAAGTGCAAGTACTGATCCCAATAACCACCAAAGTCAATAACACATGCTCTCAACATTTCCTCGAGCACCTGAATGGTCCGATCGGACTGGCTATCGATTTGGGGATGAAAGGCTGTACTAAGATCTAATCGGGTGCCCAACTCCTCATGAAACGGCCTCTAGAAATGGGAAGTAAAAATAGTACCCCGGTCAGATATGACAGAAATAGAAACCCCATGCAACCTCACAATATCCCGAATGTACATCTTAGCTAACTTCTCCGAGTATAGGAACCTGAACTGGAACAAAGTGAGCGGACTTAGTCACCCGATCAACTATCACCCAAATAGAATAAAACTTGCCAAGGGTCTTCGGAAGACCTATGACAAAATTCACGGTAATCCTCTCCCACTTCCACTCGGGAATGGGTATCCTCTGAAGCACCCCACCGGGTCGTTGGTGCTCATACTTTACCTGCTGACAATTCCCACACTTAGCCACATAATCAACTATATCTCTCTTCATCCGATGCCACTAATAGTGTTGTTAAAATCACGGTACATCTTAGTCACCCCCAGATGAATGGAATAGCGAGAGTTATGAAGCTCAGATAAGATCAACTGAATCAAATCACCAACATGAGGAACACAGATGCGTCCTCTAATCCTCAGAATGCCCTCAGAATCAATCACGGCCTCCTTGGCCTCACCCCTCAAAACTTTGTCTCGAATCTTTCTCAACTAAGAATCCTTAAAGTGATGAGCCTTGTTCCGATCCAACAAAGATGACCTCGCCTCTATACAAGCCAAAACCCTGCCTAGGGCTGAAATATCAAGACGAACGAAAATGTTGGTCAGAGTCTGAACCTCCATGGCCAACGGATGCTCGAAAACAATCAATCAAGCTAAACTCCATATACTCACTGCCTTGCGAATCAAGGCATCAACTATCACATTGGCTTTCCCGGGATGGTACAGAATAGAGATGTCATAGTCCTTCAGGAGCTCCATCCATTGGCGCTGCCAGGAATTAAGATCTCTCTGGGTAAACGCATGTTGAAGACTATGGTGATCGGTGAAAACCTCACAATGAACACCGTACAAATAATGCCTATCAATATTCAAGGCGAAGACTACGGCCAACAACTCCAAATCATAGGTAGGGTAATTATTCGCATGAACCTTTAACTGACGGGAAGCATAAGCTATCACTCTACCCTCCTACATCAACACCACACCAAAAACCATACGGGAGGCATCACAATAGACGGCGAAATCCTTACCCTCCACAGGTAATGCTAAGATCAGGGCTGTAGTCAAAAGAAGCTTGAGCTTTTGAAAGCTCTCTTCACAATCATCCATCCACTGGAAGGGAACATCCTTCTGAGTCAATCTAGTCAAGGATGAAGCAATAGCAGCAAAACCCTTCACAAAGCAACAGTAATAACTGTCCAAACCCACAAAACCACGAATCTCAGTAACAGTAGTGGGTCTCGCCCAACCCCTCATAGCCTCAATCTTCTGTGGATCAACCATAATCCCATCCTAAGACACAACATAGCCCAAGAATGCTACAGACTCCAACCAGAACTCACTCTTAGAAACTTAGCAAACAGGCTATGTTTCTTCAACAACCCACGAACAGAACGAAGATGGCTCTCATGCTCCTCTCTACTCTTGGAATACACCAAGATGTCATCGATAAACACAATCACAAAGGAATCAAGGAATGTCCTAACGATGCCATTCATCGAGGTCATAAATGCAGCCGAGGCATTGGTAAGCCCAAAAGACATCACCAAAAACTCATAGTGACCATATCTCATCCGAAATGCTGTTTTCGAATATCCTCCCCCTGATCTTCAGCTGCTGATAGCCGGAACGCAAATCAATCTTCAAAAACACTGAAGCACCCTGAAGCTGGTCAAGCAAATCATCAATACGAGGCATAGGATAATTATTCTGAATAGTGACCTTGTTCAACTGGCGGTAATCAATACACATCCTCATGGTCCCATCTTTCTTTTTCACAAATAACACAGGAGCACCCCAAGGAGAGACACTCGGTGTAATGAACTCCTTGCTCAATAAATCCCGTAACTGCTCCTTAAGCTCTCTCAACTCAGTAGGTGCCACCCAATATGGTGGAGATAGAGATAGGACGAGTGCTCGGATACAAATAAATACAAAAATCAATGTCGTGATCGGGTGTCATACCCGAAAAATTCGACGGGAAAACCTCCGCGAACCCGCTTACAATAGGAATAGACTCAAGGGGTGGAGATGCAACAGTCATATCACGACAATGAGTCAAATAATCTAGACATCCCTTACTTACTAACTTCTTTGCCCGAAAGAAGGAATTGATCTTCTTCGGAGCGGAACTAGGAGTACCTCTCCACTCAAGCCTAGGGATGCTCGGCATGGCTAAGGTGACTGCCTTGGCGTGATAGTCCAAGATCATATGATAGGGAGAAAGCCAAGACATCTCCAATGTAATATCAAAGTCAACCATATCAAGAATCATCAAATCTACCCAAGTTTCATACCTAATAGAAGTAACCAAACAAGACCGATAAACTCGATAAAAAATCACAGAATATCCGATCGGAGTAGACATATGAACAAGTATATCTATGCTATCACAAGTGTCACGACCCAAATCGATGGGCCATGACCAGTGCCCGAGCTAGATACTCGTATACGAACTTGCTAGATATAATCAGACTGAACTAAGGATAGTAAGGAAAATTGTAAAAGCAAGCCATAGACTCATAACGTCACATATTAGAACGAACCTGTCTCCTAAGGAGTCTCAGCTAACCAAAACATAACAAAATATGCAAGCCGACAAGGCTGCCACTATATATGGGAATATCCAAAATGGACTATGTCGATATAGCTGACCAAGGCCCATATACAACCCACACATATCTACAGACCTCTAAGAGTATAATAGTGAAATATGACGGGACAGGGCCCCACCGTACCCCTGGATATGCATAAGTCAAGTCTATATCAAAGGGTCTGTACCAAAATGACTCAAGCTCCGGAACAATGGAGCTCTCCAAGCAGTTGAGCACAAGTCTGAGGCTGGAGGATCACCAAACTGAGTGTATGTACCTGTGGGCATGAAACGCATCCCCCGAAAAAAGGGGGTCAGTACGGAAAATGTACTGAATATGTAAGGCATAAGAACATCACGTAGAGATGAATCATGAAAACCAATATCAATAATTGAATGCATCTGTGGCTAACATCTGAGAATATCTGGGTAACTCTATATGACTGAAACTGACTCTATGGCGTATGATAGGCATAGATTATAATATAACTGATAGTGTTGTCGAACGTACAACCCGATCCAAATATAATATAACAATCCCGAGGAACGTACGACTCGATCCATATATAATATAATAATGCCGAGGAACGTACGGCCCGATCCATATATAATATAATATATATATAAATGCATGTAAGATTCAAGAAAGGATACTCCGAACTCCTAAATAGTATGATGAGTCTCTGGGAGTTATGGACAAAAAACATAGGAGGCCAAGGATACAAATCTCTACACTATCGAAGAATAGATTCTTTGGAACTCGCTTTGTCACTGTGTTTGTTCATATGATAAGGATCATGCCAAAATGAAAGAAAGGGGTAGTCTTAACATACTTGACAATCTACCTAATCACCCAACGTCCACTCCTCGAGTCCGTATGTCTACAATCACGACCATAATATCACAATTAGACCATTTACACCACTTACTATCTAATTTGTATACGAACGGAACTTAATGAAATTCGGGCAGCATTTCCTCTATAAACTAGACAATCCCGAAAATCCAATTCGATTAAATCATCAACAACATCAACAACAATACCAACCATTATTATACATCATAACTCACCTGATTCCATCCATTTAATCCAACTAAAATAGCGCCCGATACATAAATCTCAACAAAACAACAAATGAGTTTATAACCCTATTTTCTCAGTTCTAATCCGTTAAAACCCTAATTAAACTTTTAACAATGAAAAAGGGACCTTAATCTTACCTTAAGTATGCAGGAACCACATCAACACTCCTCTTTTTGGCTGATGTTTAGCTCAAACTGAAGGCAACGCGACGCACAACGCTTTTCTCCTCATGAGCTTCGGGATTCGGGGCTCGGATTTTGATCAAAATGGCTTTCTTAGCCTAGAAGTTCTCTCCCTCTCTCTCTAATGTTTTGGAAGCTCCTACATGAAAATGACCAGCCCTGAAATTAATTTTCCATATATATATATATATATATATATATATATATATATATATATATATATATATATATATATTAACATTAATGGGCCTCATGGGCCGAAATATACTCATGGGCCAAAATATAAATGCTGGGGTCGGGTCTCAACTTGCTGGCCCGCCAGCCCAACTTGTATCATCCATAACCCCTTATCCCGATATCATTTTGACAAGCGGTTTGTTGCGTTGGAAACTAGACTCGATGAAATTTATTTTAGGCCTTTGAAACACCTTAAAACTTCTCATATACTAGAAGATATTCCTCCAACAATAGGGGCTAAAAATCTGGTCCGAGATTTTACTGAAGCTGTTCCGAATCATTTCGTTTAGATTCGTTTAACTTCTAATCCTCTTCCAATCGTCATGTAACCTCTTATACATACATATACATACTCATATACATCCATAACGATCCATACACGCGTCTCAAAGGGTCTGGAGAATCACAATAGCCTTAAACATAACTAGAGAACTCACAAAGCTTCGACGAAACTCCAATCGCAAAAGTATATTCATATCTTTTGTCCATCTTCTATATCATTACTAATAATCTCAAATACTTTAAAAGGGCACTCACATTACCTCGTATACGTACTCATAACACGATTTAAAATCCTTTCGGTTATCATGTCACCTCGGGATACTTAAGGCAACTATATATATAACAATATTCTTACTAACTCAATTAACTTTCCTTGAACTTTCTTAACTTATTCATTCCTGTCTCAAGTCAAGTAGCACGGACTCTTACGGGGTGTAACAGCAAGGCATATCCCAACCAATGGCATGAAATACAGATACATACGAATAGGTGGATCCAGGATAAAATAACACAAATGTTGCTCTATAACGGACATAAATAGTACCTAAAAGTATAGCATCTGAGGCCTCTACCTCGGGCCTACTAAGAAATGAGTAACAATGTGATCCACTACACCCAGTCTAGGATCCATCTCTCGTACTTTGAGAACGACCTCTAGCTGGCTGGGAACCACCTCTAGAATCATGAGAAGTACCGCGGCCTGACTGAGCAACTCCCCATTGAGATGTCCCCCCACAACTACCAGATGATATAGGAGTCCTCGGCGGCTGATAATCCAGCCTGGGTCGGGGACATCTCCTAGCAACATGCCCAACCTCGCCACAAGAATAACAAGTAAGAGGAGTCGACTGCTGATACACATAGACTGAAGACCCGATGAAGCAGCTTTGTCCACTGGTCTGGAGAACGAACTCTCAGGAGCTCTCTACCAAGGTGGCTCACTGGGGGAAGCCTGCAACGCTGAATGCACAAGACGACCGAAATATAGATGATGCGGCCTCAAAAATTGACCCGCGTCCCTCAAACTAGAACCACCATAACTACCAGTCTGACGTGGCTTCTTGTCACCACCACCAAAAGCACGGTCTTTAGCGCCCTCAATGATAGAAGCATGCTAGATAATGGACTGGAAGGAAGCGCCCATAGACTCTATCTGAAGATAAGGAATCTGTAGAGAGCCCACTAGTACCCCAACAAAACGCCTGATCCTATCGGCCTCAGTAGGGATCAATGGAGTAGAATAACGGGCCAGATAAAGGAAACGGGTCACATAGGACTCCAAAGACATTCCCCTCTACTCAAGATGAAAAAACTCCTCCATATGCACCTCGTGGAAAGACCAGGGCATATACTTCTTAAGGAAGGCCAGGTAAAACTGAGTCCAAGTCAAGGGAGGGAAACCCTCAGGTCTGCACGCCACGAAATACCTCCACATCATCTTCGCGTCACTGCAAAACTGGTAGGACACGTAATCAACGCCGTAGGTCTCCACTATCCCTATACGGTGTAACATCGCATGCATATTAAGAATAAACTCATATGCATCCTCAAACGAAGTACCAGAGAACCTTGGCGGCTCTAACTTCCTGAATCTCCCAACAAGGTCCTGATCAGAAGCAATCATAATAGAGCCTTCCATGGGCCTAATCTCATCACCAGTAGCAGGTATCGCATCAATACGAGGAGTCATAGCTGTGGCAGGATATGCTACCCGCGTAGGTCCTTGCTCAGGGGTATGCACCCCAATCCTAGTCTGTTAACCTCCACCGAGAGTAGTCACACCGGCTGCCGCCTGCTAGGTGTCCATGAAGTATGACCCTGGACATAGTATCCTGCATGGCCTAACCAGAATTAACCTCGGGCTGTGTCTGTTCTGGAACCATATCCTCAGGCTGAGGAGACGGCGATCTCTCTCTGCGCTGTCCGACCACAGGAGCCCCGCCCTTAGTTGGGGCAGCCTCGCACTTTCTCTCGCTCTGCCGCACCCTCTAGCTGTTACACCTCATAAATTCCGTATGTGTTACCTTGTGGATAGGCTAATGTGAGCTTAAGGTGATTATGAAATCCTTATGGGATTAAGGGAAACAGTAGATAGCTTAAAGTGTATACTATAAGAGTTTGGAGTTATATGAATATATGAGTCTAAGTTCGTTGAAGGAAGTGAAATGTAAGTCGTGTTCGGAAGGTTTCCGCTACAATTGAGTTAATGCTTATTTAGGAATATCTTGAGGGCTGCTATAGGGCCTATTGTATGGTTAATGAAGTGTTACATAAGTGTCAAGAAGGTTCCATGAGGATTGGAAGTCAAACGAGTCGACGAGAATGAAACTCAGATTTTTCCAGTTGTACGGCCATTTGTACGGACCGTATAAATTATACGTCCCGTATAATAGTTCGTAGGTTTTGTCTAGAAAAGGGTGATCCCTAGTATGATTATATGGTCCAATTATACGAACCGTATAAATTGTACAACCCATATAATAGGTCGTATAATCGGGTTAGGTCAGATTTCATTATAAAGGGGAACGACCCTTACTCATTTTTCATTTCCCACATTTCATCCAAACTCTCCAAAGCCCCAAAACCCTTCTCCAAACATATTTTTCCCAAAACCAAGAGATTACAAAGATTAAATAGCAAGAATCAAAGGTTTCATGGCTTAGAATGCTTCCTAGGGTTGGTAGATTTCAAGAAAATTTAGGCATTGTGGCTAGGATTTTTGCAAAAGTTGATAGCTGCTCCAACACTTGTTTCTATGGGATAAAAGGGTTAGTTTCCATGTTTATTTCATGTTAATGAGAATGTTTGGTTTTAGCAAAACTTGGGTAGAAGAGGAAAGTAGGAAACGAAGTCTAAATGTAGTTTTTATGATGTTTTTGAGTAGTGAGCTATATTGAGTCATGGTTCTTAGTATGATATTGATATAATCATGTTATGGAAGGAAATAATGGTGATGAAGAAGAATTATATGAAATGTGCTAAAATGGGTGTAAAGTTATTGGCATAAGTTGAACATAAGGATGAATATTGAAGACTTACTGTAATGTGATAACATGATTATGATATTGTGAGTGTATTATGGATGTTTGGAGTTGTTTTGTGAAATGTTGGAAGTTGATGAAATAGGGGAAATGCTGCCCAATTTTTGCTAGATCATGAGTTATTCTAGTTTGGGTTTAAAAGTATCATTAAGGCTTAACCACAGTATGAATCTTTCTAAATGTAGATTATTCATTCTTCGACGGTGATCATAAATAGTTAAGAAGACAAAAAGGTATGTAAGGCTAGCCCTTCTTTCATTAAGGCATGGTTCCCTTGCTATATGCATCCTTTCATGAGATCCATAATGTCTCCAAATGACTGTCTCTAAGATTTCAAAAGCTTATGATCCTTGATACTTTCATGGCTCTATTGCATCCTTATATGATAGTTGATCCTCCAAGGATAGATGTAACGAAAATGATGATGGTAATGATGTGGATGATGCTTATGGGTTCATATATATATATATATATATGTGTGTGTGTGTGTGTGTGTGTGTGTGTTTAAGTATGTATGACTATTATGTATTACTGAGCTTATATGGCCGGGTATGGTATCTATTGTGCGCACACCACAACAGTTGGGTACAGATAACACTGAGCCTTGGTAGGACGAGGTATGTATAATCACTGAGCCTTAGTAGGGCGAGGTATGTATAATCACCGAGCCTTGTCATGGCCGGGTATGTCAAACACCGAACCTTCAGGGTCGGGTATGCTACGAACATCAATATGGATGTGATATGGATACAAGAATGAATATGAATATGAATACGAATATATATATATATATATATATATATATATATATATATATATATATATATATATATATGTCTGTATGTACATGAGTAAGCATTAGAAATGGAAGGTCCCTACGAAAGACAAGTAAGTAGATATGATGAAGGCCACTAGAGGTACAAATGACTCTATTACCTCCTGATTCTCCCATCTTATGTTATTTCTTGTGCTGTCTATTACGCTCCTACTATGATGTTGATTATGCTTTACATACTCAGTACATTATTCATACTGACGTCCTTTTGTTTGTAGACGCTGCGTCATGCCCACAGGCGGACAGGGAGACAGGCTTAATCCATAGATTTCTTATTCAGTGACTGCATAGAGGAGCTCCATTTCATCCAGAGCTACAAATTTTGGGTATTATTCTTTTGTGTACATACATATGGGCATGGCGGAGTCCTGTCGCGCCTATACTATGTCACCTACTCTTCTTAGAGGCTCGTAGACAGTTGTGTATGGTTAGATGTCTTGTAACCTTGTCGGCTCATATTTTGTATATCACCTTGATAGCCTTGTCGGCTTGTGTATATGGATATAGGCATTGTTATTGATGATGATATAAATGCGTTGTTGCCCAACAAGATTAGCACTATTGATGTATGTAAATTATGAGTAAGCCATGTGGCTCACCTAGATGTGAATGAAAATGTACGATAAGAGGTACCCAGGTGGGTTAGCATTGGGTGCCCGTCATGGCCCTTCGGTTGGGTCGTGATAGAAGTGATATTAGAGCAGTTCTATCCTAGGGTGTGTCTACGAGCCGTGTCCAGTAGAGTCTTGTTTATGGGTATGTTGCGCGCCACGCTTATGAACAGGAGGCTGCAGGCATTTTAGGAATGAATGACCTTCTTTCTTCATAAGATCGCACGATAGAGCTATGATATAAGGACTTCTCGTTCTTTAACCATGTGTTATGTATTTCAGAAATGCCTATAAAGAGAGGCTACGGTAGCCCAAAAGGGCAAAACAGTGGCAGAAAACCGGGCTGAAAGAGCACCGCCAATGAAAATAGAGGAGGGTGAGTCCTAGAATGCGGCTCAATCTCAGTCCTCCCATTCAGTGCCTATTTCTGAGGAGCATGAGGGAGCTTTAGCCCCAGCTCCAGCACCTCCAGCTCCTCCACCGGATGCTTCCGGCCAAGATATAAAAGAGGCCATTCATTTACTTACTCAGTTAGTTGCCACCCAGACTCTGCGGCAAGGTACAGGTGAAGGTGATAGGGCTGTTAGTGCGAGGGTCCGTGGTTTTATTAGCTTGAACCATTCGGAATTTTTCGGGTCAAAGCCGGAAGAGGACCCTCAGAATTTTATTGATGGGATGCTGAGGACACTTTGGTTAATGCATGCTTCGTACATTGAATCGGTAGAGTCAGCATACTATAGACTCCGGGACGTCGCGGTTCATTGGTATTTAGTTTGGATGGCTTCACGGGGAGTCAATGCACCTCCCCGGTATGGCAAGAATTTGTGGATGCCTTCTTCTGACATTACTTGCCTCCAGAGGTTCGGCGAGTTAGAGCCGATAAGATCTTGAATCTTAGGCAAGGAAGTATGAGTGCTTTAGAGCATAGCCTCCGCTTCAATTCTTTGGCTAGGTATGCTCCGGCCATAGTAGCGGATATGGGTGACTGAGTGCACCGATTTGTGAGAGGCCTAGGGCCACATTTGATGGATAGGTGCTTGACTGCGTCCTTTCAGGACAACATGAATACTTCACGCATTCAAGCCCATGCCCAGAATTTAGAAGAAAGCCAACAACAACAAAGAAGTGAGTGTGAGTGTGAGCATGATAGAGGGTATATCAAGAGGGCTAGATCTTCGGGTCCGACAAGTGATTTTAGAGGCGGGCCAAGACATCAGTTTTCTAGGTATTCAGGCCATGCTATGACTATTGTGCCTCCACGGTTTACAGGCCAGAGATTTGATAGATCTACTTATTCGATAAGTGAACCCTCAACCCAACAATGAATAAATACATAAATGAATTGAATTAAGCAATGCAACAGAATAAATACATAAGTTCAACAGTATATATATAAGTAGTAGAATAGTGCGGAATAATAATAACACCCCGAGGGTCTAGTCCGAATAACACAAGAGCATCTAAAAGGAGAATAATACAAATCCGGAATACTAATCCATAAAGTGTTTATGTCTCTGAATAGTATAAGACATAAAGATAGAAAATTCTTCAAGACAGCAAACGGCCATGCCCGCCCTGGAAACTCGAAGAGAAAGCTGAAGCGACTACCAACCACGCGTCACAGAAGTGGATCCGACCTGATACTCTGAATTCATAAAAGAATGCAGCAAGTGCAGGTCGGTACAAAACAACAGTACTGGTAGGCATCATCGGCCGACTAAGCATAGCTAACACAATCCAGATAATAAAGTCGATAAGCAAATAAACCAACAAATATAAATCACAAGTAATCAAATTCAAGTACACGTCATTGCCTAAGTAAAGCATCTAATCCCAAATGTACCAAGTCCAAATATATCAAGTCCGAATCCAACATCACAAATACAACACCAAAACATCTCAGAATCAAGCCATAATGCAATGCAATGCAATAATGTATGAATGTAATGTAATGCCATGCAAATGCGGTGTACACATGTACTCCGAACAGAAATATCGACGTCTCGGTAGCACAACCCAGTGTGACTCGCGAAGTCTAAGCGGCACCCATCCCGAATCTTTGCCCAATAGACAGATGAGTCTGGATCTTTGCCCATCGGGGGTTCTCACCGCACCACTCTTGGGGACCCACAGAGTCTATGCACTATCAACGATTCCGTAACTAACTTCGCACATCGGCCATGCAAACAACGATTTCGGAAATAATGATCGGACATTGGCCATCTCACGTCACTCAAGTAAAAGAGTTTTATCAAGTATCAATTTCACTCCATCAACAATTTCAGAATTAACATCAGACATCGGCCATCTCACGTCACATAAGTAAAAGAGTTTTATCAAGTATCAATAGTATCACAACAGTGTATCATGAAAATAAGAGTGCGTGCAATGCATGAATAAACATGAATAATCATGCTCAGTATTACAAGTACCAACAGTGGGTAAGCCAGCAAAATATCTGAATTACAAGTACCAACAGTGGGTACGCCAACAATATAACCGAATCACAAGTACCAATAGTGGATAGGCCAACAGTATATCGGAGTATAAATACCAATAGTAGGTATGCCAACTATATCATAATCAAGATGATAAAAAAGAATCCAATATCTATCAATAACTCATGGCATCAAGCCAGCACAATAAAATAATCAAATCAATCATAACGGAGTGGCTAGCCCCAACACAAAATAGGGCCCAACCTAAGGAAATATCCAACCCGACTTCATATCCGAAGGTTCACATGCTATCTCAAACAATATAATCTAAATATGTGATTCTCTATACGGAGTCTCACCAAAGGTAAGCGATAACCTACCTTGATGGTCGAACTGCAACACCAATAACTCACTCATTTTCCTTGCCTTTCCGCTGAACCTCAGAACCAAAGTAGTCTAGGCATAATCAAATTCTAGATTTCAAATCATGAAGAGTGATACTAATATTGCTACTATTCAATTTAGGGAAATTCTAACCCTAGAAATAGGGGAAACAGGCCCACAAGGGCAAATGGAAAATTCGGAAGCAAAATACCAAATTAAGTACTAGATGATCATAACCCAACCACTAATTGCTGATTTAACTCAAGGATTAGCCTAATTTCTAATTTCAAGCAAAAACCCCCCAAATTGGGTATATACAAGCTAGAAATGGAAAATGTATAATTAACAAGCTTAGATCCATCAAAATCTGACAAAAACAACATCAATTTATCATGACTAAGCCTTGAGAAAGTGTTCATCAAAACCCTTTTTCAACTTCCATCACTAAGGTATTATTAAAGGGGAGGGGAAATCTAAGATGATTATGATTAAAGGAAGTGTAAAGGAACAAGCAAGATTTACCTCCAAGAATATCTCCAAAATGTCTCCAAGAACTGTTCCCCAAAGCTCTAATTTCAAAATGTGAAATAATGAGGGCCTAAGGGCTTTCAACATTTCATTAATTTTACAAACTGATTGTCACCCGCTTTAGCAGCACTGGGACCACCGCAGCGGTGCTACTTCAGCGATCACACGACTGCTTCAGCGGTCAAGGCATAAAGCCTTGGACTACTCCTGTGGCAGGGCTACCGCTGCCACGGTGCTGGTGCCGCCAAAGCGAGCACTAGACACTAGAAAACTCCCCAAGTTTCACCAATTGATCCGATTTTCTGGCTAATTCCCAAGGCGATCTGCTCACATACCATACACCTAGACACCCATAAAACCTCGCTACAAACGTTCCTGTGACCTCGGAATTCCCGACAGAGGTCCCGTTGACCGAGTCAAACTCTGATGCCTTAATTCCAATTCCCAACCCAAGTCCCAAAATGCATCCGAGTGCATTGGGAACAAAACCAAATGCACACACAAGTTCTAAATGACCATTCGGACCTCTCGGAGTTGACGGAATTCCAAAAAAGGTCCGTCCACCCAAAAGTCAACTTTGGGTCAACCATTTTTCACTTTAAGCCTATATTTCACAAAAGTTGCCCGAATCTGGTCTAGGCACCTTGGGAAGCATGCCAACGGTCCCCTCGGGTCAAAAATGAGCTAATCAATGCTCGGAAAAGGGCAAAAATGCCGAAAGGACTATAACGACGAAACAGGTTGTTACAAATGATCATAAAATCAACTATGCAGAACTCATGAACCCTAGAACCCTTAACACTACCATGTAGATGACGATTGATATAGTTGAATCAATTCGTATCAAGGATGTGCCTCTTACCGATGGGGTACTAATGGTGAATTGGAAAGAAGATGAATAATCCCGTATGAATACCATAGAGAATATCCAATGTACAGTTGTTGGAAAATTCTCCTAGGCTTGACTAGAACTCGATGAACTTTGGAAGATAATTACATATCAATATGGAACTAAAGGAATTGAAATATTGGTTTCTTTCACAATTGATGTGATTCATATTGCTTGAAGACTTTATCAATATGGCGTCTAAGAGTGAACACTACATCAAAGCCAAAGATGGCTTATCATATCAGACGTGATCATTTATTTATGGTACAAGATTTAACATCAATGAGAAATCCCCAACAACCATGGCATGGATCTCTTTTCTAAACCTACTGCCAACTTATTTTGTCAAAGAATCATTAGTCATATTGAAGTAGGTAAGCCTCTACAATGACAGATGGCCACAATTAATAAAACGATACCTAGTTGCTCTAGTATGAAGGTTCAAGTTAATCTAGTGGCCAGTCTCCCAAAATTATTTAGAATGGATGTAAAGGATGAGAAACTGGTGCAATAAGAACTGACAATGTCAAGATTAAATATGATGTACTATCCAAAATATTGCAAAGAGTATAACCTTCAAGGGCATAGTAAGATGATTGTAGAGTATTACATTATGAATTAAAAGTGGATAAGGGTGTTCGTAATGGAGACAGAGAGAATGGAAAGACTGAAAATCATCATCAGCAGCAGTAGAGTAGTGGATATAGACACAAGAATGTTCCAACAAAATTTTATCTAGTGGTAAAGTAGTTGGCAATATAAGTCAGTGGAATGCAACAAAAGACAATAGAGTTTTTACTATGGAGAATAACCCTGGCAAGTTCATAAAAGGAAAGGCAATTAATGAAGTAGAATCAAGCAGTGGGGTTTAAATAAAAAATAATTTGAGGCCCTAACAAAAGAAGCAGATGAACAAAAAAAAAAGGCCTTGAGTCAAAATCTAGTGATCTTGAAAGCAGGTACAAAAGGACTCAGCCAGCAACACTAACAAAGGCAAGGATGTAAAATCAATAAGTGGTGTAATAGTTGAAAATATAAACAATGTTGATACTAATACCACTTATGATGATGCATACAAAGTGGTAAGTGAGTTGATCAACATTGACAAAGAGCAGGACAAAGTGTTTAAACTAAATACACTGGAAGTTTTTCTTGAGGGCTCACTAAGGGAAATACTAACAAAACTTGCGATGTGGATGTAAGAGCTAATATGAACAAGTGCAGTCTAAGCCAGTGGTGTCTGAAAATTTAAATACCAAAACTTGGGTAGAAAGATCATTTGGGGTAGGTTCTTAGTAAAAGGAAAAATCGAGCAAACAAAACTCTACAAGTAAAATAAGGTGACAGAGTGGTAGGAGAGGAGGACACAAATAGGGATAGTGAAATGGCAACCAAAGCTAGTATGATTATCACTTAAGATGAAACAGAGGAGCAGAAAGTTGGGAATAAGGCACAAAAGGTGAATGGTTTAGAGGTTGATAATCCACAAGAAGATGTGGCTAGTACAACATCTGGAGATAGGCCAATAACAGTTGATTAAATGAAAATAGATCATCTATTGGTGTTTAATGAAGTTGATCTAGCATATGCAAATATATTGCAGGCAACTGAATATACCAGTCCAAGAAAGGGACAATGTCACTCACCGAACCATGGCATGGGCATAACACAACACTCGGTGTCCTGCTGTATGTGACCGAGCGAACCACATGGCTTGCTACAACATGGGATATGTACTGATGTGGAATATAGGTTAAACATAAATGATTTAGGAAAACATGGGATTCGACAATCATAAATCTTAAATTACTGTCTATCATCAATGCAGAAAATAGTCTGAACGTAATAATGTAGCCAACAAGGCTAACCCAACTACATATCTGACATGACATAACTGAGCTAGACCAGCCTATGAAACCCTTGAATCATGAATCTGAGAGCTGAACTATTTACCGGGACAAGGCCCTCGACATACCTCTATTACATAGCATGACATGAATATAAATAAAGACAAATCTCGAATGAGATGGGTCTCACCAAAAGCTGATAAGAGCAATGTCCTAACGAGCAAATCTATTGTGTAAATCAATACATGTATCATCAAATGCAGGCCCCGGGCAATAAAGGGAAGTTAATAAATTTGAATTGTACTCGTATGTAAAGCAACTGATTGAATAAACATGTCACACGAAGTAATAGACCTGAAACTGAAACTATAAACTGAACATGAACTTGAGTAACATCTGATATGAGTATAATATAACATGGGTAAAACATCTGTAAGTACACACACACACACACACACACAAATATATATATATATATATATATATATATATATATATATATATATATATATATATATATATATATATATATATATATGTAGGATAGCCTTAATATAACTGACAACATGAAATCACCATGTAAGTACGTAGAGTATGGTACATGGCCCGACCAACAGAGCAACCCTATACCTGGCTAGGGTATGCGACATAAGCATGACATGAAAGAATCCAATCAATTGTCTAAAGGTGTCATCCTAACTGGGTGGATCAACCCTTACCCTACGTTGGTATATATAGTTTCAGGCTATCTAAGCCTTCTCGGTAAATCTATGCTACTCCCAAAAACATGAACCTGATTATATTTGGCATAGAAGCCTATGGTTTTCATAACATGCCTGGTAAACATGATTCGTATGTATAATTTGACATGAATATAGATATATAGTATAATTTGTATGAAATATGGAAACATGCAGGATTTCATGGGATTTAGTATAATGATTCATGACTTGTATTTAAAAATTTGTATTTAAAAACCCATGGAATTCAAAACATGAGTGTTCATATATTACGAACGGATTCCCAATAACCAAAATGGAATATCAAGAAAACAATAACAACGTAGTAGTACAACAATAGTATATCATGAAACATGTAACCTAAGGTCATCATGAATTAGAAAAGGAACCCTAAGTGTGTGGAATTTCATATTTTCATGGATTAACGTGGTGTGGGCAAGAACAATAAAATTTCCACACGTGGATGGAAGCCCTACATACCTTAATTATTCCAAAAACATGAAACAACTTTTATATCTTCGATAAGAAACCCTAAAGCTTGAACCTTGAACCTTGAGATGGGTTTTCTTACAAACCCTAGGTTAGGAACAAATGATTACTGCTTAGAATTTGTGTGTACATGTTAGAATTCACTTGGAATGCTTAGAAAAGACTTACCTTGACGTAGTAGGACGAGGTGAGGAGAAGTGCTTCGTGCTAGGGCTTGGAGAGAATGAAAAAACATGGGAAAAGAACTGAAAATGGGTATTTAAACTGAGCAGCCGTAGAGCTATTTTACAGTCCGTAAAATTATTTACGGTTCATAAAAGTTACCGTAAATCGGTTATAGCGAGTCCTATTTTCTCCTACCCCTTTACGGTCCAAAAGATAGACCGTAAAATATTTTACGGCACAATGTACAGTCCGTGAAAATTATACGTGTCGTAAAACTCACCGTAAATCGGTAATAGTGAGTTGGATTTTCTAGGGTTCATCTACGGTCCAATTTACGGCCCGTAAAACAATTTACAATCCATAAATGCTTGCGTAAGAATGCTAATCACTGAACTGAAATGAATTTAATCCTAACTCTCTCTATCTTGGTTTTCTAAGTCCCCGAATCATGATTATAGTTCATTTTGAAGGTACGCGATGTTACAGACAAATTACATGATCTCATAATGAGGAAGAGGTTACTGTAAATAACTACAGATAAGTATACATGTGGTGGGATTTCACATGGATAAGCAGGACTTGGATATTTTGGAGGACATCAAGGATACTCAAGAAGATTAAAGTATGGAGAAAAACATAGAACCGATTAACTGAGGGGGACATTTTTCTAAGACTGTTGAGGAAATTACAACGTGGTGAACCGAAAAATAGGGCACCTAGTAACAAAATTATAACTCCAATGCGAGTCGTAACAAAGAGTATTAATTCAAAAATTCAAGGTTTATGATGATACATAAAGCCTTATTTTTGAACATCAGATCAGTTAACACTCAACAATCCTTTGAGATGTTAACTCAACTGAAAAAACGACATCAATATTTTTACATTTCCATAATGGAACCTTTTCAAGATGATACTAATTTGGAAACATATACAAGACAGTTGGGGTTACCAAATGCTTTTATCAATTCCTCAGGTAATATATGGATTTTTTGGAGGGTTGATTGGCAAGGTATAGTGGTGGAGAATACAGATAAATAGATCAACCTTAAGATGAAGCATAAATCTATGCACCAAGTTTGTCTAGTCTCAGCAGTGTATGCAAAATATGATGCAACTGAAAGATTGGAACAGTGGGACTCTTTAAAACATCTGGATGATATAAATATTATTCCTTGGATAGTAAGAGGTTATTTCAAAGTTATTCTTTCTGAGGAAGAAAATCTTGGAAGTTTGCCTGTAGCACTTAATGAAACAGTTCATTTCTCTATGTCCATCAGTTCTTGTGGATTAATTACAAAAAGTTTACAGGCAACAAATACACTTGGTGGACTGATAGAACTGAAGAGAACTATATCTTCAAATGATTGGATAGAATCATGTGCAATCAAGAATTCTTAGATCTTATTCCCTCAAGTGAAGTTTCTCACTTGATAAGGCATGGTTTTAACCAGGAACCTCTATATTTGGAATGCAGTGACAATGAGAAGCCAACAGTTAGATCTTTAAATTTCTCAATGGTTGTACTTCTCATAAAACTTTTAGAGATGTAGTGGATAAGATCTGGACAGCTGATTTAACTGGAAATCTTTCTTATGTGCATCAACACAAAATTAAAAAAGTTAAAAGGGCTTTAAGTCAAAAGAGTTAAAATACTTAAGGGCACATCTTTTAGGAAATTTCTACTATTGAGGAGACTATCATAGTAAGGAGTTGCAGTCTGTGATTAATCCATCCATGACCAACAGAGAACAGTTATTCAGACAACATGCTTAACTTATACCCGACACCTGCATCTATAGGAGGAGGATTCGGAAGAAAAATAAGGTGTGAGGTGGTTTAAAGATAGAGAAAGAAACACAAAAAAAAATTCATTCAAATGTGAAAGAAATTAGCTCTACATAGGATACAAGATCCACAAAGAGTTTGGCTAGAGAATAAAGAGGAAATTGGCAATGAAGCAATCAGATATTTTGTAAACTAGTTCCATGAAGAGACTATGTCCACAAAGTCTCAACTTTTGGATAATATTCCAAGGATTATTACTGATGAATAGAATAGGTTGATGGAAGAATTACCCACTTAAGAAGATCTCCAAAAAGTTATATTTGTTATGAATGGAGAAAGTTGCAGTGGACCTGATATTGATGGATTCACAGGTTTGATTTACCAGAAATGCTAGGACACGTGGGAGAGGATATCACAATGATAGTTAAGAATGTTTTTCATGGTAGTGAATTGCCTCAGTTTATTACTCATACTAGCCTAATGTTACTTCCTAAAATAAGTGGTAAACACCTGTTCTGATATGAGACCTATTAGCTTAAGAAATTTTGCTAATAAATTTATAACTAGAGCATTGCATGAAAGAATGGTTGAGCTAATACCTTCATTAATCTCCCCTGCACAACAGGCTTTGTTAAGGGTAGAGGTATTGTGGAAAATATGTTGCCACCACAGGAAATTATAAGAGATATCAAGATGAGGGCGAAACACATCAATGTAGTGATAATGTTAGTTATGGCTAAAGCATATGACAGATTGTCATGGCTGCTTCTAACTAAGGTTTTGAGGAAGTTTTGTGTCATGACCCATTTCGCAGGTCATGATGGCACCCACACTAATCCCCCTGGTGGGCGAATCATCTCCTTAATCACATTAATTTATAAGAAGACATGCGAAAGTAAATACCAAAATTATTCTAAATAGTCTCGACAGATATATAAAATAAGGGTCGAAGTACATAAGAGTGTTACAACCCCAAAACCTGGTCTTAAATTGTACAAGAGCTTCTAAAAAGATAACACATAGTCTGAATACTAAAATACAGCACAAGTACTGAAATGAGATACTGTCTGAAAAATAAGAAATAGACAGATATCATAAAAAGAGAATCCAGGGCTGCAGGTCCGACTAGTGGCTCACCTTAAAATCTCCTATGGATAGCCTCGAAATCTGTCACGAAGTTGCAAGCTATAACCTGGATCAAACTATGCACTCAACGCAAAGTGTAGCAATAGTAGTATGAGTACAACACTAGTACTCATAGGTCATAGGTCGACAACAATTAGATAAGGCATATAAGATGAAGAACTCAACAAGTAAAGCAGATAAGACAATCAAGTACATTCAAGAAATCATACTTTAAGTAAAAGTTAATAATAAGTGTGTAATCACCAAGTAAGAAATCATGAGTAAATGAATGAAAGTAATGCACTGCAATGTAGTGCCACACAGGCCAACTTCCACTCCTGTACACATATGCTAAAGGCTATGCCTCAAAGCCATGACCCATGGGGGAACCCACAAAGTCCATGTACCACATCGCTCTTCAGCAAAGACCTAGGAAGCTATCAATCTTTCTCGCTCTCGGTAAAGACCTCGGAGGCTATCAATCATTCCTCCCTATCCGGCAAGAACCTCGGAGGCTAACAATCACTCTTTCACCATCATATCAATCATGTACGATTATGGAAGGCATGCAATTCATGAAATCAATTTCAACAACGTCGCAGTTCATAGAATAAATACATGCATGTCATGAATACAACTCACAAGTCAAGTCGACTCATCACCACAACCATGCCCGAAGGCCTATCATGCTTTCCCCATCAATATCTACAAACTACATATGATTCTCGAAGGAAAAGCGGGAGTCACGAGCAATCAAGCCAATGCCTTTCCCTTGCGAAGAGACTTTGAACGATCGAAGTCTATCAAATAAGAGTTCTATGTTAAACACAAATGTATGGACACCCATATCACCATGCTCCTAAACGGAAACTAAAAATGCACTCCGAAAAGTGACCCCGAGCCCACAAGGCCAAAAATCAAAATTAAACTTAAATTCACCCTACCCTAAGTCGAATTAGTCATAATCTTAGATATCATCAATTTATATACCAATAAGCCTTCAATTCCATTATTTACTCAAATCCCAAAAATGTGTTAAAAACCCGAAATCAGATCATCTAAAACACTGATTGAATTGGAAATTTGTGTTACAAATTATTTTCTCAATTCTTAAACAAGATAATGCTAGAAAAGCACTCAAAACACACCATGATTTGGTCTCCAATTTCAAGAAAAATCCATTTCTTAAGTTAAGCTAAAACCCCAAAACTTCTAAACCCAAAGCATGATTTAATCACTAATTAATGGAAGGAATCAAGAGGAAATTATGAAATAAAGGTTAGAATCTTACCCCAACAATGAATCTTAACCCACTTTTAATCACCCTAAACCACGATCGCTAGTTTTTAAAATGTGTTTAGAGTCAATGACATTCGAATTGGGGAAAAAGAAAATAAGAAGGGTTCTGATATAGTGATCCTGTTACACCCTGTATCTTCGAAGAACACTTATCAAATTTGAAACATAAGTACGTTGAGTTAGGATTAAGTAAAAACGCTTTGGAATATAAGGAGCAAGCATTATTAAGTATAGTTAATGAGTGAAGGATTTATATAAGGTATACCGGAGGGTTTTATAAAGAAATGACTGGAAGAAATGAAGTAGTACGACTTTGGAGACAGGATGGGTAATGTTTTGTGTGAAACTTTTGGTCCAACTTGGGGGACGCATATCTCTTAGCATATGAAGTGTTTCAAGGTGAAACAAAAGCCTAAAGTGAAGTTCATCGAGTCTAGTTTCCAACGCAACAAACCGCTCGTCGATAGGAGATCGGAGTAGATAATCATGGACGTTACAAGCTCAGTTGACAGAGCAGAAACGCGTGCTACAGTACTGCAACAGTATCGACCTGCTACAGTACTACTACCCGAATTTGACCCTTATAAAAGGGGTAAAACCCCCTTTTTTTCACCAGATTTGCCCAGAAATTTCAAGAAAATTGGAGAGAAAGAGAGAGAGGGGGGATCACAAAGTGAGCAATTTTCAAGCGAGGAGTATTAATCGAAGCTCGGATAAACGCATGGATGTGATTCTTGTATGGTCTTGCGGTGGATTCAAGGTAGATATTATAGATATCTCTGTTTTAACAAGAATAAGGTATGAATCTCCTATTATTAATGTTAATTTTGGTTTATTAACGGAGATACAGTCATTAAATAATTGTATAGCGAGTTGGTTGGTTGTGGAAATTGGGAAAACATCATGTGGGATGTTTTATGGTACATATTGGTGTTGGAAATGATGTGATTGTCATTGTTGTTGTTGTTGGTGGTTGCTGAATTATAATTTCGGGCTAGGCATATAAACACGAGAGATGTTGCCAAAATTTCAGCAGATTCCAGAAAGAGTTAGTTTGAGGGCTTAAGCCACGCCTATGAAGATGAGTCTAACAATAGTATAAAAGTTCTTGAATACAAATTTACGAGCCTGGGAGGCCAAGCGTTGAACAGTTAGAGTTAAGGCGACTAAAAAGGTATGTTAAGGCTAGTCTCTTTCTTTCAAAGGCATGATTCTTATGTTGTGATTCCACATACATTTCCATAACCTTCTTATTTCCAAGAGTTAGAAACTCATAATTCTTAAAAGCTTCCTATGATACTAAAGATGAGATGTTTTCCATAATGTCTTTATCCTCAAAAGTTAAAGTTTCATGATTCCAAGAGTTTCTTATGACGCTAAAGATCAGTATGCTTTATAAGGATAGAGAAGATGAGATGTTTTCTATGATGAGATGTTTTCTATGATGCGCATGATGACGATGATTTTGATTCTAGAATTTCCAAAGCTTATGATTTTAATGCTATTATGAGATTATCGAATTTATTTCATTATTTCCTTGAATTGCTCATTGTTGTTGGTGTCACCTCATGAATTGTTCTTTCGAGGTGAGATATATCGATGATGATTATTCCATAATATAAATTGGAGGTTACCGACCTTACATCACTCCCATAGAGTTGTAGCTTTCACTTGGGCTCTCATGCATGCTTTATAATTATGTATGTATTTTAATAACACCGTGCCTACATTGCCGGACTGTATAACATCGTGCCTACATGGCCGGGCAGTATAACACCATGCCTACATGGCCTGGCAGTATAACACCGCACCTTCCAATAGGCGGCCGGGTAGACATACCACTGCAGTGGGCAGTTTATGATTACCCCGGGCGCGGAAGGCCTGAACGCGGGCTAATGATGATCACACCGTGCCTAAATGGCCAGGAAGCATTACACCGTACCTATATGGTCGGGCAGTTTACTTGTAAATATTTATATGTTGCTTTAAAAGGTAAAGTTAGCATGTATGATATCCGCCTTAAGAGGCAAACCGAGGTACAGGTTATTTCCTTACTCTATGTTGTGCTTTACGTCTCCTACTATGATCTTATGGCATTGTTCATGCTTGCATACTCAGTACATTACTCGTACTGACGTCCCTTCTTGTGGACGCTGCTTTTCATGCCACGCAGGTGTATACAGATGAGTAGAGGGTATTGCTAGAAGATGTTCCAGCTGGATTGGCGAGCTCCATTTCCTTCCGGAGTGTTGCCGAGTCAGAGTATCTATGTTATGGTATATTTATTTATGTTAGAGACTTTGCAGACAGAGTCACGTATATAGCATGTCAGTCTTGCAAGCGGCTCTGCAAGCCGATGTATCATTATGCATTATGTTACAAATTTCATATGATTACAGATTTTACTTGATTTGAGAAAGACGAAAAGAATGTTTTTGAAAAGCTTTCATTATGCATTTCATTTTGTGGTTTAAGAGTCCAGTGAGATTATGAATATAACGAGAACCAGCAGGTTCGCTCGGCTCTAAGTAAAGGGTCGGGTGCCCATCATGCCCTATCGGGACTGGGTGTGACAAATTGGTATCAGAGCAGTTCGTCCTAGGGGTTGTCTGCAAAGTCATGTCCAGTAGGGTCCTATTTATGGTGTGAAGCGCGCCACATTTATAAACAGGAGGCTACGGGGCATCTAGGGTTGTTACTCTTCTTTCACATCTAAGATCGTGCGATAGAGCCAAGTCATAGGAATTGAGAT
Source organism: Lycium barbarum (assembly GCF_019175385.1). NCBI lineage: Eukaryota > Viridiplantae > Streptophyta > Magnoliopsida > Solanales > Solanaceae > Lycium > Lycium barbarum. The sequence goes on from NC_083337.1 coordinate 27,549,938, forward strand.
TCTCTATACTAACCTTTGATCTCAGCAGAAGCACAGTATCGACGGGAGAAAGTGAGTGATGATATGGGAAGTCACAGAGGTAAGTCACTTCGTTGAGGCTACATTATCAGAATATATATATATATATATATATGATAATTGATCGGTTGACATAGAGGTAAGTCAGTGTAAGTACAAGTAGAGGAATTGATTAAATGTATCTCTTGATGATAAGTTCAGTCATAAGTTTGTGAACTGGACAATTGAATGAATCGGTACAATGGTAAGCAATGGCACGAAGGATGTATGTCGGGTAAGGTAAAAATATTGCATGTATGATTGAGGTGTAAAGCTGAAGAATGCAAAGGGAAGGTAAACAAGAAGATATAACAGGGTAGATCGCTAAAGGATCAGGTAGATCTCGAGGTGTGATATATGAGGTAAGTTTTGATATTTTTGTTCTTTTACCTGAAATTGGGAGCCCTGGGCAGCTGGGATATGTCGTATATATATATATGCCCTGTGAGGCATTGCTGCATGTAGGTTTTGGATAGTAAGAATTGTAAAGGAGACTCTGCCAGAATTTTTCAAAATCGGGTATTTTAGTTAGGTACACATAACTGGAAGAAGCGTGGAAAGGAAGTATCGTAAATAGACAATAAGTGGGATGCGTTTCTTTAGAAGAGTTATGGATTTGGCATGGCATGAAGAATGATTATGAGGAAGACGATTAGTAGTCCGAAGGATTAAAATGGGTTACATTCGAGGTTAAGTAGGAGCAAGGTCTATTGGGGGATTCAGGGAAAGTCGACAAATGAGTTCTGCTGTAGATTATTATATAAGAGTGGCGAGCAGAAACCCAAAGAGGCTGATAACCGAGTATTTATGAGTAACGGGGACGAAGGTGTGTTCACTACCATCGGGAATCTGGAAATATAGGACCCAAAGTAGTCATACATACAGATGAAAGGTGAATATTGAGAATTAAAAAGGCCAAAATAGTAATTTTGTAGTCGGAAGAGTAAGAGACCTTTTCTGATTCGGAGAGAGATGTGTTACGAGAACGTTTTGGAATCTGTCAAGACGTCAACTTGCTTTAGATTATGTGGTGAAGGTCATGCAGTGAGGTGGATACGATTATACCAGTATTAACGTACCGGATTTCATCAGAGTTTCAAAGTTAAACGTGCTGGGGTGAGAGAAATACTAGGATGGGTGACCCTCTGGGAAGTGTACAAAAGTCCTATAAATTTAGATATAAGACATCAATGTGAAGCTAGAGTAGCCTAAGGGAAATTAGAGTATACGGAGTGGTTGGAGTCCTTAATAGGTCGTGTAGGACGAGGCAGACTAGACCGGTGAAGAGAAAGAAGGTGCATCACAGCTCTAGAATGAGGGTGAGTTTGAGTAGCGTTTGGAAATATTTTGTAAGCGAGATGGTAGTAATTATATATATACGTTTGCATATGATATCCCATACGTGGCTATATCAGCGGGTATGTGTATCCCGGCAACCAACGTTGCGGTATATGGAAGGCATTAATCGAACAAGGTAATAAAGTTCAAGTGACAAAAGAACGTTACCAGGTAAGCTGATTTACCTTCATTACCAGATAGGTTTGGAGAGTTCTAATGCAATGACATTTGGAAAAGAAAGAAAGTGAATGTATGGAAGGTAAGGAGATTAAAATGTCAAAAGTGAGAAATACGAGTGAGTGGAGCCTCCAAGAGAGACGACGGGCAAAGCACGAGACTATTTGGAAAAACAAAATTCGAAGGTAGTCGTGTGAAAGGGATAAAGTGTGATAGTATGGAACAAAAGAGGAATGTGTGGGGTCAGAGAATAGGATTCGATAAGTGGGGCTAAAAGGATAGTGACCACAACGAGGAATGCGAAGTAAGAGAAGGAATGCTTAGGCCTTGCGACGATGTTAAGAGATTTCCAGCCCTTGAAAGGTATATTAAGGGATAAGTGTGTGGTCAAATTAACACGGTTGCCTCAGACATGGAGAATCTTTCCAAAAGGATGACTTAAGAATAGAGCGTATTTGCGCGTTTAACGAAATATTTCATGAACTTCGGTGCCGATACTACAAATAACAGGAGAAGAAAGGTGCTCGAGCAGGAAGAAACCCAAGGAAGGTTGAGGATGAAAGTAGGAAAGCTATACTAATTGGTTGGTCGAAGGAAGAGGAGAGCATTTAGGAGTAAAGTAACTGGAAATATTTAACCGTGGGAGTAAGAAGGATACTTTAATGAGTTGGCGGTAGGAAACCGATTACTCATCAAGGAAATAATGAGGATGATGAGTCGACACAATTGATTAGAAAATTAATGACATGGAATAAGAATTCATGTGAAGACTGAGAGATTCGATCATAGAGGAAATTAATGAAATGTAAGGAACGTGCATGGAAGACCACCCGGACGTAGCATCAGAAGGATAGATAAAGGTTCGATGAACGAGGATAGAGATAAAGGTTTGATGAACGAGGATAGAGATAAAGGTTCGATGAACGAGGATAGAGAGGGTGTAAACTGAAAGAATTCTGTGCTAAGAGCAAAAGTAGCAGAACACTCGAAAAACTTGGATGCACAGCTGCAACACAAATGCATAGTTAAGAAGGATTATGAGTAAGTGAGCTAAGCGGGCGAAAGGACTAGTCGTGGATGGAAGGGTATGGAAATGTTAAAAAAAAAAGAGTACTTACAGGACGATGGATAGTTATGGCACGACAAGTCAAGACTACCATAATGGAGTAAGAATAAGAGCGAGATGCTAGTTAATTTTCGATCATGTACATGAGGACAGCGAAGTGAAAGAAGACGACTGAATGAAATAGAAGAGTTAAGGAAGAATGAGAAGAGACTGACCCAAGTTATAGTTTAAGCAAATGGTAAGCGGACCCTAAAGGAAAAATAATTGTTCTAATGAATCAAGCATGGTGCTGTGGGTTGTAAACTACAACATTCGAGGAAGAATGTTTTTAAGGGGGGAAGGATGTTACACCCCGTATCTTCGAAGAACACTTATCAAATTTTAAACATAAGTACGTTGAGTTAGGATTAAGTAAAACCACTTTGGAATATAAGGAGCAAGCATTATTAAGTATAGTTAATGACTGAAGGATGTATATAAGGTATACCGGAGGGTTTTATAAGGAAATGAGTGGAAGAAATGAAGTAGTACGACTTTGGAGACAGGATGGGTAATGTTTTGTGTGAAAATTTTGGTCCAACTTGGGGGACGCATATCTCTTAGCCTATGAAGTGTTTTAAGGTGACACACAAGCCTAAAATGAAGTTCGTCGAGTATAGTTTCCAACGCAACAAACCGCTCATCGATAGCACATTGGAGTAGAGAATCATGGACGTTACAAGCTCAACTGACAGAGCAGAAACGCATGCTACAGTAATGCCTACTACAGTACTTCTACAGTGAATTGCTACAGTGACCACGACCCGAATTTGACCCTTATACAGGGGTAAAACCCCCTTTTTTCCACCAGATTTTCCTAGAAATTTCAAGAAAATTGAAGAGAGAGAGAGAGAGGGGGGGGGGGGGATCACAAAAGTGAGCAATTTTCAAGCGAAGAGTATTAATCGAAGCTCGGATAAACGCATGGATGTGATTCTAGTATAGTCTTGCGGTGGATTCAAGGTAGATATTATAGATATCTCTGTTTTAACAAGAATAAGGTAAAAATCTCCTATTAGTAATGTTAATTTTGGTTTATTAACGGAGATAAAGTCGTTAATAATTTTATAGCGAGTTGGTTGGTTGTGGAAATTGGGAAAACATCGTCTGGGATATTTTATGGTACATATTGGTGTTGGAAATGATGTGATTGTCATTGTTGTTGTTGGTGGTGGTTGCTGAATTATAATTTCGAGCTAGGCATATAAACAGGGGAGATGCTGCCGAAATTTCAGCAGATTCTAGAAAGAGTTAGTTTGAGGGCTTAAGACAGGCCTATGAAGATGAGTCTAACAATAGTACAAAATTTCTTGAATAGAGATTTGCGAGCCTGGCAGGCCAAGCGTTGAATAGTCAGAGTTAAGGCGACCAAAAAGGTATGTTAAGGCTAGTCCCTTTCTTTCAAAGGAATGATTCTTATGTTGTGATTCCACACACGTTTCCATAACCTTCTTATTTCCAAGAGTTAGAAACTCATGATTCTTAAAAGCTTCCTATGATACTAAAGATGAGATGTTTTCCATAATGTCTTTATCCTCAAAAGTTAAAGTTTCATGATTCCAAGAGTTTCTTATGACGCTAAAGATCAGTATGCTTTATAAGGATAGAGAAGATGAGATGTTTTCTGTGATGAGATGTTTTCTATGATGCGTATGATGATGATGATTTTGATTCTAGAAGTTCCAAAGCTTATGATTTTAATGCTATTATGAGATTATCGAATTTATTTAATTATTTCCTTGAATTGCTCATTGTTGTTGGTGTCACCTCATGAATTGTTCCTTGGAGGTGAGATATATCGATGATGATTATTCCATAATATAAATTGGAAGTTACCGACCTTACGTCACTCCCATAGAGTTGTAGCTTTCACTTGGGCTCTCATGCATGCTTTATAATTATGTATGTATTTTAATAACACCGTGCCTACATTGTCGGACAGTATAACATCGTGCCTACATGGCCGGGCAGTATAACACCATGCCTACATGGCCTGGCAGTATAACACCGCACCTTCCAATAGGCGGCCGGGCAGACATACCACTGCAGTGGGCAGTTTATGATTACCCCAGGCGCGGAAGGCCTGGACGCGGGCTAATGATGATCACACCATGCCTAAATGGCCGGGCAACATTACACCGTACCTATATGGTCGGGCAGTTTACTTGTAAATATTTATATGTTGCTTTAAAAGGTAAAGTTAGCATGCATGATATCCGCCTTAAGAGGCAAACCGAGGTACAGGTTATTTCCTTACTCTATGTTGTGCTTTATGTCTCCTACTATGATCTTATGGTATTGTTCATGCCTTGCATACTCAGTACATTACTCGTACTGACGTCCCTTCTTGTGGACGCTGCGTTTCATGCCACACAGGTGTATACAGATGAGTAGAGGGTATTGCTAGAAGATGTTCCAGTTGGATTGGCGAGCTCCATTTCCTTTCGGAGTGTTGCCGAGTCAGAGTATCTATGTTATGGTATATTGATTTATGTTAGAGACTTTGCAGACAGAGTCACATATATAGCATGTCAGTCATGCAAGCGGGTCTGCAAGCCGATGTATCATTATGCATTATGTTACAAATTTCATATGATTACAGATTTTACTTGATTTGAGAAAGACCAAAAGAATGTTTTTGAAAAGATTTCATTATGCATTTCATTTCGTGGTTTAAGAGTCTAGTGAAATTATGAATATAATGAGAACCAGCGGGTTCGCTCGGCTCTAAGTAAAGGGTCGGGTGCCCATCATGCCCTATCAGGACTGGGGTGTGACAGATCCTCGCTGGTGTGGCCCATTTCTTGCACCTGCGAGGTCTCTTCTGCGAGAAAGGGGTCGCTGGTGCGAACCCCAACTTAAACTCTAAGTTCTCAGGTGCGGCAGTGGAGTCGCATGGGCGGTCTTGTGCCGGCGAAAAAATCTTTGCAGGTGTTGTCCGTCTCTTCGTCAACAAACCTCGCGCTTGAGGGCCAACTTAAGCAAAAGCGGACCTGCAAGTGCGGCTTCACAAGACACCAAAAAAATGAAAAAGCCTTCCAACTCTCGATCTAACATCCGAAACTCATTTGGAATCCCATGAACACAAACCAAACATGCATACTTATCAGAAATCACACTACAAACTCGCTCGCACACTCAGATCTCTTAAAAGAGGTTGCCTTGACCCGGTGTTGACCAAAGTCAACTCCAACCAAACCAAAACAAACATCCCAACCAATGAACCAAAGCATGAACAGACGCCTCGAGACCCGAACCAAAGGCTCAACTAAATCAAAAATCACATTTTGGACCTAACGAAACTATCAGAATTCGATTCCGGCGCAATTACAAAAAGTCACCTATTTATCATCTCTTTCTCACTTATTCAACTTAGAAGTCTCTAAAATCCTTAAAACCAACCAAGACCAGCCCGATTATCTCGGGAATCACACCACCCATCCCAGCAAGTCATAAATGCCGAAATGAATCAACAGGAAGGGTAATTTGGGGAAATAGGAGTAAAATGTCTAAAATGACCAAACGGGTCATTATACCAGATACCAATTAAACAAATATCTATCTTGGCACGAAATAAATGAAGGGAAGGTACCTGAATTAGCAAAGAGCTGGGGGATATCTACCACGCATATTTGCCTCGGTCTCCCATGAAGCCACCTCAACAGGACGATGCTTCTATTGCACCTTTACTGAAGCTATCTCCTTTGACCTCAATTTTCTAAGTTTTCTATCCAAGATTGCTACCAGCTCTTCTTCAAAGGACAAATTCGGATCAAATAGCACCGAGTCCCAATAGATGATAAAATATCCGTCTGAATGGAACTTCTTCAGCATAGACACATGGAACACAAGGTGAACACCTGCTAAACCTGGTAGAAATGCCAACTCATAGTCTACCTCACCAACACGCCGAAGAATCTCAAAAGGGAAAATATACCTCGGGCTTAGCTTGCTCTTCTTCCCTACTCTCATCACACCCTTCGTGGGCGAAACCTTCAATAGAACCTGGTCACCAACCATTAACTCAAAATCACTAACCTTTCGATCCTCATACTCTTTTTGTCTACTCTGAGTCGCAAGGAGCTTCTCCTGAATTAACTTCACTTTATCCAAAGACTCTCTCAACAAATCAGTACACCAATGCCTCACCTCGAATGCATCAAACCAACCATTGGAGAACCACATCTTCTACATTAATAAACAAAAAAATGGAGCCATGTCAATGCTCGAGTGATAACTGTTATTGTAAGCAAACTCAGGCAAAGACTAGATATTGTCCCAATGACCACCAAAATCAATCACGCAAGCTCACAACATATCCTCAAACACCTGAATCATTTCAGACTAGCAATCTATTTGCGGGTGAAATGCGATACTAAGATCCAACTAAGTCCCTAATTCCTTCTAGAAATTCCTCGAGAAATAGAAAGTGAACGAAGTGCCTCTGTCTAAAATGAAAGAATTGTGCACCCAATGTAATCAGACAAAATCTCTAATGTAGATCCTTTCCAACTTCTCTGAATTGTAGGTATTATGAACTGAAATGAAGTGTGCGGACTTGGTCAACTTATCCACAATGACCAAATAATAACAAACTTGCCTAAACTCTTCGGTAGTCCTACCACGAAGCGCATAGCTATCCTCTCCAACTTCCACTCTGGAATGGGCATTCTCTGAGTGATACCACCCGGTCTCTGATGCTTATACTTAATCTGCTGGAAATTTAAACATTGGGAAACGAACTCCACTATGTCCCTCTTCATCCTACCCTACCAATAATGTTGTCTCAAGTCATGGTACATTTTTGTGGCGCTAGAATGGATGGAATACCTGAAACACTGAGCCTCCCCCAAAATCAAACTAATCAAACCACCCACATGAGGACTGCAAATAAGTCCCTTAATCCTTAAAACACCCTCATCATCTAAAATATCTTCCTTGGATTCCCCTCACAACACCTTGTGTAAAATCATACATAATTTCACATCTTCAAAATGTTGTGCCTTAATTTACTCCAAAAGAGACGACCTCGCCTCAATACAAGATAGAACCTTCTCCGATTCTGGAATATCGAGCCTCACAGTGCTATTAACCAAAGACTGAACTTCTATATCCAATGGATGCTCCTCAACAATCAAATACGCCAAGCTAATCATACTCGCTGCCTTTTGGCTCAACGCATCCGCTGCCACATTATCCTTGCGTGAATGATAAAGAATGGTAATGTCATAGTCTTTGGGCTACTCGATCCACCTACGCTGCTTCAAATTTAGATTACGCTGATTGAACACATGCTGAAGACTACAATGATCGGTGAACACCTCACAATAAACTCCATATAGGTAATGTCATCGATGAAAACAATCACAAAGGAGTCCTAATAGGACTTGAAAATTCCATTCATCAAATCCATGAAGGTTGCGAGGGAATTTGTGAGCCCGAAAGACATCACCACGAACTCATAGTGACCATAGCGGGTCCTAAAGGACATGTTCAAAATATCCTCCGCTCTAATCTGCAACTGATGGTAGCCCGCTCTCAAATCAATCTTAGAAAACATCAACGTGCCCTGAAACTGATCGAACAAGTCATCTATGTGGGGTATCAGATACTTTTTCCGGATGATAACCTTGTTCAACTGTCGATAGTCAATACACATCCGCAGAGTACCATTTTTTTTCTTTACAAATAACACGGAAACACCCCATGGGGAAATACTAGGCCTAATTAACCCCTTCCTAAACAAATCCTGTACCTACTCTTTCAACTCTCTCAGCTCTTCTGGAGCCATACGATAGGGAAAAATTGAAATATGAAAGCGTTTAGCTCTAAATAAATGCAAAAATAAATACCCCGATCAAGTGGCATACCGGGCACATATGTGGGGAGACCTCTAAAAACTCACTCATTACCAGTACCGACTCTAAGGAAGGAGTATCCTCACTCATACCCCAAATATGAGCCAAGTAAGATAAACATCCCTTATCCACTAACTTCTTCGCCTGAAGGAAAGATATAATCTTCTTTGGAGCAAGGCTAGGAGTACCCTTCCACTCTAGGATCGGAATGCCTGGCATGGCCAACGTGACTGTCTTGGCATGAGAGTCTAGAATCACGTGAGAAGTAGATAACCAATTCATGCCCAGGATCCACCATACCAAGGATCACAAAATCTACCCAAGTATCATAACCCATGATTGTAACCACACAAGGCCAATAGACTCGACCTATTACCACGAAATCTCTGACTGGAGTAGTGAAACAAATAGGCACATAAAGTAGATCACAAATCATATCCAAACCCGTAAAGAAAAATGTAAAAATATACGAGAAAGTAGAGCCTAGGTTAAATAATACTGAAACTGCCCCATGACAGACCGAAATTATACCAATGATAACCGCATCAAAAGCTTCTTCTTCTGGTCTATCGAGAAAAACATGACAATGAACCCGTCCGCCTTCGGAATGGGTACCTCCATGACTACCATGGCAAGACTGAGCTAAACCCCTCGCTGACTGAGAGCTTCCCCTATTGGGCTGATGACCTGCTCTTCTAGATTGATAACCGTCTCTGCTAGGCTATGAACCACCTCTACCAGAAGACCCACCACTACTAACTGATGGTTGTGGAGCCTTGGGTGCTTGAAATCGAGAGCCATACTGAGCTCCTGTCTGGGTCTAGGACACTCCCTCAAAAAATGCCCTGTGTCACCACACTTGTACCAAGTGTTTCCCATCCTAGGCTGTGTCATTGATAGAAATTAACCAGAGTACCCTCCATGGTCAGAGTGTCGAGGGTAAGACCATTGAGAAGCCTGTCAAGAATTGAACTCACTATACCTAGAAGAGCCACCTGATGAAACTTGAAGTGTCGACTGTATGGGTTGGCAAGAATGATACTGATGACTCTTGCCAAAATGGTTCCCACCCCTAAAATAAGAACCACTGAAGCTACCAAATCTGCGAATGCTCTTGTCGTCACCCTTACTATTAGCCTGAAGCCTCACTGACTCGAACACTATGGCTTGATCTACAATGGACTAGAATGAAGCCCCAGAAGCTACTAACTGTAAAGTTACCAACATCAACGGTCGTGTCAAACCCTTGATGAACCGCCTTACTCTCTCTGCCTTGGTGGGGAGCAACTATAGAACATATCGAGCAAAGGAATGGAACCTAGACTCATACTCTACAATCGATAGCCCTCTCTGCTATAAAGAGGTGAACTCATCCCTCCTCCTATCTCTCAATGTCCGGGGAACATACTAGTTGACACCTAATTTTGGCTCGACGTGCTTAAAATTAACGTTTTGGGGGGCCCTGATTCGTTAAAGAGCACGAAATACATTTTTTACACATTTTTACATTTTTTCAACAATTTATTGATGATTATCCTTATTTTAGGAATTTTCTCAATTTATTGTCATTTTTTTCAAGAATCATTATTTTGCACATGTAGAGCGTAATACTACCATTTTTTGTGCAATTAATAATTGTTTCTTAATTTTATAGCGATACTTTTCATATCTTACACATTAATATTTATATTTTATACTTACATTATTATTTATACATGTATTAATTAACTATATTTTAGTACAGCTCGACAGTGCAGAGAAAAGCGGAGCAACTAATTTTTTTTTTAATGCAGAGCAAAATTCAATCAAATCAAGGTCTCGTCACTTTTTTTAAAAGTGGACATTTTGAGGTGATGGGTTAGGTTTTGATTAGTTAAAAGAAATAAGGGGACAAAGGGGTATGACTCTATATTTTTTTTTTGGACTTTATGTTATAAAAGAAGGGGAGGGGTTTAATTTTATTAGGATCCAACACATATTTGCACAACACACACAAGAACATTTTCAGATTTTTTCTCTCCCCTAAACCCTAAACATTTTCTTTTTCCCCCTGATTTTTCTCTCACACGCCGCCACCACCACGCCGGAGCTCGGAGCTCCGGCGACGCACCAAACCACCCCCACACCTCCATTTCGTCTCCCTCTCTCTTCTACGAAAACCCCAAACACCTCTCCTCCACTTCACAAAAACCACACCGCCCTCCCCCCATTTTTCCGTTTCACACCAGCACGCCACTCCGCTGACCCTCCAGTCCTTTACTCCTTCCGTCACTGACCAACACCAGAAAAAAAACCATCTTCCCTCTTTGTGTCTGTATTTGTTATACACCTACTGTTAGAAGCATTTAGGCTTTATATAGACTTTACATTTTTCACTTTCATTCCGTGTATCTTTTCTTTGATTTGGTGTGTGCGTTTTGGTCTTTGAGCTTTTGTGGATTTGATCTGCTGTTTTAGGTTGTGCAATATTGTTGAGAATTTAGGTCTTACTTCAAATTCTTAGAGATTGAGAGATACTTCACAGGTTTCCAAATTTTATTTCCTATGAAAGTTTTTGGTCACCTTAAAGTTCTAGATTTATTGGCAGAATAATACACTACGTTCTTTCAAGTAATTTAATATCTTGAGGGAATGTTATGTTCTGCTATGATTTGTCAAACCTCAAGTCCTCAATATGTAAGGAACATCTTATGTTGCAAAATGTCTTGCCTATGCTCAAACAAAACAACTATCTGTTTTCCATTTAATATCTGGGTTTATGGAACTTTAGTTTTAGTAATTGTGGCCTGCCTCTGCATATGGCTATCTCTATAGATTCAAGTAGCGGGCTCTTTGTTTGCTAAGTTTCCTCTCTCATTGATAGCAAGTTACAAAAGTTGTAGTCTTTATGCCCATTCATGTGATTAAATAATTGGACTATGGACCATTGTCTATTTGGATTTCTCACCATCAATTCATGTAAAGAGAAACATTGTAAATTGCTTTTATGAAGTGGTTCAGTAGGTAAGTTTATTCTTCAAGAGTACCATCCCTGATTGGTCTTGAAAGATGAATTCTTTAGTCTTGGTACGACTGTATGAAATAGGAATGAATAGAATATAGGTTACAGAAAATTCCACCAATTGATTCCAAATTGTTTGCAGTTGAGGTGAAAAAATCAAATTAGCCGATGAAGAAATTTCCGTCGATTTCCAAGGCCTTCCATGTACAAAGACGGGTTTTTTATTTTAAGTTTATTCATTATTTCTTTAATTCATCCGATAGTTATTTATTTTCTTACTAACATTTTTATTAAGTCTCATGCAGGTATCCGGAGTTACTTTTTGAAGATGACACTCAAAAGAAGTTCAAATAGCTTCTCAAATTCTCTGTTTATATATATATATATATATATATATATATATATATATATATATATATATATATATTACATTATTAAATTATACAAGCATAAAATATAGTGAAACTTTACTTTTTAGGGTGCAGGTTGATGGTATTTATTTATGATCTGCTTAGGTGATTTAAATTTTATGTGTTTTAGACAAATCAATATTAGGAAGTTATTATTTTCATAGCTAATATTCTTATAGTTATCATGTTTCACTAGAGTTTTAATTCAATAGCTTAGCACACTTAAGTAAATAAATAGGGTGATTTGCCTCAATATTTAGGCTTTAGAATGTACTCTCATAATTAATTGATTAGGCGTACATACTTAGCTAGTTAAATTAGTTAACTCACCTTGAGTGCAAAATAATTTCATATCCATTCCTTATACCCTTTTCACATACCCAAGCTTCTAAGTTGCACATAACCTTTTTTTAAATAATTATTATATCACATATGTATAAAATACGTATTGCACGATTATTTATGTGAATAGTCACATTAGTTATTCTTTAGTCTAAATTCTACTAATGTTTGTAAATAATAATCAAGACTTTTTACACATCCCTCGTATAGTTAAATTGGTCTAGCCGGGAACCACATTTGTGGATTCTGAAGGATGCCTAACACCTTCTCTTCGGAATAATTTTAACCCTTACCTAGAATCTCACTTATTTTCGTAGACCATGTTAAGCTGCATATATTAATAATTTATAGGTACCCTAGTATACCTTAAATGCTAGGTGGCGACTCTGTACATAATTAACTATTTCAGAGCTCCATAAGTTGTGATTTGTTTAGCCTTGGTAAAAAATAAGGTGCAATAACATGGCGACTCCGCTGGGGATTTAGCTTAGGTTTTAACCATATGGACTCAATTTTCTATTCGAGGTATGTTATCTTTATTTGAGTTTTTGTTTATTATTTTACTTGCCTGTATTTATTCGTCATGTATATCCTTCCCATTGTTCCCATATTTGTTTACGTACATATCTGCTTTGTTTTTTCTCATATACTGTATTATTGTCTTTTTTTTTACTAACAAGTTTTGTTTACCATACTCATTTTTTTACTTTATTGTAAATTATGCATCTTGCTTTTACTGTTTCTCTTTAATTGCTATCTTTTTTTGGTTTTATATTAATATTCATATGTGTTATCGGTTTATATAAATTGTCAATCCGTTCATACTTCTTCCAAATCCTGAAACATTCACACAAAATCACCCACTTAAAGCGGTTTCGCGGTTCGCGGCCGCGCACTACTAAATCACCCTTTAGGTGGATCAATCTTGTGGATTTAGTCGATCGGCGGTGCAGTCGGCAGCCACGGACTTTCCACTCCCAAGTTGTCCGCTTGGGAGAACCTTGTGTTTAGATAAAACCAACTCTTAGAATTCCTAGGTTACTGTACATTCCATTTTTTGCAGTTGTTTTTAGCTAGGTTGAATTGTATCCTTTATTTCGAATATTCTTTGCATTTTTCGCATACTCTTTATTTGTTACATGTTTTTTGTTTTTAAATAAATATTGTTGTTATTTGCTTTGCACTACCTTAGCACTTTATCAAACTATTTTTAGTTGACTTGTGTTGAACCCTGCATTTTGTAAAATATTTTTTCTTCAATCATGCATTTTATACCCTATCTGCAAGAACTACGCACACCTGATTCTCTTCTTCGATGAGATACGTAGGCAGCCCTTTTGGGTTCGGTATTCATTATTCAAAAAATCACAAAAAAAAATCCTTTATTTTGAAAAATCACAAAAATATTTTATTTCTTTCTATCCTATCTGAACGAACTACGCGCACCTGATTCTCATCAAAGATGAGATACGTAGGCAACCCTTTTTGGGTTCGGTACCCCTATTCAAAAAATATAAAAATATTTTTTAGATTCATATCTTTGACTTTGTTGGTACCAACACAGTTAGAATGTGCATAGGAAAGAAACAAGTAACAATCAATATGATGGAGAGGTCTGACTTCGTGGTAAACTATAGATTCTTTTGATACCTCTCATTCACACTTTAAGTGACACTTGAACAATTCTCTTGCATGTTTGTAAGACAAGAACAAAACCAACCTCATTGTTTCATGTGCATTGTGTGGTGAGCTTTAGAGAGCGTTCAATTGCATTGCATTGTGATCTAGAACTTGGCCTGAATGTCTGTTGAGGCGAAATTATGAGTAACACTCAGCATAGAAAAGGATCGTAGGCCTTCTTTGACCCGTTTGAGCCTTTCTAGCCTACCAAATGTCATTATCCCTAGCATTCCCCCTTTGAGCCTAAAGCCTTTTCTTTGACCACCACATCATAAGCCTATACCATTTCTGAGTGCTTACATGCACTATCTCTCTCTTGGCCCAACCTCCCTGAGCGCACTAAAAACGTGCAACCGCGGATAGAGATCTGAGCTGAAGCTTCCAAAAAAAAAAAGGATTCGACCGTCCCAGAAAAACAAAGGCTAAGAACGACCTCCAAAGCAAGAAGGAGCCCACACACAAAAAAAAAAAAACTCAGTCATTCGGGATCTCGGACATACAACCCGTTATTTCTTTTTATTTTTCACACTCAGGCATACAACCTGGAATTAGTATCAAGACCTTGGGCATACAACCCAGGTCAATTATCTTAATCCCCACAGAGTCTCGGGCATACAACCCAGGTCAATTCTCTTAATCCCCACAGTGTCTCGGGCATGCAACCCTAAACTCAAAAAAAAAAAGGGAAAAAAAGGGCTTTAACTTGCAAAAGAGGTCGCACAAGTACAAAAGAAAGGAACAATAAAACAAAGTAGATCAACGTTAGAGCACACAAATACTAAGCACATACATAGTGCAACGCTTAGGGAAGGATTAGTCACTCCTTACCCAAATAATATCCTACCCTTTCCCAAGCCTACATTACAACCCCATAGCAAGCCCTACGTGATCCTATGCTAAGGTTTCTCTCATTAGTGGATACTTACATGATGGCCAAGCTTATGGTATCACAATTGCAAGCATTGAACATCTTTCTCAGTTTGAGTGTACTTCTCTAGACGTCCCAAAGTTCAAAATACTGAATACGTGTGAAAAGGGACTTTCTTTCTGGTGAGGGCACTTGAAACATGAGGATAGGTATAGTTCAAAGTCTTTGTTTGAAACAAAATGAACCAATCTTGTCGATCCTTAGGTATGTCTGAGGTACCACTTGAAGCTGTAGGAATTACCAATAAGTCAATCTTGGTTTGTTGGACGATAAATAATGGTGAATTCTTATGCACAATCTAATTGTTCGTACCAATTGAAGTTGAGGCATGTTATATCAATCATTGTTATTAATAAAAAAATCATTTTTGCTAGATTTTGCTCTAATGATTTTGCTATTTTTCTTAATTTTGTTATTTATTATTGTACAGTAAATATAGTTCAAGGTTGTTGTGTTGTTACTAACTCTACGAGGTATCGACATCTGGTCTTACCATGAAAGATCCCCGTATTTCTCCGCTGAAGCATGAAATTGGGACAACATTTTTGAGTAGCTTAAAAAAAAAAAACCGCAATTGCACATCACATTTCGCGGGAAGTATGCGAATTTTTGTTTGTTTTCTAAACTGGGACAATATTTTTGAGGGGGCCCTATAACATTCCACCAATGGCGCATTTTGAGAGAAAAGGCACGGGCTCGGCCAGCCCCACAGTAGGACACTGCATTGGCTCGTCCAGCCCCACAGTAGAACACTGCATTGGTTCGTCCAGCCCCACAACAGGACACCGAGGGCGTCATAGTCTAAAGGCATCATTCGCATCGCCTAAAGGCACCATTTCATGGCCCAAGGACCTTACCTTCTGCACTTCATTCGCGCCGAAGAAAAGGCGTTATCTTCCACAGCTGCATTGCATTATTATTTTCAGATGCTCTGCGTATGCTCACAGATGCACCGCATCGCATTTGCATTACTTTATTATTTTCAAATGCTCTGCGTATGCTCGCAGATGCATTGCACCGCACATGCATTGCTTTATTGTTTTCAAATGCCCTGCATATGCTCGCAGACGCATTGCACCGCACCTGCATTGCTTTATTGTTTTCAAATACCCTGCGTATGCTCGCAGACGCATTGCACCGCACCTGCATTTCTTTATTGTTTTCAAATGCCCTGCGTATGCTCACAAACGCATTGCACCGCACCTGTATTGCTTTATTGTTTTCAAATGCCCTGCGTATGCTCGCAGACGCATTGCACCGCACCTGCATTGCTTTATTTTCAAATGCCCTGCGTATGCTCGTAGACACATTGCACTGCACCTGCATTGCTTTATTTTAAATGCCCTGTGTATGCTCGCAGGCGCATTGCATCGCACCTGCATTGCTTTATTTTAAATGCCCTGCGTATGCTCGCAGACACATTGCACCGCACCTGCATTGCTTTATTTTCAAATCCTGGAAAATTCACACAAAATCACCCACTTAAAGCGGTTTCGCGGTTCGCGGCCGCGCACTACTAAATCACCCTTTAGGTGGATCAATCTTGTGGATTTAGTCGATCGGCGGTGCAGTCGGCAGCCACGGACTTTCCACTCCCAAGTTGTCCGCTTGGGAGAACCTTGTGTTTAGATAAAACCAACTCTTAGAATTCCTAGGTTACTGTACATTCCATTTTGCAGTTGTTTTTAGCTAGGTTGAATTTTATCCTTTATTTCGAATATTCTTTGCATTTTTCGCATACTCTTTATTTGTTACATGTTTTTTGTTTTTAAATAAATATTGTTGTTATTTGCTTTACACTACCTTAGCACTTTATCAAACTATTTTTAGTTGACTTGTGTTGAACCCTGCATTTTGTAAAATATTTTTTCTTCAATCATGCATTTTATACCCTATCTGCAAGAACTACGCACACCTGATTCTCTTCTTTGATGAGATACGTAGGCAGCCCTTTTGGGTTCGGTATTCATTATTCAAAAAATCACAAAAAAAAATCCTTTATTTTGAAAAATCACAAAAATATTTTATTTCTTTCTATCCTATCTGAACGAACTACGCGCACCTGATTCTCATCAAAGATGAGATACGTAGGCAACCCTTTTTGGGTTCGGTACCCCTATTCAAAAAATATAAAAATATTTTTTAGATTCATATCTTTGACTTTGTTGGTACCAACACAGTTAGAATGTGCATAGGAAAGAAACAAGTAACAATCAATATGATGGAGAGGTCTGACTTCGTGGTAAACTATAGATTCTTTTGATACCTCTCATTCACACTTTAAGTGACACTTGAAAAATTCTCTTGCATGTTTGTAAGACAAGAACAAAACCAACCTCATTGTTTCATGTGCATTGTGTGGTGAGCTTTAGAGAGCGTTCAATTGCATTGCATTGTGATCTAGAACTTGGCCTGAATGTCTGTTGAGGCGAAATTATGAGTAACACTCAGCATAGAAAAGGATCGTAGGCCTTCTTTGACCCGTTTGAGCCTTTCTAGCCTACCAAATGTCATTATCCCTAGCATTCCCCCTTTGAGCCTAAAGCCTTTTCTTTGACCACCACATCATAAGCCTATACCATTTCTGAGTGCTTACATGCACTATCTCTCTCTTGGCCCAACCTCCCTGAGCGCACTAAAAACGTGCAACCGTGGATAGAGATCTGAGCTGAAGCTTCCAAAAAAAAAAAAAGGATTCGACCGTCCCAGAAAAACAAAGGCTAAGAACGACCTCCAAAGCAAGAAGGAGCCCACACACAAATACTAAGCACATACATAGTGCAACGCTTAGGGAAGGATTAGTCACTCCTTACCCAAATAATATCCTACCCTTTCCCAAGCCTACATTACAACCCCATAGCAAGCCCTACGTGATCCTATGCTAAGTTTTCTCTCATTAGTGGATACTTACATGATGGCCAAGCTTATGGTATCACAATTGCAAGCATTGAACATCTTTCTCAGTTTGAGTGTACTTCTCTAGACGTCCCAAAGTTCAAAATACTGAATACGTGTGAAAAGGGACTTTCTTTCTGGTGAGGGCACTTGAAACATGAGGATAGGTATAGTTCAAAGTCTTTGTTTGAAACAAAATGAACCAATCTTGTCGATCCTTAGGTATGTCTGAGGTACCACTTGAAGCTGTAGGAATAACCAATAAGTCAATCTTGGTTTGTTGGACGATAAATAATGGTGAATTCTTATGCACAATCTAATTGTTCGTACCAATTGAAGTTGAGGCATGTTATATCAATCATTGTTATTAAAAAAAAAATCATTTTTGCTAGATTTTGCTCTAATGATTTTGCTATTTTTCTTAATTTTGTTTTTTATTATTGTACAGTAAATATAGTTCAAGGTTGTTGTGTTGTTACTAACTCTACGAGGTATCGACATCTGGTCTTACCATGAAAGATCCCCGTATTTCTCCGCTGAAGCATGAAATTGGGACAACATTTTTGAGTAGCTTAAAAAAAAAAAACCGCAATTGCACATCACATTTCGCGGGAAGTATGCAAATTTTTGTTTGTTTTCTAAACTGGGACAATATTTTTGAGGGGGCCCTCAAAAATTCCACAAATGGCGCATTTTGAGAGAAAAGGCACGGGCTCGGCCAGCCCCACAGTAGGACACTGCATTGGCTAGTCCAGCCCCACAGTAGAACACTGCATTGGTTCGTCCAGCCCCACAACAGGACACCGAGGGCGTCATAGTCTAAAGGCATCATTCTCATCGCCTAAAGGCACCATTTCATGGCCCAAGGACCTTACCTTCTGCACTTCATTCGCGCCGAAGAAAAGGCGTTATCTTCCACAGCTGCATTGCATTATTATTTTCAGATGCTCTGCGTATGCTCACAGATGCACCGCATCGCATTTGCATTACTTTATTATTATCAAATGCTCTGCGTATGCTCGCAGATGCATTGCACCGCACATGCATTGCTTTATTGTTTTCAAATGCCCTGCATATGCTCGCAGACGCATTGCACCGCACCTGCATTGCTTTATTGTTTTCAAATACCCTGCGTATGCTCGCAGACGCATTGCACCGCACCTGCATTTCTTTATTGTTTTCAAATGCCCTGCGTATGCTCACAAACGCATTGCACCGCACCTGTATTGCTTTATTGTTTTCAAATGCCCTGCGTATGCTCGCAGACGCATTGCACCGCACCTGCATTGCTTTATTTTCAAATGCCCTGCGTATGCTCGCAGACACATTGCACTGCACCTGCATTGCTTTATTTTAAATGCCCTGTGCATGCTCGCAGGCGCATTGTATCGCACCTGCATTGCTTTATTTTAAATGCCCTGCGTATGCTCGCAGCCACATTGCACCGCACCTGCATTGCTTTATTTTCAAATCCTGGAAAATTCACACAAAATCACCCACTTAAAGCGGTTTCGCGGTTCGCGGCCGCGCACTACTAAATCACCCTTTAGGTGGATCAATCTTGTGGATTTAGTCGATCGGCGGTGCAGTCGGCAGCCACGGACTTTCCACTCCCAAGTTGTCCGCTTGGGAGAACCTTGTGTTTAGATAAAACCAACTCTTAGAATTCCTAGGTTACTGTACATTCCATTTTGCAGTTGTTTTTAGCTAGGTTGAATTTTATCCTTTATTTCGAATATTCTTTGCATTTTTCGCATACTCTTTATTTGTTACATGTTTTTTTGTTTTTAAATAAATATTGTTGTTATTTGCTTTGCACTACCTTAGCACTTTATCAAACAATTTTTAGTTGACTTGTGTTGAACCCTGCATTTTGTAAAATATTTTTTCTTCAATCAAGCATTTTATACCCTATCTGCAAGAACTACGCACACCTGATTCTCTTCTTTGATGAGATACGTAGGCAGCCCTTTTGGGTTCGGTATTCATTATTCAAAAAATCACAAAAAAAATCCTTTATTTTGAAAAATCACAAAAATATTTTATTTCTTTCTATCCTATCTGAACGAACTACGCGCACCTGATTCTCATCAAAGATGAGATACGTAGGCAACCCTTTTTGGGTTCGGTACCCCTATTCAAAAAATATAAAAATATTTTTTAGATTCATATCTTTGACTTTGTTGGTACCAACACAGTTAGAATGTGCATAGGAAAGAAACAAGTAACAATCAATATGATGGAGAGGTCTGACTTCGTGGTAAACTATAGATTCTTTTGATACCTCTCATTCACACTTTAAGTGACACTTGAAAAATTCTCTTGCATGTTTGTAAGACAAGAACAAAACCAACCTCATTGTTTCATGTGCATTGTGTGGTGAGCTTTAGAGAGCGTTCAATTGCATTGCACTGTGATCTAGAACTTGGCCTGAATGTCTGTTGAGGCGAAATTATGAGTAACACTCAGCATAGAAAAGGATCGTAGGCCTTCTTTAACCCGTTTGAGCCTTTCTAGCCTACCAAATGTCATTATCCCTAGCATTCCCCCTTTGAGCCTAAAGCCTTTTCTTTGACCACCACATCATAAGCCTATACCATTTCTGAGTGCTTACATGCACTATCTCTCTCTTGGCCCAACCTCCCTGAGCGCACTAAAAACGTGCAACCGCGGATAGAGATCTGAGCTGAAGCTTCCAAAAAAAAAAAGGATTCGACCGTCCCAGAAAAACAAAGGCTAAGAACGACCTCCAAAGCAAGAAGGAGCCCACACACAAAAAAAAAAAACTTAGTCATTCGGGATCTCGGACATACAACCCGTTAGTTCTTTTTATTTTTCACACTCAGGCATACAACCCGGAATTAGTATCAAGACCTTGGGCATACAACCCAGGTCAATTATCTTAATCCCCACAGAGTCTCGGGCATACAACCCAGGTCAATTCTCTTAATCCCCACAGAGTCTCGGGCATGCAACCCTAAACTCAAAAAAAAAAAAAAGGAAAAAAAGGGATACTTACATGATGGCCAAGCTTATGGTATCACAATTGCAAGCATTGAACATCTTTCTCAGTTTGAGTGTACTTCTCTAGACGTCCCAAAGTTCAAAATACTGAATACGTGTGAAAAGGGACTTTCTTTCTGGTGAGGGCACTTGAAACATGAGGATAGGTATAGTTCAAAGTCTTTGTTTGAAACAAAATGAACCAATCTTGTCGATCCTTAGGTATGTCTGAGGTACCACTTGAAGCTGTAGGAATTACCAATAAGTCAATCTTGGTTTGTTGGACGATAAATAATGGTGAATTCTTATGCACAATCTAATTGTTCGTACCAATTGAAGTTGAGGCATGTTATATCAATCATTGTTATTTAAAAAAAAATCATTTTTGCTAGATTTTGCTCTAATGATTTTGCTATTTTTCTTAATTTTGTTTTTTATTATTGTACAGTAAATATAGTTCAAGGTTGTTGTGTTGTTACTAACTCTACGAGGTATCGACATCTGGTCTTACCATGAAAGATCCCCGTATTTCTCCGCTGAAGCATGAAATTGGGACAACATTTTTTAGTAGCTTAAAAAAAAAAAACCGCAATTGCACATCACATTTCGCGGGAAGTATGCGAATTTTTGTTTGTTTTCTAAACTGGGACAATATTTTTGAGGGGGCCCTAAAACATTCCACCAATGGCGCATTTTGAGAGAAAGGAACGGGCTCGGCCAGCCCCACAGTAGGACACTGCATTGGCTCGTCCAGCCCCACAGTAGAACACTGCATTGGTTCGTCCAGCCCCACAACAGGACACCGAGGGCGTCATAGTCTAAAGGCATCATTCTCATCGCCTAAAGGCACCATTTCATGGCCCAAGGACCTTACCTTCTGCACTTCATTCGCGCCGAAGAAAAGGCGTTATCTTCCACAGCTGCATTGCATTATTATTTTCAGATGCTCTGCGTATGCTCACAGATGCACCGCATCGCATTTGCATTACTTTATTATTTTCAAATGCTCTGCGTATGCTCGCAGATGCATTGCACCGCACATGCATTGCTTTATTGTTTTCAAATGCCCTGCATATGCTCGCAGACGCATTGCACCGCACCTGCATTGCTTTATTGTTTTCAAATACCCTGCGTATGCTAGACGCATTGCACCGCACCTGCATTTCTTTATTGTTTTCAAATGCCCTGCGTATGCTCACAAACGCATTGCACCGCACCTGTATTGCTTTATTGTTTTCAAATGCCCTGCGTATGCTCGCAGACGCATTGCACCGCACCTGCATTGCTTTATTTTCAAATGCCCTGCGTATGCTCGCAGACACATTGCACTGCACCTGCATTGCTTTATTTTAAATGCCCTGTGTATGCTCGCAGGCGCATTGCATCGCACCTGCATTGCTTTATTTTAAATGCCCTGCGTATGCTCGCAGACACATTGCACCGCACCTGCATTGCTTTATTTTCAAATGCTCGCAGACGCATTGCACCGCACCTGCATTGCTTTATTTTAAATGCCCTGCGTATGCTCGCAGACGCATTGCACCGCACCTGCATTGCTTTATTTTCAAATGCCCTGCGTATGCTCGCATACGCATTGCACCGCACCTGTATTGCTTTATTTTTAAATGCCCTGCGTATGCTCGCAGACGCATTGCACAGCACCTGCATTGCTTTATTTTTAAGTGCCCTGCGTATGCTCGCAGACGCATTGCACCGCAGCTGCATTGCATCATTTTCAAATGTCTTGCGAATGCTCGCAAGTGCATCGAGCATGCATGGCATTATTACTTTGCGAATGCTCGCAAATGCACTGCACATACATTGCATCATTACTTTGCGAATGCTCGCAAACGCACTGCACATGCATTGCATTATCACTTTCAAATGCCTTGCGAATGCTCGCAAATGCACTGCACATCTATTGCATTATCACTTTCACATACCCTTCAAATGCATTGCATCATGCCGGCTTAAAAAAGGCGTTACTTTTCGCATAAGCACTGCGTTTACGCCGAAGCAAAGGCGTTATCTTCTGCACTTGCATTCTCACCGAAGCAAAGGCGTTATCTTTGGCACCTGCACTCACGCCGAAGCAAAGGCGTTATCTTTTGCACCTGCATTCACGCCAAAGCAAAGGCATCATCTTCTGCACCTGCATTCTTCGTCGAAGCAAAGTCGTTACATAGCATGACATCCCGAACTACAATCGTTCTGTCTCCCATCTCAGGGATATGTAGGTACCTCAAATTTGAGCACAACTGTTCTTCATCCTACACTTGCTAGGACCATTCTAACAACACTGGGGCAAAATTTTGATTGGACGATCAAAATTTGCCACAACATCCATTAGTTATCACCTTTCGAACCTTTCGAACCATATTGACCTGATTCTCGTGATTGACGAGATATGTAGGAAGCTCTATGCAGAGTTCGGTCATATCAGGACGAGAATCATTCTTTACCCAGCAAG
Organism: Lycium barbarum; assembly: GCF_019175385.1. NCBI lineage: Eukaryota > Viridiplantae > Streptophyta > Magnoliopsida > Solanales > Solanaceae > Lycium > Lycium barbarum. The sequence continues at coordinate 27,573,202 of NC_083337.1, forward strand.
TATACAATCTTGCACCCCTCCAGCATCTCGTAGCTCGATACTGGGGCAATTTTGGAAGCGACGATGTGGGTATGCGAACGTTTTTTTCGACCCTGAACAATCCTTCCCTTTTTATCATTTTTCTTTTTATCACAACCCTGCCGACGGACTGAGAGTATTGTCAAAGCTCTACCAACGTCTGACCTGTTTCTCCGTACATATCCTTTTAGCAATTCTTTGTCGAGCGAAAATAGGCTACATGTCAACGTCTTCGTCCGAAAACTCTTTCATCGTCTCCGGTCGAAGAGGGACAAGCTGTTGACACCTAATTTTGGCTCGACGTTCTTAAAATTAACGTTTTGGGGGGCCCTGATTCGGTAAAGAGCACGAAATACATTGTTTTTTACACATTTTTACATTTTTTCAACAATTTATTGATGATTATCCTTATTTTAGGAATTTTCTCAATTTATTGTCATTTTTTTCAAGAATCATTATTTTGCACATGTACAGCGTAATACTACCATTTTTTGTGCAATTAATAATTGTTTCTTAATTTTATAGTGATACCTTTTCATATCTTACACATTAATATTTATATTTTATACTTACATTATTATTTATACATGTATTAATTAACTATATTTTAGTACAGCTCGACAGTGCAGAGAAAAGCGGAGCAACTATTTTTTTTTTAATGCAGAGCAAAATTCAATCAAATCAAGGTCTCGTCACTTTTTTTAATAGTGGACATTTTGAGGTGATGGGTTAGGTTTTGATTAGTTAAAAGAAATAAGGGGACAAAGGGGTATTGCTCTATATTTTTTTTTTGGACTTTATGTTATAAAAGAAGGGGAGGGGTTTAATTTTATTGGGATCCAACACATATTTGCACAACACACACAAGCACATTTTCAGATTTTTTCTCTCCCCTAAACCCTAAACATTTTCTTTTTCCCCCTCATTTTTCTCTCACACGCCGCCGCCACCACGCCGGAGCTCGGAGCTCCGGCGACGCACCAAACCACCCCCACACCTCCATTTCGTCTCCCTATCTCTTCTAAGAAAACCCCAAACACCTCTCCTCCACTTCACAAAAACCACGCCGCCCTCCCCCCATTTTTCCGTTTCACACCACCACGCCACTCCGCTGACCCTCCAGTCCTCTACTCCTTCCGTCTCTGACCAACACCAGAAAAAAAGCCATCTTCACTCTTTGTGTCTGTATTTGTTATACACCTACTGTTAGAAGCATTTAGGCTTTATATAGACTTTACATTTTTCACTTTCATTCCGTGTATCTTTTCTTTGATTTGGTGTGTGCGTTTTGGTGTTTGAGCTTTTGTGGATTTGATCTGCTGCTTTAGGTTGTGCAATATTGTTGAGAGTTTAGGTCTTACTTCAAATTCTTAGAGATTGAGAGATACTTCACAGGTTTCCAAATTGTATTTGCTATGAAAGGTTTTGGTCACCTTAGAGTTCTAGATTTATTGGCAGAATAATGCACTACGTTCTTTCAAGTAATTTAATATCTTGAGGGAATGTTATGTTCTGCTAAGATTTGTCAAACCTCAAGTCCTCAATATGTAAGGAACATCTTATGTTGCAAAATGTCTTGCCTATGCTCAAACAAAACAACTATCTGTTTTCCATTTAATATCTGGGTTTATGGAACTTCAGTTTTAGTAATTGTGGCCTGCCTCTGCATATGGCTATCTCTATAGATTCAAGCATCGGGCTCTTTGTTTGCTAAGTTTCCTCTCTCATTGATAGCAAGTTACAAAAGTTGTAGTCTTTATGGCCATTCATGTGATTACATAATTGGACTATGGATCATTGTCTATTTGGATTTCTCACCATCAATTCATGTAAAGAGAAACATTGTAAATTGCTTTTATGAAGTGGTTCAGTAGGTAAGTTTATTCTTCAAGAGTACCATCCCTGATTGGTCCTGAAAGATGAATTCTTTAGTCTTGGTATGACTGTATGAAATAGGAATGAATAGAATATAGGTTACAGAAAATTCCACCAATTGATTCCAAATTATTGCAGTTGAGGTGAAAAAAAAAAATTGGCCGATGAAGAAATTTCCGTCGATTTCCAAGGCCTTCCATGTACAAAGACGGGTTTTTTTATTTTAAGTTTATTCATTATTTCTTTAATTCATCCAATAGTTATTTATTTTCTTACTAACATTTTTATTAAGTCTCATGCAGGTATCCAGAGTTACTTTTTGAAGATGACACTCAAAAGAAGTTCAAATAGCTTCTTATATTCTCTGTTTATATATATATATATATATATATATATATATATATATTAACATTATTAAATTATACAAGCATAAAATATAGTGAAACTTTACTTTTTAGGGTGCAGGTTGATGGTATTTATTTATGATCTGCTTAGGTGATTTAAATTTTATGTGTTTTAGACAAATCAATATTAGGCAGTTATTATTTTTGTAGCTAATATTCTTATAGTTATCATGCTTCGCTAGATTTTTAATTCAATAGCTTAGCACACTTAAGTAAATAAATAGGGTGATTTACCTCAATATTTAGGCTTTAGAATGTACTCTCATAATTAATTGATTAGGCGTACATACTTAGCTAGTTAAATTAGTTAACTCACCTTGAGTGCAAAATAATTTCATGTCCATTCCTTATACCCTTTTCACATACCCAAGCTTCTAAGTTGCACATAACTTTTTTTTAAAATAATTATTATATCACATTTGTATAAAATACGTATTGCACGATTATTTATGTGAATATTTATATTAGTTATTCTTTAGTCTAAATTTTACTAATTTTTGTAAATAATAATCAAGCCTTTTTACACATCCCTCGTATAGTTAAATTGGTCCAGCCGGGAACCACATTTGTGGATTTTGAAGGATGCCTAACACCTTCCCTTCGGAATAATTTGAACCCTTACCTAGAATCTCACTTATTTTCGTAGACCATGTTAAGCTGCATATATTAATAATTTATAGGTACCCTAGTATACCTTAAATGCTAGGTGGCGACTCTGTACATAATTAACTATTTCAGAGCTCCATAAGTTGTGCTTTGTTTAGCCTTGGTAAAAAATAAGGTGCAACACATACTTCTTCGAGAAATCTTATAAAATCGTGTCCAAGAAAAAGTAGGCGACCCAAATGTTCGGCAATCAATGTATGATCTCCACCACAACTTCTCATCCCTATACAAATGGAAAGCAACATAGTCAACTCTATGCGACTCCACCACACCAAACTTGTGAAGCCTCTCGGGACATTCAATGATGAACTCAAATGCATCCTCCTCAGGGGTACCATAAACACTAGGAGGCTTCATCTTGGTATACCACCTAAACAAATCCTGCTCCTCATGAGTCAAAATTGAATGACCAACAGACTGAAGAGCAAAATCAGGCGCTGGAACCTCATCGATACGAGGAGCCACAGCAGCAGCAGGCTGCGACCCGGGGTTCTGGTACTACTCGGGAGTCTGCAACCTATTCGGTGTAGATGGAAGGATGCCCACCTGGGTCTGTCCCTCGAGAAGACTCAAAATGCATACCATCATATCCTGAAGTACTGGAGTAGCAATAACCTCTGGCTGATCCTGGGATGGTCCCAAGTCCTACTCCTCCATAAGCTCGTGCTCATGCTTTATCTCCTGCTCAGGCGATAATGATCTGGCTCAGGCCTGGCCAGCCACGTGTGCTCTACCCTAGCCGATGTTTCCCCACATCCCCTACATGTACCATGGCCTCTACCTCGGCGTCGTGTCACGGCCCTAGCTGCAGGGGATGACACCTCATCCCAAGTGACTTTTGCACGTGTCCTCACTATTTGTGAGAGAATAGAAAGTGAAGTCAGATACCAATTTGAACCAACTAGATACCAATTTTAACCAACTAAATACCAATTTGAACAAAGTAGCACTAAATAAGTGAAAGAATGGAAGTTTCCTAAATGTCCTATAGCTTCTCGAAGATTGGTAAGGAGCTCGTCATATCGATCCGCGAGACTTTAGAGAGCACTCCATTGTCCGGAGGTGCTGATGGTTATTCTTTTGGTACATATGCATATTTTGGGCACGACGGAGTCTTGTTCCGTCTATATATACAGTATGTCAGTAGAGGCTCGTAGATACGCAGTGTGGGTTAGATGGTCTCACAAGATGTTATCACATGTATATATATTATTTTGATGGCCGAGAGGCAAATGAGTATAAAGCATTTACGTTTCTATACAAATATGCTTTCTTATACTTTCATGTATAAAATTTGCAAAAAGAGCAGTAAATGAGTAAGATAAGTAGTAGAGCGAGCGGTGCTCGGTAGCTAGCTCCGGGTACCCGTCGCGGCCCCTAGTTGGGTCGTGACAGAAGTGGTATCAGAGCAGTTCGTCCTAGGAAGTGTCTACGAGCCGTGTCTAGTAGAGTCTTTTGTATGGTGTGTTGCACGCCACGCTAACAAACAAGAGGCTACAGGGCATTTAGGAAAATGACCATCCTCCTTCTTATGAGATCGTGCGATAGAGCCATACCTAAGATTACATCCTTCCTAAAAGTGTGTTATGGTTTCAGAAAAATGCCGCGAAAGGAAAAACTACCGCCGCCCAGAAGGGCAAGGCTACGACAAAAAGGCGGGCAGAACGAGAGCTTCCGATGAATGTAGAGGAAGGTGAATCGCAAAATGAGGCCGTGCCCGATGTAGAAGAGCAAGGAGGAGCCTCAGCTCCGATTCCTCCACCGGGTGCTTCGGGTCAACAAGTATCCGAGGCCATACATTTATTGACACAATTGGTTGCCGCTCAGGCACAACGACAGAATGCGGGCTTAAGTGATCGTTCAGCTAGTATGAGAGCCCGTGATTTTATGACCTTAAATCCCACGAAATTCTTTGGGTCGAAGCCGGATGAAGATCCGCAAAAATTCATTGATGAAATGTTGTGGACTTTAAAGATTATTCATGCCTCCGAAACCGAATCCGTGGAGTTGGCCTCTTATAGACTCCGCGATGTGGCGGTGTTATGGTACAAAAATTGGATGGCATCAAGAGGAGAGAATGCACCACCTCCCGTTTGGCAATAATTTATGGATGCCTTTATTCGTCATTACTTGCCACCCGAGGTCCGCCGAGCTAGAGCGGACAGGTTCTTTAATTTAAAGCAAGAAAGCATGAGTGCCTGAGAGTACAGTATGCAATTCAATTCTTTGGCTAGGTATGCTCCAACTATGGTGGCCGACATGGGAGACCGGGTCTGTAGATTTGTGAGCGGTCTGGGGCCACACTTGTTTAGAGATTGTTTGACGGCCTCTTTGCAAGACGGGATGGATATTTTTCGGATACAGGCTCATGCTCAGAATCTTGAGGAACGACAACAGCAGCAAATGAGTGATCGTGATAATGATCGAAGACAAGGTAAGAGGGCTAGATCTATGGGAACGAGCAGTGAGTATAGAGGGGCACCGAGACAGATGCATTCTAGGCACTCAGGTCAGTCAGTGACCAGTGCGCCTCCCAGATTCTAAGATAGGATATTTGACCGTTCTTTTCAGTCAAGACAGGGCCAGAGTTCGAGGGCCCCAGATTCTCAGTTTAGGGGAAATTCTAGTCAGAGGAGACCTCCAGTACCGCGGTGCAGCCAGTGCGGCAAATTGCATTCCGGACAGTGTCGTCAGGGTTCGGATGCTTGTTATGCCTGCGGGCAAGTTGGTCATATGATGAGAGACTGTCCTTCAACGAGAGATAGGGCTGGGACTCAGCCTACATGCTCAGCAGCGGGTTCTTCTTCAGTACGCCCGACAACACAGATTCCCCAGACTTCAGCAGGTAGAGGTAGAGGCAGAGGGGGAGCATCTACTTCAGGTGTTGTTCAGCCCCGCGTATATGCTCTAGCTGGGCGATAGGATCTTGAGTCCTCCCCAGATGTTGTCACAGGTACATTGACTATATTTTCCCGTGATGTATATGCTCTGATTGATCCGGGTTCTACTTTCTCATATATTCCCTATATATTGCTGATTATATTGGGGTGAGACCCGAGCCAATTAAACCTTTTGAGGTATTCACTCCGGTTGGTGATCCCGTAATAGCGAGACAAGTATATAAGAATTGTGTAGTTGTTATATGTAATCGTCAGACAAAAGTTGATTCAATTGAACTCGAGATGATAGATTTTGATGTAATTATGGGTATGGATTGGTTGGCATCGTGCTATGCTAATGTTTGTTGCCGGACAAAAGTAGTTCGATTCCAATTTTCGGGAGAGCCCGTACTTGAATGGAAGGGTAATACAGCTTCTCCAAAGGGTAGGTTTATTTCCTACCTTAAGGCAAGGAAGATGATAGCTAAGGGTTATATTTGTCACTTAGTTCGAGTTCATGATACCAAGGCCAAGCCACTAGCTTTTCAATCAGTTCCGGTAGTGAGTGAATTCCCAGATGTATTTCCAGATGAACTACCAGGTCTTCCTCCAGAAAGGGAAATTGATTTTGCCATTGATGTATTGTCGGACACCAAGCTCAGTTCTATTCCTCCTTATCGGATGGCCCCAACAGAATTGAAAGAGCTAAAGGCACAGTTGAAAGACTTGCTTGAGAAGGGTTTCATTAGGCCCAGTTCATCACCGTGGGGAGCACCGGTCTTGTTCGTGAGAAAGAAAGACGGTTCTCTACGAATGTGTATTGATTATAGACAGTTGAACAAAGTGATAGTAAAGAAAAGATATCCCCTCCCCAGAATTGACCACTTGTTCGATCAATTACAAGGTGCTAAGTGGTTTTCCAAGATAGATCTAAGATCGGGTTATCATCAAGTGAGAATTAGAGAAGAAGATATCCCCAAAATGGCTTTCAGGACGAGGTATTGGCACTATGAGTTCCGAGTAATGTCATTTGGGTTGACGAATGCCCCGGCGGTGTTCATGAATTTAATGAATAATTTGTTCAGACCATTCTTGGATCTCTTTGTGATAGTATTTATCGATGATATTCTGGTGTATTCTCGCACATAATCGGAACATGCAGATCATCTAAGAATTGTTCTTAGCGTTCTTCGAGCTCGGGAATTATATGAAAAGTTTTCAAAGTGCGAGTTTTGGCTTAATTCTGTGGCATTCCTGGGTCATGTTATTTCAGATGATGGCATTCGAGTCGACACTCAGAAAATTGAGGCGGTGAAGACATTGCCAAGGACTACAACGCCCACGGAAGTTTGTAGTTTCCTTGGACTGGCAGGCTACTATAGAAGATTTGTAGAGGGCTTCTCATCCATTTCAGCTCCATTGATGAAACTAACACAGAAATCAGCTAAATTCCAGTGGAGTGATGCTTGTGAGCGTAGCTTTCAAGAGTTGAAAGATAAATTGACCTCAGCCCCAGTATTAACACTTCCAGAAGGGTCAGATAGCTATATCGTATATTGTGATGCTTCCGGTGTCGGACTAGGATGTGTATTGATGCAGCATGGGAAAGTTATCGCATATGCTTCGAGGCAGTTGCGGAAACATGAAAGGAACTATCCAACTCATGATCTTGAATTAGCTACGGTTATTCATGCCTTGAAGATGTGGAGACATTATTTGTATGGTGTGCGCGTCGATATTTATACAGATCACAAAAGTCTTCAATATATTTTCAAGCAAAAGGAGTTGAACCTGCGGCAGAGGCGGTGGTTAGAATTGTTAAAAGATTATGATGTGAATATTTTATACCACCCCGGACGGGAAAATGTAGTAGTAAATGCACTTAGCCGTCGATCAATGGGTATTTTACGTGGAGTTCCTTCAGAGAAGCAAGAAATGGCTCGTGAGCTCCACCAACTATCTAATCTTGGAGTACGTGTAATGGATTCGGGTGATGCAGGGATTAGCATCAATGACCCCACAGTTTCATCTTTGAATATAGAAGTGACGGAACGGCAATATGAAGATTCCTAGTTAAGCCGCTGCCGGGATCTATCTCATGAAAAGGAAAAGTCTCCATTTGAAATTTCCATAGATGGGATTCTTAGATATCGGGACAGGCTATGTGTACCGGATGTGGCAAATTTGCGCCAACGGATTTTAGAGGAAGCACATTATTCCCAGTATTCTATTCATCCAGGTGCAACCAAGATGTACCATGATCTTAAATTGATATATTGGTGGGATGGCATGAAGCGAGACATAGCAGAATTTGTGGCACAATGTCCGAATTACCAGCAAGTAAAGGCCGAGCATCAAAAGCCAGGAGGTTTAATGCAAGCAATGGAAATTCCTACGTGGAAATGGGAAATCATTAACATGGATTTTTTTGTGGGATTACCCCGTTCACGAGGGAAGTATGATTCTATTTGGGTGATCGTGGATAGATTAAAAAAAGCAACCCATTTTCTCCCAGTTAGGACTACCTACTCAGCCGAAGATTATGCGAGGTTATATCTCAAGGAAATTATTCGACTTCATGGAATTCCTTTGGCCATTATCACAGACAGGGGGGCACAGTTTACAACCAAGTTTTGGAAGTCTTTTCAAGAAGGTCTAGGAACTCAAGTAAAGCTTAGCACGACATTTCACCCGCAGACTAATGGACAAGCCGAGCGCACTATTCAGACCTTAGAGGATATGCTGCGAGCATGTGTGCTGGATTTCGGTGGGAGTTGGGATGATCACTTACCGCTGATTGAATTTGCGTATAACAATAGCTATCATTCCAACAATGGCTCCATACGAGGCCCTATATGGAAGGAAATGTAGATCTCTAGTTTAATGGTTTGAAACAGGAGAAGCACAATTGATAGGCCCCGAATTGATTCGGCAAGCGGTAGAAAAAGTTAAGGTGATCCGAGATCGATTGCTAACAGCCCAAACCCGCCAAAAGTCTTATGCAGACAATCGCCGACGAGACCTGGAATTTCAAGTTGGCGATTGGGTGTTCCTGAAAGTGTCACCGATGAAAGGGGTGATGAGATTTGGCAAGAAAGGGAAGTTAAGCCCTAGATACATCGGACCCTATGAAATCATTAATAAGGCGGGTCAGGCAGCTTATGAATTGAAACTGCCTTCGGAGCTTGAATCGGTCCATCCAGTGTTCCATGTTTCGATGCTCCACAAGTGCATTGGAGACCCAACAAGAATAATTCTGGTAGAGGATGTGCAACTGACAGAGAAGCTAACATATGAAGAAGCTCCTATTGCTATTCAAGATAGGCAAGTGCGAAGGCTTCGGAGTAAAGAGGTTGCTTCAGTCAAAGTTCTATGGCGGAACAACTATCGGGAATAAATGACTTGGGAAGCAGAGGAGAAGATGAGATCCATGTACCCCCATTTGCTCCAATCCCCGGAAGAGATTCAAGATGAAACGTCGATGATATAAGGTATGTATGCTTCATTTTTATGTTTTTGGTCGTGTGTGGCCATAAATGTGTTGATATTGTGATGTAGCCCTGTGAGGCGATGATATTATGGGTTGCTGTGACAGGTCAGTAGTGCCAGATTACAGGGGAAACTCTGGCAAAATTTTTATAGAATCCCGAGTGTTTAACATTCGAGGACGAATGTTCCAAAAGGGGGGAAGAATGTTACACCCCAAAAATTTTCCCGTTAAGCGTACAGTGAATAGGCTACCAAGGATATAGTGTATACGATGCTGTGGAGACGAGTGGTAACGTTCATTTGATTGGTATCGAATTGTTGAACAACTGTTAAGAAAGTCCCGTAAGGATCGGAGCTTAAACGAAGAGACAAAATAAGACTTAGTGAACTGGCGAATTATACGGTAGGTTATACGGACCGTAAAATGGTTTTACAGCCGTATAATGAACTGTTAAAGTGTCACAGAAAGAAGTTGAGGAAAAGTGGGTTTTACGGTATATTATACGGACCGTATAAAATTATACGGCCCGTCAAATGAACCGTCAAGTTAACACAGAAAGGGGTGATCACTGAGTCAGTTTACGGTCAATTATACGGACCGTATAATGGACCGTATAATGGCATCGAGACTGGTTTTGTATTTATAAAAATATGATCCAAGTTCATTTTTATTATTTCTCCTTCTCACTACACGACCCAATCTCTCTCTAGAAACTTCCAAATGCTTCCAAACCAAGAATTGAAGTGAAAATCTACATCAATAACACCCAAATTCATGAAATCAAGAGTGTGAAACTCCTCATAGTTCATCTAAGTCAAGGAATTCCAAAGAAGGTGGAACTAGGGTTTTGTCTAAGTGCAGTATTTCAACTCAAGACTTGTTCAACCATCATCCAAGGTAAGTGTCATGATCATTTCATGTTGTTTAAGGTATTGGAAGGCTTAGATATTTGAAATGTAGAAGAATATAGAAAGTGGGTCATTACTGAGTGAATAGTGACATAATTGAATGATAGTGGAATTGAATCATGAAAGTTGAAGAGTTGTGATTATGAATACGTTATAATGATGTTTATATCATGAAACAAGTATTAAATGCGTGAAAACACAAATATGAGTTATAAGGAAAAATATGGGAAAATTGGAGGACAATGGTGGATTTTGCTAAATATACATAAATGATGATTGTTGATTATGATATTGTGAGTAGTATTGTGAATGTTTGGAGTTGATATAGGACATGGGAAAAGTAGTATAAACAAAGGAAGTTCTGCCCAATTTTTCCTAGAATTAGCGATGCGCTCTTGTAGTCAATCAACTAATGTTAATTCGAATTCTCTCATGAAGGTAACGACGTGATATCGAAGGAGAACAAGTGAGTGATAGCTTAGTTAAACGACCAAGGTATGTGAGGCTAGTCCTTTCCTTCTAATGGCATGAATCCTATAGTGTAAACTCTTTATCCTCTCCATGAGTTCCCATTTTTCGGAAAGTTAAAAGCCTATATTCATAAATGTCTATATAAGATAAGAGGTACGGTATGATGATGCTATAATGATAATGATGTTATTTATTGCCTACACTCACCTTATGTGCTAGTTACTTCAAAGTGAGCCAGAATGTCAGAGATTGCTCCATAATGGGATCGGGGGATCACGGCCTTACGTCACCCCGATAGATTAAAGCTGATCTTGAGCCTTATGCATGTACAATGATAAGATAAGCATATGATGATAAGCATATTACTACAAGTATTTTATGATAAGCATGACATGAGCATTTCACACCGAGCCTAGTTGGCCGGGCAGTCACCGCCAAGGCAGGCAGCTATACGGATACACCATGACCTTTTGGCATGGGCAAACACCACTAGTGGGCGGCATGAGATGGTACCCCGGACGCGGGAGGCCTGGACGCGGGCTAATGTTATTGATTATCATACGGTTCCGACATGGACGGGCAGCTTGCATATTATGCATATATGACATGATGATGAGTATGAGTAAGACAACATGCATTACTTCCCTTATGATTGTCATTCAGATCCAGATATTTCATATTGATGTTCTCATTATATTATTGTTGTTTTTCTTCATTGTTTATGTCTCTCATACTCAGTACAATATTCGTACTGACGTCCGTTTTCTTTGGACGCTGTGTTCATGCCCACAGGTATACAAGGAGGTGAGCTTGGCCCAGATCCTCAGTAGTTGTTAGCTGATAGAGAGCACTCCATTGTCCGGAGGTGCTGATGGTTATTCTTTTGGTACATATGCATATTTTGGGCACGACGGAGTCTTGTTCCGTCTATATATACAGTTTGTCAGTAGAGGCTCGTAGATACGCAGTGTGGGTTAGATGGTCTCACAAGATGTTATCACATGTATATATATTATTTTGATGGCCGAGAGGCAAATGAGTATAAAGCATTTATGTTTCTATAAAAATATGTTTTCTTATACTTTCATGTATAAAATTTGCAAAAAGAGCATTAAATGAGTAAGATGAGTAGTAGAGCGAGCGGTGCTCGGTAGCTAGCTCCGGGTACCCATCGCGGCCCCTAGTTGGGTCGTGACACTCAGCTCGTTCAACAACTAGTGCGCCTCAATAGTTTCCTGGACCTAGGTTTGATAGACCTACTTATCCTAGACCGAGTCAGAGCTCTAGAGTTTTGGATTCTCAGTATAGAAGCGATCCTATTCAGAGGAGACCACTTGTACCACGATGTACTCGGTGTGGCAGACTACATTTTGGATTGTGCTGCTTGGGTTTGAATGTTTTATATACCTGTGATTGGTCAGGCCAAATCAAGTGTGACTATCCATTGTTACGTGGTGGAGTTAGGGTCCAGCCTACAGGATCTTGAGTCTCCCCCAGATATTATCCCAGGTATATTAGCAGTATTTCTTATAATTTACATGTATTGATTGATCCGGGCTATACGTTGTCATATATTATTCCTCTTGTTTCTGGTCGATTTAGGGTGATGCCTGAGTCAATTTAAACCTTTCGAAGTGACTACACCGTTGGTGACCCAATGATAGCTAGACGGGTGTATAGGAATTATGCGGTTGTAGTTTGCGGCCGCTAGACTAGGGCTGATTTGATTAAGCTGGGGATGGTATATTTTGATGTCATTATGGGTATGGATTGGTTGGATTCTTGTTGTGCCGATGTTTGGTGCAGAGCAAAAAAAATGGTTCATTTTTTATTTTCGAGAGATGGATTTCCCTATCGATGTGTTGTCACACACCAAGGCCATATCTATTCCTTCTTATAGAATGGCTCCCGCGGAATTGAAAGAGTTGAAAGATCAATTGAAGGACTTGCTCGAAAAAGGCTTTATTAGGCCTAGTTCTTCCCCGTGGGGAGCACCCGTATTGTTTGTGAGGAAGAAATATGGCTCCTTATGAATGTGCATTGACTACAGGCAACTGAATAAGGTAGCGATCAAGAATAAATATCCACTCGCAGCGATTGATGATTTATTTGATCAATTGCAGGGTGCCAAATGATTTTCAAAGATTGATCTGAGATCTGGGTATCATCAGGTGATAGTTAGGGAGGAAGATATTCCTAAGACGGCTTTCAGGATAAGAGAAGGTCATTTCGAGTTCCAGGTAATCTCATTTGGGCTAACTAATGCACCGGCAGTATTCACGGATTTGATGAACAATGTGTTCAGGCCTTTTCTGGACTTGTTTGTGATTGTGTTCATTGACGATATCCTGGTATATTCTCGGTCCGAGGCAGAACATGCAGACTATTTATGTACTGTCCTTAAAGTTCTCCAAACTCGAGAGCTATTTGCAAAATTTTCAAATTACGAGTTTTTGTTGAATTCGGTGACCTTTTTGGGGCATATTATTTCAGCCGATGGTATTCGGGTGGATACCCAGAAGATTGGGGCTGTGATAACTTGGCCAAGGCCTACAACGCCTATGAAGGTTCGTAGTTTTCTGGGCTTGGCAGGTTATTACAGGAGATTTGTAGAGGGATTTTCTTCTATCTTTGCATCACTAACGAAGTTAACCCAGAAATCAGCTAAATTTCAATGGACGGATGCTTGTGAACGCAGTTTTCAGGAGTTAAAGAATAGATTAACTTCTGCCCTAGTCCTGACATTTCCAGAGGGAGCAGAAGGCTATGTTGTCTATTGCGATGCTTCAGGCATTAGGTTAGGATATTGGTTGATGTAGCATGGTAAGGTGATTGCATATGCTTCAAGGCAGTTGCGAAAGCATGAGGAAAATTATCCAACCCATGATCTCGAGTTAGCTGCGGTGTTTCATGGATTAAAGATGTGGAGACATTATTTGTATGATGTCCATGTTGATATTTATATGGACCACATAAGCCTTCAGTATATTTTTAAACAGAAAGAATTGAATTTACGACAAAGGAGAACATTGTGGCTGATGCTCTTAGCCGTATATCTGTGGGTAGTTTATGTGTTGTTCAGCCAGAGAAAAGAGAGTTAGCTCGTGAGCTCCAGCAATTAGTTAGCCTAGGAGGTCGGGTAGTGGACTCAGGCAATGTGGGAGCTACCATTCAGAATTCAGTTGTTTCGTCGCTAGGAGTTGAAGTGAAAGAGCGCCAATACGAGGATCCTATAATAGTTCACTACAGAAATACACTTCCTCAGAAAAAGAAGTCATCCTTTGAGATTTCTAGAGATGGAGTTCTCTGATATCGAGGCAGGTTATGTGTTCCCGGTGTTGCAGGGGTACATCATCAGAGTTTGAAAGAAGCCCATTGTTCCCGTTATTCTATTCACCCGGAGTAACGAAAATGTATCATGAACATAAATCTATGTATATTGGTTGAATGGAATGAAGAAAGACATAGCGGAATTCGTGGCCCAATGTCCCAATTGTCAGCAAGTGAAAATTAAGCATCAAAAGCCCGGTGGACTGTTGCAAGCTATGGAATTCCAACTTGGAAATGGGAATTGATCAATATGGATTTCATTGCAGGCTTACCTCGTTCTCAACGTAAGTATGATTCTATATGGGTAATTGTGGATAGACTCACGAAGTCAGCTCATTTCATACCGATCAGAACTACATATGTAGCAGAGGATTATGTAAAGCTTTATGTCAAGGAAATAGTACGACTTCATGGTGTTCCGACATATATTATTTCCGATAGACAGACTCAATACAGCCAATTTCTGGAAATCTTTTCAAGAAGTTTTGGGGACTCAGGTGAGTCTTAGTATAACATTTCATCCACAGACCGATGGGCAAGCTGAGCGTACCATCAAGACTCTCGAGGATATGCCACGGGCATGTGTATTGGATTTTGGAAGTAGTTGGGATGATCACTTACCGCTTATTGAATTTTCTTATAACAACAATTATCATTCTAGCATCCAAATGACCCCATATGAAGCTCTATATGGAAGGAAGTATAGATCACCAATTGGATGCTTCGAAGTAGGAGTGACAAGGTTAGTGGGCCCAGATTTGATCCAACAAGCAGTTGAGATCAAGCTTATTCGAGAACAGTTGTTGACAGCCCAGAGTCGTCAAAAATCTTATGCGGATAATCGTCGACGAGACTTGGAATTCCAAGTTAACGATTGAGTGTTCTTGAAGGTGTTGCCTATGAGGGGTATAATGTGCTTTGGTAAGAAGGGAAAGCCTAGTCCCCAGTATATTGGACTTTACAAGATTGTGCGTAAGGTAGGCCAAGTGGCTTATGAGCTAGATTTGCCTTCAGATTTGGAGTCAGTCCACCTATTTTTTCATGTGTCAATGCTCCGTAAGTGCGTTGGAGATCCTTCCAGAATTTTTCTTGTAGATGATGTCCAAGTGACTGAGAAGCTGTCCTATGAAGAAGTACCTATTTCTATCCTAGATAGGCATGTTCGGAGACTCCGAACCAAAGACGTAGCTTCAGTTAAAGTCTTATTGAGAATTAATAATAGAGAAGAAATGACCTGGGAAGTGGAAGAAGACATGAAATTATGGTATCCACATTTATTTTCACCTCCAGAGGAGACTCAGGAAGAGACGCCATTGTCCTCAGGTATGTAATGCTTTCTTTTGATGATTTCTTGGTCGTGTGTGGCCATGGTTGTGCTTGTTGTTGTAGCCCTGTGAGCCAATATATTTTGGGTTGCTGTGACAGGTTGGTAGTGCCATATTATAGGGGAAACTCTGGCGAAATTTTTGTAGAATCCCCAAGAGTCTAACATTCGAGGACGAATGTTTCTATGGGGGGGGGGGGGGGGGGAGAATGTTACATTTCTGAAATTTCATATTGTAGCATTGTGAGTTGACTAGCGCGAGGTTTAGGTGAACATCAAGTCCTTATGGTAAAGGAGAATATTTTCTAGCTTTAAGAGCGTACCACAAGATTTTGAAGTCATATGCATCGGTGGAACTAAGTTCGTCAAAGGAAGTGAAATGCAAGTCATGTTTGGAAAGGTTTTCACAATAATTGAGCTAATATTTATTTAGTAATATCTTGAGGAGGAGCTATAGAGAGCACTCCATTGTCCGGAGGTGCTGATGGTTATTCTTTTGGTACATATGCATATTTTGGGCACGACGGAGTCTTGTTCCGTCTATATATACAGTATGTCAGTAGAGGCTCGTAGATATGCAGTGTGGGTTAGATGGTCTCACAAGATGTTATCACATGTATATATATTATTTTGATGGCCGAGAGGCAAATGAGTATAAAGCATTTACGTTTCTATAAAAATATGTTTTCTTATACTTTCATGTATAAAATTTGCAAAAAGAGCATTAAATGAGTAAGATGAGTAGTAGAGCGAGCGGTGCTCGGTAGCTAGCTCCGGGTACCCGTCGCGGCCCCTAGTTGGGTCGGGACAGAAGTGGTATCAGAGCAGTTCGTCCTAGGAAGTGTCTATGAGCCGTGTCTAGTAGAGTATTTTGTATGGTGTGTTGCACGCCACGCTAATAAACAAGAGGCTACAGGGCATTTAGGAAAATGACCATCCTCCTTCTTATGAGATCGTGCGATAGAGCCATGCCTAAGATTACATCCTTCCTAAAAGTGTGTTATGGTTTCAGAAAAATGCCGCGAAAGGAAAAAACTACCGCCACCCAGAAGGGCAAGGCTACGACAAAAAGGCGGGCAGAACGAGAGCTTCCGATGAATGTAGAGGAAGGTGAATCGCAAAATGAGGCTGTGCCCGATGTAGAAGAGCAAGGAGGAGCCTCAGCTCCGATTCCTCCACCGGGTGCTTCGGGTCAACAAGTATCCGAGGCCATACATTTATTGACACAATTGGTTGCCGCTCAGGAACAACGATAGAATGCGGGCTTAAGTGATCGTTCAGCTAGTATGAGAGCCCGTGATTTTATGACCTTAAATCCCCCGGAATTCTTTGGGTCGAAGCCGGATGAAGATCCGCAAAAATTCATTGATGAAATGTTGAGGACCTTAAAGATTATTCATGCCATAGAGACCGAATCCGTGGAGTTGGCCTCTTATGGACTCCGCGATGTGGCGGTGTTATGGTACAAAAATTGGATGGCATCAAGAGGAGAGAATGCACCACCTCCCGTTTGGCAATAATTTATGGATGCCTTTATTCGTCATTACTTGCGTCCGGGACGATGTGATAATATACCAACTGATCAGGTGGCTATGCATATATAACGCCTCACCTTTCCCCATATCCCGTATATACACACACACATATATATATATATATATATATATATATATATATATACATATATATATATAGTATGCATGAGATCCCAAATAAAAGCTATGACTCTATCGGAGTGACGTAAGGTCGGTAACCTCCGATTTATATTGTGGAACAATCATCATCGCTATGTCTCACCTTGAAAGAACAAGTATTATAAAGTAAGATCAATAACAATGAATAAAATCATGAAATAAGCTCAATAATCTCATAATAGCATTAAAATCATAAGCTTTGGAATTTCTAGAATTAAAATCATCATCATCGTGTTCATCATAGAAAACATCTCATCTTTGGCATCATAAGAAGGTTTTGAGAATCGTTAACTTCTAACTTTTGGAAGTAAGAAGGTTACGGAAACATATATGGAATCAGACATAGGTTATCCTTATCTCATGTTTTGTTCTATATTTCTTATTATGTTATTAATCATGCCTTACATACTCAGTACACTATTCGTACTGACGTCCTTTCTCACTTCTTCTGCTACCCCTTGGAGTACTTTACTGCATATCTGAATGTACCTAAAATCTCTTCGGTGTGGGTGATTCGAGTCATAGTCCAGAATACATCGTGTTGCATTGGCGAAACTTATTCTCCTTGATTGACTAAACCTTCATCATCTTGTCATGCTTCCTTTTTCACATTTGTCTCATAATATACTTCCATTTAGTCTATTCTCACTTTTTTTTAGCTCATTCTCGATATATTGGTTTATCTCGAAATTTGGCTCCTTTAAGCCAGTACATTTCCCTGTTTTGAGCTTGGGAATATTGTAGCTCATCTTAGAACTGAATTTGTTCTTCCCCTCTTTTAAAGGATGTTCTCATATACCCGTAACCTTTGAGTGTTAACCGTCTTTAATAGTCATCTGGGCGACCTTAGCGATCCATCAACTTCTCTATTCCATATAATGCCGGAGTTCGTTTCATAGCATGGTTTAATTTATTTTATTTTCTACTAGTTGAGGTTTTGTATCAAATCAAAATTATCATACATATCAGATCCAATTCAGATACCTTCTTTATTGTCTTTTCACTTCTACCTTACATGACTAATAGTCCCCTAGGCTAATGAATTAATGGGGACACCAGAATTTATTAGGCCCCTTATGGAATGTCCGACTATACCACGCTCCTTTAGCCCTAGTCATTCTCTACGACTATCTTCTTAATATCCTTGAAATTCTCCTTGCTCTAGGTTCGCAATTCTGATTTATGTGTGTACTATACCCTTTAAAGTTGATATTCCACACCATCCATTCCCACGACTCGTCCTTTCATCAGCTTAGCTCATTTTGTCTCGTAATTCTTCTTAACTACTTGTTTACATCACAGCTATGCATCTAGGTCCTTCTAGTGTTTTGTCGTTTCTTGTTCTTATCATGAAATCCTTACAAAGTACACCATTTCCTTTTTTCTTTCGTCCAGTCTTCATCTTCCTTTATGATACCACAACTTGTGCACACATATATAGATCTATATCTCGAATTTTCTCGGTTTTCTTCATGATCGCATCTTTGCATCTTTCACCCAACCATTTTCTTATAACATCAATTTGTTTTCTCTTGGGCAAGACTACTGATTCACCAACCTTCTCCATTTTGTCGGCGGCCACATAATTCCCATTAACCATTTCATTGACACCTTCTCCTTCCTTTAGTCCTTATAGTTTCTTTTACTTTTAAAATGCCTGTTTCCATTAGTCATCCTTTACTCTTAGGTTAGGAAACTTTGGAGTGTTTTGTTATGAGTGCGAATCCTTTTTAACACTGAAAATCTCTTCTTGGGGTACTTTCTTCCCTTAAATAGGCGTACTAATCATGGGTTCACATCCATCCTCCAGGTCAAGTCTCAGGAGTTTAAAATTTTTATCGCTCTCATAAGACCTATTTATTTCTTCTCAAGGAAACACCTTGGTCCATTATTTCCAACCTTCTTGGTTCTGGTTATGCAGGCGTATCGGTTGATTCGGGGGTCCTCACATTCATCTTTTGTCACGTACAACATTTCTCTATCTCCCGTTGATTTATTTAAATTTGATCCTATCGTCTACTTTTCCTGCTTTCATCCTAACTCTTTCCTCACTTATATTACCTGATCCTCAATGGGTACACGTTTTTCTTGTCCAAGTTTCTCTCCCCTTCCCAAAGCTCGTGCTTACATAGTTGGTCGCGTTACCGCTATCCAACTTTAATTCCTGAGAAAACCCAATCCTGATTCTTTCCATAGCGCTTGCTACCTCAATTTTGACATACAGCACAATCAATATTTTTAGCACGTCATAACATCTATCATAAAGGTATACATAATACTCGATGTAGCCACTCGTGACTGATCTTTTTATCCCTTTTCAATACCTTTTCTTGCAAGATATCCCATTGCCATTTGATTTTGTCCTGAATCTGTGGCTTTAATACATCTTCCCTCTCTTTTTGCATAGCTAGCCAGAGAACTCTAATTGTAAAGCTCATATACTCCTAATTTCCCTCAGGCTATTTTGGTTTCTCATATTCTTTTTTTCGTATGTCTAACTCTGTAGGTCTTCCTAGCATATCTTTCTATGTCCTAAATTTGAATCCCTGCGATATAACTTTACTTAAAAATCTTCACTCGTACTTGTACCCTGTCTCTTTGTCTAAGATAATCAACCTCGCATCCTTTACTTTCCTGTAGATACTGAATCGATCCTTGCGATATTTTATCCTCACTTGTGCAACTACTCTCTTCTCTCCTTACACCTAAACTGACATCGCACCTAATTTCTCTATCGTCAAATAACCTTCACCACACCTGTCTGAAAAAATTGAGGTGAATCCTTCTTATAAGGACTAGCTAGAAATACACCACATATTCCTAAAGTTGATACAATCTCTACTTCCTTCGTCGGCCAAGCAACATCGCATTTACAATCCAACTTACCTAACCATTTCTCATTCTTGAGTTCAAGGTTGTCATTAATACCCGATATAACTTGGCCATAATAATTCTCAGAATAGGACTAACTATCAAATATTCAGAATCCCTTTGAAGTCGAATGACTGGTGACTTCTAAATCCCAACGTAACCCACATCATATGAGAAAGTCTGATAAAACGAGCCTATGTACATCTCATCAACCCGTCCTGATCTTATGTATACATATAAACTTCTAAAGTAAAACATTCCCCTACTCGTTAACTTCCTTTCCCATATCAATATCTTTTTGTTATCCCTTACTCACCAATCTATATATCATAATACTGCATTTCAATTCTTAGTGTCAACTTTCCCTATATCTTCAATAAATCTCAATTCTCCAAAATCTCAAATGCACTCATTCCAACTCCTTTAATTACTAATCATTTTTCCTCTCCAGGGTTCTTCCCTTAAATTAAAATCATTCTAAAACTTCTCTTTAAAAGCGTCTCATAATGGTTCATTCCATCATGACTTACCAAACATTCGATTGTCACATTTTCCCTTCATTCTTTCTCTATAGCATAAACATTCAAACAATTCAATTAGTAAAAATTTTGGCAGAGTTTCCTCTATTCTTCTTACTACCTCATTCCTGCACACAGTCCAGAAAACACATCCAATGCATCACAGGGCGATCGCAAATGCTCGTAACATCTAGCTCGAGTTCTTATATCCAATTCTATCAATATCAATAAGCAGGAAACATACCTTTCGGAGTAACAACTTCAATTCTCATCAATTACCTTGTAACGGCATAATCAACTTCTCATCCACAATCAAAACACTTAGGAAAAAGGAACGATTCATAAGGTGAGATCAACAACAATGAGCAATTCAAGGAAATCGTGGAATAAACTCAATAGGATCATCATAGCATTTAAAATCATAAGCTTTGAAACTTCTAGAAATGGAATTATCATCATCATCGTCATCATTATCATCATGAAAACATAACCATCTTTAGTGTCATAAGAAACTTTAAAAATCATGAATCTTTACCTTTTGGAAACAAGGACATCATGGAAGACATGTATAGATTCACAAGAACGAAGTCAGCATTTTCATCACGGGCATCATAGAAAACATCTTGTCTTTAATATCATAAAAACCTTGAGAATCATGAACTTCTAACTTTTGGGACATAGGGACGTTATGGAACTAATATGTGGAATCATAGGAACGAGTCATGCTTTTGGAATGAAAGGACTAGCCTTAACATAACTTTCGGTGTCCTTAGCGATTCAACCTTTACCCTTTCTAGCTCGTAAATATACATATAAACCATTCATACTATGGTTAGGCCCATTATCATACAATTATCCTAAGCCTTAAAATTTATTTCCTTAAAATCTGCCGAAATTCGGGCAGCATCTCCCCTGTTTATATGCCTAGCCCGAAATCATAATTCAATAACCAATAACAACAACAATAATACCAACATCAACAACATCATTACCAACACCAAAGTATTCCGTAAAACATCCCACACGATGTTCATCCAACATTTCCACCAACAGAATTATTATACGACCATTTAATAGTCCTATCTCCGTAATCAAACTTAAATCAAGACCAATAAGGAAGAAATCATACCTCACTCCCGCTAGAACTGTGATATCTTTACTATCCACCTCAAATTGAAGCAAAAATCTCTCGCAATACGATATTATAATTGTAACTATATACTATCCGGATAGGAATCCTAGGATTATACTTGAGTTGGGCTTAAAATTTGATAAAGAAAGGTTGGGAGAACTCTCCAGAGTTTGTGGGAACATTTAGTGGTGTTTGGTCTGAAAATAAGGGGATAAGCCCCCTTATATAACATTTTAGAAATCTGCTTGCACCAACTCAAAAATTGCTCAGCGTGATCGCGCTGCCTTCTGGCGCGTTCGCAGAGGCTTATTTTGAATTTCGCAGCAATTAAAACAATGCCAGCACAATTATATTTCTTAAATTACAAGGAGTGTCTACATTTGGAGCATTATGTATACCCTTATGGTTGATGTTACGACATGTTAAAAATATTGATTGTGCTATATGTCAAAATTGAGGTACCAAGCGCTACAGAGAGAATCAGGATTGGGTTTTTTGGAGAATTAAAGTCGGATAGCGGTAACGCGACTAACAATGTAAGAAGGAGCATTAGGAAAAAGAAGATTATGATATAATGAAGGGGAGAGAAAATTGGACAAGGAAAACGTATACCCACAGAGGGTCAGGTAATATATATTACTCATCTTAAGTCTTGGATTTAATTCCAATTAAAGTCTACCGAAATTCGGGTAGCATCTCCCCTGTTTATATGCCTAGCCCTAAATCATAATTCAACAACCAACAACAATAATACAAACATCAAAAACATCATTACCAACACCAATATGCGATGCGTCCTAAAACATCCCACACGATGTTTTCCAAATTCCTCAACCAACAACTTATTATATGACTGTCTAATAGTTTTTCCTCCGTAAATAAATGTAAACTACTATTAATAAGGAGAGATTCATACCTTACTCCCTCTAGTACTGCAATATCTTCACTTTCCTCCTTGAACTTAAGCCAAGACTTGTCGCTATACGATTTTATAATCGCAACTATACGATGTCTGGACCAGAATTCGGGGATTATACTTGAGTTGGGCTTAAAATTTGATGATTGGAGGTTGGGGGAACTTTCCAGAGGTTTAGAGGGGTGTTTGGTGTGTTTTGATGGAAAATAAGGGGGTAAGACCCCTTATATAGAGTTCCAGGATCTGCCTAGACCGACTCCAGAATTGCTTAGCGCGATAGCATGGGCTTCGGGCGCCTTCGCGCAGGCTTATTTCACTACTTGCGCGTTCGTTCAGTAAAAAGGTCATAACTCTTGATCCTGATATTGTATGAGGGCCCATGACCTATGGTTGGAAATCAATTTCAATTATCTACAACTTTCATTTTTGGTGTGTTTCCAAATTCCAAACTTATAATGGCTTTTAGGCCTCTTCAAGTCAGATCATCCGAAAACGTATCCTTAAATCATCCTTTTAGAGGGCTTATGCCCATATTTGGCTTAAGAGTCCTTGTTAAGACTTGATGAACTTCCCATGTACTACTCATATAACTTTTTCTACGTCCTTTATAAAACCCCTGCATGTAGGCCCCACCTTAACTTACGATTACGGGGGCTACTCATCAAGTAACGTATTAACTGATTTACACCATACGGTCTCCAGATGTCATATATATATGTCCTCAATGATTCCCTTGTTTCCAAAAGTTAAAGATTCATGATTTTTAAAGTTTCTTATGACGCTAAAGATGGTTATTTTTTCAAGATGATAATAATGACGATGATGATGATGATTACATTTATAGAAGTTTCAAAGCTTATGATTTTAAATGCTATGATGAGCCTATGGATTTTATTCCATGATTTCCTTGAATTTCTCATTGTTGTTGATCTCACCTTATGAATCATTCCTTCGGGGTGGGATATAGCGATAATGATTATTCCATAACATAATCGGAGGTTACCGACCATACATCACTCCGATAGAGTTATAGCTTTTATTTGGGCTCTCATGCATGCTATTTTTATACTATATATGTATATATGGGATGTGGGGAAAAGGGCGAGGCGTTATATACGCATAGCTACCTGATGAGTTGGTATATTATGATATCGTCCCAGATGCAGAATGCCCGGACGCGGGATATATGGTTAAATGGGTAGGGCCGTTCGTTCCTCGGCACTATTATATATGTATAATATATTTATGGATCGGGCCGTTTGTTCCGTGGAAAATTTATATGCTTTTGGATCTGGCTGCACGTTTCGCAACAATTCTATTTTATGTATACATGTATGAGAAATGTTTTTCAAAGAAAGCTAAGCATGCACGGTATCCGCCTTATGAGGCAATCGGATGTATAGGTTATCTTATTACTTAACGTTATATTTAGTGTCTCCTATTATGATATTATTCCTGCCTAACATACTCAGTACACTGTTCGTACTAACGTCCTTTCTTGTGGACGCTGCGTTCATGCCCGCAGGATCAGGTAGCCAGCCAGACGGTCCAGACCAGTAGGATCTCCTCTCAGCGGCAGTCAGTGCGCTCCATTGATCCGGAGCTGCAGCCCTTTTGGTATGCTGTTTTGGTATTTAGATATATAGGTATGACGGGGGCCTTGTCCTGTCTTTTCTACAATCTGTATTCCATAGAGGTCTATAGACAGTGATATGTAGCCGTAACGTTATGCAGCCTCTACGGTGCTTGTCTTGCTATACAGTATATGTAGCGGCCTAATCGGCTGCACCACTACTCTCTGTACATATGTTTATATGTATGCGTTGGCCGTGAGTTCTCGAGATGGTGTTTCTTGTGTTGATTGATCAGGAGACGGTATAGCTCAGTTATAGATTGTGTATGGGCCCAGGTTAATCAGTGAGAAGTTGTCACGACCCAGCTAGGGGCCTAGGGGCCGTGACGGGTACCTGGGGCTAACCACCTAGCACCGCTCGTTCTACCGCTTATCATACTCATTAGACATTCCTTTATCAAATTCATGCTCAATTTATAAGAAAACCATCTCTCATTTGAAACATAATTACTTTTATAGACATAAGCCTGTGGGCTATCAAAATAATATATATATATATATATATATATATATATATATATATATATATATTAGCATCTCATGAGACCATCTAACCCACACTGCGTATCTACGAGACTCTACTGGAGTGCTAGATATAGGACGGGACAAGACCCCGTCATGCCCAAAATACATATACATGAATGTACACAAAAGAATGATCATAAGCACCTCCGGAACAATAGAGTGCTCTCTAATCAGCTACTGGCTTCTATGAGTCCGGATCAAGCTCACCTCCCTGCCTACCTGTGGGCATGAACACAGCGTCCAAAGAAAAATGGACGTCAGTACGAACATTGTACTAAGTATGCAAGACAGGAATGAAATAAATATAATAGAAGAATAAAAAATCATAGGAGATAGATATAACCTGCATGAATTTTATAGGTGAATACATCTCATACATATATCGTACACTTATATAATCATAGTGCATGTATCATTATAGCATATGTGTGTCATCGCATCATCATCTGGTATCATCATAGAATCTATTTATATATATATATATCATCGCATCACCATCATCATCGTTAACCCGCGTCCGGGTAACCATCATAAGCAGCCCGCATTAGCGGTGACATGTCCGGCCGTTTAGGCGCGGTGGAATCATAAGCAACCCACATTAGCGGTGACATGTCCAGCCATTTAGGCGCGGTGGAATCATAAGCAACCCTCATTAGCGGTGACATGTCCGGCCATTTAGGCGCGGTGGAATCATAAGCAGCCCGCATTAGCAGTGACATGTCCGGCCATTTAGGCGCGGTGGAATCATATCGTCATATAGTCAATCATAACCCATCATTATTACACATCTCATGAACATATCATAATCTTATCATAGCTCGGCATTTTCATACATAACATAAACATTTTATAAGCTAGCGTTATCAATCATCTTGTAGACATATCATGACTTAGTATCATTTCACATTTATCATTAGGAGCATACATTAGACTTTGAAGGAAACTATGGCTATGCCGGGGTGACGTAATGTCACAACCCAGCCCCGTGGGCCACGACTGGTGCCCTATTTGGACACTCAAACAGACTTACGTACCAGATCGACATATCAAAGATTTATTCAAACTTAACATGCACTATTTTAAACAGCTACTGAAAACAAATATCATCTTAAGCGGTCGCCCGTACAGAAACATCATATCAAATCCGGTAGGCTGGCGGAATACACATCGCCCAGATATACACACATATATAAACATATGGGCCGTTTTGGCCATAATAGCAAACGGGACCGCATTAAGACGCAGATCATAAACATAAACGAACAAACATGACCCACACATATGTCTACAGGCCTCTACAAACAATAACAGAAACATATGACGGGACAGGGCCCCGTTGTACCCAGATAGTCATATATACAGAACATGTATAACAGAAGGTATGTACCAAAAATATGAGCTCCGGATCAAAAGGGAGTACTCCAGACAACAGGATAAGTATCCTACACTGGCGGGTCACCTGATCAAACGTCTGTACCTGTGGGCATGAAACGCAGCCCCCGAAGAAAGAGGGTCAGTACGAAATATGTACTGAGTATGTAAAGCATGAAATACAGAAACCCGAATCATAACTGAAGTGAGGAGTACAGAAAATGGATACAGAATTAGTATATCAAAACCTGTGCTGAAAATATATGTATATAATGAAAATAAAAATCATGCATAGGGCTTAGGAACGTGGTCGCCACTCCGACGCCGGCACCACAACACATCATACTCCAGAAGGTTTCATATCTCCGTACAATCCCCGAACATATCGTATCATCATAACATATCACAACACCAAAACATATCATATGCCATATCACATCATAACGCCGTATATAAGCGGTACCCGGCCTTATGGCGAGGTCTCGGGAACCGTAACACATCATACTGCCGAATAGAACATAGTGCGCACGATCACAAAACCGGCCCGGGATCCGGAGAACGATATCATAGTAGTATGCATGAGCGGAGTAGTGAGGAAACCATATGCATATAAATACATAAAAAAAATTCAAAACTCAATGGACAAATATATTTATGACATCCGAAGGCTCAGAAATCAGTTTTGGGTCAATCGGAGTTAGTATGTCAAAGTTACAAACTTTTGAAGTACAGAACTTTCTAAAGCATTTCAGAAGCTCTTTTGGAACTTTCAAGTAGCAATCATATTAGGAAACTTCCAACTATCGCTAAAGAGCAAATCAAATGAGGTCTTAGAATCATATGAACACATCAAAATACATGTATCCAAACATTAGCCATATCAAATATTTTTCGGACATCATTCGGAAGTATACCAACTAGAATCTTTCAAACATCACAAATGCGTAGCAAACCATATGGAACAGCTTATGGAGATCAAAGACGGCGACCATCCTAGTGGCTCTAAGAATAGTGTTTTCTTTAGAAGCATACACATATGTCATTCGTTCATGCCAAAAGAAAGAAAGGTAGGCTTTACATACCTCGATCGCTCGCTAACCAATCCCCGAATCAAGTCTCGGGCTCTCCAATATCTACAATAATATTATCAATTACCAAATATTAGCTACAAGTACTTGGAAATTCAATTCTAACTAGTACTTGTCTACAGAAATTTCGGCAGCATCTCCCCTGTAAATTCAACATCCCCGAGAATTTAACCTGGCCAAATTCATCAACAACCACACCAACAATACCAACAACCAAACCAATAACATCAAAAACCAATTTAAAACGCATTCCAACACTAGTAACCTTCCTTTCTACATAGTTCATCATTATTCAATTCAACTACGTATTTTCAAGCCGATTCCAATGCTCACATAGTCATTACTAATTCAAGATGAACCAAATACAATTCAAAAGCATTTCATACAATTCCACCAAATATTCTACAATCCCACTATCACCATATTCCATTCGAAATCTCCACAAATGCGATAAGGTTACAACGTCACATTCTCTTCTTCCAATTTCATCAACAACAACAACAATTCATATTTTAGCAATTCCGTTTCCATAATTACATAAAACTATAATAAAATCACATAATTTCCTACAACAACTTACAACTAATTTTCATACCAATCTTGAACCATTATTCTTCTATTTACATCACAAGGCCACAACAACATAATTTAACATACTAAATAAATTTCATTCTTCTCCCTTCACCACACCCACACACCCACACACCCACAACACACAAATTTCATACTTTACATTCATTTCCATATACTACAATATATATTTAATTCTTCCATGACAAAAAGGATAGAATCTTTACCTTTTTTTCAATTTTTCCACTTGCCAAAAAAGTACTTTCTTACCCCAAAAATTATACCACGTTGAAGAGGGTCTTAAACTTAGTAGGAATGCTAGAAAATTATCATTTTTGGATCAAAGGTTGATGGGAAAAAAAAAATTTCCTTGTCTTGGCCGAATGGCCCTTCTTGCTCTTCTCTCTCACTCTTTTTTTTTTCTTGATGCTTCTAAGGGGTGAATGGAAAATAATAAGGCCCCTTTGCTATTTATTTATCCTAAGTTTAATGGGCACATGGGCTTGGCCCATATTTTTCCTCCATGGCCGGCCACACTTGTGGATTGGGCCTTTTGTTTCTCTTTTTTTTTTTCCATTTCTTTTGAGCCCAATTAGTTATGGGTCTTATTTTGTAATTCCCGAAACTAATTTCCAAAATTCCCCATTTTTCCCTTGACCTTCCTCCATATTTCCACATCAACATTTTTCATGAACAACACATATATATTAAATAAAACTCAAATTTTGGCCTTATTTCTTACAAGTCAAAATTATTTCAAATTTTCCGAATATGCAAAATACGGGATATAACATCCTCCCCCCCCCCCCCCCCCCCCTTTAGAACATTCGTCCTCGAATGTTAAACTAGTCTTATAGGTCTTACAAGCATCTTGGGGGAGGTTCTTTATATGGACAGCACGTATAAATCATTCATTAATCAATATAACCGGTTACGGAATTTAGATTACCTGTAGACATGAGAAACAAGTGACGGCACTTCTTCTTCATCTCGTCCTCTGCTTCCCAGGTCATTTCCTCTCTGTTATTGTTTCGCCACAAGACCTTAACAGAAGGTACATCTTTGTGGCGCAGTCTCCTCACCTGACGATCCAAAATATCTATAGGTTGTTCTTCATAAGACAATTCCTCCGTTACCTAAATATCTTCTATGGGGAATACTCTGGAAGGATCACCAATACATTTACGGAGCATTGACACATGAAATACCGGATGTACTACCTCCAGATCGGATGGTAAGTCTAGCTCGTAGGCGACCTCGCCTATCTTCCGAATAATCTGATAAGGCCCAATATATCGCGGGCTGAGCTTTCCTTTTCTGCCGAATCTCATTACACCTTTCATAGGCGACACTTTCACGAATACCCAGTCACCAATCTGGAACTCTAAAGGTCGACGTCGTTTATCTGCATATGATTTCTGTCGACTCTGGGCTGCTAACAACCGCTCCCGAATACGTTTCACCTTATCAACTGCTTGCTGAATCATATCTGGCCCGATCAATTTAGTTTCACCCACATCGAACCAACCAATCGGAGATCTACACTTCCTACCATTTAGGGCTTCATACGGTGCCATCTGGATGCTGGAATGATAGTTATTATTATAAGCGAATTCCATAAGCGGCAAATGATCATCCCAACTACCTCTGAAATCAATAACACAGGCCCGTAGCATATCTTCCAGTGTCTGAATAGTACGCTCGGCCTGTCCATCGGACTGAGGATGAAATGTTGTGCTAAGACTCACCTGAGTCCCCAATCCTTCCTGAAATGACCTCTAGAAATTTGCTATAAACTGAGCACCCCTGTCGGTTATAATAGATATAGGAACTCCGTGAAGCCTTACTATCTCTTTAATATACAATCTGGCATAATCTTCAGCCGAATAAGTAGTACTGACCGGAAGAAAATGGGCTGATTTTGTCAGTCTATCAACAATAACCCAAATAGAATCATACATGCGTGGAGTGCGCTGTAAACCTGTAATGAAATCCATATTAATTATTTCCCATTTCCAAGCTGGGATTTCCATTTCCTGTAACAATCCACCGGGCTTTTGATGCTCGATCTTAACTTGCTGGCAATTTGGGCACTGAGCAACGAACTCTGCAATATCTCTTTTCATACCATCCCACCAATATAAACATCTGAGATCATGGTACGTTTTAGTGGATCCATGATGAACAAAGTACCGAGCATAATGTGCCTCTCCCATAATCTGTCGCCGCTGCCCTGCAACGTCAGACACACATAACCTGCCTCCATATAATAATACCCCGTCAGGTGAAATTTCGAACTGAGTCTTTTTCTTATTAAGGACCACGTCTCTGTGCTGTACCAGAATAGGATCCTCGAACTGACGCCGTTTTACCTCTTCCATAATCGATGATTCAGCAACTTCTCGGACAGAAACCCCAATATTTCCAGAATCGGCCAAACGAACTCCAAGATTGGCTAGCTGATGAATTTCACAAACTAATTCCTTCTTCTCTGGATGCACGTCGGTCAAACAGCCCATAGACTTGCGACTAAGTGCATCTGCCCAACATTAGGTTTTCCAGGATGATACAAAATATCGACGTCATAATCTTTCAATAATTCAAGCCATCTTCTTTGCCGCAAATTCAGCTCCTTTTGCTTAATGATATACTGAAGGCTTTTGTGGTTCGTATAGATATCAACATGGACCCCATATAAGTTATGGCCCCATATCTTCAAAGCATGAATCACCGCGGCTAATTCCAGATCATGAGTAGGATAATTTCTCTCGTGCGGTCTGAGCTGCCGGGAAGCATAGGCTATAACTCGACCATGCTGCATTAATACACAACCTATCCCGATACCAGAAGCATCACAATAAATGACATACCCGTCTGACCCCTCTGGAAGAGCTAGAACTGGAGCTGTAATTAATTTTTCCTTCAGCAACTGGAAACTGCGTTCACAAGCATCGGTCCACTGAAACTTTGCTGCCTTCTGAGTTAACTTTGTTAATGGTTCCGCAATAGAAGCAAAATTCTCCACAAATCTCCTGTAATATCCGGCTAATCCCAGAAAACTGCGTACCTCAGTCGGTGTCGTGGGCCTAGGCCAATTCTGTACAGCCTCGATCTTCTGTGTATCGACCCGAATACCATCTGCTCCAACGATATGCCCCAAGAATGCCACTGAGGTTAACCAGAATTCACACTTGGAGAACTTATCATACAATTTCTGTTGCCGCAGTGTGCCAAGTACGGTCCTCAGATGATCTGAATGCTCCTCTGCTGATCGTGAATAAACAAGAATATCATCAATAAATACAATCACAAACATGTCGAGGAACGGCCTGAATACCCGATTAATCAAATCCATAAACACTGCTGGAGCATTAGTTAGCCCAAAAGACATCACTCTGAACTCATAATGCCCGTACTGGGTCCTGAAAGCACTCTTTGGAATGTCTGCCTCTCGTACCCGTACCTAATGATACCCCGAACACAAATCTATCTTCAAAAAATATTTAGCACCCTGCAACTGATCAAATAAGTCATCAATTTGGGGGAGGGGATATTTATTCTTTATAGTCACCTTATTCAGTTGTCGGTAATCAATGCACATCCGCAGCGACCTGTCTTTCTTTCGTACAAACAATACCGGCGCTCCCCAGGGTGACGTACTGGGTCTGATAAAGCCTTTTTTTAATAGATCTTTCAGGTGCTCATTCAATTCTTTCAATTCTGCAGGTGCCATTCTGTAAGGAGGAATAGATATAGGCTGAGTATCTGGCAGCACATCTATCGTGAAATCTATCTCCCGTTCAGGGGAAAGACCTGGAAGCTCGTCCGGAAATACATCTGGAAATTCATTAACAACCGGAACTGACTGGAGAGTAGGTATATCTGCTTTAGTATCATGCACACGGACCAAATGATAAATATACCCTTTCTGAATCATCTTTCTGGCCTTGAGGTATGAAATAAACTTACCTCTCGGCGATGCTGTATTTCCTGCCCATTCTATAACTGGTTCCCCTGAAAACTCGAAGCGAACTACCTTTTTCTGGCAGTCTACATTAGCATAACAAGAGGCTAACCAGTCCATACCCATAATAACATCAAATTCCATCATATCTAATTCGACCAAATCGGCCTTAGTACAACAGCCACATATAATCACAGAACAGTCTTTATATACCTGTCTCGCTATAATAAAATCCCCGACCGGCGTAGCTACCTCGAACGGCTCTATAGGTTCAGGTGTTATCCCAATGTTACTAGCAACGAGGGGAGAAATATATGGTAAAGTAGAACCTGGATCAATCAATGCATATACAGCTCGGGAAAAGACCAATAATGTACCTGTGACCACATTTGGCGACACCTCCTGATCCTGTCGGCTAGCCAATGCATATATGCGGTTCGAAGGACCGCTAGAATCAGAAACCCCACCACGGCCTCTACCGCGGCCCGCTGGTGCTGGCATACCTCGCCTCGCAGGGCGCATAACTGAAAGAGTGGAAGACGAACCAGCAGCTGATCTCGTCGGCTGAGCTGTACCACTCGAACCACCCGCCAACGGACAGTCTCTCATAATATGGCCTGGCGGCCACAAGAAAAACAGGCACCCGTAGCTCTATAACACTCTCCTAGGTGCGACCTCCCACAATAAGAACACCGGGGCATGGGTGGCCTAGACTGACTGGGACCCCTGCTCGTCTGCGAACCCGAGGCCCTAGAACTCTGGCCTGTCCCAGAATACCCTGCACCGTCAAATCGTCTACCTGTAGACTGTGGACGTATACTCCGGCCTGACTGAGGGGGATATCTGCTATATTGCTGCTGAGGCTGCCCGCCTCGAGACTCTCCAGAATACCCAGCTGACCTAGCCCGCTTGGGCGGCCTCCTATCACGATCTCTACCCGACTGATCCTCCCTGTGTCGGTCCTCCATCCCTTGCGCATAAGCCTATACCCGGGAAATGTCCATACCCGTCTGCGATGCCATCGCCATACAGCTGTCAATCAAGTAGCGATCCAACCCTATCACGTATCGGTGCATTCGGTCAGCCATCTCAGCTACTATGGTAGGGGCATAACTAGCCAGAGAATCAAACTCCAAGCTGTACTCTCGGACACTCCTGCCTCTCTACCGCAGTTGTAAAAATCTGTCAACTCACGCCCGCCGCAACTCTGGGGACAAAAAGTGTTTGAGAAAGGCGGCTACAAACTCGTCCCACACGGCTGGAGGAGCATCCTCACCTATGGACAGCTTCCAAGACTCGTACCAATTAATCGCTACATCCCGCAGTCTGTGTGAAGCTAACTCGACAGACTCAGTCTCAGAAGGCCTGACCAGTCTCAGTGTGCGCTGCATCTGTCGGATGAAATCCTGGGGGTCCTCTTCGGGCTTAGACCCGTAGAACTCTAGGGGATTACAGGTCAAGAAGTCACGGACCCTCAAGCTGTCACGTCTGTCACCATCATCACCCCCTGGCCCGCGTCTGCGAGCCTGTCCTGCTACTAATGTCGTCAACAACTGAACGGCCTCTCTCATCGCCCTGTCCTCCGCCCCTGGTTGAGGAGCTAGAGGCTCGGGCACTGGAGCCTCTGGAGATAATGGTGGAGCCGCTCCAGGCTCCTCTGGTGGTGTAGCAGAACCCTCTGATTGGGGTGCACTATCGGGCACAATCTGAGCACGAGCCCGAGTGACTCTCTGTATCTGGCTAGTCTCTCCTGCCACTGTTTTGCCCTTCTGGGCAGCTGTGGCCTTCTTCGGAGGCATCACTGAAATCATAACAGCCGGTCAGAAAGAAATCATCCTAATCGCACAACTCTATCGCACGATCTAAGATCCAAAGAAAGGTAACACCCTAAATGTCCTGTAGCCTCCTGTTTATAGATGTGGTGCACAACACACCGATAAACAAGACTCTACTAGACACGACCTGTAGACATTCCGAGGACAAACCGCTCTGATACCACTTTTGTCACGACCCAGCCCCGTGGGCCACGACTGGTGCCCTATTTGGACACCCAAATAGACTTATGTACCAGACATGTCCGCATTAGTGCGCACGATCACAAAACCGGCCCGGGATCCGGCGAACGATATCATAGTAGTATGCACGAGCGGAGTAGTGAGGAAACCATATGCATATAAATACATAAACAAATTTCAAAACTCGATGGACAAATATCTTTACGACATCCGAAGGCTCAGAAATCAGTTTCGGGTCAATCAGAGTTAGTATGTGAAAGTTACAAACTTTGGAAGTACAGAACTTTCTAAAGCATTTCAGAAGCTCTTTTGGAACTTTCAAGTAGCAATCATATTAGGAAACTTCCAACTATCGCTAAAGAGCAAATCCAATGAGGTCTTAGAACCATATGTACACATCAAAATACATGTATCCAAACTTTAGCCATATCAAATATGTTTCGGACATCATTCAGAAGTATACCAACTAGAATCTTTCAAACATCACAAATGCGTAGCAAACCATATGGAACAACTTATGGAGATCAAAGACGGTGGCCATCCTAGTGGCTCTAAGAATAGAGTTTTCTTTAGAAGCATACACATATGTCATTCGTTCATTTCATGAAGGTCATGCCAAAAGAAAGAAAGGTAGGCTTTACATACCTCGATCGCTCGCTAACCAATCCCCGAATCAAGTTTCGGGCTCTCCAATATCTACAATAATATTATCAATTACCAAATATTAGGTACAAGTACTTGGAAATTCAATTCTAACTAGTACTTGTCTACAGAAATTTCGGCAGCATCTCCCCTGTAAGTTCAACATCCCCGAGAACCATCACCAACCACACCAACAATACGAACAACCAAACCAATAACATCAAAAACCAATTAAAAACGCATTCCAACACTAGTAACCTTCCTTTCTACATAGTTCATCATTATTCAATTCAACTACGTATTTTCAAGCCGATTCCAATGCTCACATACTCATTACTAATTCAAGATCAACCAAATACAATTTAAAAGCATTTCATACAATTCCACCAAATATTCTACAATCCCACTATCACCATATTCCATTCGAAATCTCCACAAATGCGACAAGGTTACAACGTCACATTCTCTTCTTCCAATTTCATCAACAACAACAACAATTCATATTTTAGCAATTCCATTTCCATAATTACATAAAACTATAATAAAATCACATAATTTCCTACAACAACTGACAACTAATTTTCATACCAATCTTGAACCATTATTCTTCTATTTACATCACAAGGCCACAACAACATAATTTAACATACTACATAAATTTCATTCTTCTCCCTTCACGACTTCCACACACGGCCACACACCCACAACACACAAATTTCATACTTTACATTCATTTCCATATA
Organism: Lycium barbarum; assembly: GCF_019175385.1. Classification (NCBI taxonomy): domain Eukaryota; kingdom Viridiplantae; phylum Streptophyta; class Magnoliopsida; order Solanales; family Solanaceae; genus Lycium; species Lycium barbarum. The sequence goes on from NC_083337.1 coordinate 27,608,249, forward strand.
CTACAATATATATTTAATTCTTCCATGACAAAAAGGATAGAATCTTTACCTTTTTTTCAATTTTTCCACTTGCCAAAAAAAGTACTTTCTTGCCCCAAAAATTATACCACGTTGAAGAGGGTCTTGAACTTAGTAGGAATACTAGAAAATTATCATTTTTGGATCAAAGGTTGATGGGCAAAAATTTCTTTTTCCTTGTCTTGGCCGAATGGCCCTTCTTGCTCTTCTCTCTCACTCTTTGTTTTTTTTCTTGAAGCTTCTAAGGGGTGAATGGAAAATAATAAGGCCCCTTTGCTATTTATTTATCCTAAGTTTAATGGGCACATGGGCTTGGCCCATATTTTTCATCCATGTCCGGCCACACTTGTGGATTGGGCCTTTTGTTTCTCTTTTTGTTTTCCATTTCTTTTGAGCCCAATTAGTTATGGGTCTTATTTTGTAATTCCCGAAACTAATTTCCAAAATTCCCCATTTTTCCCTTGACCTTCCTCCATATTTCCACATCAACATTTTTCATGAACAACACATATATATTAAATAAAAATCAAATTATGGCCTTATTTCTTACAAGTCAAATTCATTTTGAATTTTCCGAATATGTAAAATACGTGATATAACACGTAAGGTCGTAAACCACCGATTATATTATGAGCATTTATGAGTACTCTGCCCCACCTTGAAGGAAATAATGTATAAGGTGAGTGTCAACAATAATAACATCATTAACGCTAGAGGATCATCTTATCATGAACTCTAGAATCTATATACTTCAAGTCATCATCATCGTTATCATGCTCGTATGTAGTTTGGTATATCTACGGACTCACAAGCTCCATCATATTGGAGGATCATGAAAAACTTGAATGATTCATGCCTTTGAAGGAAGGGATTAGCCTTACATACCTTTGACGTTTAGCTAAGCTATCGCTTACTTGTTCTCCTTCGACATCATGTTTCTACCTTCAAGAGAGTTTATATCGTCATTAGCTAAGAAATTATAAGAACGGCTTTCTAAAGTTAGGGAAAATTGGGTAGCACTTCCATTGTTTAGACTAATTTTCCCATGTTCTATATCAACTCCCAAGCGCTCACAACAACATTCACAATATTGCAATCAACAATCACCATTCATATACATTGACCACAATCCACCATTTCTCTTCAATTTCTCCACGTTTATGGTTATAGCTTACTATCGCGTTTCCTCGTATATAATACTTATTTTATGGCATAAAATTCATTTATACATATTCATAATCACAACACACCAATCATTCATGATTCAATCCAACTACCATCCAACTATAACACTATTCACTCATTAATGACCTATTTCCTATGTCCTTCTACAATTCAATTATCTTAACCTTCCAATACCTTAAAAAACATGGTTTAGTCATGAAACTTACCTTAGATGATGGTTGAACTAGCTCGAAATGAAGTTGCACTTCAAGCACCAAAACCCTATTTCACCCCTCTTGGGATTTCTTGGTTTGGATGACCTTCACTTGGGTTTCATACACTTTGTTTCACGGATTTGGTGTTTTTTATCTTGGTTTTCCTTTGATTCTCTTGTGGAGGAGTATTAGAGAGTATTCTTGATGTTTCTTGAAGTATGGAGTGAAAATGAAATGAAATGGAATGAAAAAGGGTCCTTATACTTAACTTAAAAAGCTGGCCGACCAATTTTATACGGACCAACATACGGTCCGTACTATTTATACGAACCGTATGTGTGGTCGTATGTTTGGTCCAGTAGCTGATACCCTCCTTGGCCATTTATGCGGTCCATCATACGGCTGGTACAATTTATACGGTCCGTAGGTTGGGCCGTATAATGCCCAGTGGTTCCGTTTTCGTTCTCGTCGACTCGTTTGATCTCCGATCCTTATGGAACCTTCTTAACACTTGTTTAGCACCTTAATACCAATCTAAGGGACGTTATTACTGGTCTCCAAGACATCATTATGCCCTCATTGGCTCGTCGTCCATAATTCCTACCCGATACATAACATATCCCTTACTTCCTTCGTCAAACTTTTTTCTTTGTGTCTATCGTCTTCAAGTCTCGATTATGATCATCAAATGCTATATCTTACTTATCGAATCATTGTGTATGTCAAGCCCTTCACTATCTTAATCACTGTACGCTAACGAGGAAAATTTCTAAGGTGTAACATTCTTCCCTCCTTTTTGAACATTCATCCTTGAATGTTAAACACTCGGGATTCTACGAAAATTTCGCCAGAGTTTCCCCTCTAACTTGGCACTACCAACCTGTCACAACTGTCACGACCCAGCCCCGTGGGCCGCGACTGGTGTCCTTCTGGGACACCCCAAACGAACTCACACCCAGACCATCGTAATCAGGCTCGTCCAAAATCCACGTACGTTATTCGAACTCATCATCGTAATCAGACATCTACCGAACACTTATCCTAAGCAGTCGCCCGTACAGATCAGACAAATCACAAATCAGAAGGAAGGCGGAATGTACATCGCCAAATTTCACACACACACATCAGAAGGGTGGCGGAATGCACATCGCCCCCAAATGCATACACACACATACAAATTCAGAGGCCGACTTGGCCATAGTAGCGTACGGGCCACTTAAGATCGTAAAACAGACTCACATACAAACACACCAGACCCACGACCCACAAATCTGACTACAGGCCTCTAGACAAAACAGAACATAAGAACATAGGACGGGACAGGGCCCCGCCGTACCCACTCATCCAAATGTACAGAATACAAACACAACAAAAGATATGTACCAAAAGTAGGCTCCGGATCAAGGGGAGCTTTCCAACACAGCAGAATGAGTAGCCTAAACTGGAGAACCACCCAAACGAGCTTCTGTACCTGCGGGCATGAAACACAGCCCCCGAAGAAACGGGGGTCAGTACGGGAGAAGTACTGAGTATGTAAAGCAGAAGGTACAGAAATCACAAACACAGCTGGAGTCAGAAAGAGCAAACACACCAACATCACAAACAAAGCAAACCTGTGCGGGAGGCGAACGTACAAATGCAAATCAAATCATGTATAGGGTTTAGGAACGTGGTCACCCCCCGACGCTGGTGCCACAACACATCATAACTCCAGAAGTTTTCAAATCTCCGTACAGTCTCCAGACACATCATATCACACACACATCATATCATAAGAACATATCAAATGCCATATCACATCATAACTCCATAAGCGGTAACCGGCCCTATGGCGAGGCCTCGGAAACCGTAACACATCATAACTCCCGAATATATAATAGCGCGCACGATCACAAAGTCGGCCCGGGTACCGACGAACGAAATCATAGCAGACAGCACGAACAGAGTAGTGCAGAAACCATATGCATATCAAAAATAATTTGTCGGACTCAACATATAATTTACGTATAGGCATATACTGACACCCGAAGGCTCGGAGTAGGAATCAGATTGATCAAGGTTTGCGTATAAAAGTTACGAAGTCCCAAACTGCCAAATTCTCAAGAAAAATTGTTCATAAGTCATTTTCCGAAAATCTCACATCATGCAGAGTACAAAACGTACATTAATGGCATAAGAAGTTTCAAACACATCCTTGGGTCACAAACAGACAGTTGCGGAGCATAACGGACACAAACGAATCAAACAAACCGAATAAGGGGAGCCTCGGGGCTCGCGGGCCCACCTCGGGTCAAATTGAGGCGGCGGACACAAATCACAGACTTTCGGCTCCATAGAGCCATCTACGAAAGTTTCGAAGAGTTTCGGGCACAACAGCACAAGTTATGGAGGTACGAACATTCTTTTAACCAAAAGCGACAAAAAGGGTCCAATCGCGCTGAGTGAATAGTGCTCGAACTTGAACTTCGATTTCCAGGAGCAGGGTTATTCCCGAGATTCCGAAATTTACCTAGTGGGTCTAGGACATGCCAAAAGAATGAGAGGTAGGCTTTACATACCTGGTTGGCGCCTTACGCTCGTCAAATCGCGATTCCCGTTTCGTCCAGAAACTGCAAATGGTCACTTTTACCAGTTACTATTCATGAGAGTTAGCATTTTCATCTTTGGGGCTATACTTGGCTACCGAAATTTCGGCAGCATTTCCCCTATAAATCTAACATCCCCGAGACTTGGCTCGGCTCAAAATACAACAACAACAACAACCCAAACATCATTACACAATACAAACCACAATCAAACCACACTAGCTTCAAAATTTCACCTTAATACATAAGTTGGTAATCCTATATTCAAACTTCACAATTCTAACTCATGTCCACATTATTGTATTCATTCATTCAAGATTATTCCTCCACATAACATACAAGTTCCAAACCATATACAAAGTTTCTCAAAATCCATTTCTTTCCCTATTTCATTTCAACCACCAAAAGTTACGACGAATATTCTAACTTGCGTCGTTTCATTCCAAATTCATCAACATCAACTATAAATCACATTTAAAGTCCTTAGTATCATAAATATACTATGATATATACAAATATACCAAAGGTATACACTTTCCGATAACGTCCGAAATTATTTTCTAGCACCAACTCAATTCTTTAATCGATCCTTTACGACATAAAGATCACAACAACACATTATTCAAGCTAAACAAGATAAAATTCTTATGCCTTGCACTACATGGGACTCACGGCCAAACACACCCTTTTATATACACACACACCATGCACAAACACAACCTCATCCCACAATCTTCACACTAATCCAATCACTAACACATATATATCCATTTCATAACATTAAAACATAAAAATCTTACCTTTTTCTTGAATTTCCGACTTGTCGCAAACGTCGCTCTTTCTCCAAACTACTTGTATCACGTCGGAGAGCGTCTTGAGTACTCCACAACTATGTTAAACTTGAGATTTTTGGATCAACAATCAAGCTTGGAAAATTATTTCTTTCCTCCCCTAAGGGGTTCGGCCGAATAGTGGTTTAGGTTCCAAGTTGGGTTTGTTTGATTTTTTTGTCTAGATAATTCTAAGGATCATTGATATATATCTTGACTAAGGCACATGCCACTCACATGACCATTAAAATGGTCTTGGGCCTTGCCAAAGGGGCCGGCCACTTCACACTTTGGGCTTCACTTTTATGTTCAAATTTTTCTTGGCCCAATTCATAAAACGTCCCGTTTTGTAATTCCCGAAACTAATTTTCGAAATTCCAAATTTACCCTCGGCCTTCCTCGACGTCTTAACATTAATGATTCCATAACCAACATAGTCATACTCACCAAAAATCAAAATATTTCCTCCACACTCACAAGTCTTCTTTATTTCTCGATTTCCCGTTATACGAAAATACGGGACATAACATTCTCCCCCCCTTAAGAACATTCGTCCTCGAATGTTAAACCGACCTCATGGGTGTCGTACTACTCCGGGAGGGTTCTCTTGATAGTTGCCCTTCATTGATTTCTCCGACATGGTTTCTCTACCACTACCAGGGGTAGATTGCTCACGTCACCGATTCACATGCCTTCATAATACATTTCCTCGTACCCTACGAAATCCCCAAACCCTGCACTATATTCTTGTAATGGTCAGACGCTTTCCAAACATCATCGTCGATATCATTTCCTTGTCACACTCCTGAGTTCCCTTACCACATCGTCGTAATCTCTCTTTACCTCATATCAGACACTTCATGCCAAACAGATTCAGAACTAAAACCGGACGGATTCATAATCGGAGGCAGACATACTCAACTATGGCGGTCGGATTCGTAGTCAACATCAAAGGTACGGAAGCATATCAGACACATCTGAGATCGGAGTCAGACGTACAAAGGCGTATCAAACGAATTCGTAGGTAGAATCAGACACACTAAGATATAATAAACAGATTCACAATCGAAATCAGACGTATGGGATCATATCGAACAGATCCGAAATCAGAAGCGAATATACAAAGTTGTTTCATACAAAGTCGTGATCAGTCAAACCGAAGTGTATCAAACACACACGCGGTCAAAATCAAAAGCACCGAAGCATATCCGACGGATTTATATCCAGAGTCAGACCCACAGAGGTGTGCCAGACAGAAACGGATTCAGGATCAAACGCACAAAAGGTTCATCGGACGGGAACCTAGTCGAACGCAGAAGTACAGAGATGTACTAGGTAGAGCCTCATCGGAATCGGAAGTGCAGAAGCACCACAGATAGGATGTCAATTTAGAATCAACTCATTCACATTAAGGCTCCAATAATTCATGAGAATTTCCTTTTTATTTGCAAACTCACTCATCAGTCGTCACACAATTTACCTTGCGTCTTACGTATCGACTCTTCCAAAAATTCCAACTACTCACACTGCTTATCTTTTCTTTATCACAACATTAGTTTCCGGGGCTCGGCTCTTAGCCCTCATAGGCCCTGAATGGAAATCATACACACACACATACACATACACATACACATACACACGTTTACTCATACCTTACTGGCGAACATCTCTGGCTGTTATTCAAATTCGTTCAATTTCCCAAGAGGTGTTGTACCCTTTTCTTTGTGCCCATTTAGTCCGCCTCGTTCCGCGCGACTCCCGAAAGGGCACTAATTATTCCACACACAGTCTATTTACCTTTTGGTTACCCCAAATTTTCATTTACATAAATCATACTTGCACTTGTGCAAAATTTTGCATTACTTCCCAGGGGGTCACCCATCCCAGAATTGCTCTGGCTTGAGCACGCTTAACCCCGAAACTTTCACGCATTTTGATGCGTTAGGGCTGATATAATTCCGTCAATTGCCCCGCACGACCTTTGTCACGCAGTTTTAGGCCAAACGGGGTCTTAGCAAATTTTTCAGAAATTTTTTCGTAGCGGGTCCCACTCTGTCCCAAAGAGGTCGTTGCTTTTTTTTTTTTTTTTTTTTTTTTTTTTTTTTTTTTGGCTGAGTGGTCTATCATTCTAACCTTCCAAATCCTATATATTTTCCTCCCACATGTACAGATAACTGTCTCGGATATTTTCATTAATTCGGATTCTTACCCCACCTTTACTGACACACACAAAAAGAATATCGCATAATACTGAGGTACAAACCTATCATTGCACATATTTATTCAGAGAAGGGGTAGTAATATACCTGGGTCTGTGTCTGGGGGTGCCTCTGGGTCCCGGCGACCAGTCAAAGCATAGATGCGGTTTGAGGGACCGCTAGAGTCTGAAGCCCCACCACGGCCTCTACCGCGGCCCGCTGGTGCTGGCATACCTCGCCCCGTAGAGCGCATGGCCGAAGGGGTAGATGACGAACCCGCAACAGATCTCATCGGCGGTGCTGCGCTACCGGAACTACCTGCCCACGGGCAATCCCGCATGATATGGCCCTGGCGGCCGCAAGCAAAACAAGCCCCCGTGGCCCTGAAGCACTCACCTGGGTGCGATCTCCCACAATACGAACACTGGGGTATGGGTGGCCTAGACTGACTGGGACCCCTGCTCGCCTGAGGACCTGGGGCTCTGGAACTCTGGTCTGCCCTGGACGGTCCCGCTCCGTCAAACCTCTTACCAACAGACTGTATGTCCCGGCCTGACGGAGGAAAGTACCCACTGGACTGATACTGAGGCTGCCCGCCCCGGGAATCTCCAGAATACCCTGCTGATCTGGCCCTCTTGGGCCGTCTCCCATCATACTCTCTACTGGGCCGATCTGCTCGGTGCCGGTTCTCCATCCCCTGGGCGTAGGCCTGTAGACGGGCAATGTCCATATCTGTCTGCAATGACACCGCCATACACCCGTCAATCAAGTAACGATCTAGCCCCATAACATATCTATGCATCCGATCTGTCATATCTGCCACTACGGCCGGGGCATACCGGGCCAGGGAATCAAACTCCAAATTATATTCACGGACGCTCCGACCCCTCTGCTGCAGATGCAAAAACCGATCAGCTCGCTCCCGTCGTAACTCTGGGGGTAGGAAGTGGCGGGTGAAAGCAGTCACAAACTGATCCCACATGGCTGGAGGAGCACCCTCACCCCGGGATAGCTCCCAAGTCTCATACCAATGCGCGGCAACATCCCGAAGTCTATGCGAAGCTAGCTCAACCGACTCGGTCTCTGACGCCCTGACCAAGTCTAATGCACGCCGCATCCCCCGAATGAAGTCATGGGGGTCCTCGTCGGGCTTAGACCCGAAAAACTCTGGAGGGCCGCATAACAAGAACTCCCGAACTCTCAGGCTGTCCCGCCTGTCCTCATCATCATCGTCCCTCCGCCCGCGCCTGCGAGCCTGTCCGGCTACAATCGTGGTCAACAACTGTACAGCCTCCCTCAGGGTCCTATCCTCCGCCCCTGGCTGAGAAGCTGGAGTCTCAGGAGCGGGTATACGGACCTCTGGAGCTGCTGAAGGTCCCGCTCCAGGCTGTACTAATGGGGGTGTAGCAGACCCCTCAGAATGAGGTGTAACCTCAGGCAAATCATAAACACGAGCCCGAGTAGCCCGTTGTGCCTGACTGGTCTCTCCCACCTTCGCCTTGCCCTTCTGGGCCGCCGTTGCCTTCTTCGGAGGCATCGCTGCAAACACAACAACGGGTCAGATCAGAATGACCCTAATAACACAGCTCTATCGCACGATCTAAGATTCCAAAGAAAGGGCAACACAACATCCTAGATGTCCTGTAGCTCCCTGTTTATAGATGTGGTGCACAACACATCGATAAACAAGAATCTACTAGACACGGCCTGTAGACATTCCGAGGACAAACCGCTCTGATACCACTTTTGTCACGACCCAGCCCCGTGGGCCGCGACTGGTGTCCTTCTGGGACACCCCAAACGAACTCACACCCAGACCATCGTAATCAGGCTCGTCCAAAATCCACGTACGTTATTCGAACTCATCATCGTAATCAGACATCTACCGAACACTTATCCTAAGCAGTCGCCCGTACAGATCAGACAAATCACAAATCAGAAGGAAGGCGGAATGTACATCGCCAAATTTCACACACACACATCAGAAGGGTGGCGGAATGCACATCGCCCCCAAATGCATACACACACATACAAATTCAGAGGCCGACTTGGCCATAGTAGCGTACGGGCCACTTAAGATCGTAAAACAGACTCACATACAAACACACCAGACCCACGACCCACAAATCTGACTACAGGCCTCTAGACAAAACAGAACATAAGAACATAGGACGGGACAGGGCCCCGCCGTACCCACTCATCCAAATGTACAGAATACAAACACAACAAAAGATATGTACCAAAAGTAGGCTCCGGATCAAGGGGAGCTTTCCAACACAGCAGAATGAGTAGCCTAAACTGGAGAACCACCCAAACGAGCTTCTGTACCTGCGGGCATGAAACACAGCCCCCGAAGAAACGGGGGTCAGTACGGGAGAAGTACTGAGTATGTAAAGCAGAAGGTACAGAAATCACAAACACAGCTGGAGTCAGAAAGAGCAAACACACCAACATCACAAACAAAGCAAACCTGTGCGGGAGGCGAACGTACAAATGCAAATCAAATCATGTATAGGGTTTAGGAACGTGGTCACCCCCCGACGCTGGTGCCACAACACATCATAACTCCAGAAGTTTTCAAATCTCCGTACAGTCTCCAGACACATCATATCACACACACATCATATCATAAGAACATATCAAATGCCATATCACATCATAACTCCATAAGCGGGTACCGGCCCTATGGCGAGGCCTCGGAAACCGTAACACATCATAACTCCCGAATATATAATAGCGCGCACGATCACAAAGTCGGCCCGGGTACCGACGAACGAAATCATAGCAGACAGCACGAACAGAGTAGTGCAGAAACCATATGCATATCAAAAATAATTTGTCGGACTCAACATATAATTTACGTATAGGCATATACTGACACCCGAAGGCTCGGAGTAGGAATCAGATTGATCAAGGTTTGCGTATAAAAGTTACGAAGTCCCAAACTGCCAAATTCTCAAGAAAAATTGTTCATAAGTCATTTTCCGAAAATCTCACATCATGCAGAGTACAAAACGTACATTAATGGCATAAGAAGTTTCAAACACATCCTTGGATCACAAACAGACAGTTGCGGAGCATAACGGACACAAACGAATCAAACAAACCGAATAAGGGGAGCCTCGGGGCTCGCGGGCCCACCTCGGGTCAAATTGAGGCGGCGGACACAAATCACAGACTTTCGGCTCCATAGAGCCATCTACGAAAGTTTCGAAGAGTTTCGGGCACAACAGCACAAGTTATGGAGGTACGAACATTCTTTTAACCAAAAGCGACAAAAAGGGTCCAATCGCGCTGAGTGAATAGTGCTCGAACTTGAACTTCGATTTCCAGGAGCAGGGTTATTCCCGAGATTCCGAAATTTACCTAGTGGGTCTAGGACATGCCAAAAGAATGAGAGGTAGGCTTTACATACCTGGTTGGCGCCTTACGCTCGTCAAATCGCGATTCCCGTTTCGTCCAGAAACTGCAAATGGTCACTTTTACCAGTTACTATTCATGAGAGTTAGCATTTTCATCTTTGGGGCTATACTTGGCTACCGAAATTTCGGCAGCATTTCCCCTATAAATCTAACATCCCCGAGACTTGGCTCGGCTCAAAATACAACAACAACAACAACCCAAACATCATTACACAATACAAACCACAATCAAACCACACTAGCTTCAAAATTTCACCTTAATACATAAGTTGGTAATCCTATATTCAAACTTCACAATTCTAACTCATGTCCACATTATTGTATTCATTCATTCAAGATTATTCCTCCACATAACATACAAGTTCCAAACCATATACAAAGTTTCTCAAAATCCATTTCTTTCCCTATTTCATTTCAACCACCAAAAGTTACGACGAATATTCTAACTTGCGTCGTTTCATTCCAAATTCATCAACATCAACTATAAATCATATTTAAAGTCCTTAGTATCATAAATATACTATGATATATACAAATATACCAAAGGTATACACTTTCCGATAACGTCCGAAATTATTTTCTAGCACCAACTCAATTCTTTAATCGATCCTTTACGACATAAAGATCACAACAACACATTATTCAAGCTAAACAAGATAAAATTCTTATGCCTTGCACTACATGGGACTCACGGCCAAACACACCCTTTTATATACACACACACCATGCACAAACACAACCTCATCCCACAATCTTCACACTAATCCAATCACTAACACATATATATCCATTTCATAACATTAAAACATAAAAATCTTACCTTTTTCTTGAATTTCCGACTTGTCGCAAACGTCGCTCTTTCTCCAAACTACTTGTATCACGTCGGAGAGCGTCTTGAGTACTCCACAACTATGTAAAACTTGAGATTTTTGGATCAACAATCAAGCTTGGAAAATTATTTCTTTCCTCCCCTAAGGGGTTCGGCCGAATAGTGGTTTAGGTTCCAAGTTGGGTTTGTTTGATTTTTTTGTCTAGATAATTCTAAGGATCATTGATATATATCTTGACTAAGGCACATGCCACTCACATGACCATTAAAATGGTTTTGGGCCTTGCCAAAGGGGCCGGCCACTTCACACTTTGGGCTTCACTTTTATGTTCAAATTTTTCTTGGCCCAATTCATAAAACGTCCCATTTTGTAATTCCCGAAACTAATTTTCGAAATTCCAAATTTACCCTCGGCCTTCCTCGACGTCTTAACATTAATGATTCCATAACCAACATAGTCATACTCACCAAAAATCAAAATATTTCCTCCACACTCACAAGTCTTCTTTATTTCTCGATTTCCCGTTATACGAAAATACGGGACATAACAACAACAACCCATAATATCATCGCCTCATAGGGCTACATCACAAGATCAACATATCTATGGCCACACACGACCAAAAGCATAAAGATAAAGCATACATACCTTATATTGTTGGCGTATTATCTTGGATCTCTTCTGGGGGTTGGAATAAATAAGGGGACTTGAACTTCATCTTCTCTTCTGCCTCCCAAGTCACTTCTTCCTGATTGTTGTTTCGCCATAAGACTTTGACTGAAACTACCTCTTTATTTCAAAGTCTTCGCACTTGCCTGTCTAGAATAGCAATGGGCACTTCTTCATAGATCAACTTTCTTGTTACTTGAACATCATTTACTGGCATGATCCTAGTAGGATTTCCAACATATTTATGAAGCATCGAAGCATGGGTGGTAGATCTAACCCATAAGCCATCTTGCCTACTCTGCATACAATCTCATAAGGCCTAATGCATCGGGGACTAAGCTTCCCTTTCATTCAGTGATCTTATTGTATTCGTAAGTTGTCACACCCCAGGGATACCGTAGGAAGCGTATAACATGTACTTATGTCATATTCCAAGCAATTGTCCTGTTTACCCTTAACGGTAATCCCATCTCAACATTTCAACTCAATTTACCAAACATTTTCCTTCAACTGACTCGGAGTATCATGACTACACTATCCTTGTTTACCTCCTACTTCTCTTTTTTAAGTACCCACTTGGTTTCATTGGCGACGCATAATTATCTACAAGTTACATACTTGTCCTTGCGTGATTCGTGTACATACACATCTATACATATACATGTATCCATATCCGTATACATATTCGTGTCCATATTCATACCCATAGCATACCCGACTTTGAAGGTTCGGTATCATTCATACCAAAGTCTTTTGTCTACCTGTAGTAACTTATCTTGTCGTGCTCTCTTCCTTCCCTCATATCTCATGTTCTACTATAGAAAACCTTAGGTCTGCTTCTTAATTGTCACTCATAAATAGCAATGTCATTAGCAACGACTCTACCATTAGTGCCCTTGTCTCCATTCTAGTATAACATCACTATCTTTTATAATATCCCTTGAGTTATCTGCTCTCAAAGTCACGTTTGTTCAAGGTCTTTGGGAATGCTCTCCATTACAGTTTCAGATGCCTGTTCAATTCGCGTTCGCTTATTTACTAGTCATTAGACTTATTTCTGCATAACTTTCACTATTTGTTTTAGAGTCTATATCTGTCACATCTTAAGGTCCACCATTTCGATCTCTATGCTTGTATCCTCTTTATTCGCTTCCCCCCTTTAACGGTTTTACTTGTACCATTCTCAAACCCGTTGCCTCACCTTCAAATCTTGAATTCATATACCCCGCACTATACCACATCTTATTCATGTCGTTCCCCATAATCTATAGCTATAATAATTCATATGTGAAGTCTTAGCATACTCACCTTGCAGTCTTGTAACCAAATAATACAACCAACATAGCAATCCGAACAAGGATGTATCTTTACTTAGCTCATCTAGTAATTATGAGTCAATGTCTAAATCCGTTCCAATTAACAACCTTTTGTCCTATAGGGATGCTCACAATAGTGGTAGGTCTAGTTATCCATACCATCCATATAATGTCACTTGCCCTCTTCTTCGGCGCTCAAAGTTTGCTTGTAACGTCATCTTTGTTTTCCAGGGCCTAAGCCTAATGCTCTTTTACTCTTGCGTTGCACTCAACATTGATTTCAAGACCAATCAAAGTCGTATTATATTTGTTGTTGATGATAGCTTTACTCTATCGCTTTATTGTCGTACAGTAAACTCATAACTCATAATTATCTTTTTTTTCTTTTTAATTCTTTACTTCATATACTTTACTCGTTCTAGCTTGGTATAGGATATTCGTAGGAGATGCACCTTCCTTTAATCATAACACGACTACTCCTTAAGCACACGTACTTCGTATATTCCCTTTTCTCTCTATTCTCATTCTTATTCCTTTTCATTCCTTCCTCCTTAATTTATCTTGTTTCCTCCTGTTTCATAATCAATCCTTTATTCTTCGTATGAGGAACCCTATCCCTAACTGAGTACCGCTTTGTCCTTTAGAATATACTACCTTTGTACAATCCATTCTTTGCTTCCAAAACTTATTCTGTTTATTCTGATTATCCCCTCGCCCTTATTGTGTTGATTCTTTTCCTAATAATCATCCTATTTCTTTATTCATCTTTCTGTAGTCTTGGTCTTTTACATCCAGCTAAAGATATCACTCATACTCTTGACTATACTACTTTCTCCGATTTCTTCTTCAAGTTGACCTCCCCCCTTTTTGCCGGCTATCATTTCTGTCATTGAGGAATCCTAGTGCTAGACTTTCCCCTAAGAAGGTGTTTTTAAGCTTTCTCATCTACTACCCCATGGCTCGCTTGCTAGTTTCAGTCTTGCATTCACTCTTTATTCATGTAGAACATGTCACATCCTTAGTCGTTTCCTCGCCATGCTTGTATTACAGTTCTTGTTATGCTCTCATTATACCTTTATCATAATCATCGCTATAGAGTGCCACTTCTTTGCCTCGTTCGCAAGCCTGCTCATAAAATGGAATAAATCTTGCGAAATAAGCATACTTAACCTGTTACTCTTTCTAATCAATTCTATTACACTTACCATATAAATTGTTTTACCAACGTACTCTCATTCATTATAACACTTCGTATTCGTACCTCTGTCTCCAGGTACTGTTACTTTATTTGCTAGTAAACTTATCGTATCTTACTCGCACTTATCCGTCCAATCCATACTCCAGTATCATACTCTATTGGAGTTCCCCTTTCTCTTCCATATCATGTTTTAGTACTACCAAGCATTTCTCTTTACCGTATCAATGTTGCTCTTATAACTACTATTACTATCAATTCAATAGTATTTAACTCATCTCGTGTAGTTGTTAATGATACTCCTAACTTAATCTCGTCCTGCCATTACCTTGTTGCACAACATCTCTTCTCGTTAGAACATGTCACAAGCTTATATCTTATCTCCTTTAGATTTTAGGAAAATTTCGGTAGAGTTTCTCTTATAAGCATAACAATCCCCAAGCCTACACATAGCCCAGAAAACACGTCTGATGTCTCAATAGGACATACATTGGAACACGTATAATACGTAACTGAACAACACAAGACCACTTTCCATTAAAGGATATAAATAATAGGGCTTGTCTCATAAATTGTGCCTGCACACTCGGTCTAGAATTCCAATATCCACATACATAGGCATATTATTTACATCAACTCACTGTCAATCAACTTACTTGTAAATCATGGTTCTGGCTATCACTAGGTTACTAACAGTAATAGTCATTTCAAATTATCGGATTGGCTCAGATTTTCACCTCAACACAATCATCACAACGGGAGTGATACATGACAGCGTAGGATTCAAATCAATCGATGCACACATATCATAAAAGGTTACTAACAATATACCTGGAATAATGTCAGGGGAAGGCTCAGGATCCTGTCGCTCAGCTAACGCATGGATATGATGCTGGGATCCACTTGGACTGGGTGTTCCTTTTTGGTCTCTATCACCACCTGCTAACATCTGTGGCCTTGGCCTTGGAGGGTGTACCGATGACGAAGAGCCAGCTACCACTCTCAAAGTCCGAACCTTCCCTTTACTGCGTAGCGATGGGCAGTCGCGCTTTAAATGGCCTGGCCGAGCACAGGCATAACAAACATCCGAGCCAAAGTGGCACGGTCCCCAATGTAACCTGCGACGTTGAGTACATCGTGGCACCAAGGATCTCGTCTGACTAGAACCACTTCGAATCCGAGAACTGGATACTGTAAGACTCTGGGGTGACCTAGAATAAGTAGATCCATCAAACCTGGGTCTACGAAACTGTAGAGGAGCACCACTTGTTGAACGAACTGAGTGCCTAGAGAATTGTTGCCTCAGATCACCCCGAAACTCATGATCAAACCCTAAAGAATTAAATCCCTTTCTCCAACCCCTGTTATCATGGCCCACATCCTGCCGCTGAGCTTGAGTAACTACCAATTTAGTCAATAAAAGAATGTCTGTCTCATCTCTTGGCCCGAGGTGTCTGGTGGAGGAACGGGGGGCGCTGGAGCTAAAGTTGAGGCTCCCCTCTGATCCTCGAAAGTGGGCAAAGTGTGGGAAAATCGAGGTAGGGCCTTATTCTGGGGTTCGCCCTCCTCCATATCAATAGACGACTCCTATTCAAGCCCTTCTTCGACCACTATCTTGCCTTTCTAGGCTGCCGTAGCTTTTCTTTTCATCAGCTTTGCTGAAATTATAACACACAATTAGGGAGGGAATAATCTTATAATACAACTCTATCGCACGATCTCTTAAGATGAAATATGGTCATTTTTCCTAAATGCCCTGTAGCCTCTTGTTTATCTATGTGGCACGCAACACACCATAAACAATACTATACTAGACACGGCTCGTAGACACTCCCTAGGGCCGAACTACTCTGATACCACTTTTGTCACGACCCAGCTAGGGGCCGTGACGGGTACCCAGGGCTAACCACCTAGCACTGCTCGTTCTACCGCTTATCATACTCATTAGACATTCCTTTATCAAATTCATGCTCAATTTATAAGAAAACCATCCCTCATTTGAAACATAATTACTTTTATAGACGTAAGCCTGTGGGCTATCAAAATAATATGTATATATATATATATATATATATATATATATTAGCATCTCATGAGACCATCTAACCCACACTGCGTATCTACGAGCCTCTACTGGAGTGCTAGACATAGGATGGGACAAGACCCCGTCATGCCCAAAATACGTATACATGAATGTACACAAAAGAATGATCATAAGCACCTCCGAAACAATGGAGTGATCTCTAATCAGCTACTGCCTTCTATGAGTCCGGATCAAGCTCACCTCCCTGCCTACCTGTGGGCATGAACACAGCGTCCAAAGAAAAACGAACGTCATTACGAACATTGTACTGAGTATGCAAGACAGGAATGAAATAAATATAATAGAAGAATCATAAATTGTAGGAGAAAGATATAACCTACATGAATTTTATAGGTGAATACATCTCATATATATATCGTACACTTATATAATCATAGTGCAGGTATCATTATAGCATATGTGTGTCATCGCATCATCATCAGGTATCATCATAGCATCTATTATATATATATATCATCGCATCACCATCATCATCGTTAACTCGCGTCCGGGTAACCATCATAAGCAGCTTGCATTAGCGGTGACATGTCCGGCCGTTTAGGCGCGGTGGAATCATAAGCAGCCAGCATTAGCGGTGACATGTCCGGCCATTTAGGCACGGTGGAATCATATCGTCATATAGTCAATCATAACCTATCATTATTACACATCTCATGAACGTATCATAATTTTATCATAGCTCGGCATTTTCATACATAACATAAGCATTTTATAAGCTAGCGTTATCAATCATCTTGTAGACATATCATAACTTAGCATTATTTCACATTTATCATTAGGAGCATACATTAGACTTTGAAGGCAACTATGGCTATGTCGGGGTGACGTAATGTCGTAAAACCCCGAATATATTATGAGCATTTATGAGTATTCTGCCCCACCTTGAAGGAAATAATGTATAAGGTTAGTGTCAACAATAATGACATCATTAACGATATAGGATCATCTTATCATGAACTCTAGAATCTATATACTTCAACTCATCATCATCGTTATCATGCTCGTATGTAGTTTGGTATATCTACGGACTCACAAGCTCCATCATATTGGAGGATCATGGAAAACTTGAAATATTCATGCCTTTGAAGGAAGGGATTAGCCTTACATACCTTTGACGTTTAGCTAAGCTATCGCTTGATTGTTCTCCTTCGACATCATGTTTCTACCTTCAAGAGAATTTATATCGTCATTAGCTAAGCAATTATAAGAACGACTTTCTAAAGCTAGGGAAAATTGGGCAGTACTTCCTTTATTTACACTACTTTTCCCATGTTCTATATCAACTCCCAAGCGCTCACAACAACATTCACAATATTGCAATCAACAATCACCATTCATATACATTGACCACAATCCACCATTTCTCTTCAATTTCTCCACATTTATGGTTATAGATTACTATCGCGTTTCCTCGTATATAATACTTATTTTATGGCTTAAACGTCATTTATACGTATTCATAATCATAACACACCAATCATTCATGATTCAATCCAACTACCATCCAACCATGACACTATTCACTCATTAATGACCCATTTCCTATGTCCATCTACCATTCAAGTATCTTAACCTTCCAATACCTTAAACAACATGGTTTAGTCATGAAACGGACCTTAGATGATGGTTGAACAAGCTCGAAATGAAATTGCACTTCAAGCACCAAAACCCTATTTCACCCCTTTTGGGATTTCTTGGTTTGGATGACCTTCACTT
This sequence comes from Lycium barbarum, assembly GCF_019175385.1. NCBI lineage: Eukaryota > Viridiplantae > Streptophyta > Magnoliopsida > Solanales > Solanaceae > Lycium > Lycium barbarum. Next base: position 27,626,511 of record NC_083337.1, read on the forward strand.
GGGTTTCATACACTTTGTTTCACGGATTTGGTGTCGTTGATCTTGGTTTTCCTTTGATTCTCTTGTGGAGGAGTATTAGAGAGTATTCTAGATGTTTCTTGAAGTGTGGAGTAAAAATGAAATGAAATGGAATGAAAAAGGGTCCTTATACTTAACTTAAAAAGCTGGCCGACCAACTTTATACGAACCAACATACGGTCCGTACTATTTATACGAACCGTATGTGTGGCCGTATGTTTGGTCCAATAGCTGCTGCCCTCCTTGGCCATTTATACGGTTGGTAGGTTGGGCCGTATAATGCCCAGTGGTTCCGTTTTCATTATCGTCGACTCGTTTGATCTCCGATCCTTATGGAACCTTCTTAACACTTGTTTAGCACCTCAATACCAATCTAAGGGACGTTATTACTTATCTCCAAGACATCATTATGCCCTCATTGGCTCGTCGTCCATAATTACTACCCGATACATAACATATCCCTTACTACCTTCGTCAAACTTCTTTCTTTGCGTCTATCGTCTTCAAGTCTCGATTACGATCATCAAATGCTATCTCTTACTTATCGAATCATCGTGTATGTCAAGCCCTTCACTAGCTTATTCACTGTACGCTAACGGGGAAAATTTCCAAGGTGTAACAGAAGTAAATGCAAGCATAGGAGTGCTTGGCCAGTAGTTGTCGGGCACACGTCACGGCTCATCGATTTGGGTCGTGACAAAAGTGGTATCACGGATATTCGCATTTTCACGAGACAGCGTAGTCAGCCTCGCTGGGACCCACTATGGCGGTGGACGACCTTCTGGTATATTAAATACGTTTTAAAGGCCATTTTAAGTCATTTTCACTTGAGACTTTTTCCGTAAGCTTCTAAGACCCTCCCAAGTTAGACCATAAAGACCCCAAGCCAAAAAAATAGGGTTTCACCCAAGTTCTATCTCAAGAGTTCCAAGAGAGAAAGAAGAAGCACTCTTAAGGTGTTGGATGCAAGTTGAAGCTTGAGTTCTTGTTGTTGTTGCCGATTTTAGAGGATTCTTAGAGGTGAAGCAAGCTCAGAAAAGGTAAGAATATTTCTCTCCTCCATGTATTTGAGCTTATAGAAGTCGTGACTAGCTTGTACAGTAGAAAACTTGTGAAATAAAGCTCGAAAATCGAAGTTGTGATGTTGTTAGTTGCTGAACTGTTTTGAAGTTGTTCTTGTGTATTTTATGGATGGAAATTGATGGAATAACTTGGATATTCTATTGTTGATGTTGTTCTTTTTATTTTGGTGTTGGTTTGAATTGGAAAGAGGTAAAAGATATAGGAGAAGTGCTGCCCGATTTTCTGATCTAAAATAGCACCAGAGAAGGAAGCAAGGAAAAGCGTCATATCTGAATAAGAGAGTTTGTCTACTAGTAGGGAAATAAGAAGCAAGGCAAAAGAGTTCAACAATTAAGGGTGCTCACAGATTGGCGGGGAGCCGTAGCAATCATGAGTTAGGACCATCTTAATGGTAACAGGTCCCAGGACGGTAACTATATATCAGTTGACCAATAGGTACATACATAAGAACTTAAGGATATGGAACTAATGAACGAGTTCGACGAAGAATTCGGAGAATATGAAAGAAGACTAATTATCCCATAGTACAAGAGCATGAAGATCAGGAATTAAAGGAGGACAACCATTTCAAGAAACTGATGAAAGCATCATAAGCTCACAATCTACAACATTTGAGGACGAATGTTTCTAAGGGGGGAAGGATGTTACACTTGCCACTTTCAGAGAATGAGCACGCCACATACTTTACCGTATTAAAGGATTATCAGAGACGTCCCATGAAGGTTTGGAAGGTACAAGCCATGGGAAATGTATAACAATGAAGTAAAGGATGAATTATGATCTCGTAAGTCGTAACCGGGAAGGAAAACCTTCGAACCAAAGGACATGACCATTATTGTCACGACCTGACTAGGGGCCATGATGGGTAACAGGAGCTGACTACCGAGCACCACCCATTAATGCTAATTATCATACCCAACCTGAACACACATAATATCCACGGCAATACATACATATATATATATATATATATATATATATATATATATATATATATATATATACTTATATATATTTATACATAAGTCCTCACGCCTGCAAAAATGATATACAAAATATACACTGATGTATCTATGAGACAACTATTACCCACACATACGTATCTACGAGCCTCTACTAGATTACTGAGACATCAGGACAGGACCCCGCCATACCCAAATATATACACAAAAGAATGCATCAATAACTGGCACCTCCGGAGTAATGGGGTGCTCGCGTGTAGCTGCTGGATAGCTCCTAAGAATCTGGGTCGACTCCCTGCCTACATGTGGGCATGAACACACCGTCCAAAAAGAAAAAGACGTTAGTACGAACAATGTACTGAGTATGTAAGGCATATACGATAACATAATAAAGAAACATAGAAACGTAAGAAAGAAAGCTAACTGTAGCTGCTTGCCTCTCGAGGCGAAATCATGCATGCTCACTTTTACCTTTCAAACGTGTCACATATACATACATAATTTTTCTGAATCAATAACATCATTAGCCCACGTCTGGGCCTCCTGCATCCGGGGTAACCATATCACGCCGCCCACTAGTGGTGTCATGTCCGGCCAAATAGGCACGGTGTTATCATAAGTCGCCCGCCTTAGCGGTGACATGCTTGGACATTTAGGCACGGTGTAATCATAAGCCACCCGCCTTAGTGGTGTCATGCTCGGCCCTCTAGGCGCGGTGTAATCATACATATATACTTATCGTAAAGCATGCATAAGAACTCAATGACAAGCTGCCACTCTATCGGGATGACGTAAGGCCGAGAACCCCCGATTCCATTATGGAGTAGTTATGATTATCATGTCTCACCTTGAAGGAACTAGCATCATAAGGTGAGTCTAACAACAATGAATCATATAAGAATCATTAGCTTCATAAGAATATCTTATAATAAGCTTTAGAACTTCTAGACGTGGATTCATCATCCTCATTATCACATTCATACCACATCTCTTATTTTTGTTTTATAAGAAGCTCTTGATAATTATAGACTCATAGTTTTCGGGACACAAGAGAGTCATGGAAAGATAAAGAAAGTCATATTATAGGAATAATGCCTTAGGAAAAGAAGGGACTAGCCTCACATACCTTTATGTCTCCTTAACTCTATCGACTAAGCGTTTTCGTTCCAAGCTCTCGATTCTACATTCAAGAGAATTCGTACTAAAGTTAGATAACCGGAAATACACTCAAGCTTAAGCTAAAGCTAATGAAAATTAGGCAGCACTTCCTTTGTTTCAACAACTTCCTCCATATAATATAACAACTCCCAAACATCAATAACAACTTTCATAACATCATATTCAATTACTTCTTCGAGTTCAAAATTACCCAATTCTCGCAATCCCTTACCAAAATGATTCATGACCATAACTATGGCATAACACCGTATTCGTTCTCATATAATACTTCTTTAAATCCATTTGTATCATTTACAACACGATTTCACTCATAACATATCAAGAATCATGATTCATGTCAACTACTATTCAAGAATACCATTGTTTCCACATTTGAACTCCATATTCTACTGTCTTCCTCAATCTAAGTCTTTCAACCATTCAATATTCTTAATAACATGTAAAGATCATAAAACTCACCTTTGATTGTGTAGGAATGGGCTTTGGATGAAAATACTTCACTTGGATAAAACCCTAACTTCAATTCCAAGGAAATTTCTAGCCTCCTTGCACTTGATTACACTAATTATTGGTGTTTGATCTTGGATTCACCTTGAGTCTATGGTGGTATGATGTATGGAATATTCTAGAGCTCTTGAGAGAAGTGGAGAAGTTGGAAAATGAGAAATTAGAAGTGGGAACTTATATTTATACTTGAAAAAAAAGCTATCCCGATCATGTTATACGGACATTTATACGGTCGGTATAAGTGACCGTACTTCACCATCAGGGATTTTCCCTTCCTGTTGAGGTTATACGGACCCTTATACAGACCGTATAAAGTTATACGGACCATATAAAGTTATACAGACCGTATAAGTGGTCGTATAACTCCAATTTTCCGAAGTTAATCTCGACGTTTCGTTTGATCTCCAATCCCTATGAAACCTTCTTAACACTTGTTTAACACTTCATTAACAATCTAAATATCCTCATAACTCTTCTCCAAGGCGTTACCAGTCAATCCCTAACGCGATAGTTGCAAAATCTTCCCCAACACAACATATACCTCACCTTCCCTTACGATCTTAGTCTCACTAATTCATGTTACTTTAAAATCTTATCGTATACACTCTAAACTTGCCACGTACCATTCTTAAAATCATAAGGTCCTCACATTCCCCCTAAGCTTGCGTTAGTCTATTTACTGCACAACGACATGAAATTTTCGAAGTGTAACACTCTTCCCCCCTTTAAAAACATTCGTCCTCGAATGTTAAGTTCTCAGGAATTCTACAGAAATTTCGCCAGAGCTTCCCCTGTAATATGGTGCTACCATCCTGTCGCAACAACCCACAATAAGAATACCTCACAGGGCTGCAATACAATGGCAAGAAAATATGGCCACACACAACCAAAAGCATAAAAACGAAAGCATTACATACCTTATGATTATGGAATCTCATCTGGAATCTCTTCCGGGAATGGAAACAATTGCGAATATTTGGACTTCATGTCTTCTTCCACTTCCCAAGTCACTTCTTCTCGGTTATTGTTTCTCCATAAGACCTTGACTGAAGCTACCTCTTTGTTCCTGAGTTTCTGCACCTGCCTATCTAGTATGGCAATGGGCACCTCTTCGTAGGCCAACTTCTCAGTAATCTGGACATCATCCACTGGCACAGTTTTAGATGGATTCCCAACACATTTGCAGAGCATTGACACATGAAAAATCGGATGGAATGGCTCAAGTTCTGAAGGTAGGTCAAATTCATGAGCTACTTGGCCTATCCTGCGGACTACCTTATAAGGTCCAATATATCGAGGACTCAAATTTCTCCTTCTTGCGAAATCTCATCATACCCTTCATCGGTGATACTTTTAGGAATACCCAGTGATTAACTTGGAATTCCAAGTCTCATTGACGGTTATCCAATTAAGATTTCTAGCGACTTTGGGTTGTCAACAATCGATCTCGGATAACCTTGACCTTCTTCACTGCTTGTTGAATCAACTCCGGACCTATTAATTGTACCTCTCCTACTTCAAACAACCCAATTGGCGATCTACACTTCCTTCCATACAGAGCTTCATATGGAGCCATCTGGATGCTGGAATGATAACTGTTATTATAGGAAAATTCGATAAGTTGTAAATGTTCATCCCAATTGCCTCCGAAATCCAGTATGCATGCCCGCAACATAAGCTGAATTAATTAAAAAAGTGGCTTATACATTACAACTTTCCCAAAACCAGGTCTAGACTAGTACAAGAGAGACTATGATTTGAAGGTACAATATTCAAATAGATAAATAGGACTCAACTTCCATCTAGGGATGAAGATGATGGAGGTCTTCAAGATAAGCACTGTGCATCTTCTAGAAACTCTCAAATCACGCTATCAACCTGTAAGACCCTACACCCCAAATAGGATATAGCAAGAGTAGTATCAATACAACACAAGTACTGGTAAGCATCATAGGCTGACAATGGGTAAGAATAACATACGATAATTAGATATCACAAATAAACATGGTAGGCAGGTTCTAAGTTAAACTCTATGTATATCAAAACAAGTCTCATTCTAACTCAATTTGATCCACAATTCAAACAAGTTGCTTAAGTTATTCAGTTTCCCTAACACCTACCATTTAGGTTCCTTCCCCACAATCAACACGTATGCCACAAGGATGACCTTTCCCCAATCCACACATCAATTGCTAATGCCCTCAAGGACGCTCATTTACTTACCACTCACAATACTACATAATACTCAATATGTTTGGACTAAAATAGAATGGCCGACCTTCTCGCCATTCAAATACTAGAACACAGTCACGCCCAAGAGGTCATTCCCGTATATCATGGACAATTAGTAAAACACTTAATCAATCTCAAATCACAACATATGGTTATATCAACTAAACCCAATCGTGCCAAGTCTCAGAGAATACAATAGCAAATTCATATCCTAATCAGGCATGAGATATAATAAGAGGCAATGCAAATTGTATATGGTATGAATGCAATGCATATGGAATGATACACACACGCTTCGGGCGAAATATCTCATTGCCTCGATTGTCTTTGTCACACCCTAATCTTGATAGGGCATGATGGGCACCCGACCCCATACTCAAGGCCGAGCGAACCCCTTTAAGCTCTCGTTATGTTCATAACCTCACTGGACTCTTGAGTTACGAAATGAAATGCATAATAAAAACTTGTCAAAATCATTCTTTTCGTCGTTCTCAAATCAAGTAAAATCTATAATCATATAGAATTTGTAACATAATGCATAATGGTGCGACGGCTTGCAGAGCCGCTTACAAGACTGACATGCTATACACGTGACTCTGTCTGCAAAGTCTCTAACATAAATCAAGATACCATAATCATGAATACTCTGACTCGGCAACACTCCGGAAGGAAATGGAGCTCGCCAATCCAGCCGGTACATCTCCTAGCAATGTCCTCCACTCATCTATATACACCTGCGTGGCATGAAACGCAGCGTCCACAAGAAGGGACGTCAGTAGCAATGTACTGAGTATGTAAGGCATGAATAGTAACATAGTAAGGGATGTAAAGTATGAATAATAACATAATGAACATATAGGGCATACCGTAAGATAAAAGAGTAACCTGTACAATGAATGCCTTTTGGCGGTACCATGCATGCTGAGTGCTGCGGAACGTGCAGCCCGATCCACATATATATACATATCCATAGTAATAATTTCTTTGAAAAACATTTCTTGTTCATGTATATAGAAAATAGAACATACCATATTGTCGAGGCGTCGGCTTCGATCCATTTAACCCCATATAATATTGCCGAGGCGTCGGCTCCGATCCATATATCCTGCGTCCGGGCATCCCGCGTCCGGGATGATATCATGTCGTATACAGATACATGTATCATGTGCATATCCCAGCGTCTATAGAGCTCTGGCCCTTTTTCCCATCTTCCCTGTATACATATACATATACATATATCATATAAGCAGCATGCAGGAGAGCCCAAAGAAAGTCATGTATCTATCGGAGTGACGTAAGGTCGGTAACCTCTGATTATATATTATAGAATAGTCATCGTGGCCTTATCTTACCTTGAAGGAACAATTATTATAAGGTGAGACTATCAACGAAGGATAACTTTAAGAGAACGTAGAATAAGATCACAAATCTCATAAGGCGTCAAATCATATAATTTAGAATCTTTAAAAAATAGTCGTCATCCATGAATAAAATTGGGAAATCAAGAGATAGCTCAACATTCTTATACTGTCTTTGAAATCGTAAACTTGGAACCTTTAAACATGAAATCATTCTCATCATAGTCATCATAGAAATATTCTCATCTTTGACATCATCATTGTCATTGTAAAACTTATCCATCGTTGTTGTCATAAGAGCTTACAAAATCATAAACCTCTGTTTTGGGAGAATACAGACACTTTGGAAAAACGTTTACGAGTTATCGGGAAGAGAATCTTGCCTTGGAATCATAAGCATCCAACTTTTGAAAACAAGAAAGATATGGAAACATTTATGAAGTCATAACATCGGAATCATGCCTTTAAAAGAAAGGGACGAGCCTTAACATACCTGTTTCACCTCCTATTAGCTACACTTATTTGTCCAAGTTCGCTAGTCTACATTCAAGCAGATTGACACAATCATTAAATTCATCATCATATACTTGTTTTAGTCCTTCAAATGAATTCATTTATAATCTGCCGAAATTTCGGCAGCATTTCCCCTGTAAATACACCATCCCCGAGAATCTAACTCGGCCAATTTATCAACAACAATCCGAGAATTCAACTCGGCCAAATTATCAGCAAACAATACCAACAATCATACTAACAACTCCAACAATCAATCCAAAATATATTCTAACATGGTTCAAGAACTTTCAAACAATTCACATAATGTTCAAACAACCTAACCAACATACCACTTCACCCGAAGCCTTCCAAATTCAACATGAACATTAACAACACATTTCTTCTCTTCCAAGTTCATGAACTACACCAACAATCTACACACTAACAACTTCATCAATTAATCCAAAATACATTCTAACGTTAGTAACTTCTTTTACATAATCCAACGATATTTTTCTTATATTCAATACAATCACAACAACCCAACTTACAATCTTCCAAACACATCTCTTGCTTCCAAATTCATGAGTTATATCCACAACCCACACATTAACAAATTCATTCATACAAATATAAGGAATCATGCTAATATCACATTAACTTCTTCAATACTCCACAAACGATTTCCACTTCATTTCAAACCAGTAAATCTTTATTTAACATCATAGAATCCACAACACAACAACCAAGATACTAAGTAAATTTAATTCATTCCTTCTACACAAAACAGCCCACGCACGGCTACAACATCAACACACCTAGTTTCAAGAATTTCATCCATTTCTACATCCAACAACATGCATAAATCAAACCTAACACAAGTAAAAGAAGATTGAACACATACCTTTCTCCACACATCTCTTCACTCGGCTAGGGGTGTATATTTTCACAAATGAATAGTTTTATTGCTCAAACAACCACTCCATGTTAAAGAGGACGTTCCAATTGGTTGGAATTCTAGAAGAAAATAATTTTTCTTGATCAATTTCCATGGGCTAAATTTTGGAACTATGGCCGAATGGCCCCTCTTCTCTTCTTCTTTCTTTTTCTTCTCCAAGCTTCTTGATTTAAAAGATGAATATGTCTTATTTTGTCATCAATTGTATATATATATATATATATAGCTTCCACCAATACAAAGTGGACACATGTCCCCTTCTCCCTTTTTCTTGAACTTTCTCAAAATGAACAAAGATGAATATTTGTCTTGTTATGTAAGCTTTGGTCCATATATATTTATAATTAGCCCCATTAAATAAAAATGTGGACATATGCCACACGGCCAACATGGCCACCTTCAAGAACCTTCTTGAATATTTTGTGAAATTCCCATTTAGCCCCTAGCCTTCCACAATATTACCATGAATCTTCTTGTGAATTTCCCATTTTACCCCTAGCCTTTCTTAATATTTCGACATCAATAATATTCATAAACAACTTGTGTATTAAACAAGATCAAAATATAGCCTTGCCCCTAATATCCGAATGTACAAAAATACGGGATATAACATCCTCCCCCCCTTTAGAACATTCATCCTCGAATGTTCAACTGATCTTATGGGGCCTTGTAGCACTTCGGGGGGCTCCCTTTTATAGTCGTCCTTTTCTTCATGATCGTTCCTTATCTTTCACCCTATTCCTTTATAATCGAACTCCTTGGTCTTTACATGAATCCTCATTCCGTGTCATGGGTTATCTAACCCACTGCATCAACTTATTTTCCTTGTCCTTCCCAGGTCACCTCCTCTCTGTTATTGTTTTGTCACAACACTTTAACAGAAGCCACGTCTTTGGTACGTAATCTTCACTTGTCGATCCAATATGGCCACAGGCTATTCCTTGCCCTCATATTCCTCGACACAAGTATACTTGTTTTTGATTTCTTTGTATTGGCACTCGTTTCGTCCATCGTTATTCCTTGTCGGCTCTCTGGTGTGGATTCCTTACAAACATGATCGAGCATCGCTTCACGTCGATGATTCATATAATTTCATAGCGTATATTGTCAAGTTCCGTATAATTAATGGTCCATAAACTATTTTCTAGTATCCGGTGGACTCTTTTATTTCATTCATAGGTGTTGCGTTCTTTCTTTCTTTCAAAAATTCCCAGACTACCAATTGTTGATACTTTTATTTAATAGTCATTGTTGTCCGAAATATCCCTTGAGTCTTATCATTATCTCCATTATCCTTTGTGAACTTAGCTTGTAGCCCTTTCTTGCTCTTTTTATTACTCTTTAAAATATGTCGTTGCGTACTTAGGTACGGCGCAAATTTTCCCGATATGAGGGATTCAAATCATGTTCTAAACATATCATAATTCATGTTGGCATGAAGCATTCTCTTAAGGTGTCTTCCATCCTTTCCCTTCATGTCGGCCTCACGGTACACTCATTGTCAATTCATTTCTACTTCTTTCATGTATCCTTTTGATGTGTCGACATGTTTCGAACTCTGGTCCCGAGCTAATAAATTTTCCTCCTTTGGAGTATGAAATTGTTGCGATTCCCTTTTAAGTCTAATATAATATGCTCTCCCCCCCCCCCCCTTTTTAAGGGGCTCCTCATATGCCAATAGTCCTTTTGTGAAATCTTCGTTTATACCTCACTCCTCATCTTTCTTTCCAGCTCTGTGCATAACATGTCGAAACTTCTCACCATAAGTTTTTCTTTCATTTTGCGCCTATATCATCATTCTTGTCAACATTCCCATATCTTCCTATCCACTATTAGTCCCTTTCACCCATTTAGCTCACTTACTCGTTAAGGTATCCTCCTTACGCCTATGGTTAGAGGTTTCCAATTGCCCTGTGCCTAAATACTCTCCTCTTCCTTCGACCAACCCATTTGTATACATTTCCTACTTTCATCCTTAACCTTCCTTAGGTTCCTTCCTCCTCGAACACTTTTTTTTTGTCCATTTGTGGCATCGGCTCTGAAGTTCGTGAAATTTTACCTTAAACGTGAAAATCCGTCTTATTCCCAAGTCATCCTTTCAGGAAAGCATTTCCATGTCCGAGGCAACCACATTAATATAGCTGCACATTTTATTCCATTATATACCTTTCAAGGGCCGGAATCTTCTAACAACGTCACAAGGCTTAATCATTTTTTTCTCTTACCTTGCATTCCTTGTCGCAGTCACTATTCATTCAGTCCCACTTATTGAAATTGGTTCTCGAACCTCACACATTCCTCTTCTGTTCTGTATTACCGCACTTTACCCTTTTCACGTGCCTATCTTTGAATCTTTACCCAAGTAATCTCATGTTTTGCCTGTAGTTCCTCTCGGGGCTTCCCTTACTGAGGTTTCTTACCTTTCACCTTTTTCTGACATTTTGATCTCCCTGCCTTCCATTTACTCACTCTCGTTCTTTTCCAAATATCATTGCATTAGAACTTTCCAATCTTAACCTGTAGTGAAAATGACATCAGCTTACCTTATAGCATTTGTGTCGTTCATCCTTGTTGTCACTTGAACTTCGGTACCCTTACTTGATTAATGCCTTCTATACCGTAGCGCCGGTTGCTGGGGTACACATCACATGCCCGCCGATACAATCACATGTGGGATATCTGTCACGACCTAGCCCCGTGGGCCGCGACTGGCACCCTACCTGGGTACCCAGACCGAATCACACATTCCTTTTCAAATCCAAACTTATTTCATAATTTTTCGAAATCATATCGAACATAATTTATATCAAATATGTCTTAAGCGATCGTGCGAAATCAAAATATCATATCAAATACAAACTGAGCGGCGGAATAGACATCGCCGGTCAAAAGTGCAAATATAAGCATAGGGGCCATTTGGGGCCATCATGACAAACGGACTGCTTTAAGACTAGAAAACAAAATCAGACCAACATATACAGGACCCTCACCCCACATATATGACTACAGGCCTCTATGAGTTCGAAACAAAAACATATGGCGAGACAGGGCCCCGCCGTACCCAAATAGTCAAATATACAAAACATATACAAAGCAAAAGGAGTCTGTACCAAAAGTGGACTCCGGATCAAATAGGAGTACTCCGGAATAGCAAGAAGTGAAGCCTACTGCGGAGGATCACCGATATCTGCACCTGCGGGCATAAAACGCAGCCCCCGAAGAAAGGGGGTCAGTACGAAATATGTACTGAGTATGTAAAGCACGGAGTACAGAAATATGGATCAAACCGAAAGCAAATCAAATGTCAAAGTGGAGTACAATTGGGTATGTCAAAATCTGTAGCGAAATCATATACGTATACATAATGCAATTGAAATCATGCAAACGCTTAGGAACGTGGTCGCCACTCCGACGCTGGCGCCACACACAGCATAACACCAGAAGGTCTCAAATCTCCGTACATCCCCGAACACAAACATAATCATAGGTGAGCGTATCGCATCACGAGCCATATCACAGCATAGCTCCAAACGGAACCCGGCCCTATGGCGAAGCCTCGGGAACCGTAACACAGCATACGGCCGAATTGTCATAAGGCGCACGAATCAAAACCGGCCTGGGAACCGGTGAACGAAGTCATAATAAGGCACGAGCGGAGTCGTGAGCAAACCAATGCAATTCGTACTTCAAAATAGTTTTCCAAAATGAAGTAAACCCATAAGTCATATCATAATGCAAAATAGTCGGATACTTAGCCGATATAAAGTTTCATTTATCAAAACTTTTCCAAAATAATATGTGTAGCTCAGAACGTAGCTTAACATATCGAAATTGTCGAAACATATCCCATAGACGGGAATTCCAACATCGAAAGTGCCATTCCAAACGTTATTCAAAAGGACAGCCCAATAAGACAGATAGGGCGTCTCGGGGTTAGCGGGCCCACCTCGAGTCAAAGTGAGGTGGAGAACATATTTTTACGAACATTTATATGCCAGGGGTCACACATAATCATTTCTAGGTTACCCGACCACATTTCGATAGGTTTCGGACGAATGGTGGCATTCTAGCCAAAATAGAGCCCTTAGGCTTCAATTGAATTGAATGAATAGTAACTTTTCTGTGGATCGGGTTTCGAGGAACAGAAATGCTCCGGGAGGTCTCATATTCGACTAACATACTAGGATATGCCAAATGAAGGAGTGGGAAGCTTTACATACCTCACAGATGTCGTAAGCTCTCCCGAAAGTCCAGTCCCGTTTCGTCAAAAATCTGCAAATGGTCAAAGTTACCAATTGAGATTCTTAGGCTTAAAAATGCCTTTAACTTCAATTTTTGCCTACCGAAATTTCGGCAGCATTTCCCCTATAAATCTAACATCCCCGAGGCTTAGCTCGGCTCAAAATACATCCACCACAACAGCCCACACGTCAACAAACAACACAAACAACAGTCAAACCATTCTAGCTTCAAAGATCTACTTTGTTATCTAAGTTGGCAACTTTCATTCCAACTTTCAAAACTCAAATTCTAAATCTACATAATTGTATTCATTTCTACATTCAAACTTATACAATCACATCCTAACTACTATCCAAGCCATACACGAAATTACACCAAAATCCATTATTTTCTAGAATTCTTTAAAACATCAAAAATCCACGACGAACATTCTAACTCACGTCGTTTCATTCCGAATTCATTAACATCATTATAAATTCACATCTAAAGTCTCTAGCACCCAAAATATACAATGATATACATAGTGATACCGAAGGTATACGCTTTCCGATAATATCCAAAATCACTTTTCAACGTCAATTTCATTCATCAATCGATCAATTACAACATAAGGATCACAACAACACATTACACCAACCAAACAAGGTAAATTAACACCATTTCCTCCTCCCTATGGCTCACGGCCAACCCACACTCTACACACACACCCACGACTTTTTACTAACATCCACGTTACGGGATTCTCGTCTATTTCCAATCCTTAACACATTCATATCAATTCTATAACATTAGAGGGGCAAAATTCTTACCTTTTCTTGACTTTCTGACTTGTCGCAAACGTAGTACTTGTGCCAAACTAATTATACCCCGTTGAAGAGGGCCTCGAGTACTTCACAAATATGTAAGGATTATGATTGTTTGATCACAAACAAGACTTGGAAATTTTTTCTTTCCATTTTCTCTTGGTTCGGCCGAAGCCCTTTGTGAGGGATGTTCTTGAAATTTTGTTCTTTGACTTGATAATGGCCAAGCATACATAGTATATATCCTTTTAGGGGTCATGTGCATAGCACATGACCCTTTTAAAGTGGGCTTGGGCCAATTGACAAGGCCGGCCCCCTTCAATTGTTGGGCTTCAACTTTGGGTCATAATTTCCCTTGGCCCAATTAGTTAAAGTCTCGTTTTGTAATTCCCGAAACTAATTTCCAAAATTCCGAATTTACCCTCGGCCTTTCCCGCTGTCTTAGCATTAAAGATTCCACAACCAACATAGTCACATTCACTAAAATCAAATTATGTCCTTATAGCACACAAGTCGTAATTATTTCTCGATTTCCAATTATACGAAAACACGGGACATAACATTCTCCCCCCCCTTAAGAACATTCGTCCCCGAATGTTAGATTAATCTTATAAGGTCTTATGATCAAGGCAGGAGTGTCCCTTTTTAATAATGACATACATAATTCATTTTATCAATCAACACAACAAACTGAAAAAAATTAGATTACCTGTGGGCGTCGGAAACAAGTGGGGATATTTCTTCTTCATCTCGTCCTCCGCCTCCCAAGTCATCTCCTCCCGGTTATTGTTGCGCCACAGGACTTTGACGGAGGGCACTTCTTTAGTGCGTAGTCTCCGCACCTATCGATCCAAAATAGATACAGGCTGCTAGTCATAAGATAACTGCTCCGTCACCTGAATGTCATCAACTGGGAATATCCTGGAAGGATCACCAATGCATTTCTGCAACATAGACACATGAAACACCGGGTGTACGGCCTCCAAGTCGGATGGTAAGTCTAGCTCATAGGCGACCTCGCCTATCTTTCGCACGATCTGATACGGCCCAATGTACCGGGGGCTCAACTTACCCTTTCTACCGAATCTCATGACACCCTTCATGGGCGACACCTTCAGGAATACCCAGTCACCAATCCGGAACTCTAACGGTCGACGTCGTCTATCTGCATAAGCTTTCTGTCGACTCTGAGCAGCCAATAATCGTTCTCGAATAAGCTTTACCTTATCTACAGCTTCCTGGATCACATCTGGCCCAATCAGCTTAGTCTCGCCCACGTCAAACCAACCAATAGGAGATCTGCATTTCCTGCCATACAGGGCTTCATACGGTGCCATCTGGATGCTGGAGTGATAACTGTTATTATAGGCAAACTCAATAAGCGGCAAATGATCATCCCAGCTGCCCCTGAAATCAATAACGCAGGCCCGCAACATATCTTCGAGCGTCTGAATAGTGCGCTCGGCCTGCCCGTCGGACAAAGGGTGAAAAGCTGTACTGAGACTCACCTGAGTCCCTAATCCCTCTTGAAATGACCTCCAGAAATTTGCTGTAAACTGGGTACCTCGGTCAGTAATAATAGATATAGGGACTCCGTGAAGTCTGACTATCTCTCTGATATACAATCTGGCATAGTCCTCAGCCGAATAAGTAGTCCGAACCGAAAGGAAATGGGCTGATTTCGTCAGCCTGTCAACAACAACCCAGATAGAGTCGTACCTGCGTGGAGTGCGCGGTAATCCAACAACGAAATCCATATTAATCATCTCTCATTTCCAGGCTGGAATTTCCATCTCCTGTAATAATCCACCGGGCTTCTGATGCTCGATCTTAACTTGCTGGCAGTTCGGGCACTGACTAACAAACTCAGCAATATCTTTCTTCATGCCGTCCCACCAATACAAACACCTGAGGTCCCGATACATTTTAGTGGAACCAGGATGAACAGAATACCGTGCATTATGGGCCTCGCCCATAATCTGCCGCCGTAAGCCCGCAACGTCCGGTACACAGAATCTGCCGTCATATAATAATACTCCGTCAGGCGAGATCTCAAACTGAGTCTTTGCTTTATTAAGGGCCACATCTCTGTACTGAATCAAAAGAGGATCCTGAATAATAGATGACTCAGCAACTGGACGAACAGAAATCCCAGAATCTCCAGAATCCACCAAACGGACTCCGAGGCTGGCCAGCTGATGAATATCACGAACCAAATCTCTCTTATCAGATGGAACATCAGCCAGACTGCCCACGGACTTGCGGCTAAGCGCGTCAGCTACCACATTGGCTTTCCCCGGATGGTACAGAATATCAACGTCGTAGTCCTTTAGTAGCTCAAGCCATCTCCGCTGCCGCAAATTTAGTTCCTTCTGCCTAAAAATATACTGGAGACTCTTATGGTCCGTATAGATATCAACATGGACCCCATATAAATAATGCCGCCAAATCTTCAAAGCATGAATCACCGCGGCCAACTCAAGATCATGAGTGGGATAGTTCTTCTCGTGCGGTCTGAGCTGCCGGGAAGCATAGGCTATGACTCGACCGTGCTGCATCAATACACATCCTATCCCAATACCAGAGGCGTCACAATAGACAACATACCCGTCAGATCCCTCTGGAAGAGCCAAAACTGGTGCTGTAATCAATCTCTCCTTCAGCATCTGAAAGCTGCGCTCGCAGGCATCTGTCCACTGGAATTTTGCTGCTTTCTGGGTAAGCCTCGTCAGTGGTGCTGCAATAGAAGAAAAATCCTCCACAAACCTGCGATAATACCAAGCCAATCCCAGAAAACTGCGCACCTCTGTCGGTGTAGTAGGCCTGGGCCAATTCTGCACAGCCTCAATCTTTTGCGTGTCGACCCGAATACCATCTGCACCGACAATATGGCCCAAGAATGCCACAGAAGTCAACCAGAACTCACATTTAGAGAATTTAGCATATAACTTCTGCTGACGGAGAATGCCAAGTACCGTCCTCAAATGATCTGAATGCTCCTCGGCTGATCGCGAGTAAATCAAGATATCATCAATAAACACAATAACAAACATATCCAGAAAAGGCCGAAATACCCGGTTCATCAGATCCATAAATACTGCTGGAGCATTAGTCAGCCCGAAAGACATAACTCTGAACTCATAATGCCCGTACCGGGTCCTGAAAGCAGTCTTCGGGATATCTGACTCCCGTACTCGCACCTGATGATAACCTGAGCGCAGATCTATCTTTGAAAAGTGTCTAGCACCCTGCAGCTGATCAAACAAATCATCAATCCGGGGGAGGGGATATTTATTCTTTATAGTCACCTTATTAAGCTGTCGGTAATCGATACACATCCGCAATGACCCATCTTTCTTTCTGACAAACAATACCGGCGCTCCCCAGGGTGATGTGCTGGGTCTGATAAAGCCCTTATCCAACAAATCTTTCAGCTGCTCTTTCAACTCCTTCAACTCAGCTGGTGCCATTCTGTACGGAGGAATAGATATAGGCTGCGTATCCGGCATCAACTCGATAGTAAAATCAATCTCCCGCTCAGGCGGAAGGCCAGGAAGCTCGTCAGGAAAAACATCTGGAAACTCACTGACGACCGGAACGGACTGAAGGGTAGGTACCTCCGCGGCAGTATCGTGCACACGAACCAAATGATAGATATACCCCTTCTGGATCATCTTCTTAGCCTTGAGGTATGAAATAAACTTACCCCTCGGCGATGCTGTAGATCCGAACCACTCTATGACTGGTTCCCCTGGAAACTGAAAATGGACTACCTTTTTCTGGCAGTCGACATTAGCATAACAGGAAGACAACCAGTCCATGCCCATAATGACGTCAAACTCAAGCATATCTAACTCTATCAGATCAGCCTTAGTGCTACGATCATAAATGGTCACAGAACAATCTCTATAGATCTGTCTTGCTATAACAAAATCCCCAACTGGCGTAGCTACCTCAAATGGCTCTATAGGCTCAGACACTATCCCAATTTTACTAGCAACAAGCGGGGAGATATATGATAAAGTAGAGCCAGGGTCAATCAATGCATATACAGATCTGGAGAAAACCAGCAATGTACCTGTGACGACATTTGGCGAAGCCTCCTGATCCTGGCAGCTGGCCAAAGCATATATGCGGTTCGAGGGACCGCTAAAACCTGAAGCGCCACCGCGGCCTCGACCGCGTCCTGCCGGTGCTGAAATACCTCGCCCTCCAGGGCGTGCAACTGATGGAGCAGAAGAAGAACCGGCGGCTGACCCTATCTGCTGAGCAGCACTACCAGAACCGCTAGTCAAAGGACAGTCTCTCATAAAGTGGCCCTGACCACCACACGAAAAGCAAGCTCCAGTCGCTCGGTAACACTCCCCGGGATGAGACTTCCCGCAATGAGGACAACGGGTTCTGGGTGGTCTGGCCTGGCTGGGACCCCTGGGTACCTGTGAACCTGCCACTCTGGAGCTCTGACCGGCCCCAGACGGTCCTGTACTATCGAATCTCCGGCTGCCTGACTGAGTAATCCGGCCGGACGAAGGAAAATGCCTATCTGACTGTTGCTGCTGAGGCTGTCCGCCTCGAGAATCTCCAGAATAACCTGCGGACCTAGCCCTCTTGGGCGGCCTCCTATCTCGATCTCTGCCAGCAGGATCAGACCTGCGACGGTCCTCCATACCCATCGCATAGGCCTGAAGTCGGGAAATGTCCATGTCTGTCTGCAATGACACGGCCATACAACTGTCTACCAAATACCGGTCCAATCCCATGACATATCTGTGCATCCGATCGGACATATCTGCTACCACGGCCGGTGCATATCGGGCCAGAGAGTCAAACTCAAGGTTATACTCGCGAACACTCCGACCCCTCTGCTGCAGACGTAAGAATCGATCAGCCCGTGCCCGCCGTAACTCTGGTGGCAAAAAGTGGCGGGTGAATGCTGTCACAAACAGATCCCAAGTGGCTAGAGGGGCACCCTCTCCCCTAGACAGCTCCCAAGTCTCGTACCAGTGGGTAGCCACATCTCGAAGCCGGTGCGAAGCCAGCTCAACTGACTCGGTCTCTGAAGCCCTGACCAAGTCCAGTGAGCGTCGCATCCCCCGAATAAAGTCATGGGGGTCCTCATCGGGCTTAGACCCGAAGAACTCTGGAGGGCCACATAACAGAAACTCCCGAATTCTCAGGCTGTCCCGCCTGTCATCGTCATCATCATCCCTCCGCCCGCGTCTGCGAGCCTGCCCTGCCACCAAGGTAGTCAACAACTGTACAGCCTCTCTCAAGGTCCTATCCTCCGCCCCTGGCTGAGGAGCTGGAGTCTCGGGTGCGGGTACACGGACCTGTAGAGCTGCTGAAGGTCCTGCTCCAGGCTGTACTAGTGGGGGTGTAGCAGACCCCTCAGAATGAGGCACATCCTCAGGCAAATCATAAACACGAGCCCGGGTAGCTCGCTGTGCCTGACTAGTCTCTCCAATCCTCGCCTTGCCCTTCTGGGCCGCCGTTGCCTTCTTCGGAGGCATCACTGCAAACACAAAGGCGAGTCAGATCAAAATCATCCTAATAGCACAACTCTATCGCACGATCTAAGATTCCAAAGAAAGTAACATCCTAAATGCCCTGTAGCTTCCCGTTTATGGATGTGGTGCACAACACATCGATAAACAAGACTCTACGAGACACGGCCTGTAGACATTCCGAGGACAAACCGCTCTGATACCACTTTTGTCACGACCCAGCCCCTTGGGCCGCGACTGGCACCCTACCTGGGTACCCAGACCGAATCACACATTCCTTTTCAAATCCAAACTTATTTCATAATTTTTCGAAATCATATCGAACATAATTTATATCAAATATGTCTTAAGCGGTCGTGCGAAATCAAAATATCATATCAAATACAAACTGAGCGGCGGAATAGACATCGCCGGTCAAAAGTGCAAATATAAGCATAGGGGCCATTTGGGGCCACCATGACAAACGGACCGCTTTAAGACCAGAAAACAAAATCAGACCAACATATACAGGACCCTCACCCCACATATATGACTACAGGCCTCTATGAGTTCGAAACAAAAACATATGGCGAGACAGGGCCCCGCCGTACCCAAATAGTCAAATATACAAAACATATACAAAGCAAAAGGAGTATGTACCAAAAGTGGACTCCGGATCAAATAGGAGTACTCCGGAATAGCAAGAAGTGAAGCCTACTGCGGAGGATCACCGATATCTGCACCTGCGGGCATAAAACGCAGCCCCCGAAGAAAGGGGGTCAGTACGAAATATGTACTGAGTATGTAAAGCACGGAGTACAGAAATATGGATCAAACCGAAAGCAAATCAAATGTCAAAGTGGAGTACAATTGGGTATGTCAAAATCTGTAGCGAAATCATATACGTATACATAATGCAATTGAAATCATGCAAACGCTTAGGAACGTGGTCGCCACTCCGACGCTGGCGCCACACACAGCATAACACCAGAAGGTCTGAAATCTCCGTACATCCCCGAACACAAACATAATCATAGGTGAGTGTATCGCATCACGAGCCATATCACAGCATAACTCCAAACGGAACCCGGCCCTATGGCGAAGCCTCGGGAACCGTAACACAACATACGGCCGAATTGTCATAAGGCGCATGAATCAAAACCGGCCCGGGAACCGGTGAACGAAGTCATAATAAGGCACGAGCGGAGTCGTGAGCAAACCAATGCAATTCGTACTTCAAAATAGTTTTCCAAAACGAAGTAAACCCATAAGTCATATCATAATGCAAAATAGTCGGATACTTATCCGATATAAAGTTTCATTTATCAAAACTTTTCCAAAATAATATGTGTAGCTCAGAACGTAGCTTAACATATCGAAATTGTCGAAACATATCCCATAGACGGGAATTCCAACATCGAAAGTGCCATTCCAAACGTTATTCAAAAGGACAGCCCAATAAGACAGATAGGGCATCTCGGGGTTAGCGGGCCCACCTCGAGTCAAAGTGAGGTGGCGAACATATTTTTACGAACATTTATATGCCGGGGGTCACACATAATCATTTATAGGTTACCCGACCACATTTCGATAGGTTTCGGACGAATGGTGGCATTCTAGCCAAAATAGATCCCTTGGGCTTCAATTGAATTGAATGAATAGTAACTTTTCTGTGGATCGGGTTTCGAGGAACAGAAATGCTCCGGGAGGTCTCATATTCGACTAACATACTAGGATATGCCAAATGAAGGAGTGGGAAGCTTTACATACCTCACAGATGTCGTAAGCTCTCCCGAAAGTCCAGTCCCGTTTCATCAAAAATCTACAAATGGTCAAAGTTACCAATTGAGATTCTTAGGCTTAAAAATGCCTTTAACTTCAATTTTTGCCTACCGAAATTTCGGCAGCATTTCCCCTATAAATCTAACATCCCCGAGGCTTAGCTCGGCTCAAAATACATCCGCCACAACAGCCCACTCGTCAACAAACAACACAAACAACAATCAAACCATTCTAGCTTCAAAGATCTACTTTGTTATCTAAGTTGGCAACTTTCATTCCAACTTTCAAAACTCAAATTCTAAATCTACATAATTGTATTCATTTCTACATTCAAACTTATACAATCACATCCTAATTACAATCCAAGCCATACACGAAATTACACCAAAATCCATTATTTTCCAGAATTCTTTAAAACATCAAAAATCCACGACGAACATTCTAACTCACGTCGTTTCATTCCGAATTCATTAACATCATTATAAATTCACATCTAAAGTCTCTAGCACCCAAAATATACAATGATATACATAGTGATACCGAAGGTATACGCTTTCCGATAATATCCAAAATCACTTTTCAACGTCAATTTCATTCATCAATCGATCAATTACAACATAAAGATCACAACAACACATTACACCAACCAAACAAGGTAAATTAACACCATTTCCTCCTCCCTATGGCTCACGGCCAACCCACACTCTACACACACACCCACGACTTTTTACTAACATCCACGTTACGGGATTCTCGTCTATTTCCAATCCTTAACACATTCATATCAATTCTATAACATTAGAGGGGCAAAATTCTTACCTTTTCTTGACTTTCCGACTTGTCGCAAACGTAGTACTTGTGCCAAACTAATTATACCCCGTTGAAGAGGGCCTCGAGTACTTCACAAATATGTAAGGATTATGATTGTTTGATCACAAACAAGACTTGGAAATTTTTTCTTTCCCTTTTCTCTTGGTTCGGCCGAAGCCCTTTGTGAGGGGTGTTGTTGAAATTTTGTTCTTTGACTTGATAATGGCCAAGCATACATAGTATATATCCTTTTAGGGGTCATGTGCATAGCACATGACCCTTTTAAAGTGGGCTTGGGCCAATTGACAAGGCCGGCCCCCTTCAATTGTTGGGCTTCAACTTTGGGTCATAATTTTCCTTGGCCCAATTAGTTAAAGTCTCGTTTTGTAATTCCCGAAACTAATTTCTAAAATTCCGAATTTACCCTCGGCCTTTCCCGATGTCTTAGCATTAAAGATTCCACAACCAACATAGTCACATTCACTAAAATCAAATTATGTCCTTATAGCACACAAGTCGTAATTATTTCTCGATTTCCAATTATACGAAAACACGGGACATAACAATATCGTACGCATTCATATATATATATATATATAATTACTATCAACTAGCCCACAAAATATTTCCAAACGCTATTCAAGCCTATCCTAATTCCAGAGTTGTGATGCACTTTCTGTCTCTCCCCCAGTCTAGTCTGCCTCGTCCTACGCGACCTCTTATGGTCTCCAACCATCCCGTATACTCTGGTTTCCCTTAGGGTACTCTAGCTTCTCATTTATCTCTTAAGTCTACATCTATAGAATTCCTTGTGCACTTCCCACGGGGTCACCCATCCTAAGATTTCTCCTACCTTAGCACGCTTAACCTCGTAACTTCGATGGAATCCGGTGCCTTAATGCTGATATAATCGCGTCCACTTCCTCGCATGACCTTTATTACATGATCTGGAGCAAATCGAAGTCTTACAGATTCTGAGACATTTTCGTAACACGTCCTTCCCTTTATAATTACTATTTTGCCCTTTTGAACCCTCAATATTCACCTTTCACTTATGTGTATAACCACCTTTCGTCCTAGATTCCCAGATTCCCGATGGTAGGAAACACACCTTCGTCGCCATTACTTATAAATGCTCAGGTATCAGTCTGTTCGGATTCCCACTCACTATTCTTACATCATAATCTACAGCAAAACCGATTGTCGACTTTCCCTAAATCATCCATTAGACCATGCTCCTAATAAGCCCCGAATGTTATGCATTTTAATCCTGCGGACTGCTAATCGTCTTTCTCACAATCATTCTTCACGCCATGCCAAGTCCATAACTCCTCTAAAACAACACAACTCACTTATTGTCTATTTACGATATTTCCTTTCCACGCTTCTTCCTGTTAGGTGTACCTAACTAAATGACCTCATTTTGAAAAATTATGGTAGAGTCTCCTTTACAATTCTTACTATCCAAAACCTGCATGCAGCAATTACCAGCAATGCCTCACAGGGCATATATATATATATATATATATATATATATATATATATATATATATATATATATATATATATATATATACGACATATTCCAGCCACCCAGGGCCCCCAATTTCAAGTAAAAGAACAAAAATATCAAAACTTACTTCTGTGACTTCCCATATCATCACTCACCTTCTCGCGTTGATACTGTGCCTCTGCTGAGATCAAAGTTCAGTATAAGGGATCTCATTTCCTATGACTTGGCTCTATCGCACGATCTAAGACAAAACGAAGGTCAATGATTCCTAAATGCCCTGCAGCCTCCTGTTTATAGATGTGGCCGGCTTCACACCCATAAACAGGACTCTACTGGACATAACTTTGCAGACAACCCCTAGGACAACCTGCTCTAATACCAATTTGTCACACCCTAATCTTGATAGGGCATGATGGGCACCGGACCCCATACCCAGGGCCGAGCGAACCCCTTTTAGCTCTCGTTATGTTCATAACCTCACTACACTCTTGAGTTTCGGAATGAAATGCATAATAAAAACTTGTCAAAACCATTCTTTTTGTCGTTTTCAAATCAAGTAAAATCTGTAACCATATAGAATTTGTAACATAATGCATAATGGTACGACGGGTTGCAGAGCCGCTTACAAGACTGACATGCTATACACGTGACTCTGTCTGCAAAGTCTCTAACATAAATCAAGATACCATAATCATGAATACTCTGACTCGGCAACACTCGGGGAGGAAATGGAGCTCGCCAATCCAGCCGGTACATCTCCTAGCAATGTCCTCCACTCATCTGTATACACCTGCGTGGCATGAAACGCAGCGTCCACAAGAAGGGACGTCAGTAGCAATGTACTGAGTATGTAAGGCATGAATAGTAACATAGTATGGGATGTAAAGTATGAATAATAACATAATGAACATATAAGGCATACCGTAAGATAAAAGAGTAACCTGTACAATGAATGCCTTTTGGCGGTACCGTGCATGCTGAGTGTTGCGGAACGTGCAGCCCGATCCACATTTATACACATATCCATAGTAATAATTTCTTTGAAAAACATTTCTTGTTCATATATATAGAAAATATAACATACCATATTGCCGTGGCGTCGGCTCCGATCCATTTAACCCCATATAATATTGCCGAGGCGTCGGCTCTGATCCATATATCCTGCGTCCGGGCATCCCGCATCCGGGATGATATCATGTCGTATACAGATACATGTATCATGTGCATATCCCAGCGTCGATAGAGCTCTGGCCCTTTTTCCCATCTTCCCCGTATACATATACATATACATATATCATATAAGCAGCATGCAGTAGAGCCCAAAGAAAGTCAGGTATCTATCGGAGTGACGTAAGGTCGGTAACCTCCGATTATATATTATGGAATAGTCATCGTGGTCTTGTCTCACCTTGAAGGAACAATTATTATAAGGTGAGACTATCAACAAAGGATAACTTTAAGAGAACGTAGAATAAGATCACAAATCTCATAAGGCGTCAAATCATATACTTTAGAATCTTTAAAAAATAGTCGTCATCCATGAATAATGTTATATCCCGTATTTTATACGTTCGGATATTTCAAGGTAGTCGTGGCAAAGTTAAGGGAATGACCATCTTCCAAAATTATTTTAATGTACAAGTTGGTTATGAATACTATTGTATGGAAATATTGAGAATGGTTAAGGGTTAAAAGGGAAATTCGCAAAATGGTTCGTGGTAATATTGTAGAAAGGCTAGGGGCAAAATGGGAATTTCACATGGTGTTCAAGAAAGTTCTTGAAGGACCAAAGTGTTCAAGAAAATTCATAAAGGGGCCTGGCCGTGGGAGAGTGTGTGTGTGTATGTGGGCCCCACTCTTTTATGGCCATGTGATAAATATATATGGACCAAAGTGTACATGGCAAGACAATTAAGTCATCTTTATTTTTAAGAAAATTCTAGAGAAATGGAGAAGGGGGCTAATTATAAATAATAAAAAAAATGCATGGACTAAAGTTTACATAAGAAGACAATTAGTCTTCTTTGACCATTTTAGAAAATTCAAAAAAAAAAAAAGAAATTTCTAGAAAAAAAGGGGAGAAGAGGGCATGTGCCCCTCACATGCTCATAAGGAGCTATATATATGACATACTAGTTATATTTCTCCACATAATTCTAGAGACTTAAAACAAAAGAAGAAGGAAGAGAGAAATGAGGGGGCATTCGGCCCCAAGCCAAGAAATTGGCTCCATGGAAATTGATGAAGAGAAATTATTTCTTCCTAGTTTTTTTTAAGCAATTGGATGGTCTTCTTTAACATGGAAGAGTTGTTGGAACAAGAAAAGTCTTCATTGGTGCAATTTATTCACCCTAGCCAACTTGAGAAGTGGAAGGGTAAAGGTAAGATTCAACCTTCTTTCTCATGTGTTATAAATGATTTGTGAGTGTTGGAGCATGTAGAAAGCGATGAAAGTCATGAAATGTGCATGTGGGGGATGTGGCCGAATAGGGTCATGTTGTGTAGAAGTGATGAATTTGTAATTATTATGAGATTGTTGAAGAAGTTAATATAATATTAGCATGGTTTCTTGTGTTGTGAAGATAATGTTATTAATATGTGGTCGTGGATATAATGCATGAATTTGAAGGTGAGAAATGCATTGATTTTATTAAATTGGAAGATTGTAATTTGATTGTTGTAATTGAATTTGAAAGAAGGAAGTGTGGTGCTTGTTGTCGTAATGTATAGAAAAAGATGGAAATTCGTGGAAATATGCATGTAGTGTTGTGGCTGAGAATGGTGATGTTTTGGTAAGCTATGACGAATTGATTTCATTTGATATTCTAGTTGTTGTTGTTGTGGAATCCATAAGAAAATGAAGGTTTAATGACTTGGAAAAGAAGTTGTAATCGTTATAGAATTGTTGAAGAAAGTTAATACGACACTAGCTTGGATTCTTACATTGTATGAATGATGTTGTTAATGCATGGTTGTTGATATGGTTTATGAATCTAGAATGAGAAAAATGTGTGGTTAATATTTTTGTTGAAGTTGGAGGATTCGGGTAGCATTGGACCATTATGAATATTGTAGTATTGTTAGAATAATTGTTGATAATGTGGCCGAGTTCCATTCTCGGATTGTTGATTGATGAATTGGGCCGAGTTAGATTCTCGGGGGTGGTGTATTTACAGGGGAGATGCTGCCGAAATTTCGGCAGATTATAAGTGAATTTATTTGAGAAGCTAAGTCAAGTGAATAACAATGAATCTAATGATTATGTAAAAATCTTCTTTAATGTAGCATAGCAAGCTTGGATAAATAGGCGTAGCTAATAAGGCGTGGCACAGGTATGTAAGGCTTATCCTTTCTTTCTTTTGGCAAGTCCTAGAGCTAAATAAGGTATGATATGCATCTTGGGGATACCCTATTCCGTGATTCCGAGTTTGTCTATGATTTGTATTAACTTTTGATATGTACCTATGATTTCTGAAGCTCTATTTGATATGCTTCCGAGTCTGTCTATGATTCTTGTTCACTTTTGACCTGAGTACGTCCGATATGGTTGAACTTATGATATGGCTAATGTCTTGATTTTCAAATGATAGCACGTCTGGTTATTCCGTTAAGTCTTGATGCATTTTGATAAGTACATATGACTCTAAAAGTTATATTTGATTTGATCTATACGATATCCGAAGGATACTTGATATGATTATTGCTTCGGTTTTCCAAAAATGGCTTCTGAAATGCTCGTAGAAGGTTCTGTGCTTCAAACGTCCGTAACTTTCTCATACTGAGTCGGATTGATCCGGAACTTGTTTCTGAGCCTTCAGATGTCAGTAAGTGTACGTATCTATCAAGTCTTGATTTATGTGCATATAGTTTCTCACTACTCTGCTCGTGCACGCCTCAATATGTCTTTCACCGAGTCCCGGGCCGGGTACGTTCTCGTGCGCACTCCACTGCATTGTTCACCGAGTCCCTCATTAGAGGGCCGGGTACGGTATATGTATATGATGATATGATTATGGCACTGAGTCCCATGATGGGCCGGGTACGGTACATGTGCACATGACTTCATTTACCGAGTCCCTCACGAGAGGGCCGGGTACGGTATGACTTCATTCACCGAGTCCCTCACTAGAGGGCCGGGTATGGTATATATATGTATATGTATATGCATGCATGTTAATATGATAGTATGATGACATGATTTTATGCACCGAGTCTCATAACGGGCCGGGTACGATATGTGATAATGTTATGTATGATTATGTTTTAAAGGCATGAGTTTTGGTATTTTGGACATTGTACATATTTCTGTACTTCTTATATCAGTTATGATCTTTTACTGTGATTCCTGCCTTACATACTCAGTACATATTCCGTACTGACCCCCTTTCTTCAGGAGCTGCGTTTTATGTCGCGCAGGTACACCCAGATGAGTAGAAGTCATTACAGAAGATGTTCCAGCGAAGTTGGTAGGCTCCATTTGCTCCTGGAGTGCTGCCGGGTCAGAGTGTCTGTGCCGTAATGTCTGATTAATGTTAGAGACTTTGCAGACAGCGTCGTGGGTATTGGTCGTCAGTCTGTAAGCGGCTCCATCAGCCGATATGTCATTCTGTGTTATGTAATAAAATTTATATAATTACAGATTTTGTTTAATTTTGAGAACGATAAAAGAAAGATTTTGAAAACTTATTATGTATTTTACTTTTATTTGATTTTCAGAGTCCGAAGAAATTATGCGTGTAATAAGAATCTGTGGGTTCGCTCGGCTCCAGATATGGGGTTGAGTGCCCATCACACCCTAGTGGAATTAGGGTGTGACAAAGTTGTATCAGAGCCAGGTCGGTCTAAGGGTCGTCTGCAAAATCGTGTCCAGTAGAGTCCTGTTTATGGGTGTGAAGCCGGCCACATTTATAAACAGGAGGCTGCGGGGCATCTAGGGATTGTTGACCTTCTTTTTGTCCTAGATCATGCGATAGAGCCAAGCCATAGGAAATGAAATTTTTCATGTAAGCCTTACATACGACGGAAAAAGGTAAGTAGTGACATGGAAAGTCACAGGGGTAAGTATTGACATATTTGTTCTGCTACCTGAAGTTGGAACCTCTGGTAGCTGGGATATGTCATATATATATATATATATATATATATGTCCTGTGAGGCATTGTTGGTATTTACCGTGCGCAGGTTTTGAAAGATAAGAATGGTAAAGGAGATTCTACTAGAATTGTTGGGTACGCCTAACAGGAAGAAGCGCGGAGAGGAAACGTTGTAAATAGGAATATGTGAGGCTAAAAAAAAAACCGATTTCAATAAGCAAGGTGAAAGGAATAGTGACGATGACGGGAGATGTGAAGCAAGGAAAAGAATAGTATAAGAGGAGCAAGGTCTGTTGGAGGATTCAGAGAAAGTTGACAAGCAGGTTGCTGTAAATTATTATGTACGAATGGTTGGTGGAAATCCAAACAGGCTGGTAACTGTGTATGTATAAGTAATGGCGATGAAGGTATATTTATTACCATTGGGACTCTGGGAACCCAGGACGGAAGGTAGTTATACATAAAAGTGAAGGGTGAACATCGAGATGGAGAAGGGTAAAATAGTAATTGTACAAAGAAGGACGTGTTACAAACATGCCCCGAAATCTGTAAAATTCTGACTTGCTCCAGATTATGTAATAAAGGTCATACGAGGAAGTGGATGCGATTATATCAGCATTAAGGCACCGAATCCCACCAAAGTTTTAAGGTTAAGCGTGCTAAGGTGGGAGGATGGGTGACCTCCCTGGGAAGTATGAAGAAATTCCATATATTTAAATATAAGAGACAAACTAGAGGCTAAAATGGCCTAAGGGAAACTAGAAGTATATGGGATGGCTGGAAACCTTAAGAGGTCGCGTAAGACGAGGTAGACTAGGCCGGTGAAGAGACAAAAAGTGCATCACAACTTTGGAATTAGGATAGGCTTGAATAGCGTTCAGAAGCATTTGTGGGCTAGTTGATAGTAAATATATATAAATGCGTAGGATATCCCACATATGATTGTATCGGTGGACATATGAGTCTCAACAACTGGAGCTACGGTAAGGAAGGCATGGATCACGCAAGGGTACCGAAGTTCGAGGGACGGTAAGAATAAATGGTACAAGCGTTATAAAGTAAGCTGCTATTATTACTATAGGTTAAGATTGGAAATTATAGTATAACGATATTTGAAAAAAGGAAGGGAGTGAGTAGATGGAAACGAAGAAATCAAAGTGTCGGAAGGAGGTGAAAGGTAAGGAACCTCAGTAAGGGAAGCTCCCGAGAGAAACTACCGGCTAAGCACGAGACTATTTGGGTAAGAACCCAAAGTAGGCATGTAAAAAGGGATAGAGTGTGGTAAAAGGAAACAGGAGGGGAGTGTGTGAGGTTCAAGGACCGATTTTAATAAGTGGAGCTAAAGGAATAGTGACTTTGAACCAAAATTCTGTCCGAAAAGTTTTCCAAGTTTTACCAAAGTTCCCACAAACTCAATTCCTTTATTTGTTTGTTCTTAAATCCTTCCATAGCTCATTTCATGGGCTAAACCCCGATAAATATAATATGGGAACATGTAATCTCATATATCCTAGTAACACGTGTTTCCGCGATTAGGACAACTAACGCCTAACGAATCTCAACGGACGAAACTACGAGGCATAACATTCTTGTTGAGTTCTTCACGATTGTTGCAATTTCGAAATTTCGACAAGATGTTTGAAATTGAGTGTGATGCTTCCGGGGTAGGTGGAGTTGTGATGCAAGAGGCTAAACCGTTGGCTTATTTCAGTGAGAAACTACAGGGCGCCACTTTTAACTACTCTACTTATGAACAATAGAAAGTATTAACACCCCCAAAACCTGGTCTTAACTTGTATACGAGCTGCTAAAAGAATACATTAACCAAATACTGATCTAACAAACACTACATAAAGAAATGAAGAACTGTCTATGGAATGGGAAGTAGACAATATAACAAAGAAGATATTCAGCGCTGCTGTCACGACCCAACCCCGTAGGCCGTGACTAGTGTCCGAGATGGACACTCATACGTATTTACTAACCCAAAGTCTACTTGCGTTTAGCATATTAAGGACTTTCATATATACAGGACAATATGTCATTTATATCGTCATACTTACGTATAGCACATTAAGGGCTTTTATAAATGGAAAACAAGACGCTATATAGACTGTCACGTAGGATATCACACATAAGCCGGTTAGGCTATCGTAATGTAGGAAAATGCCACACGCGAACCATATTAACACAACCGGACAATAACGACCCATGACCCACATACATGTCTACAAGCCTCTAAGAGTAACAACAGCATCATATAGCGGGACAGGGCTCCGCCGTACCCTGAAACAGTCATATATATATGTACAATAGAAGGATCTGTACCAAAAGTATGGGCTCTGAAACAAGGGAGCAGTCCAAAGTAGCAGGATAGATGTCCTAAGCTGGCGGACGTCTGTACCTGCGGGCATGAAACGCAGCCCCCGAAGAAAAGGGGGTCAGTACGGAATATGTACTGAGTATGTAAGGCATGAAATACAGTAAAGAGGGTCACTACTAAGACGGAGGTTTACCAGAAGCAAATATAACTGTAAAGAAAACATCAATACACTTGCCTTTTTAAATGAAAATCATGCATGTCATCATCATATATCATATATGCATATAACGTGCCCCGGCCCTCTAGTGAGGGACGCGGTGAATAAAATCATGTATATCAATATCATGTATCATATATGCATGTAACGTGCCCCGGCCCTCTAGTGAGGGACGCGGTGAATAGAGTCATCATATGTCATGCTGGCCGCCACCCCGTCATCGTATCATCATGTCATCCTATCATATATATATATATATAACATGCCCCAACAACTACTCCACGTTAAAGAGGACCTTCCAATTGGTGGGATTGCTAGAAGAATTTTTTTTTTTATCAAGATTTTTAGACCTCAATTTTGGTCATCTTGGCCGAATATGGCCCCTTTGTTTTCTCCAAGTTTCTCTAAACTTCTAAAGGATGAAGATGATGAATATGATTTATTAGTCATCTTTTATTTACTTATATAATTAATCCATGTGTCCCATGCCCCACACATGGCTTGGATCAATTAAAATTAGCCAAGCCATGGGTGGGAACTCACCTATGCCACAGGGCCAAGGTGGTTTCATGACCATTTGTGAAATTCCCTTTTTACCCCTAGCCTTCCTCAATATTACCATGAACCATCTTGTGAATTTCCCTTTTTACCCTTAGCCTTTCTCAACATTTCCATACTAATAAACAACTCGTGTATTAAAATAATTCCGGAAAATAGTCTTGCCCTTAACTTACCACGACTATCTTGAAATATCCGAATGTACAAAATACGAGATATAACAGCTGTGGGTCCGTCTAACAGCTCACCCCAAGTCTCAGACGAACATCCTCGGGATCAGTCACGACGTCTCGAATAATAACCTAATCAACTCTGCACCCCATAAGGAGTGCAACAAGAGTAGTATGAGTACAACACTAGTACTCGTAAGCATCATAGGCCGACAACGATTAGATAATGCATATAAATAAGAAGAAATCAACAAGTAGGGCAGATAAACAATCAAGTATAGTCACAGAACATATTTAGGTATAAGATTAGATTGAGTGTATAAAAATTCCAATAAGATAGTCAATGGGTGAATGAATGAATGTAGATGCAGTGCAATGCAATGGGATGCAATGCAATGCCCCCAGGCCTCTTCTTTAATCAGTACACACATGATAAGGGTTATTCCTCAAAGACATGACCCATGGGGAATCCGCGAAGTCCATGTACCACATCGATCTCCGACAAAGGCCTCAGAGACTCTCATATACCTCGCTCTCCGTCAAAGACCTCGGAGGCTATCAATATACTCGCTTTCCGGCAAAGACCTCGGAAGCTATCACATATCTCCCTCTCCGGCAAAGACCTCACAGACTGTTAGTCAACTCGCTCCGGCAAGGACCTCGGAGGTTATCAATCACTTTTTTTACCATCACATCAATCATATATGAAAAAGGAATTCATGACATGTATGTAATAAATAACAACAACAACTTAAATCATGGAGTAAATAAATGCATCTCAAAAATGCAAGTCAGAAATCAATTTGACAATAATATCTTTCTCTTTTCCATGTAACAAGTGAGGTATCAATGATAGAGATGAATGAACCAACATTCACAACTTATTAGCAAAGATGGAAACAAGCCTACATAACAACATCCATACCAAACAAATTGATTTATCACCACACCATGCCCGAAGGCCTAACATGCTTTCCTTGTTAACATCTACCATTACATACGATTCTCTAATTGGAGTCTAACAAAGGTAAACCGTAACCTAGCTCGAAGGCCGAGCGGGAGCCACGAACAATCATGCCAAATACTTCACTTTACGAAGAGTTTCTGAATGATCGAAGTCTATCAAATAGTATTCTACATTAGAAAAAGAATCTATGAACTCCCATAATGCCATACTTCTATGTATAACCCAAAAACACGACACCAAAAGTTTCCCCGGGACCACAAAGGCAAAATCGGGACTTTACATCAACCCTACCCATAGTCTAATTAGTCATAATCTTAATTATCATCACTTTCTAATCACAAATGAGCTTTAAATTTCTTTATGTATCCAAATCCCAAAATGTGCTAAACCGCTAAGTCAAATCATCTAAAACCCAGATTGAAATGGTAAATATTTTCTAGAATTAGTTTACCCAATGCGTAATGAGTCTAAATCCACAAGAAATGATCAAAAGCCTAAGTCTAGTATCTATTCCCATATAACTCAAATATTTTTAGAAGTGCGTTCTAACCCTAAGTTTTCCTACCATTAATCATGAAATGAGTGGTAAAATAACGTAAGCATACATTGAAAAAACTAAGATTAATCTTAGAAACTTACCCTCATGAAGAACTTGAATTTCCTCTCTCAACTCTCCCAAAACTGAAGAGTGGAGCAAATATTATGTGAATGGGAAAATAAGACTTGAAATGGGGATTTAATACAATGGTTCAGCGATCCACGCAGGTGCAAGACATTGCTCGCAGGTGCGACTCCGCACCTGCAGAAAAACACTTGCAGGTGGGAGAGTCACTTAGAGACTGCTAGATCGTATGTGCGAAGGGAGACTCGCAGGTGCGACTCCGCATTTGCTTACCCATACCAACAGGTGCGATGCACCAGAAACTTGGAACAAAAGCTAAGTCCCAATTCTTCCAACCCAACACCCGAAACTCATTTTTAACCTCCCGAACATAGACCCAAAATGCACCTTTATCATAAAACAAATTACGAGCATGTCCGCGCACTTAGATTTCTCAAAAGAGATCACCTTGACCCGGCGTTGACTCAAGTCAACCCTAACAAAACTCAAATCAACATCCCAACCATAGGCCCAAGACATATACGGAGACATCGGAACCCGATCCAAGAGTTCAATAATTCAAAACATCTCATTCCAGACCTAACAAAACTATCAGAATTCGATTCCGGACGCAAGTATCGAAACGTCGACTATAGGTCAACTCTTTCCACTTATTCAACTTAGAAGACCCTAAAAGCATCAAAGACTCGCCCATTGTTCTTGAAAACTGTGTCACCCATCCCCGCAAGTCCTAATTACAGGAAGTTGGACTATGGGATAGGTTATTTTGGAAGGAAAAAAGTAAAATGTCAAAAACAACCGAACGGGTCATTACATCAGATACCAATTAAACAACCCTTATCCTCTAACGGAAAAGAAATGAACCGAAAGAGGGGGGGGGGGGGGGGAATTAGTAAGGAGCAGGGAATTTTCTATTACGCAATCCAGTCTTGGTTCCTCGAGTAACTTCTTCTATCAGACGGTGCTTCTATTATACCCTTACTGACGCTATCTCCAGAGTTCCTTCACCTAACCCAAGGACTCTCTCCATAGACCGGTACCAAAGTCTCACCTCGAATGGACTGAAACAACCAATCGGGAAACGCACCTCCTACCGTACGAAACCTTAAGGGGGGAAGATGCTGTTGTCACCTAATTTTTACCTCCAATAATTTTATTTAATTATTCGGAGTTCTTGAATCACAAACAGAGTGAAATATGCATTTTTATAAATCAAAATGATTCTTACAAAATTATTCCGATAACATTTTGCCATTTCATTTGGCAAAATAGTTTAAAATATATATTTTAGGTCATTTAAATATTTTTGCATGTTTTCCCATGAATACCAAGTGTATTTATCAAGTTTATTTCAAAATAGTTAAAAACATTATTTAATTAATTGTTTAAGTTATTAATATCAGAGTTGACAAATACTTTAGTTGACAAATATTTTACTCCGTTAAATCACTAAAATTGATTAATTAAATAGATAATAAATTACGTCTCAATTTTATGATTTTATTTAGCTATAATTGCATTTATTTCCAAAAATATAATTCAAAATTCCGTTAATTGCATAAGTTAATTGTGGTCATAATTGAAAGGGTCAATTACTTGCTATTTTTTTATTGCTGCTATAATTGAAATAGCCAATTATTTGCTATGTGTTAATTAAGGCTACAATTGAAATGATTAATTTATGTTAGGCATTTGGTCACATTTAACAAGAGTTAATTAGTTTATGTTTTTAACTTGGCCATAATTGAAATGGTTGATTAATTGCCATGATTTAATTATTGACTATTTTTTAAAAATTAATTAGTAGCCGTTTTGAAAATTTAGTACCCCTCGTTACAAAAGTGGTGTGTATATACCCCTGTCATTACAAAATGGTGCAAATATACCCTTTTCGTTGACGAAAGTTTTTTAAAAAAATCATTTAGGTTATTTTGTAATTAAAAAAAATACCACGTGACTTTAAAAAAAGTCTACCTATTTTTTTAATAGACATGTTTTTCCAAAGCTATGGTAATTTTTTTTTCTGCTGTGTCGGTTATGGTTCGTTTAAAAATATATCTCCGTGACTTTAAGAAAAAATAAGTCTACCCATTTTTTTAAACAAATCAGACCCGACCTATCAGGAAATAAATTACTATGTGGCTTTAGAAAAGTATGTTTACTAAAAACAAATGGGTAGACATTTTCTTAAAGTCACGTGGCATTTATTTTAATTAAAAAATAACCTACCTGATTTTTGTTTTTTAAAAACCCCATCAGCGAAAAGGGTATATTTGCACCATTTTGTAACAACAAGGGTATATTTGCACCATGTTGTAACAGCAGGGGTATATATACACCACTTTTGTAACGAGGAGTATATCTGCTCTAAATTGTAAAGTTGAGGGGGTGTATTATATATATATAT
The DNA here is from genome assembly GCF_019175385.1 of Lycium barbarum. Taxonomy (NCBI): domain Eukaryota; kingdom Viridiplantae; phylum Streptophyta; class Magnoliopsida; order Solanales; family Solanaceae; genus Lycium; species Lycium barbarum. Next base: position 27,662,293 of record NC_083337.1, read on the forward strand.
ATATATATATATATATACATACATGCATATACATGCCGAGTCCAAGAAGGACGAGACTCGGCCCAATGACCCCTTTTATTTCACAAAAACAAACCAAACGAGACTTCATTTGCCATTTTCACCCTAAGGGTTAAGAAACCCTAGGTGCCGCCTCAGTGTCCTCTCTCTCTCTATCAGAAATTTGAAACTTAACAAATCATTCCTAAAACAACACCATCACGAATGATTAGAAATCCTCAGAAAGTACGACACAATTATAGGAAATGTACAAAGTAATGTAATAGAATGACAGCATGTAATATGAGGACATGAAGTCATGTAATGAAATGCGATACAATGGCCAAATTCACACTGTACACACATGCTAACTGGTGTCATTGCGCAAAAGTCATGACCTGCAGGGGACCCATGGTGTCCATGTACCACTCGTTTCAGATTCACTCCTCGAACCCGAGCTTACAACTAGGACACATCCTCACCCCCGGTTAAATGTGCCTGTTCATATCTAGGTCTCATCATCACCCCCGGTCAAATGAGCCTTTTCATATGTATACATATTTAGTGTCACATCGCTGTTAATAATCGATCTATCATTTTGTACCTCAATTTCACCAAGAAGATCATATTAACTTCTCACCACAACATCATCAAACTGTAGGTCCCAACATATCGAATAGTGGCACTAAGCCCACATAATCACTCAATCAATAGCAAATAGGAATTTCAACCACACATATCATGCTTGAAGACTATACATGCTCTCTCCTATCAATTCCACAACACATGCAATCAACTAATCAAAGTCTAACTCAAGTAGATCGTAACCTACCTCAATGACGAACAACTATTCGAGTTTCCATGAAGTACTCGCCCTCCTAGCCCTTATCTGAATCCATGAGAGATGATAGTTCTAGGGAAAGATATGGAGAATGTTAGGGACACCTCTTTTTTCTTGGTGTCAAGGGTTTTTCTCCATGTAAGACCTAATAACAGCCTTAGAGCGTCTTTTAATAAAAGGAATGGTGAAATATAAAACTAAGTATGGGAAAACGCGCATTCTGGTCCGTGACGACCACTGCAGCGGCACCATGTATGCTATGGCGAGACCCTTGTGGGGCACAATGTTCGCTATGGCGAGATCGCTGTAGCGGCATTCTGTCGGCTGCCGCGAACCAGACTAACCCGAGCCCGCAAATTTTTAACTCTCTCTGAAACTGATTTTTTCCCACTATTAATCATTTAAACACCCCATGGGGCTTACCATTTAAGATCGTAGGCCTAGATTGAGCACGAGTTCGCGAAGTATTAATTAATGACCGGGCGGGTCGTTACAAGTTACTGTTTAAATTGAGAACATTCCAGGTTAATTATTAACATGCCTGTAGTTTAGTTCACTTGCTATTCAACTACCAGATTAGTCTTGTTATTAGTACACTATGCAGCTTGGGTGTGGTTTTAGTTTATGGTTAACAAAGTATGTATTAAGGTGAATGCAATCATGTCTTTGAGTTGTTCTCCTCTCGTATTCATTGTATGATTGTTAGGATAGTTCTCAGCCATGAGTAGGTTCAGATTGATAACTAACCAAAAATTTTAAACAATGATCTATTTATATAAGATTTAGGTTAAACTGTGAAGAGAATACATGACCTATCTGTCATTGACTGAATTTTAAATGACTTATTTGAAAACATGTGTATCTGTTGTTTAAGTGCACCTAATTGGCTCAAGATCTGCTATGTTTGAAAGCCTTGTAATGTTGATATGCTTATTAAATGAATTAATTTATCCTAACCCCTGAGGTAGCTAAATGCTTGCAAAGTATTCATCATGTCTGAGTCAAACAGTACTGAGTCCATATGTATGTGGTATATTGTGTGTATTAATGAGTTTAAAGTGTCTAAATTGACTGGTCACCATGTATAATAGATGATATGTTTCTCCCATAAGCTAGTTTAGACATGAAGAAAATATGCTCATCCTGCCATAATTTGTCTAAAGGTCTAGTGTTTCTCTTGTACTGTATGAATAATACCTAAGATATATGTTATGCCTCTCTTCCTTTTTGTGAAATTGACTAATGGTAGCAAGATAGGGATGAAACTGTAATAAAGTAGGTAAGTTCAAAAGCACAAACCTTGTTTTCAATGGCTATCTCTGATAGCTAAATATGACTGCTTTGTTTGCCTGGATACCATGATGTTTGTTTGGTTAAAAAACATAAAATGTTGGTTGTATGCCAAAGAGTTTGGGTTAAAATGGTTCATGATTGACGTTGACTTGATTGTCTGAGGGTAAGTAACTATTCTAACAATTTAAAGCTTATAGGTCAAGTGTTTGCCTTGTCATGATAGACTGAATTAGTGTGGTTCATTTAAAGGGTAAATGATGACATTGTTTATGATCATTTGAAGTATAAAGAGAACTTATGAGGTTGTCACTTGATTTTTAAGAACATGAAAAGTGACTTACCTAGGGTTTGGGAGGGTCTAGGAAGGACTTTGAGTAACCCCTCAGTCTTGTACTACCCTTCCCAGCCTACTGGGGTTCCTTTTTTTGGGATGACAACATCACGGAACCCTCTAAATTCCTAGTGAGTATAAAAGGGGGAAACCATGTGTGTTTGCATGCTAAAATGAAGCTGGAATGCAAGGCAATGAATGTAGTTAGGCAGTTTTACTTCTTTTCCTCAAATACTGAGTTTTCTATACTGAATATGTGTATCTTCTCACTTCTTGTTGGTTCTGTGTCATGTCATGTCTTTGTGGTTCTCTTAATGTTGTGAGTTTGAGAGGTTGGAGCCTTATTTCCTTTTAGGATAGTGTAGCCTGAAATATGACCATACTGGGATGTTTCCTCATGCTTAAGATATTTTCCAACAAGTTTGAATCCTCTTGTGCTTTTCCCAAGGTATAATAAGAAGAGAATCAATAAAGTATAATGATAAATCAGCATGACCCCCTTTCCCTTTTTTCCCATTTTGTTCTCTGGGATTGTGGAGTTGATGGAATATTGGTTTAACCTTGAAAGAAAAGATGATCCTTATTGTGGTGCATACCATCTATCTAAATGAGTGTTTTGTTTAGTCTTCTTGGAGCTTTGAACTGCTTAGAATCGGTACTCTCTTTGTTGGAATGCTTTACATAAAGCTGAACTTTGAATGATTGTCATACACTGGTTAGATAAACCTAGCTTATGGAAGTTTTATGCCCTTTCCCTCTTTTAATGGATAAAATATGAAGTTTGACATGTGCTCATGTTTTTTTAAAAAATAATATGTAAGTGTTATGAAAGACTTGGAGGAGTAAAATATATTGGGTACGCTGATAAATATTCTTCATAGATGGATGCATACACATGTATTAAAATTGATTTGAGATGAGTGTTGCTTTTGTTTGCTCAAGATTGTCTTATCTTCTCCTTTTCCCTTTTGTTTGATATATTGTGATGAGAGATATACACTAGGTATACATACCCCTTATATACCCCAGTATATATTGAGTTATATATCATGTATACCCATGGTATATCATGATATTGATTGTGAACTGAAACTGTTATCCACTAAGTTGAGCCCATCTCCTTAATGCCACTGTTCCAATAGTTGATTTGGGCCTTGCTTTGCCTAAATTTTCCTTTGCTGCGTCATATTAATATGTTAGGCCTGTATCCCCTGCCAATCTTGTCTTGGGTTTTCATTCTGCCGTTTCTATTTCAGTGAAACATATGAGATTGTGTTTTGGTATATATATATATAGGGTCATATACGTATCTGATTAGACTACATTTGAGAATTAATTTTTCTGTTTAAATAGTTTGCTAAGTGTAGATAATCTCTAACCATATTTCCCCTTTTTTCCTTCTCCTTCTTTGCATGTTACGCCGCGATACGGGTCGTTTGCTGCCATGCTAACTTTTCTCCTTTTATTTTCATATTTGTGTATATGTATATGTAAAGAATTCTTCTATAAATATTGAAACCCAAATGGTTAGAACTTAGGTACATATACTGTGTAGAATGGATTAGGAAACTCTCAAATGATTTTCAAACTTAGAATTAACAAAGGATAAATGATGCATGAAACACGCTAAATGACTTTCCAACTTGATAATCCTTTTTTAAAACTAAGATGGTATACGGAATATATATATATATATATATGTACGAATTTCAGACAGAGCAACATTTGGTTATAGATTTGGAAATGGAAAGAGTTTTGGGCATTTTTGTTTTCTAAGATAAAAAGTTTGAAACGATTTTGGACTCAAAGAATTAGAAACTGATTTCGTAAAGTGATAAAGTATTGTAGAAGGAAATGAATTTCAAAACCATGAAGACTTAAGGATTTTTGCATACCTTTTGAGCCCAAGCCCAACCTTCAGTCAAATAAACAAGTGGAAATACACTTAAACTTTAGGTTGAGGAAAGGATTCGAAATGGAGTATGGTTGACCTACAATATAAGTAAAAATTTGATAAATGACTTGTGATTAATAAGGAATTCTTTTATAAATTTGTATAAATCACATGACATTTTTACAAAAGACCTATAGTTGGAACTTTCTTTTTATCAAATAAAATTTATAAGGACTAAAAGGCATAACATTGGACCAATTTAGTTGAACTCTACTTAAGGGTGTGTTTTGGTTCGAAAATGAAATGACTTTAAAAACATATATACATTTTTCCAAGGAAAATTCAACTCTTTCCGTCTTAATGAAGGAATATTTTGCCAAAGTGTTTTTTTTTTAATTTGTCATGACAAGTTATACAAGAAATTAAACTTTTTTAAGCAAATAATTACAATAATCACACATTGAACCTCGAAGGTCAACCATATTATACAAATCCTTAATACTAGGGTGCTCAAAACCTTCCCTAGGGGATCACCAGAACTCTTACCTCGAACTCTGATTTTTAAAGGATGTTTCTCTTGTTTGAATAAACCCTTTTAACTCGGTTTTCCTAATTTCCCTTAATAAATTAGATGGTGACTCTGAAAATACAAAAATCCAAATAGAGTCCACAATTATGAAGTAGATTTTATACCTCGCGTAAAAGTAAACCGTAATAGATGGCAACTCCGCTAGGGATTGTTACTAGCTTCTAACCATAAGGGTTTCACTATAATGTGATTTTTTTGTAATTATTTGCTTAAGTGTTTACTTTCTTGTATATATAACTGTCATTGCATGCATATCATAAACTCCGCTACCACTGGCAAAAAATTGCATGGTTTCAAAGGGGACACGCGGGTTCGTGGTCTAGCCTTCACTAAAAACCAAAAATATTTCTTTGGAACACGTTGAAGGTGGAGTTGGTTTGCAGTCGTCCAATAGCCGAGAACGGTTCACTTCGAGTAGTCCACTCGAGTCCCAGTCATTTGAAAAGCCCACTCTAGTATTTCCTAGGATAGAGCGAAACCAAATCCCAACAGACTAGCGCATGCTTACCTAGACAGGCTTGGATATTTGAGACATATCTAAGTTCATTAGGAGACTACCCTGTGTCAAGACGGTCTATGACCCAAAGACACCACATCCCACTATGTGCTACATAGAAACATATTATGTGTGTTAAACCATTGCCTTTGGGGGGGGGGGGGGGGGGGAAATTAACCATGCTTTATTTTGTAGATGCCGACCAATTTGAAGTTCGACATGGTCCTTGAGGTTCCCCCTATGCTAGAAATTTGGTAGGGTTGGATAAGTGAAGCATAGCAAAAGACAGTCACAAATTGTTTGGGACACCTACCCTCGTTGATAACGATGAAAGGTTGTAGAGAACTGATCGAGGTGATCTTTGGGTATTGGGACTGAGATAGCATGGTGTTTAGGTTCGGAGACGTAAAGATAACCTCCACTTTGGAAGAATTCCGAGATTGCATATACAATGTTGGAACCTATTTGAGAAGGAGGAAAAAATCCGACGATAACCTACTAATCCCATATAAGCCTACCCCCCACCACATCCTGAAATTACTATCCTTATCCCATGCCAATTAGATCTCCGGTCCAACCGTAGCCTTTAGGGATTTGTACAGCCGCTTTGGACCCTAAAGGGATTCATGGAGTATTCAATAGAGTTTTGAACCTTTACTGACTAGGAGGCCACCCGACCTTTAGCCTTTTTCATATGCCTATTGGGGTTCATAGTATTTCTCAAAGATAGCCAATTGGCCACAGACACCAGAATCATTTCTATCACCTATGCTATCTTTCATGGCATAACCACAAATGGAGAAACCAAATACTTTGACCTAGTCCCCATCATCCTAGCCGACATGTACCGAGCCTTAAACTTATGTCGAAACCACTACAAGTATTTCCAATGGTGCAGTTTTCTGGTACAATGGTGGATTATCAAACATTTGAACAAATCTGAGGGTCCCTAATACCTAAGTAACCAAAATAGAAAGGATAGACTCGCAGCCCACTGTCCAAATTTTGGGTATCAGACCAAGCGAGGTTGGGCTTTCATCTTCTCAAGGCTTAAGGAAGACAGTGTATAGTGGATGTTCCCTGATTTCATATCCGATGAAGTTGTAATTAGAGGAAGAAAATGTCCATTCATACCACTTATGGTAATCCAAGGGATCCGCCCTTATGCACCTGCTAGGGTTTTTAGGCAATTTGGTCAAACCCAAGTAATACCCCAAGTCGGGAACATGGGAGATTATATGATAGACTATGAGGAGGATAAGATTAAAAATAATAAAGATTTTGTCCGAGAATATAATGGTCGCATAACATGGGATCCCAAGACTTTGGCTCCAGATGGGTTCAATCTTGGGTATGAGGAAGGCTACAAGGACTGGTTGAGTACACATTTGCAAGGCACCCTCACCCCCAGACCCAACCTTTATCATTTTGTCCGAGACAAATCTTCCAAAGCTGAGATGAAGGGTTGTTCGACTCAAAGGCGAGCCGATGACAGGTATGCCAAATACTTGGAGAAGATTGAACATGGTCAAGCTGTCATAGATGGCTTGACACATGAGTTGGGGTCCACACAAGACTACCTTTAGGATCTCGATGATCGGATCCAGAAAGCAATGGATGAGACTGCACCCGTGACATTCACAGTGAAGGGATTCTTGATGGATGCTGTGTTGACATCGACTTACCTCTGGATCCAGGCTGCCCTTCAAAGGGACAAGAAGTCAAGGACTGAGAGAGCCTCATCATCTGCCACAGGAGGCCACTTTTGCTGATTTTTACTTTTACTTTTATGTGTATTATCTTTGTAACCCTTTTGGGGAAATTATTATTAATGAAAAAACTATGGTTTACAGGGCAATGGATTAATGCAAAAGGCATATTTATGTTTCAAATCGATTAGGATGACCTTGATTTAAGAACGCGAGTAGTATAATTATTGATTACATGAGTGTGTGATTGCATGCTTATGTGCTTTATGTATTTCATTTAAATGGTTAATTGATCCTATATTTTGATCACTATCCCAAAGAAAGAAACAAAGTAATACCAAATAGCCGAAGGCCCGTATACTAAAGACTAACCCTTTGCACCTCTCTAAAGGTTGACTTGCTACCATGAATGTTCAAGAGAACAAAATAGACACTACCCCCGTGGTTAACTCAGTCAGCAAAGAAGAAAATGAGGAATCACTTCGTAAGAAGGTTCGTAGGCTAGAAATAAAAATTAAATTGGTCCAGGCAAAGATCAGAGGCCGACCAAATCTTGGACCTAGCTGGGAGCCCACCAAAAGAGGCTACCGAATTGGAACGCTATCATGAGAACCTCTCAGACATGGTAAAAAAATGGCACGAAGCTACGTACTACCTCTGGTCAAATCTGAGACACTCAAACAAGAAACCGAGGATCCTAAAGAGGAATCTGAGCCCTATGAGTAAGACCAAAGCTAGCCATCCAAAGAGGCCACCACTTCTGCCTCCGCACCCAGAGTTGATAGGTACAAGATACCCCAAGGGCTCACTCGTCCACCATCACTAACTTGGTGGGAAATTGTCCTCAAAGCCCATGCGTGTCCCTATAGGGTCACACCAAAGCATGTGAGATGTGAGGAAATCTATAAGAAAATGACTGTCCGGGCCACGTGCCTTAGTCATGTGAAGCCGTTGTCTGGTGCCCCAATCTACGCACACAAAAGATGCCTGTTCCATAGAAACCAACTTGGCCACACTGCTGATGAATGTGTAGCCCTCAGAAGGAGGATCATAAGGTTGATTGATGACAAGTCGATCCATAAATTATGGGGACCACAATCCTTCTTAGTCCATGATACAGTCATTCCAAGCGAAGGAATCACATTGAACACTCACATCTGGAATTACGACTTAACTGTCTTCAAGGACACGTATGCAAGAATCTTGCAAAAACTAGCAAGCACTAAGAATATTCGTCCAATCGAGGCCGCTTGGGAATCCTCTCCCAACTGGCTGAACCAAAAAAAGATCTGCTTATTTTACTCTTGGGTACTTGGGCACGGCATTGAAGAATGTGAAGACTTCAAGTTCGAGTTGGAACATCTGGTCCACACTGGGGAGATTTGGGTAGTACTCCCTCCCCATTACTAAGAAATAGGGCCTTCGACCAAATGCGTGGTTGTAAGGAAAACCACCCATTTCGATCTCAAGGAGAGGTCATATTTTGGGTAGATCCAGGGGATCCCTTTTGAGATTTAAATGTTGTCCCCTCTATTTATATATGAAAGAAAGTACGTCTGACCTGATATCCCAAGAAGGGATTCGTAAGAAGCCCTTATCGGGCCTGGTCTGGGAAGGATTTTGGGTAGAACAAAGTTAAGAATTATTTTCTATGTAAACTGAACTACGGAAGGGCATGATTTCCCGTGGAGCGATATGTAGGCATTCTACGTAAGGCTTGATCCTTATATTATATAAAATATATATTTTCCCATTTTTTTAGCATAAGGAAGCGTCAAGAAAGCCGCTTATTGCAAGTCAACCATGGACTTCCAAACCAACATCACAAATGACTCAAAAGAGCCAAGATACCCAAAACCTCGGAATGGAGGATCAATCAAACATTTGAATCAAATGTATGAACTTTATGTGCCTTATGTGTTTATTTGCAAACTATGTACGATATCTTGCATTAGTTATTATTGCCTAACGTACTAACATTATTTGCCTTTTGAGTTGTTCTTTTCTTATAAAAAAAAGGTTGAGCCGCATCATTTCACACTGGCTTACTTCACTAGATGGAAAGCAGCAATAACATCCCTTTCTGAGCAAGACAAAGGCAAAGAAAAAATGACTGGTACTTCGGAAGACGAACAGAACAGGAATGAACTCGTCATCTGAGATTCAACATCCCAAAACCCAAAAGAACCCTCGCACACTGAGGACGTAATCAATATGCTACTCGAGAAAGTTGCCGACTTTTAAGAGAAGGTCGCAAGACCTGAAATGGCCAGCGTCGCAAAAGAAACACCTACTGGGGCAAGAAGGCCTCCTCCGCTTTTTCCATCTCTGAGTTTCCCATTACCTGATCACTTTCCCGCTTACCACACTGGAACTATGCCACCCACTCAAAACCCACTCCCTACTAAAGCAACCAACATTGGTATGTCATACCATACCCCACCACCTCTCAACACTACCTAAGTTCCTGGAACTACTCATTCTGTGCCATTGTACCAGGCACCACAACCCACTCACACCAACTGTATTATACGCCCAAGCACCGTCTCTCTACCAACTTCACAAACTACTCTGTCACGACCCGACTAGGGGGCCATGACGGGTACCCAGAGCTGACTACTGAGCACGACTCATACTGCTAGTCATAAGGGAAACCACTTTTAATTTCAAGCATACCTACATTTATATACATAAGCCCTTCGGCTATCAAAATAATATATATAGTGAGGAAAATCATGAGACCATGTTACCTACACATACGTATCTACGAGCCTCTACTAGAGTACTAGACATAAGGATTGGACGGGACCCTGCCGTGCCCAAATATGTACACAAAAATAATATCTCCAAATAGCACCTCCGGAGTAATGGAGTGCTCCTGTAAGTCTGCTGATAGCTCCAATGGATTTGCACCGTCTCCCTGTCTACCTATGGGCATGAACATAGCGTCCAAAGAAAATGACATCAGTACAAACATTGTACTGAGTATGTAAGGCATAAACAATAATGAGACATCAATGAGACAAGGAGACATCATGTAAGGAACAACCTGTAACTGACTGACATTTAGGAATGAAATAATGCATGCTAACTTACTTCATAGACATCATCATAACATGTATGCATATATGTATAAGCTGCCCGACCATACAGGTACGGTGTGATCATCATTAGCCCGCGTCCAGGGTAACCATCTCATGGCACCCACTAGTGGTGTGTGCCCATGCAATCTAGACATGGTGTACACGCTGGCCGCCTTAGCGGTGTCTGCTCGGCCATATTGGCGCGGTGTGATATCATCATCATGTATTCATAATAATGCATGCATAGGAACTCAAAGACAACTATACTTTATCGGGGTGACATAAGGTTGTGAACCCCCAATTCCATTATGGAGTTTCATAAGCATTCTACCTCACCTTGAAGGAATTAGCATATAAGGTGAGTGTAGCATAAAGAACGACATCAATTAATCATATTTAGGATCATTAGCTTTGTAGAAGCATCATGTCATTATCATACTCATAACGTATCTCTTATCTTTATCTCATATGAAGCTCTGCATGAACATAGACTCATAATTTCCGGAATGTAAGAAGGTCATGGAGAATAAGGGAAAATCATGTCATAAGATTCATGCCTTAGAAAAGAAGGGACTAGCCTCACATACCTTTTCGTTTAGTTACTCTATCACTTGAATGTTCCTCTCCAATATTCACATTTCTACCTTCAAGAGAGTTCATACTAATATTAGATAATCGATAACGTAAGCACACTTGAACTAAAGCTAGAGAAAAATTGGGCAGCATCTCCTTTGTTTATACATCTTTATCCATATCATATATCAACTCCCAATCATCAATGATAACATTCATAATATCATAATTAATAACTTTTGTCAAGTTCATCATTATCCAAATCCCACAATTCTCTCTCAAGGTTATCCATAATCATGATCATAATACAACATTACATTCCTCCTCATTATCTAATGTTTCTCCCATGTTCTTAACATCATTCATAATGTAATTATAATCACAACCTATCAAGAATCGTGATTCATATTAATCTACTACTCGACAATGTCACATGTTTGTAACCCCTTTTCTACTTCCTTCCCTAATTCAAGTCTTTCAACCTCTCAATACTTTAAAAAACATGGAATGATCATAAAACTTGCCTTTGATTGAGTAGGAATGAGTTTTGGATAGCAATACTCCACTTAAGGAAAACCCTAGTTCCATTTCCAAAGATATTTCTTGCCTTGGATGAACCCTAGTGAGCTTCTTGCACTTGATTCACTTGAATTTATGATATGAACCTTTGATTTGCGTTGCATTCTTGAAGATCAAGTGTGTGGAACCCTCTGGAAGTCTTGAGAGAGATGGAGAAGTGGAAAGAATGAGAAAATAAGAGTGGGAACCTGTATTTATACTTGCAATTTATTCAGCCCGTCGGGTATTATACGGACCACTTACACGGTCCGTAAAAGCGTCCGTGGTTCACCATCAGGGAAACCATCTTCCCGTTGGGTGTTATACGGACCCTTTTACAGATCGTATAATGTTATACGCACCGTATAAGCGGTCGTATAACCCCACATCCCGGAAATTGTTTCCGTTGTTCGTTTGATCTCTAATCCTTATGGAACCTTCTTGACAGTTGTTTAACACTTCATTACCAATCTAAGAAGTGTTATAAATCCCCCTTAAGACATCATTAAGTCAACATTTGCTCAGTACTTTACGGAACTCTTCCAAAACACAACATATGCTTTGTCTTCCTTAAGGAACTTTCTCCACTAACTTCCAACGTCTTTGGAATCTTAATTAGAATCGTTAAATAACTTTTCTTACTTATAGAAACATCGTATACTCCTTACCTTACGTTAGCCTATTCACTAGGCAATGACATGAATTTTTTTTAAGGTGTAACATCCTTCTCCCCTTTAAAAACATTCGTCCTCGAATGTTAAGTTCTCGGGAATTCTACAGAAATTTCGTCAGAGTTCCCTCTGTAATATGGTGCTATCACCCTATCACAACAGCCCACAATAAACATGCCTCACAGGGCCACAACAAAATTGCAATATATTTATGGCCACACCCGACCAAAAGCATGTAAAGAAAGCATACATGCCTCATAATGCCGGTGCCTCATCTTGGACCTCTTCCGGGGGTTGAAATAAGTGTGGGTACTTAGACTTCATATTTTCTTCCGCTTCTCAAGTTATTTCTTCTTGATTATTATTTCTCCATAAGACTTTGACTGAAGCTACTTCTTTATTTCTGAGCTTCTGCACTTGCCTATCTAGTATAGCCATAGGTACTTCTTCATAAGCCAACTTTTCTGTCACTTGAACATCATCTACCGGCATGATCCTAGTAGGATCTCCAACATATTTTCGAAGCATTGATACATGGAAAACTGGATGGACTGATTCAAGTTCTGAGGGTAAGTCCAATTCATATGCTACTCGACCCACTTTGCGGATAGTCTTGTAGGGTCCAATATATCGAGGACACAATTTTCCTTTATTTCCAAATCTCATCACGCCTTTCATTGGTGATACCTTCAGAAATACCCAGTCATCAACTTGAAATTCTAAGTCTCACCGACGGTTGTCCGCATAGGATTTCTGACGACTTTGGGCTGTCAACAATCGATCTCGGTTAATCTTGATCTTTTCCGCTGCTTGTTGAATCAATGTTGGACCTATTAATTATGTCTCCCCGACTTCAAACCGCCCAATTGGGGATCTACACTTTCTTCCATATAGAGCTTCATATGGGGCCATTTGAATACTGGAATGATAGCTATTATTTTATGCAAACTCAATAAGAGGTAAGTGGTAATCCCAACTACCACTGAAATCTAGCACACATGCCCGTAACATATCTTCCAAGGTCTAAATAGTGTGTTCGGCTTGCCCGTCTATTTGTGGATGAAATGATGTGCTAAGCTTTACCTGAGTACCCAAATCTTCTTGGAAAGACTTTCTGAATTTGGCTGTAAATTGTGCCCCTCTATCTGTGATAATAGATATCGGAACACCATGAAGTCTCACAATCTCCTTAAGGTACAACCTTGCATAATCTTCTTCAGATATGTGGTTCTGACTGGAAGAAAATGAGCGACTTTCGTGAGTCTGTTGACGATCACCCATATGGAGTCATACTTACTTCGCGAACGAGGTAACCCTACAATGAAATCCATGTTTATTGCTTCCCATTTCCAAGTTGGAATCTCTATTGCTTGCAATAATCCTCATGGCTTTTGATGTTCAGTCTTCACTTGTTGAACATTTCGACATTGAACCACAAATTCTGCTATATCTTTCTACATTCCATCCCACCAACACATCAACTTGAGATCATGGAACATATTTATCGCTCCTGGGTGAATAGAATACCGAGAATAATGAGCTTCTTCTAGAATTCAGTGACGTAATTCCGCAACATTTGGAACACATAGCCTTTCTCGGTATCGAAGAACTCCATCTATAGAAATTTCAAATGGAGACTTTTCTTTCTCATGAAGTGTATCCCTATAATGGCTCAACTGATGATCTTCATATTGACGCTCTTTCACCTCCATATCTAAGGATGAAACAGTCGGATTATTAATACCAATTCCTGCACTACTTGAGTCAATTAAGCGAACTCCAAGATTAGCTAGTTGATGAAGCGCATGGATTAGTTCTTTCTTCTCCAAAGGAACCTCACTTAAATTACCCATTGATTTGCGGCTAAGTGCATCAGCCACTACATTTGCTTTTCCGAAATGGTATAAAATACTCACATCATAATTTTTCAGTAGCTCTAACCACCGCCTCTATCGTAGATTTAGCTCCTTCTGCTTAAAAATATATTGGAGACTCTTGTGATCTGTATAGATATCGACATGTACACCATACAAGTAGTGGCTCCACATCTTTAGTGCATGGATTACCGCAGCCAACTCAAGGTCATGGGTCTGATAATTCTTCTCGTGTTTCCGCAACTGCCTTGAAGCATAGGCAACAAATTTACCATGCTGCATCAATACACATCCTAACCCAATGCCAGAGGCATCAAAATATACAACAAAACCATCTGGCCCTTTTGGGAGTGTCAAAACTGGGGCCGAAGTTAATCTGTCCTTCAACTCTTGGAAACTGATTTCACAAGCATCAGTCCATTGAAATTTCGCTGACTTCTGAGTTAGCTTCGTCAATGGTGCTGGGATAGAAGAAAACCCTTCCACAAATCTTCTATAATAACCTGCCAATCCCAGAAAACTACAAACTTCAATAGAGGTTGTAGGCCTCGACCAAGTCTTCACGGCCTCTATTTTCTGAATATCAACTCGAATGCCATCAGCTGAAATAATAAGGCCCAAAAAAGTAAAATTTAACCAAAGCTCGCATTTTGAAAATTGTGCATACAATTCGCGAGTACGAAGAATCCCAAGGACAATGCGTAAATGGTCCGCATGCTCGGATTTCGTCCGAGAATATACAAGAATATCGTCAATAAACACGATCACGAAAAGATCTAAGAGTGGCCTGAATACATTATTCATCAAATTCATAAACACTGCCAGAGAATTTGTCAACCCAAATGACATTACCCGAAATTCATGATGGCCATATCTTGTTCTGAAAGATGTTTTGGGACTATCTTCTTCTCTAACTCTCACTTGGTGATAACCTGACCTCAGGTCTATTTTGGAAACCACTTGGCACCCTGTAATTGGTCAAACAAATTATCGATTCTCGGGAGAGGATATTTGTTCTTAATCGTCACCTTATTCAACTATCTATAATCGATGCACATTCGTAGGGAACCATATTTCTTTCTCACAAATAGAACGGGTGCACTCCACGGTGATGAACTGACCCTAATAAATCCCTTCTCGAGCAAATCCTTCAATTGTGCCTTTGGCTCTTTCAATTCTGCAGGAACCATTCAGTACGGAGGAATAGAAATAGGCTTGGTGTCCGGCAACACATCAATAGCAAAGTCGATCTCTCTTTCCGGAGGAAGACCTGGGAGTTCATCTGGGAATACATTCGGAAATTCATTCACTACCGGGACGGATTGAAAAGTTGGTGGATTTGCTTCGGTGTCATGAACTCGAACTAAGTGATAAATATAGCCCTTAGCTATCATCTTCCTTGCTTTAAGGTAGGAAATAAACCTACCACTCGGAGACGCGGTATTACCCTTCCATTCAAGCACGAGTTCTCCCGAAAATTGGAATCGAACAACTTTCATTCGGCAATCGACATTGGCATAACATGAGGCCAACCAATCCATACCCATAATCACATCAAAATCCAGCATTTCCAGCTCAACTATATTAACTTTAGTCTGACGATCACATATAACAATTACACAGTTCTTGTATACTTGTCTAGCTATCACGGGATCACCAACCGGAGTAGATACCTCAAAAGGTTTAATTGGCTCGGGTTTCACCCCAATACGACTAACAATATAGGGAGTAATGTAAGATAGTGTAGAACCCGAATCTATCAATGCACAAACCTCATGAGAGAATATATATAGTATACCTGTAACCACATCCGAGGACGACTCGAGATCCTGTCATCCGGCTAAAGCATAGATACGGGGCTGGGTGCCACCTGAACTGGATGCTCTCCCTCTGCCTCTACCTCGACCTGCTGGAATCTGGGTAGTCTGCTCTATCGGCCGTATAGAAGAAGAAACAGTCGCTGATCCCGTGGGCTGAACCCCAACTGTACCACTCATCGATGGGAAATCTCGCATTATATGTCCAACCTAGCCACAGGCATAACAAGCATCTGAACATCGGCGACAGTGACCAGAATGTAACTTACCGCATTGGCTACATCGTGGTACTGGTGGTCTCCGCTGGCCAAAATCACCCCCAAACTGAGAACCTGAGACCCTCGAACTCTGACCCTGTCCTGAATGAATGGAGTGATCAAATCTCCTGCCTGCAAACCGAGGAGGTGCACTAGTCGCTGACTGGCCTTAATATCTGGAATATGGCTGCCTCGATCCCCCTCTATAGTGGTTACCAGTACCCATTGATCTGGCCCTTTTACTCTTTCCTCTATCAATATCGCGCTCACCCCTTTACGAATGTTGCTGCTCTTCTATGTTCTGGGCATGGGCCTGAATACGGGAAATGTCCATCCCCTCCTGTAGTGAAGCCGTCAGGCAATCTTTAAACAAATATGGCCCTAGGCCTCTCACGGAACTATGCACTCTATCTCCCATATTTGCCACCATGGTAGGAGCATATCTAGCCAATGAGTTAAAGTGAAGCCTATACTCCCCGGGCACTCATATTTCCTTGATTCAAATTTAAGAATTTATTCGCTCTAGCCCGACGAACGTCGGGTGGCAAATAGTGGCAGATGAAGGCATCTACAAATTCTTGCCAAACCGGGGGAGGTGCATTTTCTTTTCTTGAAGATATCCAATTATTATACCATAGAACTGCTACATCACGGAGTCTATAAGATGCTAACTCCACAGAATCAGTTTCAGAGGCATGAATAATTTTCAATGTTCTCAACATCTTATCAATGAAGCCTTGCGGGTCTTCATCTGATTTTGACCCGAAAAATTCTAAAGGGTTTAAACACATAAAATCCCAGGCTCGAGTACTAGTCGCCCTGTCACCTGAACCTGCACTCTGCCGCTGTGCCTGAGCGGCAACTAACTGTGTCAATAGATGAATGGCCTTGGTCATTTGTTGACTCGAAGCAGCCGGTGGACGGACTGGAGGCACAGGGGCTAGAACTGAAGCCCCCTCTTGTTCTTCTATAATAGGTGGAGTATGAGAGGTGTTTGATATGAGAGGTGTTTGATGGAGCCTCATTATGTGATTCACCTTCCTCTACAATAGTTGGCAGCTCCCTTTTTATCCGCCTTTCCATCGTAGCCTTGCCCTTCGGGGCGGCTGTAGCTTTTCTATTTGGCGGCATCACTGAAATCATAACGCATAATTAGGGAGGAGAAAATTTTATAACATGGCTCTATCGTACGATATCATAAGAAGAAGAATGGTCATTTTTCCTAAATGCCTTGTAGCCTCCTATTTATAGATGTGGCAGGCAACACATCATAAATAAGACTCTACTAGACACGGCTCGTAGACACTTCCTAGGACTGAACTGCTCTGATACTAATTTTGTCACAACCCGAGTAGAGGGACATGACGGGTACCCGGAGCTGACTACCGAGCACCTCTCATACTGCTAGTCATAAGGGAAACCACTTTCAATTTCAAGCATATCTACATTTATATATATAAGCCCTTCGGCTATCAAAATAATATAGATAGTGAGGAAAATCATGAGACCATGTTACCCACACATACGTATCTACGAGCCTCTACTAGAGTACTAGACATTAGAACGGGACAGGACCCCGCCGCCCAAATATGTACACAAAAATAATATCTCAAAAGAGCACCTCCGGAGTAATGGAGTGCTCCTGCAAGTCTGCTGATAGCTCCTATGGATCTGCGCCGTCTCCCTGTCTACCTGTGGGCATGAACACAACATCTAAAGAAAATGACGTCAGTACGAACATTGTACTGAGTATGCAAGGCATAAACAATAACGAGACATCAATGAGACCAGGAGACATCAAGTAAGGAACAACCTGTAACTGACTGACATTTAGGAATGAAATAATGCATACTAACTTACTTCATAGACATCATCATAACATGTATGCATATATGTATAAGCTGTCGACCATACAGGTACGGTGTGATCATCATTAGCCCGCGTCCAGGCCTCCCGCGTCCGGGGTAACCATCTCATGCCGCCTACTAGTGGTGTTTGCCCATGCTATCTAGACATGGCGTATACACTGCCCGTCTTAGCGGCGTCTGCCCGGCCATATAGGCGCGGTGTGATATCATCATCATGTACTCATCATAATGCATGCATAGGAACTCAACTACAACTATACTTTATCGGGATGACATAAGGTCATGAACCCCTAATTCCATTATGGAGTTTCATAAGCATTATGCCTCACCTTGAAGGAATTAGCATATAAGGTGAGTGTAGCCCAAAGAACGACATCAATTAATCATATTTAGGATCATTAGCTTTGTAGAAGCATCATATCATTATCATACTCATAACGTATCTCTTATCTTTATCTCATATAAGGCTCTTCATGAACATAGACTCATAAATTCCGGAATGTAAGAAGGCCATGAAGAATAAGGGAAAATCATGTCATAAGATTCATGCCTTAGAAAGGAAGGGACTAGCCTAACATACCTTTTCATTTAGTTACTCTATCACTTGAACGTTCCTCTCCAATATTCACGTTTCTACCTTCAAGAGAGTTCATACTAATATTAGATAATCGATAACGTAAACACACTTGAACTAAAGCTAGAGAAAAATTGGGCAGCATCTCCTTTGTTTATACATCTTTCTCCATATCATATATTAACTCCCAATCATCAATGATAACATTCATAACATCATAATCAATAACTTTTGTCAAGTTCTTCATTATCCAACTCCCACAATTCCCTCTCAAGGTCACCCATAATCATGATCATAATACAACATTACATTCCTCCTCATCTAATGTTTCTCCCATGTTCTTAACATCATTCATAATGTAATTATAATCACAACCTATCAAGAATCGTGATTCATATTAATCTACTACTCGACAATGTCACATGTTTGTAACCCCTTTTCTACTTCCTTCCCTAATTCAAGTCTTTCAACCTCTCAATACTTTAAAAAACATGGAATGATCATAAAACTTGCCTTTGATTGAGTAGGAATGAGTTTTGGATAGCAATACTCCACTTGAGGAAAAACCTAGTTCCACTTCAAAAGAGATTTCTTGCCTTGGATAAACCCTAGTGAGCTTCTTGCACTTGATTCACTTGAATTTATGATATGAACCTTTGATTTCCTTTGCATTCTTGAATATAAAATGTGTGGAACCCTCTAGAACTCTTGAGAGAGATGGAGAAGTGGAAAGAATGAGAAAATAAGTGTGGGAACATTTATTTATACTTGCAATTTATTCAGCCCGTCTGGTATTATACGGACCACTTACACGGTCTGTAAAAGCGTCCGTGGTTCACCATCAGGGAAACCATCTTCCTGTTGGGTGTTATACGGGCCCTTTTACAGACCGTATAATGTTATACGCACCGTATAAGTGGTTGTATAACCCCACCTCCCGGAAATTGTTTTCGTTGTTCGTTTGATCTTCAATCCTTATGGAACCTTCTTGACACTTGTTTAACACTTCATTACCAATCTAAGGAGCGTTATAACTCCCCCATAAGACATCATTAAGTCAACATTAGCTCAGTACTTTACGAAACTCTTCCAAAACATAACATATGCTTTGCCTTCCTTAAGGAACTTTCTCCCCTAACTTCCAACGTCTTTGGAATCTTAATTAGAATCGTTAAAAAACGTTTCTTAGTTATAGAAATATCGTATACTCCTTACCCTACGTTAGCCTATTCACTATGCAACGACATGAATTTTTTTTGAGGTGTAACGTACTCACACACCCAAAAGCCACCCCGCACATCCAACTGTATATTTCCATACCCCTATCACCCCAAGCACATTTTCCCCAAATCACTATTAGCTCGATGACTACGAAGAGATAGAGAATTCCGGGAGAGAGGAACAAGAAAGGCGCGACAAAGAAATGGCGCGCAAAGTAGCAGAAATGCTTGAAAAATGTAGGAGAGATACTCGTAAAGCAATTGGTTTGAGTTACGATGATCTCTGTATGCATCTAGACTTGGATCTACCCGAGGGATTCAAAGTGCCCAAATTTGAGATGTTCAATGGAATGGGCAACCCAAAGCCCACTTATGATCTTATTGTGACCAACAGGTTGGGGTAAAGAAAAATGAAGCACTCATCATGAGGCTATTCAGTCAAAGTTTAATCGGAAAATCCTCCGAGCGGTTCACCACACAAGACATGTGTCGATGGGACACGTGGGAAGACATGGAAGAATCCTTTATGGAAAGATTCTGATTTAATGTCGAGACGGTACCTGACCGATACTACTTGGAAAAGGTAAAACAAAATTCTACTGAGAATTACCTCGAGTATGCGAGTAGATGGAGGGCCGAAGCACCAATGAGTGAAAAGATTTGGTCCCCGTCTTTATCTAATCACAAGAAATGGAATTCTATGATCGAATAATGTACATGGCCGAAAGACCATTTTCTGAATTGGTAAAAATGGGAGAGGCTATAGAAGACGGCCTCAAATCTGGAACAATCGTTAGTGTATCTAGCAAAGCTACCGGTCAAAGCACTGTGGGACCTTCTAGGAAGAAAAAAGAGGACATGGCAAACGTTTTCCACACACCTAGCCCAAGCCCAAAAAGAGGGAAGAGCCACAATCTCCCCTCGAAGTTTATCAATCACCACCACCAAGCGCCTACTTGGCTGCGTCGTACAGCCCTATACCTATCTATTATGCACAACCCCATTTCCAAAATCCACCACCAAATTACCAAACTCCACAAAAAAATTACCAAACACCTACCCCAAATTACCAAGCTCCGCAGCCAAATTACCAAACTCCCGCACCCACTTACAGAGCCCCATGAAACAACCAATCAATAAACTACTAAAACCAACCACCCCCAAACGCATACAATTTGCCAAGTCCTAACTTTGAGAAGAAGCCTCCTCGGGTCTTCACTGCACTAATGGAAACACAAACCAAGCTATTTTAAAGTTTAAGCATTGCTGGTCTAATCCAGACAATCCTGCCAAAAGTCATTAATCCTGCGAGTAGATTCTTCCGACCTGATCAAACATGTGCTTATCATTCCAGCGGAAATGGGCACAGTACCGAGGACTGTATCAACTTAAAGCATAAGATACACAACCTTATTGACAAAAGAGAGATCACTCTCCAAACCGCTTCACCAAATGTGACTACCAATTCGTTTCCTAACCATGGCAACACTACTATTCACATGATCGAAAGGGAGGAAGATTGGACTGTATGCAAACCATTAGCTTAGGTCCCTATCCAAACACTAAAGCAGACAATGGTCTCACACACAATTCAGGAGCGCCCATAATTCAAGGAAATAATCCCTGCACCAATCATAATGACAGTGTCCAAGGAAATGATGTTAACTCTAAGAAAAGAATTTGTTGTCTAAGCGGCAGTAGCCTATGGAATGATTCGATCAGGGAGATGTTATACTCCCAAAGAATTGGCCTAAGTAGCCCCAAGAAAATAAGGAAACTCAAGAAGGCCCATCACTGAACGAGAGACCACAGACTTATGGTGACGAATACAGCCAAAAGAATACTCCATTGTGGAGCATCTAAAGAAGACACCAGCCTAAATATCGGTGATGGCCTTGCTACTAAATTCCCATCAATACCGTCAAGCTTTGATGAGAGTGTTAGATGAGGCTCATGTCCCCGCAAGCACAAGTAATGACAATTTGGCTAAAATGGTGTCCCACGTTATAGGGGAACATCAAATCTCCTTCACCAAGGGAGAGTTGCCCAGAGAAGGCATGACACACAGCAAATCACTGTTTGTCATCGTCATGGGTCGTGACAAGGTTGTGACCCAAGTGTTAATCAACAATGAGGCGAGCCTTAACATTTTTGCTGATTCTACCCTCAGCCAATTAGGGTACGATCTTAAAAAAATCCACCAGAGTCACATGAATGTAAGGGTGTTTGATGGAGCCCAACATGATCCCATCGGAGAAGTAGACCTCTGTATCCAAATGAGACCTGCTGAGTTCCAAGGAAAGTGCTGCTAACTACCATCCATTGTTAGGAAGACCATGGATTCACATGGATAGGGCAGTGTCATCATCGCTCCATCAAGCTGTGAAGTTTATATGGGAAGGTCATTAAGTCGTGATTTATGCGGAGGGTAGCATCCACAACTACTTGAACAACTCTGTACTGGTCATTGAAGAAACTCCAAATGGAACATATTTTCATGTAGTGGAACTAGTAGGGGCTGCCTACAAAGAGGATCACATGGAAGTACCCATGGTTGCATCTACGAGATGATTGCCTTCACCATGCTCTAGAACGGGTTCGAACCCGGGCGAGGCCTAGGAAGGGATCTAAATGGAATCATAGCTCCAGTCCCAATTCCCCAAGAGAATTTTCATTTCGGTTTGGGGTATGTTCCCAATGATGATGAGATCTTCGAATCCAACAAAAGGAAGAAGAGTTCTGCAAAGCTACGTAAGCTGATCCCGAGCCTGTACCAGCCATTCCCAGTCCGAATGCCCATGCCTGACAATGGAGACTCTAAAGAAGGTTAGGGATGCTATTCTGAGAGGAAGATTGCCTGGTAATATTGGAAGAATGCACTAAAGTGCCCACTTTTCGCGATGCTGATCCGGGCGAGCAACTATCCAATTGGACCTTTACCCCGCTCTTGGGTCTTCGGTAGAGAAATAATGAGTTTAAATGCTTTATGAAATCGGCAACAATGGGTCGAGGCCCGATTACTCACCATTTGCAATTTTAAAATTACCTCGTGATGTTTTCAAAATTAGAAATGACTCAATGTTGATCCAAGTCAAAACCACAGTCTGGACTTCCTTTTGTTCAAATTAATGAAGCCTCAACTTATGAGAAAAAAATAACTCTTTTATTTACTCATGCATATGTTTATTCTAACCCATGCTTTGCATGTTTTTTCAGTAATAATAATAAAAAAACCTTAAATGTCATGACATGTCGCAAAACGAGTGAGTCAGGTGACCCAAATAAAGAAGAATTCGAAGATTATGATGTGGAAACAATGTTACTTGAGGGTCTCTTGGAAGAGGTAGAACAATTTGAGAACGAACAAAAACCCAACCTAGATGAGACGGAGGTAATCAATCTGGGAGATGTGGAAACAATCAAAGAAACGAGGATATGCGCACCCTTGGAAGCATCCTAAAAGGAATAATTGATAAATCTGCTAAGAGAATATGTGGATATTTTTGCTTGGTCATACGCTGATATGCCTGGGTTGAGCATCGACATAGTGGCCCACAGATTGCCCATTAATGAAGGCTTCGCACCAGTTAAACAAAAAACCAGGCAGTGTAACCCAGATTTGAGTATCCGAATCAAGGATGAGGTAGAAAAACAGATTAGGTCTGGAGTGGTGGAAGTAAATTCGTACCCAACATGGTTGACCAACATAGTGTCAGTGCTAAAGAAAGACGGAGAGATACGAATCTGTGTGGACTATGGCGACCTTAACAAAGCTAGTCACAAGGAAAACTTCCCACTACCAAACATCAACATAATCATTGACAATTGTGCAAAGCATGAGCTACACTCATTCGTGGATTGCATCGCAAGACACCATCCAATCTTGATGAGCGAAGAGGACGCGAAAAAATAGCCTTCATCACTCCGTGCGGAGTGTATCATTACCGAGTGATGCCATTCAACCTCAAGAACACCGGTGTTACTTACATGAGGGCTATGACCACCATTTTTCATGATATGATCCACAAGGAAATAGAAGTATACATGGACAATGTCATTATCAAATTGAGAGAAAGCTCAAAGCATACCACATATTTACAAAAGTTCTTCGACAGACTCCAAAAGTTCAGCCTGAAGCTAAACCTAGCCAAGTGAGCATATGGAGTAACTATCAAAAAACTGCTCGGGTTCATATTCAGCCGAAGGGGCATAGGGCTACATCCATCAAAGATCAAGGCTATCCAAGAGCTTCCGCCTCCAGAAACTAAAAAGGAGGTCATGAGTTTCCTAGGAAGGATGAATTACATTGGTCGCTTCATATCCCAGTCCACCGTGATTGTAGAACCCATACTCAAATTGCTAGAGAAAGACACACCAATGGAATGGACCGAAGAGTGTTAGAAAGTATTTGACGCCATCAAGAAGTATGTTTCCAATCCACCAGTCCTGGTACCTGCTAGACCTGGGAGTCCTTTACTGCTATATCTGCCAGTATCAGATAATGCCTTCAGATGCATGTTGGGACAACCCTACGAAACTGGCAAAAAGGAGCGTGCCATGTACTACTTCAATAAAAAGTTCACCGGTTGCGAGGCGAGGTACACTTTGGTCGAAAAGACATGTTGTGCTCTAACATGGGTAGCTTAAAAACTTAGGCACTATTTATCGTCATACACCACTCATCTCATATCCAAGATGGATCCATTGAAGTATATCTTCCGTCAACCCATCCCTATAGGAAAATTGGCTAAATGGCAAATGCTACTTAGCGAATTTGACATCATGTACATAGCAAAAAAGGCCATCAAAGGACAAGCATTGGCCGACCTATTGGCAGAAAGCCCGGTCGATGAGGATTTTAAATCACTCCGAACATATTTCCCAGACGAGAAAGTTTTGGCGGTAGAAGAAGACATAGCCAAGCCCTACTCAAGATGGAGATTATTTTTTAACAGTGCAGCAAATTACAAATGTTTGGGAATCGGAGCGGTCTTGATATCAGAAACTGGACAGCATTATTCGATGGCCGCAAAACTCAAGTTTCGATGCACCAACAATATGGCGGAATACGAGGCCTACATTTTAGGCCTCAGAATGGTTTTAGATATGGACATCCACGAATTGTTGGTGATAGGAGATTTGGATTTGCTGATTCACCAACTACAAGGTGAGTGGGCCATGAAGAAAGCCAAGATCTTGCCATATGTAAACCTCGCACAAAGGTTGTGCAAAATTTTCAAGAAGATAGATTTCTAGCATACACCAAGGGCTCAAAATGAGTTCGTCGATGCTCTTGCTACCATAACATCCACGAGACAGCATCCCGAAGTAATCATGTTGACCCACTGGAAATAAGTCTAAAGGACCAACATGCTTATTGTTCCTATGTGGAGGCGGAGCCCCATGACAAGCCATGGTATGCTGACATATAGACAAACTTGGAAGAAGGAGAGTATCCCAAGAATACTACAAACAATCAGAAGAAAGCCATCCGGAGAATGGCCAATGGGTTCTTCCTAAACAAGGAAATACTCTACAAAAGAATTTCGGATCTTGGACTACTCCGATGTTTGGACGCCTCTGAGGCTACAAAACTACAGGAAGAAGTGCACGCTAGAATTTGTGGAGCTCATATGAATAGTTTCATTCTAGCAAAGAAAATCCTGTGAGCTGGTTATTATTCGATGACAATGGGAAGAGATTTTTGCAAGTTCATGCAAATATGCCATCAATGCCAAATCCATAGAGATCTGATGAAAGTTCGACCAACCAAAGTCAATGTCATGAGCTCAACTTAGCCATTCGTAACCTGGGGCATAGACGTCATTGGATCCATTGAACCAGCCGCATCTAATGGACACCAGTTCATTCTGGTCGCCATAGATTACTTTACCAAATGGGTGGAAGCCAGCATACCAGATTCCATCATAACGAACAATGGAGCAAATCTGAACAGTCACTTGATGAAAGACATCCGTGAGCAGTTTCGGATAACCCATCGGAACTCCACCTCCTATCGGCCACAAATGAATGGAGGCGTAGAGGCATCCAAGAAGAATATCAAGAGGATATTAAGGACAATGACAAGCAACTACAAGTGTTGGCACAAACAGTTTCCCTATGCATTACTTGGCTACCGAATAACAGCTTGGACTTCAACAGGGACAACTCCGTACTTACTTGTATATGGCACCGAAGCAGTTATCCCTGCCGAAGTGGAAATACCATCGCTGATAATCATTTAAGAAGCAAAGTTAGACAACACAGAATGGGTTCGAAACCAATACGAACAACTCGCTCTAATTGACGAGAAGATGATGATTGTCGTATGTCATGGCCAATTATACCAACAAAAAATGGAACGCGCCTTTAACAAATGAGTTAGTGCTCGACTTTTTCAGATAGGACAACTAGTACTCAAGCCTGTTTTTCCACACCAAGTTGAGTACAAAGGGAAGTTCGTGGCCAACTGGCAAGGCCCATACGTGGTCCACAAAGTACTCTCCGGAGAAGCCGTAATATTAGAAGATATGGATGGCCAGGAGTGGCCCAAAGCAATAATTCAGACGCAATCAAGCGGTATTACTTGTGAAGTCATGCTTTTTCAGTTTGTAATCTTTTTTTTTC
The DNA here is from genome assembly GCF_019175385.1 of Lycium barbarum. Taxonomy (NCBI): domain Eukaryota; kingdom Viridiplantae; phylum Streptophyta; class Magnoliopsida; order Solanales; family Solanaceae; genus Lycium; species Lycium barbarum. The sequence continues at coordinate 27,688,565 of NC_083337.1, forward strand.
TTGTAATCAGTGCATTAAGACTTATCTCTTATGGCAGAGATGCGTAGCAAATCCATATTGGATTTGGTCTTCCCTTTTGTAGTAGATAGAAAAACCAAATGAGTTCCTTGTAATATGAACTACACAATGACTTGATTTCCCAGGGTGGGATATGTACGCAGTCCATATAGGACCCGGTCACATTATTAGAAAACAAATCAAATACTTTTATTCTGTACTACGATCGACCTGATTCCTGGTGCGACAAGATACGTAGGCACTCTTCGAGCTCGGTCGTACCTATCAAAAAACATAAGAAACCCCTAGGAAGACACAAATATAGCACTTTAGAGGAACTCGGAGTTGGCACGAGGGTTTGCCACACATAGTCAACTGGGGTAGTATTTTTGAGAGGATCTTAAAAATTCCTTTGTAAAAATTCAGCACAAGAGTTAGTTGAAACAAGACTTTTAAACTGTGGTAGAATTTTTTATCAGGTCTAAAAAATTCCACTCAAGGAAACCAGAGTTTCAACCACAGGATACACCAATCGACTTAAGATTCTCACTCAAGTGCGCGTGTCATGATAACTAATTCAAATAGTTCTCAAAATTATGTTTTCACAATCAAAGTTTTAAAATGATTATGAGAAAAGATTTGCAAAAAATGTTTTCACTTTAAGATTCATCTTCCAAAACTGCCAAATCTAGGAGAGCAGCCAAGCAGATAAAGCAATGATGCAATGAGGAGTCAACAACATGGATCAACCTTCTAGGAAAGTAATATTCTTTGAATGCAGGTCTCCAGTGTCGTCAGGAGGAACACCATTTATTGCTAATATTGTTTGTTCATAATGGTAAAGCAGGTAAGAAGCAACTCATCAGAGGAGAAGCCAGACCACACTAAGCGGAACAAACCAAGTTGAAGGGTCACAAAACATGAAAGCACCGCAAGGGTGACCCAATTGAGCCAAGAAATCCACATGAAAGCAGAAGCGCCATAACAATGTCCCAATAGAGCCAAGAAGGCTACAAAAGATTAAAGCACCACAGGGGTGACCCGATTGAGCCAAAAAGGGCTACAACGGGACAAAAAATTCCACAAGGACGACAATCTAGCCAAACGGGCTACAAAGGGACAAATATGCAACAAGGGCAACAATCTAGCCAGAAGGGCTACAAAAAGAAAAAATAAAAAGCAACTAGGGCAACAATCCAGCCAAAGAGGGCTACAAAGGAAAAAAAATGCCATAAGGGCAACAATCTAGCCAAAAGGGCTACAAAAAAATGGCACAAGAACAAACATAGGCCAAAAGAGTCACACAATGAACAAAGTGGAATATCATACCAAGAGGGTCATAATCGACATAAAGGACCGAAGAAAGAAGATCCAGCCAAAAGGGCTATATCTATCATTTGCATGCCAAGAGGGCCATTCATAGAAACATTGGCAAGAGGGCCATTAATACAAATTGTCAAGAGGGCCATTCATACAAATATCCAAGAGGGCCATTCATACAAACATTTCTAAGAGGGCCATTCATACAAATTGCTAAGAGGGCCATTTATACAAATTTCCAAGAGAGCCATTTTTACAAACATTGCCAAGAGGGCCATTCATACAAACATCGAAAAGGGTCATTCATACAAATTGCCAACAGGGTCATTCATACAAACTGCTAAGAGGGCCATTCATACAAACAATGCCAAGAGGGCCATTCATATAAACTGCCGAGAGGGCCATTCATATAAACTGCCAAAAGGGCCATTCATATCAAACACGCCGAGAACGCATTCACATCAAACGTTGCCGAGAGGGTCATTTCATGCAAAACGTGGCCAAAGAGGTCAGAACAAATAATAACGGTGCTAAGAAGGTCACCTACTTTTAAAGAAGTCAGCCGAAAGGGCTATGCATCGAAACCACTCAAGGGTGGTAAACAGTTAAATCCGACGGTTCAAAGAGGTTCACCTATTTTAAAGAATCAAAAGCGACAAAATCATTCAAGGGTGGTAAAATAATTTCACAAGATCAAGATGGTCAATTCATTTAAGCGGTGCCAAGAAGGTCACCTCGCAAAGTCAAACCAAAAAGGAGCTATCATAAATCCACGCAAAGGCGGTGAAAACAAAATAAGGACCAAGAGATCAACCACAATATGAACCAGTAGATGGAAGCAGGTTTGAAGCTGCAAAAGAGAAGAGCATGCTGATCAAACCAGACCCAGATATATGCAGAGAAAACCTAAAACTTTTTCTTACACAGCCGGTCAAGATAGGGTGCCCATGAGAGTCAAGCTCTCTGACCAGGAATTGAAAGATCGCTCCACCTTGTGCTCAGCCGCGTAAATTTGATTTTTTTTTTTGAATTTGTTTTTTCTGCTTTCTTTTCAAAATCCCGCAACCGGTTGGACAAACACTGAAAGGAACAATGATATTCCCACATAAGGGATACACTTTTCTATTGATTGAGTCAAAATACAAGTGACTTATTTCCCAAGACCAGGGACATGTAGGCAAACTCAATGCCGGAGGGTCAGTCACACTTTAACAAACCACTCTGGGATTTTTAGTTTTGACACTGGAAGATTCGGTATTTGTTTTGGAACTTGCATTAGAAGTCTAATTGATTCGAACTACAAGTGGCCTGAATTCTCGTAGAGCCCGAGATATGTAGGAAATTGTAACGACCCGTTTGGCTGTTACTGACCTTCTTCAATCCGTGTCTAAAACATCCCTAATCAGTAGTGCACCTTTAGTTGTATGTGGGGGATTTTCAGTTAAAATGACCCTTATTCAAGTTAGAAAAAAATTTAAAATTGATTTAGGGCCTCCCAATTCAGTGCCTCGCACTAGCGAGGGGTAGACCGCGCCTACGAGTCTGCCCCAGCGTACTCTCTTCTGTCGCAGTGGAATTTTTGAAGTTCTTCATGTTCACAGCCATAGGCAGATCCTTATTGAAGCGTGACCGCCCCACCCGCCCCAGTGAGAGTCGCTAGGCAGAATTAGTATTTAATGCTCATTTCAGAATTTGACCCTATTTTTTACCCAACTATTATTCCAAGCCGACTTGTGGAGCATTTATAGAGGAAATCCAATGTAACCTTGGGAAGGGTAAGCTCTAAACCTTAATTACTCCATCTCTCTTTAATTCCATCTTTCACTTATTAAGGATTTGATTCTAGGATATAATAAATGGGGAGTTTCTTGACTTGTAAAACCCTATATGGAAAAAATGGTCTTCTCAATTAAAAATCATGGATTTTTTAAAAGAACTCCTTGGTTCCCAGCTTAGGCTAGTTACCCAACTTCAAAACTTCTATTTCTTCCCTTTTTTTGCAAATGGGTAAGTCTTGAGTTTTCTTGAAATTGGGGGTTTTAAGGATGAAAGAAATTGATGAATTGTTTGTGTCTTGACGACTATGAAGTCTAGGTTATTAATCAATGGAGACCTAGAAAACGTAGGTGGCTAAGAAGTTTTGATTTTACCCTAGTGGGCCCGGAGTCGTATCTTAGATTCTCTAGATTCTTATTGGGTGTGTATATCTTATTCCTCGACACTTTGCTTACTCGAATTTCTTACTTTTCCTAGACTCCTCCTGTCTCGGCTTTCTTTTCAGAAATGGGAGATGAAGATCAATAGACATTCACGGCACCCACTCGACCTCGAGGTAGTTTACGACTTATTTGAGTTAGACTCTGATTAGGTTTACATATGTGAATAGTAGATATTGATGGAGAAATCATGCTCAGGTATTCAGACATGGTGTCGGGCTAGATAATTCTAGGTTGGTATTATTATGTATGGTTTGTCGCCTTGTGACTTGGACTTAGTGCCTTCATTGACTGTGTGTATTAGTATCCTGTTAGTATGATTGGCCTCGCGCTTTGTGGCATGAGTTACACTTATTTTCCTAGTTACCTTTTGATTAGAATCCAACTAGCTAAGCATATATAGAGTTAATTATTGACAGGAAAGCATGTTACACCTTTGGGTATGAAGTTGGGACGGATTACTTAAGTTGGTATTGTTGTATGATTTGTGGGCTTCCCGTCTCTTGTTGTGTATTAGTTTGTTATATGTTTGTCATATTGGACTTGTTGCTTAGTTGCCATATTGTGGTGGTGATTCGGTTGTCTCGCACTTATCTTGATCTTGTTGTTGATAGAGGGATCTTGACATTAATTTTGACTTTTGACACTGATATAGTGATAGGTTTCTATGCAGTGGCACGATGGGGATTTTATATGATTTCACTTGATATTGATTTTATGCATTGCATTCATACTCATTTTCATGATACATTGATATGACCGTTGATTAATGCTAATGATGAGAAATGAGAAGGAAACATCCGAGATTCTTTGGATAGACATGATTTCATAGGTATCTCTGGGCTGTGTACAGAATGGCTAGTGATATGGAACCACCTTTGGGTTGTGTGCGGAGTGGTTGGTGTTTTGGATTCATCTATGGGCTGTGTGCGAAGTGACTGGTACATCGACTTTGCGGGTCCCCCATAGGTCATGACTATCGAGACGTGAAGGATATCCGTTTGTAGCATGTGTGTACAGTTGGGGGTATTGGCCATAGCATTGCATACATATCCATGCATGTGCATTTCATATTATATCATGGTGATTTCTTGTTGTTTATCCGTTCGTGAATTATTCTTGAATGTTTGTCTAGTGACGTGGTATAGTTCCCTCTTGTAAGAAAAGCATATAGTAAGGATTAGATGTATGACTTGGTACGAAACTGAATATAGAAAAGTTACTTCCAATTGATGCGTAGAGTTAGATTCTACGGGACGAGGCATGTAATATAGAGCTAATGGATTGAGGATTAGAAGTTTATATCTAGGCCTGAAACCTGTACTATGTGTAGAATATATCTTTGTGATAGACCCTCTCCCCTCTTTACTAATCCTGTTGATTGATTGAGTTGTTGCCTATACTTCTTATCTACTGATTTTTAATATTTATTATGTTCTCCTAATCGTTGTCGGCCTATGATACTTACCAGTACGAGTGTTGTATTGATACTACTATTGCTACACCCTATTTGGGGTGTAAAGTTGTTATAGGTTGTGTTTCGAGAATTCATTAGCTTCCGAAGATATCCTGGTGTCCACTCCAAAGGATTCTGTTAAATTTCATTCTAGAATAGAGGTTGTATCTTGGTTGTAATATATTTCAAATGAGTTGTAAATCATAGAAGCTCCTGTACTAGGCAAGACCCGATTTTGGGAAATGGTTTTGTATAAGTACTCTGTTGTTCATTTCTTAATTTAACTGATGTTTGGAAATTAACTAAGTGTCACATTTTGGCATTATTTAAGAATATTGAGCTGTGTTTTGGGAAGGGTTCGCCCACAAGTATTTTGAAATAGAACCAAAAAATAGTTCCAATTTAATTAGGGTTTAGCTTTAAGCATAAACCCTTAGCTAATTGGAATTTGCATCTAAAAGTTTTGCGTTTTCATTTTTGTTGTTGTGTATCAGTTAAGGAGCATAGGATTTCCAACTCCAAATCTCGATAAGGGTTGCACATAAGAAAGGTAAATACGCTTCCTCTTTTATTTTTACATTTAGTTGTTTGTGTTTGTGTGCTTGTTAGTTTTATTATACGTTAATTAGTTATTATCATATTTATGCTTAGATATATTAGTTTAGTAGTCTGTATGTGCTTAACTTAGCTTAGTTTCATATTGTTTTGTGACATTTTGTTTAAGCAGTTTAGGTTAAGCATTAATTGCTTAGATAGTTTAGATTAAGTAGTTATATGTGCTAATTTGGTTTAGCTAATATGCTTGTAGTTTTTGTTTAGTTTAAATGATGTCTAATCTTGTACTTGTGTGATACCTGCTAGTTCATTAGGGTGTTTTATGTGGATTAGTGGAATAATGTTTGGTTGTAAGTTCATTAATTTGCTTAACTAACATGTCTTATGCTTTTCTTAGTTAGTTTAGTTATTGTTTAAACTGAGAACATTCTAGGTTAATTATTAACATGCCTGTAGTTTAGTTCACTTACTATTCAACTACCAGATTAGTCCTGTTCTTAGTACTCTATATAGCTTGGGTATGGTTTTAGTTTATGGTTAGCAAAGTATGTATTAAGGTGTATGCAAAGATGTCGTTGAGTTGTTCTCCTGTCCTATTCATTGTATGATTGTTAGAATAGTTCTCCACCATGAGCAGGTTGAGATTGATAACTAACTCAAAATGCTAAACACTGATTTGTGTATACAAGATTTAGGTTAAACTGTGAAGAAAATGCATGACCGATCTATCCTTGACTGAATTGTAAATGGCTTATTTCAAAACACGTAACCACTTGTTCGGTCGTTATAGCATGTTTTACCCTTTTACCCCCATTGACCTTTTCTATAACCTTATTAGCACGAGTTTGACCTGCGGGGACGGGTGGCAAGGTTCCCGAGGTCATCGAGCGAGTTTTAGTGTGACTTTTGGAAAATTTGAGCCTTTTAGTGAAAAATGTTTGACTCAAAGTTAATTTTTGGGTAAACGAACCTTTTTTGGAAATTCATTGATTTCGAGAGGTCCGGATGGCCGCTTATGACTTGGTGGGATACTTGATTCGATCCCCAAGGCACTTGGTAGCATTTTTGACTATTGGTTGGAAAGTTGGTCTTAGGTCATTGGGGTTGACTTGGTCAATTATACTTCGTTGGGAATTTTGAGGCCGCGGATGAATTTGTAGCGTGTTATTGTTGTGTATGCATGCTGTTTTGTATCTGTGAGGCCTCGGGTGATAGTCGGGTTTCGGGTTGAGGATTATCAAAAACCAAAAACAATCTAGTGTCTGGTGTCCGCTGAAGTGGCACCAGACTCGTCACAACCATCCCACTGTAGCGGGTGATGAGACTCGTAGTGAGTCGCCCCAGCGGACTGGTATCGACTGAGGCAGACTCACTATAGCGAGAATGTTGCCGCCATAACGATGAGGTGAGATTTGGCGTGAGGCCTTACTGCTGGCTCCAGTGGGTATCCTTACAGGAGCTAGAGACAGGTAGTGTTTTCATATTTTTCATCAGTTAAAACCCTTAAACCCTATCACTTCTCTCATCACTCTCTAAGCATACTTTGGGCGATTTGGATAGCTTGGGATGTGAATCTTCATTGTAGTAAGTTCCTTAAACTTAGACTTCATTATCTACCTTTATTAATCCTTAATCCATGCTAGAAATCTTTAGAAACAGAAGGGGGAAGATGGGTTCTTATGATAATTTCTTGAAATGAGTTCTAGACTTCCTAAATTGAAATTGATGATGAAATTGACTAGTATAACCATAGAATTTGATGAATTCATTGTTGAGAAGCTTAAACCTTCCATTATTAGTGATTAACTTGAGGATTGAAATGTTAGGGTTCATACCCAAAATTGGGGGTTTCACTTTAATTCCGAATTTGGCCAAATCTTGAGTTAATCTAGCAATTGAATAGTGCATTTTGATCATCTAGAGCATGAATTTCCATTTCCGCTTTTGAATTGCCTATTTTACCCTTGTGGTTCCGTTTCCCCATTTTCCATAGTTAAAACTGGACCTAAATTTGAAGTATAGCAATAATGGTATTGTTCTTCTTGATTTCTAATGTAGAACTCGAATATGATTAGACTTTGAGTATTTGGAGGCGCAAAGAAAGGGCAAGGCTAAAGTTTGACGGTTCGTGGCTGCTGTTCGACACTCTAGGTAGGTTACGACATACCTTATGGTTAGACTCCAGTTAGTAAAGCATGTGTAGAGTTAGTGATTGTCGGAGATAGCATGTTACGCCACTGGGTATGAAGTTGGGATGGATTCCAAGGTTGGTATTGTTGTTTTATTTCGGCTTGTTGCCTTCGTGTGATTTATTGGCTTGTTGCCGCGTGGGTGATATTAGATTAGATGCTTAGTAATTTTATCATGACTGAAATATGGCTATCCCTCACTTATTGGTGCTATCTCTGATAGAGGAAAGACCTTGACTTGTTATTGATATCAAGAAATGTGTTTTTGTGTGGCACAATTGATTTGATATGTTGTCATCATTCATTGATATTATACAGTGTACTAATTCTCATCTTTCATGATACTCTGATATGAATGCTTAGTGACTTATTCATGGTTGTGAAACTGTATCTCTCAGTTATTAGTTATTGACTTGTGAAGAGAAAAGAATGGATATCGAGGTTGTTACTGTGATAAGTGTCCATGTGTGGCACGATTTGGCATTGATATATTCTAGTTGACATGGATATCAAGCATGCATGCAACACTTATTTGGATCGGTTTGCATGCACTGTAACCCTGACTTTGGATCGGGTTGTAGGTTCCGCAAGATTGATTAGGATCAGCCTGTGCACCGCTGCAGGTACATGGACTTCGCAGGTCCCCCATGGGTTATGACTGTCGAGGCATAAATATCATCCGCCCAGAGCATGTGTGTATCATTCCATTCAAATTTCATTCACTCATACATCTAATTTCTGGTACTGGTTATTTATCGTATTGTACGGTGCTCATGAGCAGTGACTTCCTGGTTAGTTACTGATTTGAGATCACCGTGTACCTGATTAACATATATTTGTGAATTGATGGATTCAAGGAGTAGAGATTTTCTCTTAGGTTGAGACTTGAGGTCATAGAGTAATATTGTTGGTTGTACTAGTGTTTATGGTTATTCTGAGGAATCGCAGAAAACTTTGCAAGACTTGCTTTTAGGCGCTTCACCATAGGCTATGACCCGGTTATTCGTCCTTATTTACTTGAGTTGTTATTCTTGGACTATGTGGTATGTATAACTGATTGTAAGCATGTCTATTCTTCAGTCTCTTTCTTTATATATGTTAACTAACTGTTGTCGGCCTATGATGCCATCTCAGTACATGTTGTTTGTACTGATTCTACCTTGCTACACTTCTTTTCGGGGAGTAGAGTTTGAGACAGGTTCCACTTCTACTTCCTGAGATTGATTTTCGAGGCCTGGCTTGCGAGTATCTAGGATGACCATCTGACGAGCCGCTGCCCGAAGACTTCTCTATCACTGTCTTTATTTTCATCCATTCAGACTATGTGTTTAGCATTTGAGACTTGTATTATCTAGACATTACGTAGTTGCTTTTGTATGAGTCAACCCAGTTGCTTAGAGATTGTACTTATATTCTGCACTTATGATTATTTATGATTCAGACTTCTACTTATTTTGCTCTATTTACTTTATTGTGGTTGAATTATTGCTTTGGGAAAGGGTCTGCAGAGGTGGGAATGGCAGGTGCCCGCGCGACATAGTGAAATTTGGTCGTGGCAAGTTGGTATTAGATACCTAGGTTACCCGATCTATAAGTACAAGAGCATGCCTAGTAGAGTCTTGTGGATCGGTACGACGAGCTCCGTACCTATCTACGAGAGGCTATAGGACATTTAAGAAACTTCCAATTCTTTCATTCTTTCGTTCTACTTTATTCAAATTGGTATCTAGTCAATTTCAATTAGTATCTAGATTTCCTTGCCTTATTCTCCCACAAATGGTGGGAACTCGTCCCTAAATCCTTACGCGATTGGTTTTGTTATGACGTGTTATGGTATGGTACGAGATGTGTCATCCTGATTTGGATGAGTGACCAAGTTCAGTTTCTAGCTAGAGGTTGAGGTTTTAGTTGTGTATAAATAGTGGTTACACTCGTTCGTTGTGGGGGTTTCTTTAAAAATAGTATAGATGCTACAGAGTCAAATGATCCTCGTGTTTTTAGTGTTGGGTGGTTCAGAAGAGGCAAAAGTGCATACATGGCATAACAAGAGCAACGATTCATCAGTGGCAGATTATTAGATGTAGATATGAGGGGATGAGTGCAAGTTTGGTAAGGGTCAGTGGTTTTGGCAAGAGTATAGTGATCGCATGTAATAAAGAAGAGGAGTTGAGAATAAGGACTTAAAGCATGACTTTTGGGAAAATCGTGTAGCGAAGTAAGATTTCTTAGGGTATTTGGTATGAGTACTTTTCGTGTTAATAGGACAGACGCATGAGGAAGAGAACTTGGATAGAATAATCTCCGCTATTAGGAAGTGAAAAATTGGTATCAGACGTGCTTATTGGAATAAGGTTGCAATTGGTACGAGAGTGGATTTCATATTCGGCCATGAAAGGTTAAGTTGGTCTTCGACATAATTTTATGCTAGGGGTTTGTGGGCCCTTTCAGGAAAGTGGTTATCAGTTCTAAGTCAGAAAACAGGACTACTCGTGACGAGTGGAGACTTAAGATGTTAGGCAGTTGTGGTTCGGATCTATCAAAAAGGGGTATGTTCACCGAGTCATAATGTTTAGAGGGATGATAAGGATATCATGGAATCAATGGCTAGTTGGATTGAGATTTATGCTAAGATCATACATGGTAGGATAAACATAAGGGTTCAGTGTTGAGTCGGTATGTTCGGTTATGCCGTGGGCCAATGGAAGCCAGTGGTTGACTACCAAGGATGACTCTAGTATCGGACAAGTGCGATGTTTTAGTATTCATGGAGCTATCGGGCGTTACATATAGTATTAGATTGGGGTAGAGAGCTTGTACCTGTTGTGTTAGTTTTGGCTAGTTCCCACTGTTACTGTTGTTGCTGCTCGGTTGAGTTGATCGAATAAAAAGGATACTCGCTCGAATAGTTAGAGGTGTCCTGGTCCAACAATGGGGACGTTTGAAGTGGTAAGTCGATGATGAGGTTTGAATTAATTCGAGTTATGGAGAACGGTTTAGAATTTGAGTAAGGAAATTTGAGCAAAGGCACCTTGGTAGTGATACGTGGGGACATTAGTAGGACTGTGTGTATAATAAGCGGGTTTTAGAGAGTATTCAGTTTTAGAGTTGAGTAAGTTAAGGGAACTGTAGTGTGTAGACTGTGTGACATGCTACTATCTCCAGGATTGACTCAGCTAGTTTGAAAAACTTATGATTATGTGGTATTCTATGGAGCGAGTTTGAGAAGTGGTTAGAGGGTGACAATGATTGTGATTTGATTGGATTGAGGGAATTGAAGAGTCAAGAAACAGTATAGTTAATTGAGAATCGGTAACAACAAGGTACATTTTTGGGATTAGATGGTGGTGTTGTTGTTTTGTATAATTCAGATGAGGTATGATTGTTGAGTAGGCTTAAAGAAGGAAGTCTACAGAAATGGACTAATGATAAGAGGAAGTTCCGGTGAGTTTTCGTGATTAGCGACTAGTGAGAAGCAAATTTTAGGTAACCCACATGTAAAGGTTTATAGGAAGTGTCTTGTGTAGTACACCATTGAATAGTTTCGTAACACTCTACAGTGGATGCGTTAGTGTGATTTTAAGAGAAAGGAATTTAGAAAATCACTATTATGTAAGGGCTAGATTTATATTCTTGGATGGGATCATATTCGTGGTAAGTGTTTTATATTGCGAGTGATATTGTCTAGATATCTTAGGTGCATACTTTTGGATATTAAGGACTCAAAAATAGTTGTGCTAGGTTGGCGCAAGAGTTTGCGAGATTTGATGCTTTCAGAATTGTTATGGGCATATCGAGGTATTACAATGTGAGGTTATATGGTTTAAGGGTTATTATATGAGGCTACAGGTTTTTGAGTAAAAACTTTTGGGGTTGTATCAGATTTGCGTATTGGGTGAAGGTTGAGAAACTCTAAAGTTATAGTCATAAGGTATAGTTCTTCAGTACTCAGTTGACATCTTGGATATGATTAAGCTTTTGGAGTCGAGAGTGACAGACATGATTTATTATGCGTGAGGAAAAGACAAGAATTGGCCGCCGCAAATGCGGGGTAGGATTGTGATTGGGTTCAGAAATTCGGAGTCAGGTAAGTGGCTATTGATGGTATTCAGGGGTTGTGCATTCATTCTGGGTCAGTATTGTTTGATTAGAACTTGATGGACTATGTTCATATCTCCAAGAGGACTTATGTGTTGCCAATAAATCACCTTCACAGATTTGATGAGTTTCAATTTATATTTTAGGTATGATAGGTTTACCGAGCTTATTCGGGGCTTGCGTGTAGACTTGATGACATTTTACCGAGAGCAGTTATCAGACAGATGTAATGGTTTACGTCAATACTTGGTAATGATTTGAGGAGGTACTTGGTTACGAGAGGTGTTTAGAGTGATCAAATGGTTACCTACAGACTTGGCTCAGCAAGGTATTTAGTAATTGCTTCTTGTATGGTGATTGAAGGTTTAAGAAAACTTTAAACTAGAGAAGTCGTCTATGAGTAAGATCAGTTTGATGAGATTTCTTAGAGTTGCTCCGATAAATCAAGAATTCTTTTCTGGCAAGAGTAAGTCATGATTTCGGGTTTGTCTTTGTTTGTTTCTAAGAAATCGTGGTATGAAGAATGACTTGAGAAGGGTGAAAGAAAGGTTAGCAGAAATCAGAATATTTTACCGGTTCAGAGTGGGCTATGATAGTGTCTATGTCTAAAAGTGTTATACCCCGTAAGAGTCCGTGCTATTTTAATTAAGACAAGAAAGAATGAGTTAAGAAAGTTCAAGGAAAGTTAATCGAGTTAGTAAGAATATCGTTATATATATATGGTTCCCTTAAGTATCCCGAGGTGACATCGTAACCTAAAGGATTTGAAATCGCGTTATGAGCGTATATGAGTATGTATATGTATGTATAAGAGGTTACATGAGGGTCGGAAGAGGATTAGAAGTTAAACGAAGCTGAACGAAATGAATCCAAACAACTTCAGAAAATATCTCGGACCAGATTTTTAGCCCATATTGTTGGAGGCATATCTCCTAGTATATGAGGAGTTTTAAGGTGTTTCAAAATTCTAAAATGAATTTCATCGAGTATAGTTTCTAACGCAACAAACCGCTTGTCAAAACGATATCTGGATAAGCAGATATGGACGATGCAAGTTGGGCTGGCGGGGCAAAAAATTGTGACCCGATCCAAACATTCACATTTCGGCCCATGAGGCCCATTAACGTCAAGTATATAAGGAAAAATTATTTGAGGGCTTTTCATTTAACATAAAATCTTCCAAGAACATTAGAGAGAGAGAGAGAGAAAACTTCAAGGCTAAGAAAGTCATTTTGATCAAAATTCGAGCCCCGAATCCCAAAGCTCATGAAGAGAAAAGCATTGTACGTTGAATTGCCTTCTATTTGAGCTAAATATTGGTCTTGGGGAATGAAATTTTCGTGTTTGAGCTGCTTCTAAGGTATTTATAAGATTCATTTTATGTTATTAAAGTGTTTATTTAGAGTTTTAACGAATTAGAACGGAGAAAACAACATTATAAACTCGTTTGTTGTTTTGTTGAGATTTATGGATTAGGGGCTGTTTTAATTGAAATTGATGGACTGATTTGAATTAATATTTTGGTTGTTGTAATCATAGATTATGTGATGAGAATGAAGGGATTTGAAGGTTAGAGTTGGAGTTAAAAATTGTTGTGGGTTGTTGTAAGGATTATAGAGATAATAATGTGGTTTAGTTGCATATGAATAGATGATGTGGTGTCGTGTGGCTGCTGTTGTATTTCTCAGAAATTTGCTGAAAAGATTGCATGGAATAAGGTATAAGAAGTGCATACGGGCTGCTTGGTGTATTGCAAGTGTTCGTTAGAATTTCGGGCATCGTTATGTTATAGTTGGGGGCTGTTTTGATATGTTGTTGTTCTTGTTGAAATAAAAGAATTGAAGATATGGTTGTGTCCATATGTTATTGTTGGTATTTCTGTGTCAACAGGAGAGCAATTGGAAATTCGGATAGGCGGGTTTATAGGGGAAATGCTGCCGAAATTTCGGTAGGCAATTATGTGATTAAGCTTAGATTTTTGAAAAGCTTGAAATTGACAATTGGTAAACATGACCATTTGTAGATTCTGGACGAAATTGGAATTGAAGCCAAGCGAGCATAAGGCGCAATCGAGGTATGTAAAGCCTTCCCCTTTGTTCTTTGGCATGTCCTAGGTGGAGATTTTAGCCTCGGGGGCAATTCTGCTCATCGGAAACCGAGATTGATTTCTTGGTACTATTCATTCAATTCAATTGAACTTCAAAAGGTCCTTTTGTTGAAAAAAAGTGGTTAAACCTCCATAACTTTCACAAATGTAATCCAATCACTCCGAAACTTTCCTGGATGACTCCGTAGAGTCTAATGGGCGTGATTCATGTCCGCCACCCCGACTTGACCCGAGGTGGGCCCGTTACCCCCGGCGCCCCTCCTATGGTTTTGTTTGTCTCACTTCGGTGCGACAAGTCTAGGGACATATGGCTATTGTCCCGACTACTAAACGGGAGATATTTTATCTATCCTGAGACGGATTTTAATTATTATTGAACCAACTGCGGGGACAGAAACCCTGATATGTGTTGTATGGCTTTAGCCAATGTACTCTTGTCCGGAGTTCGCAGGTAACTCCTGGTTATTATGCTGTTTACTATACGATTGGTGTTATGACCACCTTCATGAGCGTTATAAAATGTTTTTGACATCTAAAACGTTTTGAAAACCTTACCCTGATAATTTGGATAAACTACTTATCTTCTGTATTTTCTGATATACGATTTTGGCATACCTAAATCTTGTGTGATGCATGATCCTGGCACGTGTGATTTATGTTTGGGAAGTAGTGATTTGGTATCCTGTATGGTTGTTTTCTGTTTCACCGAGTCCTGGGCCGGTTATGTGAATATGCGCATATGTAATATTGGCCGCTGGACCCTCGACCGCGGCGTGTCCGACATTGACAGCTGGACCCTTGACCGCGTCATGCCGGACGTGTGGCATTGACTACTGGACCCTTGACCGCGTCTGCCGCACTTGTGATTGTGCCTGACATAGACCGCTGGACCCTTGACCGCGGTATGTCAAATGTGTGATTGTGACCGCTGGACCCTCGACCGCGGTATGCGTGATTGTAACCGCTGGACTTTTGGTCGCGGTATGTGTGATTATAACCGCTGGACCCGCCGCGGTACGTGTGATACTGACCGCTGGGTACTTGGCCGCGGTATGCGTGGTAGCGACCGCTGGACTTATGGCCGCGGAAATTGTGCGTTGATTCTTTTATATGTGTGAAACAAAAATGTTTTTCAAAAGAAAGTAAAGCATTTTGACATTCTAACTGCCGTATTTGCCTGCCGGAACCTCTTGGGTATGACTTGTGCACTAGAGGCGACCCTGTGGCGACCTGGTTATTCGTGCACACCCCAGTGCACTGTCCATTGCGCCCCTCAATAAAGGGTCGAAACCTGAGGTAAATGTATACTACCTGTGCTTGTGTAAGTTTATGATTCTGCATGCATGGTTCTGCCTGTTACATTTCTGGACAGCGGATTCGGAGAATGATTCTGTTGGTGTTGCTTCTGCATGATTGAGCCGGACTATGCTTCAGTCGGCTATAGTTCTACACCCCTAGCTTCGGTTGCGGGTATGTCAGTCGCACTCTGTGCCCCGATCCGCACGATGATCCTGCCAGTTAGGCTTTGTACCTCTGTTTCATATCACGATTCAGACGGCTACACCCCGTGCTTATGATATATATCGTGGTCCTGGCCATACACTCTGTATTTCCGTTTCGGACTCGGATCCGATACTACCTGTTCTAGTTCTATACTTCTGGCTCGGTTTTGCTTATATTGTTATATTTCGGCTTTACATACTCGGTACATTTCCGTACTGACCCCCTGTTCTTCGGGGGCTGCGTTTCATGCCGCGCAGGTACTCCCAGTTGAGTTGAGGACAGATGGAAGATGTTCCAGTGCAGATGGCAAGCTCCATTTGTTCCCGGAGTGCTGCCGAGTCAGATTCTGTATGTTATGCTTTTGGGATCTTACTAGAGACTTTGCAGACAGTGTCGTGGGTATTGGTTGTCGGTCTGTGTACGTAATGAATTTTGTATGATCACAAATTTGTTCAGCTTGAAAGCCACGAGAAAGAATATTTCTGAAAGAAAAGTTTTGCTATGTACTTTATTATTTGTTTTAAAGAAAAAAAAAAGTTGACGTGATTTTATGTGCAGCGAGAGTCTGAGGGTTCGCTCGGCCCTAAGTAAGGGTCGGGTGCCCATCACACCCCAGCGAGGTCGGGGTGTGACAGAGTGGTCTCAGAGCAGGTCTGTCCTAGGGGTTGTCTGCAAAGTCGTGTCTGGTAGAGTCTTGTTTATGGTGTGTTGCGCACCACATCTATAAACAAGAGACTACGGGGCATCTAGGGATTGTTGATCTTCTTTGAATCCTGGATCGTGCGATAGAGCCAGCTGTAGGAAAGGAATTTCTTTTTTACTAACCCTTGATTTCAGCTGAAGAACGGTATCGACAGAAGAAAGTGGCCGATGATATTGGAAGCTACACTGTACACAGGTAAGCAACGGTGCGAAAGGGGCATGTTGGATAAGGTAATAATATTGAGATATGATTGAAAAATAAGGTTGAAGAATGAAAGATAAGGTAGGTAGGAAAGTAAACAGGAAAGTGTAACAGGTGCAGTTTGAATTGGACATGTGAGGTAAGTCTCGACATCTTTATACTTTTACTTGAAATTGTTAGGCCTGTGTGGCTATGATACGATATGATATATATACGTATATATGTTGGCCCTGTGAGGCATTGTTGGTATTTCCTGCGTGCAGGTTTTGGGATAGTAAGAAGTACAGAAGAACCTCTACCCAAATTTTCCCAGAAATATAAAAAGGGTAAGAATTCAATAACAATAGTGCGGTTGCAATATTTTGGATACGTCAAAGAAAGGTGTAAGGTGGTTTAAGGCAAAACTACAGAGACATCATTAGTACGGAGAGCAAAATCCATAATTGGGCCCCGATACTATTGGAAGGTATGAAGGAAGAATGTAAAGTAAAGCATAAAGACTAGTGAGACAACGCTAAGATATTTTCTGGGCTGATTTGAGTACCTACACATACTCGTGTAAAGCTTGCAATAAGATGCATGATAGGAGAACTAAGAGCAAATCTGAGTAAAGAGGCAATAGAAGAGTTGAGTCAAAAATAGAGAAACGACACGAGATAATATGCTTAAAGTGTTATAAGTGGGATTAAGGGAAATTGCAAAATGACTTAAGTGAGATGGTCAGAACGATCTAGTTACAAGAAGACAGTGAATTTAAAGAGGACGATCAAGAAGAACTCGACTTAAGCTTCAAGTGTAGATGGACATGGTAAGTTGCAGTCGATTACAGAGGTAGCTAAATAGTGTCTACTATATTTGGAAGATCAATATTAACAGATGTCAGGTGGAGAATGGAATTAGGCTAAGTAAAGAAAGGCACAGCATGATAGATGAGTTCAAGTTACAAATGATTCGTTATAACATCACCAGAAGCAGTACACTTATGTAGGACTAATTTGACATTCGGGGATGAATGTTCCTAAGGGGGGAAGGATGTTATACCCCGTAAGAGTCCGTGCTATTTTAATTAAGACAAGAAAGAATGAATTAAGAAAGTTCAAGGAAAGTTAATCGAGTTAGTAAGAATATCGTTATATATATATGGTTGCCTTAAGTATCCCGAGGTGACATCGTAACCTAAAGGATTTGAAATCGCGTTATGAGCGTATATGAGTATGTATATGTATGTATAAGAGGTTACATGAGGGTCGGAAGAGGATTAGAAGTTAAACGAAGCTGAACGAAATGAATCCAAACAACTTCAGAAAATATCTCGGACCAGATTTTTAGCCCATATTGTTGGAGGCATATCTCCTAGTATATGAGGATTTTTAAGGTGTTTCAAAATTCTAAAATGAATTTCATCGAGTATAGTTTCTAACGCAACAAACCGCTCGTCAAAACGATATCTGGATAAGCAGATATGGACGATGCAAGTTGGGCTGGCGAGACAAAAAATTGTGACCCGATCCAAACATTCACATTTCGGCCCATGAGGCCCATTAACGTCAAGTATATAAGGAAAAATTATTTGAGGGCTTTTCATTTAACATAAAATCTTCCAAGAACATTAGAGAGAGAGAGAGAAAACTTCAAGGCTAAGAAGGTCATTTTGATCAAAATTCGAGCCCCGAATCCCGAAGCTCATGAAGAGAAAAGCATTGTACGTTGAATTGCCTTCAATTTGAGCTAAATATTGGTCTTGGGGAATGAAATTTTCGTGTTTGAGCTGCTTCTAAGGTATTTATAAGATTCATTTTATGTTATTAAAGTGTTTATTTAGAGTTTTAACGAATTAGAACGGAGAAAACAATATTATAAACTCGTTTGTTGTTTTGTTGAGATTTATGGATTAGGGGCTGTTTTAATTGAAATTGATGGACTGATTTGAATTAATATTTTGGTTGTTGTAATCATAGATTATGTGATGAGAATGAAGGAATTTGAAGGTTAGAGTTGGAGTTAAAAATTATTGTGGGTTGTTGTAAGGATTATAGAGATAATAATGTGGTTTAGTAGCATATGAATATATGATGTGGTGTCGTGTGGCTGCTGTTGTATTTCTCAGAAATTTGCTGAAAAGATTGCATGGAATAAGGTATAAGAAGTGCATACGGGCTGCTTGGTGTATTGCAAGTGTTCGTTAGAATTTCGGGCTTCGTTATGTTATAGTTGGGGCTGTTTTGATATGTTGTTGTTCTTGTCGAAATAAAAGAATTGAAGATATGGTTGTGTCCATATGTTATTGTTGGTATTTCTGTGTCAACAGGAGAGCAATTGGAAATTCGGATAGGCGAGTTTATAGGGAAAATGCTGCCGAAATTTCGGTAGGCAATTATGTGATTAAGCTTAGATTCTTGAAAAGTTTGAAATTGACAATTGGTAAACATGACCATTTGTAGATTCTGGACGAAATTGGAATTGAAGCCAAGCGAGCATAAGGCGCAATCGAGGTATGTAAAGCCTTCCCCTTTGTTCTTTGGCATGTCCTAGGTGTGCTAGGTGGAGATTTTAGCCTCGGGGGCAATTCTGCTCATCGAAAACCGAGATTGATTTCTTGGTACTATTCATTCAATTCAATTGAACTTCAAAAGGTGCTTTTGTTGAAAAAAAGTGGTTAAACCTCCATAACTTTCACAAATGTAATCCAATAACTCCGAAACTTTCCTGGATGACTCCGTAGAGTCTAATGGGCGTGATTCATGTCCGCCACCCCGACTTGACCCGAGGTGGGCCCGTTACCCCCGGTGCCCCTCCTATGGTTTTGTTTGTCTCACTTCGGTGCGACAAGTCTAGGGACTTATGGCTATTGTCCCGACTACTAAACGGGAGATATTTTATCTATCCTGAGACGGATTTTAATTATTATTGAACCAACTGCGGGGACAGAAACCCTGATATGTGCTGTATGGCTTTAGCCAATGTACTCTTGTCCGGAGTTCGCAGGTAACTCCTGGTTATTATGCTGTTTACTATACGATTGGTGTTATGAGCACCTTCATGAGCGTTATAAAATGTTTTTGACATCTAAAACGTTTTGAAAACCTTACCCTGATAATTTGGATAAACTACTTATCTTCTGTATTTTCTGATATACGATTTTGGCATACCTGAATCTTGTGTGATGCATGATCTTGGCACGTGTGATTTATGTTTGGGAAGTAGTGATTTGGTATCCTGTATGGTTTTTTTCTGTTTCACCGAGTCCCGGGCCGGTTATGTGAATATGCGCATATGTAATATTGGTCGCTGGACCCTCGACCGCGGCGTGTCCGACATTGACAGCTGGACCCTTGACCGCGTCATGCCGGACGTGTGGCATTGACTGCTGGACCCTTGACCGCGTCTGCCGCACTTGTGATTGTGCCTGCCATAGACCGCTGAACCCTTGACCGCGGTATGTCAAATGTGTGATTGTGACCGCTGGACCCTCGACCGCGGTATGTCTGATTGTAACCGCTGGACTTTTGGTCGCGGTATGTGTGATTATAACGGCTGGACCCTTGGTCGCGGTACGTGTGATAGTGACCGCTGGGTACTTGGCCGCGGTATGCGTGGTAGCGACCGCTGGACTTATGGCCGCGGAAATTGTGCGTTGATTCTTTTATATGTGTGAAACAAAAATGTTTTTCAAAAGAAAGTAATGCATTTTGACATTCTAACTGCCGTATTTGCCTGCTGGATCCTCTTGGGTATGACTTGTGCACTAGAGGCGACCCTGTGGCGACCTGGTTATTCGTGCACACCCCAGTGCAATGTCCATTGCCCCCCTCACTAAAGGGCCGAAACCTGAGGTAAATGTATACTACCTGTGCTTGTGTAAGTTTATGATTCTGCATGCATGGTTCTGCCTGTTACATTTCTGGACAGCGGATTCGGAGAATGATTCTGTTGGTGTTGCTTCTGCATGATTGAGCCGGACTATGCTTCAGTCGGCTATAGTTCTACACCCCTAGCTTCGGTTGCGGGTATGTCAGTCGCACTCTGTGCCCCGATCCGCACGATGATCCTGCCAGTTAGGCTTTGTACCTCTGTTTCATATCACGATTCAGACGGCTACACCCCGTGCTTATGATATATATCGTGGTCCTGGCCACACACTCTGTATTTCCGTTTCAGACTCGGATCCGATACTACCTGTTCTAGTTCTATACTTCTGGCTCGGTTTTGCTTATATTGTTATATTTCCGCTTTACATACTCGGTACATTTCCGTACTGACCCCCTGTTCTTCGGGGGCTGCGTTTCATGCCGCGCAGGTACTCCCAGTTGAGTTGAGGACAGATGGAAGATGTTCCAGTGCATATGGCAAGCTCCATTTGTTCCCGGAGTGCTGCCGAGTCAGATTCTGTATGTTATGCTTTTGGGATCTTACTAGAGACTTTGCAGACAGTGTCGTGGGTATTGGTTGTCGGTCTGTGTACGTAATGAATTTGTATGATCACAAATTTGTTCGGCTTGAAAGCCACGAGAAAGAATATTTCTGAAAGAAAAGTTTTGCTATGTACTTTATTATTTGTTTTAAAGAAAAAAAAAGAGTTGACGTGATTTTATGTGCAGCGAGAGTCTGAGGGTTCGCTCGGCCCTAAGTAAGGGTCGGGTGCCCATCACACCCCAGCGAGGTCAGGGTGTGACAAAAAGTTTGTGCTGTTTTGAGGAATAATTATGGGACCTATTGGTCGCTTTTAGGGGTATGGTTATATCGACTCAGAAAGGTTAGGTGAAAGCAAATCTATTATTCGGGGATCATTTGTGAGAGGAATTCGAATATGGAAATATGGAAATTGGGTTTTTTGGTTGAGTTAGAGGAAGTTTTGACTGATGAGGTGAACGAGTAGTGATGTAGCATACTTCATGGCGTGGAGGCTTCGGTGCTGTTATGATAAAGATTCCCTAGTTAGCGTCAGCTATCATACTCTCTTTCTTCGATCGGGACGAACGATTGTTTAATTAGTAGCTGATGTAATGACCCGTTCGGTCGTTATAGCATTATTGACCCTTTTACCCCCATTGACCCTTTCTCGAGCCTTATTAGCATGATTTTGACATGCGAGGATGGGTGACACTATTCCCAAGCTCATCGGGATAGTTTTAGTGTGACTTTAAGAAAATTTGAGACTTTAAGTGAAAAATATTTGACTCAAAGTTGACTTTTCGGTAAACGGACCTTTATCGGAAATTCATCAATTTTGAGAGGTCCGGATGGCTTCTTATGACTTAGTGGGATGCTCGGATTGGTTCCCAAGGCACTTGGTAGCGTTTTGGGCTATTGGTTGAAAAGTTTGTCTTAGGTCATTGGGGGTTGACTTGGTCAATTAGACCTCCGTTGGGAATTCCGAGGCTGTGGATGAATTCGTAGCCCATTTTTAAGTACGTATGTATGTTGTTTTGTATCTGTGGGGCCTCGGGTGATAGTCAGGTTTCAGGTTGAGGATTGTCAAAAATAAAAAAAATCTGGTGTCTGGTGTTCGCTGCAGCGGCACCAGACTCGCTGCAGCGGTCTCGCATTAGGGAGCGAGAGAACGCTGTAGCAGGTGAGGAGACTTAGTGGTGAGTCGCCCCAACGAATTGGTATTCGGTGAGGGAGACTCGCTGTAGCGAGAATGTTGCCGCCATAGAAGAAAGGTGAGATTTGGCGTGAAACGCCTGTAACGACCCGTTTGGTCATTATTGCTTTTCTGATGATTTAGACCTTTTTTTTTGGCTTTGTTAGCTCACATTCGACCCTAGGGGATCATTGACAGGCTTCCCGAGGTCTTTGGATATGATTTGGATAACTTTGTGGGAAATTTGGGCTTAAAGCAAAAAATAGTTGACTCAAAGTTGACTTTTGGGTAAATGGACCTTTTTCGAGAATCCGTCAATTTCGGGAGGTCTGGATGGTCTTTTATGTTACACCCTGGAAAATTTCGCATTACCAAGACTGTGGACGGCTTAGTATGAGCTCAAGGGAGAGCAGATTTATACAAGGATTAGGGATGAAGATGAAGATTATATTATCTGAGTACAAGAACATATATATGACATTTGGAGATTGTATGGAGTAAATCAGTTAACGCGTTACTCGATGATAGCCCTCGTAACCATAAGTTTAGGGGGGCCCACATGTCAGGATTTTGTAACGGACATATGAAAAGTGATACGAGTAGTACATGGAAAGTTGAGCAAATCTTAAGAAGGACCCTTAAGCCAAATATGGGCATAAGCCCTCCAAAAGGATGATTTAAAGATTCGTTTTCGGATGACCTGACTTGGAGGGGCCAAAACACTATTATAAGTTTGGAATTTGGATAAACACCAAGAATGAAAGTTGTATATAATTGAAAGAGCTTTCCAACCGTAGGTCGTGGGCCCTCACACAACATCGGGATCAAAAGTTATGGCCATTTTAAGATCAAGACCCTAAGCCGCCAAAAGGCTCTGCGGGCCCCACTTGAGGAAGTCGGTGAAACTGACCTAGGAGGGGTATAAATACCCCCATCAACCCCATTTGTTGTGGCTGAGTTTCTTCTAGTATAAGGTATGTTTTTCATCATATCTCTTATGTTGAGTTTATTTGAAGGTTTAGCAAGCCGGAAAAGTGAAAATAGTTATGGAGGAAAGGTCATAAAGTGTTGTGTTGTAGTTGTTGTATTTATGGGCTGTTTTGAACATGTTGTGGCCTTGTGGCTGGGCTGATTTATATGTATAGAAATGTTATCTAACATTATTGGTATGTTGATGAGATTATACTCCTTGATTGAGATGAAAGGAAGTGTATATTGTTGTTGTATGTTGAAAACCATCGTGTGGGATGTTTATGGAATATATTGGTATAGATAATAGTGTTGTTGATGTTGGTATTGTTGTTGTTGTTGATTGGTGGCTGAATTGTCATTTTGGGCTAGGCATATAAACAGGGGAGATGCTGCTCGATTTTCGACAGAATATAGAATAGTTTGATTTGAAACTTGGAACAAGTGTGCAATAAAGAGTCTAACGTTAGTATAACTCCTCTTAAATATAGACTTGCGAGCTCGGAAGAATAAGCGTAGCTAATAGGAGGTCAAACAGGTATGTTAAGGCTCGTCCCTTTCTTTCAAAGGCATGATTCCTACGATTATAATTCCATAAATGGTTTCATAGCCTCCTTGCTTTCAAGGTTAGATGTTTATGATCCCAAGTCATGATTCCTTTCCCGATGACCCGTAAATGTTTTCCAAAATGCCCATATTTTTCCAAACTAGCGGTTTATGATTTTGTAAGCTCTTATGACAACCATGATGGGCATATTTCTATCATGATGACAATGATTCCAAAGATGAGAATATTTTTCTATGATGACTATGATGAGAACGATTTTATGTTTAAAGGTTCCAAGTTATGGTTTCAATGACGATATAAGAATGTTGAGCTATTTCTTGCTTTCTCAATTTTATTCATTTATGATGACTATTTTTAAAGATTCCAAAGTATATGAATTGATTCCTTATGAGATTTACGATCTTGTGTTATGTTTTCTCTTGATGCTGTTATTCATTGATAGTCTCACCTTATAATAATTGTTCCTTCAAGGTGAGACAAAGCGATGATGATTATTACATAATGTAATCGGAGGTTACCGACCTTACGTCACTCCGATAGAGACATAACTTTCTTTGGGCTCTCCTGCATGCTGCTTATATGATATATGTATGTGTAAATAGGAATATGGGAAGAAGGGAGGAGCGTTATATACGCGTAACCACCTGATCAGGTAGTATAATATGACATGATATCATCCCGGACGCGGGATGCCCGGATGCGGGATATAGGGGGTAAATGGATCGGAGCCGACGCGTCGACAATATGATATGTTCTATTTTCTATATATATGAAAAAGAAATGTTTTTCAAAGGAAAGCTAGCATGCATGGCACCCGCCCTAAGAGGCACTTATATGTACAGGTTACTCTCTTATCTCATTATATGCTCTATATTTCCATTCTGTTGTTATTCATACATTACATCCCTTATTATGTTACTATCCATGCCTTACATACTCGGTACCTTCTTGTGGACACTGCGTTCATGCACGCAGGTAAACAAGTTGACGTGTCTGATCCCTAGGAGCTCCACCAGCGGTACATTGAGAGCTCTCCAGTTGTTCCAGAGCTTTAGTTTATTGGTACTACTTTTGTGTGCATATATGGGCACGGCAGGACCCGGCCCCTCCTTGTGGATATATGTATCTTATCTAGAGGCTCGTAGACAGATGTGTACAGTCAGATGTTTCACAATTTTGTTCGTCCTTGTCGTTGTATAATATGTTAGTAAAGCTTATTGACACTTGGTTACGAGTATGCTATTGATGACAGTGTTGAGTAAAATATGACGGTATCGTCCATATGACCCACTCAGTAGTAAGAATAGAATGCGAGACAGGAGGTGCTCGGTATAGTAGTATCGGGTACCCGTCACGACTTCTAGTGGGGTCGTGACAAAAGTGGTATCAGAGCAGTTCATCCTAGGGATTATCTACGAGCCGTGTCCAGTAGAGTCCTGTTTATGGGTGTGAAGCACGCCACATTCATAAGCAGGAGGCTACAGGGGATTTTAGGAATAACTGACCTTCTTACCTATCTTAGATCGTGCGCTAGAGCCATGTTATCAGGTCCCCCCCCCCCCTTCTTCCTAATCGTGTGTTATGATTTCAGCGATGCCTAAAGAGATAAAAGTAACAGCCGCCTAGAAGGGCAAGATGGCAATAGAAAGGCGGACTGAACGGGAGTCATCGGTAAATATTGAAGAGGGTGAATCCAATAATGAGGCTCCCTCTCGTACTGCTCACACTCCGCCTATATAAGGGGAGAAAGAAGGGGTCTCCACTCCAGCTCCAGCACCCCCAGTTCCCCCACCTGATGCTTCAAGCCAGGAGATGAGACAGGTCATCCTTTTGTTGACTCAACTAGTAGCCGCTCAAGCTCACCAGCAGGGTGTGGGTCCTGGTGATAGGGGTCACAGGAGGAGGACCAGGTCTTCAATGTTTGATCGTGGGTTCAGAGGTACCACAAGGCAACTGTTCTGTGGGTACCCAGCTCGTTCAATAACAAGTGTACCTCTACAGTTTCCTGGACCCAGGTTTAATAGACCCACTTATCTCAGATCAGGTCAGGGCTATGGAGTTTTGGGTTCCCTGTATAGAGGTGAATTCAGTCAGATGAGACCACATGTACCACGATGCCCTTAGAACCGTAGACTACATACGGGACCATGCCGCATGGGCTTAGATGTTTGTTATGCCTGTGTTCGGACAGGTCATTTTCTGCGCGACTACCCATTTCGACGTGGCAGAGGTAGGGTTCAGCCCACGGGAATAGCAGTTGGCTCTTCATCATTGGTATGCCCTCCGAGGCAAAGGCTACAAATATTAGCAGGCTGTGATAGAGATCGATGAGGAATGCCCAGTTCGAGTGGGCCCCAACATCATTCCTATGTGCTAGCTGGGCAACAGGATCTTGAGTCATTCCCTGATATTGTCCCAGTTATATTATCAGTACTCTCCTATAATGTATATGCATCGATTGATCCAGGTTTTACTCTATCATATATATCGCTCCTTATATTGCTGAACGTATTGGGTTGAAACCCGAGCCAAATCAAACGATTTGGGATGTCTATGCCTATTGGCGACCAAGGTGTTTTCGCGACTATTGGGAATCTAGAAATCCAGGATAAAAGGTAGCCATACACATAGGTGAGAGGTGAATATTGAGGATCGAAAAGGGCAAAATTGTAATTATGTTATCGGGAGAGTAAGAGATCCTTTCTAATTCGGAGGGACAGGCAGTACGAGAATGTTTTGGAATCTGTCAAGACTTCAGCTTGCTCTAGATTATACGGTAACGGTCACGCGGTGAGGTAGATGTGATCATGCCAGCATTAACGCACCAGATTTCATCATAGTTTCAAGGTTAAGCATGCTGGGGTGAGAGAAATGTTAGGATGGGTGACCCCCTGGGAAGTGTACTAAAAGTCCTGTAAATTTAGACATAAAACATGAATAAGAAGCTAAAGTATACTAAGGGAAATTAGAGTATGCGGAGTAGTTGGAAACCTTAAGAGGTCGCGTAGAACGAGGCAGACTAGACCGGTGAAGAGAAAGAAAGTGCATTACAACTCTAGAATTAGGATGAGTTTAAGTAGCGCTTGGAAATACCTTGCAAGCGAGGCATTAAAAAATGTACATATGTATGCATATAATATCCCATCTATGGCTGTATCAGCCGGTATGTGTATCCCGTTAACCGACGTTGCGGTATCTTGAAGGCATTAATCGAACAGGGTAATAAAGTTCAAGTGACAAAAGAACGTTACCAGGTAAGCTGATTTACTTTCACTACCGGATAGGTTTGGAGAGTTCTAATGCAATGACATTGGAAAACAAAGAAAGTGAAAATACGGAAGGTAAGGAGATCAAAGTGTTGCGAAAGTAAAAAGTAAGAAACATGAGTGAGCGAAGCCTCCGAGAGAGACGACGGGCAAAACGCGAGACTATTTGGGTAAATATTCAAAGGTAGGCATGCGAAAGGGATAAAGTGTGGTAGTATGGAACAAAAGAGGAATGGTGGGGGTTCAAGAACCGAATTCGATAAGTGGGGCAAAAAGGATAGTGACCGCGACAAGGAATGTGAGGTAAGAGAAAGAATGATTAAGCCTTGCAACGATGCTAAGAGATTTTCAGCCCTCGAAAGGTATATAAAGGGATAAGACGGTTTCCTCAGACATGGAGAAGCTTTCCAAAAAGATGACTTAAGAATAGAACGGATTTGCGCGTTTAAAGGAATATTTCACGAACTTCAGAGCCGATACCACAAATAACAAGAGAAGAAAGGTACTCGAGGAGGAAGAAACCCAAGAAAGGTTAAGGATGAAAGTAGGAAAGGTATACTAATGGGTTGGTCGAAGTAAGAGGAGAGCATTTAGGTGTAAAGTAACTGGAAATCTTTAACCATGGGAGTAAGAAGGATACTTTAACGAGTTGGCGTTAGGAAACCGATTACTCATCGAAGAAAGAACGAGGATGATGAGTCGACATAATTGATTAGAAAATAAACGACATATAATAAGAATTCATGTGAAGACCGAGAGATTTGATCATAGAAGAAATGGAATGAAATGTAAGGAACGTGCATGGAAGACCGCTCGACTGTAGCATCATAAAGATAGATAGAGGTTCGATAAATGAGGATGGAGAGAGTGTACATTGTAGGAATTCCGTGCTAATAGCAATAAGTAGTAGGACACTCGGAAAACTCGAATGCATAGCTGCAACACAAAGAGGTAGTTAAGAAGAATTATGAGTAGGCTAGCTAAATGGGCGAAAGGACTAGTAGTGGATGAGTACGGAAATATTGACAAAATGATGATATAGACATAAATGGAAGAAGAACTCAGGGTAAGAAGTTTTAGAGATGTCATAAGCAAAGTCGGGAATAGCGAAACAAGGAGTAAGGTATAATCGAAGACTTCATAAAGGAATCTTGATGTCCCCATTAGCTGGCAGGTCTGGAAAAACTGCTAGTCATGAAAAAAATGAAGTGTGAAAAGACGAAAAAGAAGGCATCAGAATTGGATCTAACCCTTCTAAGTATTCCGATGGGATACAAGACTATAACTAACAAGAAGATAGACAAGTCAGACCATACGATGACGGAACCCCGACCCCAAGAAGATCGTGAAGGACTGCAGATAATTATCTAAGGCAACGGTTACTCGAAGGCTATGGGCGTATAAGGACCTTCTTAATAAGGGGGGAAGAACATACTAGACTTGAAAGGAGCTATGACGTTTCAAGCCCCAGACAAGGAGATTTATTAGCTCGGGCTAGAGTTTGAGGCATATTGGCATATCAAGAAGGTAACGGAAAGACGTGGAAATGAATTGACAATAAAGGTACCATGAGGTAGACATAGGGAGAAAGTATGGAACATAACTCAAGAGAGCACTTTCTGCCAAGGGGAACTACGACATTTTTAGACAATGATTTGAATTGGTACAGTGTATATCTAGGATCAACGGGTATAAAAAGGATAGCCCGAGATGGTACCGAAGAGGTAAACACAAAGAATGCATCGTATATGAGCAAGGTAATTGCCCATTAGCAGGGAAACAAGGAGAAAGAAAAAGAGAATACTCACAGGCCGATGAATAGTCATAGCACGATAAGCAAGACTACAATAATGGAGACAAAACGAGAGCGAGGTGGTAGTTAATTTCCGACCATGTACATGAAGACACATAAGTGAAAGAAGATGACTGAAGACAATAAAAGGGTTAAGAAATGAAGTCTAGGTACCCGCATCTATTTCAGCCCCCAAAGGATATGCAAACAGAGCCCTCAGTACCCTCAGGTATGTAATGTTATTCTAAAGTGATTTCTTGGTCGTGTGTGGCCAGTATGGATGTTGATGTTGTAGCCCGGTGGGGCGATTATATGTTATGGGTTGTTGTGACAGGATGATAGTGGTACAATTACAAGGCAAACTCTGGCAAAATTTTAGTAGAAATCCCTAAGAACTTAACATTCGAGGACGAATGTTTCTAAGGGGGGAAGGATGTTACACCCTGGAAAATTTCGGGTTACCAAGACTATAGACGGCTTAGTATGAGCTCAAGGGAGAGCAGAGTTATACAAGGATTAGGGATGAAGATGAAGATTATATTATCTGAGTACAAGAACATATATATGACATTTGGAGATTGTATGGAGTAAATCAGTTAACACGTTACTCGATGATAGCCCTCGTAACCATAAGTTAAGGTGGGGCCCACATGTCGGGATTTTGTAAAGGACATATGAAAAGTGATACGAGTAGTACAAGGAAAGTTGAGTAAATCTTAAGAAGGACCCTTAAGCCAAATATGGGCATAAGCCCTCCAAAAGGATGATTTAAAGATACGTTTTTGGATGAGCTGACTTGGAGGGGCCAAAACGCTATTATAAGTTTGGAATTTGGATAAACACTAAGAATGAAAGTTGTATATAATTGAAAGAGTTTTCCAACCGTAGCTCGTGGGCCCTCACACAACATCGGGATCAAAAGTTATGGCCATTTTAAGATCAAGACCTTAAGTTGCCAAAAGGCTCTGCGGGCCCTACTTGAGGAAGTTGGTGAAACTGACCTAGGAGGGGTATAAATACCCCCATCAACCCCGTTTTTTCATCAAATAACCTTCTAAAGAGTCCTAGAAATTTCTCCACACCTCCCCCAAACATTATAGTCTAATAAATCAAATATTTAACAAGATTACGCCAAACTAGCCCACGAAAGGTGATTGTTCTTGCTTCTACTTAAGTTTGGTGTTGGAAAAAGTTGATGTGGCTGAGTGTCTTCAAGTATAAGGTATGTTTATCATCCTATCTCTTATGTTGAGTTTATTTGAAGGTTTAGCAAGCCGAGAAAGTGAAAATAGTTATGGAGGAAAGGTCATAAAGTGTTGTGTTGTAGTTGTTGTTTTTATGGGCTGTTTTGAACATGTTGTGGTCATGTGGCTTGGCTGATTTATATGTATAGAAATGGTATCTAACATTGTTGGTGTGTTGATGAGATTATACTCCTTGATTGGGATGAAAGGGAGTGTACATTATTGTTGTATGCTGAAAAACATCGTGTGGGATGTTTATGGAATATATTGGTAGAGATAATAGTGTTGTTGATGTTGGTATTGTTGTTGTTGTTGATTGGTGGCTGAATTGTAATTTTGGGCTAGGCATATAAACAGGGGAGATGCTGCCCGATTTTCGGCAGAATATAGAATAGTTTGATTTGAAACTTGGAACAAGTGTGAAATAAAGAGTCTAACGTTAGTATAAGTCCTCTTAAATGTAGACTTGCGAGCTCGGACGAATAAGCGTAGCTAATAGGAGGTCGAACAGGTATGTTAAGGCTCGTCTTTTTTTTTCCAAAGGCATGATTCCTACGATTATAATTCCATAAATGTTTTCATATCCTCCTTGCTTTCAAGGTTAGATGTTTATGATCCCCAGTCATGATTCCTTTCCCAATGACTCGTAAATGTTTTCCAAAATGCCCGTATGTTTCCAAACTAGAGGTTTATGATTTTGTAAGCTCTTATGACAACCATGATGGGAATATTTCTATCATGATGACAATGATGCCAAAGATGAGAATATTTTTCTATGATGACTATGATGAGAACAATTTTATGTTTAAAGGTTCCAAGTTATGGTTTCAATGTCGATATAAGAATGTTGAGCTATTTCTTGCTTTCTCAATTTTATTCATGGATGACGACTATTTTTAAAGATTCCAAAGTATATGAATTGATGCCTTATGAGATTTAAGATCTTGATTTATGTTTTCTCTTGATGCTATTATTCATTGATAGTCTCACCTTATAATAATTGTTCAAGGTGAGACAAAGCGATGATGATTATTACATAATGTAATTAGAGGTTACCGACCTTACATCACTCCGATAGAGACATAACTTTCTTTGGGCTCTCCTGCATGCTGCTTATATGATATATGTATGTGTAAATGGGAATATGGGAAGAAGGGAGGAGCATTATATACGCGTAACCACCTGATCAGTTAGCATAATATGACATGATATCATCCCGGACGCGGGATGCCCGGATGCGGGATATATGGGGTTAAATGGATCGGAGCCGACGCCTCGGCAATATGATATGTTCTATTTTCTATATATTGAAAAAGAAATGTTTTTCAAAGGAAAGCTAGCATGCATGGCACCCGCCCTTAGAGGCACTTATATGTACAGGTTACTCTCTTATCTCATTATATGCTCTATATTTCCATTCTGTTGTTATTCATACATTACATCCCTTACTATGTTACTATTCATGCCTTACATACTCGGTACATTACTTGTACTGACGTCCTTTCTTGTGGACGCTGTGTTCATGCCCGCAGGTAAACAGGTTGACATGTCTGATCCCTAGGAGCTCCACCAGCGGTACATTGAGAGCGCTCAAGTTGTTCCGGAGCTTTAGTTTATCGGTACTACTTTTGTGTGCATATGTGGGCACGGCAGGACCCCGCCCCTCCTTGTGGATATATGTATCTTATCTAGAGGCTCGTAGACAGATGTGTACAGTCAGATGTTTCATAGTCTTGTTCGTCCTTGTCGTTGTATAATATGTTAGAAAAGCTTATTGAAACTTGCTTACGAGTATGCTATCGATGATAGTGTTGAGTAAAATATGACGGTATCGTCCATATGGCCCACTCAGTAGTAAGAATAGAATGCGAGATAGGAGGTGCTCGGTATAGTAGTATCTGGTACCCGTCACGACTTCTAGTGGGTCATGACATTTTAAAACTTGTGTTTATATTTTGTTCATTTCCCAATGCACTAGGGTGCATTTTGGAACTTGGGTTGGGAAGTTGGTTTTGAGATATCACGGTTTACTCGGTCAACGAGACTTCCGTTGGGAATTCCGAGGCCACAAGTACGTTCGTAGCGTGTTTTTATGTTTGTCTAGATATATGGTTTGTGAGCAGATGGTCTTAGGTGATAGTTGGAATTTCGGCTTGAGTTGATGAAACTTGGGAAATTCTGGTTTCCCGCTTTAGCGTTACTAGGACCGCGGCAGCGGTACCGCTTCAGTGGTGGCCCTGCCGCTACAGCGTCCTTGTATTTTGGGTAGGATAGCAGAAGAAATCTAATGACCGCGGAAACAGATCGACTAGCACTGTAAAGGGAACGCAGGAGCGGGTGAAGGGCAGATAAATTCAATAAATGTGTGTTAAAAGCCCTAAGCCCTTCATTTAATACCATTTCGACTTTAGAGCTTTTTGGGAGCATTCAAGGTTGTTCTTCATAGAAAATCCTCGTGGTAAGTTCTTTCACCTTCCTTTCCATTCCTTGTTCCATTAATCACCTTAGGAATCCATTAAGCATGCTAGTTTTCTTAAGAAATGGTGGATTGAAAGAGGGTTTTATGGGTTCTTCATTCTAGGCTATTAAATCTTGAATTATTTATTGGGGTAGCTTCGTTAAGCATGGAATTGATGATCAGAAACTATTATTGCATGATTCCTTCCTAATTAGTGGCTAATTTATGGAATTGGGAGTTAGGGTTGATACCCAAATTTGGGGGTTTTACCTAGAATCCCAATTTAAGTAATTTATTAGTTCTTCTTGCTTATAATTGATGGGAGCTGATCACCTAGAACATTAATCTACTGTTGAGACCTATATATTCTTTATTTCATCTTTCTAGTTCATAAATCTCATTCCATAGGTTGAGATTTGGGTCTTGAATAGAAGTAAGTGTTGGATGATGTTTCTTCTTGATTCTAATTTCATAATTAGGATATGATTTGATTTCCATTATCTCGAGGCTCAAAGGAAGGGCAAGACTAGGGTTTGACTGTTGGAGATTTGTTGTTCGGCTTTCCAAGTAGGTTACAGTTTACCTTATGGTGAGACTTCAATTAGCGAAGCGTATGTTTAGATGATATTGTCGGAGAATGCATGTAAACCTTCGGGGATGAAGTTTGATTGGATATTGTCTTAGTTTGGGCCTTGTATGATTTGGGTGCTAGCCACCCCGATGTGTTATTGACTTATCTTGATCTATTTACTTATTGGCTACATTGGCTATTGGTGATTAGTGATATATCATGATTATGATATTGTAGTACTTTACTTTTATTTGATATTGAGATGAGAATTGTGATTCCATTGTGGCTTATTGTGTAGCCTGATTTATTGATACTACTTGTGTGCCATGTGTGGTACTGTTTGGGATTGAGTTGGTTGTTGATATTGCATTTCATCGTATTGATACTCATTTCCATGATACATTAATATTGCATTGTTATGGTACTGAGGATGGAAAGTGAGAAGGAAATACTGATTCATTGAAACACATTATATATTGAGTCAGCTATGGGCTGTGTGCAGAATGACTGATACAAGGCCTATAGGTGGGAAGGATTCATCTCTGGGCTGTGTATGGAGTGACTGGTACATCGACTTCGCGGGTCCCCCATGGGTTTTGCTGCCGAGAGGTGATGTTCCATCGGTTGGAATGCATGTGTACGGTGCATATTCATTGCATTCATCATTCATACATTATTGCATTGCCTTGTACCTCTTAGTTTTCTATGAGATGGTTGTGATATGATTGTGATATACTGGTTCAGAATGGTTATGCCGAGATTTGGTATAGTTGAGTTTAGATGCTATAACATAGGTGATGCCTTGTAGTGATATGATTGCGATATACTGGTTCGGATTGGTCACACTGAGAATTGGCACAGTTAGGTTTAGATGCTATAACATAGGTGATGACTTGTTGTGATATGATTGTGATATATTGGTTCGGATTGGTCACACTGAGACTTGGCACAGTTGGATTTAGATGCTATAACATAGGTGATAACCTGTACCGTGGTTATGGATTCGTGTTGACTTGTACCTTGTTGTTTTACGTGTTTATCTTGCTTTTTTGTCTTTATATACGTTAGCTAGTCTTAGTCGGCCTATGATACCTACCATTACTTATTGTTTGTACAGACCTACACTTTCTACATTCTTTTATGAATACAGAGTAGCAGGTTGGATCTACTTCTACCCCTCGTGGCTGATTATCGAAGTTGCTATCGAATCTATTCAGGGTGAGCAGGAGGACGTTCGCTGCCCGAAGACTCTTCTTACTGTTTATGTCTTATTTCCATTCGAGACATCTTTTGAGATCTTATGCATTATTATCACTATTCAGACTTGTAGTATTTAGTTAGATGCTCTTGTATGACCAGACCATATACTGGAGTGGATTTCATTTACTTCTGCACTTATTTATATTATATTTGTGAGACTTACACTATTTTACCTTGTTCTGCTATTTCTAATATTTGTTGAATGTTGGGTTAAGGGTTCGGCTACCGAGGTAGGAAAGTTAGGTAACCTTACCACTGCAGCGAGTGATGGGCAGTGTTTCCATATTTCTTATGTTAAAACCCTTAAAGCCTATCACTTCTCTCATGACTCTCTAAGCATACTTTGGGCGATTTGGATAGCTTGGGAACTGAATCTTCATTGTGGTAAGATCTTTAACCTTAGTGTCACGACCCAATCGGAGGGCTGCGACGGGCACCCGGTGCTAGCCCACCCGGGCACCTCTTAACATACCTTTACATTTACATCTAGGTGAGCCACATACTAAATCATACATTCCATCCATCAATCATACTAATCCCATTGGACAATCAATACATTCATATCATCATTAGCAACTATGCCCATATCAATGTACATAAACTGACGAGGCTAACAAAATGATATCCAAAATATAGGACGACAAGGCCAAACACATCTAACCATATACACATGTCTACGAGCCTCTAAGGAGAGTATGTCATATCATATAGGCGGGACAAGACCCCGCTATGCCCATAAATATATACACAAAAGAATTAATATCCAAAAGCTATCGCTCCGAATGAAATGGAGCTCCGCTATGTCGTCCTTGAGAAGTATAGCTATGGATCAATCCTGTCTCCCTGGCCATCTGCGGGCATGACGCAGCGTCCACAAACAAAAGGACGTTAGTACGAAGAATGTACTGAGTATGTAAAGCATGATCAATATCATTATTAAAGCATACTAGACAACATAGAAATAGCATGAGATGGGAGATAGTAGTATCATCGTCATAAGCACTTACTTGCTTCTCATAGGGACTTTCCATTGCTAACGCGTAATTGTGCACATACATCCATATCCATATCCGTAATCATATCCATACTCATTTACATTCTGTATCCATAGTCGTATTCTTATACATATTCCTATTCGTATTCGTATCATATTCATATTCATATCTATATCATATATATATCTATATCATATACATAACATTTACATAGCATACCCGACCACGAAGGTTCGGTGTTTCATGAACCCGACCATGGCTAGGCTCGGTTATCATACATACCTGGCCAACCAAGGCTCAGGGTTCACATACCTGGCCCTACTAAGGCATCAGGGTTTCCGTACCCAACTGCAGTGGTGCGCTCGCATCATATCTATATATATCTATACTTATATTCTACCCGGCCATATATGCTCGGGGTTTCATAATAGCCATACATAGGCACATATACATAAAAGCTCATAGGCATCTTTAGCATCATTACTATTATCATCGTCATCATTATCGTTATCAGTATTATTGTCGTCATCATTATCATCATCACCATTATCGTCGTCATCATTATCGTTATCACTATTATCGTCATTCATTACATCTATCCTTACAGGATTATTCGTCATACGAGGAGTTTAGTACAATCATAATACATATCAAGAATCATGAGCTTGGTAGCTTTTGAAGATGGCATCGTTTGGAGGACATCATAGGCTTATAGAAGATTATGTATTTGGCTAAAAAACCATGCCTTATGAAAGAAGGGTTAGCCTTACATACCTTTCTGTTCAACTATTTTACCACTTGCACGTTCTCCTTCAATGCTCACGTTTCTACCTTTATTAGAGTTATACTATCATTAGAAAGTCGATAACTTAACATACATGACTAAAGCTAGAGAGAATTGGACATCATCTCCTTTATTTATACGACCTCCTCCATTTCACATATCAACTCCCAACGTCAATATTACATCCACAATATCATAACAATAGTCTTTATTCATCCACATTATCCATATTTCTCAATTCACTTCCAATCATCTATATCTGTGGTCATAACACACGATTACATTCATTCATATGCAATGTCTATCCCATGTTATTAATGGCATTTATAACATGATTATAATCATAGCATATCAAGAATCAATACTCAACCCAAACCATTACTCAAAAATGACACTATTCCCACATTCATGACCCATTTTTCTCTATCCTACTACAATCCAAGGGTTTCAACTTCCAAATACCTTAAACAACATGGAAATACCATAAATCTTACCTTAGATGGTGTAGGGATGAACCTTGGGTGAAAGCACCTCACTTGAGCAAAACCCTAGTTTCACCTTCACTTGGATTCCTTGCCTTGGATGAACTTTAATGGCTTTCTTACACTTGATTCACTTAGTTTGATGTATTTGATCACTAATATCTCTTGAATTCTTATGGGAGAAGTGTAGAGAGATGTTTTAGAGAGAAAGGGTGTGAAAGGGAAATGAAATAAAATGAGACTTGATCCCTTATCAATAACACAAATCTGTCCCGACCAGTTTCTACGGACCAACATACGGTCTGTATAAATTATACTGACCGTATGTCTGGCCGTAGATTTGGTCCAGAGAGGGGTGTTAATCTGGGCTGATTATACGGTTGAACATACGGTCCGTATGTTTTATATGACCAGTATGTTTGGTCGTATAATGCCCAGTTTGCCGAAGTTCGTTCTCGTCGAAATGGGTAGGGGAAGATGGGTTCTTCTGATAATTTCTTGAAACGAGTTCTAGACTTCCAAAATGGAAATTGATGATGAAATTCACGAATATAACCATAGAATTTAATGAATTCATTGTTGATAAGCTTAAACCTTCTATTATTAGAGATTAACTTGGGGATTGAAAAGTTATGGTTCATACCCAAAATTGAGGGTATCACTTTAATTCCGAATTTTGCATAATCTTGAGTTACTCTAGCAATTGAATAGTGGTTTTGATCATCTAGAGCATGAATTTCCATTTCCGCTTTCGAATTGCCTATTTAACCCTTGTGGGTCCGTTTCTCCATTTTCCATAGTTAGAATTGGATCTAAATTAGAAGTATATCAATATGGGTATTGTTCTTCCTGATTTCTAATGTAGAACTCGAACATGATTGGACTTTGAGTATTTAGAGGTGCAAAGAAAGGGCAAGGTTAAGTTTTGAAGGTTCGTGGCTCCTGTTCAGCACTCCAGGTAGGTTACGACTTACATATGGTTAGACTTCAGTTAGTAAAGCATATGTAGAGTTAGTGATTGTCAGAGACAACATATTACGCCTCCGGGTATGAAGTTGGGATGGATTCCTAGGTTGGTATTGTTGTTTGATTTCTGTTTGTTGCCTTGTTGTGATTTATTGGCTTGTTGCCACGCGGGTGATATGAGATTAGATGCTTAGTCATATTTTCACTATTGAGATATGGCTATCCCTCACTTATTGGTATTATCTTGGATAGAGAAAAGAACTTGACTTGTTATTGATATTGAGAGATGTGTCCTTGTGTTGCACGATTGATTTGATATGTTGTCATCATTCATTGATATTATGTGGTGTACTCATTCTCATCTTTCATGACACTCTGATATGAATATTTAGTGACTTATTCATGGCTATGAACCCGTATCTCTCATTTATTGGTTACTGACTTGTGAAGAGGAAAGAATGGATATTGAGGTTGTTATTGTGATATGTGTCAATGTGTAGCATAATTTGGCATTGATATACTCTTGTTGACATTGTTATCATGCATGCATTCATATATATATATATATATATATATATATATATATATATATATATATATATATATATATATTGCATCGGGTTGCGCGCCACAACATTTACTTGGATCGGGCTGCACGTACCGCAACACTGACTTTGGACCGGGTTGCACGTTCCGCAACACTGACTTGGATCGAGCTGTGTGTCGCAGCAGGTACACAGACTTCGTGGGTCCCACATGGGTCATGACTGTCGAGGCGTAGATATCTTCCGCCCGGAGCATATGTGTATCACTGCATTGCATTCATATTTCATTCACTCATACATCTGATTTCTGGTGGTGGTTATTAATCGTGTTGTATGGTGCTCGTGAACATTGACTTCCCAGTTGGTTACTGATTTGACATCGCCGTGTGCCTGGTTAATATATATTTGGGAATTGATGGATTCAAGGAGTAGAGACTTTCTCCTAGGTTGAGACTTGAGGTTACAGAATAACATTGTTGGTTGTACTAGTGTTTATGCTTATGCTGAGGAATCGTAGGAAACTTGGCAAGACTTGTGTTTAGGTGCTTCACCATAGGCTGTGATCCGGTTATTGATCCTTATGTACTTGAGTTGTTATTCTTGGACTGTGTGGTGTGTATACCTGAGTGTGCGCATGTCTATTCTTCAATCTCCTTCTTTATACATGTTAACTAACTATTGTCGGCCTATGATGCCTTCTCAGTACATGTTGTTTGTACTGATGCTACCTTGTTGTACTCCTTTTCGGGGTGTAGAGTTTGAGAAAGGTTCCATCTCTACTTCCCGAGATTGATTTCTGAGGCCTGGCTTGCGAGTATCTAGAGTGAGCATCTGATGAGTCGCTGCCCGGAGACTCCTCTATCCCTGTCTTTATTTTCTTCCATTCAAACAGATGTGTTTAGCATTTGAGACTTGTATTTTCTAGACATTACTTAGTTTTTCTTGTACTAGTCAGACTAGTTCCTTTGGGATTGTACTTATATTCCCCACTTATGATTATTTATGATTCAGGCTTCTACTTATTCTGCTCTATTTACTTTATTGTGGTTGAATTGATGATTTGGAAAAGGGTTTGCCTGCTGAGATGGGAAATGGTAGGTACCCGCGCGACTTAGTTAAATTGGGTCGTTACAAAACATGTGCATCTGTTGTTTAAGTGCACCTAATTGGCTCAAGATCTGTTATATTTGATATCCTTGTAAGGCTGATATGCTTATTAAATGAATTAATTGATTCTAACCCCTGAGGTAGCTAAATACTTACAAAGTATTCATCATGTCTGAGTCAAACAACACTGCGTCCATATGTTTGTGGCATATTATGTGTATAAATGAGTTTAAAGTGTCTAAATTGACTGTATACTGGTCACCATGTAGAATATATGGTATGTTTCTCCCATAAGCTAGTTTAAACATGAAAAATATGGTCATCCTGCCATAATTTGTCTAAAGGTCTAGTGTTTCTCTTGCACTGTATGAATAATACCTTAGATATATGTTATGCCTCTCTTCTTTTTTCTGAAATTGTTTAATGGTAGCAAGATAGGGATGAAACTGCAATTAAATAATAATGTTCAAAAGCACAAACCTGGTTTTCAATAGCTATCTTTGAGAACTGAATATGATTGCTTTGTCTGCCTGGATACCGTGATGTTTGTTTTTCAAAAAAACATATAATATTGGTTCTATGCCAAAGAGTTTAGGTTAAAAATGGTTGATGATTGATGTTGACTTGATTGTCTGAGGGTAAGTTGTTATTCTAACAGTTTAAAGTTTATAGGTCAAGTGTTTTCCTTGTCATTTTAGACTGAATTAGTGTGGTTGATTTTAAGGGTAAATGATGACACTATTTATGATCATTTTAAGTATAAGGAGAACTTATGTTGTAACTTGATTTGTAAGAACATGAAAGTGACTTACCTAGGGCTTGGGAGGGTCTACGAAAGACTTTGAGTAACCACTCAGTCTAGTACTACCCATCCCAGGCTACCGGGGTTCCTTTTTATGAGATGACAACATCATGGAACCCTGTAAGGTCCTAGTGAGTATAAAAGGGGAAAACCATGTGTGTTTGCATGCTAGAATGAAGCTGGAATGCAAGGCAGTGAATGTAGTTATGCAAGTTTACTTCGTTGTGCAGGTTTACTTCATTTCCTCAAATACTGAGTTTTTTGTATTGGATATGTGTATCTTCTTACAGCTTGTTGGTTTTGTGTGTCGTGACCTGCCTTTGTGGTTCTCTTAATGTCGTGAGTTTGAGAAGTTGGAGCCTTATTTCCTTTTAAGATAGTCTGGCCTATAATATGACCATACTGGGATGTTTCCTCATGCTTAAGATATTTTCCATCTAGTTTGAATCCTCTTGTTCTTTTCCCTGGGCATAATAAGACAAGAATTAATAAAATATAATGATAAATCAACATGACCCCCCCCCCCCCCCCCTTTCCCTTTCCCTTTTTCCCCTTTTGTTCTCTGGGATTGTGGAGTGGATGGAATAGTGGTTCAACCTGGAAAGAAAAGATGATCAAAGTGGTGGTGAATTCCTTCTATCAAAAATGAGTGTTTTGTTTAGTCTTCATGAAGCTTTGAACTACTTAGAATCAATACTCTCTTTGTTGGAATGGTTTACATAAAATGATTGTCATACACTGGTTAGATGAACCTAGCATATGGAGGTTTTATGCCCTTTCCCTCTTTTATTGCTAAAAATATGAAGTTTGACATGTTTTCATGTTTTTTTATATATATAACTGTTATGACAGTCCTGGGGGAATAGAATATATTAGGCACACTCATACATATTCTTTATATGGATGCATACACATGTATTAAAATTGATTTGAAATGAGTGATGCTTTTGTTTGCTTAAGATTGTCTTCTCTTCTCCTTTTCCCTTTTGTTTGATATATTATGATTAGAGATATTGTCACAACCCAACCGGAGGGCCATGACGGGCAACCGGAGCTAGCATACTGAGTAACTCAAAATGTACATCTCATATTCATATTTGAGTGGGCCACGACACTAACTCATAAATATAGAAATGTACGTCATCGATTGTGCCCGTATATAAGCCGACAAGGCCATCGAAGGATATAACAAAATACAGACCGAAGAGGTCATGAGACATCTAACTATACATATCTGTCTAAGATCCTCTACATAGAATGCATAACATAGTAAGGACGAGACAAGACTCCGCCATACCCATATGTACACAAAGGAATCATACCAAAACGAGTTGTAACTCCGGACAATGGAGTGCTCTTGTAACAATGCTGAGATGACTGCCTAAGGATC
The DNA here is from genome assembly GCF_019175385.1 of Lycium barbarum. Taxonomy (NCBI): domain Eukaryota; kingdom Viridiplantae; phylum Streptophyta; class Magnoliopsida; order Solanales; family Solanaceae; genus Lycium; species Lycium barbarum. The sequence goes on from NC_083337.1 coordinate 27,729,690, forward strand.
TGTTCCATCTTCCTGTCTACCTGTGGGCATGAATGCAGTGTCCATAAATAAAAGGACGTCAGTACGAATAAGGTAATGAGTATGTGAGGCATGGAAAACAACATAACATAGATATGAAAATGACAAGAGAGATAACCTGTGCATCTGATTGCCTCTTAAGGCGGATATCATGCATTCTTGCCTTTTTAAAAAACAAAACATTTTCATACATATACATATATCATAATGCCATAGGCTCGGTGTCATCCGTACCCGGCCATAATAGGCTCGGTGTTATCCGTACCCAACTTCAGTGGTGTGCACAATAAGCACTGTACCCGGCCGACTATAGCGCGCTTGGTGTGAGAAAACACATTCAAATATATAAAGCATGCATGAGAGCCCAAATAAAAGCTATAAATCTATCGGAGTGACGTAAGGTCGGTAAACCTCTAATTTTCGTTATGGAACTATCATCATCATCATATCTCACCTTGAAAGCACAATAACCATAAGATGAGATTAACATCAACGAATAAAATCAACAACCATTTGACAAAGATCAATAATCACGAGACAATGTCAACAATATCATAAGAACAATCAAGAACCATGAGCTTTTAGTATTTTCTAGGAATAGGGACATTATTGATAGCATTTGTGTGGATTTGTATCAATAAAAGCATGCCATGAGAAAGAAAGGGACAGCCTTACATACCTTGTCGTCTCCTTAACTACTTAACTCCTCCTCTCCTGATCTTGCAATTCTACATTCAAAGTGGTTCATACTAAGGTTAAGCCATTGAAACGCTTATAAGGTCGAACTTGACTAATAAATGAGCTAACGAAATTCAGGAAATATTTCCCCTATACCACTTACTTGCTCCAAATCTCAAAACAATGCCCAAACACAACAACAAACATCAACAATACCATAGCTAAGAGATTATATTGAAATTAAACTTAAATCAATCCAAAACTATCTTTAAAATCAACCCATAGTCATCAACTTCAACTTAATACCTCATGGCTTCTCTACCACCATTCTCTTGATTTTAAGACTTACTAAACCTCCAAATCAGCTCAACATAAGCAATAAGATGAAGAACATACCTTATATTTGAAGAAATTTATCCACACACAACTTTCCTCATGATCAAATTCACCACAACTTCATCTAGGAGCAAGAACCAACACTCTCTATGAACTAGTTGAGGATTTTGGAGTTTGATCCTTTCTTGATTTGATTTGGGGTGTTTATGGATGTTGGAGTGTTACACCTCAGAAAATTTTCCGTTGGTACGCAAGTGGATGAACTAGTGATGAATATGAGTGTGTGATGTCTATGAGCAAGAAATGACGTTTGATGACCTTAGGCGAGATTTCGAAAGTATCCGATGTGAGACGAGGAAGTTGGCTAAGTTAAGATGAGATACAAGGTGAGCAATGCATGTGCATGGACGGGGGTGATTAAAATGAGAAGTCTAAGAAATATGGGAAGTTGCAGAATTGCAACTGCCCAATGGTCGTAAATCGTAAAATACGGACCGTAAATTGCAATACGGTCCGTAAACTGGCAGTCGTAAACTGCCATGCAAGGTTTCAACTTTCTGCCCAGTCAACAAATGGTAAAATACAACCAGGTGGACGGACTGTAAAGTGATTTACGGCCCGTAAACCATGGTCGTAAACCACCATGAAGGCAGCCCAGCTTCTGGTTCTGCAAATGGTTAAATACGCCCATAGAGGACGAGCCGTATAGTGGAATACGGGCCGTAAACCACGATGGACGACCACTGTTCACCCAGCACAGATTTTTCAATTCATTAAATATGAGGATCAAGACTTGTCTTTTTTCATTTACAACATTACACCACTTCTCTCTAAAACTTCTCTCTACATTTATTATATGAGTTTTCAAGGATTATAAGCCATCAATAACATTAAGACAAGTGAATCAAGGATAAGGGAATCATCAAGGATCATCCAAGTCAAGAAATCCAAATGGAGAAAAACTAGGGTTTTGCTCAAAGAGGAGTATTATCAACCAAAGCTTGTTCCTACAACTTCTAAGGTAAGATTCATGATTTTTACAAGATGTTTAAGGTATTAGAGAATTAAAATACATGGATTGTAGAAAATGTGGTCAACTAGGTCATGAATGGTGAATGGTGACATTTTGAGGAATAGTTTGTAATGAATTATGAATGTTGTTGTGTTACGATATGAATGTATTATAAATGGTACTAAGATCATGAACTAGACACTTTAGACGAATGGACGAAGTTGGAGGTCATGACCATAAATATGGGAGAATTAGAAGCAAATTGAGAAATCTAGGTAATGTGAATGACTAATGGCCATTGTTATGATATTAATGAAGGTATAGACGCTAGAATTGGAAGGAAACGTGCAAGTGTAGAATAGTCCGACGAAAAGGTATGTAAGGCTAACCCTTCTTTCATAAGGCATGGTTCTTGGCCAAATTTCTAATTCCTCTATATGAGTATGTTGTATTCAAATGATTGACACTCCGAGCTCATAAGCTCACGATCCTTAACATGTACTACGATTGTACTACGCCCCTCATATGACGAGTAAGCCTAAGATATGGATGTAGCAATAATGACGATGATAGTGATGACGATGATAATAATAATGATGCTAAAGGTGCCTACGGGCTATTATATTCACATGTGCCTATGAAGGGCTATAATGACACCCCGAGCTTATAATGACGGGTAGAATATATGTATATGGAGGTATATATGTATATGACTATGTATAAAGTATGTATACGATTACGTAACGCGCGCACACCTCAGCAGATGGTACGGATAACCCTGAAGCCTTGGTAGGGCCAGGTAGAAATAGCATTGAGCCTTGGTTGGCTAAGTACGTATGAAACACCGAACCTTATGGTCGGGCACGCTATGTATGTATATAAGTGTATGGCTATGTATATAATATGAATATGAATGTGAAAAGACTATGTATACGAATGCGAATAAGGACATGTATATGAATATGAGCACAAGTATGGTACGAGTACTATTATGGAATACGGATGATGACGTAGGTGTACAAATACGTATGAAAAATGGAAAGTCCTATGAAAGGCAGGTAAGTGTTATGACGATGATATTATTGTCTCCCCCCCCCCCCCCCCCTCCCTCATATGCTATTTCATATGTTGTTCGGGATGCCTATTTATTGATGTTGCTCATGCTTTACATACTCAGTACATTCTTCGTACTAACATCCTTTTGTTTGTGGACGCTGCGTCATGACCGCAGGTGCACAGGGAGACAGACTTGATCCATAGCTGCCTATTCGGAGATTACATAGAGAGCTCCATTTCCTTCGGAGTCATATTTTTTGGGTACTTATTCTTTTGTGTATATAATTATGGGCATAGCGGGGTCCTGTCCCGCTAATGTGATATGTCATACTCTTAGAGGCTCGTAGTCTTGTGTATATGGGTAGAGATGTTCGGCCATGTCGGCCCATGTTTTGTATATCTTTTGTTGGCCTCGTCGGCCTTGTACTTATGATGTGGCATAGATGCCTATTATATGTTAAATGATGATGGTCGTCTAATGGGACCAATATGATTAACGATAAGAAAAGCACGAATTGACTTATGGTTCACCTAGATGTTATGTTATGTACGATAAGGGGGTGCCCGGGTGGGGTAGCACCGGCTGCTCGTTGCGGCCCCCTAGCCAGGTCGTGACAAAAGTGGTATCATAGCAGTTCAGTCCTAGGATATGTCTACTAGCCGTGTCTAGTAGAGTCTTGGTTATGGGTGTGTTGCGCGCCACACTTATAAACAAGAAGTTGCGGACATTGTAGGAATATATGACCTTCTTTCTTCATAAGAATCGTGCGATAGAGCTATGATGTAAGAAATTCTTGTTCCTAAATCGTGTGTTATGTATTTCAGAGATGCCTAAAAAGAAATAGGCTACAGCAGCCCAAAAGGGCAAGACGGTGGCAGAAAAGCGGTCTGAAAGAGCACTGCCACCGGTAGTAGAGGAAGATGAGTCCCAGGGTGCGGCTCAATCTCAGTCCTCCCAGACAGTGCCTATTACCAAGGAGCACGTGGGAGCCTTAGCCCCAGCTCCAGCTCCTCCACCAAATACTTCGGGCCAAGATGTAAAAGAGGCCATTACTTTATTGACTCAATTGGTTGCGGCCCAGGCTCAGAGGCACAGTTCAGGGTATGGTGATAGGGATGTTAGTCCAAGAGCCCGTGATTTCATTACTTTGAACCCTCCGGAATTCTTTGGGTCAAAACCGGAGGAGGATCCCCAGGAGTTTGTTAATGGTATACTAAGGACGCTCCGGTTGATACATGCTTCAGACACCGAGTCGGTAGAGCTAGAGTCATATAGATTGAGAGATGTCTCGATCCAGTGGTATACGGTGTAGATGGCTTCACGGGGGGCCAATGCACCTCCCCCGGTATGGAAAGAGTTTGTTGATGCTTTTCTCTGTCACTATATGCCTCCAGAAGTTCGGCGAGCAAGGGCTGATAAGTTCTTAAATTTGAGGCAAGGTAGTATGAGTGCCCTAGAGTATAGCCTCCGCTTTAACTCCTTGGCTAGGTATCCTCCGTCCATGGTGGCAGATATGGGCGACAGGGTACACCAATTCGTAAAGGGCCTAGGGCCACACTTGATGGATAAATGCTTGACTACGTCCCTTCAGGACGGTATGGATATTGCACGCATTCAGGCACATGCTCAGAACTTAGAGGAAAACCTACAGCAGCGGAGAAGTGAACGTGAACAGGATAGGGGACATAGCAAGAGGGCCAGATCTTCGGGCCCAATAAGTGAGTCCAGAGGAGGACACAGGCAACAATTCCCTAGACATTCGGGCTATTCTATGACCAGTGCACCTCCACGGTTTTCAGGCCAGAGCCTTGATAGATCTACTCATCCCGGGCCGAGTCAGAGTTACTCGGGGTCCCAGTTTAGAGGTGATTCATGCCAGTCAAGGCCACCTATACCACGATGTTCCCAGTGTGGGAAGTCGCATTGGGGTCAATGCCGATTGGGTTTAGATGTTTGCTATTCATGTGGTCGACCGGGCCATATTATGCGTGATTGCCCCTCAGTGCATGGTAGAGGTAGGACCCAGCCATCAGGGTCGGTAGCCAGATCTTCGGCATCTGTACGCCCTACGGGGCCAGGTTCACATGCGCCAGTCGGCCATGGTAGAGGTAGGGGCAGAGCTCCCAGTACTAGCGGTTCTCAGCACCGTATTTATGCTTTGGCTGGACGCCAAGATCTTGAGTCTTCTCCTGATGTGGTCACAGGTATATTATTGGTATTCTCTCATGATGTATATGCTTTGATTGATCCGGGCTCCACATTATCATATGTTACTCCATATATTGCGGGTCGATTTATAATTGAGCCGGAGTCTATCAAACCTTTTGAGGTGTCTACACCCGTGGGTGACTCAGTAATAGCTAGCCGAGTATATAGGAATTGTGTGATCGTGATTTGTGATCGTCGTACCATGATTGATTTGCATGAGCTAGAAATGGTAGATTTTGACGTTATTATGGGCATGGATTGGTTGGCTTCTTGTTATGCCAATGTTGATTGCCGAATCAAGATGGTTCGTTTCCAGTTTCCGAGAGAACCAGTCTTAGAATGAAAAGGGAATGCGGCATCACCAAAAGGTAGGTTTATTTCCTATCTAAATGCAAGGAAGATGATCACGAAAGGGTGTATTTATCACCTAGTGCGAGTTCATGATGTGGAAGCTGAGTAGCCGACTCTTCAGTTAGTTCCGGTAGTGAACGAATTTCCGGATGTGTTCCCGGAAGAGCTTCCAGGCCTTCCTCCCGAGCGAGAGATCGATTTTGCGATTGATGTGTTGCCAGACCCTAAACCCATATCTATTCCTCCCTATAGAATGGCACCCGCAGAGTTGAAAGAGTTGAAGGAGCAATTGAAAGACTTGCTTGAAAAAGGCTTCATTAGGCCTAGTTCACCCTCGTGGGGAGCACCCGTATTGTTCGTCCGGAAGAAGGATGGTTCCTTGAGAATGTGCATTGATTATCGGCAATTGAATAAAGTGACGATTAAGAACAAGTATCCCCTCCCGAGGATTGATGATTTATTTGATCAATTCCAAGGTGCCAAATGGTTTTCAAAGATTGATTTGAGGTCCGGGTATCACCAAGTAAGAGTTAGGGAGAAAGATATCCCTAAGACAGCTTTCAGAACAAGATATGGCCATTTCGAGTTCCGAGTAATGTCGTTTGGGTTAACTAATGCCCCGGAAGTGTTTATGGACCTAATGAACAATGTATTCAGACCTTTTCTGGATCTATTTGTAATTGTATTCATTGACGACATCATAGTGTATTCTAGATCCGAGGACCAGCATGCAGATTATTTGCGAATTGTCCTTGGAGTTCTTCGAGCTCGAGAGTTGTTTGCAAAATTCTCCAAGTATGAGTTTTGGTTGAACTCGGTATCATTTCTGGGCCATATTGTTGTACCTGATGGTATTCGAGTGGATAGCCAAAAGATCGAGGCCGTGAAGACTTGGCCAAGGTCTACGACTCCTACGGAGGTTCGTAGCTTTTTGGGCTTAGCAGGCTATTACAGAAGATTTGTTGAGGGTTTTTCTTCTATTTCTGCGCCACTCACCAAGTTGACTCAGAAGTCAGCTAAGTTTCAATGGACAGATGCTTGCGAGCGTAGTTTCCAAGAGTTGAAAGACCGATTGACTTCAGCCCCGGTCTTGGCACTTCCAGAGGGATTGGAAGGATATGTTATTTATTGTGATGCTTCAGCCGTCGGGCTAGGTTGTGTACTGATGCAACACGGTAAGGTGATTGCGTACGCTTCTAGGCAATTGCGGAAACATGAACAGAATTACCCGACCCATGATTTAGAATTAACCGCAGTGGTCCATGCATTAAAGATATGGCGACATTATTTATATGGTGTCCATGTGGATGTTTATACAGATCATAAGAGCCTTCAGTATATCTTCAAGCAGAAAGAGTTGAATTTGTGACAACGACAATGGTTGGAGTTGCTAAAGGATTATGATGCTGATATCCTGTATCACCCCGGAAAGGCTAACGTTGTGGCTGACGCTCTTAGCCGCAAATCCATGGGAAGTCTAAGTGATGTACAACCAGAAAAGAAATAGATGGCCCGTGAGCTTCAACAGTTAGCGAGCCTAGGAGTCCGAGTAGTGGACTCAGGTAGCAGCGGAGCTACTATTCAGAATTCAGCAGTTTCATCGCTAGTATCGGAAGTAAAAGAGCGAAAATATGAGGATCCCATGCTAATGCAGTACAGAGATACACTCCCTCAGAAGGAGGAGTCATCATTTGATATTTCGGAAGACGGAGTACTCCGATGTCGAGGCAGGTTATGTGTTCCCGATGTGGTAGGTCTACGTCACCGAATATTGAGGGAAGCTCATTGTTCCCGTTACTCCGTTCACCCCGGAGCGACGAAAATGTATCATGATCTTAAGTCTATATATTGGTGGAATGGAATGAAGAATGATATAGCGGAATTCGTAGCTCAGTGTCCTAATTGCCAACAAGTGAAGATTGAACACCAAAAGTCAGGTGGATTATTGCAAGCTATAGAAATCCCAACTTGGAAGTGGGAAGTGATTAATATGGATTTCATTACAGGGTTACCCCGTTCTCGACGTATGTATGACTCCATATAGGTGATTATGGATAGACTCACAAAGTCAGCTCATTTCTTACCGGTCAGGACGACCTATGTGGCAGGGGATTATGCGAAGCTTTATCTTAAAGCGATAGTGAAACTCCATGGCGTTCCAGTATCTATTATCTCCGATAGAGGGACCCAGTTTACAGCCAAGTTTTGGAGATCGTTCCAAGAGGGTTTAGGGACCCAAGTGCGCCTTAGCACGGTATTTCACCCCAGACCGATGGGCAAGCTGAATTTTCTATTCAGACTCTTGAAGATATGTTACAGGCATGTATGATAGATTTTGGAGGAAATTAGGATGACCATTTGCCACTCATTGAGTTTTCTTACAATAACAGTTATCATTCTAGCATTCAAATGGCACCGTATGAAGCTCTATATGGGCGAAAGTGTAGATCCCCAATTGGGTGGTTTGAAACTGGAGAAGCTAAGTTGATAGGGCCAGAATTGGTCCAGCAAGCAATAGAGAAAGTTAAGCTCATACAAGATCGGTTGCTAGCGGCCCAAAGTCGTCAAAAGTCCTATGCGGATAATCGTCGAAGAGACTTAGAGTTCGAAGTGAAGGATTGGGTATTCTTGAAAGTATCGTCGATGAAGGGCGTAATGAGATTTAGCAAAAAGGGGAAGCTCAGTCCCCCGTATATTGGGCCATACGAAATTGTACGCAAGATAGGCAAAGTGGCCTATGAGTTAAATCTACCTCCAGACTTGGAGTCAGTTCATCCAGTATTTCATGTTTCGATGCTTCAGAAATGTATTGGAGATCCTACTAGGATCGTCCCAGTGAATGGTGTGCAAGTAACAGAGAAATTGACTTATGAAGAGATACCCATTACCATACTAGATAGGCAAGTACAGAGACTTAGAAACAAAGAAGTGGCCTCAGTTAAGGTCTTACGGAGGAACAACAATCGAGAGGAAATGACGTGGGAAGCAGAAGAGAGTATGTGATCCAAATACCCACACCTATTTCAGCCCTTGGAAGAGGTACAAAATGAGACGTCGAGATCATAAGGTATGCATGTTTTCCTTTTATGCTTTTGGGTCGTGTGTGGCCAATTTTTATGTTATTATGTAGTGGCCCTGTGTGGCATCGATATTATGGGTTGTTGTGGCAGGATGGCAGTGCCATAATGTAGGGGAAACTCTGGCGAAATTTTTCTAGAATCCCCGAACACTTTAACATTCGAGGACGAATGTTCTTAAGGGGGGGGGGGGGGGGGAGAATGTTACACCTCGGAAAATTTTCCGTTGGTACGCAAGTGGATGAACTAGTGATGACTATGAGTGTGTGATGTCTATGAGCAAGAAACGACGTTTGATGACCTTAGGCGAGATTTCGAAAGTATCCGATATGAGACGAGGAAGTTGGCTAAGTTAAGATGAGATACAAGGTGAGCAATGCATGTGCATGGACGGGGGTGATTAAAATGAGAAGTCTAAGAAATATGGGAAGTTGTAGAATTGCAACTGCCCAATGGTCGTAAATCGCAAAATACGGACCGTAAATTGCAATACGGTCCATAAACTGGCAGTCGTAAACTGCCATGCAAGGTTTCAACTTTCTGCCCAGTCAAGAAATGGTAAAATACGACCAGGTGGATGGACCGTAAAGTGATTTACGGCCCGTAAACCATGGTCGTAAACCACCATGAAGGCAGCCCAGCTTCTGGTTCTAGAAATGGTTAAATACACCCATGGAGGACGAGCCGTATAGTGGAATACGGGCCGTAAACCACGATGGACGACCACTGTTTACCCAGCACAGATTTTTCAATTCATTAAATATGAGGATCAAGACTTGTCTTATTTCATTTACAACATTACACCACTTCTCTCTAAAACTTCTCTCTACATTTATTATATGAGTTTTCAAGGATTATAAGCCATCAATAACATTAAGACAAGTAAATCAAGGATAAGGGAATCATCAAGGATCATCCAAGTCAAGAAATCCAAATGGAGAAAAACTAGGGTTTTGCTCAAAGAGGAGTATTATCAACCAAAGACTGTTCCTCCAACTTCTAAGGTAAGATTCATGATCTTTACAAGATGTTTAAGGTATTGGAGAATTAAAATACATGGATTGTAGAAAATGTGGTCAACTAGGTCATGAATGGTGAATGGTGACATTTTGAGGAATAGTTTGAATTGAATTATGAATGTTGTTGTGTTATGATATGAATGTATTATAAATGGTACTAAGATCATGAACTAGACACTTTAGACGAATGGACGAAGTTGGAGGTCATGACCACAAATATGGGAGAATTAGAAGCAAATTGAGAAATCTAGGTAATATGAATGACTAATGGCCATTGTTATGATATTAATGAAGGTATAGACGCTAGCATTGGAAGGAAACGTGCAAGTGTAGAATAGTCTGATGAAATGGTATGTAAGGCTAACCCTTCTTTCATAAGGCATGGTTCTTGGCCAAATTTCTAATTCCTCTATATGAGTATGTTGTATTCAAATGATTGACACTCCGAGCTCATAAGCTCACGATCCTTAACATGTACTACGATTGTACTACGCCCCTCATATGATGAGTAAGCCTAAGATATGGATGTAGCAATAATGACGATGATAGTGATGACGATGATAATAATAATGATGCTAAAGGTGCCTACGGGCTATTATATTCACATGTGCCTATGAAGGGCTATAATGACACCCCGAGCATATAATGCTGGGTAGAATATATGTATATGGAGGTATATATGTATATGACTATGTATAAAGTATGTATACGATTACGTAACGCGCGCACACCTCTGCAGATGGTACGGATAACCCTGAAGCCTTGGTAGGGCCAGGTAGAAATAACATTGAGTCTTGGTTGGCTAAGTACGTATGAAACACCGAACCTTATGGTCGGACACGCTATGTATGTATATAAGTGTATGGCTATGTATATAATATGAATATGAATATGAAAAGATTATGTATATGAATGCGAATAAGGACATGTATATGAATATGAGCACAAATATGGTACGAGTACTAATATGGAATACGGATGATGACGTAGGTGTACAAATACGTATGAAAAATGGAAAGTACTACGAAAGGCAGGTAAGTGTTATGACGATGATATTATTGTCTCCCCCCCCCCCCCCCCATGCTATTTCATATGTTGTTCGGGATGCCTATTTATTGATGCTGCTCATGCTTTACATACTAAGTACATTCTTCGTACTGATGTCCTTTTGTTTGTGGACGCTGCGTCATGCCCGCAGGTGCACAGGGAGACAGACTTGATCCATAGCTGCCTATTCGGAGATTACATAGAGAGCTCCATTTCCTTCGGAGTCATATCTTTTGGGTACTCATTCTTTTGTGTATATAATTATGGGCATAGCGGGGTCCTGTCCTGCTAATGTGATATGTCATACTCTTAGAGGCTCGTAGTCATGTGTATGTGGGTAGAGATGTTCGGCCATGTCGGCCCATGTTTTGTATATCTTTTGTTGGCCTCGTTGGCCTTGTACTTATGATGTGGCATAGATGCCTATGATATGTTAAATGATGATGGTCGTCTAATGGGACTAATATGCTTAACGATAAGAAAAGCACGAATTGACTTATGGTTCACCTAGATGTTATGTTATGTACGATAAGGGGGTGCCCGGGTGGGGTAGCACCGGGTGCTCGTCGCGGCCTCCTAGCCGGGTCGTGACATGGAGGGAGCTTAGAGAGACATTAGGGATTTCTTTTTTGTGGAAAAATGAGGCCTAGGTAGTGGAAAAATCTAATTATAGGCTAGGAAAAAAATTCCACCGACTTCCAATTTTCTGGAAATTTCGGGCAAAGTACGTCCTACTGTTCATCCCGTACTTGCAGGTAAAATATTTCAACTTTCTGGAATTGTGATCTGTCAGTTGCATTAGAAAGAAGACTCGCTGAACTTTAATTTACATAGGTTATGCATTCCGTAATTCCTCATATTCTAGGACATATACCCTCTTAAGTTGTACAAAAATTTCCTATAAAAAAGTCTGCCAAGTTTTCCCAAATTTTCGACAGACTTAATTTCTTTTATTCGCTTTATCCCGAAATCTTTAGACAGTTTCTTAACACTTGTTAGAAGTCCTCCTTAACCTTATAAGGGTTCCATTACCTCTCCGGGCTTATTTTAGTTTACCTACAACGCAACAACGCAAAAATTTTCGAGGTGTAAAATCCTTCTCACCTTAGGAACATTCGTCCTCGAATATTAAACTCTTAAGGGTCCTTTAAAAAAAATCGGTAGAGTTTCCCATGTAATTATACCAGTACCAACCAGTCACAACAATCCAAAATATGCAATGCCACATAGGGCCACAACAAGCAATAACAATAATGGCCTCACACGACTAGTAATCATAAGAAATGAAACGATAAGCACCTGAAGACAAAGATGTCTCTATCTGGACCTCCTCTGGAAGAGGAAATAAGTGTGGTTACTTGGATCTCATATCTTCCTCAGCTTTCCAAGTCATCTCCTCGACATTCTTATTTCTCTAGAGAACTTTAATTGAAGCTACATCCTTATTCCTCAATTTTCGAGCCTATCTATCTAGAATGGCAATGGGAACCTATTCATATGATAGTTGCTCAGTAACCTGAACATCATCAATGGGCACGACTCTCAAAGGGTCTTTAATGAACTTAAGAAGCATCGATACTGGAGACCGGATGAATAGACTCCAAGTCTCAAGGTAGATCTAACTCATAGACCACCTAGCCCACTCTGTGTACAATCCTATAAGGCCCAACATACCGTGGACTAAGTTTGCCTTTCTTACAAAACCTCATAACTCCTTTCATAGGCAATACCTTCAAGAATACCTGGTTATTAACCTGGAATTCTAAATCTCATCGGCAATTATCCGCATAGGACTTCTGACGACTCTGGGCTACCAATAATCGATCCTGAATAAATTTGACTTGCTCCATCACTTGTTGGATCAAGTCTGGTCCTACTAACATAGATTCCCCCGTTTTGAACCATCCAATAGGTGACCTACACTTCCGCCCATATAAAGCTTTATACGGGGCAATCTGGATACTGGAATGATAACTATTATTGTACGCGAACTCAATAAGCGGCAAGTGATCATCCCAACTACTTCCAAAGTCTATCACACATGCCCGTAACATATCCTCAAGGGTCTAAATAGTACGCTCAGCCTGCCCATCTGTCCGGAGGTGGAATGCTGTGCTAAGACTTACCTGAGTCCCTAGACCCTTTTGGAAAGACCTCTAGAAATTAGTTGTAAATTGCGCACCCCTGTCGGTGATGATGGATACCGGAACATCGTGAAGTAGAACTATCTCCTTAATATAAAGCTTCGCATAATCCTCAGCAGAATAAGTAGTCCTACCAGGTACAAAATGTGCTAACTTTGTAAGCCTATCAACAATCACCTATATGGAATTAAACTTACGTTGAGAACGGGGTAAGCCTGTAATGAAATCCATATTAATTACTTCCCATTTCCAAGTGGGAATCTCAATAGTTTGCAATAATCCACCGGGCTTCTGATGCTCAATCTTCACCTGTTGATAGTTAGGACATTGGGCTACAAACTTTGCTATGTGCTTCTTCATTCCATCCTACCAATAAACTTCCTTAATATGATGATACATCTTCGTTGTCCCCGGATGAATAGAATAACGGGAATAATGAGCCTCTTCCATAATCTAATGACGTAGCCCTGCAACCTCAGTATCACATAGTCTGCCTTGATATGTGAGAACTCCATCTTCAGCAATTTGAAATGGTGATTTTTTCTTCTAATGAGCTATATCCCTATAATGAACTAACATAGACTCCTCGTACAGGCGCTCCTTCACCTCAGCTACCGAAGATGAAACTGCCGCATCATGAATAGTAACTCTCGAATCGCCTGAGTCTAATAATCGAACTCCTAGGCTAGCTAACTATTGAAGTCCATGAACAATCTCCCTTTTCTCTGGTTGGACATCATATAAACTACCCATGGATTTGTGGCTAAGAGCATCGGCCACTACATTCGCCTTCCCGGGATGATATAAGATACTAACATCATAATCTTTATCGCCTCTGCCAGAAATTTAACTCCTTCTACTTAAAGATATACTGAAGACTCTTATGGTCTATATAGATATCGACATGAACACCATATAAGTAGTTCCTGCACATTTTCAATGCATGAATCACTGTACCTAACTCTAGATCATGTGTTGGATAGTTCTTTTCATGCTTCCGCAATTACCTTGAAGCATTAGCTATAATTCTACCGTGTTGCATTAACACACAACCTAGCCCAGCACCTGAAGCATCACAATAGATAACATAGCCTTCCGATCCCTCTGGAAGTTTTAGAATTGGGGCCGAAGTCAATATGTTCTTCAACTCCTAAAAACTACACTCACAAGCATCCATCCACTGGAACTTCGCTGATTTCCGAATCAGCTTCATCAGTGGTGCAGAAATAGAAGAAAAGCCCTCTACAAATCGCCTATAATAACCTGCCAAGCCCAGAAAACTGCAAGTTTCGTGGGTGTTGTGGGTCTCGGCCAAGTCTTTACCACTTCAATCTTCTATGTATCAACTCTGATACCATCAGATGAAATAGTATGCCCCAGAAAAGTCACCGAATTCGACTAGAATTCACATTTAGAAAACTGTGCATACATCTTTTGATCTTGGAGAACTTTAAGAATAGCGCGTAAATGGTCCGTATGCTATGCCTTAGATCATAAGAATACCAAGATATCATTGATAAACACAATCACGAACAGATCTAGGAAAGGCCGGAACACGCTATTCATCAAATTCATAAATACTGCTGGTGCATTTGTCAATCCAAATGACATCACCCGAAACTCGAAATGACCATAGCTGGTTCTGAAAGCTGTCTCTGAAATTTCTTCCTCTCTAACCCTCACTTAGGGATACCCTGATCTCAAGTCTATCTTCGAGAACTATTTCGCACCTTGCAACTGATCAAAGAAATCATTAATCCTCGGGAGTGGATACTTATTCTTTATTGTCACCTTATTCAGTTGTCTATAATCAATGCACATCCGTAACAAACCATCTTTCTTTATCACAAACAACACAGGTGCTCCCCATGGCGATGAACTAGACCTAATAAAGCCTTTCTCAAGCAAATCCTTCACTTGCTCCTTCAACTCCCTCAATTTAGCAGGTGCCATTCTATAACAGAAATATATATTAGTTTAGTATTTGGTAATACATCAATGTTAAAGTCAATCTCTCGTTCTGGCGGAAGACCCGGAAGCTCGTCTGGGAATACATCTGGAAACTCATTAACTATTGGAACAGATTGAAGATTTGGCGGCTTCGCTTCAATATCCTGGACCCGAACTAAATGATAAATACAACCCTTAACAATCATCTTCCTTTCCTTGAGATAAGAAATAAAACTGTCTTTCGGCGATGCTGCATTACCCTTCCACTTTAGAACTGGCTCTCCTGGAAACTGGAATCAAACCATCTTCGTTATACAGTAAACATTAGCATAACAAGAGGCCAACCAATCCATACCCATAATGACGTCAAAGTCTACCATATATAATTCAATCAAATCTGCAATCGTACGTCGATCACAGACTATAACTACACAATCTCTATATACCCGTCTAGCTATTACTGGGTCACCTACTAGTGTAGACACTTTAATAGGTTTAATCAACTTGGGTTTTACCCTAAACTTACCAGCAATAAAAGGTGTAACATACGATAATGTCGAACCTGGATCAATCAATGCATAAACATCACGAGAAGATACTGATAGTATACCTGTAGCCACATTAGGCGAAGACTCGCGATCCTGCCGACCAACTAATGCATAAATGCAGTTCTGAGGACCACTTGAACTACATGCTCCCCCTCTACCTTTGCGATAGCCTACTGAAGTCTGAAAACCTTGCCCCGGAGGGTGTACAGATATTACGAACCAGCTATCTATCATGTAGGCTGAACCATACCTCTACCACCCCTCGATAGACACTCGCACATAATATGGCCTGACTGACCATAAACATAATAAGCATCTGAACCCAAGCGACACGGTCCAGTATGTAGCTTACCACACTGAGCACATCGTGGTAAAGGTGGTCTCACTTGGCTTGAATCACCTCTATATTGAGAACCTGAGGATCCGAAACTCTGACTTGGTCCTGAATAAATAGGTTGATCAAATCTTTGGCCTGCAAATCACGGAGGTGCACTAGCCGCTGAATGGCTTGAGTGCCTAGAATGCTGCTGCCTCTGACTACCTCTGGGCTTACTAACAAAATCGAAAGATCTAGCTCTCTTACTATAACCCCTATCACGCTCGAGCTCGACCCTCCGCTGCTGCTGATGCTCCTCAAGATACTGAGTGTGTGCCTGTATAGGGGAAATATCCATTCCTGGCTGAAGTGAGGCCATCAAGCAATCATCAATCAAATGTGGTCCCAATCCACTCATAAACCGGTAGACATGGTCTCCCATATCAGCTACCATAGCTGGAGCATACCTAACCAGGGAATTAAAATGGAGACTATACTCCCGAGCACTCAAGTTCCCCTGTCTAAGGTTCAAGAACCTATCAGCTCTTGCCCGTCGAATCTTTGGCGGTAAATAATGTTGAAAAAAAGCATCTACGAACTCTTGCTACATGGGTGGAGGTGCATTAACCCCTCTAGAAGTCATAAAAGTATCATAGTAATGAACGGCCACATCTCGTAACCTATAAGAAGCCAACTCTACCAACTCAGTATCTAAAGCATGCATTATCCGCATTGTTCTCAACATTCAATCTATAAAGTTCTGCGAGTCCTCATCTGGTTTCGACCCAAAGAATTCTCGAGGGTCCAGATTGATAAAATATCAAGCTCTGGCACTAACAGCCCTGTCACCATGGTCAGTACCTGGTCGCTGGGACTGAGTGGCTACTAATTGAGTCAACAACTAGACTGCGTCTCGTAAGTCCTGATCTAGAGCAACAGGGGGAGAAGCTGGAGGCTGAGGAGCCGTAGGGACTACAACCCTTCCATGCTCTTCTGCTACTAGAGGAATAAAGGTAGGATGCGAGGGAGTGTCACTCTGAGCCTCGCTATGTCCTAACTCAGCCCGGGGTACTCGGCTAGTACCTTCTCCAGTAGCGCCCGGTATTGTGCTAACTTTCTTCTTTCTTAGTGGCATCGCTGAAAAAATTAAACAGGGAAAACTTAGATAGTTGCATTCTTAGCTTGGCTCTATCGCATGATCTAGATCATGAAGAAAAGAGAATTCCTAAATGTCCTGTAGACTCCTAGCTATAGATATGGTGCATGACATACCGATAACCAGGACACAACTAGACACAACAAGTAGACAGTCCTTGGACGAACTACTCTGATACCACTTTTGTCACGACCCAACCGGAGGGCCATGATGGGCACCCGGAGCCAGCCTACCGCGTACCTCAAAATGTACATCTCACAGTCATATATGAGTAGACCATGAAACTAACTCATAAATATCACAACTAAAAGGGGCACATGCTCAAGATATATATATATATATATATATATATATATATATATATATATATATATATATATATATATATATGTACATCATCGACTGTGCCCATATATTAGCCAACAAGGCCATCAAAGGATATAACAAAATATAAACAGAAGAGGTCATGAGACATCTGACTATACACATCTGTCTATGAGCCTCTACATAGAATGCATAACATAGTAAGGATGGGACAGGACCCCGCCATGCCCATATGTACACAAAGGAATCATACCAAAATGAGTTGCAACTCCGGATAATGGAGTGCTCCTGTACCAATGCTGCGATGACTGCCTAAGGATCTGTACGGGCATGAACGTACTGTCCATAAATAAAAGGACGTCAGTATGAATAAGGTACTGGGTATGTGTGGCATGGAAAACAACAGAACATAGATATGAAAATGACAAGATATAATAGAGATAACATGTGCATCTGATTGCCTCTTAAGGTGGATGTCATGCATTCTTGCCTTTTAAAAAAAACATTTTCATACATATACATATATCATAATACCATACCCGGCCATATAGGCTCGGTGTCATCCGTACCCGGCCATATTAGGCTCAATTTTATTCGTACCCAACTGTAGTGGTGTGCACAATAGGCGCCGTACCTGGCAAACTATATCACCCTCGGTGTGAGAAAACACATACATATATATAAAGCATGCATGAGAGCCCAAATAAAAGCTATAAATCTATCAGAGTGACGTAAGGTAGGTAAACCTTCGATTTTCGTTATGGAACTATCATCATCTTCGTATCTCACCTTGAAAGAACAATAACCATAAGATGAGATTAACATCAACGAATAAGATCAATAACCATATGATAAAGATCAATAATCATGATACAATGTCAACAATATCATAAGAACAATCAAGAACCATGATCTTTTAGTATTTAAGAGGAATAGGGACATTATGGATATCATTAATAAGATTATGCCATGATAAAGAAAGGGATAGCCTTACGTAGAAAGGGATAGCCTCACATACCTTTTTGTCTCCTTAACTACTTAACGCCTATTCTCCCGAGCTTGCAATTCTACATTCGAAATGATTCAAACTAAGGTTAAGCCATTGAAACGCTTATATGGTCGAACTAGACTAATAAATGATCTAACGAAATTCGGACAGCATTTCCCTTATACCACTTACTTGATCCAAATGTCAAAACAATGCCCAAACATAACAACAACATCAACAATACCATAGCTAAGAGATTATATTCAAATTAAACTTAAATCAATCCAAAACTATCTTTAAAAATCAACCCATAGTCATCAACTTCAACTTAATACCTCATGGCTTCTCTACCACCATTCTCTTGATTTTAAGACTTACTAAACCTCCAAATTAACTCAACATAAGCAACAAGATGAAGAACATACCTTATATTTTAAGGACTTTAGCCACACACAACTTTCCTCAAGATCAAATTCACCACAACTTTATCTTGGAGCAAAAACCAACACTCTCCATGAACTAGTTGAGGATTTTGGAGTTTGATCCTTCTTGATTTGATTTGGGGTGTTTATGGATTTTAGAGGGAGCTTAGAGAGACATTAGGGATTTATTTTGGTGGAAAAATGAAGCCTAGGTCGTGAAAAAAATCTATTTATAGGCTAGGAAAAAAATTCCACCGACTTTCAATTTTCTGGAAATTTCGAGCAAAGTACGGCCTGCTGTTCATCTCATACTTGGAGGTAAAAAATTTCAAATTTCTGGAAATTTCAGGTACGGTACGTCCAAAATGTGTGGATCGTATATTTTTTGTACGGGTCGTACTATATCCTGTACTTCTCAGAATTGCGATCTGTCAGTTGCATTAGAAAGAAGACTCGCTGAACTTGAATTCACATAGGTATGCATTCCGTAACTCATGATATTCTAGGAGATATACCACTCTCAGGTTGGACCAAAATTTCCTACCCAAAATTCTGCCAAAGTTTTCCAAATTTTTGACAAACTTAATTTCTTCAATTCCCTTGATCCCAAAACCTTTAGACACTTTCTTAACACTTGTTAGAAGTCCTCCTTAACCTTATAAGGGTTTCATGACCTCTCCAGTCTTATGTTAGCTTACTTATGACGCAACAACATGAAAATTTTCGGGGTGTAACAGATATACACTAGGTATACCAGATATACAAACCCCTTATATACCACAGTATATATTGAGTTATATATCATGTATACCCATGGTATATCATGATATTGATTGCAAACTGAAACTGTTATCCACTAAGTTGAGCCCATCTCTTTAATGTCACTGTTCTAATAGTTGATTTGGGCCTTGCCTTGCCTATTCACATGTACTGGCTTCATTTTTGCCTTTCTGAATTTTCCTTTGCAACGTCATATTAATATGTTGGGTTTGTATCCCCTGCCAATCCTATATTGCGCTTTCATTGTGCCGTTTGTGTTTCAGTGAAACATATGAGATTGTGTTTTGGTGATTAGACTACATTTGAGAATTAATTTTTTATGTTTAAATAGTTTGCTAAGTGTAGATACTCTCTAACCATATTTCCCCTTTTTCCCTTCTCCTTATTTGCATTATACTTCGCGATACGGGTCTTTTGGGCCGAAGTCATTGTCGGGCCAGAAGCCCAACACTCTCCTTCTATCGAGTCTGGAAAGTTAAAGGCCCAACCATGGGTGAAAATGGGAATTGGTGGGCTTTGGTAGGCCCACCAGCTAGCTTTTCTCCTTTTATTTTCATATTTCTATATATGTAAATGTCAAGAATGCTTTTATAAATATTGAATCCCAAATGATTAGAACTTAGGTACATATACCATGTAGAATGGATTAGGAAACTCTCAAATGGTTTTGCAAACTTAGAATTAACAAAGGATTCACGTTGCATGAAATACCGTAAATTACTTTCCAACTTGATAATTCTTTTTTAAAACTAAGATGGTATACGGGAATTTGAGACAGAGAAACATTTGGTTACGGATTTGGAAATGGAAAGAGTTTTGGGCAGTTTTGTTTTCTAAGATAAGAAGTTTGAAATGATTTTGGACTCAAAGGATCAGAAACTGATTTCTTAAAGTGATAAAGCATTGTAGAATGAAATGAATTTCAAAACCATGAAGACTTAAGGATTTTTGCAAACGTTTTGTGCCCAAGCCCAACCTTAAGTCAAATAAACAACAGAAAATACACTTAAACTTTAGCTTAAGGAAACTAGGAAAGGATTCGAAATGGAGTATGGTTGGCCTTCATTATATGTAAAAAAATGGACAAATGACTTGTCATTAAAAAGGAATACTTTTATAAATTTGTACAAATCACATGACATTTTTACAAAAGACCTATACTTGGAACTTCCTTTTTTATCAAATACTAAAAGGCATAACATTGAACCAAGTTAGTTGAACTCTACTTAAGAGAAATCTTAATTGTGTTTTGGTCCAGAAATGAAATTACTTTAAAACCTTATATACATTTTCCAAGGAAAACTCAACTCTGCTCATCTAAATGAAAGAATTTTTTACTAGATTTTCGTCTGCGGAGGTGGACTGTGTTGGGAAAGAGAAACCTTGTAGGTACGGATACGCAAAAGCGGAGGTGCTTCCACAAAGGAGGAAGTTCGCTGAAGCGTTGAATTTCTCGCAAAAGAAAGTCCGCAGGTGTGAAAATTGCTCCGCAGGTAGGGCCGTCGAGCAGTTTCAAATAAATGGGTAGAAGAAAATTTTCCTCCACATTTTCAACCATTACTACCCCTCCCAAATGACCCCAACCTTTCATCACCCCCACTTTTAAAACTCCACATCCTCCTGATAAGTCGTGGAATTTGGGACTTTTTACATCCACTACTTATACTTTTTAGGAGCCTTTTCAAGTATTAGTCTCTATTTTAGTAGTGTTTTTTCGTGTATTTTCATATTGTGTGAGTCTGAGGACATAAAGGGAACAAAATAGCAGTAAAAAAGCAAAAACCATCAAATGCGACAAGTATGCGGCACCGCAAACTTGAGATGCGAAGAAGCAAAAGCCAAATGTGACTACATACTCCTGCTCCAAGCAACCAGTGAGTTGGATAAAATGCACCAAATTGCGACATATATGCAACACCACATACTCAATATGCAGTCGCATCCCTGAAGTCCAAGCAGATCGGTGGAAGATGGACTAAAGCAAAAGATGCGACATTATGGGAGATATGCGACCGCATCTCGAGAATGCTGCGTCGCAAGTTGGTCGCATAAATCACAGGGGCAGAAATTGAAGATTTCAAGATGAGAGAATGCGACTAGAAGGCGGCCTCATACTCCTGTTGCGACAACATTATCGTGTATGCAAATTATTATTTAGGCTATTTGCTCTACTTTTTGTCCTTCTCTATAAATACTTTTGTCGAGGTTTTCGTGCACATCATTGAATATTCCATACTCAGAACTTTCTCTTGGCTTCTAGCATCAGAGAAGAATCTTTTGGGTGAAGAATTGAAGACAACTTTTGTTTTTACTCAAATCAATCATGGTAAGACATGAATACTTTATTTATTAATGCTTTTATTGCTTTTATTATGAGTAGCTAAACATCTAGCTAGGGTTGTAGGTCCTATTGGTGTGTTATGAGTTTGGGTATGTTAATATTGGTTTAAGAAGTTAACCATGAGTGCTTTTTAATAACTTTTGGTATTGTAAATCTTACTAATGGTGGCAAACATTAATGGTGCCTAAAACACTTATCTTGCTTGGAAAAGAAGACAAGGTATAGGAACAAAAGTTATTAACAAGGATTTGGGATTTTAACCCCCATCTAATAGCTAGAGCTAGGAATAGTATAGCTAACTTGAGTCAATTAATGGGTAATTTGTAATTCACATCATAGGCCTTGGAAAATCTTATGATAAAATATATTGCTAGGTTGAAAATCTAGTGATAAAGCTCTAACACATTGATTAAAGCATGATAGTTACTCGATAGAACTAATAAAGAACCCATATGCATGACTTCCCTCGGTACCACAACCCTAGTCCTTTCTTTAATTAATTAAAACCACCATTTACTTATCTACAACTTAGTTTATTAATCTAAAATCAACAAATATTTATCCCCCTTTCCTAGAGATTAAGACTAAACGTTGAGACGTGCATTAATCCATATCTTTTTCGTCGTATTCCCTGTGGGATTTGACCCCAACCTTCATTGGGTTCTATATTTGACCAACGATCGCTTTACATCCTTTTAGGAGGTGTAATTTGGGAGTATCAAATTTTGACGCCGTTACCGGGGAATACGGTTTAGAAATTTATTGATTAATGTAAACCTCTACATTTAGTCTTTATTTCTCTCTTACTTTTTGTTGTTGTTGTTTTATTTAAGTGAAATGTCGGACACCGAATCGATGATGGGATTGTGGGGGAGATCGGATACGCAGCCGCTATCCGCCTACCCCCACTTAAGGAAATGCGAGCTTCCATGTCAACAACATGATGTTGAACCTACTTAACACCAAAGGCCTATTTGGAGGTCTACCCACTGTTGAACCAAATAGTAAGAACATTCTTTAGGTTTGCACCACCAATGTGCATCTGAATGTTTCAGGCGAAGCGATAAAGTTGAAGCTTTTCCCTCTCTCTCTCTCACGGGGGAAGACACCGCATAGTTGGATGATCATCCATCCAGGTCCATTACTACATGGGTGGAATTGATCAAAGCATTCCTCAAGAAGTTTATCCCTCCATCATGGATGTTGCAACTCCGTGACGAAATCAATAACTTTCGTCAACTTCCTAATGAGGCTCTTTATGAAGCTTGGACACTGTTCAAAAATAATGTGAAGAGTTTTCCAAAGCATGGGTTTCCCGATAGTGTTCTCCTCGAAACATTCTATTGGTCACTTGACTCGATCAACAAGTCAGTGGCTAATAATATTGGAGAGGGGTCCGTTATGGACAATTCATATGACGGGGTGAGTGCTCTACTCAATAACTTGATCGAGACTAATAAGGCTTGGAACACTAGAGAGGCGAAAGTCGGTGGAGGAAGCTCTTCCAAAATCTTATTGTCTAGAGGGGTAGTAAGAAGGAAAAGAAGAGAGATGAAACAATGGAAAAGTGGATCACTCAAATGGAGCCTCTCACAAAACATGTTATGGGAGTGAGTTCTAATAGGTGAATGATGTGGGGTCTTGTGATGGAGGCTCTCAAGATGAACAATGCTACCAAGTCTATGATAAGGAGGCCCATTTTGTCAAAAATCAAGCAGGGGGTTCCTGGCCAAACTACAAAGGTCCTAATCAAGGGGCTTGGCGGCAAGGTCAAGGGAATCAAGGTTCGAACAAAGATCAGGTAGGTGCTCAATGGAGGGACAACAATCAAGGGAGTTATAATAATAACTATAACAATCACCGAAGCTTTAACCCGTATGTTCCACCAAAAGGTAGCCAAAAAATTTTGAATCAACCATCAATTAGTGATCCCGCTAGTTCAAAGATTGAAGATATGCTATCAAAGGTGCTAAGTAATATTGATTCAACCATCACTTTCGTCAAAGCGGTAAAGGATGACATGAAAAATATGAGGGATGGCATGAGCAACTTGGGGCAACTTGTAAGCTCTCATTAACTTCCATTAAGAAATTAGAATCCCAACTTAGCCAAATCTCGCCTTCCCTAAACCAAAGGAAAAAAGGTACACTCCCTAGTGACGCGATTGCGAACTCAAGGAATGACGGTGAACATGCTTGCAAGGCAATTACTACTAGGAGTGGTAAGGTACTTGGGGAAGAGAAGTTGGTACGTGAAGAAGAGGTAGCTGATGATGAGACACCTATCGTGGAGCCCATTATTATTGAAGAAGTTAATGTTCCTAAGAAGAACCGGGCGAACATTGAAACACCCATTCCTAAACCTCTGCCGCCATTTCCTCAAAGATTGGCAAAGAAAGTGGATGATGGTAAATTATTAAGTTTATTGAAAAATTGAACCAACTCTCAGTTAATATCCCATTGGTAGAAGCACTTGAGCAAATTTCGGGTTATGCGAAATTCATGAAATATCTTGTGACGAAGAAGAGGCAAGCAAGTTTTGAAATAGTGGACGTTACACATCATGTGGCTCCATCATAATAAAAGCCTTGGTTCAAAAGAAAGACGCCAGAGCCTTTACTATTCCTTGCGCTTTTGGGATGTATAAATTTGCTAAAGCCTTATATGATCTAGGTGCTAGTATCAATTTGATGCCGCTTGCAATATTTAACAAGTTGGGTTTGGGCGCTCCTCTACCCAAAACAATGCGGCTACTAATGGCAGATTGAACCGTGAAGAGACCGCTGGGAATTCTTTTTGATGTGCTTGTATGAGTGGACCGGTTCATATTTTCGACCGATTTTGTGATCTTGGATTGTAAAGTTAACTTTGAAGTTCTCATAATCTAGGGAAGGCAATTCTTAGCCACGGGGTGAAATCTTGTTGATGTTGAAATGGGAGACCTTAAATTCCGGATGAACGGTGAGGATGTCACTTTTCTTATTTGTAAGTCAATGAAAAAACTGGCGGATATGAGTGTGGTGTCGGTTATTGACACTATTGATGAGGCTGTGGAAAACATTGTTGCTTATGAGTATGGTGATGAAGTGTTGATGGCGGTTTTAATGAACTATGATGGGGAAAACTATGAAGAATTCAAGGAGACGGTATGGTTGCATTGGTTGAAGAATTCGGTGTGCCCGCCCGAAAATTACTTGGATTCATAGTCAGCCGATGGGGCATAGAACTAGATACAACCAAGATCAAAGCAATCCAAGAGTTGCCTCCTCCCAAGACCAAGAAAGCGGTCATGAGCTTCCTGGGAAGACTGAATTACATTGGACGGCTCATAGCCTAGTCCACCATTATTGTGGAGCCTATACTTAAGCTCTTAAAGAAAGACACGCCCACAAAATGGACAGAGGAGTGCGGAGAATCTTTCAACACCATTAAGAGGTATCTGTCCAATCCACCAGTTCTGGTATCTCCCAGGCCTGGGAGTCAATTTTTGTTGTACTTATCTGTGTCAAAAAATGCCTTCAGATGCGTGTTGGGACAACATGACGAAACAGGGGAAAACGAGTATGCCATCTACTATCTGAGTAAGAAATTCACCACCTGTGAGGTGAGATATACACTGGTGGAAAAGACTTGCTGCGCCTTAACATGGGTGGCCCAGAAGTTGAGGAATTACCTATCGTCATATACAACCCACCTCATATCCAAGATAGACCCATTAAGATATATCTTCCGCCAGCCTATGCCTATTGGGAAGGTGGCCAAGAGGCAGATGCTGTTAAGTGAGTTCGACATTGTATACATAGCACAAAAGGTAGTCAAAGGACAAGCTTTGGCCAACCTGTTGGCTGAAAGTCTCATGGATGAGGATCTTGAACCCCTTCGAACTCATTTCTCGGATGAAGGTCTTACATCTCGTGTTTTCAGGTGTTGGGAAGCATGTGAATTAGATGATATTAGTAATAGAAAACAAGGTTATCCCCCAAGATTATAGATGGTTAGAGTGATGATACAGACTTCACAAGGATTAGACATTAAATAAATCGAAGAAAATAAGTTTCATCGAGGTTTAAAATTTATTTGAATGAAATACGGTCCAAGCTATAATGCCCCGTATTTTTGGGCAAGGAAATTAAACCGTCCAACATCAGAAAAATTATTCGAGATGGAGGATTTGGTCATATTCAAACATGGAGATCAAGAGCTCGTTGTGTAAAAGCAATGAAGTTCAAAAATTATTTCGGACTTAAAAGTGTGATGACAGAGATTGGAAATTATCTTTTTGGGTACCAAGAGAGGCTACGGATTAGTGTCATATTTCATGATCAAGAAATTGACGGTGGGCTTATTTGATTAACGTGGAATATATTAAAGAAAAGAAGTGATTAATAAAGATGGTGGATAAATGATAATTAAGAAACCCTCCCACATGTGGCCTTGTAGAAAGTCAATTAATGACTAACCAATTTAATATAGGAAGTGGCATCCTTATGTGTAACTTCTTAAAGTGATGAAAAGACATGTGGGCCCCATGGTCCACTTAATATATAACATTTCATATTTCTCAATTAATAGTTACTGAATATGATTTCATGTTTCCATTTGGTGTAGCTATACCAAACGTAACCAGTAGCCCTTAATAGTTTCTTTTGTCTAGTCATCTTACACATTTAATAGTTAATACATAGGATTGCATTGCTATTTGGCATGTCAACACCAAAATGTGACCAGCAGCCCTTGAGAGTCTCTTCTGGGTAACGAAATTATAAAGAATTCATATAGTAACAATAACTTGCTCTTGGGAATTCATTTTTGAAGGAAGCAAAATAGAGTTTTATTATACTCTTGAAATTCAGCATTTCAAAAAGTTATGGTTGAAAGAGTGGGCTGATTCTAATATTAATTAAGGTAAGTTCTACCTCCTATTTATGTTATTGAGTTGGATTAAAGGTTTAACATGGTGTATAAGTGAAAGAAACGTTGATATACAAGTGATATATGATTATTGTAAATTGGGGGCTGTTTTGTGATGGTATTTTGGGGCTGTTTGGTATGATTTTCGGGGCTGTATGTTGTTGTTATCGATATTTTTGTGATTGTTTTCGGTTGTTGTTGAGTTGGGACGGAGTAAGAAAAATAGGGGAAATGCTGCCGGATTTTCATTAGATTGTTCGTTAGTTTACAATGAGTAGTAAAGGATGACTTTCATCTAATCGTGGCATAATTATTGCCTTGTTATAGATCAATAGCTTGGGCAGTAGATATTGGACGTACAGCTTGATGACAAGGTATGCAAAGCTATCCCTTCTTTCTTTTTGGTATGAATTACATAAAACTAGCAAACGATGAACATACATGACTCCAATGAATTCTAGTTCTCAGTGGTACTTGACATGATAGTTGTCCTTGATTCTCATGTGTTGGTTCATTCTAATTATTTTGTTGAGTCTCAGATGATGATTTAATTTTTATAAGGTTGCTCCTGATCTTCTATTCGTGCATAACGTTATTACATCATTTCACCGAGTCCCGGGCCGGGCACGTATTCATGCATAGTTTCATTGCATTATTCCCCGAGCCCCTCACTAGAGGGCCGGGTATGTATATTAATGTATTTCACTGAGTCCCATAATGGGCCGGGTACGGTGTATATATGTATATGACTTCATTGATCGAGTCCCATAATGGGTCGGGTACGGTATATTATATATATGCATGACTCATATCATAAGGTACTGATGTTTTGGTATTCCTTGATTATCATACTTGTCTTTTGTCATCTTTTACTCAGTCATGATCTTTATTACTGTACTTCATGCTTTACGTACTCAGTACATTTTCCGTACTGACCCCCCTTTCTTCGGGGGCTGCGTTTTATGCCCGCAGGTACATACACTCAGTTTGGTGATCCTCCGGCTTAGGAATTCTGCCCAGCTGCTTGGAGAGCTCCATTGTTCAAGAGCTTGAGTTATTTTGGGTACAGATCCCTTTTGACATAGACTTTGTTACACCTTTAGAGGTCTGTAGACATGTGTGGGTTGTAAATATTATTTGGTCATTCCCATGTATAGTGGCAGCCTTGTCGGCTTGCATATTTTTTTATGTTTGATTAACTGTGACTCCTCAGGAGACAGGTTCATTCTGATATATATAGCATTATGAGTCTACAGCATGCTTTTACAGATTTTCACATTGTCCTTAGTATCAGTCTGATTATATTTAACAGGTTCGTATACGAGTGTCCAACTAGGGCACTAGTCATGGCCCATCGGTTTGGTTCGTGACAAAAGTGGTATCAGAGCAGTTCATCCTCGGAATGTCTACAGACCGTGTCTAGTCGAGTTTTGTTTATCGGTGTGTTGTGCACAACATCTATAAACAGGAAGCTACAGGACATTTAGGATGTCATCTTTCTTTCTTACTCTAGATCGTGCGATAGAGCTATGTTATCAAGATAATCCCTCTCTAACGAATTGTGGTGTTTTCAGCTATGCCTCCAAAGAAAGCGACAGCTGCCCAGAAGGGCAAATCAGTAGCAGGGGATGCTAGTCTGACTCGGAGAGTTACTAGGGCCTATGCCCAGTCTATTCCTGAGACGGTAGTCCGGTCGGCGAGCTCTACTACATTGCCACCTCCAGAGGAGCTTGGAGCAGCAGCAGCTCTAGTTCAGGGGGCAGCACCACCGCCAGCTCTCGAGGCCCCAGTACCAGAGCCTCCAACTCCTTAGTCAGGGGCGGAAGATAGGGCCATGAGAGATGCGGTTCAGTTTTTGACCAGATTAGTGGCAGGGTAGGATCGCAGGCATGTACCAGGAGTTGACTATGCTGATAGGTCTGATAGCTTGAGGGTTCGTGAATTCTAGAATTGTAATCCTCCAGAGTTTTTTGAGTCAAAGTCCGAGGATGATCCATAAGAGTTTATTCGGCAAATGCAGCATACATTGAGGATAATAAGGGTTTCTGAGACTGAGTCTATTGAGTTGGCTTCATATAGATTGCGGCACGTAGCTGTTAATTGGTATGAATCTTGGGAGTTATCTAGGGGCGAGAATGCTCCTCTAGCGGTATGGGATGAGTTTGTGGAGGCCTTCCTTGGCCACTTTCTGCCCCCAGAGATAAGGCGAGCCAGAGTTGACAGATTTTTGTATTTGAGGTAGAATGGCCGGAGCGTTCGAGAGTAAAGTCTTGAGTTTGATTCGTTGGCTAGGTATGCGCCGACTATTGTAGCTGATATGGCGGATAGAGTACATCGTTATGTCATGGGACTAGATCGTTATTTGATTGATGGTTGTATGGCAGTGGCTCTTCAGCCAGGTATGGATATTGCTCGGGTACAGGCGTACGCACAGCGGGTATAGGATCGACACAGAGGACGCTAGATAGAGACCATAACAGCGGCCAGCATAAGAGGGCTAGGTCAGCGAGTTATTCTGGTGAGTTTCGAGGCGGGCAGCCTCAGCATCATATTAGATATTCTTCTCAGCTAGCACGGAGTGCATCCCTATGGTTCATGGGTAGGGATTCAACCGCACAGGGTATTCAGGAGCCGGTCAGGGCTCCAGGGCATCTGGTTCACAGATGAGCAGGGGTTCGAGTCAGTCGAGGCCACCTTTGCCTTGGTGTTCTCGGTGTGGTAGACCCCATTTTGGGGAATGTCGTTAGGTTACAGGTGCTTGTTTTTCTTGCGCCCGTTAAGGCCATATGACGAGAGAGTGTCCCTATGGAGGTGGTGCAGGTGGTATGGCTCATCCTATTAGGTCGGTTGCTGGTTCATCTTCTTCTGTAGCCATGCGCCCTATGGGGCAGGGTATTCAGACGCTAATAGGCCGTCGTAGAGGTCGTGGCGGAGCTTCCAGTTCTAGCGGTCCCTCGAACCGCATATATACTTTGGCTAGTAGGCAAGATCAGGAGGCGTCACCGAATGTGGTTACAGGTCTATTATCGACTTTCTCCCAGGACGTATATGCATTGATAGATCCAGGTTCCACCTTATCGTATATATCCCCCTTTGTTGCTAGTAGAATCGAAATAGAACCTGAGTTGATAGAACTATTTGAGGTAGCTACATCGATAGGAGATTTCGTCATAGCTAGGCAAGTATAAAAAATTGGTCGGTGGGTATATATAGTCATCATACCATAGCAGACCTGATAGAGTTAGACATGACCGAGTTTGATGTTATCATGGGTATGGATTGCCTGGCTTCGTGCTATGCTAATATTGATTGTAGAAAAAAGATAGTTCGATTTCAGTTTCCAGGGGAGCCGATTATAGAGTGGAGAGGGAATACAGCATCGCCGAGGGGTAAGTTTATTTCATACCTCAAGGCATGGAAGATGGTTAAAAAGGGCCATATTTATCTTCTAGTCCGAGTGCAGGATATGAAAGCAGAGGTACCGACTCTTCAGTCAGTCCCGGTAGTTAATGAATTCCCAGATGTATTCCCAGATAAATTTCTAGGACTTCCCCCTGAATGGGAGATAGAGTTCACTATAGATGCATTACCAGATACTCAACCCATATATATTCCTCCTAATAGAATGACACCTGCAGAGCTGAAGGAATTAATGGAGCAACTGAGAGACTTGTTAGAAAAACGCTTCATCAGGCCTAGTACATCACCTTGGGAAGCACCGGTACTATTTGTGAGAAAGAAAGATGGGTCGCTGAGGATGTGTATTGATTATAGGCAGCTGAATAAACTAACAATAAAGAACAGGTATACCCTCCCCAGGATTGAAGAACTATTTGACCAGTTGCAGGGTGCTAAGTGTTTTTTGAAGATAGACTTGCGGTTAGGTTATCATCAGGTGCGGGTAAAGGAGGCAAATATTTTGAATACGGCTTTCAGGATCCGATACGGGCATTATGAATTTAGAGTGATGTCTTTTGGGCTGACCAATGCTCCAGCAGTGTTTATGGATTTGATGAACCGGGTATTCAAACCATTCCTAGATACGTTCATTATTTATTTATTGATGATATTCTGGTTTATTCATGTTCAGAAGAGGAGCATGCAGACCATTTGAGAACGGTACTTAGGGTACTCCAGCACTAGAAGTTGTATGCTAAATTTTTTAAGTGCGAGTTCTAGTTGACTTCAGTAGCATTCTTTGGATATATTATTGGAGCTGACGGTATTCGGGAAGATACGCAGAAGATTGAGGCGGTAAAGACTTGGCCTAGACCTACGACACCTACTGAGGTACGCAGTTTTTTGGGGCTAGCTGGATATTATAAAAGATTCTTAGAAAAGCTTTCCTCGATTTCAGCGCCTTTAACAAGGCTAACTCAGAAGGCAGCTAAGTTCCAGTGGACTGATGCTTGTGAGAAAAGCTTCCAGTTGTTGAAAGACAAGTTGACTACGACTCCCGTTCTAACTCTTCCGGAGGAACCAGATGGTTATGTTATTTATTGTGATGCTTCAGGTGTTGGACTAGGTTGTGTGTTGATGCAGCATGGCAGGGTTATAGCTTATGCTTCCGGACAGCTCAGAAAGCATGAGAAGAATTATCCTACTCATGATCTGGAGTTAGCAGCAGTGATTCATGCTTTGAAGATATGGAGGCATTATTTATATGGTGTTCATGTTGATATTTATACGATCATAAGAGTCTCTAATATATCTTTAAGCAGAAAGAGCTGAATTTACAATAGAGACGGTGGCTAGAGTTACTAAAGGATTATGATGTTGATATTCTATACCATCCGGGGAAAGCAAATGTTGTAGCAGATGCTCTTAGCTGTAAATCTATGGGTAGCTTGACGGATGTGCAGCTAGAAAGAAAGGAGATGGTTCATGAGATATACCAGCTAGCTAGCCTTAGAGTCCATTTGGCTAATTCTAGAAATAGTGGAGTTTCTATTTGAGAAGTTGCTGAGTCCTCTATCATAGAAGAGGTAAAGAGACATCAGCACGAGGACCCTGTTCTGGCACAGTATAGAGATATAGCTCTTCGAAAGGAGAAGACCCCATTCGAGGTTACACCTGACGGAGTGCTACGGTATGGAGGCAAATTGTGTGTACCTGATGTTGCAGGGCCACGATGGTAGGTTATGGGAGAGGCACACTATGCCCGTTATTCTGTTCATCCAGGGTCGACGAAGATGTATCATGACCTCAGATGCTTATATTGGTGGGATGGAATTAAAAGGGATTTAGCGGAGTTTGTTGCTTAGTGCCCAAATTGTCAACAGGTTAAAGTCGAGCATCAGAAGCCTGGTGGATTATTGCCGGAGATAGAGATCCCAACTTGGAAATAGGAAATGATTAATATGGACTTCATTACAGTTTTACCTCGCACTCAGCGGAAGTATGACTCTATATGGGTTATTGTGGATAGGCTGACAAAATCAGCCCATTTTCTTCCAGTCAGGACTACTTATTCAGCTGAAGACTATACGAGGTTATACATCAGGGAGATAGTGAGACTTCATAGGGTTCCCACATCTATTATATCGGACAGAGGAGCTCAATTTACAGCTAACTTCTGGTGATCGTTCCAGAAGGGATTGGAGACACAGGTGAGTCTTAGCATAGTATTTCACCCTCAGACTGATGGACAGGCTGAGCGTACTATTCAGACTCTAGAAGATCTGTTGTGAGCCTGTATTATTGACTTTAGAGGTAGATGGGATGATCATTTTTCACTTATTGAGTTTGTTTATAATAATAGCTACCATTCTAGTATTCAGATGGCACCGTACGAGGCCTTATATGGGAGGAAGTGCAGGTCACCTATCGGTTAGTTCGATGTTGGTGAGACTAAGTTGATAGGCCCAGACATGATTTAGCAAGCTATTGATAAGGTGAAGCTTATTCAGGAGATATTATTGGCAGCCCAGAGTCGACAAAAGTCATATGCAGATAATCGACGACGAGACATAGAGTTTCAGATTAGTGATTGGGTATTCCTAAAGGTATCACCCATCAAAGGTGTGATGTGATTCGGCAAGAAAGGGAAGCTCAGCCCTATGTACATTGGACCTTATCATATTATTCGTAAGGTAGGCAGGGTTGCCTATGAGTTGGACCTACCATCTGATTTGGAAGTGGTACATCTAGTCTTTCATGTATCCATGCTTCATAAGTGTATTGGAGACCCATCCAGAGTCGTACCAATTGATAATGTCCAGGTTACAGAGAAGTTGTCATATGAGGAAGTTCCTATTGCCATCCTAGATCGACAGGTTCGGAGATTGAGAACCAAAGACGTGGCTTCGGTAAAAGTACTTTGGAGAAATAACAATTTTGAGGAAATGACATGGGAAGCAGAAAATGATATGAGGACCAGATATCCATATCTATTCTCATCCTCCGAGGAAGTTCAGACTTTAGGTATGTGATGTATTTATAGTTACTGTATTTTGGTCGTGTAACGCCATAATGTTGTATATTTAGTATGTGGCCTTGTGTGGCATTGTATTGGGTTGTTTTGTAGAGGTTGGATTGGTAGAGTTATAGAGCAAACTCTGCTGAAATTTCTATAAATCTCTATAGACTAAACATTTGAAGACGAATGTTCTAAATGGGGGAGGATGTTACATCTTGTGTTTTCAGGTGTTGGGAAGCATGCGAATTAGATGACATTAGTAATAGAAATCCCCCAAGATTATAGATAGTTAGAGTGATGGTATAGACTTCACAAGGATTAGACGTTAAATAAATCGAATAAAATAAGTTTCGTCGAGGTTCGAAATTTATTTGAATGAAATACGGTCCAAGCTATAATGCCCCGTATTTTTGGGCCAGGAAATTGAACCGTCCAACATGAGAAAATTTACTCGAGACGGAGGATTTAGTCATATTCAAACATGGAGATCAAGAGCTCGGTGTGTAAAAGCAATGAAGTCCCAAAATTATTTATGACTTAAAAGTGTGATGATGGAGATTGGAAATTATCTTTTTGGGTGCCAAGAGAGGCTACGGATTAGTGTCAAATTTCATGATCAAGAAATTAATGGTGGGTTTATTTGATTAACGTGGAATATAGTAGAGAAAAGAAGTGATTAATAAAGATGGTGGATAAATGATAATTAAGCAACCCTCCCACGTGTGGCCTTGTAGAAAGTCAATTAATGACTAACCATTTTAATATAGGAGGTGGCATCCTTATGTGTAACTTCTTAAAGTGATGAAAAGACATGTGGGCCCCATGGTCCACTTAATATATAACATTTCATATTTCTCAATTAATAGTTACTGAATATGATTTCATGTTTCCATTTGGTGTAGCTATACCAAACGTAACCAGTAGCCCTTAATAGTTTCTTTTGTCTAGTCATCTTACTCATTTATTAGTTAATACATAGGATTTCATTGCTATTTGGCGTGTCAACACCAAAACGTGACCAGCATCCCTTGAGAGTCTCTTCTGGCTCGCGAAATTATAAAGAATTCGTGTAGTAACAATAACTTGCTCTTGGGAATTCATTTTTGAAGGAAACAAAATAGAGTTTTATTATACTCTTGAAATTCAGCATTTCATCAAGTTATGGTTGAAAGAGTTGGCTGGTTCTAACATTAATTAAGGTAAGTTCTACCTCCTTTTTATGTTATTGAGTTGGATTAAAGGTTTAACATGGTGTATAAGCGAAAGAAACGTTGATATACAAGTGATATATGATTATTGTAAATTGGGGGCTGTTTTGTGATGGTATTTTGGGGCTGTTTGGTATGATTTTCGGGGCTATATGTTGTTGTTATCGATATTTTTGTGATTATTTTGGGTTGTTGTTGAGTTGGGACGGAGTAAGAAAAGTAGGGGAAATGCTGCCGGATTTTCGTTAGATTGTTCGTTAGCTTACAATGAGTAGTAAAGGATGACTTTCATCTAATCATGGCATAATTATTGCCTTGTTATAGATTAATAGCTTAGGCAGTAGATATTGGACGTACAGCTTGACGACAAGGTATGTAAAGTTATCCCTTCTTTCTTTTTGGTATGAATTACATAAAACTAGCGAACGATGAACATACATGACTCCAATGAATTCTAGTTCTCAGTGGTACTTGACATGATAGTTGTCCTTGATTCTCAAGTGTTGGTTCATTCTAATTATTCTATTGAGTCTCAGATGATGATTTAATTTGTATATGGTTGCTCTTGATATTCTATTCACGCATAACATTTTTACATCATTTCACCGAGTCCCGAGCCGGGTACGTATTTGTGCATAGTTTCATTACATTGTTCACCGAGCCCCTCACTAGAGAGTCGGGTATGTATATTATATGTATTTCACCGAGTCCCATAATAGGCCGGGTAAGGTATATATATGTATATGACTTTATTCACCGAGTTCTATAATGGGCCAGGTACGGTATATTATATATATGCATGACTCATCTCAAAAGGTACAGATGTTTTGGTATTCCTTGATCATCATACTTGTCTCTTGTCATCTTTTACTCAGTCATGATCTTCATTACTATACTTCATGCTTTACATACTCAATACATTTTCCGTACTGACCCCCCCCCCCCCCTTTTCTTCGGGGGCTGCATTTCATGCCCGTAGGTACAAACACTCAGTTTGGTGATCCTCCGGCTTAGGACTTCTGCCCAGCTGCTGGGGCTGCATTTCATGCCCGCAGGTACAAACAGTCAGTTTGGTGATCCTCCGGCTTAGGTCTTCTGCCCAGCTGCTGGGGCTGCATTTCATGCCCGCAGGTACAAACACTCAGTTTGGTGATCCTCCGGCTTAGGACTTCTGCCCAGCTGCTTGGAGAGCTCCATTGTTCCAGAGCTTGAGTTATTTTGGGTACAGATCCCTTTTGACATAGACTTTGTTACACCCTTAGAGGTCTGTCGACATGTGTGGGTTGTAAATATGATTTGGTCAGCTATACAGATGTGGTTCGTTTTGGATATTCCTGTGTATAGTGGCAGCCTTATCGACTTGCATATTTTGTTATGTTTGATTAACTGTGACTCCTCAGGAGACAGGTTCATTCTGATATATATAGCATTGTGAGTCTACAACATGCTTTTACAAATTTTCACATTGTCCTTAGTATCAGTCTGATTATATTTAACAGGTTCGTATACGAGTGTCCAACTAAGGCACTAGTCATGGCCCATGAGTTTTGGTCGTGACAGAAGGAGTATTGGCCGTAGAAGAAGAAGCTGGGGAGCCCTATACGGGATGGAGATTGTTCTTTGATGGGGCTGTCTACTACAAAGTTTCTGGAATCGGAGTTGTTTTGATATCAGAAACTAGACAACATCACCTGATGGCCGCAAAGCTCAAATTTTGTTGTACCAACAACATGGCAGAATACGAGGCTTGCATCCTAGGTCTCAGGATGGCATTGGAAATGGATACCGACAAACTATTGGTCATAGGAGACTTCGATCTCCTAATCCATCAAGTACAGGGCGAATGGGCCACTAAGAATGATAAGATCTTTTCGTACATGAACCTCGCAAAAAGATTGTGCAAGAACTTCAAAAAGATCAAGTTCAGGCATACCCCTAGGGCTCAAAATAAGTTTGTCGATGCTTTGGCCACCATAGCATCAATGATTCAGCATTCGAAAAGCAGTCACATTGACCCACTAGAAATAAGCCCGAAAGAGAAACACACCTATTTTTCCCACGTGCAAGCGGAACCAGATGAAAAACCATAGTACAACAACATCAAGCTGTATTTGGAGAAGCGGGAGTATCCCGAAGGTATCACAAGTAACCAAAAGAAAACCATCCGAAGAATGGCCAATGGTTTTTTCTTGAACAAGGAAGTACTCTACAAGCGGACACCAGATCTAGGTTTTCTCCGATGTGTGGATGTCGTTGAAGCCACGAAACTCCTGACAGAACTACATCCTGGTACCTGTAGGCCCCATATGAATGGTTTTGTCCTGGCCAAGAAAATCCTCTGAGCAGGATATTACTGGATGATAATGGAAAGTGATTGCTGCAAGTTTGTAAAGAAATTCCATCAATGCTAGATCCACGGAGTTCTAATCAAAGTCCCGCCAAGTGAGCTCAACGCCATGAGTTCACCCTGGCCATTCGTTGCTTAGGGTATGGATGTCATTAGACCTATCGAGCATGCCGCTTCAAATGGACATCGGTACAATTGGTTGCAATTGACTACTTCACCAAATGGGTGGAAGCAACATCGCACAAATCAATGACAAAGAAGGTAGTAGCTGACTTTGTACGAAATAACATCACATGTCGTTTCGGCATACTCGAGTCCATCATAACGCATAACGGGGAAAATCTGAATAGTCACTTGATGAAGGATATTTGTGAGCAGTTCAAGATCACTCATCGGAATTCAATGGCCTATCTGCCCCAAATGAATGGAGTCGTGGAAGCAGCCAACAAGAATATCAAGAGGATACTGAGAAAGGTTGGCATGAGCAATTGCCATATGCTTTATTGGGATACCGCACAACCGCCCGAACTTCAACAGGGGCAACTTCATACTTATTTATGGTACCGAGGAGGTCATACCTGCCGAGGTTTAGATACCGTCACCAAGAATCATTCAAGAAGCTGAATTGGACAATGTCGAATGGGTCTAAGCTTGATATGAGCAACTAGCTTTAGTAGATGAGAAGAGGATGGTTGCCATATGTCACGGTCAACTATATCGACAAAGGATGGTGCGAACCTTCAACTAATGAGTTAGGGATCGACTTTTTCAAATAAGACAAATGGTACTCAAGAGAATATTCCCGCACCAAGACGAGTACAAAAGAAGTTTGCTCCTAAATGGAAAGGCCCCTATGTAGTCCACAAAGTACTCTCTGGGGGAGCGGTAGTGCTAGCAGAAATGGACGGGCAAGAGTGGGCCAAGCCAATCAACTATGACGCGGTCAAGAGGTACTACGCGTGAAGACACGCCTTTTCAGTTGTAATAGTTATTTATTTGCTTGTAATAGTTATTCCTTTGCTTGTAATCATTTGTGATAGATAGAAAAACCAAATGGTTTCCTTGTAATATGAATTACGCATTGACTTGACTTCCCCACAGTGGGATATGTAGGCAGTCTGTTTGGGACCTGATACACTCAAAATACACCTTTTAAATATCATAAATTGGACGATGTAAAATATAGTAACCCAACTAGGTTGGGGTTGAATCCCACAGGTAATATGGTGTGAAAAGGCTACTAAAATCGTAGAGTACTTTGTTTAGTTCTAATGTCGTATTCCATTGAGTTTGTAGAAAGTCGGTTGTTTATGACTAATTGCTTTGGATTGTAATATATGGTAAAAGAAACCAAGGTTGTATCCCCCTTTAGATAAAGTGTATGTTATTGTGATTGATCATGATATACTTCTAATGGATCGTTATCAGAATGCACTTAACCTCTTATTGAATCCCTAACGTTTCCCAACAATTAAAGATTATTTCTTTTTATGATTTTTCCAAATATAAAAGGGTGTAGATAAAGAACGGCTAATTCATTCCAGGTAAATTATTCTTATTCCTAAGTGAATTTATTAAACTAAGGTTAACACCTAGAGTTCTTGTTATTTATTCCTACCAAACCCTACTCACTTTCCCAAGTTAGGCAAAGTTTATGGCTTTAATCTATGTTAGCAACCATCATTTATTAACGAAGAATGAAGAATAAATAAACCCTTACAATCCATTATGTGTATATCAATCCCAATCCCCAATCACAAAACACCCATCCTAGGGTTCACAACCTTAGTAGCGAAATTAGCTACTCGTAGTGGAAGAAGAACAAAAAGATATAATAAAAATCATAATGCTTACTTTTGATTGATTGGATTTGAAAAAAGTAATTACAATTGTTTGTTCTCCAAAAAGCTTTCAAAAACTATGAGTATTCAATGCTAAGGAAATTTAATACTAAAAATTGTTAGCGTATGTTACCCAAAACCCTATGAGAACTATTTATAAGGTCTAGCAATGAGAATTACTAATTATTACAAAACAGCTGTCGGCGATCAAAGTGTCGGACGTACTGCAAAGTACATCCCGTACATTCCAAGTATGGGCTAGGCTCTGTTTGCTTCAGGTTTCAAAGTGCGATCTTGAAGTGCAGGCCGTACTTCAAAGTACGATTCGTCCTTTTTGCCCGTCCTTTTCCTCCAACTTTCAGCACTCTCTGGAAATTGACAGCGAGGACCGAGATGAAAGTACGGGACGTACATCAAAGTGCGGCCCATCCTTTTTTCCCGTCCTTTTCCTCCAACTTTTAGCACTATCTGGAAATTGACCGCGAGGGACGAGATGCAAGTATGGCCCGTCCTTTTCCCATTTTGCCAACTTCAGTGAAAATTCTTCATTCTTCCCTTGTAGTCCTCAATTACCTGAAAAATAATAAAAACACATCAAAACGACCTAGACTCGCTTAAAAACAAGTAAAACTTCTCGTAAAAAGCCATCACATGTACCGTAATTTCTCGGCACATCAACACCCCACACTTAAAGTCTTTGCTTGTCCTCAAGCAAGTCACACAACACAAATGACTCAACTAACTTAGATACAACAGAGTAAACATGTCTACAATGGTTTTGGCTAAGAACAACCGGCATGCATTATTTTCACTACTGGCCCTCTCAAGTTAAAACAGCTCAAACTGGATGTATGACTCAAAACATGTCAAGACTGGCAATGAAGCTTCCATAAATGACAGCAAGTAATCGAAACTACTGATGTACGCACAAACGCCACTTTGGGTAAGTATCGTCAACCCTTGTGCCCTCAGAAAGACCAAAGAACGTCCCACACAGATATATACAAAGACTAGGACTAAAACGAAAGAAAAAGAAACACTCACACTCACAAAGACATTCACACACTACAAATGCACATACCATATGCTTGCCCTTAATTTCAATGCCTTAAACTTTGGACGGTTTAGTCGTGATCACACTAGGACTTGTTCTCAGCTTGTAATGTAGGCCTAGGGACGGGTAGGATAATTATTTAGGAATTAGTGACTCACCCTCCCTGAACATTACACTTTTCTTTCACTTTTATTCGCCTCTTATTTCTCTCCTTTTGTTTTCAATTTTTCGACCTTGATGTGGTATGCTACTAAAGACTTTAACTTTCTTTTTGAGCCACAATTTTCTGATAAAACTTTTTTTTTTATATAATAATTATTTACCACAACCGCATCGAATCATGACTAGATAACTCATGCCACCCCCAACTTAGGCATTTAGCCCCTTCTTCACACTTATTTCACCCCTAACTTAGGCATTTCGCCTGTTCTCTCTAATAGATTCAAGGAGGGAATGGGTGCAAAGATGTAATTCATTCAAAAAGGGTACGGATTTGTTAATAGCTAGTCAAGAAAAGGGTCAAAGGCTCAAAAGGGGAACTAGGGATTATTTACATCACAGGGTAAGGTTTATAAGGCAATAGTGACTGAATTAAACAAAGAAAACCCAAGATCACTTCACAACCAAACTATCCTACGAATTCAAGCATGAAAAATCGAGCAAGTTCGAGATTCCAAATGCAGAGTATGAACACAACTAATGAACTCACATGCACAATGGCATAAGGATCACTTATTTACTACCCAAGTAACATTCGACACACATAATACCCCAATACTCAAATTGTCATAAACAGAAACATGTATCTAAATACACAACACATCCCGAGCATATATATCATTTTTTGGAGAGGGGTCAGTTTTTCATCAAACACCTCCAAATCAACATGCATAACCTTCAGTTCATTAACCACTACCATCTAAGTCATAGCTACTCTATCCTATCTAAACAACCTAAACATGCATGACATTTTCAACAGAAATAAACAAATATATACAGATACACAACCTCCACCCCCAACTGAAAAAGTGGGCACTGTCCCCAGTGCATCTAAATGAGCATAAAAGAAAGGTAGGGGTACCTAGGCCGCCTAGACCATCCGGAGGCTGTGTCGCCTTCGAATTCGGAGCAGCGGCATCAGCCTAGGTACTCGTAGTCTCACCAGCAGTAGCATCACCTGCAGTGGGAGTAACAGTAGAAGGAATATTAGGCACTAGCACCTCTGGCCTGGTACCACTCGACGAACAAACCATAGTCCTGCTGGTCCTGGGTCGAGATTGACCTGTCATGGACTGTTGCATAGCTATCTTAATCTTCTCCCTCTCCTTGAGATCTGACCGGGCATGAATAGGAGTCTCGAGAACCTATCCAGAAAGAGTCTCGATCATCATCACCTTCTTCCCCTTATCATTGGGAAGCAACTCATCACCTGGTACTAAAGTCACCACCTCGATCAACGCCTCAAAGTCCTCATAAATGGGTTCAGTCGGCTTATTAGCAGCGACTCACACACGAGTCTGCAGCATCTGCATAACTGCCTTGAGCTAATCTAGCTCAACTCTAAAGTCACTGATATCTGACCCTCCTGGGCCTTTACGCTCCATCGCAGCGAGTCTAGACTCAAAACCAACCAATCGGGCCCGAAATAACTCATTTGCCTTGGTTTGTGCCTGTACAACCGGTTCCAACACAATCCTAATCTGTCTCTCCACTGATGCCTCCATCTGTCATGCAAAAATCTGAGACTGAACATCAGCCTGATGAGCCTTGATCGCAAACTTCCTGAAATTCTCCCTTGTCACTGCGAACGTATACGCAGGTTGCGGCTATGTGGACGAAGAAGCGGCGGCTGGTCTTTGCACTGATGCTGCAGCAGAAGCAGTCCTTGCGGGAAGAGATGCAGTCCTCGTAGGAAGGACGCGCAGCAGTGCTCTGCTCAGCTGCAGTAGATGGCACCGTCTCTATATCACGAACCACATCTATGGGAAGTGCCGCAACATTCACGTCTCTGTGGTCTCATTATAAGGCTCAACATCGGCCTCCTCTTGCCGTGCTGGCAAACCATCTATCAGTTGATTGGATTTCTCATCCCCAAGTTAGGTCTTTATGATATCCTAATAGCTAGTGGGTTCCCGATAATGATCTCGATAGGGGATATTCGGCACACCTGCCTACCGATATAACTCAGTGATGAAGAAAGGGAATGGCAAGGAGGTAGCATTTAGTGGTGCTCTCTCTCGTATCTCCATAGCTATCAACTCCCCAATATTCAACTGATAACGTGACATGATTGTCGCAACTGTCACTGCCCTGTCCTAAGTAAGCGTGTTATCACCTAAGTCGGCATAATTCTGAACCGGACCACATTCCACCAAAACTTCGCTGCGAGGGTCAGCGAGTTCTTAAGGATTTTGCACTTCTTATGGAGCCACGGTGGGTCGGCCCCAGCAATAACTGAAACAACCCACTCAAGCATAGACTCCGTTGTCCTCCGATCAATTTTTTTCTCTAAACTCTGCCGTGGCTAGCCTAGTGGGGGCGACATAATTCTCACCAAAATAGTATCTGTTTATTGCCTCGGCGGAGATTACATCTTTTACTTCCCGCACCACTATCTCCTCTGGCCTCGGGACATGCTTTTTATGTTGATTAGGCCTTCTTATCTTGTCCACATATGCGCCGTAATTTGTCATGACCTAATTTGGTTGAGCCGTGCGGGCACTTACCTTTTTCACCTCAGTAAGCGAACCCTCAACCCAACGAAAGTAACGACATAAATAAATAAATCAATTTAAGTGGAAAAGAATAATCACGTAAGTCTTGCGATATTATAATAGAAATAGTGCGGAATAAGGAAATGGCCCCAGGGTGGGGTCTAATCTATACAAGAGCATCTAATGACAAATATACAAGTCTGGAATATAATAATACATAAATCTGTCTATGTCTCAGAATGGGAAAAGTAAGACATAATAAGAGGAGTCCTCAAAGCAGCGGACGTCTCATGCTTACACTGGAAACTCGAAGCTGTACAGAAGGCGACTATTAGCCACGGAAGAAGAAAGCAGACCCAACCTGAAACTCTACATTCATAAAACCATGCAGCAAGTGCAGGTCAGTACAAACAACAGTACTGGTAGGTATCATCGGCCGACTAAGTATAGCTAACATAATTCAGACAATAAAGCAGGATAGGCAGATAAATCAACAAGTATAAGTCAACACAACTAGAAACAATTATCCGTTATTACCTAGGTTGAAGCATCTAAACCCAAGTATGCCAAGTCTCAATATATATCCTATCCGAAATCAATCAACATAAGTAGAACACCCGATCATCGCAATGTAAACCAAGATGCAATGCAATGGAATGATGTAAGAATGTCAATGCAAAGCAATGCAGTGTACACATGTAATCCGGACGGAAGTATCGACGACCCGGTAGCACAATCCATGGAGAATCCACCGTGTCCACATATCACTCGCTCCGGAATGCCTCATCGGAGCACAAGCACAATCACAGTATCGGCCACATTGTCACCCCCTGTCAAATGTGCCTTACTTACATATATGCTAGCACACATAGGCCACATCGTCACCCCCTGTCAAATGTACCTTATACAAACATGAACTACCACACATAGGCCACATCATCACCCCCTGTCAAATGTGCCTTATATATATATATATATATATATATATATATATATATATATATATACATGAATGCAAGATGAATATGCAAGTATGATTTAAAGTATGGAAACGTAAGTATGAAATAAACTCATATGTAGGAATGAAGATGACAATGACAAGATCTTATATCAACTACCAACGTGCCGCACATGCACACCTCACAATATCAATCTCATCTCATTAGCTCCTGGCAACAGACCTCAGATCACGGACCTTCACATCACTCCACACAATCCACGATTCCGAAACAACCATCAAACATCGGACTACTCACAACTCTCTCATGCAACTGAGCCCAGCACATCACAGTGATATCAATATTGTGTCAACAATATATCGTGAGAGATGTGAATGTGTTCGATGTATGAGTCGACATGAATAATCAGATCAATATCACAAGTACCAAGGATGGGTACGCCAACGATATCATGAAAGACTACGCGAGTCATATAGAACACTATCCTCGTAATCAATGCCAACAAGTAAGGTATGCCAATATCATGAACAAGATATATCAATAGTATCTGATATCTACTATTGCAACGCGGCATCAAGCCCACAACAATGGAACAAATCGCATCCCAACATAACGGGGTGGCTAGCCCCAATCACACAACAGGGCCCAACCTAATGCAATATCCAACCCAACTTCATACCCGAAGGTTTACATGCTTTCTCCGACAACATAGTCTAAATATATGCTTCGCTACATGAATCTCACTAAGGATAAGCCATAACCTACCTGGATAGACGAACAACAAACATTAGCAATCACTCTATAGCCTTGCCCTTCCACTAAGCCTCCAGATCAATGAAGTCTAGGCATATTCAAAATCTAGATTAGAAATCATGAAGATCAATACCCATATTGCTATCATTCAAATTACGTCAAAACCAACACTAGAATTTGGGGAAACGGGTCCCACAGGGTCAAAACAAAAAATTCAGTAGCAAAATATATAAGCACTAGGTGATCAAAACCCAGCAACTAATTGCTAAATTAACTTACGGATTCACCTAATTTCGAATTTCATGTAAAACACCTAATTTTGGGTATAAACCCTAAGTCTTAGAT
Organism: Lycium barbarum; assembly: GCF_019175385.1. Taxonomy (NCBI): domain Eukaryota; kingdom Viridiplantae; phylum Streptophyta; class Magnoliopsida; order Solanales; family Solanaceae; genus Lycium; species Lycium barbarum. The sequence goes on from NC_083337.1 coordinate 27,774,011, forward strand.
TCAAGAATTCAACACTAATAATGAAAGATATATGACTAACAAGCTTAGATACATCATAATCTAGCGTAAACCCAATCAATTTCATCATTAATAAGCCTAGATATAACATCCATCAAAACCCACTTTTAATCTTTCATTACTAAGGGCTAACAAAGAAAGAGGAATCCTTAAGATAATAGGAACAATGAAATAACAAGAAGGTTAGGGGAGCTTACCATAAAGAATCTTCACCAATAATTCTCCAAGAATAAACCCCAAAAGCTCTATTTTCGTAATGGTATTAAATGATACACTAAGGGATTTTAACACTTCATTAAATGAGCTCACTGCCCGTCAGCCGATTTGGCAACGCTATGGTTGGTCCAGCGGTTCCATGACCGCTTCAGCGGTCAAGCCCAAATGGCATGGACCGCTCCATCGGCAAGGTGACCGCTCCAATGGTACCACTGTCACGATGCTGGTGCCGCCAAAGCGGGCACTTGACACCAGAAACTACACCAAGTTTCACACTTCAATCTGATTTTCTGACTAATTCCCAAGGCCATCTGCTCACATAAAACATACACAGACACATAAAAACACTGTACAAACGCGCTCGTGGCCTCGGAATTCCCAACGGAGGTCTCGTTCATCGAGTCAACCCTCAACACCTCAATTCCAATTTCCCAACCCAAGTCCCAAAATGCATCCGAGTGCATTGGGAATCAAACCATATATACACACAAATTCTAGATGACCATCCTAACCTTTCGAAATTGATGAATTTTTGAAAAAGGTCCATTTACCCAAAAGTCAACTTCGAGTCAACTCTAATTCGGTTAAACCCCATATTTCACAAAAAGTCACTCGAATCAAGTGTAAACTCCTAGAGAAGCATGTCAACGGTCCCCTCAGGTCAAAAGTGAGCTAACCAAGCTCGGGAAAGGGTTAAAAAGGCCAAAAATGTGATAACAACCCTTTATGACCAAAATGGTCTTTACATCAGATACCAATTAAACAATCGCTCGTCCTCGAGCGACAAGGAAGAGTGGACGGGAAAGGTGCTTGAATCGGAAATAACTGAAGATATCGGTCACGCATTTTGGACTCCTCCTTACAGGAAAGATTCTCATCGAACAAAACTAAATGCCAACGAATGATAGAAAAACCACCCGAACGGTACATCACCAACACAGAAACATGGACAATCGGATGAACATTCGACAGATCTGGCGAAAAACTAACTCATAACATTCGACAGATCTGGTGAAAACTAACTCATAGAACAAGGGTCCAACAACGGGTAGTCTCAAACAGGCCCAAGAACCTCGGCTCACTTACCAGTCACAACTCTCTAAACTTAGTATCAAACTCCAATCATCACATTTCCATATTTGGATTTTTCTCGCAGCTGATCCTCAAATAAACGAATCACTTTACTCAATTTCTCTGATTCGATAAAATCGCAACGCTGAACGCGATCAATAGTCTCCACAAACACATTCCCAACCAATACAATCCTCTAAAACACGTTCACAACCATAGCCCATTCTGAACCGATGAAATACTCTGATTCCGCTAACCTTTCCTTCGCACTTACTAGAGTCGTTTCTCGTACCACAATTTCTTAGAAACATATGAGCCTACATACCAAACTTTGTGAACTCATAACTTACTCTCGCCAGAAGAATCCTTAATCCATCTGTGATCTCTACGCAATTCTATCAAAACTAATCTTACCGGCAGCCAACTTGGCCGGTTACAAATCTTTTTGAATCTTCAAATCACCATATAGGGACCATACCACTGAATATCTTAGTGAGTTGTTCAATATAGATACCCCTCGCACAACCGTTCCTCCTCAAATTTGAGTCGAAATGCATCGAATCCTTAAATACCTTCCTGGGTTATACTCATAAACCTTTCAGCTTAACTCGTACCATGCTGACCCTGAACGAATGCACAACTCTCGAATATCACCAACAGTCACACCATGTATAATAGATCTTGTTTATCACTTTCGGCTCCACAATTTGAGTCCTATCCATGTTATCAACTTAGTACCGAAGAGCTATACCTTACGATTTCCAGCTTCATGTTTCTCAACCTTTATCGATACGTAAATCCGATACAACCCAAACGTTTCGACGCAAAACCTGAAGCCTCATAGAGTATCCTTATAACCATAGTGTATCCAATTATAACACTTGATATACCCATAACAATTTCTTAATGTATCCAATCTTACAATTGCCGCTCTAAACTTTATACAACTACTCCCAAGTCTCAAACAACCAAAGGCGCTTATCATACTGACCACCCAAGATTACTTGCAACATAATACCTGTCACGACCCGGCTAGGGGGGCCGCGACGAGCACCCGGTGCTACCTCACCCGGGCACCCCCTTATCGTACATAACATATCATCTAGGTGAACCATAAGTCAATTCGTGCTTTTCGTATCGTTAATCATATTGATCCCATTAGACGACCATCATCATTTAACATATCATAGGCATCTATGCCACATCATAAGTACAAGGCCGACGTGGCTAACAAAATATATACAAAACATGGGCCGACATGGCCGAACATCTCTACCCACATACACATGACTACGAGCCTCTAAGAGTATGACATATCGTATGAGCGGGAAAGGACCCCGCTCTGCCCATAATTATATACACAAAAGAATAAATACCTAAAAGCTACGGCTCCGAAAGAAATGGAGCTCTGCTATGCAATCTCTGAATAAACAGCTATGGATCAAGTCTGTCTCCCTGTGCACCTGCGGGCATGACACAGCGTCCACAAACAAAAGGACGTCACTACGAAGAATGTACTGAGTATGTAAAGCATGATCAACATTAATATAGAAGCATAATAGACATCATATGAGAATAGCATACGAGGGGAGACAGTAATATCATCATCATCATGTCGCTTACTTTCATACATCGTCGTTCGTATCCCATAATAATAGCCATACCACTTTGTGTTCATATTTGTATACATGCCCTTACTAAGTCTTATCACACTCATATTCATATTATATACATGGTCATATCATATACATAGTATTTACATAGCATACCCAACTTCGTAGGATCGGTGTGTCATACATACTTGGCCAACCAAGGCTCAAGATCATACATACCTGGCCCTACCAAGGCGTCAAGGTTATCCGTACCATCTGCAGAGGTGTGTGCACATTTCGTAATCGTATACATACTTTATACATAGTCATATACATATAGTCTTACCCGACATCATAAGCTCGGGGTCTTATCATAGCCCTTCATAGGCATACATATACATATATCATAGCTCGTAAGCATCTCTAATCTCATTTTACTCTCATCATCATTACTATCCTCATCATTATCGTTACATCTACATTATGGACTTACTCGTCATACGAGGAACATAGTATAATCATAGTACATATCGAGGGTCGTGAGCTTATGAGCTCAGAATGTCAACCATGTGAAGACAACATACTCATATAGAGGAATTAGGAATTTAGCCAAGAACCATGCCTTATGAAAGAAGGGTTAGCCTTACATACCTTTCCGTCGAACTATTCTACACTTGCACGTTCCCTTCCAATGCTAGCGTTTATACCTTCATTAATATCATAACAATGGCCATTAGTCATTCACATTATCCACATTATCTAGATGTCCTCAATTTGCCTCTAATTCACCCACATTCATGGTCATAACACCCAACTTCGTCCATTCGTCTAAAGTGTCTAGTTCATGATCTTAATACAATTTATAACACATTCATATCACAACACAACCACATTCATAACTCAATCCAAACTATTTCTCAAAATGTCACTATTCATCATTCATGACCTAGTTGACCACATTTTCTACAATACATGTATTTTAATTCTCTAATACCTTAAACATCTTGTAAAAATCATGAATCTTACCTTTGAAGTTGTAGGAACAAGCTTATGTTGATAATACTCCTCTTTGAGCAAAACCCTAGTTTTTCTCCATTTGGATTTTTTTGACTTGGATGATCCTTGATGATTCCCTTATCCTTGATTCACTTGTCTTAATGTTATTGATGGCTTATAATCCTTGAAAACTCATATAATAAATGTAGAGAGAAGTTTTAGAGAGAAGTGGTGTAATGTTGTAATGAAATAAAATAAGTCTTGATCCTCATATTTAATGAATTGGAAAATCTGTGTTGGGTGAACAGTGGTCGTCCATGGAGGTTTACGGTCCGTATTTCAGTTTACGGACCGTCCCTTGTGGTCGTCTTTAAGCTTAAGCAGGACCAGAAACTTTGGCCTGCATGCATGGTGATTTACGACCATGGTTTACGGGCCGTAAATCACTTTACGGTCCGTCCACCAGGTCGTGTTTAGCCATTTCCTCGGCTGGCAGAAAGTTGAAGTTGGGCATGCCAATTTACGACTTCAAGTTTACGGACCGTATTGCACTTTACGGTCCGTATTTTGCACTATACGACCACTGGGCAGTTTTGCCAACTTTCAATTTTTCTCATTTCTCGACTTTTCATTCTAATCATCCACATCCCTTTACATACATTTCCCATGAAACATTATACACTCGCACTCCTCGCACACATCATTAGTTCATTTACTTGCGTACCAACGGGAAATTTTCTGAGGTGTAACATTCTACCCCCCTTAGGAACATTCGTCCTCGAATGTTAAAGGCTTGGGGAATTCTATAAAAATTTCGCCAGAGTTTCCTCTGTAATGTGGCACTACCACCCTGCCACAACAACCCACAATAACAATGCCTCACAGGGCAATAATACAACAGCACTAGAAATTTGGCCACACATGACCTGAATGTAAAAAAGGGAAAACATGCATACCTTATGATTTTGACGTCTCATCTTGGACTTCTTCCAATGGCTGAAATAAATGTGGGTATTTGGATCGCATATTCTCTTCCACTTCCCATGTCATTTCCTCTCGATTGTTATTTCTCCACAGAACTTTAATTGAGGCCACTTCTTTGTTTCTAAGCCTCCGTACATGCCTATCTAATATGGCAATGGGTATTTCATCATAAGTTAACTTTTCTGTTACTTGAATATCATTCAATGGGACGATCCTTGTAGGATCTCCAACACACTTCCGAAGCATCGAGACATGAAATACTGGATGGACTGACTCCAAATCTGGAGGTAGATGTAGCTCATAGGCCACTTTGCATATTTTGCGCACAATTTCGTATAGCCCAATATACCGGGCACTGAGCTTCCCCTTTTTGCCAAATCTCATCACGCCCTTCATCGGCGACACTTTCAAGAATACCCAATCATTCACTTCGAACTCTAAGTCTCTTCGACGATTATCCGCATAGGACTTCTGACGACTTTAAGCCGCTAGCAACCGATCTTGTATGAGCTTAACTTTCTCTATTGCTTGCTGGACCAAGTCTGGCTTATCAACTTAGCTTCTCCGATTTCAAACCACCCAATTGGGGATCTACACTTTCGCCCATATAGAGCCTCATACGGCGCCATTTGGATGCTAGAATGATAATTGTTATTGTAAGCAAACTCAATGAGTGGCAAATGGTCATCCCAATTTCCTCCAAAATCTATCATACATGCCCGTAACATATCTTTAAGAGTCTGAGTAGTACGTTCAGCTTGCCCATCGGTCTGTGGGTGAAATGTCGTGCTTAGGCGCACTTGGGTCCCTAAACCTTCTTGGAAAGACCCCCAAAACTTGGCTGTAAACTGAGTTCCTCTATCGGAGATAATAGATACCGGAACGCCATGGAGTCTCACTATCTCTTTAAGATAAAGCTTGGCATAATCTTCTGCCATATAGGTCGTTCTGACTGGTAAGAAATGCGCTGACTTTGTGAGCCTATCCACGATCACATATATAGAATCATATTTAAGTCGAGAACGGGGTAACCCTGTAATGAAATCCATATTAATCACTTCCCACTTCCAAGTTGGGATTTCTATAGCTTGCAATAAGCCACCCGACTTTTGGTGTTCTATCTTCACTTGTTGGCAATTAGGACACTGAGCTACGAATTCCTCTACGTCTTTCTTCATCCCATTCCACCAATATATAGTCTTAAGATCATGATACATTTTCGTCGCTCCGGGGTGAACGGAGTAACGGGAACAATGAGCTTCTCTCAAAATCTGATGGCGTAGACCTGCCACATCGGGAACACATAACCTGCCTCGATATCGGAGAACTCCGTCTTTCGAGATGTCAAATGATGACTCCTCCTTCTGAGGGAGTGTATCTCTGTACTGCATTAGCATAGGATCCTCATATTGTCGCTCTTTTACTTCCGCTACTAACGATGAAACTGCTGAATTCTGAATAGTAGCTCCACTGCTACCTGAGTCCACCACTCAGACTCCTAGGCTAGCTAACTGCTGAAGATCACAGGCCATCTCTTTCTTTTCTGGTCGTACATCACTTAGACTTCCCATCGACCTACGGCTAAGAGCATCAGCCACAACATTTGCCTTTCCGGGGTGGTACAGGATTTCGACATCATAGTCTTTTAGCAACTCTAGCCATCGTCGTTGCCGCAAATTCAACTCTTTCGGCTTGAAGATGTACTGGAGACTCTTATGATCTGTATAAATATCCACGTGGACACCATATAAGTAATGTCTCCATATCTTTAAAGCATGGACCACCGCGGCCAATTCTAAGTCATGGGTAGGATAATTCTGCTCATGTTTCCGTAATTGTCTAGAAGCATACGCAATCACCTTACCATTTTGCATCAATACACAGCCTAGCCCGACGCCTGAAGCATCACAATAAATAACATATCCTTCCAATCCCTCTGGAAGTGTCAAGACTGGGGCTGAAGTCAGTCGGTCTTTCAACTCTTGGAAACTACGCTCGCAAGCATCTGTCCATTGAAGCTTAGCTGACTTCTGAGTCAACTTGGTGAGCGGTGCAGAAATAGAAGAGAAACCCTCAACAAATCTTCTGTAATAACCTGCTAAGCCCAAAAAGCTACGAACCTCCGTAGGGGTCGTGGGCCTTGGCCAAGTCTTCACTGCCTCAATATTTTGGCTATCCACTCGAATACCGTCAGCTGCAACAATGTGGCCCAGAAATGCCACTGAGTTCAACCAAAACTCGCATTTTTGGAAAACTTCGCGAATAACTCTCGGGTTCGAAGAACTCCAAGGACAATACGTAAGTGATCCGCATGTTCTGCCTCGGATCTAGAATACACTAAGATATCATCGATGAATACAATCACGAATAGATCCAGAAAAGGCCTGAATACATTGTTCATTAAGTCCATAAACACTGTTGGTGCATTAGTTAGCCCAAACGACATTACTCGGAACTCGAAATGGCCATATCTTGTTCTGAAAGCTGTCTTAGGGATATCTTTCTCCCTAACTCTTACTTGGTGATACCCGGACCTCAAATCAATCTTTGAAATCCATTTGGCACCTTGCAATTGATCAAATAAATCATCAATCCTCGGGAGGGGATACTTGTTCTTAATTGTCACTTTATTCAATTGTCGATAATCAATGCACATTCTAAATGAGCCATCGTTCATCCGAACGAACAATACGGGTGCTCCCCACGGGGATGAACTAGGCCTAATGAAGCCTTTTTCAAGCAAGTCTTTTAATTTCTCATTCAACTCTTTCAACTCTGCGGGTGCCATCCTATAGGGAGGAATAGATATGGGATTAGTGTCTGGCAACACATCAATCGCAAAATCGATCTCTCGCTCGGGAGGAAGGCCTGGAAGCTCTTCCGGGAACACATCCGGAAATTTGTTCACTACCGGAACTGACTGAAGAGTCGGCGACTCAGCTTCTACATCTTGAACTCGCACTAGGTGATAAATACACCCTTTCGTGATCATCTTCCTTGCCTTTAGATAGGAAATAAACCTACCTTTTGGTGATGCCGCATTCCCTTTCCCTTCTAAGACTGGTTCTCCCGGAAACTGGAAACGAACCATCTTCATTCGGCAATCAACATTGGCGTAACAAGAAGCCAACCAATCCATGCCCATAATAACGTCAAACTCTACCATTTCTAACTCATGCAAATCAATCATGGTACGACGATCATAAATCACAATCACACAATTCCTATATACTCGGCTAGCTATTACCGAGTCACCCACGGGTAGACACCTCAAAAGGTTTGATAGACTCCGGCTCAATTATAAATCGACCCGCAACATATGGAGTAACATAAGACAATGTGGAGGCCGGGTCAATCAAAGCATATACATCATGAGGGAATACCGATAACATACCTGTGACTACGTCAGGAGAAGACTCAAGATCTTGGCGTCCAGCCAAAGCATAAATACGATGCTGAGAGCCGCTAGTACTGGGAGCTCTCCCTCTGCCTCTACCATGGCCAGCTGGCGCATGTGAACCTGGCCCCGTAGGGCGTACAGATGCCGAAGATCCGGCTATCGACCCTGATGGCTGGGTCCTACCTCTACCATGTACTGAGGGGTAATCACGCATAATATGGCCTGGCCGACCACATGAATAGCAATCACCTGAACCAAATCGGCATCGACCCCAATGCATCTTCCCACACTGGGAACACGGTGGTACGGGTGGCCTTGACTGGCCCAAATCACCTCTGAACTGAGGTCATGTATAACTCGGACTCAGCCCTGAACGAGCAGATCTATCAAGGCCCTGGCCTGAAAACCGTGGAGGTGGATTGGTCATAGAATAGCCTGAATGGCTGGGAAGCTGCTGTCTGTGTCCACCTCTGGACTCGCTCCTCGAACCCGAAGGTCTAGCTCTCTTGCTATGTCCCCTATCTTGCTCACGTTCATTTCTCCGCTGCTGTAGGTGTTCCTCTAATTCCTGAGCATGTTCCTGAATGCGTGCAATATCCATGCCATCCTGAAGGGACGCAGTTAAGAATTTATCCATCAAGTGTGGCCCTAGGCTTTTCACGAACCGGTGCACCCGAACGCCCATATCCGCTACCATAGTCGAAGCATACCTAGCCAAGGAATTGAAGCGGAGACTATACTCTGTAGCACTCATGCTACCTTGCCTCAGATTCAAGAATTTATCAGCCCTAGCTCGCCGAACTTCTGGGGGCATATAATGACGGAGAAAAGCATCAACAAACTCTTTCCATACCGGTGGAGGTGCATTGGCTCCCCGCGAAGCCATCCAAACCGTATACCACTTGATTGAGACATCCCTCAATCTATATGACGCTAGCTCCACCGATTCGGTGTCTGAATCATGTATCAACCGGAGCGTCCTTAGCATACCATCAATAAAGTCCTGGGGATCCTCCTCCAGTTTCGACCCAAAGAATTTCGGGGGTTTCAAAGCAATGAAGTCACGGGCCCTTGCACTAACAGACCTGTCACCTTTCCCTGCGCTTGGCCTTTGAGTCTGGGCCGCAACCAACTGAGTCAACAAATTAATGGCCTCTCTCACGTCTTGGCCCAAAGCATTAGGTGGAGGAGCTGGAGGTGGGGCTGAGGCTCCCACGTGCTCCTCGGTAATAGGAACTGTCTGGGAGGACTAAGATTGAGCCGCACTCTGGGACTCATCTTCCTCTACTACCGGTGGCGGTGCTCTTTCAGCCCGCTTTTCTGCCACTGTCTTGCCCTTTTGGGCTGCTGTAGCCTTTTTCTTTTTAGGCATCTCTGAAATACACCACACATGATTTAGGAACAAGAATTTCTTACATCATAGCTCTATCGCACGATTCTTATGAAAAACGAAGGTCATATATTCCTAAAATGTCCGCAGCTTCTCATTTATAAGTGTGGCGCGCAACACACCCATAACCAAGACTCTACTAGACACGGCTCGTAGACACATCCTAGGACTGAACTGCTTTGATACCACTTTTGTCACGACCCGGCTAGGGGGCCGCGACGAGCACCCGCTGTTACCCCACCCGGGCACCCCCTTATCGTACATAACATATCATCTAGGTAAACCATAAGTCAATTCGTGCTTTTCTTATCGTTAATCATATTGATCCCATTAGACGACCATCATCATTTAACATATCATAGGCATCTATGCCACATCATAAGTACAAGGCCGACGTGGCTAACAAAAGATATACAAATCATGGGCCGACATGGCCGAACATCTCTACCCACATACACATGACTACGAGCCTTTAAGAGTATGACATATCGTATGAGCGGGACAGGACCCCGCTCTGCCCATAATTATATACACAAAAGAATAAGTACCCAAAAGCTACGGCTCCGAAAGAAATGGAGCTCTGCTATGCAATCTCTGAATAAGCAGCTATGGATCAAGTCTGTCTCCCTGTGCACCTGCGGGCATGACACAGCGTCCACAAACAAAAAGACATCAGTACGAAGAATGTACTGAGTATGTAAAGCATGATCAACATCAATATAGAAGCATAATAGAAATCATAGGAGAATAGCATAGGAGGGGAGACAGTAATATCATCATCATCATGTCGCTTACTTGCATACATCGTCGTTCGTATCCCATAATAATAGCCATACCACTTTGTGTTCTTATTCGTATACATGCCCTTACTAAGTCTTATCACACTCATATTCATATTATATACATGGTCATATCATATACATAGTATTTACATAGCATACCCAACCTCGTAGGATCGGTGTGTCATACATACTTGGCCAACCAAGGCTCAAGATCATACATACCTGGCCCTACCAAGGCGTCAGGGTTATCCGTACCATCTGCAAAGGTGTGCGCGCGTTTCGTGATCGTATACATACTTTATACATAGTCATATACATATAGTCTAACCCGGCATCATAAGCTCGGGTTCTTATCATAGCCCTTCATAGGCATACATATACATATATCATAGCTCGTAAGCATCTCTAATATCATTTTACTCTCATCATCATTACTATCCTCATCATTATCGTTACATCTACATTATGGACTTACTCGGCATACGAGGAGCATAGTATAATCATAGTACATATCGAGGGTCGTGAGCTTATGAGCTCGGAATGTCAACCATGTGAAGAGAACATACTCATATAGAGGAATTAGGAATTTGGCCAAGAACCATGCCTTATGAAAGAAGGGTTAGCCTTACATACCTTTCCGTCGAACTATTCTACACTTGCACGTTCCCTTCCAATGCTAGCGTTTATACCTTCATTAATATCATAACAATGGCCATTAGTCATTCACATTATCCACATTATCTAGATTTCCTCAATTTGCCTCTAATTCACCCATATTCATGGTCATAACACCCAACTTCGTCCATTCGTCTAAAGTGTCTAGTTCATGATCTTAATACCATTTATAACACATTCATATCACAACACAACCACATTCATAACTCAATTCAAACTATTTCTCAAAATGTCACTATTCATCATTCATGACCTAGTTGACCACATTTTCTACAATCCATGTATTTTAATTCTCCAATACCTTAAACATCTTGTAAAAATCATGAATCTTACCTTAGAAGTTGTAGGAACAAGCTTTGGTTGATAATACTCCTCTTTGAGCAAAACCCTAATTTTTCTCCATTTGGATTTTTTTGACTTGGAGGATCCTTGATGATTCCCTTATCCTTGATTCACTTGTCTTAATGTTATTGATGGCTTATAATCCTTGAAAACTCATATAATAAATGTATAGAGAAGTGGTGTAATGTTGAAATGTTGTAATGAAATAAAATAAGTCTTGATCCGCATATTTAATGAATTGGAAAATCTGTGCTGGGTGAACAGTGGTCGTCCATGGAGGTTTACGGTCTGTATTTCATTTTACGGACCATCCCTCGTGGTCGTCTTTAAGCTTAAGCAGGACCAGAAACTTTGGCCTGCATGCATGGTGATTTACGACCATGGTTTACGGGCCGTAAATCACTTTACGGTCCATCCACCAGGTCGTGTTTAGCCATTTCCTCGGCTGGCAGAAAGTTGAAGTTGGGCATGCCAGTTTACGACTTCAAGTTTACGGACCGTGTTGCACTTTACGGTCCGAATTTTGCACTATACGACCACTGGGCAGTTTTGCCAACTTTCAATTTTTCTCATTTCTCGACTTTCATTCTAATCATCCACATCCCTTTACAAACATTTCCCATGAAACATTATACACTCGCACTCCTCGCACACATCATTAGTTCATTTACTTGCGTACCAACGGGAAATTTTCTGAGGTGTAACAATACCCTACAACCAATATGGTCGCATCTCAAAAATATAACTCTAGTCCTCGTATGGTAGGAATTCCACAATCTTCCGCTTAAGCATTCTAATTCGTCTACTTTAGAAGGTTACGAACTTGTCACGACCCAACCCCGTAGGCCGTGACTAGTGCCCGATCTGGGCACCCAAACACATTTATCAAATGCTATATCAATATTTATCCAACGCATTCAGGTATATAGCAGAAGCCGACAAGGCTGTATTTCGAAGTTAGATAATTTCCAGAAAAATTTCGGCAGAGTTTCCTTTGTTTTACAGACTATCCAAAATAACCCTGCGCACAGAAAATACCAACAAAAGACCACACAGGGCCAACAAAGCAGCATTTAAACATATGCGGACCAGCCGCCGCGGCGAATGGGATCGCCCAAACACAACATATACCCGCATCTGTACAGAAAGACCCCAACCCACAAACATGTCCACAGACCTCTAAACAGACCGACAGAATCATATGACGGGACAGGGCCCCGCCGTACCCATGAACGAGAATATATATATATACAGTAGTGACAGACTATACCAAAAGATGGGCTCTGGATAAGAGAGAGCTCCAAAATAGCAGAATAAGATCCTAAGCGGACGGATCAGCAAACCTGTCGTCTGTACCTGCGCGGTATAAAAACGCAGCCCCCGAAGAAAGGGGGTCAGTACAAAATATGTACTGAATATGTAAAGCCTGGATTACAGAAACAGAATCATAACTGGTACAGAACGTACAGAAAAGTGAGTAGAAAATCCAAAGTATCAAATACATATTTCCAAAACATGCAGAGTGTGTACAGAAACATATGTCATATTAAATCCGACCCCTGCCAAGGGACTCGGCAGACAGAACGTGGCCACCCTCCCGACGCTGGTGCCACAACACAGAAGAATCAGAATAGGGGCATCACCCCGTAACATAATATGTCATATCAGATAGCCATAGCAAATCATATCAGAACAAGCGTACATGGCACAGCATACTCCACAAACCCATGTACGCGTATACCTACCCCCTCACATCGAGGCACGACGAACAATGCAAAGGATCACGCTTGACAACATATCCAGGCCCGGGCTCAGTGTGGGAAACATTGGGGCATCCACGAATGGAGTAGTGAGAGACTAATGCAATTAAAATATCATAAATGTTTCCATAGACTCGATGAGGCATATCAAAGACAAACTGATCCAATGAAGTCGGAAGGGATCGTAGTAAATGAGTTTTGAATATCATAATGAATTACAGAGTATAACCTTTCTGAAGTCGTTTCGAGTGTCAAAAAAAATTATCAGACTTAATGGAATATTTAAAACAACGTTTGTTAGGTAATTAGAATGGTAGTCAAAACATTTCTTTCAAAAACCGCTCGAAAGTAAGACTTGAGTACAATACGGGCAAAATAGGGAACAGTGGGCCCACCTCGGGACAAGCAAGGCGGTGGGCTCAAATTACATATTTTAAACTTATGGGGTCACCTACAAAGGTTCTACGGACGTTCTATAGCTTTCCAAGTAGTTTAGGGAAAGTTTGCATGATTTTTAAGAATACAAACCAAAAGGGCTCAATCTTACTGAAGGAAAAAGTGAGATTTTCAATTGCGGATTCCGATGGGCAGAAAATATTTCGAAGCCCGAATCCGATTCTAATACACTTAGGCATGCCAAAAGAAGGATCGGGGTAGCTTTACATACCTTTTGAGCTTTTTAATCCTATCCAAGCTCACTCCCCGTTTCGTCGAAAATCTGTAAATGGTCACATTTACCAATTGTAAGGTATAGATGCTACGAATTCAATTCAACTCATATTTGTCTACTGAAATTTCGGCAGCACTTCCCCTATACATATAGCACCCCCGAGAATTCAACTAGGCTTAAACCCATCAACAACAACCCAAACAACAACATCAACATCAACGACAAACATTAGAAACACAATATGACACAACTAGTTCTACTTGCCGACATAATGCCATAACCTTCATTTCAACTTCAATTTCCAAACCAATCTCAAGGGTTTCACATTCATTATCAATCTAGATCATCATAACATAGTTTAGAAGCATTTCATATCGTTTTCCTCAAATTATACATACGGTATACATAATATACAAACTTTCCGCCAAAGTCTTAACGCATTCGAAACTTCTAATCTTTGACTTACATATTCATAACATGATTCCATCTTCCAAATTCATCAGTACCCATCATAATTTGCAACCTAATAACTTCATTTTCATAATGTCGTAAAATCATACTTAAGCGACATAAGTTTCTACATTCCATTTCAAAGCAAACTCATATCGTTTTACTTTCATTTACATTGCAAGAATCACAATAACACAACTAACACATTACCCAAACTTGATTCATTTCTATTCCTACTCCAACATACCACACGGCCCAATGCTCTTTTTGCCAATTCAGCCAATTTTATTCAACTTTCATTCTCAATATGAATTCCATCATATTCATAACTAGAATACAACATAATTTCAATTCTTCATTGGCATACAATGCATGCATACACACGGCTACACATATATACCACACACCCACTTTGCAAACTTCCATTTCTTCATACAATCAACACATTTCTACATACTACAACACAAACAAGACTTCATAACACAAGGATAAGGGATGAATTCTTACCTTATTCTCTAGTCTTCTTCACTTGAACTTGTGATCACTTTGATGAACCAAGGCCTCCTTTCTCCAAACCAACTACACCAAGTTGAAGAGGCTACTCAATTTAGTAGGAAAACCACAAAATATAAATTTTTAGAACAAGATTTTTGGTGGCTAATTTTCCTATGGCAAATCCGAAACCCTCTTATTTTTTTGCTCTTGTTTAGCTTTGTTTTCTTGTTCTTTCTTCAATCTTCTAAAGGATGAAGATGATATATAATAAGTATAATATGGTACCCTTAGTTAATTTATCACATGGAAAATAATTTGGGCCATGGGTTTGGGCCATAGTTGGCCGGCCACCCCATCTCTTTTTGGGCCTCATTTCATTCTCATTTTGAGCCCAATTGGCTTGTATATCATATTTTGTAATTCTCGAAACTAATTTTCCGAAATTCCAAATTTGCCCTTAGTCCTCCTCGACACTTCCACATTAATATTCTTTCACAAACAACTCATGCTAAATGTACTCAATTATGACTTTATCTCATACAAGTCAAGACTATTTCTAATTTTCTAGATGTGCGGAAACGCGGGATATAACATCCTCCCCCCCTTTAGAACATTCGTCCTCGAATGTTAAATTAATCTTATAGGGTTTGAAAATACTCTGGGGGAAGTTTCTGTTTATAGACAGCACATATGACACTCATTCATTATTGAAATGGAATTAAGCAAAGATTCAAGATTACCTGAGGGCACAGGGAACAAATGGGAATATTTCTTCTTCATTTCCTCTTCGGCCTCCCAGGTCATTTCCTCCCTATTGTTGTTCCGCCACAGCACCTTAACAGAAGCTACATCTTTATTTCGGAGCTTTCTTACCTGGCGGTCCAAAATGGCTACGGGCTGCACCTTGTACGATAACTGCTCCGTCACCTGAATCTCATCCGCAGGAAATATTCTGGAGGGATCACCAATACACTTGCGGAGCATAGATACATGAAATACCGGATGTACCGCTTCCAAATCAGATGGCAGATCTAACTCATAGGCGACATTTCTAATTTTTCGCACAATCAGATAAGGCCCAATATAACGCGGACTAAGATTACCCTTTCTGCCGAACCGCATTACGCCTTTCATAGGCGATACCTTCAGAAATACCCAATCACCAACCTGGAATTCCAAAGGACGACGCCGTTTATCAGCGTATGATTTCTGTCGACTCTGGGCTGCCAATAACCGCTGCCGGATAAGTTTCACCTTATCAACTGCCTGCTGGATCATCTCTGGGCCGATTAACTCTGTCTCGCCAATATCAAACCAACCGATAGGTGACCTGCATTTCCTACCATATAAAGCCTCGTACGGAGCCATCTGGACGCTAGAATGGTAGCTGTTATTATAAGCAAATTCAATCAATGGAAAGTGATCCTCCCAGCTACCTCTGAAATCAATAACACAGGCCCGCAACATATCTTCAAGCGTCTGGATAGTGCGCTTGGCCTGTCCGTCACTCTGAGGATGAAAAGTTGTGCTCAGACTCAGCTGAGTCCCTAATCCTTCCTGTAAAGATCTCCAGAAGTTCGCGGTGAACTGGGCACCTCTGTCAGTGATAATAGATATAGGAACTCCATGAAGTCGCACAATTTCTTTAATATAAAGCCTGGCATAATCCTCAGCGGAGTAAGTAGTTCTGACGGGCAGAAAATGGGATGATTTTGTCAGCCTATCAATAATAACCCAGATGGAATCATACTTCCATGGAGTGCGAGGCAAACCTGTAATGAAGTCCATATTAATGATCTCCCACTTTCACGTCGGAATTTCCATTTCCTGCAATAGTCCACCCGGTTTCTGATGTTCAATCTTGACCTGCTGACAATTTGGGCACTGAGCGACGAACTCTGCGATATCCCGTTTCATACCATCCCACCAGTATAGGCATCTAAGATCATGGTACATCTTCGTAGACCCAGGATGAACAGAATAGCGAGCATAGTGTGCCTCGCCCATAACCTGCTGCCGTAGCCCCGCAATATCAGGTACACACAACCTGCCTCTGTATAGTAAGGTTCCGTCTAGTGTAAACTCGAACGGAGCCTTTTCCTTTTCATGGGTTGTGTCTCTGTACCGAGCTAAAACAGGATCTTCATATTGGTGCCGCTTAATATCTTCCTTAATGGATGATTCAGAAGCCCCTCGGACAGAAATCCGCGTACCCCCAGAATCGGCCAGACGAACCCCAAGATTAGCCAGCTGATGAATATCACGTACTATCTCTTTCCTATCTGGCTGTAAATCTGCTAAACTGCCCATAGATTTCTGGCTGAGTGCATCTACAACAACATTAGCCTTACCCGGATGATACAGAATATCCACACCATAGTCTTTCAGGAGCTCCAGCCACGTCCGCTGTCGCAAATTAAGCTCTTTCTGCTTAAAAATATATTGGAGACTCTTATGATCTGTATAGATATCAACATGAACACCATATAAATAATGTCTCCATATCTTCAGAGCATGAATCACCGCTGCAAGCTGCAGATCGTGTGTAGGATAATTCTTTTCATGTTTTTTGAGCTGTCGGGAAGCATAGGCTATAACTCTGTTGTGCTGCATCAATACACAGCCTAACCCCACACCAGAAGCATCACAATAGATAATATACCCGTCTGGTCCCTCTGGAAGAGTCAGAACTGGAGCTGTAGTCAGCTTCTCTTTCAGCAACTGGAAGCTTCGTTCACAAGCATCAGTCCACTGGAACTTGGCTCCCTTCTGAGTTAGCCTTGTCAAAGGAGCTGAAATCAAAGCAAACTTTTCCACAAATCTTCTGTGTGTCCACCCAGACACCATCAGCTGCAATAATATGTTCCAAGAATGCCACTGAAGCCAGCCAGAATTCACATTTAGAAAATTTTGCATATAATTTCTGATGTCGAAGCACCCCGAGTACCGATCTCAAATGATCTGCGTGTTCTTCCTCGGACGGAGAATAAACCAAAATGTCATCGATGAATACAATTACGAACATATCCAAGAATGGCCTGAATACTCGGTTCATTAAATCCATGAATACCGCAGGAGCATTAGTCAGCCCAAAAGACATAACTCTGAATTCATAGTGCCCATATCTGGTCCGGAATGCTGTCTTAGGAATATCGGCCTCTCGTACCCGTACCTGGTGATAGCCTGACCGAAGGTCTATCTTCGAAAAATATTTGGCGCCCTGCAACTGATCAAACAAATCATCAATTCTGGGGAGGGGGTATTTATTCTTTATGGTTACCTTATTCAGCTGCCGATAATCGATACACATGCGCAGCGACCCGTCTTTCTTACGCACAAATAATACCGGGGCTCCCGAAGGCGAAGTACTGGGCCTGATGAAGCCTTTTTCTAACAGATCCTTCAACTGCTCTTTCAGTTCTTTCAATTCTACCGGTGCCATTCTGTACGGGGGAATAGATATAGGCTGAGTATCTGGAAGCAAATCAATAATAAAATCTATCTCCCGCTCTGTAGGAAGGCCTGGAAGCTCTTCTTGGAACACATCTGGAAATTCATTAACCACGGGAACTGACTAAAGCGTCGGCGTTTCTGCTGTCAAGTCTTGTACCCGAACCAGATGATAAATATAACCCTTTCTGATCGTTTTCTTCGCCTTAAGGTATGAAATAAACTTACCTTTCGGCGATGCAGTATTACCTGCCCATTCTATAACTGGCTCCCCAGGAAACTGGAAACGAACTACCTTATTTTGGCAGTCAACATTAGCATAACATGAAGCTAGCCAGTCCATACCCATAATAACATCGAACTCGATCATTTCTAACTCCACCAGATCTGTCTTAGTGTCTCGGCCACATACAATTACAGAACAGTCTTTATATACCTGTTTTGCTACAATAAAGTCCCCAATCGGTGTGGCTACCTCAAATGGCTCTATAGGTTCAGACGTTATACCAATTTTTCCAGCAACAAGAGGCGAAATATATGACAAAGTAGAACCTGGATCAATCAATGCATACACAGACCGAGAGAAGACCAATAATGTACCTGTAACGACATTAAGCGATGCCTCCTGGTCCTGGCGGCTGGACAAAGCATAAATGCGGTTCGAAGGACCGCTAGTACCAGAAGCTCTACCACGGCCTCTGCCGCGACCCGCCGGTGCTAATGTACCCAGCCCTGTAGGGCGTATTGCCACTGACGAAGATGATGACCCGGCGGCTGATCCGGTAGGCTGCGCTACACCACCCGAACTACCCTTATACAGGCAATCTCTCACAGAATGCCCCTGACGGCCACAAGAAAAACATGCACCGGTGGCTCTGTAGCACTCCCCAGGATGGTATCTGCCACAATAAGAACACTGAGGCCTAGGTGGCCTCGTCTGACCAGAACCCCTATCCGTCCGCGAACCTGAAGCCCTGGAGCTCTGACCTGCTCCTGAATAACCTGGGCTATCAAATCTGCGACCTGTAGGCCGTAGAGATGCGCTCTGTGCCGGCTGGGATGGATATCTGCTAGGCTGCTGCGGCTGCTGAGGCTGTCTGCCCCGAAACTCTCCAGAATACCCGAACGATCTGGCCCTCTTGGGCTGTCTCCGATCCTGACTCCTATCGGGCTGATGACCCCTGTGCCGGTCCTCCATGCCCTGGGCGTGCGCCTGAATACGGGCAATATCCATATCGGGCTGAGCGGCCAATACCAAACAACTGTCGACAAAATACCGGTCCAACCCCATAATATACCTGTGCATCCTGTCAGCCATAGTAGCTACCACAGCAGGTGCATATCGGGCCAATGAGTCGAACTCCATACTGTACTCTCGAACACTGTGGCCCCTCTGTCTCAGCAATAAGAATCTGTCAGCCCTGGCCCGCCGTAACTCCGGAGGCAGAAAATGGCTAAGAAAAGCCTTAGAAAAATCATCCCAAACTGCTGGGGGAGCGCCGTCGCCTCTGGATAACTCCCATGACTCGTACCAATTTGCCGCTACATCATACAACCGGTACGAAGCCAATGTGACTGACTCTGTCGCGGAAGCATTAATGAAATGTAAGGTGCGCCGCATCTTCCTGATAAACTCCTCAGGATCCTCCTCGGGCTTTGTCCCGAAGAACTCTGGAGGGCCACAAGTCAAGAACTCACGAGCTCTCGAACTGTCACGCCTATATGCTCGGTCACCTCCCAATCCGTGCCCCTGAACCTGTCCCGCCACAAGTCTGGTCAATAGCTGGACTGCCTCTCTCATAGTCTGATCCTCAGTCCCTGGCCGTGGAGCTGGAGGCTCAGGTATTGGAATCTCGGGAGCTGGCGGTGGAGCCGCCCCTCGACCTGCAGCTGCTGCTGCTCCAATCTACTCTACATGTGGCGGTGTGGAAGAGCCCTCTGCCGGGGGCAAAATATCAGGAGCAATATCTGCATGGGCCCTGGTAACCCTCTGGGCCCGACTAGTCTCTCCCACAGCTGCTAACTTGGCCTTTTGGGCCGCTGTCGCCTTTTTTGGAGGCATAACTGCAAATGTAACAATTCGTTAGGGAGGAGTCATCCTGATAACACAGCTCTATCACACGATCTAAGACAGAAAGAAGGGTAGTATCCTAAATGCCCTGTAGCCTCCTGTTTATAGGTGTGGTGCACAACACACCGATAAACAAGACTCTACTAGACACGGTCTGTAGACATTCCGAGGACGAACCGCTCTGATACCACTTTTGTCACGACCCAACCCCGTAGGCCGTGACTAGTGCCCGATCTGGGCACCCAAACACATTTATCAAATGCTATATCGATATTTATCCAACGCATTCAAGTACATAGCAGAAGCCGACAAGGCTGTATTTCGAAGTTAGATAATTTCCAGAAAAATTTCGGCAGAGTTTCCTTTGTTTTACGGACTATCCAAAATAACCCTGCGCACAGAAAATACCAACAAAAGACCACACAGGGCCAACAAAGCAGCATTTAAACATATGCCGACCGGCCGCCGCGGCGAATGGGATCGCCCAAACACAACATATACCCGCATCTGTACAGAAAGACCCCAACCCACAAACATGTCCACAGACCTCTAAACAGACCGACAGAATCATATGACGGGACAGGGCCCCGCCGTACCCATGAACGAGAATATATATATACAGTAGTGACAGACTATACCAAAAGATGGGATCTGGATAAGAGAGCGCTCCAAAATAGCAGAATAAGATCCTAAGCGGACGGATCAGCAAACCTGTGGTCTGTACATGCGCGGCATAAAAACGCAGCCCCCGAAGAAAGGGGGTCAGTACAGAAATATGTACTGAATATGTAAAGCCTGGATTACAGAAACAGAATCATAACTGGTACAGAACGTACAGAAAAGTGAGTAGAAAATCCAAAGTATCAAATACATATTTCCAAAACATGCAGAGTGTGTACAGAAACATATGTCATATTAAATCCGACCCCTGCCAAGGGACTTGGCAGACAGAACGTGGCCACCCTCCCGACGCTGGTGCCACAACACAGAAGAATCAGAATAGGGGCATCACCCCGTAACATAATATGTCATATCAGATGGCCATAGCAAATCATATCAGAACAAGCGTACATGGCACAGCATACTCCACAAACCCATGTACGCGTATACCTACCCCCTCACATCGAGGCACGACGAACAATGCAAAGGATCACGCTTGACAACATATCCTGGCCCGGGCTCAGTGTGGGAAACATTGGGGCATCCACGAATGGAGTAGTGAGAGACTAATGCATTACAAAGTATAACCTTTCTGAAGTCGTTTCGAGTGTCAAAAAGATTTATCAGACTTAATGGAATATTTAAAACAACGTTTGTTAGGTAATTAGAATGGTAGTCAAAACATTTCTTTCAAAAACCGCTCGAAAGTAAGACTTGAGTACAATACGGGCAAAACCGGGAACAGTGGGCCCACCTCGGGACAAGCAAGGCGGTGGGCTCAAATTACATATTTTAAACTTATGGGGTCACCTACAAAGGTTCTACGGACGTTTTATAGCTTTCCAAGTAGTTTAGGGAAAGTTTGCATGAATTTTAAGAATACAAACCAAAAGGGCTCAATCTTACTGAAGGAAAAAGCGAGATTTTCAATTGCGGATTCCGATGGGCAGAAAATCTTTCGAAGCCCGAATCTGATTCTAATACACTTAGGCATGCCAAAAGAAGGATCGGGGTAGCTTTACATACCTTTTGAGATTTTTAAGCCTATCCAAGCTCACTCCCCGTTTCGTCGAAAATCTGTAAATGGTCACATTTACCAATTGTAAGGTATAGATGCTACGAATTCAATTCAACTCATATTTGTCTACCGAAATTTCGGCAGCACTTCCCCTATACATATAGCACCCCCGAGAATTCAACTCGGCTCAAACCCATCAACAACAACCCAAACAACAACATCAACATCAACAACAAACATTAGAAACACAATATGACACAACTAGTTCTACTTGCCGACAAAATGCCATAACCTTCATTTCAACTTCAATTTCCAAACCAATCTCAAGGGTTTCACATTCATTATCAATCTAGATCATCATAACATAGTTTAGAAGCATTTCATATCGTTTTCCTCAAATTATACATACGGTATACATAATATACAAACTTTCCGCCAAAGTCTTAACGCATTCGAAACTTCTAATCTTTGACTTACATATTCATAACATGATTCCATCTTCCAAATTCATCAGTACCCATCATAATTTGCAACCTAATAACTTTATTTTCATAATGTCGTAAAATCATACTTAAGCGACATAAGTTTCTACATTCCATTTCAAAGCAAACTCATATCGTTTTACTTTAATTTAGATTGCAAGAATCACAATAACACAACTAACACATTACCCAAACTTGATTCATTTCTATTCCTACTCCAACATACCACACGGCCTAATGATCTTTTTGCCAATTCATCCAATTTTATTCAACTTTCATTCTCAATATGAATTCCATCATATTCATAACTAGAATACAACATAATTTCAATTCTTCATTGGCATACAATGCATGCATACACACGGCTACACATATATACCACACACCCACTTTGCAAACTTCTATTTCTTCATACAATCAACACATTTCTACATACTACAACACAAACAAGACTTCATAACACAAGGATAAGGGATGAATTCTTACCTTATTCTCTAGTCTTCTTCACTTGAACTTGTGATCACTTTGATGAACCAAGGCCTCCTTTCTCCAAACCAACTACACCAAGTTGAAGAGGCTACTCAATTTAGTAGGAAAACCACAAAATATAAATTTTTAGAACAAGATTTTTGGTGGCTAATTTTCCTATGGCAAACCCAAAACCCTCTTATTTTTTTGCTCTTGTTTAGCTTTGTTTTCTTGTTCTTTCTTCAATCTTCTAAAGGATGAAGATGATATATAATAAGTATAATATGGTCCCCTTAGTTAATTTATCACATGGAAAAATAATTTGGGCCATGGGTTTGGGCCATAGTTGGCCGACCACCCCATCTCTTTTTGGGCCTCCTTTCATTCTCATTTTGAGCCCAATTGGCTTGTATATCATATTTTGTAATTCCCGAAACTAATTTTCCGAAATTTCAAATTTGCCCTTAGTCCTCCTCGACACTTCCACATTAATATTCTTTCACAAACAACTCATGCTAAATGTACTCAATTATGACTTTATCTCATACAAGTCAAGACTATTTCTAATTTTCCAGATGTGCGGAAACGCGGGATATAACAGAACTCATCCAATGGTGTACCACCAAGCTACTTCTTGTAACCCCAACATGTCGGTTCTCTGAACTATGCTTATCACTAACTGCCAATCATGAATCTCACAGAATCTTCCACCTATTACAAGTCCATTTCCGTAGACTTCCTTCTCTAAGCTACGCAACAATCACACTCAGGGATAATAATAGTAGGCCACAGAATCTATTCATAATAGCTTCTCTTAACTCACTCAACTCTAACTGAAAACTCTCTAAATTCCGCGTATCGCACAATCCCAAGTGTCATAACCCATAAAAGCAACCTAACACGACCGATAAATTCGATCAACCAAGACAGAATCTCTAATTGGAGTAGACACATGAACAGTTAAAACTATGATATCACAAGGCAATCCCAGTCACACAACATGATAAGTAGACACATACGAATAAGTGAATCCAGGATCAAATAACACAAATGCTAGTCTACGTTGGACAGAAACAAAACTTGAAATAACAGCATCTGAGGCCTCTGCCTCGGGTCCACCTGGGAATAAGAAACACTGGGCCCTACCACGTCCAGATTGAGATCCACCTCTCAAAAGAACACAGCCTCGGCTACTTAAAGATGTCGGAGTCCTCTGGAACTGATGACCCTGCCTGGGTCGTGGACAATATTGAGCAAAATGACCAATCGCTCGGCACAAAAAGCAACCTTTAGAAGCCGGAGTCTAATGGACTGAAACTAAAGACCCAGCTGAAGTAATCCTGTCAACCGATCGAGATAACGAGCTCTTGGAGACCCTCTGTCAGGATGGCCCACTAGAATAAGCCTGCAAGACTAAGTGCACAGGGCGGCCGAAATATGGCTTATACAGCCTAGAAGACTGAACGACGCCCCTCGAACTAGAACCACCATAACTCCCAATCTGACGCTGCCTATTCTCACTACCTCCTCCAACTGCACGGGCCTTAGCGGCCTTGACCGAAGAAACATGATCCGCGATGGACTGGAAGGAAACCCCCATAACCTCCATCTGAAGGCAAGGAATCTGAAGAGAACCAACGAGCTCACTAACAAAGCGTCAAATTCGATCAGGCCCGGTAGGGATCAGGGGAGCTGAATAGCGGGCCAGATATAGATAGTGAGTCACATAGGCCTCCAAAGACAAACCCGTCTACTGCAAATGTAGAAAATCCTCCCTAGGCGCCTCTCTCAGGGGCCGGGGCACATACTTCTCTAGGAAGGCCCGATAGAACTGTGTCCAACTCAGTGGAGGAGAACCCTCAGGTCTACAAGCAATAAAATATCTCCGCCAAGTCTTCGCGTCACCACGAAACTGATAGGACACATAGTCAACTCCATGGGCCTCTACGATCCCCATCCTATGCAATAACTCATGTATATCCAAGATGAACTCATAAGCGTCCTCAGAAGAAGTACCCGAAAACCTCGATGGCTCCAACTTCCTAAACCTCCCAACAAGATCCTGATCAGACACGGTCATAACAGCACCCTCCATGGGCCTAAGATCATCACTTGTGGCTAGTACAACATCAATAAGGAGAGTAATAGCAGCAGCGGGGTGTGCTACCAGAGTAGGTCTCTGCTCAGCGGTCTGCGCCCCAACTCTGGTCTGAGAGCCTCCGCCAGGAGTAGTAACACCAGCGGCAGCCTACTGAGCATCTAGATGGAGTAAGACTCTGGCCATAGTATCCTGCATAATCGGATGAGAAGTAATCTCGAGTTGTGTCTGTGCTGAGGCTACATCATCCTCGGTAGACTGGTCTCGAACCTGCTAATCCTCAGGCTCTTAAGACGGGGACCTCTCAAGACGCTGACCTACCGCAGGAGCCCTACCTCTGGCTGGGGCATCCCCACGGCCTCTTGCTTTATCGTGCCCTTTGGTGCCAACCGTAGCTGCGGGCTCTGGCACTTGGTCTCGGGCGATCGTAGCTCAAGTCCTCACCATCTATGAGAGAAAAGATAAGAGTCAAATACCAATTTGATCGTTCCAGATACCAATTATAATAAAGTCGCACAACAGAGGGGATGAAAGTGAATTTTCCTAAATATCCTATAGCCTCCCGTAGATAAGGACGGAGCTCATCGTACTGATCTACGAAACTATACTAGACAACCTCTTGTATTATAGACCGAGTAACCCAGGACTCGGATATCAACTTATCACGACCCAATTTCGCTAAGCCGTGCGGGCACTTACCTTTCCCGCCTCGGTAAGCGAACCCCCAACCCAACGAAATTAAAGACATAAATAAATAAATAAATAAATTCAAGCGGAAAAGAATAATCACGTAAATCTTGCGATATTATAATAGAAATAATACGAAATAAGGAAATACCCCCAGGGTCTGGTCTAATCCATACAAGAGAATCTAATGAAAAATATACAAGTCTGGAATATAATACTACATAAATCTGCCTATGTCTCAGAATGGGAAAAGTAAGACATAATAAGAGAAGTCTTCAAGGCGGTGGACGTCGCGTGCTCCTCCTGAAAACTCGAAGCTCTGCTGAAGGCGACTATTAGCCATGAAACATGGAAGCAGACCCACCTAGAACTCAGCATTCATAAAAGAATGTTGCAAGTGCAGGCCAGTACAAACAATAGTAGTGGTAGGTATCGTCGGCTGACTAAGTATAACTAACATAATTCAGACAATAAAGCAAGATAGGCAGATAAATCAACAATTATAAGTCAACACAACCAGAAACAAGTACCCGTCATCACCTATGTTGAAGCATCTAAACCCAATTATCCCAAGTCTCAATATATATCCGATCCAAAATCAATCAACACAAGCACAACACCCGATCATCACAATGTAAACCAAGATGCAATGCACTGATGTAAGAATGCCAATGCAAAGCAATGCAGTGTACACATGTACTCCGGACGGAAGTATCGACAACCCGGTAGCACAACCCATGGAGAATCCACCGTGTCCACATATCACTCGCTCCGGAATGCCTCATCGGAGCACAAGCACGATCACAGTGTCGGCCACATTGCCACCCCCTGTCAAATGCGCCTTACTTACATATATGCTATCACGCATAGGCCACATCGTCACCCCCGTCAAATGTACCTTATACTCACATGAACTGCCACACATAGGCCACATCGTCACCCCCTATATATACATGAATGCAAGATGAATGTGCAAGTATGATTTCAAGTATGGAAACGCAAGTATGAAAGAAACTCATATGTAGGCATGAAGATGACAATGACCAGATCTCATATCAACTATCAACGTACCGCACATGCACACCTCACAATATCAATCTCATCTCATTCGCTCCCGGCAACAGACCTCAGATCACGGACTCTCACATCACTCCACACAATCCACGATTCCGAAACAACCATCGGATATCGTACTACTCACATCACTCTCATGCAACTGAGCCCAGCACAACACATTGATATCAACAATGTGTCAACAAGATATCATAAGAGATGTGAATGCATGTGATGTATGAGTCAACATGAATGATCAGATCAATATCACAAGTACCAAGCATGGGTACACCAACGATATCATGAAAGACTACGCGAGTCATATAGAACACTATCCTCATAATCAATGCCAACAAGTGAGGCATCTCAATATCATCAACAAGATATATCAATAGTCTCCGATACCTGCTATTACAACGCGACATCAAGCCGACAACAACGGAACAAAACGCATACCAACACAACGAGGTGGCTTGCCCCAATCACACAACAGGGCTCAGCCCAATACAATATCTAACCCAACTTCAGACACGAAGGTTTACATTTTTTCTCCGACAATATAGTCTAAATATATGCTTCGCTACACGAACTCTCACCAAGGGTAAGCCATAACCTACCTGGATGGCCGAACAACAAACACCAACAATCACTCTATAGCCTTGCCCTTCTGCTGAGCCTCAAGATAAAAGAAGTCTAGACATATTCGAAATCTAGATTAGAAATCATGAAGATCGATACCCATATTTATATCATTCAAATTAGATCAAACCCAACAGCAGAATTTGGGGAAACAGGGCCCACAGGGTCAAACCGGGAAATTCGGGAGAAAATATCAAATTAAGCACTAGGTGATCAAAACCCAACAACTAATTGCTAAATTAACTCAAGGATTCACCTAATTTCGAATTTCAAGTAAAACCCCCCATTTTGGGTATAAACCCTAACTCTTAGATTCAAGAATTCAACACTAATAATGGAAGATATAAGATTAACAAGCTTAGATACATCATAATCTAGCGTAAACCCAATTAATTTCATCATTAATAAGCCTAGATATAAAATCCATCAAAACTCACTTTTAATCTTCCATTACTAAGGGCTAACAAGGAAAGAGGAACCCCTAAGATGATAGGAACAATGAAATAGCAAGAAGGTTAGAGGAGCTTACTACAAAGAATCTTCACCAATAATTCTCCAAGAACAGACCCCAAGAGTTGTTTTTTCATAATGGTATAAAATGGTACACTAAGGGCTTTTAACACTTCATTTAATGAAGTCACTACCTGTCACCCGCTTTGGCAACGCTATGGCCACTCCAGCGGTGTCATGATCGCTTCAGCGGCCAAGTCCAAATGGCATAGATAGCACCAGCTACAGGGTGACCGCTCCAACAGTAACGCTGCCGCAGTGCTGGTGCCGCCAAAGCGGGCACCTGACACCAAAAACTACACCAAGTTTCACACTTCAATC
Organism: Lycium barbarum; assembly: GCF_019175385.1. Lineage (NCBI taxonomy): Eukaryota > Viridiplantae > Streptophyta > Magnoliopsida > Solanales > Solanaceae > Lycium > Lycium barbarum. The sequence continues at coordinate 27,802,309 of NC_083337.1, forward strand.
ATTGTTTGACTAATTCTTGAGGCCATCTGCTCATATACAACATACACAGACATACATAAAAACACGTTACGAACGCTCTTGTGGCCTCGAAATTCCCAAACGAGGTCTCGTTGACAAAGTCAACCCTCGATACCTCAATTCTAATTTCCCAACCCAAGTCCCAAAATGCATCCGAGTACATTGGGAACCGAACCAGATATACACACAAATTCTAGATTACCATCCGGACCTCTCAGAATCGACGGATTTTGGAAAAAGGTCCGTGTACCCAAAAGTCAACTTTGAGTCAACTCCATTTCGCTTAAAGAGCATATTTCACAAAACCGAATCAAGTCTAGACACCTCAGGAAGCATGTCAATGGTCCCCTCAGGTCAAAAGTCAGCTAACCAAGCTCAGGAAAGGGTTAAAAAGGCCGAAAATGCGATAACGACCAAACGGGTCGTGACATAATTGGCATAGAACTCCCGGACTAGGACAGGATAATACTGACCCTTTGGTCGGCTGAAAACTTCCAGCCCATAATGTTGGGGGAACTCTCTAATTCGAGGCTGGTCCACCAAATCACTAAACCCGATGCGCCTCTCCATAAATATTTTACGCTTTGCTTTGCCCCCTTTTTTCGACCCATCGATCCCCTTCTCATATCGCTCCTTCACACCCTCTACCGAGAATCGTAGGTCATCCTCTATTTTTTATAAAACAAAGTTCAGCCCGACTGCACTCCACAGCACTATCATTACTGGATTCACCCTCAGTTTCCGAGTCCTGAGAGTGGGCGGTGGCATCTTTCGGTCTGTAACACACATCCGCCGCACGAACTTGTTCATGGTTGGACCCCTCTTTCTCAGATTCGCTTGCAGTATCGTACCCCTCGTCACCAGATCCTTCATTACGGGCTCCTTCATTACCGGATCCTTCATCACCGGATCCTTCATTACCGGACCCTAATTCAGATGAGTACTCCTCCTCTTCAGACTGGAAGGAGTCCTGTAGTGTGGCAGCTTTTCTAGCGGTGGTGGTTCTCGGCCTCTTGGGAGGTGGGGCAATCACAGCTTCTTCGTCAGAATTTCCATCACGAAGCCTGGTAGTTATGTTATCTCTGCCTCAACCCTTCCTTCGAGTTGGTTTGGAACCACCACCCTTTCGAATTGGTTCCTTAGGCCTCATACCTATTAACACAATCATATAACTGTCATGACCCAAATTATTGATCGTGCGGGCACCTACCTTATTATCACTAGTAGGCAAGCCCTTACCCGTGAACCCATTAATCATTAGCCAATTTCAACTTCTTTAATCATTTATACTCTAACAATCAATAAATAAGTGAATGACTAAATAGTCTAACCAAGTCATAAATAATAAATAATATAAATGCAGAAGTCTTAACTATTACACCCTCAAAATCTGAAAGTCATCGTACAAGGACTCTAACCAACAATGTCTAAAGAATGAAATATATGTCAAATATAATAATAAATAATGTCTGGAATTTAAAGTAGACATTTGAAAAGACAGATCTTCAAGTGGCATGGCATAGGTACAAGCTCACCCTCAGATCTGATCGAGAAAACTAGCTTCAAGCTAGAGATGCAATCTAGATGAAATCTCTGGAACACAATCTGCACTCAAAAAGGGTGCAGCATGGTATTATCAGTACAAACACTATGTACCGGTAAGCATCATAGGCCGACTAAAAATTAGTTCACGTAGATAAGCATAAAATCAACAAGATAAACAGATTGGCACTTAATACTCAAATCCAAGTCACAGAATATCCCATAGTATAATCACAGCCTAAGATGAAGCTTTTAAACCATAAGTCTGTCAAGTCTCAATAATCTCACCTGATAATCACAAGTCCAAGTTCCATCCCTAGGTAGACTCACTAATCCAAAATTTAAATCAGTCCATGGTCATACTTATATCACAATAGGTATTCAACATTCATACCAAAATCAGAACCAAACGAGCATTTAATAATGCAGAATAAAATGTAATGATGTGCAATGCAAATATGATTATATGTAATGCAATGCACTGGCCAATCACTCAAACTGTACATACATGCTAATTAGTGTCTTTGCCCAATAGTTATGACCTGCAGGGGACCCATGGTGTCCATGTACCACTCGCGCTGGAACTGACCTCGGATCACGAGCCCTTAACTTGGCCACATCCTCACCCCCTATCAAATGTGACTTCCATATATATACTGTCACGACCCAACTAGAGGGCCATGATGGGTACCCGAAGCTAGCCTACCGAGCACCACTCGTCACACTTCTTCCAAACTATCTCGGTAGACCACTTCTCTAATTATCAAATAACTCAAACTAACTAAATGCCATTCTCAAAAATAAAACTCATTATGAAGTAATCTTCGATTCCACCTCAAACATATATATGAACAAGCCGACAAGGATACAAAATGATATACATAATATACACCAATAAGGTCATGAAACATCTACTATCCAGACATGTCTATGAGCATCTAACTGGAGTACTGAAAAATCATAAGGACGGGACATGGCCCCGCCATGCCCCAAATATGAACACAAAAGAATGTACCAATAACTACAACTCTGGAGTAGTGGAGTGCTCCTATATATCCGTTGATAAAGCTCCTAGCGATCTGGACCCTCTCTCTGTCTACCTGCGGGCACGAACGCAGCTTCCACAAAAGAAAGGACGTTAGTACGAACATTGTACTGAGTATGTAAGGCATGAATAATAACATCATAAAGGAATAAAGAAATACAAGATAAAGATATAACCTATAACTGATTGCCTCTTAGGGCGGAACCATGCATGCTAACTTTTACCTTTTAAAACAACATCATAACACACACACACACACACACACACACACACACACACACACATATATATATATATATAAACTACCCGACCATATAGGTATGGTGTAATCATCATTAGCCCGCGTCCGGGGTAACCGTCTCATGCCGCCCACTAGTGGTGTCTGCCCGGCCAACTAGGCACGGTGTTATCCATAAGCCGCCCACTACGCCCTCCGTAGTGGTGTCTGCCCGGCCAACTAGGCACGATGTAATCATACATATACATATAGCATTCATAAGAGCCCAATGTAAAGATACAACTCTATCGGAGTGACATAAGGTTGGTGACCTCCGATTTACATAATGGAACAATCATCATCTCTATATCTCATCTAGAAATAACAATGATTATAAGGTGAGATCAACAACAATGAATAGAATCAAAGAAATCTTAAAATAAATCAATAATCTAATAATGGCAGCACAATCATAAGCTTTGAGACTTCTAGAAATAAAATCATCATCATCATGATCATCATCGAAAACATTTCATCTTTAACATCATGTGAAGCTTTAAGAATCATGAACTTCTAACTATTGGAAGTAAGAAAGTTATGGAAAATATGGATAAAATTACAACATAGGAATCATGCCTTGAAAGAAGGGGACTAGCCTTACGTACCATTATGTCTCCTTAACGACTAAACGTTCTCCTCTCAAGCTCGCGACTCTACAATCAAGAGAATTCGTACTAAGGTTAGTTTATTGAAAGCATGGTTAAGCTTAAACTAAAGCAACTAAGAGCTAACGGAATTTGGGCAACATTTCCTTTATTTCCTTGACTTTCCCATATAATAAACAAATTCCAAACATCAATAGCAACATCCATAATACCATAATCAAGAGGCTTCTTTCAAGTTAAGCATTGTTCAATCCTCAAAACTCCTTTTTAAGGTCATTCATAACCATAGCTACAACACAACACCATATTCACTTACATATAATACTCCCTCAACATCATTAGTGTCTCCCACAACAAGATTATACTCATGGCATACTAAGAATCATGACTCAAGTTAGTTGCTACTCAAAAATATCATTAACTCCATATGTGAGCTTCATCTTCTACTTTCTTCCCTCATTCATGTTATTCAACAACCAAATACTCTTAATAACATGAAATAGATGTAAAACTCACCTTTTATTGTACAAGGATGAAGATTGTATTAATGTATTCCACTTGAATGAAACCCCAACTTCAACCCCAAAAGAAATCTTAAGCTTCACAAACCTTAATAAATCTCTCCACTCTTGATTCTCTTGATCCTTTGTATTTAATCTTTGATTTCTCTTGGGTTTGTGTTAATATGATAAGGGGAATGTTCTAGAACCTTCAAGACTTGAGGAAAATGTGGGAAACGAAAAATTAGAACAAGGGTCATCTATATATAAAAAGAGAAAAATCTAGAAAAAAAATGACCCGACCCGATTATACGGACACTTATACGGTCCGTATAAGTGGTCGTATAATCCCACAAGGGATTGAACCTTCTCTGGAATGTTATACGGACCATTATACTGACCGTATAAAGTTATACGGACCGTATAAGTAGTCGTATAACCCACTTTTTTCGAACTTTCTCTAGTTGATTCGTTTGACTTTCAATCCTTGTGGAACCTTCTTAGCACTTGTATAACACTTCATTAACCATCTAAAGAGCCCTATAGCTCTTCCTCAAAATATTACTAAATAAATATTAACTCAATTATTGAGAAAACCTTCCCAAACACAACTTATATTTCACTTCCTTCAACGAACTTAGTTCCACTGATTCATGTGACTTCAAAATCTTGTAGTACACATTTTAAAGCTATCGAGTACTCGCCCTAACCTCATAAGGACTTCATGTTTTCCTTATGCTCGCATTAGTCTATTCACAATGTAATAACTCAAAATTTCTGAGATGTAACATATATAAATATTCCTTTCTCATGACAATGTATGTCTCAATGTATTCCAGTTCATTAGTATGTATGGACTATGAACAATTAGTAATATCAATATCAAACACAAGGCATCATGCCACAAATCTTTCATGAATCATTTCTGAACCATATCCATCATGTATGAGTGTATGAATGCATAAATGAGTGTAAACATGGTAAATCAATGCAAACAAATAAAGCAACATTAAAGGTGCAAGTCACAATGCCACAAGTCATATCAAGACGTAGATCAACTAAACCATGAAATGAATCATACAAACCATCTCAACCAAAATAAGAGTCTATGTTCCTCTTTACCTCCACATATAGCAAGTACGCCTCATAACTAAGTCTTGTATCACCAAGGCGCTCCATTTTTCTATACATCATCATCAACGGTAAATCATACATCAAGTTTTCATCTGAGTACTATCTTAAGTATATATGATGATCAGGTCTAAACTCATTATCCTTCCTTTCTCCGATGATATGTGTCACAATAAGAGAGAATTGGATGCAACACGTATTACAACACAACAATTCAGATAACAAGTCTAATCACAATAACAGGGCAACAAGCCACCATCAGCAACAATCAACCTAATAGAAATCCATCCCGAATCACCGCAGTATGAATACAACTACACCTCATATTTTAGTACATAAAGTAATAGCGACGAGCCCACAAAATCAGAAGTCATACCAACCTAGCTAATATCCAACCAAAACACCATGTCTGAAGACCTAATCATGCTTTCTCCCATTAATTCTACACATTACATATCTTTCACTAATCAAAGTCTAACTAAAGTAAGTCGTAACCTACCTGGAATGTCGAATAACAATCTCGAATCGTCAAACCTTAGCCTTGCCTTCCTCTTTGGAGAGCCTCGAAATGATTAACGTCTATCAAATAATTAATCTAAATGAGAAAACAAGGCCAACAATACCCGTATTGGTATACTTTCAGAAAAATACCCAAAATACCCCTACAATGGACTCAGGGTTCATGAGGGTAAAACGGGAAACTTAGTGTACAATTATGCTACCCATCATCTATTTAACCTTCAATCTTAATTTTATGGAATTCCATTCATCACAAGATATCCAAATTCATCTTTTCTATTTTTAGCCCTAGGGTTCTTAAACCATTAGTTCTTCACAATTAGTGTGTCGGATGGCTATGAGATGATGATAATCAATAATAAATAATGAAAACTAGGTTTTAATCTTATCCTAATGTGCTTGTGAATACTTTTCCATTGTTACCTCCCAAACCTTTCAACTATTGGAGGTTTCATCAATTCTTGGGTTCTAATCTTTCACCCACCCTTAATGGAGCTTACGCTTGTCGTGGGATTTAAATAAGGAATGATAATAAATCACATAAGGGTTTGCACTTACCTTCAAGGAGGAACTTCACCCTAGCCCTAGGAAAATAGCCTCTGACTTTCTAGGGAAGTGTTTTTGGGGTTTTGTTGGGAATGACTCGAAATTTTCACTTAAAAATAGACCTTTCTGACCAGTGGTTTGCTGCAGTGGGTGTCGCTACAGCGGGTGCTCAATGTTCTGCCATGATCAAAATTTCGTTTTAGCCCCCGAAACGCATTCGGAACCACCCGAACACAAATCATATATGCGTTTTGATTGTAAACCACGTTACGGACTCACCCGTGACCTCAAAATTCCCAAAAGAGATCATTTTAACTAGGTGTTGAACAAGTCAACCCCAACACTATGAAACTAAGCCTTCACTTGAGATTCAAAACATTCCCGAACACCTTGGAACCCAAACCAATGACTTCACTAAATCATAGATTGTACTAATGGGTCTCGGGGGAAGGGTCAACAAGGTTAAATGGGTCAAAACACTATAACATCCAAAAGGGTCGTTACAATAATGCATGTGAGACATGCAGCAAGTTGGCATGAATTAGTAAAGTGATTTGAATCCATGTATGATGTTGCAGTTGTGTATCCCGTACTTGAGAAGTACGGGACATGCTTTTGATGTGCTACTTGGATTGGACCTCGAACTTTGAAGTACGGCTTGAAGGTACGTCCGCACTTTGAGGTGCGGGCCGTACGTTCAAGTCATACCTCACTTGTCAAAAATAGTGAGTCACTAAGGCATTCTTCTAATTTACGAGCAAGAAGTACGGGGCGTACATTAAAGTATGGCCCGTATTTTTGTTCGTACATCAAAAACCATATAAAACTTCAACTCTACACAGCTGCACATCCAAAGTTTACAGGGTATCGGGATATGGGTTACTCATACTTCACCCAATTCACTTATTTTTGTTCATATTGGTAATTTATCGAACAATTGGCGGGCATAACAATTTAGGACTTCAAAAATAAAGTCGTCTATTGAAACGCCCGCTGACTCAGTGGAGGATTGATTATACTCACCTCCACGAGTCTATTTATTACACAATATCAAATTCTCACCCCTAATTAGATTCAATTTCCAAACCACTACAGTTATCAACCCAACTCTAATTGAAGCAACAGTTCTAGATTACAAAAATCAGATAAAAAAATCTCAAATAAAGAATAAAAATCAATAAAAAAAATATGAAATTTTGGCCCGTTCTTTGAAGTACAAGCATACTTGGAAGACGTACCCGGTTGGCAAATTCCAGTGGCCACTTACTTTTTATCCTTAAGGTGCGGGGTGAAAGAACGGTTCCTACTTTGAAGTACAGCCCGCACTTACATCCCGTACCTAGATGGAAATTTCCAGTGACTCACTTTTTGTGGTCTTCATGTACGGGCCATAAGTGCGGCCCGTACAATGAAGTACGGGAAAGAAGTGCGGCCCGTACTTTTACCTGTATAAAATTCACTCTTCTAGCTTTTGCATCTTATTTCACCTCTGTTTTCCTGCACATCAAAGTTCTCATACCCAGGTATATTACAAAGCAACAAAAACCAAAAAGTGCATAGAAATCCCAAAAAAATAAAAAAATAATAAAAAAAAAAAACCTTGGGTTGCCTCCCAGGAAGCGGTTGATTTAATGTCGCGGCACGACGGTGGTACCGCTTTACTCTAGGTATGTGTCCTCTGGGTCAAAATTCGTTGCCAAATGTTTCAGCTGGTACCTGTCAATAATCTTATCCCCATTAACTATCCCATGATAGTGCTTCACCCTCTAGCCATTCACCTTAAATGTCCGAGTCCCATCTTCGGACTTCAATTCAATAGCCCTATTGGGTGAAACACTTACCAACTCGAAAGGTCTGGACCACTTTGATTTCAACTTGCCCGGTAGCAGCTTTAGTCTGGAATTATATAGCACGACAGGATCGCCCTTGTAAAATTCCCACTTGAGGATGTTTTTGTCATGATAATGTCTTATCCTCTCCTTATACAATGCTGCACTCTCATAAGCCAAGTACCGGAATTCATCCATTTCATTGAGCTGAAACAACCGAAGTTTAGTTGCTTCTTCCCAATCCATATTGAGCTTTTTCAAGGCCCACACGGCTTTATGCTTAATTTCGACTGGCAAATGGCACGCCTTGCCAAAAACTAGCTTGAAAGGTGAAGTCCCCGGCAACGGCGCCAAAATTTGATACGCTCAAATTACACCTTTTAAATAGCGTAAAGCGGATGATGTCAAATATAGTAACCCAACTAGGTTGGGGTCGAATCTCACAGGGAATATGGTGTGAAAAGGTTACTAAAATCGTAGAGTACTTTGTTTAGGTCTAATGTCATATTCCATTGAGTTTGAAGAAAGTTGGTTGTTTATGACTAATTGTTAAATAATTGTTTTGGATTGTAATATATGGTAAAAGAAACCCACGTTGTGTCCCCCGTTAGATAAAGTGTATGCTATGTTGATTGATCATGATATACTTCTAATGGATCGTTATCAGAAGGCACATAACCTCTTATTGAATCCCTAATGTTTCCCAACAATTAAAGATTATTTCTCTTTATGATTTTCCCAAATATAAAAGAGTGTAGATGAAGAACGGTTAATTCATGCCAAGTAAATTCTTCTTATTCCTAAGTGAATTTATTAAAGTAAGGCTACTGCCTAGAGTTCTTGTTATTTATTCCTACCAAACCCTACTCACTTTCCCAAGTTAAGCAAAGTTTATGGCTTTAATCAATGTTTGCAACCATCAATTATGAACGAAGAATGAAGAATAAATAAACCCTAATAATCCATTATGTGTATATCAATCCCAATCCCTAATCACAAAACACCCATCCTAGGGTTCTCAACCTTAATAGAGAAATTAGCTACTCAAAGTGGAAGAAGAACAAAAAGATATAATAAAAATCATAATGCTTACTTTGATTGATTGGATTTGAAAGAAAGTAATTGCAATTGTTTGTTCTCCAAAAAGCTTTCAAAAACTATGAGTATTCAATGGTAAGGAAAGTTAATACTAAAAACTGATCGCGTATGTTACCCAAAACCCTATGAGAACTATTTATAAGGTCTAGAAATTAGAATTACTAATTATTACAAAACAATTGTAGGCAATCAAAGTGCGGGACGTACTTTAAAGTACGTTACGTACGTTCTAAGTACGGGTTAGGCTCTGTTTGCTTCAGGTTTCAAAGTGCGGGCTTGAAGTGCGGGTCGTACTTCAAAGTACGGTCTGTCCTTTTCCTCCAACTTTCAGCACTCTCAGGAAATTGACAGCGAGGAACGAGATGAAAGTACGGGACGTACTTCAAAGTGCGGCCCATCCTTTTCCTCCAACTTTTACACTCTATGGAAATTGACCGCGAGGGACGAGATACAAGTACGGGACGTACTTCAAAGTATGGCCAGTCCTTTGCCCATTTTCCCAACTTCAGTGAAAATTCTTCATTCTTACCTTATAGTCCTCAATTACCTGAAAAACAATAAAAACATATCAAAACGACCCAGACTTGCTTAAAAACAAGTAAAACTTCTAGTAAAAAGGAATGAGATGTCCTTAATTTCTCGGCACATCAGGACCCGATCGCATTAGTAGTAAAAACTAAAATTCATTACTTTTATTTCGAACTACGTTCGACCTGATTCCAGCTGCGACAGGATACGTAAGCGCTCTTTGACCTCGGTCGTAGCAAACGAAAAAGCCAAGAAACCTTAGAAAGCCTCAGAGATAGGACTTCAAGGAGAATTGAGACTTAGTGCGAAAAGATTGCCATACATCTGAAACTGGGGCAAAAATTTTTAGATCCTCTCAAAATTTCTCATCCTAAACCAATCAGTGAGGGTTAATCAGTTCAACGCCCTGGAGTGGGGCAGATATTTTGAGGATACCTCAAAATTTCCTATAATTAAGATTCGGCAAGAGAGTTTGTCAGGCAATGCAGATTTAAACTGAGGCAGAATTTTTGGGAGGATCTCAAAAATTCCTCAAAAGAACAGGATCCCCATCTATCAAAGCAGCAGAGAAGGGAATATTTCTAATTCAAAGCGCATGTCATGACAATTAACCTAAAGCATTTTTAGAAAAATATGCATTTGTTTTCATAAGTAATTAATTCTTACAAAAAATGATTTTCTTGCATGATTAAAATAAATTCATCTTTCGAATATCGAATCCAAGGGGATCTGAATCCAAGGGAGCTGACGAAGCTGAAGACGCAACTAGACACAGCAATACGAGTCAACTTTAATAGGAAACTAACCCTTTTCTTATGCAGGTCTGTGTGTCATCAGGAGGACGACCTATTTTTCTAACTTTGTTTCATGTGCAGGTAAAGACGGTACACCAGACAAGGTCAGAGCTACCACCAGAGATGGGGTTCGTAACAGTCAAAGCCACGAGGGCTATAAAAGGATCTGAACACCTTAAGGGAAAATATCTAGCTACAAAGGCTATAAAAGGATCAAAATGCCACAAGGCCAAATATCTAGCCACAAGGGAAAATATCTAGCCACAAGGGCTACAAAATGACCAAAACGCCACAAGGGCAAACATTCGGCCAAAAGGGTCACAACCTAACAAAACAACACATCTGACCACGGGGGTCACAGCCAATACAAAGGACGAAAGAAAGAAAATTTAGCTGAAGGGGTCATATCTGTCATTTGTATGCCAAGAGGGCCACTCATACAAACATTGCCAAGAGGGACACTCATACAAACATGCCGAGAGGGCCATTCATACAAAAATTGTCGAGAGGGACATTCATACAAATATTGCTGTGAGGGTCATTCATACAAACATTGCCGAGAGGGACATTCATACCAACATTGCTGAGAGGGTCATTCATACAAATATGCCAAGAGGTCCATTCATTCAAACATTGCCAAGAGGATCATTCATACAAACATTGCCATGAGGGCCATTCATACAAATATTGCCATGAGGGCCATTCATACAAACACTGCCAAGAGGGCCATTCATACAAACATTGCCATGAGGGCCATTCATTTATACAAATATTGCCAACAGGGTCATTCATACAAATATGCCAAGAGGTCCATTCATTCAAACATTGCCAAGAGGGTCATTCATACAAACATTGCCATGAGGGCCATTCATACAAATATTGCCATGAGGGCCATTCATACAAACACTGCCAACAGGGCCATTCATACAAACATTGCCATGAGGGCCATTCATTCATACAAACATTGCCAAGGGGTTCATTCATACAGACATTGCTAAGAGGGCCATTCATAAAAACATTGCTAAGAGGGCCATTCACAAATACATTTCCATGATGGCCATTCATACAAACATGCCAAGAGGGCCAATCATACAAACATTGCCAAGAGGTCCATTCATACAAACATGCCGAAAGGGCCATTCATACAAACATTTTCAAGAGCGCCATTAATACAAACATTGCCAAAAGGGCGATTCATACAAACATGCCGAGAGGGTCATTCATACAAACATGCCATAAGGGTCATTCATTCCAAATAGTTTGCCGTAAAGGCCCTTTATTCATAAAAATTTCCACACATGATCAAAAGGGTTAAAGCGAAGTAAATTTGGTCAGATCACTGCAGTCTTCGCTCCAAAGGTCAAAACGATGTAAATCCGGCTAGACGGCCGCAGTATTCATTCTCCCAAATCAATCACAGCATTACCCAGCAGATGAAAGTAGATTAGCAGCCGCCAAATGGAGCAAGCTGATCAAATCAAATTCAGATGCATGCAGAGCAAACGTGGAACTTTTTCTTACTCAGTTAGTCGAGATAGGGTGCCCATGAGAGTCAAGCTGCCAGGACGTAGAAGATCGCTTAGCCACACAAAATTGCTTTACTTGCTTTATTTGCTTCCCTTTAAATTTTCCCGCAACCGGTCAGGCATACATGGGCACACACACAGGCATTCCAGCATAAGGGATGCCTTTTTCCTCCTATCGAGTCGAACTATAAGTGACTTGATTCCCAACGACCAGGGATATGTAGGCAGACTCATTACTAGAGAGTCAGCCACACTCCAACAAATCACTCCGGACCTCCCAGTCTTTTGACAACCGAACAATTTGAGATTTGCTTAAATTGGATTTAGAAGTCTAAATTGAGTCAAGCTACAAGTGGCCTGAATTTTCATGTAACCTGAGATATGTAGGAAACGCAGAAACCAGGGTCCAGCCATATATTTGAAAATCGGATAAAAATGAGAGGTAGTTTAAAGTGGGTCAGTCAAAAATCAGGGTTAGTCAAATTTCGTTGCTCAGGGATGGTACGGCCATCCCCGAACACCGAAGGGCCAGTTGTTGACACCTAAGTTTTGACCTCCCATTATTTATTTTAATTACCCAGAGTCCTTGGATATCAAACGAAGTGAAATGTATATTTTCTACAAGTCAAAATGATTTTATAAAATTATTTCGATAATATTTTGCCATTTCAATTTTGCAAAATAGCTTCAATAATATTATAAATCAATTATTCATTTAAATTGTTAAAATTATCAAAAAAGATCAATTAGCAACCATTTTACTCTGTTTAATTCAAGAAATCTGATTAGTTAAATGAATTAATCATTTTACCCCTCAATTCCTAATTCTGCATAATCATTTTGCATTTGTGCAATTGTGTGCTTAATTCTATTTAATTTCATAAATTGCTTATTATATGGTTAATTGGGGCTACAATTGAAATAATCAATTGTTGGTTAATCTTGGCCTTAATCGAAATAGCCAATTTCCATGGTTTAAGTCAATTAAGGTCATTATTGCAAAATTAGCCTCTAATTGTTTTAATTATTTTAATTATGTCCTTAATTGAAATAGCTAATCTCATGGATTAAGTCAATTAAGGTCATTATTGCAAAATTTTCCTTTAATTGGTTGATTAGAATTAAATGTGGCCATATTTGAAAAAACCAATTTCACGGTTTAAGACAATTAAGGTCATAAATGGTAAAGTTTAAGTCTTCTACATAATTAACCATGTTTATTAGTTTGATTAATTATGTTTGACCATAATTGAGGGGTTTAAATTAATTGACTTTCTTAATTGTGGCCATTTATTAAATTAGTATCAGGTCCCTTCTATATATGTACACATATATACACAGATATACATACGTATACATGTATGCAGTGTGTATATGCGTGTATATGTCAGGCCAATTCCCCCCCCCCCCCCCCCTCCCCCTTTCCTTTTTTTTAGTTGGCCGAGCCCAGTCCAATAGGACCGAGACACGACCCAAGTCTGTAATTAAAGGGGTAAAACCCCTTATCCTCTTTCATTTTTCACCAACACCAAACAACCCCTAAGAGAAGGGTTTCCCCTCCAAAACCCTAGCGCCGCACCTCGTCTTTCTCTCTCTCTTTGACTTCACCGATGCCGAAAATAGTAAAAAGAGAGACCCGCTTTATTGCTTTAGCTGTTTTGTGGTCAGGAATGGCAAGAGCATTTATTTCTCTGCCATTTCTCAACCATTTCCACCGAGTCTCGACCCAAACAAGGTATAACTTCGTCCTTCCTTTGCTTTTTCTGCACTTTACAACGTAGATGACTGAAAATCCTTAATTAGTTTTGTTGTTACTTGTTTGAAGTCCTCAAACCTCATTGGTTCATGAGGAACCAGTTGGATCGAGTTTAGTTAGGTCAAATCTGACCCTTTATTCGATTGATTACCTAATTCTCAGCCATTGGATGTGGTATTGAGAGATACAATTCTCAAATTGTAAAACTCCCACATCGAAAATGAGCTAGGGTTTTGAGTGTTGACACCTAATTTTTGACCTCCCGTAATTTATTTTAATTACCCAGAGTACTTGAATATTAAACGGAGTGAAATATATATTTTTAGTCAAACTGATTTTATAAACTATGTAGATAATATTTACCATTCTTATTTGGTAAAATCATTTCTATAATGTTATAAATCATTTGGAAATTAATTTGTAACAATTGTGATGCATTTTGCTAAATTCAATCAAGAAAATAGTTCAAAAAAATTATTTATTTAATTGTTTAAATTATCATAAATTAATTAGGAAATATTTCACTTTATTTAATGCAAGGAATCTGGTCAAATCAAATGAATTAATCGTTTTACCCCTCAATTCTTAATTTGACATTTAGTTGTGATTAATTTTATAAATGGTTTACTATTGAAAAATAATGGCTACAATTGAAATAATCAGTTGTTAGTCTAATTCTGACTTTATTTAAAATATCCTAATCCATGGCTTAAGTTTAACTAAGGTCATTTTTTGTAAATTAGCTTTAATTAATTAATTAGTCATTTATAAAGTAAGTGTCAAACCCGGTATATATACGTGTATATATATGGATATACATGCAATATGCATGTATATCACATGTATATACGTGTATAATATTGGGCTTCCCTTTAATCCTTTTTAAAGTCGGACTGAGTCCAGCCCACAGAAGGGACCGACCTGGCCCAACACAAGAGTAAAAGAGGTAATACCCCTATACTCTTTCATTCCTCGTCCAAACAGCCCCTACCCCCTTACCCCCTTTCTCTTTCAGTTAATCATGTGGTTAATAGTTTGGTTTGTTGATGAGTCCAGCTTTATCATGTTTTAATTCATTATGATTTAAAGACTATATGTTAAGTTAATATGATCGAGTTATTGTGGAATAGTCAAGCTTGTTAGGTTTGGAGGGTCTATGTGTGTTGATAAAGTTGTCATTAGTGATCAAATTTGTATTATGCTTAGTCTAAAAACCTCGTGTATGTATGTTTTGGATGATAGATTAGTTCAGTTTCTCATCACTCTACTTAAGCATGTCATTTCTACATCTGTAGAGTAACATTCTATCCAGATAAATCTTTTGTTATGGTCAAGTTGAGAGTCTGCCTATTCAGTTTATTTGAACCATGTTTTGAAAGTTTGCCTGACTATGTGTTTTAAATCCAAATGAGTTTAGTAATCCTTTAGGTTTTAACTTTCAAGAATGTACAAGTCCCATATATGCTGAGTCATTTTGTCAGTCTAATGGAAGCCCGTGAATAACTTGGTTTTTGCATTTTCTGAATATTGCTAAGTTAGATCTTTCTTGTGCCACTGCCTGCTTGTTGGTTTTGTTTGACTTTTAGGGCCTGAAACTTGCATATAGGGATGTTGTTAGGTTATTCGCCTGATTATAAGTTTTCATCTCCACCATGCTTAGGTTAGATAACATTGAGTTTGTTTATCCTTGTTATGTTGTGTTTTTGCTTGAGTGATACTCAGGTTGTATGTCTGTCCAGCTTATGTATACTTGTTACATGTGAGTAGTAAACCAACTTGAGTCATGATTCTTAGTATGATATGGATATAATCTTGTTATGAAAGGTAATAATGTTGATGATGAAGCGTTTTATGAAAATGTGCAAAGGGTTGGTGTGAAGATGTTGTTATAAGTGGAACACGAGTATGAATTTTGAGAATTAATGGGATATGACTACTTGATTATGATATTGCGGATGTTGTTATAATTGTTAAGAGTTGTTTCGCAATAAGGTAGAAGTCGATGAAATAGGGGAAATGCTGCCCAATTTTCGTTAGCTCATGAATTGCTCTAGTTTGAATTCAAGAGTGTTTTCAAGACTTAACCATGGTATGAATCCTTTTAAATGTAGATTTCTCAAGCTTGGGAGGTGAACGTTAAGTAGTTAAGAAGACAAAGAGGTATGTAAGGCTAACCCTTCTTTCTTAAGGCATGATCCCATCGTTGTATACCCTCATGTGAATTCCATATTGTCTTCCAAGATGACTTCATTCCTAGAATCGCTAAGGCTCATGACTCTTGATAAATATCATGATACCATTGGTCCCATCCTATGATAGTTTATCCTCTAAGGAAGGATATAATGAAAATGGTGATTATGATGATGATGTTGAGGACATGTATATACTCCTATGTATGCATATTTATATATTAAAGTATGACTACTAAGAACACCGAGCTTATATGGCCGGGTATGATATCTATCGTGCGCACACCACTACAGTTGGGTACGAATGACACTGAGCCTTGGTAGGTTCATCCCTAATCTAACACACATTCCCGTAACATATCCTCCAGAGTCTGGATGGTACGCTCAGCTTGTCCATCAGTCTGTGGATGAAATGTTGTACTAAGGCGCACTTGAGTCCTTGAAACTTCTTGGAAGGACTTCCAGAAATTAGCTGTAAACTGTGTCCCTCTATCGGAAATAATAGATACTGGAACACCCTGGAGTCGTACTATCTCTTTGACATAAAGCTTTGCATAATCATCAGCTGCGTACGTAGTTCTGACTAGTAGGAAATGAGCTGACTTCGTAAGTCTATCCACAATTACCCATATAGAATCATTATTACGCTGAGTACAAGGTAAGCCTGCGATGAAATCCATATTAATCACTTCCCATTTCCAAGTTGGAATTTCCATAGCTTGCAACAACTCGCTGGGCTTTTGATGCTCAATCTTCACCTGCTGGCAGTTAGGACATTGATCCATGAATTCCGCTATGTGTTTCTTCATTCCATTCCAACAATATATGGATTTAAGATCGTGGTACATTTTTGTTGCTCCGGGATGAACGGAATAACGGGAACAATGAGCTTCTTCTAAAATCTGGTGACGTAATTGCAACATCGGGAACACACAACTTGCCTCGACATCGAAGAACTCCATCTTCATAAATCTCAAAGGATGACTTTTGTTACACCCCGAAAAATTTCGCGTTACCAATACTGTAGACGACTTAGTATAAACTCAAGGGAGAGTAAATTTATACCAAGATTAGGGATGAATATTATATTATATGAGTATAATAATAACATATATATGACATTTGGAGACCGTATTGTGTAAATCAGTTAATACGTTACTTGATGAATAGCCTTGGTAACCGTAAGTTAAGGTGGGGCCCACATGCCGAGGTTTATGAAGGACATATGAAAAGTTTTATGAGTAGTATATGGGAATTTGAGCAAGTCTTAAGAAGGACCCGTAAGTCAAATATGGGCATAAGCCCTCCAAAAGGATGATTTAAGGATACGTTTTCGGATGATCTGACTTAAAGAGGCCAAAACGCCATTATAAGTTTGGAATTTGGAAACACACCAAAAATTAAAGTTGTAGATAATTTCCAACCATAAGTCGCGGGCCCTCATATAATATCGGGATCTAGATTTATGACCTTTTTACTGAACGAACGCGCAAGCAGTAAAATAAGCCTGCGCGAACGCGCCCAAAGCCCACTCGAATGCGCTGGGCAATTTTTAAGTCGGTCCAGGCAGACCACAGAACCTTATAAAAGGGGGCTTACCCCCTCATTTCCTCATCCAAACACCGCAAATCCTCTTCAAACTTCTAGAAAGTTCCCCCCAACTCCAACACCAAATTTTAATACGAATTAGGTATAGTCTCCGGATTCAGGTTCCAACAGTGTATAATTGTGATTATAATATTGTATTGCGGTGACTCTTGGCTGTAATTCAAGGTGGATATTGAAGATATCGCGGTTTTATCGGGAGTAAGGTATGAATATTCTTTTATTGGTATTGATTTAGGTTTAATTATGGAGATAAAGTTATTAAATAGTTGTATAACGAATCTGTTGGTTGAAAAACTGGATAAACATCGTGTGGGATGTTTTATGGAGTATTTTGGTTTTGGGGATGATGTTATTGGTGTTGTTGTTGTTGTTGTTCTTGTTGTTGTTGTGTTGGTTGTTGAAATTATGAATTCGGGCTAGGGATATAAACAGGGGAGATGCTACCCAAATTTCGGCAGATTCTAAGGGAGTTTGATTTAAAGACTTGGGATAGGCATATGATGATAAGTCTAACGGTAGTATAATTTCTCTTGAATGTAGATTTACAAGTTTGGGAGAATAAGCGTTAATTCGTAGGAGATCAATCAGGTATGTTAAGGCTAGTCCCTTTCTTTCTAAAGGCATGATCCTACGTTGCGAATCCATACATGTCTTCCATAACATCCTTGTTCCCGGAAAGTTAGAAGTTCACGATTCTCAAGGTTTTTATGATATTAAAGACAAGATGTTTTCTATGATGCCCATGATAACAATGATGACTTCTTTCCCGTGAAGCTATATATGTCTTCCTTGATGTCCTTGTTTTCAAAAGCTAAAGGTTCATGATTTTTTTAAAGTTTCTTATGACGCTAAAGATGAGATGTTTTCTATGATGAACATGATGATGATGATTTTAATTTTAGAAATTCCAAAGCTTATGATTTTAATGCTATTATGAGGTTATTGAGATTATTTCATGATTTTCTCGATTTTATTCATTGTTGTTGATCTCACCTTCTAATAATTGTTCCTTCAAGGTGAGATATAGCGATGATGATTGTTTCATATTATAAATCGGAGGTTACCGACCTTACGTCACTCCGATAGAGTCGTAGCTTTTATTTGGTCTCTCATGCATGTTACTTATATTATATATGTATATGTATATTATATATGTATATATGTATGGGACATGGGGAAAGGGCGAGGCGTTATATACGCATAACCACCTGATCAGTTGGCATATTATGATATCGTCCCGGACGCAGGATATATGGGTATGGATCGGGCTGCACGTTCCGCTACAACATTTTATATTTATGGATCAGGCTGCACGTTCCGCAACAATATTATATATATATTCATGGACCGGGCTGCACGTTCCGCAGCAATTCCATTTTATGCCTATGAAAAGTGTTGTTTTAAAGGAAGCTAAGCATGCATGATATTCGCCTTATGAGGCAATCAGATGTACAGATTATCTTATCTTATGATATGTTCCTTATCATTTATTATGTTGTTACTCATGCCTTACATACTCGGTACATTATTCGTACTGACGTTCTTTCTCGTGGACGCTGCGTTCATGCCCGCAGGTAGACAGGTGGACGGACCAGATCCTTAGGAGCTTTATCAGCGGCATCTCAGAGGCGCTCCAGTTGTCCTGGAGCTACAGTCTTGTGGTACTACTCCTTTGTGTATATGTATATATATATATATATATATATATATATATATATATATATACTTGGACATGGCAGAATCCTGCCCCAACTTGTGGATTCATGTATTCTACTTAGAGGCTCGTAGACATATGTATACTGATAAATGTTCAATAACATCTCTTATTGCTGTATAATATTTTGGCAGTCACGTCGGATTATGCTTATGGACATTGTTGTTGATGATTGTGCTAAGAATGATAATCATGAGTTGTCGATGTGGCCCACTTAGAAATGGTTGGAATGGTAAATTCGAAGTGCTTGGAAGGTTCATACGGGGTACCCGTCATGGCCCTCTGGCTGGGTTGTGACAACTTTTGTCATAACCCAACCAGAGGGTCATGACGGGCATCCAGAGCTAACCTACCGATCGAGCACCTCTCATCATACTTTCACAATTGTATCTAGGTGAGCCACATGGCTAATTCATCATTCCTATGCATCAATAATACAATTTCATCGAGCTAAGGCACTTTTATATCAACATCACCAACTATGCCCACACACACACACACACACACACACACACACATAGATATATATATATATATATATATATATATATATATATACATAAGCCGACAAGGCTATCAAAATGATATACAAAATATGAGTCGACAAGGCTGAGAGACGTCTAGCTATACACAACTATCTACGAGCCTCCAGTAAGAGTATGTAACATTATAAAGATGGGACAGGGCCCCACAATGCCCGTATAATACACAAAAGAATAGTACCAACGGCTGTAGCTCTGAATCAAATGGAGCTCCTCTAGACAATCTCTGATAAAGAAGCTTAACGGTCGAGCCTATCTCCCTGTCCACCTGCAGGCATGAACGCAGCGTTAACAAATAAAAGGACGTCAGTACGAATAATGTACTGAGTATGTAAGGCATAAGTAATAACATGATAAAAACATGAAGGATAACATAAGATAAAAGAGCCACTTATACCTCTTGAGACGTTACATCACACTTACTTACCCCTTTCTCTAAAGAAGACCTTCCATACATATATATATATATATACATATACATATAGTAATACCATACTCGACCATGTAGGCTCGGTGTTACTCGTACACGGTCATAACAAGGCTTGGTGTTATTCGTACCCAACTGATCAGTGGTGTGCACGCAATAGATACCGTACCCGGCCATATAGGCTCACTGTCACAACATAGCTTCATCTACATACGTATATGATTACACAAGTAGAAATAACATCATTATCCTCATCGCTATACCTTTTCTTAAAAGACAAACTATCATGGGACGAGATCAATAGTATAATAAGAGTATCAACAACTATGAGCTTTAGCACTTCTAAAAATGGAGTCATCATGGAAGACATTATGGCTTTCATGTATAGGTGCAAAACAATGAAATCATGCTTTAAGAAAGAAACGTTAGCCTTACATACCTTTATGTCTTCTTAACTACTTAACGTTCTCCTCCAACGCCCGAGAAATCTACATTCAAGAGGGTTCATACCAAGGTTAGGTCTCGAAGACACTCTTAAGTTCAAACAAGTATAATTCGTAAGCTAGCAAAAATTGGGCAGCATTTCCCCTGTTTCATCCACTTCCACCCAATTCCAAAACAACTCCTGATCAACAACGACATTGTTAACAATACCATAATTAAGAGACATCATTCAAAGTAGGCTCCATTCAATCCCCAAAACCCCTTTTCATAATCAGCCCATGACAATGACTACAACACAACACCATATATACTTATATACAACACTTCCTCAACATCGTTAGTACCACCCCACAACAAGATTATATTCATAACATGCCAAGAATTATAATTCAAGTTAATTTATAGCTCAAAACATCCTCAAATTCATACTTGAACTTCTCTTTTCATTTTCCTTCCTTCAACCAAGTTGTATAACAATCAAACAACCTTAACTATACGTAATAAATGTAAAAACCTACCTTAATCACACAAGAACAAGCCTTGGATCAACTTACTCCATCAAAGTGAAGCCCCCAACATCAACCCCAAAGGAAAACGTGAGCTTCACAAACCCTAGCAAGCTTTTTAGCACTTGAATCTCTTGATCCTCTTGGGTTTAGTATGGATTAGTGTATAAACTTGGGGAGAGGTTTTTGGAGAGCTCTAGGGTCTGATTTGGGGAAATAATGAACCCAAATGAGGTAAAACGAAATATATAAAGCGTCACTTAAAATCCCGTCGGCCATTTGGACGTCTACTTTGACGGACTGTCAAACGTCCTGCTGTCTGTCAAATGGACCGTCAAACGTCCTGCGGTCCGTCGAATGGACCGTCAAATAGCCCAGCCAAACAAGCCTCTCTGTGACTGTTTTACGGTGGTGGCTCCACCATTTCACGGGCCGTCATACCCCCACACAGTCCGTCAAACTTCCCCTTTCTGATAAGTTTCTCCCTTCGATTCGTTTGACTTCTAATCCTTACGGACCCTTCTTAGCACTTGTGTAACACTTCGTTAACCATCTAAGGGGACCTATAGCTCCCTCTCAAGGTATTACTAAACAAGGTATAACTCGATTGATGAGAAATCTTCCCCAAACATAACTCAAATTCCACTTCCTTCGATGAACTTAATTCCACCAATTCATATGACTCTAAAACCTTAAGGTACACGCTTAAAGTTATCAAATACCCTCCTTAACCTTATAAGGGCTTCATGTCCACTTTAGGCTTGCATTAGTCTACTAATAATGTAAACGACTCGAAATTTCCAAGATGGAACACGTAGCCATTCTCAATTACCGCAACATTACAACTACTAACAGGGCCATTCATACTCACAGTACCGCAAGGTTAACCTATCATTTAACGTATCCATAACACTCATCCAAACATAACAAGTCATACACATCCATATTAAGGTCACCTATCACCACATTTTCCCAAACCAAGATCATAGCCTATAGTTATAATAACTAATCCCAATTATGCCAAGTCTCAGTATAACCATTCTGAACAGTACATCACAATCATATCACAACATTATCACAGGAAACCAAAAGGTACAAAGCAATGCAATAATGTATGTATGATGAATGGAATGCATATGCACCATACACATGTACTCTGACGATGGAGCATAACATCTCGGTAGCACAACCCATGAGGGACCCGCGAAGTCCATGTATCAATCCTCACCATTCCAGGAAAGACCTCGGAAATCGCTACCAACGCTCATACCTCGATTCCGAGATAAATATCGGACATAGGTCCTTACGTTACTCTCATCCAACTGAGCCCAGCTCATAACAGTGTTTCCTTATGTATCATCAATGTATCAACAATATATTAGTAAGGATTAGAATGTGTGTAATGAGTGAGTTCAATGTCAATAATCAAATCAATCTCAACAGTACCACACATGGACACTCCAATAATATTAAAAAAAAGGCTACACTGTAAGCCACAATAGAATCACAATCCTCCTCTTAAAATAGCAACAAGTAAGGTACTACAATATCACCATCAAGATATACCACTAGTCACCAATGTCTACTATCTCCACGTGACAACGAGCCAACAACAAATAGAACAAGACAAGTCACAACACAACAGGGTGGCTAGCCACAAATCATATAACAAGGCCCAACCTAAGGCAATATCCAACCCAACTTCATGCCAGAAGGTTTACATGCATTCTCCGACAATATCGACTAAATATATGCTTCGCTAATCGAAGTCTCACCATAGGAAAATCATAATCCCACAACAATACTTGTTTTACATAATAACTGCTACCTCTTATATTATCAATCTAATCATCCATCCCATTCTCTGAGATCCTATACATGCATTGTCCATTTCATCTAACACTCGTATATGAAAGTCTAACCGGAGTCTACCAAGAGAAGGAAGGCGTAACCTACCTCAAAGCCGAATAATTGCCACGAACATCCGTTGATCTCCAACTCTGTACTTCACGTCATACTTCGCAATAAGGGCTTTGAAATGTCAAGAGACCCTAACGAGATAAGAATCACCATTTAAGGTTGGTCATACATGATTTCGTATTTAACAAAAACGAATCGTAAAAAAGATTTCAACTAGATTTCCTAGACATTTAATGCCAAGTGATTCCTTTTCTTTAGAACCATAATTAATACTAACCATTAGGAGTTACTAGCTTATTCAAGTCACCATCTTTTGTCCATTTTATAGAACCTCCAATTTAAAGATTCAAGGAGGAAACCCATTTACAATTAGAGGAAATATATGAGAAATCTAGGTTTACCTAAGTCAAACTTACCTCACTAATTCCCCTTCATTATTATAAACATCTAACAAGTTAACCCATTTGAGAAATAGAAAGTGTTACGGTTCGCTTTTACGCGGGTTAAGGCATAAATGTTACTACGAGGTTGTTGGTGCTCTAATTGTATTTTAGTGTTTTTATAGTCGCCACCTAATTTATTAAGGGAAATTAGGAAAATCGGGTAAAAGATTTTTCAAGCAAGAGAGAAATCTTTTGGTACTAAAGTTCGAGGTAAGGGTTCTGGTGATCCCCTAGGGAAGGTTTTACGCACCCTAGTATTAAAGATTCATTGAATACGATTGACCTACGAGCTTCAATGTGTGATTAATGTACTTATTTGTTTAAAAGTGTCTTGTTTTTCCACAAAATATGTCATTTATATCCATATCGTAATTTCAAAAAATTGGCAAAAATTCACCTTTGGAAAAGGTTTTTTTTTTTTTTTTTGGGTTTTGAAAAATCTATGTAAGTATTCAAATCACTTTATTGCAGGACTCGGACATACCCGAGATTTCTCCAGAATAGAGTCGCTACTATTCTAGTCTAAATAAAATGAGTTTAGTTCTTACGGGTTTTTTAAAAAAAAAAAAAGAAAATATGGAGTATTCTCCTATATTTATACGTATGTATATATAGTTATATGTAAAAACAAAATCTTTTTAGATCCAAAATATATTCTTTTGAAGCCCATAAAGTCTAACCATTTCTAAAGTCCATCGTACCTCTATTCGGTCCAAATGTCTTTCCCTTCGATTTTAATCCATTTGTTTTTGGGCTTCCAGGCCCAATTCATCCTTTATTCTTCTTATCAGATTTTTGTTAAAACTTACAGCCCATTTCCAGTAAAGAAAATGTACCAATTCTTTTCAAAACGTCCAAACCAAAAAATAGTTCTTTGAATTTTGCCAAGAACTTATTTCAACATGGTTTTATTCCAGAAAAAAAAAAAGTTAAACAGCTCCCTTTTAGAGTCACAAATGATGTACCAAAAACTTCACTACTTTACCATTTTGAAGAAAAAACATTTGGTCATTTACTTCTCTTTCTTACACTTAACAAAAAATCCCTTTTTTTACATTCTTTGCCACAAACAGTGTTACTTAAAACAATTTGAAAAAATTATCTAAGTTGATTTACCACGTGAAAATTACCTATTATCATAGTTTTAGAAAAGGTTTGACGACTTTCCTAAGGCACTAAACGTTGATTTCCTAGGTTCTACACATACATAGGGTTCTAATATTTTTCAAGCGTTTTTTACAAGTACACATGCATGAACAGATATGAAAACAAAGGAAGAAATTTATGTTGGTGGGCCTACAAAGCCGACCCGTAGACTATTTTCACCCATAGTTGAGCCTTCAAATAACTTTAGCTTCCCTTTCTAATTCTTCAGCGGACTCGATCAAAAAGAGTGGTTGGGCCTCTGGCTCAACAGGTTTAATGCAAGAGCGGCCCAAACGACCCAGGTCGAATCACATAGCACAAAAAGGATAAAGATTAGTAAATGTCTAAGTATTTTAGAATTAGAGTATAGACAATTTGTGTTCAAATACATTAAAGGCACACAACAAGCACGTATATATAACTAGGAAAATAGATATGATTTGAAAAGAAAACTACTCCAGGCCCAACTCAGATGAATAAGAAAAAAACTCGATGCCTGGATGCGCTACTTCCGCAAAACCAAACACATTGGGCCAAATATAGATTACACTTAGCACATAAGAGGAGGCCTAACAGTAAATAGAGAGAGAACAGGCCCAAAGTAAAATAAACTTGAAACAACCAATATTAAAACCTTATACAAGTGGTATACTTTAAGAATACATAAATATATTCGATCCTATACACATGTGAGGGTACAGAGTGAATATCTTCTGTAAACTTTGGTATATTACCTAGTATATATAGAAGAGACTTAATGCATTAAGAAGAGATGAGGGAAAATAAATTATTAAAGACTCTTTTTACCTCATGTGAGCCAATCTGTAACAAAATCAAATCTCAAAACCAAAGAGCAAACAAACAAGTTCACAAGGTGACTCTTTTAAGCAAAAATAAATGGACAATACTAAACTAATGATCCTGCACCATCATCAGCCAACATACCATGGGTTTACACACCCTTGTTCCTAATGCCACACAAGATCCAAGGGGCTATCAGGAACCCCAGGTATGGTAGACACCAGGGAGGGTTTGTGCTTCATTGCCAAGTGTTTACCTCTCCACTTATGTGCTAGGCTCACAGTACTTTGGGAAATGAAGTTTGTAAATGGCATCAATAAAACAGCCTCCTAATCCATATGTCTAGGCATGTATTTTAACAGACTTAGCTATATTATTCATCATTCATAACCTACTAAATTCAAACAGGACCTATGAAAAGTTTAAGTATTTCTATTACTCAATCATGTTAAAAGCAAAGATAAAGCACAGTACAGAACCAGTATGTCTAATAGTATCAACACTTAACCAATTCAAAGAGACATTCTCCAAACAAGCGCCATGAAACATACAAGTGAATTTATGTAGTGAATGATTAATCTCCAAAGAGAAACAACTAATAGCCATGAAATATCACACACAGGTCATCCAATAAGTAGCGATTCCCAGAACTTATACATTTCCAACAGAAGCCAAGTTTTAAAATCAATTTTCACTTGTCAACATGAAAAAGTAGTAGGGCTGTCATATTCACTTAGTAAACTTTAATGTACTCAAGTGGACTGCCCAGATATTCATTTAGTTATCCTTGTAGTGAATTAGCAAAACACAGTTTTAGGACTAGTATTTCATGAAGGACAAGCACTTGTTCCTTTACCTTAGTGAATAGGTGAGACCACTTAAGCCAAACAAAGTAATTAAGCAAGCCACATAACAAGTTATTAATCACTTAAGTTAGGCTATCCTAAAATCAACATAGTAGATGGATTTGTCCATGAAAGAGGTTTAACAATTCTAAAAAAAAAGGTTCCAGATTTTAATCCACCAGTTCCGACTACAAATTGAACAACTTCTGCCAAACAAAGACTCTTAACACAAAGAGCAGACCAGAATCTAAGAGCATATTTTGAAATCCAAACAGATCAACTTTCATCCAAGGCAGTTTTTAAAACTCTTGTAACAGAAAGGAAAAGTGACCAGGCACAAGATCAAGAAAAGGAAAAAAAATGACCAAGTAAGTTAAGATTAAATGCCTCACCCTTAAGCAATGTCCCAAATAAAAGGAAGAATAATCATGCACCTAGTTTTAAGCATGGTTCTTTACCAGTCTTCAAACCCTTTTCTTTATTTTTAGACTCAGATGAGTATGTCTTCTCAAGCTCATAAACTAACAAGTATTTAAGGTTCAATACTACGGAAAATTTCACACTTAGTTATATTTAAAGCCAACAAAATCCACAAACTAAGATGTTTAACAGATTAATCAAGGCATGTAACTTTATTCAACAACAGGTGACTTGAACTTAGTTAAATACTATAGTTTTCATAGGGACTCTTATTCAAAACAGACTTATTCCCATAAAAGGAACAAACAAATTATAAGCTAAGTCATCACTTCTTAATCACAGGGGCCTATCAACTGATTAGTGTGATCAAAATCCCAACATATACATCTACTGAGCTTACACAGTTCATTATCAGTAGACAAAGGCAAATAGGACATGATTAAACAGATCCTGGACTTTATCACACATGACTGACCAGAATTAAACAGACACAATAAAATTAGGAGTTTTTAGACTTAATAGACTCATGCCTAGGCAGTTTTGGGCACATAAATCACATCTCAAATCGAGAAAAGATCACAGTTTAACTAGATGACTCAAGACACTGATTATAAACACACATGTCTTCATAAATTAACAAGTTACTGATTCATAACCTAATCAAGTGACTTATTAGTGAGCTTCTAATTCCTACATAATCAATAAATCAGTGCACACAGGGCTTAAACAACTACAGAACTAAGTAAAATAGAATTAAGCTAAAACAAAACTAACATTATAAGGTTAAGGACATCATAAGTAACCACAAACATTAAACATCAAACATACAAACAACTCGAATATAAATGACTGAGATGAAAAAAGAAATCAAAAACAAAATTACCTTTTTGATGCACACCTTAGAAGAGATATGAATTTGGTAAGAACCTTTACTCCTCAAAATCCCAACACTCAGCCACAAAACCCAGCCAAACAAACGAGAACAATATTTTTAAAATTTTACTTGACTCAGAAAATTAAAAGATCTCAAATATTTTCTTTGAAAACTTTAAGTATTTGGAGTCTGTGAGTATATTTGAATATCAATATGCCCAAACTTGTTCAAAAATGTGAATTGGGGGTTCTTTATATAAAACCCCAAACATCCTCAAAACCATAACTTAGCCTATGTGGGACAAATGCCACTTTCTCATAATTGGTTCCTCACATCTCACTCAAGGGCTGAGATTCGACTAGAAAAATAAATAAACAGTTTGATTTGACCAAGAAATGGGTCAATCCTCTCAGTTCTTCATGAACCAATGGGGGTTGAGGATTTCAAATGAATAACAGCAAAAACAATTAAAGATTTCAGTCCATGAACATTGTGAAATGCAAAAAAAAAAAAAAAAAACACAAAGTAATACCGTGTTTGGGTTGGGTTGTGGTAGAAATGGGTGAGAAATGGCAAAGCAATAAATGATCTTGCTATTCTCGACCCTGCAAACACTAAAGCTACCACGCGGGCCCTTCATTTTTGCCATTTTCGGCATGTGACATATGAGTGAGGGTGTGGAGAGGGGTGGCGGCTAGGGTTTGCCCCTCCTCTTCAGCGTTTGTAGCAAATGAGACCTTTTAGGGTCTGTTTGTGTTGCTGTTTTGTATAAGTGATGGCAGATTTAGGCCGGGTCTGGCCTTGTTGGGCTCGGCTCGGCTCAATTTTTGAAAGGGATGAGAGGTAGCCCATATGTATACATGGTTTAAATGTATATACACATATATACTTGTATACTTGTGTATACATGCGTATACATGGAAGGATAAAAATGATCCTTTTAAAAGATAGCCCAAAATTGAAAGTGCCTATTGATTAAACATTTCAATTATGTCCCGCTAATAAACAATTGACCAATTAAGAGTTAATTTGCAAAAATGACCTTAGTTAAAACTTAAACCCTGAATTTGGCTATTTCAATTAAGGTTGTAACAGACATAATCAAACAAATCGGAGGCTAATCACCTTAATTAACTTATACCAATGAATTTGGCTTATTTAATTAAGGCCATAATTTGCCACATAGTGAACAATTTGTAGAATTAACCATAATTAAATACTCAATTATTTATGATAAAATTCTAATAGATTGAATACGTAAAAATTGAGAATTGAGGAGTAAAATGATTAATTCGTTTAATTAACCAAATTCTTTGAATTAAATAGCGTAAAATACTTACTAATTGACAATTTAAACAGTTAAATAAATAATTATTGTAAATTATTTTTCCTCTTGGTCAAATTTAGCAGAAGTATCATAATTGTAAAAATATGTAAATTAATTTCCAATTTATAGAAATCATTTTACCAAATTAGAGGTAACATATTATCTAAATAACTTTTATAAAATCATTTTGACTTTTAAAAAAATTATATTTCACTCTGTTTAATAACTAAGGGCTCCGGGAAATTAAAGTAAATTAGGGGAGGTCAAAAATTAGGTGTCAACAACTGCCCCTTTGATGTTCGGGGATGGCGGGACCATCCCTGAGCAACGAAACTAACCCAGATTTTTGACTGACCCAAGTCATATTGCCTCTCATTTTTATGCAATTTTCAAAATATATGGACGGACCCTGGTTTCTAGGTTTCCTACATATCTCAGGTTTCATGAATTTAGGTCATTTATAGTTTGACTAAATTATGACTTCTTAAATGCAAATTAAAGCAAATTCTCAAATCTTCCGGCTGTCAAGCTGGGAAGTCCGGTGTGATTGGTAGGAGTATCACTGACTCTCTAGTATTAAGTCTGCCTACATATCCCTGTTCTTGGAAATTAAGTCACTTGTAGTTTGATTCGATCGGAGGAAAACGATATCCCTTATGTGGGAATGCCTTTGTGTGTTACGGTGTGTGTCCGATCGGTTGCGAAATAATAAAAAACAAAACAAAGCACATAAGCAATCATGTATGGCTGAGCATGGTGGGGAATGGTCTTCCATGTCCTAGCAAGAGAGCTTGACTCTCATGAGCATCTTATCTCAACTGACTGCGTAAGAAAGAATTCCACGTTTGCTCCGCAATCTGTCTAGATTTGATTTGATCAACCTGCTCTGTCTGGCGGCTACAAATCTGCTTCCATCTGCTGAGTAACATTGATTTTTGGATGACAAATACTGCGATCATATGACCGAATTTACATAGTCTTGTCTTTTGAGCGAACACTGTAGTCTCCTGACCGGTTTTGCATCGCTTTGCCTTTTTTGGTGGCGAATATTGCGGTCTCATAAATGATTTTGCATCGTTTTGTTGTCTTAGGGCGAATACTGCGGTCTCATGACTGATTTTACATCGCTTTGTCTTTTTGTTATATCTGGTAGTTTGTATGCATGGCCCTTTCGGCAATTGAAATGAATGGCCTTCTTGGCCCGTTTGCATGAATGGCCCTCTTGGCGTGTTTGTATGAATAGCCCTCTTAGTGTGTCTGTATGAATGGCTCTCTTGGCGTGTTTGTATGAATGACCCTCTTGGCATGTTTGTATGAATGGCCCTCTTGGCAGAAGGAGAATAGATATGCAATGGCCCTCTTGGCAGCAGGAAAATAGATATGCAATGGCCCTCTTAGCAAATAAGAAGAAGGGATGGCCCGCTCGGCAGCAGAAATATAGATATGCAATGGCCCTCTTGGCAAATAAGAAGAAGTGATGCATATGACAGATATGGCCCCTTTGGCTAAATCGTCTTTCTTTCGTTCTATATGCTGGCTGTGACCCTCTTGGTCAGATATGTCGTACTGTTTTACTACGACCCTTTTGGCCAAACATTTTCCATTGTGGCAATTTCCAATCATTTTGTAGTCTTTGTGGGCTTAATATATTTCCCTCGTGGCATTTTAATCCTTTCATGGCCTTTATTTCTAGATATTCGTCCTTCTGGCATTTTCATCCTTTCATAGCCCTCTTGGCCAGATATTTGTCCTTTTGGCATTTTCATCCTTTCATAGCCCTCATGGCCAGATATTTGTCCTTTTGGCATTCAAAATCCTATGGCCCTCCTGGTTGGATATATATTTTGAAGGTCTGATCCCAGCAGTGGTTCCGGATTTATTTGGTGAATCTCTTCCTGCACACGAAGAAAAGTTAGAAAAAGGATCGTCTTCCGATGTCCTGGGGACCAGCACCAGATATGGATTAGTTTTTCCTATATAAAGTTGATTCGTATTGTCGGCACTGTCGTATCCTCGATTTTCTGGACCTGTAACACCTTCGGCTCTGATATTCGATAGATAAACTTATTTTCACTATGCAGAAAATCATTTGGTGAAGTTATCATAGAAGTATCTATGTGCAAAAAAAATAAATTCATTATTTTGAAAGTAGTAAGATTAATTGTCATGTCATGTGCCTTGAACGAGGGGTGTCCCTTCTCCCGTGACTGGGGTTTTTGCTTCCTTACGTGAAATTTTTTAGACCTTCTCTCAAAACAAATTCCCTAGTTTAAATCTCGACCTACGAATTCTCATGCCGAATCTTTCGGGAATTTTGAGGTCTTTTCAAAAATTTTGCCCCAGTTTACATTGTTGAGTGAATGAGGGATTCTAAGATCTTCTCAAAATTTCTGACCCAGTTTGGAACTCTGGGTTAGCTGAATTTTGTAGTGGATTGACAGCGCGAATTTTCGAGATCCTCTAAAAAATTCTTCCCTAACCGGGCGTGCAACAATCTTTGCTTATTTGTGAAGTCCTGCCTCTGAGGCTTCCTGGGGTTTTCTTTTGGTGCGATCGAGCTCAAAGAGCGCCTATGTATCCTGTCGCAGCAGGAATTCAGGTCGAAGGTAGTTCAGAATAAAAAATAATGGACTTTTGGTTTTTACTAATAATGCGACCGGGTCCCAAATGGACTGCCTACATACCCCACTGTGGGGAAATCAGGTCATTGCGTAGTTCATAACAGAAAAGATGTTTTGCTTTACCTATCTATTACAAAACGATTACAAGAAAAAGGAAATAACTAGTACAAGCAAGCAGAATAATGATTACAAGCAAAAGGTACTATTACAAACTGAGAAATTCCTTCTTTATGCATAGTAGCGCTTGATTGCATCTGAGTTGATTGGCTTTGGCCATTCTTGTCCATCCATTTCTGCCAAAGCTACTGCTTCTCCGGAGAGTACTTTGCGGACCACGTAAGGAACTTTCCAGTTAGGAGCAAACTTTCCTTTGTATTCATCTTGATGTGGAAAAATCCTCTTGAGCACCATCTGCCCAATCTGAAAAAGTCTGGTTCCGACTCGCTTGTTGAAACTCTTGCCATCCTTTGTCGGTAAAATTGACCGTGACATACGGCAACTATCCTTTTCTCATCAATTAAAGCCAATTGCTCATATCGAGCTCAGACCCATTCAACATTGTCTAATTCTGCTTCCTGAATAATTCTCAGGGAAGGTATCACAACTTCAGCAAGTATGACTGCTTCAGTTCCATAGACCAGCAAATATGGGGTTGCTCCTGTTAAAGTTGTGGCCGTAGTACGGTATCCCAATAAAGCACAGGGCAACTGTTCGTGCCAACCTTTATGATTATCCATCATTTTTCTTAATATCCTCTTGATATTTTTGTTGGCTGCTTCTACGGTTCCGTTCATTTGTGGCTGGTAGGCTGTTGAATTTCGATGAGTAATCTTGAATTGCTCACAGATATCGTTCATCAGATGGCTATTCATATTAGCTCCATTTTCTATTATGATGGATTCAGGTACACCGAATCTGCATATGATGAGGTTTCGCACGAAGTCAGCTACCACTTTCTTTGTTACTGATTTGTGAGACGTTGCTACCACCCATTTGGTGAAGTAGTCAATAGCAACTAAAATGAACTGATGTCCATTTGAAGCTGCGGGTTTAATGGGTCCAACAACATCCATGCCCCAAGCAACGAAAGGCCATGTTGAGCTCATAGCATTAAGCTCACTTGGAGGGACCCTGATTAGATCACCGTGGATTTGGCATTGATGGCACTTTTGCACATATTTACAGCAATAACATTCCATGGTCATCCAATAGTATCCTGCTCGTAGAATCTTCTTTGCTAGCACAAATCCATTCATATGGGGTCCACATGTTCTAGCATGTACTTCGTCTAGAAGTTTGGTGGCCTCACCGGCATCTACACACCTAAGTAGGCCCAAATCCAACGTACGCTTGGATAACACTTCTTTATTTAGGAAGAAACCATTTGCCATTCTTCGGATGGTCTTCTTTTGTCCATTTGTAATGCTTTCGGGATATTCCCGTCTTTCCAAATACATTTTGATGTCGTTGTACCATGGCTTTCCATCTGGCTCAGCTTCCACATGGCAACAGTGGGCATGTTCTTCTTTCAGACTTATCCTTAGCGAGTCGATGTGACTACTTTCAAGATGTTGGATCATTAATTCTGTTGTGGCCAGTGCATTAGCAAATTCATTCTGGGCCCTTGGCGTATATCAAAATTCGATCTTTCTGAATTTCTTGCATAATCTTTGTGCCAAGTTCACATATGGTAAGATCTTTTAATTCTTAGTGGCCCATTCCCCTTGTACTTGATGAATCAGCAGGTTGGAATCTCCAATGACCAATAATTCATTGATGTCCATGTCCAGTGCCATTCTGAGACCTAGGATGCAGGCCTCATATTTATCCATATTTTTAGTAAAACGGTATTTGAGCTTGGAAGCCATGGGGTAATGTTGCCCTTTTTCTGATATCAAGACCGCTCTGATTTCGGAACCTTTGTAATTTATCGCTCCGTTAAAGAAAAGCTTCCAGTTAGTACAAGATTCTGTTGCTTCTTCTTCTATGGCCAATACCCCTTCGTCTGGGAAATGGGTGCGAAGTGGTTCAAGTTCTTCATCCACTAGGCTCCGTCAAAGGCCTTTGGTTCATCGTGTTGCCCTAATATGCAGCCAAAGGCCCTTTCAGCAACTGACAGGTACAGCAGCAATGGGCTCCTGGTACTTGGTGGTACCAAGACTGGTGGGTTGGACAAGTATCTTTTGATGGTATCGGATGCTTCTTGGCATTCCTTTGTCCACATTATAGGAGCGTCCTTTTTCAAAAGCTTGAGGATGGGCTCCACAATGATGGTGGATTGAGCTATGAACCGCCCAATATAATTCAGCCTTCCCAGGAAACTCATGACTTCTTTCTTAGTTTGGGGAGGAGGCAATTCTTGGATTGCTTTGATCTTTGTTAGGTCTAGCTCCATACCCCTTCGGCGAACGATGAACCATAGTAATTTTCCAGCCGGTACTCCTAACGCACATTTGGCCGGGTTCAATTTCAAGTTAAACTTCCGGAGTCCGTCGAAGAATTTCCTCAAATGTGTGGTATGCTCCGAAATTTCCCTTGACTTAATAATTACATCATCTAAATGGACTTCAATCTCTCTATGGATCATGTCGTGGAAAATGGTAGTCATTGCTCTCATGTAGGTTGCGCCAGCATTCTTGAGGCTAAAGGTCATTACCTTGTAACGGTACACTCTCCATGGGGTGATAAAAGCTGTTTTCTCGGCATCATCTCTATCCATTAAGATCTGGTGATAGCCGGCGAAACAATCCACAAACGATTGTAGCTCGTGCTTAGCACAATTATCTATGAGTATGTGGATGTTTGGGAATGGAAAATTATCCTTAGGGCTAGCCTTGTTAAGATCTCGGTGATCCACGCAGATTCTTATCTTGCCATCTTTCTTGGGTAGCGAAACTATATTGGCCAACCATGTGGGGTATGATGTCACCTCCACCACTCCTGACTCAATCTATTTCTCCACCTCGTCTTTGATTCGGATACTAAGATCCAGTTTGAATTGTCAGATTTTTCGCTTTACCGGAGCAAAACCCTTATTGATGTGTAGCATGTGAGATACTATGCTGGTGCTTAGTCCTGGCATGTCGGTGTACGACCATGCGAAGATATCCATGTACTTCCTCAGCAAACTTATCAATTCTACTTTTAAAGGAGTATCTAGGTGTGCACTTATCCTTATCTCTTTGACACTCCCTTCATCGCCTAGATTTATGGCTTTTGTTTCATCCAGGTTTG